>NC_137583.1:102443268-103870309 GCF_963210335.1 Falco punctatus
ATAACACTGTCCCTGGACCAGAAACTTGTCGACATTTCTCCTGCTGATGTATGAGGCACGACAGAATTCAGTGCACATGCTCTCAGCTGTGCTGGTTATGCAGCAGTAACATACAAAAGAGACCCTTTGTTCATAAGCAAATATATCTGCCGTTGCATATAAAGGGAAAGGATTTGCTGAATTAGAAGATTTACATAGTTATTCTTCACAGCAAAAATGCACTTTGAGTTAAAAGAAAAAAATGTATATATTAAAATTAGTTTAGATAAACAGTGACACGGTTCATTACCAGTAGATACTACAAATGAGAAAAGAACGCAATTCACCATTTATGCTGCAGACTTCTGGAAACCTTAGGAAAGATATGACAGGTGATACTGCAACCAAAAAAACCAAGGAATGATCTTTCCTCATTTATATACCATATTGTTCTCTAACTTCAACCTTATAAACCAAGTGAAAGATCTTAATCCAAACTGCAGTAATGCTGTTTTATTTACCATGACCTGAATTACTGCAAAATCACAAACAAACTGATCTTATACATTTTTTATTACTTCTAGTTACAAAGTAATAATAAAAAAAACCCTGCTATGAATTTTTCATTAATTATGCAGCTGGATTAGAAAAGTCAGTATTTCTTAATGTGGTTATTTAAAAACCAAAATTATATGGTTCTTTTCCTAGGACCTTACAGACCAGTACAAATTGAATAAAATAAAGACATAAATACATAGCACATCAGACCTGTGAGACTGCCCCCATCACCAACATTTTTATGTATTTCTGGAAAAACAGGCCTTAGACAATGTCAGCATTTTGCCTTCTATCACACAAATTCCCTGATGAGCCCAGACTATGTGATTTAGCACTGACAGACACCTAATATCTGAAATACAAATTAGCTCAAGTCATGTTCCTCCAAGAAATAAGTGTATACCAGCTACTGGGGTTTACTGGGTAAACATCTAAGTTTGTATCCTTCTAACCAAAGGAAGTCTTTGCCTGAGCTACGTGGAAATTATATAAAGTCTTGTGTAGATAGGAGAATTTTTTTTTTTAAATTAAATTATCCCTTGCCTTTAAAGAGTACACAGTCTTCAAAATCCAAGAAATCACATGGAAACGTGTGCTATGAAACCAGAAGCACCTACACAAATGTCAACACAGCAAGGACAACTGAAGGTTACAGAAACAAGTCTGGAGAAATAAAAAAAGGAGCTAAAGGCAACCCGTCTTGTTCAGCGATACAAAATGACACACTTCACATTTGAAATTCTCAAGAATGCTGTGAAGCAACACAAATATCGTCTGACTTCTAAAAGCTGTCTTTGAGAGGAAAGAGACAGTCCAAGAAACACTTTATTTCACTTGAAGTCACAACCTATTGAAGATCTATTGCTGAAGAGTCAGTACAGGCTGGATTAACTATAAGCGCTATTTGGCCGAGTCCCAGACGGAGAGCAAAGCCATGAGCCTCTGCTGGTGCTGTGTGACAGCCATGGCTCTAAAAGGGAGAGCAGAACGTGAAGCACTGATGAGGCTGGCCACACCACAGAACCCTGCACGAGCCACAAAACAAAACCACAGAGACCTACCCAGGGAACTGCTTTCTAAGCAAAACATCTTGTATTTTCTGCTAAATCAGTACCCTTTTTGTAGTTTCTTGGTTAGAAAGTCCATCTTTATGACTGTCTCCTGCAAAGTCTGTGTGATCTTAACCATTATGTGATGTCCGAAAAATGAAACTCTATTTCCCTAGGGAGACTCTCTTCTGCCAGCCACGCATACCACTGTGGCAGCTCTCAACATCCCACATGACCCAGGCTATAGGTCCACAGAGCCTATTCTGCACTGAGCAGTTTGTCAGAGAAACCCGAGCTGGAGACTGCCACCTGCACATTGCTGAGGATGTGGGAAGCACCTGGGGTCCAAAGCAGGAGGAGTTACAGTGGCTTCATGGTCACCATCAGGATTCAAGCAGGACAATAACAGAGGGAATTAAAGATTTTGTCTGTCAAAGATGAAGACTGAGAACTGACAGTAGTTAAAAGGATGTTTAGAGGGTCTGAGATGTAAATTTCTGCTAACAATGAGCTGAGCATGTGCATTCACGGAGCACAGAATGCGAAAGATAACAGCAATTCCAAGAAAAATGACAGCCAAGAATTGGAAACAAGATAAAGAAATAGAAATTTTGTTAAACAGTTATTTTTTACAAAGGTCTTTACATGGATCATATTTTCTGATATGTTAGGGAAGGATTTATATACTGCAGTCAGCAGATAACAATGGAAATATTTACAAAACTGAATTCTTAGAAGGTAGACAACATAAAAGATTCAGATAACATTAACATCTTATACGTTAAAGGAACTGAAGATACAAGTGAGGGAATTTGGGTTTTTTGAATAAAGATAATTTCTCAGGGTAACAATATGTAGAAGATAAACCCCTTCTTATAGTAGCTCCACTGAGTATTACCAGTACCAAACCTAGCAGAATGCCCTTTATTCTGTTTCAGTTCTCTGTAGCACTCAACAAATGTTTTAAGCTAAGTAAAACCAAATGCCTAGCTTCTACTTTTGGCTGCTGTTTTGTCTTGTTTAAAATGTCAAATACATATACATAGACACAGAGAATGAGATAAAAAGACATGGATATTTATGGTAATGTACTACTTACCTTCATAAAGTGAGGTAAACTCCCCAAGAATCTAATTTTGAAAGAGTTTTCCAGTGATTTATGCATATAAATGATGAGACAAATAAATAAAAAGATAAACCACCAAACTAAGAGGAAGGGGCTAAGAAGTTATCAAACAAAACATTTTAAGTTTATTCATTCAGAAAAACAATTTACAGCATCACTGATGACCAGATACCATTTGTTCATCCACTAAGAGGAAAAGAAAAATAGCAGAAAATGTTGCTACTATCCATTGCACAGTTAAGTCTCAACTGGAATACTGTTTTCTCATGACCATTTTAGCCACAATGTCCTAGAAAACATGTTGCTCTAAATATATTATGCCATGTTTTAAGTCTACTTCTCTGAAGCACAGATCAAGTATTTGAATTTACTCTCTGGTTGAAGAATCGGAGAATCTTAAGAGATAACAAGAGAAATATTTGAAGTAAGGATAGAGGCAGAAAATAGCCATTCATTCTGGTGAAATGACTTTGTAAAAAATACAGTGCTTGGGACCTTTTCAAGAGAAAAATGCATGACCAATAATGATTAGAGTAAGATACGAGGTATTTGCAAATACATCTGTATTGTTGCAGAGAATATCTTTCTGTTAAGAGTTTCTGCTCTAGCAAAAGTCAGTCCCAAAATGCCACAGTCACTTGTTATTTGTGGGTTTCTTAACCTACACAAGAACAGTACTTCCCTCTTCTTTCTTTTTGTCATGTATTTTTAACCTGGCATTAAAATTAGCGATGAAAGCCACACAGAGCTTCTACAAAAGATCAAGATTCTCGACCATGCATTGGAGCGCTCATGAGTCTCATTTTTGTAAAATTTTCCTTGAGATGGGAATTGACCAATATCCTCCGACAACCAAAAGTATTTACAAAGCAAATGAAATTTAGAAAGTACTATAATGACTAGAATATGCTGTGAGGGAGCATAAGGAACGTATCAACAGGGGATAATTACTGCAAATGAAGCATGTTCCTGTGACATTCCAGAGAGAAAAGTAAGAACTCGTTAAGTCTTTGCATTTATTCAAAAAGAGAAAATGAAGTTTTTTGAAGACATTCAAGGATACTGGGAGATGAACAAAAACTCTGTGCAAAGACTGTACCCTAAGCCTGCCCATCCAAAGATAAATCAATTTGTTACTGACAGAAAAGCTAGGAATTTTTACTTGAATTCAGTGATTGCAAAATGTGATAGATTAGCAGGTTTTCATATGAAGTGTGCTATTCACCAAGAAAAAAGAGATGCAGCACTGAAAAACTGAGGGTGAGCTACCTTACTACCTTCATCATTAGTAGTGCCCTTCACATCTTGATGGAGGCATACAGCGCTGCAGTCTGATGCATTCATTTGCTGACTTCTCTTTTACAGTGGCAATACAGGGTCTGTACAATTAAGTTTCATGTGGGGCTGCACTCCCTATGGGAAGAGAATATACCCAGTAGGTCCTGATCTATTTATCTCAGAAAAGCAGTGCTAATAAAGGGAAAATAAAAAGAAACACAAAAAACCCCACTAAAAAATAATCACTCAAAGCTACTCAGAATGTTTATGAAGTTCACATGGAATCTGCCAAGCACTGAGAGTTTGTAGATTTCTGGAGACAACTGTACTTTCTCAGTCTGGAAGAAATGCAAAGATATTAACTAATTATTTATGGGACAACCAACTATTTTGTACTGCATATCTAAGACTGAACATCATGAAATGCTTACTAGTTGAGCAAGCAGGACAGTGAAGCAATTTGCTTTGGAATGGAACGAAGCCAAGGCGTTGGACTAAGAAGCCCCCTTAATGAGAATAGTTCACTAACAGACACAATACTGCTAAATTTACCTAGGCATTACACATCTGACCAGTGACATGTTTCAAGTGCCAGAAAATAACCTTTACATTGTCACTGGATTGAAGCAGTGGTGTGGAGCTGCAAGTGCTCAGCTCTACAATTTTTAAGAGACAACAGACAGTAGCTGAAGTTAGAAAGTCAATCAAGGAATGATATATTTTTGCCTTGGGAGCATACAGAATACGTAACCTCCAGAGTGCCCTGTGTGCACTCCTTTCCTTGCAGATGTAACACTGCTTTAATCTTTCCTGCCATATTGCTGGCCTGTGTCAGCTTAGATATGTGACTCCTGGCTGGGCTCGCATGTCCAGGAATACTAGCGACTGTCCTGTAATTTCTATCTTACTTCCAACAAAAAAAAACCCATTCCATGAAATTTACATCTCATTTTCCAAGGAAACACTAGCTGGGAAAGAGATCTGTATTCAAAATTACTGTCTGAGGTAACTGTTTGGGAGGATATAACTTAAGTCATGGTCCACGGTTTTATTCGTTGGGAAAGCCAGAGCCATGGCTGCCCAGCCTTTCTGATGAGCTGTTCGGCACCATGTGAAAGCTACCTGCTCCAGTCCTTCTTCCATTGTGACTTGGCAACCAGGCACAACCTCCCCACAAGATGTGAACATTTTATCCTCCTGACATGGTATTCTCACACACATAACACATCTCAGGGAACAACACTGGGAAAAACAGCATGGATGGAAACTAGCTGCCAGAACGGTTTGCCTGGTCCATAATCCCACTGCCTCGGGAACCAAGGGTAGTACAGAACAGCCTGCAGCCAGGTTGATTTCTTTCTTGATGGGCCTCATGCAACTTTCTATTAGCTGGCAAGCCTGAACCAGAACATCAGAGCTTGAGTGAGAGGAGGTGCGGACAAAAATGTAAAACCCTCTCAGTTCACTGCTACGCCTGAAAGAAATCCAGCTGAAAACCCTAAATCAATTTAATTTAACCCTAAAAGGATTGATTAATTTCCTCTCACAGTAAGACCATGTCTTTGAGCAGTAGAGGTTAATAACAGACAGCATTGCATACTTCCACTAATATTCTCTGGTTCCTCATTCGTAATGGAAATCCATAGAGAGGTTACAGCAATAACTAGAGATGTTTTTCTTTCTATGTCAATTACTAACATGATGGAAGGATGATTTTCAGACTCTGATTGTGATTTTCCAAGTACACTAGGAGACTCGGTTTTCCTTCCTTCTCCATGCAGGAAGATAAGCAACTTCCAAGAAGAGCATAAAACAAGATGCTTCCACCTTTGCTGAGAGGCTTAAATACATGTTCATAGCACTGATGTATAAACCGAGTAGAAGCTCTAACAGGAATCTACATCAAGAAGAATAAACTAGGACTGCATGGATTTTTTGCACTAGATCAAAGGTAAATGAGTAAGAGTAGCCAATACCACTTGAACTGACCCAGCTGCTCAAGTGATCATGTTTGCCTTCTGGCTTCTTAAGAAAGAGAGGAATGAATAATAAAAAAAAAATATTTCAAATATGGATTTGAAGAGTGCCCTACTCTAATAATATGAGGCAGAAATATTCTCTTTTATGTGGTCAAATACCATACGATAATTTCTAATTATCTGTGTTTGGAACTACAGACTCTGTCCTCCAAAAATGGAGGGCAAAATGGGATTTTAAGATACCTAGTGCATAGTTGAGTTCAGTTACTGGTTCAGTGGCTTTGCCCCTAGCTGCATTATGCTTTATCTGCATCTGAATGGTACTCAGGTAAATGAAAACTCTAAACTAGTCACTTCCCAGCTCATTCTTGCAACTAAATGCCATCTGAGCACAACAACCATAAGAGAAACATAGACAATTTTCCCACATGGACATCTTCAAGAAAGTAAGAGCTGATTCATGTCCTTTAATTGAGAAAGCAGAAAAAGTTATAACCATTAAAATCCAATTTCAGTGTATCTCTTGGAACAATAGGTAATCATGCTATCTTATCAAGACTCTTGTTCTGATGTCCCACATTTTTCATGTTGAATATCCAGGATTTTCCTGACTAATTAAAAATAAAATAATAATTAAAAAATATTTTAAACTTCTAGCTTTCATTCTTTACAGTGTAGTCTTTTTTGTCTGAAGCATGCACTGTAAGAATATTCTGCTTTATTTCTGTCTCAAATGATGGGTCCTGTCTGAGACAACCAAGAATGTGACCATGGAGCACACGAGGTTATAATGATAAAGCTGCACAACTCATTCCTTGCTATTCACAGTCTTTCCATTGGGTGTTGCTATGATATTAAACAGATTACTTCTGGGGCTCAATGTACGCGTACAGAAAGGCATGCCAAAAGTTTAAGGTGTCTGCTTATGTTGCTTTGCCCGTTGTTCTATGCAGCCCGTGTCTGCTGTACTTCACAAAGTTGGTGGTGTACTTCATTAGTTGGTGTTGAGAAAAATTGTCAGTGACTACTTTTGAAAAAGAAATTCCGTAAAATGGAGTCTGGCAGCTTGTACCAAAAGTTACATACTCTTTCAGGAAGGTGATCTGACTAAAATTTGTATGTATCTTGCAGCATTCAATTACTGTATACAATAGCTGTGCAGATGGCCCTCTTTTAATTAAGAGTATTTAGTGCATCTTCTCCATAAAGAACCAGGCAATGAATAAGGAATTCAATGAAAGTAACCAGAAAATGGAATAGTTTAATGGAAGTTAAAAAGAAAAAGAAAAAAGAGATAACTTAGGATGCAATTCTTGCAAGGACTTCCTGCTCATTGAACATAGCTCTTCAGATAATCTGAGGGAGAAATCCTGGCAGATTTGTGGGCTGGAGAGGTCTTATCAAGCACTAAGAATCAGGCAACTGATCACTAAACTTTGCACAGCTGATGGCCACATAGGTGATAGCCGAAGATTTTAAAAGATACTGGCTAGAACTTAGCTTTTGATGTGGCACAGACACGCCAATGAATGTATTCTACAGGTATCTTCAGAAAATTGCAGGGTTTCATTAAGTTATGGCAAGTACAAATGGTATAAAATCACCTCATATTTGAAGTGCCCTAACAGATACTGCTGTTAATACTCGTAGTAACAGTAACTAGTAACTGTGAAGAATACAAAGTTACTACAACCTGAAATCCTGACTATTTTACCACCCGTAATGCAGTTGCTGATCTAGTCGTATTCCCAGTTTGTTAGAAAAGCACCAGCATTTACTTACATGGCCTTTGCTCTGATTTAAAAAAAAAAAAACCACACAATATGTGTATTTAAATAGAAAAAACCACAGTAAGATACCATGATTTTTACATGTACGTAAACTTACTGCTGTCAGGCATAAATGCTTGAATCATACAACCTGGGCAAGGAAGAAGTTGCTACGGGTCATAAAGGATAGGCTTCAACCAGGAAAGTCGTATGCCCTCTTAGCAAGGCCAATAATATAAGCCACTCTCACCATAAATTCTAGCATTTCTGTATTCTAAACTCTTCAATGAATTTTAAGTTTCATAATGATGGCTACACTTACCTGGTAGACCGGGTGGGGTTTTCAGATATTTGCCATTAAAATGTTGAATTACTACTTCACATTTTTCTGTAGACTCCATTCTGGAAAAGAGAAGAGAGTGGGATGGGGGTAGAGGCAAAATGTGTTACTAGACTGTTATGAAAGTGCTCAGTCAGCAAAAACAAAAAGCAAAAGGATTGAAAAAAGGACAAGCACAGATGCTCAGAGAAAACTTCAAAGCTGTTCTCGCCGATTTCTGCAGAGAAACTGTTTGAGCTCATTACAGTATGGTGTGGCTTGTGAGAAGGACCTGCCACCCTCAAAGCCTGCAGCTGCACTCCCGGCTGTGTGTGAGCTGCAGCAGTGTCAATGAACAGTCCCCTTTTGGCTCCGTGGGATCACCCTGAACAAGGACATTCTTTATGCTCTCACGTGCTGCTTGGAAAGGCAAAGGACATGTGTCTAGATGCCTTGTGCACTCAAAATAACTTCAAATGGCATGGAAAAAAACAAACCACCAGGGTTTTGAGAAGAACACAGAGGATTAAGCATCCATTATTAAGGATTACAATGTTAAAAAAATAACCTGCAAAGACAGACTGTATAGCAAAACCACAGACAATGCATATATGCCTATATGCCTATTACAACATAAAGCCAAAAAAGACAGTAATTTACATGTACTACTGGTAGGTGAAATACCTTACTGTTCATCTCATATGACCTCAAGGTAACCTTCAGCACTGAGACATGAAAGCATTAACAATGAACTGGTACATATATTTTTTGAAGGAACGGTAAAGAATACAAAGCTACTAGTCAAATCCCAAACCATGGTTATACCACCTCTGGGAATTCACTGTTCTTTCAGGTCTTTGTAAATTGACTGTACACTAGTCCAGAGAACAGTTGACTTGGCTGCAGAGTGGGTACAGAAATTTCAAAGCGAGGAAAGAGAGAAATGGAAAGCTAATAAGCAAGCAAAAAGAAAAATAATGCTTTTGTTTTCCTTAGAAGAATTGTGTTTAAAACCCATGTTCAGTGCTCCTTCAATACACCAGTGCTTACCTCCAGGTACTCTCCACAAAATAACTCCATGGACATAAATATTGCTTACTTCTCACCAGTCTAAATCTTTTCAAAATTAATTTATCCACCAACCTTCCTGTCAATTCGTTTTGGGAAAGAATGGCTTACTTAGAGCAGCAGATTGTCTCCCAGGGTACAATTTTGCCAGTGTTCAAAGGACCACCCCATCACCACTGAAAAAAACCCCCAAAAACCTACCATCCTGATTGCCTGATTAATTCTCTGAGCAAGTCAAAGTCTTTTGTCATGTTTGTTTCAGGTAAAATCATTAAAAATTGTCCCTTCCAGATTGTATCACTGCATACCATGTGGGCTGGGCCATTTCTATAAGCACAAAGACAGCAACTTAGATTGTTCACTTCGGCTTCATTCAGATTTAACTAAGCGGATGTCTGCACTGAGCCTTTAGAGACTCTTGTCTCTGAAAGAATAAATGCAATAAAAGTCTGTTTTCTGTAGCTGCAGGCACTTGGTGTCAAACCATGTTATGTTGCACCACACAGCAGTGACAATTTCATTTTAATACATGGGGGTACACTTTAACAAGCCAAAGCAGTCCCTGCAAAGAATGCAATATATAAGCTGCCAAGTGAAAGAGACTCAGCGCACTTCATGCATTTTATGTGGGAAGAGAATAAAAGTGAAACCCACAGTGTTCTGGGATAAAAAGGCCATCATTCGAATAGCACTCTGAAAAAAGAATGTGCACATTTTCTTCTCAAGTTTCACAATTAACGGCTCTCAAATGCCATTGCTAGCTATCTGTAATCTGGCACACGCTTCGCTTGAAACTGACACTGGCATTATCGACTCAGTTTGAAAAGGCAGCACAATAGACAAAGCCATCTACACATGTTCCCTTCAGATGTGTTGCTGAGTAACAACTGCATCTACCCCTCATCTTCCTTACCTGAATCCCTGTCTGCTTTCTGCAACGTGTGCCTGGGGGGTAGACCTTCCTCCTGGATGCACCAAGGCTGGTCAGGCAGCCGCTAACTTATCAGGATGGTATCTGTCCCAGGGCTACCTAAGTATGAATTATAATTTACACCTGCCCACAATACCTGTTTTTTAGAAATAACCCTTTCAAATTGTGTTATTCTGGATGATTAGCTTGCTGACTGACTGGGAAGAATGAGGGGTATAGAGCAATGGATATATTATTAAAATCATCTGATACTCACCATCACAAGATCTCAGTCTTAATTTACTTAGACCTCTGATCAACGTCAACAACTTGGGTGGCAATGTCTATGGCAGGCACCTGCCCATGAGCCGAACCTATCTGCACACATCTGTTCAGGCATTTCTTACTTGCTTGAGCCATAAAGACTAGCGAGTGATACCTGGGAAGAGGCCCAATAAAAAAAAAAAAAAAAGAGGTCCACACTAATAAATTCTACCTATTTTTTCTTCAAAAAGCTATGACACTCCTCTATTGTAGAATGTGTTTGGAAACCCGGGGAGATGGACAAAATATGCTTTTTGTCATTAATTTATTCTCTCATCTGAGACAGAAATATTTCAAAATGTTGAGACTGGGTTTAATAGAATTATCATTAACAAGAATGTTACATTGTAAAAGTTAGCCTCCAGGGGACAGGTTTTCTACAAAAGAATGTAATTGAAGCACAGGTAAACTTGGGGGAAGAAGAACACTTTAAAATCCCTTTTTTAGATGCTGGGTTTTTTTCATAATTGATAGAACAAAAATGTGGAAGATGATAATATTCTGGAGAAAAGACAAAGATCTCAGACGCTTCAAAACCTATTGAAAGACAGATACTCAGCTCTCCTGCTGGAAAAAGGAGAGCATCAGCTTCACATAGTTAATAGGAATTTGCTTCTGATCAGATCATTCATGAAGTATCATTTTCAAATTTCTATCAACAGTATGTTTTTGGTGCCGATCCTAAGAGGATCTTAGATAATTACTCACATTTAAAAGCAATTTGGAGACAACAATAAAACATCTGAGTATTACTCTGAATCAGGAAATGCAGTGCAGAAAAAAAATATCAAAGCTATAGGCCAGATTCTTATGATATTTTTAAAGGTACAGATAATGACCTAAACTAAAAAACCCCAACAAAGCTATGATAATTCATTTTTACCTGTGTCAATACATCTCCAAGTTCTGAAAACTAAGTTGTAAAGTTCCCAAACACATTATGAGTAACTAGACTGTCTATATTCTATTCAACTGGAAAGGAAGTGAATTAAAAAAAAATCTGGAAAGGAAGACTGTTTGTATGATTTTTTTTTAGCCATAGTTTGCAAATTTAAGATATTTCAATACAATGGGTAAAAGAACAAAAAAATTAGGCTTGCTTAAGCAAATATCACAACCAAATAATTTGATGTTCATGTATTACTATTAAATATTTATTTTAGATTATTTTAAAAATGTGTATTACTCTCTCTACAGACCATAATGGCTCCAAAGTAGTCATTATGTGTTGTTACAAGTAATAGGGAATCTTTACCATGAAAAAAAGAAAAAGGAAAAGGATTTTTTTTACAAACTAAAGCTCTTACACATGCTTATTATAAAGATTGATGCAATGTCAAGAAACAACTTAATAAAATTTATATACAGGGAATAACATGATGATTACATAATTATTACATGAGAAATACTCAGTACCATGTAATTACCCGTTAGCAGTAAAATGTGGGTTTGGTTTACATATACTCTATAGTCGCTTTGCTTAATAATAGTAAGGTAAATGAGAATAAGGACTATATTTCTTTATATCCAGAGTAAATATTTAAAGACTAAATTGTTACTACCAAATTTATATTACCATCAACATATGAATATTGTGGTTTTCTTATATTTATGAGAGCAGGAATAATAAATCTTGAGGGGCAATATTTCTTTACTATTTAAGGCACCTTGCAAAGATGGCAGTAGGTAGGTAGTAGCAGTATGATACAGCAGAGGTGTCCAAAGAACTGAGGCCATAGTTAGAATACACACTGGAGAACTCAGTTTCTTTAGCATATCAAAAAGATGAGCAGAGGGGCACTCTGATAGCAGTGCCTAAGTACCTTTGCAGGGAGAATAAACTAGGTGCTAAGTGGTTCTTTAACCTCGCTAGAAAGTTGTGACAAGAACCAGATACATTTGAAAGAGAAATTAGGCAGAAACATTTAACTGCAAGGAAGATGTTCCACTGGCACACATTAGATAGAAAAGAGGTGGCTTTTTTTTCTCATTGATGCCTTCAAATCACTTCTGAAAGCTGTATTTTAGTAAAAGACAAGTATTATCTCAATATTAGGTAACTGGGAGTACTTCAACTGCCTGTGATATAAAAGTGGCCAGGGAAAATGATCTTCAGGTCTCAAATACTCCAAAGCTACAAGACAGGTTTGATTACTATGAGGTTTCTTAGCACCTCCTTACATCCTACTCATCCTTCTATGACAACATGTTCACTAATTAATTTATTTAGCTAATTTAATCCCAGGCATTCCAAGACCCTGAAATGGCTGCAGCCTGTGATTTTCTTCTCTCCTGTAAATGACTTTGGTATCTTACGTCCCCAGCTTTTCAGAGATTGCTTCAAGATGTTTTTGTGCTTTTTGGTTTGAATCCATTTTATGCTGGAAAAATTGCTCCCTCTGTCATTTACAGCCCAGGAAGAGATATTAATTTTGACAAGTTTTCCTCATCACTCATAAATTATATCTTTTCCCAAGCTGTCCTGCCTGTATATTCTTCACGTTCAGTTCTGTTTGCATAAACAACAGGGGGTCGCTTACTACCACAGATGAATATAAAAAATCTGTAGAAACCACTCCAGTGAGGACAGAACAGGCTCCTCTTCTCTGGGCATATGGTCCACACTATACCTTGCAGCATGATCCATTCTGCCAAGGTGACCGTTTAGCTGCCTGAGTATCTCTGCACAGAGCTACAGTGCTCTCCACAAAGAAACCTCTTTCAGAAGAAGTTTCAGAAGAAATACAATATAACTAAATGACATCTACGTTATCCTGAAAAACCCTGAAAGATACACAGCTTCCTTTAAGGAAAAGAACACACAAATTAAAGACTTGGCTCTCTCATTTTGCTTCAGTGGAAACTGGAGCGCATCCTACTGAAAATCAATGCAAAACTTTTATTAATAGAATAATGATCCTGTGGAGGCTCAAAATCTTGTTTCCCGTTTTCTGTTGCTCCCTTTCAGTTGCTGAGTTGAATATGATTTCCAAAGACTAAATATAATAGATGTAAAATGCAGACAAATGGGAGATAAGTTTAACAAAAAACACATGCAGGTAGAGAAAAGCATCCCATTGGAAGGTCTTCCAGAAGAACAAGGTAGGGAAAAGACAAGGATGAAGCTGAACCTGCCAACGACAATATGGGTAAATGCCTCACTACAGAACGCCTGTCTCTGTCACAAAGGAAGCACCTCCTTGATATTTCCTTTTGCTTTGAGATTATAGACAGCTAATTGAGAATATCTTGACTTGGGTCGTTTGCTAGGAACAGCATTATAACATTCTTTTATGACAGTTTGTGTTGGACAAATTTTCTCACGTTACTGGGAAAGAACAGTATGGATACACAGTCATTTCCACCTAGATCCAGGCTGATTTATGCTACTGTCTTCACAGTCTCAGGTTAGGTATTATACTGGTGCCCGCCAGCAGAGCAATACTTGACTGTCTGACTGTCAGCATTTCCATCATAAATTTCTGTTTTCAGAGGCTTATGACTTCGTTGTAAAATGTCGCTTGGGGGGTGAATCTTGCAAGGTCGTTTTAAGTTACAAGACAGCAAACAAAATAAAAAAGTTAGTGGTTTCTAACTTTTTCTTTGCCCTTCATCATTTAAAAGGACCTATAAAATGCCTGCTCTGCTGTTCGGCTGACTGTGGTATACGTATGCATGGCATTATTATTACTATCTCTATAGGGAGGATACTTAAATATTTGAATGACATCTTACTGTGGGGTTATAAAATGCAATTTTGATTTCACTGATTCATGATATCAGGAATTTCTTCCCCAAAGTATATCCCAATGACTCCTTGCCCCCCTTTCCACATCCCGAGGAGCTCTTCAATTAAACTCACAGTACCTTGGACTTTGAGTTTTGATTATAAAAATAGCTCAGCCAAATTACCTGATGGCTCCTAACTTTCCTTGTTCCTCCTTCTCCACCTTTAAGGGCTTCATAGCCATTTTCATGTTGTGGAGTCCCACTGGTATTTGTCCCAGGATCCTGCCCCACATGTCCCGCTCTGGAGCCTGCTTCTCCCTGAAAGTGCTGCTCCATGCCTGGCAATTTTCTTAGGGATGCACTACGAAAATTTGGTCCAGGTTGCAATGCCAGATAGAAATGTGAGGTTCTGGGAGATAGGTTCTCCCCCAACCCTCCCCAGCACCCTGAAGTGATGCTGTGAGCCCCTTCCAGGGAGACTTTCCAATGGAAATTTATCACCACAGGCACTGGAATATTTTACGGATATCACACAAAGTCTTTGAGGCATGTTTGGGACTTCCAGTTTCATCTGAGATATCCAATTATAAAGCAATTTCCTGGGTAGGATGTAGGATGTGACAGATCATTCTTCTGACTGAAAGTAGGAATGATCCTCATAATATCTAAGCCTGCACTACTGTCCCTGATGATGGATTTGTTCAAGCTAAATTTATAGCACCTTTTCAGTTGCCTTCAATTAAACCCTTGAATAAGGAAGAACAAAGCATTCTCCCTCTTCATAAATGCATCCTTAAACTGTCTGGATGTTCGTTATCCCCAGATACTGCTGACACTTCTCTGCTCCAAAGATCACTGATCCTCAGAAATCTCCCTCTAAATATACCCCCTTCCGTTTTGCAAAATTTTGCACTGCTGCTTTGACTCCACTACGATTGTGTGATTTCTTTATCTTCTCCTGCCTTAACATCTGGAATTCACCCTTTACGGGCCTGTGGAAAGCCTAGTCTTCCAGCACATACAGTTACCTCTTTTTAAGTGACAACACATCTTCGGGATGAAGTGTTTCCCTCCATACTCTTAGTACCTTCTCCTATCCAGTAATTCCAGGCTCCCTCAAAGACCTTCCCACTTACTCACTACCTCTGATTTGCTTTTTACTCACACCACCATCAACATTCCTCATGTCCTGTTTGCAAAACTCAAATCGTTAAGACATCAGCTTTAAAATTGTACGTTGAAAAAAGTCTTAGAATCAAGTTTCTGTGGGTTTTTTTTCTTTGCTTTTTTTTTTTTTTTTAGAATGAAGGACTATGCTTTTCTTCTAAGTTCTGAGGAATCCATTCACACTCTTTAAATGAAAGATCAGATGTTGAAGTCATTACATGACTCCCAGCAACAGGGATTTAAGAGAAACACCTACAATTTTAAGTCTTGTGATGAAACCCTGTGTGAGGGCAGCACCGCGTTATTCCCTCTTTCACCCTGCAATCCTATGACAGTCTGAAGTCAAAGCTTCTTAGGTGCACCATCTCCTTTTCCCAGTTCCTTACTTCTAGTATTTCTTCCTGCTCCTCCTCCTCCTAATTTCTTTCTTTGCTGTAAGATAGGCTGTGTTCAGCCCCAGCTCCTGCTGGGATTTCTGTCAGCAGAAACCCACGTCACAAATGACAACAGCAACAGGAGCTCTGCAGAGGGCCAGCTCCCACGGTGCGCCTGGAGGCAGGCAGCATGGCTTTGAAGTACAAAGCACGGGCCAGTGGCAAGACAGAGGTGGGCAGCCAGAGGTTACGGCAATTCCCTTTCAACTCCATGAACTTTTGTGGAGCCACAGTCGGAGTCTAAAGCTTCCTTTCCTTGGCCCTTGCTCGTAACTTTCCTCCCCAAAATCTCCCCTGGAGCATACCTAGGCACAGTTGAGTTGAAGCCACGGAGAAATGCTCTAGAACGTTTTGGAAAAATCTGTCCTGTTGCTTTTGAGGGATGCAAAAGAGAGGAAATACTTTCACAGCTTAAAAAAGAGACCTAGCTTTGTAAGTGCATACTTTAAAGGAGGCTGAACTCTAACGTGGCCAGACATTACTCAAGATAATTTTGACCCAAGAACATTTGAAGTTACCCAGGTTATAAATGAGTAGTCACCTGCAGTACTATAAAACTGCTAATCATACACATTTAGGAAAAAAAAATTAATGATAGCTGTCTACTGCAAGCCTTTATTTGCAATTGCTGTTTGAATATGCTTGAGACAGACTTCACATAATTGGGCAGAATCAAAAAAGTTATTCTTAATCACCATAGCAGTTAGTTAATAACTTTGAAAAATCAAATTGCTGGATGCTGCATCATTTTAGCATATGCAAAGTTAACTTTTTCTCCTGTGCTCCTGTGGCTGTTAAGAGCTATGCTAAGCAGCATGGCACATGCCACAAGCAGGCACGATACACTGTGATAAAAAGCCCCAGGTCAGAAGTATATTAGCCAGGATCACTACACGGGTTGCTGACTTGAACTTCTCAAATCTTATCCGGACTGAAATACAGCTGCCACCCTACACCTGTACCGTATTTATACCCGCTCAGCGTGTGCTCACACTGTAGGTACACTAGAATGAAACCTTTTTTGGCTACAAGCAAAGCTAAACGAATTAATCTACTTGCATTGGCACGCAGGAAAAAGATACTAAAGAGCACTTTATTACAAAAAGAAGGTCAGGTGGTCATGTCATCAGATCTTGTATTGATAATTCTGCAAGGACAAGTGTCAGCATTCAACTGCAGTTCTAAATTCCTGGATTAACTCTGGCCTTATTCCAGTCAACAGCAGATCTGCTGTATACTTTGATGGAACAAACGTTTTACCCCTCTGTTGTTTGCATGGTGAATTGCACAACCTTCATGTAAGATCACTAAAGGTTTCTTTAAATATGTTACATAATTAAATACATTCCACAGAGTCAATTTTTAAAAAAATAAGTTTATCCATGAGTTATACTTATCTATATTTAGTGAGCTAGAAAAAAATTTATGCTATTATCTGCAAGAATGCGTAAAGAACAGTGTGTCATCTTTCAGCATAAATGTTTTGCCTTTTTACATTTGAATTCAGACAATATTATCTTAACATTCTTCACACACGATGATCTTTCAAATAAAGGACAGAGGTAACACTATAATGTCACTTATCTTGCAAGCTACCTTTTTATCATACAGTACCCCATTTCACTCAGTGGTGTTATGACACTAACAGAAGTGCCATGACATACCAAGATATGGTGTATTTCAAAGAAATTTGCAAGATGATTAAGTCATTTTGCCTCCTCTACAAAGCACAACGCAATGAATATTCTGTAGAAACAATGATTTGAGCTTTTTTTCCCTTTTCTTTTGAAGCAGAAGACTGATTTACAGCACAATTGCAAATTTCTCTTATTTTCTTTTTCAATACCTTTCTATATATAGATAGCTCTCTCTTCCTTGGCTTCTCAAAAGATAACTATTTGGTTTAAGAATGGTTCAAGCTGAAGAGAATCTATGTAAATATTCCCTGAGAGTAAACATGGAGATTTGTCTATCTGTACTGACAATGAAGTACATGGTAATAATATGTTGCCCATTCCGTCTAAAATATCTGACCACTCCAACAGGACTTGTTATATGCAAACATTTTTTTCTTTAGCTCTTTTCACAGGCTTGAGTCCCCTGCAGCTTTCAAGGAAGCCACATTTCTTCTGTTACAGTTCCTCCCCTTTGCTCGTCCAACTGCTAAATTTACTTTTTCCTGTTGCAAAATCTTTGCAAAACATTTAAACAGTTTCTTCAGCAACTGTGTGCTTTTGGCTGTAGGATATTTATTATTATCCAAGCTTGATGCTGCATGGATAGCTCACTATTCCTAGCAATTTTTATTTACAGAGACATACAGACAACAAACTATGTTTTAGAGCAATGAAATGAACATCCTTCTGCACTGGTATTCTTCAGCTTGGTAGAAAGAACAGACACACAATCTAATAAAGGTGCTGTTCTGCATTTTCCACAGCTATGAGGCTTCAGAGTTACAGAATAGACAGCATTTGCAAAGGACCAAAGCCAAAAAATCTGCATGAATCAAAAAAGAGCAAAAGTTTCACCTGGCAAAGCCGACTCCTCTGCTGACTCCATTAGCATCTCTTAGTATTCTGGTGGAAATGACATGTCCAAAGGGTTTCAGCATATTCTCCAGTTCCTGCTCATCCATGGAAACGGGTAAATTTGAGATGTATAGATTTGTGGGATCTTGCTCTTGTTGCTATGACAAAATAAGAGAAATATCCTCAGTTAGGCTTAGGACAATGGAACAGTTTATGCCTCATACAACAAAGACTACTCAAAATAGGACCAAGCCAAGAAATTATAGCTCCATTAGAAGCAAAGCTGGGCAATCTGTTCATGACGACAACATATTTGCCAAATTTCTGCAAACTCTCATGCATGTGCTTAATTCTGTGCGTGACTGCTCTTATTGAACTCAGTGACACTACTCATTTCTAAAAAATTACTCTCATGCACAAGCATTCTCGGGTTTGTGTCCTAATTTAGCAAACAGATTGTGAAGAAAACACGATTTCCACAAATGTGCTCACTGTTAACATACATAAAGAAAACTCAACACATGTTTTAAGCAGATGTGCTTTCCAGCCTGCAGACTTTCCATTCAACCTGTTCATCACAAACAAGGTTGGTTGAAAGCACACACAGAACACTTTCCATAGTATCTTTTTTTTTTTTTTCCCCCTCCATCAGGAACATCTTGATTGATAATGTGCAAAAAGACCTAACTGGGCTGGGGGGGAGTTCTGTAGTTCAATTTAAGGTCTTGGTGAGATAGGTCACATGTTAATTCTCAGACTGAATTAAAATATCTTATAAAATAAAGCCTGTAGTATGAATAATTGAGAAAACAAATGTGAAGACAGCTTTCACATTCTATTTCAGAATTTAAGGCTACACTTTCCATTTTGGCAACCATTCCAACTTTGAATCTTGCTTGCCAAACTACTGCAAAGAAATATCAGAGGCATAGATGCTGCATGTAAAATAAGTGTATTAAAGCTGTAAATAAAAACACTGTATACAGGGAACCAAGCCCTAATTACATTAAATCAATTTAGTCAAGCCCTTGCAAATTTTTAAGGCTCTGGTTCCATTTTCATTGATACGAGCTTGACATAATTATCTGATCACCTGTCAGTACAAACCTGATTGGGATCAGGAATAACTACATCATTTTAGCTAACGGTTAATAACCAAAAATATAAGATACAATCTTTATGCTGTGCAGTAAGCCAGACAGTACCTTACCTTGCAAAGTCTTCTGAGACAGATTTTCGGATTTTTTCATTACATATTTTAATGGGCAGAATTAATTTGTACTTGTTCTACACTGAGCTGACAGCAGTATTACTGTCATTTGCTATGAGGTGTCCTAAAACCAGATTAACAATCTTGCAGCAGCAGCACAACTTTACCCTGAAGAAATTACACACAGTCCTTCAGCCATCTGCCCTGGCTTAACTCAGCTAGTTTCAAATTACACTCCATTAAAAGTAGTGCAGATGTATCTTGTCAAACACAGACTCACGTGCCCTATTCTAGAAGATGTATGAAGGCTAGACAGAACCAAGATGTCTGCTCCGTCACTGCCTTGCACGTTCAAGGCCTCAAAAACGGAAGCAGAAATCGTTCCAAGCTGTGATTCACACACACCATCTTTGCAGGGAGAAGAATGACGAAGCAAAGTCTAGCATACCTAAATACCAGAACCAGAAGCCAAAGAAAGTCTTCAGCTTCCCTTACCCCAGGCTCAAGGGAAAATTCAGCCCTTTGGATGCGAAGAAAAGCTGCAAAAGGATACCCCAAAGGGTCCAAAATCAGGAGGTGTGTAATGCTGCTTTACTGCATAGTTTGGATTCTGACTTAAGAGCTGTGAACACTTGACTTTGGACTACTGCTTAATGCCCGTTGCATTCTAGCTTTGCATCTCCAGACTCATCACACCATGAAACAACACATTACCATGCAGGTTGAATTCCCCACTATTTTACAGAAAAGAAATAGAAGACCAAAGTAGGCCATGTTTGCAAGTTGCCGTCCATAAAAATATACCCAGTTATTACCACGCCTTATAGTAAGGGGGAGAGGAGAGGAAAACCACACACACATGAACGGTGAACTTACTGCAAATTGAACTTAAGTTACAAACCCTAAATCTAGAAAAACATTCCTTCCCTTTCCAGTCATCTTTCCCTGCAGTCATCTTCCTTTCTCTACTGTCTATTTACATTCACACAGATTCAAAAGCTAGTTCCTCTCCAATAACTGAAAGATATTAGTGAGGGGCCAGAACTGGTACAGTATTGACAATGCAAGGAAAATCATGCAAACAATCCTGGAGGAAAGGTAGGCAAGAAAAGAGAGGAGTACGAGGAAAGTACTTCTAGCTTTGGGAAATACAAACAAACAAAACCCAGAAACATTTTTTTCTCCTTTATTTTGTTCCGTATTTTTCCCCCTTTCTGTGTGCAAACTATTTAATTTTTATTGCTTCTTACTTTTTTGGGTTGTTTTTTTGGTTGGGTGTTTTTTTTTTTTTTTGGCGCACATACAGGCCACAGGAAAAAAATAAAGAAAGATAGGAGACAGGAGGTATCGTCACTGTTACCAAGTACTCTGAAAATGTGAGCAATGGAGGCAGTTAAAGCAGAGGTGTTAGGGAAGCAAATAAAAGTAACAAGGTTTGCGATTCTAACAGGCACAGTTTTTCAGAAATAATCACATTGTTATGCAAACCTCTACTCATTGATTGGTTAAGGACTTTGATTAATCAACCAGTCAGTGCTCAGGGACTGACATCACTTGTCAGTATTTAGAAAAAATATGCAGATGAGATCCCCCTAGCCAAAGGACAGACTAATATGAAAAAAGCAGAGTTATGCATCAGTAACTGCACAACAACCTTGGCTTTCACTGAAGCAATTCAGTCCAGCAAAATATTAAAATGAGCACTTTTCTTTTGACTACGCAGTTTTCAAGCTGGGGCAAACAAATAAAATAAGTAAGAACCGCCACCAATGTGTCTCACTTCTGGAGTAGGAACACACAAGCCTTTTAACTGTGTTAGATATTAAATGCTGTTGTTTTAAATATCCATGGAAGTTTTAGCTACACTCTGAGGATGAATGAAAGACTAGCAGGCCGTATTCACTCTATCACAAGGATTTACCAAGCCTATCTTTTATCAACATGATAAACAAGAGCTGCAAGCAGAGAGAGACAGATGAGGCCACTCATACTAACTCCACAACGCAACAGTGTTTTCTAAGAAAGGAAGAAAATTCCATGTTATTTTTCCTTACTATACAAATACAACATTTTAGAGAAATACCCCTTTCCTTCACAGAGAAATATCTCCCTACAGAGGCTGTATCTCACACCGCGAACTGAAACGAGACAAGACGCCTTCCCAGGGATGAAGCCTGGCGCTGGGCAGGCTGTGCAGGAGCGGTGCGGGCCCGGCTGCCCTGCCACCGCACCGCCAGGCCCCATGGCCGCTCACCCTCACGCGCCCCTGCTTCTCAGGCTTGCCCCCGCTCCCCGCCTCTGGGACCAGGGCTCCTCGTCATTTTCTTCAGTTGTGCAGACATCCCCTCTGCAGCCTGGAGGTGCTGACACGTGCTCCTCGTTTTGCATCGGCCTTTTCACCCCAGATTCCCCAAGCTCCTTCATGACGTACTTGCTTCCCCAGCCCAGTGTAACTGCTGAGTTTTCCAGTGTGAAAGGCAGGCATCCTACTGTTCAAAATGCGCCTATCTGTTGACAAGAGGAGCCTAACCAGACCTTCAATCCAAGCACCCCGTGAACTACCAGTCTTTCAGAATCCTAACTAGTCAACAGTCAGGTTTCTGCCTTCAGTGATCACAACCCAGGGTCACAGGTCCGGTGGCAATGGTGGTGGCTGGATCCACACAGTGCGGCCCAGACTCTCTCCAGTTCATTTAATTCTTTCTGTGGCTTTTCACTAAGGCATTAAAAAATGCTACGTCCCACCTTGGGATGCTAAAATCCCATTTATTGTTGTGTCCATTCCCAAACCCTGATAACCGACCAGGCATCAGCGAGAGAGCTGAAAGTCATTTGTGTGATACTCATGGTCCCTTCAGAACTGCGTTTTCCTATAATGCCCCCAATACTCTGGACAGGAACAGAACGGGTGGGGTGGCAGAAAGCCACAAACACCTCCAGCAGCACTGTGCCTTGGATGTCCTACAGTTGCTGATTTAGAGCTACTGCAGTGGGACCACCAGCCAAACGGTGTCCCCACCACTGCCTGGACTTTGCAGTCCCTGTCTCACTTTCCCCCTCCAGACCACACCAGAGACACCAGGCTTGCCTCACACCGCAGGGCAACAACACATCTGTCGACACAGTCTTCCCAAAGCCCAGCGGCCTCTCAGGTTTAGCCCCCCACGTGTAAGAGGGGTCCCCCAGGGGGGCCAGGGCCAGCCGCTGCAGTTGGCTGCCGCCCGGGGGGTGCAGGGGAGGAGGGGGCTGCCGGGACTGGCGGAGGGCTCGCTGCAGTGTGGCAGCACGGCTCCTCTGCCCTTCCCAGACCCCGCGTGCCAAACACAGCTAATTAATGGGTACAAGAACAGGCCAAGTTGCCGCTTCTCGAAGGGAACAGGAAGGCAGCTGTGGAGCCTGCTGTGTGTGCCAGCTGCAAAAGCATCATGCTCAAGGCACGCAGACTTGCAAGCACAATCTCAAGGCACTGTCAAAAGCCTGCTCCTGGCTGTCCTCGCTGAACTTCATTTTACCCAAGATCTCGCATTTGACAGCCCAAGGAGGGTCACATTTTCCAAGTACAGCTTGCACTTGCACTGCAGCCCTGGAGAAATAGGGGCACACTCATCCAGTCAGCCGCAAGCCTCTGAAATCCTGACACAGCCTTGTACCCAGGACTGAGCTCATTCTGGGGTCCTGGTGTAGGCCTGTCTGCGTGGGTACACGGAGTGCCACAGAATGGGCCAACAGAAAAAAAAAGAAAAAAAAAAAAAATAATTAAGCCAATTGCAGCTCCCCTGCAGACAAGTGCAGGGCTTTCTGCAACTCCCTTTGCTCCCACCCCAGCCTGTCTGAGCACTATGGGAGCCCAAATAACCCGTGGGCTCCAGAGGCATTAACTACATGTATATGTTGTAGTTGGGCCATTCTGACAGACGCATCCAAATTGGTCAAAACCACACCTAGGAAGTTTTGAAATTGTGAATACTGCAAACTAACAGTAGGTGAAAACTAAGCATCTGATGAGCTCAGAGCATTTCCAGCATTCAGCAGCAGGTGTCCTGCTGCAAGGCTCTGGAGTTCAGCAGTCAGGAGCAACTGTCCTGGGGAAACAGCCAGAAATTTTGTCACTGCCTTTTAGCAAGAACTGGGCCAGTCACTCGGCTCCCAAGGCCTGTGCCAAGGAGGAAAAAGAAGTTTATAATGCAGAGGATTTGAAACGCACTACACCAACAGCATTTGAAACAGATAAAACCCAGTGGAGGGCATGCTGGAACTCAGAGTTTGCTATTTGCTTTGCTGGATCCTCCCAGCCACTTTTAAAAGAAGGGACAATGCTCAGATGGGATTTTCCCTCCCATCTTGAGATAATCTTTGGAAGCAATGCATGAAAAGCTGAAAGAACAATTCCTGCTGGTACAAGAAGAGGCTGAACCTCTTTTCATAGTACATTTAGTAATGCATTCTTTAAGGACACATGTGCAGGGAGGGGTGGGCTGGTGTTGGCTACATTATTTTTTCCCCAGAAGGAACTCAAACCTCTTGTAGTCTCAGTAGGGCTGGAAACTGAGTGCATTTGGTTCATCTGGGAACCCTATGTACCAATTCTTTTTATTCAACCTAAATTATTTCTCCTTAGAGCAGCTTGCTCTAGGAAGCTAAGCACTGATTATTAGTTCAAACAACTCTTTTTTCCATTTTCCAAACTTATTCTGGGAATGTAACTTTGTACGTGGATCGATATGAGATTCTGAACTCTTCTGTTTAAAGTTATAATCAATATTTGTATTAATAGATCATATACTTTTTTTGTCTTTAATAAATTGAGACTTCAACATATTATCATTGACACAGGTCAACATTACAGTTCACTTTTGGAAGCATGGTCCTGTCTTTCTGAACATTCTAGACCCAGGTTCAAATCACCCTCTATTAGTATCTTCCCCATACTAGTTCATCTCTGCTAATGGCCACTGCCCAATCTTCAGGCTATGTATGTAACTTCTCTCCTTTAAAGATCTGCGTTGAACTTCTGTCTCCCCTCAACATAAAAATAGTTACGCTTTTTATGGAAAAATCCATTTATGTGGAACCATTTATATGAAACCAGATCATTTATATGGAAACATTTAAATGCCATTTCATAAATTTTCCAGTGTTTGCTCAGTATTTTGAAAACTGTAGTTGTACGCAGCACCAGTCTCATCATTGGTTTATTAGATTATTTCTAAACTGGATTCCATACAAGCCACCGAGCTTAAATGAAATTTAGAGGAAGCATGTAATACTTTCTCTCAGTAGATTCACATTCAATATCTCTTCTTGTTGTTCTATTATTTAATATTTACTTTTCTAGTACTGAAGATCATGAGAACTTTCCAGGACATCTGAAAGAGACATTCATTTCAAAGCTGATTAGAAATGCTTTTGATTGGATTCACACAAAAAATCTGAATTGAAACATTTTCCCCTATTTTTCTATTGTTCCTCCATTTATTCCTGCTGCTTTTTCACATTAATATCGCATATATTTGCACATATGTAAAAGAAGCCTAGTTTTCAAACAGAGTAAGCTACCAAATTTATAATTCAGATATTTAACTTCAGCTCTAACACTTCATGTCTGCAAGTAACATTCGGAGAGGTTCTCTCTTCACTGACCTACCCAAGCATGGCAGGATGCTCCTAACCTAGTTATCACAGTTAGGATGAATACGGGCTGGTGGTGTGAAAGTTAGAAGAAAGTCACCACCTCCCAGTGACAGAGAAGCGGTGGCAGGAAACCCTTTTCCTCCTTCTCAGTGGGAGAAGGAGGGAGGGGTTCTGTGCAGTGGTTGGGGACTGGGATCTTGCCTCTGTACCTTCATGTGGTGCCTTTCAAATCAATGAAGATACACTGATTTGAATTAAGTGACAGTAACCCTGCTTACAAAGATTTTTTCCACATTATGGTTTCTTTTATAAAAAGAAGGAACAAACAAATCAACCAAACCAGACGAAACACTTGCTATAGCAATGGTCCAGACCCATATAACCTTTCAGAATTGTTAATGACATATTTTGAGCCATCATTGAAGTAACACGAGGTGAACAGAGTGAATCAAGTGCAGCTGCCAGGGTTCCCTTTGACTTTTTACTGGCTTATTTGTTTCCCTTTGTGTGGGCACATTTTTAACAGTGCAGACAGCTAAATCAATGGTCAGTTAACTATTGATCCCTGGCTGGTTTCACTTTTGTTGAGCAGCACACCAAAAGGCTTACAAGACTGTACAGAAAGCCTAACATTTCCATGGATTTTATTAGTACACTAAGTACTGATAATCCAACAGATACAGTAGAAGGAAACTGTTAAAAGCGATGCTGGCCGCCTTCTGAAGAGTCCTTTCAAGGCTCTTCCACAGATTCAGAGTATTGTTTAGGTTGGAAAACACGTTTAAGATCATCAAGTCCAACTGTGAACATAACACTGCCAATTCTACTGCTAAACTATATCCCTATGTGTCACATCTACACATCTTTTAAACACCTCGAGGGATGGTGACCTAACCACTCCCCTGGGCAGCCTGTTCCAATGCTTGACAACCCTGTTGGTGAAGAAATTTCTCCTAATATCCATCCAAAACTCCCTGGAGGCCATTTCCTCTTGTCCTATCAATTTTACCTTGGGAGAAGAAACCAACACCAACACCGATACAATCTCCTTACAGGTACTTGCAAAGAACAATAAGGTCTCTGCAGGGGAGCCTCTCTCTAAGGGGAGCCTCAGCCTCCTTTTCTCCAGGCAACACAATCCCAGTTCCCTCAGTCGCTCCTCACAAGACCCGTGCTCCAGACCCTTCACCAGCTTTATTGCCTTTCCCTGGACATGCTCCAGCACTGCAACATCCCTCTTGAAGGGCACAAAACTGAACACAGTATTCGAGGTGCACCCTCACCTGTGCTGCATAGAGGGGGACAGTCACTGCTTGTGTCCGGCTGGCCCCACTGTTTCTGATACAAGCCAGGATGCTGCTGGCCTTCTTGGCCACCTGGGCACACTGCTGGCTCATGTTCAGCCAGCTATTGATCAATGTCCCCAGGCCCTTTCCTGCTGGGCATCTTCCCAGCCACCCTTCCCCAAGCCTGTAGCACTGCCTGGGGTTGTTGTGACCCGAGTGCAGGACCCGGCACTGAGCCTTGTTGAGCCTCATACAATTGGCCTTGGCCCATCAGTCCAGCCTGTCCAGATCCCTCTGCAGAGCCCTCCTGGCCTCCAGCAGATCAACACTCCTGCCCAACTTGGTGTCACCTGCAAACTCACTGAGGGTGCACTCGATCCCCTCATCCAGATCATCAATAAAGATACCGAACAGGCCTGGCCTCGGTACTGAGCCCTGGGGAACACCACTTGTGTCGGGCTGCCAGCTGGATGTAGCTCCACTCACCACCACTCTTTGGGCTCAGCCAGCCAACAAATTTTTACCCAGCGTAGAGCAGACCCATCCCAGCCACGAGCAGCCAGTTTCTCCAGGGGAATGCTGTGGGAGATGGTGTCAATGCCTTTACTGAGGTCTAGGCAGGCAACATCCACTGTCTCTCATTCATCCAGTAAGCTGGTCACCTTGTCACAGGAGGAGGTCAGGTTTATCAAGCAGGACCTGCCTTCCATAAACCCAGGCTGGCTGGGCCTGATCACCTGGTTGTCCTGTATGTACCGTGTGATGGCACGCGAGATGATCTGCTCCATCACCTTCCCCAGCACCGAGGTCAGGCTGACAGAGCTGCAGTTCCCTGGATCCTCCTTCTGGCCCTTCTTGTAGATGGGCATCACGTTGGCTAACTGCCGGTTAGCCAGGACTGCTGATAAATAATTGAAAGTGGCTGGGTGAGCACCTCTGCCAGCTCCTTTAGTACCCTTGGGTGGATCCCATCTGGCCCAATTGACTTGTGTGTGTCTAAGTAGGGTAGCAGGTGCCTAAGCATTTCCCCTTGGATTTTGGGGGCTTCATTCTGCCCCCTATCCATGTCTTCCAGCTCAGGGGGCTCGTACCTGGAGAACAAATGCTCTTACTATTAAACACTGAGGCAAAGGCAGCATTAAGTACTTCAGCCTTTTTCCTCATCCTCATTCCACATCCAGTAAAGGATGGAGATTCTCCTTAGACATCCTTTTGTTGCTAATGTATTTATAGAAACATTTTTTTTTCTTTTATGGCAGTATCCAGATTAATTTCTAGTTGGGCTTTGGCCCTTCTGATTTTCTCCCTGTATAACCTCACAACATCCTTGTAGTCCTCCTGAATTTCCTGCCCCATCTACCAAAGGTAATGAACTCTCCTTTTTTTCCTGAGTCCCAGCGAAAGCTTTGTTCAGCCAGGCCAGTCTTCTTCCCTGCCAGCTTGTCCTTCAGCACATGAGACTGCCTGCTCCTATGCCTTTAACATTTCCTTCTTGAAGAATGTTCAGTCTTCCTGAACATCTTTGCCCTTCAGGACTGCCTCCCAAGAGACCCTGTCAACCAGGCTCCTAAACAGGCCAAAGTCAGCCCTCTGGAAGTCCAAGGTAGCAGTTCTGCTAACCCTGCTCCTTACTTCTCTGAGAATTGAAAACTCTACCATTTTGTGATCACTATGTACAAGACAGACTCCAGCCATCACATCACCCACAAACCCTTTTCTGTTCACAAACAAGAGGTCCAGCAGCGTGACTTCCTTAGTTAGCTCACTCCCTGGCTGTGTCAGAAAGGTATCTTCCACACACTCCAGGAACTTTCTAGACTTTTTCCTCTCTGCTGTATTTTATTTCCAGCAGACCTATGGTAAGCTGAAGTCCCCCGTGAGAATAAGAGCTAGCAATTGTGAGACTTCACCCAGCTGCTTATAGAATACCTCATCTGCCTCTTCATCCTGTTTGGGTGATCTATAACAGACTCCAACCATGATATCTGCCTTTTTGGCCTTACCCTGATCTTACCCATAAACACTCAACCCTATTGTCGCCATCATTAAGCTCTAGATGATCGAAACAACCCCTAACATGCAAGGTTACCCCCCTGCCTCTCTTTCCTTGCTTATTTCTTCTGAAGAATTTATAACCATCCATGCAGCATCCAAGTTGTGTGAGTCATCCCACCCTGTTCCTGTCATGGCAACTGCATCATAGTTTTCTTGCTGCACAACGGCTTCCAGCTCCTCCTGTTTGTTGCCCATGCTGTGTGCCCTGGTGCGCATTCACTTCAGTTGGGCTATTTATCCCACCAGCTTTTTGGGGGTAGAAGCCCTGATTCCTATGTGACCATTCTGAGGTGCTTCTATGGTTTCTGACACATGAATAACCCTGATGTCTTTGCTGCTACATGGATCTCCATCCCCTACCTCCACTGAGATGGCAGACCAAAGGACCTAGCTAACATGCTGTCCCTCAAATATTGTGCCACCTCCAGGCTTATCTCTAGTGAGCCTGGTTTTATCCCTTTCCCCTTTCAATTTTTTTGCGGCAGGCACTGCTAGAAGCACTAGCTATCTCCTCAACTAAGACCATGTCTAAACATTGAAGGTTTTACAGAGAAGGTACTGAAGAGCAGAGGACATTGGGGTATTCAAAGAAGCTTATTTTGTCTTGCATATCTTTCAAAGAATCTGTGTGTTGTTTGATGGCCTTTCAAAGGCTCCAATATATAAAGATTTAACATCTCAGGATTTAACATCTCTTTCATCCTGATACATCTACTACGCAGTAGTCACTCTGCCATTTTAGACCGAGTGCTGACTGCATGTTTCATAAATTATCTTTCTTCCATAGTCATCCTTACCTGGCTTCTACACTATAATGGTTGACAATTTATTAGCAACGTGATTTTTTCCACGGCACTGCAGGAGATTTGGCCTCAGCATAATTATGCTGCTATTATACAGCAATAATTAAGCCCAATCCATCAAACATTATAAATACAGCTATTAATACAGTTATTAACAAGACATGTCAAAAGCCTGTTAACAAGGACACTTTCTGAAAAGATACAGTGGTACTGCACATGAACACAGAAAACACTCATAAGTGCTATTCTGAAGAAAAGCATATTCCCAATGATTTTCAGAAGTATTTCATTGTCATTTGCATAAGTAAAATTAAGCAGCTCTGAGCTTTATAATGACCCAAGAAAAGAACTCCTGCCAGTAGAAATAGTTTGCCTGCGATCATCTAATCAGAAGAGAGATGTGACTCAGACACACACCATTACGGTGCCATCACTGAAACACTTTGCAGTCACTTCTTAAACAAGGCATAGGCTAAAATTTGCTCTATCAGATTTTGTCAAAAAATTGTGAAGCAGCAAACTCCTAAAACCCATGACCTATAAAGAGAAAAAGAACAAAGGTATTGTAGTAAATTATTTGTCACAATTACCTGTATCAGCTCCACAGCGGAGTATTATTTATAAGTACTGTTTTAATTAAAACTATGAACTTTAAAAAGAGTTCACAGTTTATATATGCACAGGATTTCTTCTCACTGTTCAAACTATCAGTGCTGTGCTGTGTAAGCTGGACTCAGCTTTTTTTAATTAAGTTTGTTCATGGACAGCACAGCATTTGCCAAAGCTAAATATTGCTGGAACTGAATTGTTATTGGTCTGTCCATCGCAGAGCTGCTGCAGAACCTTCCATCATGCACTTCATCTGCCAATGGTGATTTGATCTGCCCTTCATCTTGTGTGGCAAACACGGACTTGAGTTGCTACGGTCGCCACCTTCAGAGCATTGCATAAGATACAAGGTACCTCGTTTTATTTCCACAAAATACAATCATAACCAGGACTATCACAGACTGACATAAAAACATATTTTTCATACTTCTGCCATTACGAGGTGAGATTTTTTAGAAGTCCTTACTTCTTAGTTTTCCTAGAAACAAATTTCCAGTTTCCAACTTGCACAGTGCACTGCAGTCAGAAATGCAGCTCAACCTCTGAAAAAATCATTGTCACTCTAGTTTTGAAGGTGTTCAGTTGCCTCCATATTCTCTTTCACACTGTTTTGACGACTCCTTTGCTATTTATATTAATGTTAAATAAGATTCATTTAATTACCTCAGATTATCTGAAGGCTGTCTATAACAGTATCTGAAAGTGCTACGTAATCTCCTGGCCATGAACCCTAAATTAGAAACTCACTGATGACCGCTGGAAGCAAAAGGCTGATTTGCCAGATGAGCTGCAATCTAAGTTGAACACCTTACCTATTTTGATTTGTCACCAACTGCGCCCTAGTGAACTTAAGACACAGTGTCCTATTGCACACTGGACAATATTGCATTGAGTATGTCTATTTGTTTTATGCTATAGTGGGCTAATGACATGTTGTTTGATGTATATTTTCCAGGATTTTCTTACCGATACTTAGACAGGAGTCAAGCCCTTTGACCCTGCACAGAATCAAAGAATCTTGCAATTTAACTCCTACTATTCGCATTCTCACTAAATTGTGTTGTACATGATACTGTCCCACAGAAAGAGTTCATTTGTACATGTGCATGTATATACTTACACAGAGAAAGAGGTCACAAAAAAGATTATTTGCTTTACAGAGGACATAGCATGGAATCAGGGCACAGTATAAATTTTCCATTGTCAACAACGGAGGAAAGAAAACGAATTCGAGCTAAAATGCCATATGCACTAAATCAATAAAATAAAATTAACAGCTTAACTTAAAGTGCTCCTAGAAAAAGGTCTTAGAAATATGCACAAACCCCATCCTGTTATCATGGATTCTTGTGATTATTTGGCATTTTGGAAAGCATGATACACACAAATAGTATTTAGTAGCACCAGTTCAGGTTTTTAAAAAAGAGCTGCAGTGCCACTGGCACTAATTAGTCGAAATGCAATTTTTTATATGCAAAATGTTCAGTGCAAAAATGTCCAATTGTAAGTCTCAAAAAGAAAATTACAATTATTTTTGCTTTACTTAAAATCATAATATTCCCAAGCACCTGACATGACCACAAAGACTTTCAAGATGGAACTCAAACAACATAAAACTCGATCAAGAATTCTATAGTTCTCCTTTGAATAAGCTGAAATATGGAAAGTTCTGATAATAGATCCTGAAAAGTTGGTTTTATGTACAAAGCAATCGACATTCTAGAGTAAATGGTTGGCATTATTACCGATTTTCTAGATCTCACCTTTTTAGTCTACGTTTGTCAAGGTGGTGACTCAAAAGCCATGGTTTGGTGCCTCCTGGAGCTGACTGGGCTGTGCTGCCTTCTTATCTCAGTTCCAAGCAGAATGTCTCTGTTCTCCTGACAGTAACACTGGACCAAAAGGATTGCAAATGGTAGTGGAAAGAAATGTTTTTCTCCCTAATCTATCTAAGGATACAATAATACCGCTTGCTCAGTGGACAGAATCTGGCATTGCGGAGGACAAACTTGGGTTCCTCAAACTGTAGATTTAAAGCATTTAGATCAACCTATGGATTTACCTCTCCTATATTATTTGTGGAAACTGTGCAAGGTTTTAGAGCAGAGGTTGCATGTTGCTCCTGAAGCTCAGAAAAGGAAGCGATGGGACTTTCTAAATGACAGGAGTGTGGGAAAGGGGAGGGCTTTGCTGTCTGATCTTCCAGTGGCCATAGGATGTCATAGTGAAGCACCAGAGGCACAAGTTACAGGTGTTTTCATGCATGTGTAGCCCTACTCGGCCAGGCCAGGCCAGGCCAGGCCAGAGTATTTGCTCTGACATGACCTGATCCTCCTCTAACTGAATTCTACAGCAAAATTTTCAGTGATCTCACTTGTCAGTATCAGGATCTGAGCTTCGAAAAGGTTTTCAGAACTATATTCAGAGTAATAAAGATGCAAAAAGCTGAGTGGACACATCTCTTATGATGATTATCATGCATTTGTTGTTTGCCTTTAATATTTCCTTTCAAAGCTGCCAGCAAAATGAAAACAACATAGATTTGAAATGCTATATATACACATGGGGTTAAATTATTATCAATATTGCATCTATCTGCAGATCAATAGGAACTTATGAGTCTCTATTCAGAAGCTTCTCTAGGTTGGGGCTAAGAAAACTCATATTTCTTCATGTAAAATTCAAAACCTTAGCATTTAACTGTCTACACAATTGCACTGGAAAAAGACTGTAGCTATTAACGGTAGTAAATTATCAGCAGTGGGAAAGCATTAGAAGCTTTAAGAGGACTTTTTGGGACTTTATAATGCTTTTTAATATTTGACCTACTGACCCAAAGGCAAATTCAAGCAGCACACAGATCCCATGTGATTGCCTGTGAAGAAAACGGAACGCTTTCTTTTGTCATGTTTTACATTACTTCCTATAAACCATAAATGAAGTCAGAATTTTCTTGTCTGGGAATTCCTGTTGGGATAAAGGTTGAGGTCTACTTAGCCTGAGTCCATACAAACTGCTAGAGATCAGTTATTCATCTTGATGCACATGCCAGAAATGGAAACCTACTAGTCCTTGAGGATGCATCAATTTTCAGGGAGTCTGGATTCTTTTAACTACTTCAGAAAGTTAAGAAAAAATCTACATAGATACTGCTTAAGGAAAACAAAATCCACCATAAAACACAGACTTGACAGTTTTATTTTGAGAAATCTGTATTTAACACAGACAAAAATACCATTCCCATTTAAGACCAGGCACAACTCACAAAACATACACTGCAGAAATACTTACGCTTCAGATCTAAAAAGGCAACCAAGTCATGTTTCAAATGTGACAAGGGACGGTTATCGCTCAGAAGCATGACAGACACAGCAATACCACACTTTCCCTGTGTGTGGAATCCCCGGTGCTGAGTCAGCAAGTCCCAGCAGAGGGTTAGCAGAAAGGCCTTGAAATACTCAATTTCCACCCTTAGAGATGAAAATGAGGAAATACAATTAGTAAGTGAAGAAACTGAAACTTCGCTTTATTTAAAAAAATGAGATATTAAAATAGGGGGGAAAAAAAAAAAAGGCAGGGTTGAATTACTGTGACCGCTGAACCCCGTTGCACAGGAGCAGATGAGCTGTCTGTACTCTCCTCAGCACCCATCAGAGCTCCCTGTGATGAGACCATTCCTGGTAATGAAGTTGAGATGAGGGGCCAAAAAAATCCAGCGCCACTGGGGAAGGAAGCATTATTTAAGGGTGTATTATGGCTTGTGTACGCAGAAAGTAGGGATCTGAGTGGCACAATGCATTAGCTAGAGGTGAGGGGTAAGCCGGGGACAGCAGTAAGTAGGCACTCCTACAACTCTATACTATTGGGGGGGAAACCAAGGAAAGCGCAGTATGAGAGACATGGTTCTTGCCTTGCCAGTTGAAAGCAGAGATGAAAGGGAATTTCATTGCGCTTTTCCATTTACAAAGAACATAGCCTCTGTGCAAGATGTGGGGCAGTGAACCAGAAAGGAGTCTATGAACTTTCTTACTTCTCAACACCAAGGAAAGCGTGAGTTCTTCATGAGAGTTTTCCTACAAACCTTTCATTAGTTCCTTCTGCCTTTTATATTAGCCAGAAGAACACAGTTTTCTGAGCAGTTAATGCTGACTCAAGTTTTCCAAGCCAATGAATGCTTCCAGTTGCATATTCACACAGAAAAGACAAAGTCAACAATTTTCTGCATAGGAAGCAGAAAACTATTCTGAAATTAGAATAGGTATAGCAAGGAGAACAACATGGCCAGTTCTATCCACCTACTAAGGATTAAGACAGAAGTATAAAGCAAATTTTGTTGAGCCATGAAGAGCCATAATCTGGTCTTACTGTGGAGAGAAAAAAGAATTTCCCTCTGCTTAAGAAACTGATGTGAAAAGGCACATGTGCTGTTCTTGTGGCAGAAATGAGGAGTTTTGAGAAGACCATTAAGCAGAGATGTCTTGCATTTGAAATGAAATAATGGATGCAGATGTCTGCAGTCAGCTGGTGAGACACAGCAGAATTGGGGTGGCTGGACAGGAGCTCTGCAGCACAGGGCTATTCACAGGGCAGCAAGGACAAGCTCAAAGGCGTTGCTGCATCAAGGGTGCCTACCTGAAAACCTCATGCCGTTCAGCTCCTTTGTAACCAAGAGACCAGGAGGCAAACTGTACAGGAATGGCACAAGATGACAGAAGAGACGAGTATAGCTGAGACTGAAAGATACTACAAGTTGAAATTCAAGACAGAGCACAACGCTTGAACCCAAGTACGCATGACCAGTTCCTGGGAGGAGGAGGGCAGGAAGAAGGAAGTGCTCCGAGCCCTGTAATTCTCTTTCCTTCTGTTTCTAGAAATCTGGACTTGACCACCCTGCCTAGCACACAATGGGCTGTGACTGCTCGCGTGTCAATGACTTGCTGTGTTGTACTAAGCTGGCCTGTGGGAAAATGCACTAGAGTTCCAATATTAAGTTCTCTGTGGCTTGTGCTTTGTTCTTCTTACATCTATACAGTATTTCAGCTGTGGCTAACGTATATATATGTATATGCATGTGTATATGTGTGTATATATGCACGAGAATGATGTGTTTAAGTACCTAAGTACAGTTCTATATTACATATGTAACAACAAAATGTATTATACACATAAAAGTGCATTCCAGTTTAAGCATGCTTTCAGTTTTGAAGATGTGAGTAAACAGATGTTTGTGTGTACAGACTTCCAAGACTACAGCCAGACTTCGAAAAAAGGAGACACATTTGCAATTACGCATACATATGTGTGAGTGACTGTATATACAAAGGAGATACCACCATACGTAGCCATGTAATGTGTTTAGCTGGTGGTATGCTTGCATGTGATTAAATATAACTGCATGTAATCATATTTTACATTTATTTCTATATGTGTACGAACCATTCCTACAAAAAGGGATGGCTGTATCAATCCAACAAATGAAGGATGTTATCTTCTTTCTCACTTACAAATCAGAAGAAACTTTAAAAACTGCTGCAGTAATAAAACTGCGAGACAAGATACATTGGCATTCCTTGAGGCCCAGACTGGAAAGGAATTACAAAGGCCGCATTCTGGACGTAGTGGATAGCTGGGAATTAAAAGACAAAGGAGAATGTGCAGCAGGGTGTAGAGGGACTGATCAGGTTCTCCCCCTTGGATGCTGAAAACTGGACCTGGTTCTGGTGTTGGCCCTTAAATGGTCTGAGACATTTTGCTCCAGCTTTAGAATTTTTTTTTATAACTAAAAAGGCAGTGTTGAAGAAAGGAACTTGAACTACTGAACACTTCAGGTTTCTGGATTACCTCTCCCAGGTGCTGTACTTGCAATGTGTTTTCAAACCAGTTTTCATGAAAAGAAAAGCTGAAGACTTAAAAGCAGAACATCTTACATTCTCAGGTATCTGATATTGCACCACTAGGGCAAAGAATTAGAATGAGACAGACACTTTATCATATAAATTAGAAGGTTTTTATCAGAGGTATACTCCTCATGGCACTGTTTATCCTTGCTGATACTGATATCACCAGTTGATGACATTAGCAGAAAACCACCCAATACTTGGGAAACAACTTCAAGCATTTTTGGGGGAGATAAACACAGTTGTTCCTAAAGAGAGTAGGACTGAAAGGTACAATGTACAACACCTTTAAGTGGATGCCTATAAAACTCCAGAGTTTGCTTGCAAAGTTCTCATCACGACTAGCAGTTCCTGGTGGCTCATGGTAAAACACATACAGCTATGGACATGTGTGTGTTTTTTGCAAGCCATGTAAACACTTTAAAAGTAAGGGCCCAAACTCGATAGTCTGCAGTCCTGAGAAATTTGTGCTCAGCTCAAGTTTGTCAACAGACCAAGATAGTGTTATGTGCATTCTGTGGCCACTTGCAACCCCCCACCCCCACCCCACACACGCACACACAAAACACCCCTGTGTTCCAAGTATCAAAGTTGGTTGCATCTACACAAAATCCCTTAAAAGCTCTCAGGTTTCCCAAGAGAAAAATAAATATCCACTGGATCCCATTGAGTAACATCTCAGCCTGATGTTGACTCAGTTGCGGATCAGCAGATCAGTGACTGTCACAGATGGACGCCCATCCAGCCGCCTCGGGATGGGATTTGACATTTGGAGGCTTCCCAGCCTTACCCTACCAGGGAGGGGATGAGGCTGGCTCTGCTGAGAAAAGCATTCAACAATGCCTGCAGCTTGTTGGCTTTTTAAGAGAAATAGTTGCAAGTTACATGACCCTATTTTTATAGATCAATCAACTTAACCTGCTGCCTAGGCTGCCTTTCACAGGTTTTTGAGATACTACACTGTTTTGAAAGAACAAGCAATTCCCAGCGAAATCGAAAAGTTAAGGAGCAGAGCATTTGCATTTACTCTGCTATTATTTCGAAGAGCTAAAATAATAATATTTAAAGAGTTCAAAATAGTGATGTGTTGAGAAAATATTTTGAGGGAGACAACCAAGTCAGAAGGACATGCAGTGAAACAGGAAGACAAACCAAAATACACAACCAGCTTCTGCCACTTGAGATATATATAGAAAACTGTTGCACTGTCCAAATTTTGCTGATCCATGTAAGTAAAAGATTTCCCTGCTTTTCAATTCTGCTAAACCTGCCACTCATTCTATAAGCTCCAAAATTAACACGAAGAAAAAGAAATGCTATTCAGAGACAAAGCACACTTGAAACCAAGGCCCCGACTACTTTGGGACAATTAAAGCACAGCCTGGGTATATTAATCACAGTCTTCTGGCCCGGTTCCAAGTTGGGCAATTACAATCTGCCTACCTCAAATTCTCCCCAGAGTTTCAAATGCAAGAGTTATTTGTGATTTCCTTCCTATAAAGTGTTGTTTAGTGCAGCCAGTAAAGACTGGTTTCATTCAAGTGATGGGTGAATGACCCACATTGACTATAGAAAATGTGTAAAAGCACTTTGGGATCCTTCAGGAAGAAGGACACTTATTACATGGTCATTTTACAGTGCTTTTATTATTCTAGGAGGAAGTACTCCTATCTAGATGTTTCTTCACATGCCTCTTAGTAACCAAGTAGTTCACAGTTTGGACTTGTTTTTCTAAAAATTAAATTAGGTTAGGTTATTTTTTCTGTAAATTTAAGATGATAGATTTGAAATGCAAGCACTGTATCATGAAGACAGTTTAGGAAAACATACACAACTTCCTCTACTTTGAAAACTATTCAGATAATTTTTTGAGCCAAAAAAGATTAATGATTTATTATGGGGCTCATTAATCAAAAATTGTGTGTGCATATTTTTTAAAGGACCGATTCCACTGTTCAAGTCAATTAGGTCCTCTAAAGCTATTAAATCAGGAAGGAGCCGCAATATTACCAAGACTTCCTGCAATATTGTTGAGACTTCCCTGAGTGTATTTAGAGTATAAAATAAATGCTATTATTCAGGAGATACTGAATTGCTAAGCTTCTTAAATTTGTACAATTTGGAACTTGAAGTACATTAAAATGCTGAAACTCATTAAGAGCCCTTTTCACAGCTGCAAAATCGTTGGCATTCACAGCACCGTGCAGAACAATAAAACACTCCCCGCACCTTTGAACAGGGCGACTTCCGTTCCTCCAGCTCCGCTTTAATGAACCACTGAGGCAGAACTGGTATCTAACCTCTCCGTCAACCTCCTCCATTGAAAGGGAGAAACAAAAAGCCACAACAACGCTAATATTCTGAACAGAAAGGCAAAATGTACCAGCATACTGTACGAACCCTCCCCCAACACAAAACCCTTGACTATCGCTGCTACTTTGTTAGAGTACAATTCAATTTTCTCCATCGGCACCAAACAAAACACCTTCAGAGGCAGAAAACAATCCATGGTTTTCTCAGCCACCCACCAGACTATGCCCAAGTAGACTTTGTTTCCTCGGGTGTCATCCTTCTGGACCCAAAGCACAGGATTTGGCATTTAGGTAGGTGTTTTCGCTAAAGCCAGTGGCGTACGGTCACTCTGCATGCCAAAACTGTCCTCCTGCTCTGTTCAGTGAGGGGCCGGATTTTGTACCTGCGGAGCGGCACCAGAACAAACAGCCCTAGTCCTCAGCAAACCTGTGGACGCCCCATATACATTTCCTACGTGTATGTTTTCCAGCTCAGCACTGGTCCTGATGGTCAGAAGACAGCACCTTTCCGAGCTTCAGCGAAGTTACATCTTGCTCCAACTGCATCAGGGTAAGCAGTGCTCATCCCTTCCCAGCTAGAAGCCGGCCACCGTGCATGCCGAGCAACTGCAAATGGCGCTCAAAAAGCCTCCTTGTCTTTGATCTGGTAACAGCACGTTCTGCCTCTTCCTCAGTCAGGAGGATCACAGCTATGCCTCTAATATATACAGATCTCATCAGCCCCGGGGCAAAGAAGCCCAAGCCTTATCAACGTTCAGTGTGCATCTCCAGCTGCAGGATTGGTTTCTAAGTAAATTTCCACTGGGCCACCTACCACACTTCCTTTGGTAATTGAAAAACAGAAGGAAAAAAAGTCAGTAACCAACCAAAAATTAAATGTGAATAAGAACTATGGGAATAGTGACTACTCTAGAGATTTCACAAGATTCATCATAAGCTTGGTGCTGGGCAAAACTGAAAGAAACAGTCTTGGGACTATTATTTAGTTTGTTAAATTCTATGTGCAAGCTCTATCTGTTTATTCCAAACTATTGCCCAAAGCAACGACTGGATTGCCTCCCTTAGAGGGAGAAATTGCTTCCTTTCCTCCTCTAAACATTTTTGAAAGGAATGGAAGAAAATGCAATGCCAAACTGGTGAAGAAGATTACGTATTTCAGAAGTGGGTTTGAAAGATTCAACAAGAGATATTCACATTAAAGATTACAGAATTAATTACAGAAAAAAGGGGGTGGGGTTCTGCGTGGGTGTTCCCATCTACATCAAACAAACTCAAAGAAAGCAACATTATGAAGGAAGATTAGACTATGAGAAAAACAAGGCGTGCGATTAAAGCAAAAGATACTTTGATAGTGTACAGACTGAGGTGGTTTTGTTATGGGCAACAAAAAACGCAGCTTCCAAAGCTCAGTTGAAGAGTAGTACTCAAGCCCTATGGTTCTTGACAAAACACAACACAATTGCTCTTGAAATCCAGCTATTTTGGCACATCATTCTGACTTCATGTGTTCAGTTGGGAATTCCCAAGCCATGACAAGTGAGGAGAGTAGGAAAACCTGCCTGCTGACCAACACAGAAGCACACACACGTGCACCCCCCCACCCCACCATCATGATCACGTTTCTGAACTGCTTCCCAGCCACAGAGGCTTGGGACCAGCCACTGTTGGTGTGTGGCCATCAGCAGTGTGGGCAAAAGGAGGCGTCTGTCTCTCTGTCAAACACTGCAAGAGATACAGCAGCAGCGGCAAATCCCAACTTTTTCCCTGAAAACAGGCCCAGTAAGAAAAGAGCTGTACCAGTTTCAGCTGGCCAGTTTGGCAGTTGGAACCGACTGATACTCGCATGGAGACAACAAAAAGAACAAAGACAGCCCTCTAAACTTTTCAGCACCTAACTTTGCTAGCAGATTTTGCCATCTGATCAGGAAAACACTACCCAGAAGAAAAAGAAACATTTTCAACAGCATTTTGTCCTTTAAGGCTTCTGGATTTCCCTCCTGAAACCATCTTACTTTTGCAATCGGATCATTTCATTACAGCAAACTGAGGTGTCCAAGCTGACAGTTTTAAGATATAAATAAGAGGGGATGTGGCAAGAGGTTTTCAGGGAAGGGATCGCTATGGAATTCGTCCTGCTTGCGGAGTCCAACAGAACTCAACGCCTTCCACCCTCAAGCCCTGCGGCAAAAAGCTGTCTTTTACAGAGAACTCAGGGCTTTCCCTGTCCTATAATTTAGAGCGATTGAACTTTTACCATCTTGTATTTTGCAAACACTTTAAAACAGAATCGTAGCCTTCTATGACAATCTAAAAAACAATCTTAACTTATTTAGGCTAAGCTTTTGTTCTCTTGAAAAACAGCATAACCATGCTGACATGCAAGCGGTATAACTAAGCATCTCCTGCGGTGTGATCAAGTACACCTTCACAGGTATGGTAATCTTACTTATTCTAGAGAATGGGTCAGTACCTTTACACAGTACGTACCCTTCTGGAGAGAAGATCTGGCTTGCAGAGATTTTCCCAGGATTCTTTTAAATATACAAATGAAAACTTTCTATTGCACTCCAAATTGTTGCATTAAAAATTGCATCACTGCAGTTGCATAATACTGGGCATTTAGAGCTGAAGGCACGGCACATGGTTGCACTTAAAGCTACTTGCTAGTGGCTGAACTGCACACAAATACAGAGGTATGTGCTCATATATCTGCATGCCCACACCATGGAGGTTCAGACATGTACTATGCGCCTGGCTTCACATATCCTAGTCTGGCTTTTCAAGTAAAGGGAAGAAGACTTCCCTGATACTAAACACAATGCCTTCAAGCATATTCCTATTTTTCAAAATTACTTTTAAGAACACTTTGGACTATTCACTTCACTCATTAATTATGCTTCAGCCATTAAAGTGGGTTGTGCTTTCCAAAAAGAAAAAAGAAAACCTGAATATTTTCCAGGTGTTGTCCAGACTTCACACTGTGGAAAGAAAAGGGTTTACTAAAGTTTAAGGCTCACAACAGGAATATCAATATTTCTGTGTAGTATTTGGAGTATGTGGCTAGACTGAATACTAGTGTAGGACAGCAAGCCCCTCAAGCCATGCAGGAGAAGACAGCCCCTTCCTAGTTGCACTGGGACACAGTGGCAGAAAGGAGGAGAGTTGTGAGCAGGTACCTCATCATTTACAATTTCTCTCCAGCATGTGTGAGAGACATTTAAGAGATGTTTTAGCTTAAGATACTGTCATAGGGAACCTCAATTATCATAATCCAAAACTGTTCTGCTTTAGCACCTGCACCTGGTGCTAAAGCCCACATGAACAGGCAAAGAGGACTGGGTGGATTGCAGACCCCTGAGGACTGTGTCTGATTTTGAAAGCTTTTTCTTCACGCACTAAACACTGTGTTTAACCTTTTAGAGGTGGAAACGAGAGGAAGAAGTAATTCTAAAAGACTAGAGTAAATTTAACTTTGCTACCTAAAGTCAGTCCAGGAATTTTTGGCTAAGATTTTGGGTTGTTTGCTTTCACTCCTAAGTGGGTTCCAGCTCGATCCTAGAAGCCACCTACAGCAGCTGAAAGTGATACTGTCCTTGCGGAGCTCATCCTCATATAGGTCTTGATACTACTGCTTTGCAGTCCCCTGTGGTTTTGAGCATCATTCCTTGCCAGACGACATTAAGGGGATGAGTGCAAGGGTCAGAGTGGGAAAGACCTCTAGTATGCAGAAAAGTAAATGCAACAACAGAACCTGCATTTTTAATGCAGACAGTAAGCAGAAAAAAAACAATCAAAACCCACCCAACAACCAACAAAAGAACCCGGGGGGCAGGGTGTGTGTGTGTGTGAATGTATTAATGGATTTCTGTTTCAGTTGTTTCAAGCATATAAATCAATGATGTCTTATTCAGTTGAACATTCTGCTAATCTAATTTACACTAGCTATTTGAAAACCTCTGCCACCAAGAGAACCAAAATTAAGCTGTAAAGGAATACCTTTCCTAATCTTTCACTTTAAATACTGTATGCATAAGTAAATCTGATAATGAAAGACTTCTTACATCTTTGCTACATAGTAGCTAAAGCTTTGGTCCAACCACATTGAAGCAGTTTGTCAATTACCCAAGTTTGAACTGATAATAAGAAACAAACAAAGAGTGAACATTAACTTGGCCAAGCAGGTTCAACACCGAATTATGCTAAATGTACATGGCTATGTACAGGCTAAAGCACAACACTTGTTTGTAAATCCCAGGATAAAAGGCTATAGAAACCACAAGACAGTGCACATCACTAATCTCATAAGCTCCTAAAGAATACCTTAAAGTAAGGAACATTCTTAACCAACATCAGGAAAGCATGTACCAAATGCTCTTTTGAATCACTATTGAAAACGTAGCCCTCTAGTTTTGGGTTTGGGTCTCGGCTTCTTTATGCTTGTGCCCACTCCATTATAAAGAAACTTTAATTGCGCCCCGCACCCCCCTCCCCTTAACACTGTCAAACTTCTAGCTATACCTGCGCTACTGGATTCCCATGCTCACATCAGTTAAACCCAATTCTTTAGTTTGCCAACACAAAGAGGACCGAGTTTAGTTGAAATCTTCATATGAAAACATGTCCAAACCCAGGAAAGATTTCTGTTCCTAGCAGGCTGAACAGAATTTGCAAGGTAGAATGTAAGCATAGTTCAAACCCCCTGGGAACTACTACGAGACCACTTTCTTTCTGAAGACACATAAATAGTTAATAGAGGAGTTAACAGTAAATGATGCTTAAAATGCGGATCTTAATTCATGAACTTTATGAGAACAATAAAATATAGTGATGGGCTTGTCTAATGGCTTCCACAGTTCAGCCATCATCTCTTAATGGGTAGGACCCCAGGCTTTATAGTGAGCATAAAAAGGCAGCACTTGCCATTCTGGGTGAGGCTGCTGGTCCACCTAACCTGGAGACTGCACCCCTTTCATACCAGTTTTGTCATCGCAATGCAAGAGCAATAGCAGCTTTTACTCATATATAAAGGAAAATTTTACTTTTTTTACTCATATTTTTATGAGTAAAAAGGTTTACTCGTATATAAAGGAAAATGAAAATACAAAAGTCATCACTGCCTTATGTAGTACATAAAAAATAGCCTAAATTAACTTATATTTCAGACCTGAGGTTTCTTCAGGACTGTTCTTTGTTTGCCATTAAAACGGAAGGCTGGGTTAAGAACTTCCCAGGCTGTACATACATTGTGACACTAGTCCTGCCTGGCCCATGTCTCACCTGGCGTGTCTCAGCAGCACTGATACAGGAAATTCACTGTCCCCCTGCTTGGAGAGCCCAGGACAATACCACAGCTTCTGCCCCTTGGAAGAATGGCAAAACGTTTTCAGCAAAGCACGTCTTTTAAGTTGACATCATCCTTCCAGAACATGTCAAACACAGCCACTAAAACTGCAACCTACATATGGTCTAGATTAAAACTAACAAACAAACAAACCAGCCCTTAAATTACGAGGCATTCCAGAAGCAAGGACCCAAAAGTACAATAATTGCTTTATACTGTACTGCAGGGAGTGACAGTAGAACCGCTGCGAGTGCAGTGCTGCAGCATATCCAGCACCACTCACAAAGAGAGATCGCTCGCCATTTCCCTGCACGCACAGTGGTGTAACGCCCGCTCCCAGGGCAAAAGGGCTGCCATGCTCTTCTCCTCCATGCTGCGCCTCAGCTGGCAGACACCCCGAGAGCATCTGCACCCATGAAGGACAGAAAAACATGACACAATAAACAGAAAAAACCCTCCACGTAACTGTGTGCAACAGGCTCCGGACCTCAGCCTTGAAGAGCAAAGAGCTCCAGGATGGTTGGGTATTAATGACAAAAATGAAGAAATTAAATTTGTGCAGCTTCCTACATTTAGTAAAGGAAATTATGCATTTCCCACAAAGCCTAATGCCAGCTCCACGGGGATTATATTACTATTTATTGTTTTGTTTGCTCAAATAAAACACCTGTCGAGGTCAGCTATTCAAAGAATTTTTAATATACCAGCCTTACACTATGGAGAGCAAGAAATGTTTATAGAGGCACTCCTGGTAAGATTGTTGGCTTTTTTTTCCCCCCAGGTAGGTGCATAATGATTTAATAACAGAAACAGCATGCCCACAAACCTCTGAACCTCAGATTTAAATAAAAACTAATATATCTGAAATCTGGGTATCGGTCTCCACAGCTCCTTCAGCCTTCCCCTGTTATGAAAGGAGGCGTAACCCTAGGATACGGCATCCCTCTTTTATAAAGTCCTGTCTTAAAGTGTCAGGAGTCAAGGAATTAAAAACAAAAGCGGCATAAATCGCTGTCAATCATTAAAGTCTTTGATCTGCTCTTTGCTTCAGAAGGCATTATGCCTCCTAAATGGAGGGATCAATCACAGCACACCAGACCTGCTGCTGGGCCCTCTTGTGCTGCGCCGCCCGCGCGGAGGGCAGCTCATCACGGCGCATTCCAGCTCCCCTTTCAGGCAAACCAACGGGCAAAAACATGCCAGCAGGACAACAAAACAACACAACACAAACGCCTTTGTGCAGCTACATGACATGACTACTTCCCCCTTTTGGCATTTTTTTAGGCTTTTTTATTAAAAGGCAGGTCGCTTCGGCTTGTCTTTCATGACACATCCTCACCAGGCGTTTCACCATCACCACTCCTCACTAGCAAACAGGATTATTGCTTACTTCTCCAAAAGGAAAAAATGCTTATGTTTTCATTTATTCATATCCATATGAAATATTATCTTGGCCTGCCTCAACTTGTTTGCTGCTTTTTTACAGTAACTAAACAGGTTGGTTGAGTAAAGGGGGAGAAATTTATTTACCACTTCCTCAACTGCAAAACCTCGCAAAATGCAGCACATTTGTCTCACTACGAAGAACATACAGTTAAAAGAAAAAAAAAAGTCAAAAAAGAGATGAACTTTCTCCCTGAAAAGTGTGACAGCTACTTTGGTATAACAGGTATGTATGCTAACTCAGAAAGCCACGGTTCAATCCAGATGGGCCGTGCTGTCCTACACAGACAGATCCTACAAGAAAGCTCCAGAAGAAACCAACCACAGAGCTCTGTACATGTGCACAAGGAGATTCAATTACACTCCAAGACAGCAGGATTAGGCCCTTAATTAAAATGCTGGCTACTGATAGAGTTGCATGGATTTGATGAAAAGAAATGGATTGTAATAATAGAAAACGGGATTAACTGCCGGCCAAGAGACACTATGAACAGAACACCTAGCTTAACAGGGGTGTACCTGGCCTGTGACAGGGGTTGAATAGTTTTTCAGCCTAATTCAAACAGGTTTGCTACTTTTAGGCTGCTGTTCCTCATGGGTCTCCCACGGTTGAATTCTGTTGCCCTTCCTCAGTTTGAGGAGTACTCTTTTCCGTAAACATTCCCTTTAATTTCAGATTATGGCAATCATGGGCACAATCTGGTCTTTATAAACAGGGAGTTCAAGAAAAAAACAAAATGTCAAACAGAGATAAAAGTAGCATTGTACTTTTAATTATCAAAGTATTTTATTTCATTTTAAGGAACAGATTTACTGGTCTTTTCCAGCTGCCTTGCATCATCACAGCAATGAAAAGCACTGTAAACCCAGTTCAGTCAAATGGTTACAGTGAGCAGCTGCTTTGCATCACTGGAGCAGCATAAAGCAGCAAGCATTTGAACCTAACCCATACTCTTTCAAGGCACTTGTCTTTACCAAAACAGAAAAAAGTTTTTCTTCTTCATCAGTGAGACAGCAGAGCCATCTAGTTAAGAGGAATAAAAGCTACCAGAAGAATCTCCGCATACAATTCTGAGGTAGAATTTGCTCACTTTGCTGTCCTTTGCCTAGTTAGAACATTTTAGTCTCGTCAGTGTCACTGATGGGAAAAAATGTTTAAACTAATACACCTGATTTTCAAGCCTGTGTTTAGACAGTTCTCAATACAATGCTTCAACACAAGTTAGAAGGGCAGATTCACTGTTACTTAGGGCTTGGAACACGGAGAAATCAATACACAGAGATAAAGACGGATAAGCACCTTGGGCAGATATGAAATACGAAGAAAAATACCACTCTCAAAACCCTCTTGCTTAGCTAATGCAATATAAGTGGAAGTGTGGTATCTTCCACAAGGTGACTGCAATGCTATTTTCACTTGCTTTCAGTCTCATGTGCTTTCAAGGCTCCTTCTGTTCATGCACTGCACTGCAGCCTGACCAGCTCAGCAACTAACTACGCCCCACGCTGTTCTTTTTTTCACCTAGTTATTGCTTCATTTCTCAATTGGATGGAGCAATTCCTCCTGTCCGGCTAAGCTCTTAGGAACCACAACTACTAATTTAACAGGTTTGTGTTTGGTTTTTTGTTTTCTAGCGAAAGACAACCTGCATCTTAAGAGTGAGCATTTTCTTTTACCTCAGTGCCAGAGAGAATGGGGGAATAGCTCCACGGGAATGAATGGTTTCTCTCACCAGCATGTGCTCCGCTCCGCATGTGCATGCACACACACATGCTCATCCACTTTCAGTTGTCTTCTCTTACCCTGTCATGTTCGGAAGATAACTAGAAAAACAATTGTAGACTTCATTCCCATCTCCTATCAGTAAACAGTGACTGTTTTATCCTCATTCCTAGGGAAATGAGGCAAACATGCTGTTTGTCTGTGTTCGTCATTTCTTAACATAATAGCAGCTTACTGCCAAACCCAACAGAAAGCTAAGATTTTCAAAGATCAGCTATAGTTCTACATGTCTTTTGCTGTAAAGGGAGATGAGAGACCAAACGAGTTCCCTCAGCTATAAGAAAAAAAGTATGTGTTCACATATTGTTAGACAGCAGAGTATCCATGTAGGAGAGATGCCTTATAACTGCCTTCATTGTGAAAAAAAGTTTCGCTCAGATCTTGTGAGCTTCTGAAACACCCCCATCAATCAACTTTCCAACAGAAATCTGCAGGAAACTAAGCTTTGTTAGTTCTGGTGCTCAGGGAATGATGTGTTAACAATACCATTGCAACTAACTGTGCAGCATCCTTTCTTGGCTCCGCTCTCTGATATGCCTGCACCATGGGTGGCTGGTTTACAGGAACATTCAGGTTGCCCGAGTTACCTCTGTATTTGCATCCCCATTGATCTGTACTGACGCTGCAAAACACTGAACTGCATTTACACACAGGGCTTCTGTGCACGAAACCGTTCATCCTTGCATTCCTCTCTCCAATCGACTGTGGCATGTCTTAGGTGAGGTTGGGCTTGGCACGCTAGCCTGGCTGATGCGTCACTCCTGATGGACATCCCAGAAGTACTGTACTGGCTTCCCCGTCCCGAAAGCAAATACGGAAACTTGAACACAGACAATACTTTCTCCAAACAACAATTACTTGAGCGCCTTCTTGCAAGCCATTTCAACTCAATTACTCCAGTGAGCAGCAACATTTAATTTTACAGCCTGGGAGCACAGTGATTCTGTAATTTAAATGTTCCTGGCAATTTCAGTCATACTACCGTTTTCATGCAGTTTTCTGTTCCCAACATCCAGTGGCAGAAACTGCAGAACCAATGTCACTTGCCACAGTTGCACATGCTCGTTGTGCTGTCACAACAACCTGGCAGCCTGGTGCCTGTGACACCAGGTCCTGGGCACATCCACAGCTCAGCTCTGCTGTCCAGCCAGGTAAAACCGACACCAGACAATGGGGAAGACGGCAGAGCCCTCACTAATACACCTGCTGCTACTTCAGGAAACCAACAGCACTAACAACAGCAGTTCATCCTCCACATGTACCATTTTCTGGATTCCTTATAATACAGGAACACTGGCGCATTACATGCCAGAGGTTTCAAGCACAGCCCGTCATGCCAGACTGCCAGCCACTCTTCCTGCTTCTGAACTTGCTGTAGGGACGTGCAGTCCCTCTTCCCCTCCCTGCACCACAAGGAAGGACTCAGCATGGTGGGGCAATGTGGCAATTCACCAGCTGACAACACAGCTGTGAAGCTCTCACAGTCGCATCTGCTCTGTACTTTTGAAGGATGGTTGAAGCTTATGTCCCTAAGAAATTAGGGCCCTGCATCTGAAGGAGGACAAGCGGAGCTGCTGTCAGTCATATGTTGGAAATGTGTGCACTCACAGTGACTGTGCATACCTTATTACCAGGAAAAAATAAACATTGGGAAAAAAAAAAAAAAAAAAAAAGACATCCCCGTTGTAGGTTTGAACTCAGGGAAAAAAGCATAGCTTTTAGACCTGTCTTTCCTTTTTCTAAATTTAAAGGAAAAAAAAAAAGTCAATTTAATTTAAAAATTCAGTTTGAATACCAGTCATAAATATTTCTTATGACTACGTGGTATCCAGTTTGGACTGTTTTGACTCTTGGTTTACTAGTATTGACACCCTCACTTTCTATTTCCATGCCTGAGCAAGGTAAGGATGAGAGATGGACGTGGACAGTGCCCATTCAACACAGGCACCACTCAGAAAAGTAAGGGGGCATTTCCCTCCTTTCTCTGCCAAAATGAACAGGAATGAGATGCCTACCATGATGAAATGGGGGTAGCTGAATGCGATGCCAGTGACACCACTGCCATTTTGCACGGGCACTATTTCATTCCTGTAGCTGCAACTCCCCTTGCCACCTCACCTATGTGCAGCAAGGTGAGCCAGGAGAGAAGCAAGGGATAGCTATCTGGCTGCCGAGCATGGAAAAGTGCAGGGATGGCTCAGCACCAAGCACAATCCTCCTCCATACATCTAAGCTAGACATGGATTAACATTTCTCAGTCTTCCTCGTCTTCCCTCCTTCCTCCACCCAATTCTCTTCTCCCGGAACACAACCATTCATCACTAGGAAGGTCACTTTAGAGATGCAGAGTTTCTCTCTGGCTGTTAGTACCTCAGCTGAACTTGAAGTTAGCACACACAGATGATGCTGGGTGTGAGGCAGAGCCCCGCAGACCAGCTTCTACCCAAATCCCAAGACCTATAATTAAAGTAACTGCTATGTCCAATGAAAGAGCTTTAATTTCACAGGAATTCTTTCCTTCATGAAGGCTACGTAAGAAACTCCAATGGCACAGGATTATTTTTTTTGGTCTTTTTTATTAATTATTAATTTTGAGGAACGCACCCCAGATGTTTTCCACAAGTATGATCAAATACGTTATGCTGTGGAAAATTGTTATCTGCAACTGAAAACAGTTATAGACAATGTATAAAAATGCATGACAGCAAGTCACTTCTTCCACAGGAAATAAAAATTAATAGACTACTCCAAATGAATACACTTCCCATGAAGTACTAGATTTACCTATAGAAAACTTTTGGTGCTGGAGAAAGTATTTACTTCCGAAAGACAACTATTCTTTGTTGATGAAAAAGTTAATAGTACAAATTAAACCTGAAGAAAATTGCAAGCAAAAACTAAGACCCAGTGCATGACATCAACGACATCAGATTACTCTTTCTACCCACACCTTATGAACTTATCCTCCTGTGTGGACTACAACGATTTTTACCCAGGAATTTTCTGGAGGGAAAACTATGCCCATAACTACGGCACATACTTGGTAAACTCGGTTTAGGAACATCATACTCTCTATGTTCTTTACAAACAGTTGACATGTCCACATGTAAATCCCAACACAACAAATGCTGGATTTACTGTTTCGCAGAAATCATCTTGGTGACACATTCACGGCTCAATGCTTTGGATTTACTGTGCATTGTGACACAGTGTAGCATGCATGAGCAGTGACTCCAACCACACCACACATCTGCACACTGTGGACGTGGCTACAGTGCACAGAGTTGCCCCAGGGATCCCTAAGAGAGTTGGCAGTGAAAGTGGAGTTGAGTTTAACAAAGGTCCATATTCTGCCCAAATAAAAAGCCCTGACAATCCCCCACACCCCCCACACCCCCCCCCCCCCCCCGACAAATCTTTTAGGAAAAGAAAGACACTTACAGGGACAAGCGGGTAAAGTTGCTTTTATGAAACTCCCCTCCATACCTCAGTTATCAAGGTTTGACGATTGCACGAGCAGGAGGACTGCTTGGGCGGTTACCTGTTTCCCAGGGAGGCACAGGAGCTGTCTGCAACGTGCCAACTGCAGAAAAGTAAACTCAAAACATCTGGAGCTTTGCTTTTCTTTCTTTGCAAAGAAATAATGAGTTTACTGCTTAAGAGCCCTGGGAGAGCTGCTGTCCAACTATACATAAAACATCCCCTCCCTTCAGTGTGTGAATCAGCTGCTTGATAGAGCTATGTGGCAACTGTGGGGCTGGGGGAGCCTTTGGGTAAAAAGGATGAAAGTACATCTTTCCCTGAGGCTGTAGTGTCAGTCCAGCTCTGCAGGGGAAGTGCTGTTGCTGCCAGACACCATTTCAGCTATTCCTGCAAAATGATGGATGGCCTCACCCCATTCCCTAACGAAGATTTCATCAGGAAAGCCACCGTTGCGATCACCTTCTTTTTTAGGGCAGCCTTAAAGCATAGGCTGAAAGAAGAAAAAAAACCCCAAACCCAACCCCACCTCCCCATGCACCTATGTGAGGACAATTTAGTGAGGCTGGAGTTTAAGAGGAGAAGTATGGGAGAGTCTGAACCTCTGTATCACAGGTTGTACCTGCTTTGTGGGAAGAGTGCAGTCACGGCTGTTGAGCTCGCCCTCTGCCTCCTCGCACCACCACCACGTACAGACAAACTGGGACCAAGCTCCCACCAGCTCCACTCACCTCTGAAAAAGGAGGTGCTCAACGGCAGCAAGGACGTCTTTGAGAGGCTCCTCTACTGCGTTTAGTAGTGTCTCCCTTGTGGAAACGAAAGGGGAATGGGGAAGGGGAAGGGGAAGGGGAGAAAGGAAGGGGAAGGGGAAAAGGAGAAGGGAAGGGGAAAAGGGGAAAGGGGAAGAAGGGGAGGGGAAGGGGAAAAGGAGAAGCGGAAAGGGAAGGGGGCCTCTCCTACAGGCTAGGAGACCTCAAGAAAACCTAAAGAAAGGCAATCTTTAAAGTGTAGTACTCAATGAACACTAATAAAATGCAGTGGTGGAGGAACCAAAGCACGCATGTGGAATAGTGACACTTAGCCTTCACAATGTAGTGCTGTGAATTCAGGAAGCCAGCTTGTTATAACAAGAAGGATTTCTATTACATTTTATAGCATCGTAGTGGTCAACAGGAAATGTTTCATCGGATACTCTTGAAACAGCTGCTGCTGAGTGCTCCATCAAAACCTCTCTCAGGTCACCCTTCTCTCCTCCAGCATTTAAAACAAACTTGGCCATGTTTTATATTTCATTTCAGAGAAAGACAGTCAGGAACAGAGGAAAGCTACACTCTTGTATATGAATGCATACATTATACCAACCTGTAAAATCATTATAAACAGAAAAAGAAAATAAATGCCCTTTTTTGTTTTTTTGTTTTTTTCTTTTTTTTTTTGTTTGTTTGTTTTTTTTTATATGACAGTAGCTACACTAATTGGAAGTATGAATAAAGAACTGAGAGTGTTCATCTAAACAGGAAAATAGAAATGTTTCATGTTCAGTAGCCTGAATGATGTATTTAAGAAATAACATCACATAAAACATCACTGCATTTGCTGCAGTATGCAATGGTGCAATGTTTTTCTTCTCTAAATTGACCTGGTACTCCATTTTGACTTAGGAAAAAAAGATCCATCTTGCTCAGTGCTTTTGGCCATAAAATATGCTTTACATGTAGAATACATAAAAAGTTTATGTGAACCTCTGAATATTTTAGAATAGATCTGTCTCATTTGATTCACAGTCCTGCAGCCGTTGTTCACTAAACTTATACTCCCTTTTTTGACACAGACAAATACCCCAGTTCTCAGATGGAAGATGACATTCAAGTAAATCAATTTCATTACAAGTTAAACTATTCTGGTTGATTGCTTTCAATAAACAGAGTATGTGCTGTTTCCTTCTCCGTCTCCTACAGATCACTAAGGTCTACCACTTGCTTTAGACATTGTTTACTCTTATTCATGATCTTCCAATAAAAGCACATAACACTCCAACTCCTCACTCCAATTCTGGTTACGGCACTTAGCGCATGGAAAGTATGCCATCACACATCAGAAATAATGTGATATGGATATACGAATTCTATTTGTATGGCCTATTAAACTAATATTTATCTAATCCCCTTCACCACCACCAAATGGGCCACTGTGGCTGCGGTCTGTCTGTGATAGTTTAACCCATCCACCAGCTCTGACGTGTCTTCATCTAGCAACGGTCTCTCTCCAAAAATCTTTTCAAGACTGTAGACGTTCTTGAGCATCATCACAACTGTGTTCCCAACTCCCCGGTATTATTATTAGTGCTTACAACTGCCTCCTCCAAATCTCCTGATGGGACAGCAGACATAAAACCCAGAATTGCTCAGAAAGGAAGGGAGGGCCCTGCTGTTGCCCATGAAAATAAAGTGAAGTACAAAACTGGAGTTGTAATTTGAATGGTTACCAGCCAAATTTCTAGCGTGTCTGTGGCTGGTTGGGTTCCAAAGGAATGAATGAGGGTTCAGGACACTTCTAGTATTATATGAAATGGGCAATGCAGTCCTACTTCATATAAAAGGACATAACATAATGAAACACAATATTAGTTTAGCCGATGAAAAAACAAAACAGAGCAGTTCTTACCTTCAACAGTCTCTTTTACTATCCAGATATAACAAGGACAGACCAAAACCTCAGCAAAACAACTAAAACCAGCCACCTAAAAATTAATGTTTATTCTCTTTGCCACACTCTTCTTATCTCAAGTATTATGGTCATCTTCATCCATCTTTTGGGGAGGAATAGAAGACTAACTGTTCTCCAGTGTTGTACTACCTTTTCGGTCATTAGCTACAATGTTAAAAAAAGCCAAGTGCTACTTAGTAATCTCCTCTATAACAATGTTTTATAGGAGGATTTTCCCCTCCAAGATTATAGGCAGAATAATGCAAGCAGACATGGTACATTTTTCTAAAGAAAACATCTCCTTAAGGTAGAATAAAGCCCTAATCCTTCCACAGAGCCAGCAGCTGAGTGAGAGTGGCACCAGGCTGCCCCCATCATCATCTGAGAAGCCATGGAAACTTCTTGCTTTCAGAGGTTCAACACCATAGCTTTTAATTGACTTCCAAAAAAATGCACCTGCCTTAAATTTGCCCATTTGTAAGTGGGCGCAAACTGGTCATTCCACCAACAGCAGGCAACCTGAACAACTTACTTGTAACACTCCTCCAGATGCAAATATGAAGTTGAAGAAGGAGCAACACCACACCTGAGGAAGGTGTGATCTGAAGACTGCTGAGATCTGTCGAGTCCAGTGCACTATCTTTACTCAGCTTCCATTGTTGTTAGCAGGGGGAAAACACTACACAGAATATTGATAGTCACTGTTTCTGTGGCTCGAAGCCTAATGAAACATTATCGCTTCACTTGAATTTCCATAGCTATTGGTTATGAAGAAGCACTGTTCCAGACAAGAGCAATATTGGTACACTAGACTTCATAACTGTGGTGCATAACTTCAGTGCACTGTATCTGAAAGTGCCTGATGCACTCCAGGAACTACTGTTAATGATTAATTTAGAGTTCAATATGAAAACTTTGGGGAAAACAAATGTGTCCTCAAGATAATTACACTCAAACACAAACCATGATTTTACTCTACGCACATTCTGAAACAGAATGCTGGGCTGCAGACTGTATTTAATAGCATTAGCAGCCCTTTGCACATGGATGTTACGCTCTTTCCCTTACTACATCACTTGCCATGGGTAAGTCAAACCCCGTGCTCAGTCAGATGTTTCAGGGTTAATACAGACCAATTAGGAGAGATTCTAAAGCCAGTCCTGTGCAAAAGGCCATCGATTGCACCAATATATGAACGCTAAGGATGCCCACTCCCTTTAGAAAGACCACATGTGAAGAGAGGTAGCTGCTCACAGAGACATTTTTCCCCATAGCCTTTGTATTTTTGGGTCCTCATTTAGTGCTCCCCTCACATCAAGAGCATATGTGAGGATGTAGACTTTATCATAGATAGGGGGCAGCTCTTGTAGTAATGTGTTAGTGTTGCGAGCAATCATATCACCTGCTTTGTTATTACTCACTGGTTTGCTGTGTGAATAAGCTTTCCTTGTTAAAAGGTGTTCACTAAAAGGAGAGCAGAGAACAAGTAAAATTAAAGATGTTTTGAAGTTTTACAGAAAGTTGGTTTTCCTCAGCAATAATATTAGGATTTAAAAGTCTGAAGTCATTCAGGGATAAAAACAAATCTTAGATCATTGAGATGTTGGGTGTTTCTCTTCTTGTTTTACGGAAATAAAATTCCTCTCCTAGCTACCAAAAAGTGTATTATTATACAGTTTAGGAAAAAACCTACTATATTTTCACAGTGCTTATTCCTCTTCCTTAAGCATCTGCTAAAAGCCACTCTGATGAGCTACTGTATTTGGCCAGGTTCGGTGCAACTGCTCTTATCTTGTAGTGGACAACAGTCCAGTACAAAGTTGTAACTTTCATCCTTTTTCAAGTGAAAATGACATCACAGCAGAGAGAGTACCCTCTCCTTTTCAGATCATCAGAGTGCTGTGTGCTTTACACTGGTATACTCAATACTTTATTTTTGTACATTTATTTTCCCTTATATATAAAAACAACTTCAGAAGTAGCTGCCATATTCTGCAGTCAGATGTATAGAGAGACATCTATAGACACAATATTCCCTTCACTGGCAGCTTGTATTATAGAACCATACAATGGTTTGAGCTGGAAGGGACCTTAAAGATCACCCAGTTCCATCCCCCCCTGCCATGGGCAGGGACACCTTCCACCAGACCAGGTTGCTCAAAGCCCCATCCAGCCTGGCCTGGAACACTGCCAGGGATGGGGCATCCACAGCTTCTCTGGGCAACCTGTTCCAGTGTCTCATCACCCTCACAGTAAAGAACTTCTTCCTAATATCTAATCTAAACCTACCCTATTTCAGTTTAAAGCCATTACTCCTTGTCCTATCACTACCTGCCCTGGTAAAAAGTCACACCCCAGCTTTCTTGTAGGCCCCTGTAGGTACTGGAAAGCTCCTGTAAGGTCTCCCCAGAGCCTTCTCTTCTCCAGGCTGAACCATCCTAACTCTCTCAGCCTGTCTTCATAGGAGAGGTGCTCCAGCCCTCTGATCATCTTCATGGCCCTCCTCTGGACTTGCTCCAACAGGTCCATGTCCTTCTTATGTTGGAGGCCACAGAGCTAAACTCAGCACTCCAGGTGGGGTCTCATGAGAGTGGAGTAGAGGGGGAGAATCACCTCCCTCAACCTGCTGGCCACACTTCTTTTGATGCAGCCCAGGGTACGGTTGGCTTTCTGTGTTGCAAGTGCACATTGCTGGATCATGTTGAACTTCTCATCCACCAACGCCTCCAAGTCTGTCTCCTCAGGGCTGCTCTCAATCCATTCTCTGCCCAGCCTGTATTTGTGCTTGGGATTGCCTTGACCAGGTGCAGAACCTTGTACTTGGCCCTGTTGAACTTCATGAGGTTCACACAGGCCTATCTATCTATCTATCTATAATAATCCAAAGTATATTTGGTATGAATTATACCTTTTTACAGGATTCTGGTTGCTGTTCTTTTCATATTTATATTAATCTAAATTTTTACCTAAATGCTATTTCATTCTTACTTATCAAATCCACTTACTAAATAATAAACTGGAAATGGCGCTCTCATATTAGTGCCATAATATAAATGCAATGCAACTAAAACTCTAATAAAAGAAAAGGAACAAATCATAAAAGATGACGAACTGACATTGCTTTGTAGCTCACTTGGATGTTATGAGGAGCAGGTCTAACCTTGGCAAGCACCGCTTGGTTTCAGTGCATTGTAAAACTATGTCATGTTGGGACCTGGGGAGAAACTGAAGCTTCTATTCAATCCGATAGACCATGTTAGAAATCTACCCTGCCTGGTCTTCATCGAACTTGTAAAACACGACTGCTAGAGTGCAGTGCATAACACCTTCTAATAGCACAGTTTAAACACCAGTCAACACAATAGAAGAGGCAGAGAAACATGAAAGAAGTATTAAAGCTAAGTCAGCCCTGAAATGTCTGCAGTTCTTTAAACATCTATCCAAATCTCTTTGGACTTAGAATCAAGAAGAAAAGTCTTGTGTGAACACAGAAATGTTTTCCTCCAATACCTGTTCACAGTCAGGCTTCAAATACCATGAAAAAAGACCAAGGATATCAAGGCAAAAAAAAAAAATGTTTGAACAAAAAGAACCATATTCTTTCCTTTTCACCTCTCCCTGGCTGAAATCACTCTGTCACCCCACAGAATACTTAAGTCCTATGAAATGCTTCACTTCAAAGAGTTCCTCCATTATCTTAAAAAGGAAATATGAAGCAAGTATTCTCCAGGGGAGATTAAACAGTAATCTAACTTGCTGCCGAAGTTTAGAGAGTGGGCTGGGGGAGAGAGCATTCGGTAAACACAAAAATCAACCCCAAATAAAATAAAAAATGTATTTTTTAAAAAAGCATAAATAAAAAACCCAGTGATAAGGCAAGTCGGTTTTGAATGAAAAGATATTTTTCTCCTTACTGATTTCAGCAATAGGACAATTTTCTCTTAAAAACACTGTAACTATTATTTCTCCAAGGATTTTTAAAGTGTATGTCTGGGCTTTTTCTCTAGCTAGATTACTAGCTTGTGGCCTTATTAAGAGAAAGTTAGGTGACATAGGGTGGGGGTTGGTTTCAGAAAGGTCTAGTCAAACTTCCAGGTTTTGCAGGAAAGAGCGTGCTTGCCTTCGATGTCTTTAATCTTGGAAGAGTGTTCCCTTTTGAGGCTGAGATCTAGTAAAATTTCAGTGCTGTTGACTTCATGGAATTTATTTGATTTCAAACTTCAATATTAATAAAAATTCAGTGGAGATAACTGAAAATGGGCTTGCAGAAGTTATCTTGAGCTATATTGATGGATAGGAAAGTAATGTCCAACATATAAATAAATGTACACAGCATTTGTAAGGAACTGAAAGACTCCCATCCAAAAAATTGTTTCAGTAAGTCTTTTTCTAACTTTCTTAAGTCCTAGAGGCAATAAAATTATTTCCACAATGTTTCTTCATAAAGTAAGTGTTCAAGTGAATCAGTACTTGTAAACAAGCTCTACTGAGGATTCATGCTGCCAATTTAGGATAAACTATTTTGTATATTCAACTCCATTTCTCTGGTAAAATTTCCCTAATGAAATGTAGTAAAACTCACAAACCATCAGATCAACACACACCAGCAAAATTAACCCCCTGAGAATATTCACTGCTTTATTTTTATTAGTACTGCTTTAAATATTCAAAATGTATGGGTCATAAAATTATGCTTAGGGCAACATTTTCTCATAAGTTCATTTGTGCATGTTTTAAAATAGATTTAAAAACTAAATAATTTCAACCTCAACCTTAATGCAGAGACAACCAGAAAAAGTAGGGGTGGGAGAAAATCTTAGTAACCCCCTGCTCAGGTTGTTAATTTCAGGGTATTTTAGGGCTAAAGCATGCCCCAGGCAGCAAAAGGAATGTATTTAAATGCCTGAAGCAGTTTATATAACACTTCAAATTTCTAGAGCAGCCCCCACATTCCCTTCCTTACAAACACAAGATAAAATTACTTGGAATTTCCTTATATTATTACTGAATATAGGACAAACAATAATAACACTGTCAAGAGTCAGACAAGGTGACCTCTGATTATTTTTCATGGAAAGATCACAGGACAATATAAAATCTTACCAGCCTATTAGAAAAATGGGTTTCCACACAGCTAACACACATACCCCTTGGCATACAATTTATCATGTCATTACCCTGGTCACAAAATTCACTGGGAGAAGGTCAGGTCTAATTTCTTGTAGGAGATGCAGCCATCCTCTGGCATGCTGACTGCCTCTCAGCATACCCACAGAGAGCAAAGCACTATCGGCAGCATCCCAGACTCCGCCCCATAGACTTATATCCTGCATATCTCATGGAGGTACCAATGGGCATCACTGCAGCCCTATGCACAGAATAAGCGATGGAAAGCCACAATGTGATTTGAAGGGGAAAAATATTTTTTTCCGCTCGCAAGCAATCCAAGACAGCCTGTGATATGATGTGGATAGCTTCAGGAGATAAAGGATGCATTAACTACAGTCACCGGGAGAAGAGCGTCCTCATATTCACCCCAAGAATCAAAAGATGCAGAGTCGCAGAGGACAGCCTTGCAGCTCCTCATGAGTTTTTTGCCACGTCTGAATGTAAAAGTAAGGCTGAGGAAGAGGCAGAGGATGGCAGCAGATTGTGCAGGGAGCCTGTCAGGCACTAGGGGAAAAGGAGCTGCCACTAGCAGGATCTGCAGGTGATATGACACCTCATATTTATCCACAAGAACTTGGAAGCATCAGGGACAATATTCAGCACCAGCTATGCAGCTCCACAAAGTGCAATCTGATTTGAGCTGCTGTCTGCCCAACTTTTGGATTAGCGTGAGCTAGAAGGTAGACAGGCCAGTACTGAAGCCTTCTCGTGAGGCAGGGACATCACAAGACGACAGGAATATACTGCTGCAGGACTGCATGTGCCATCAGGAGAAGATGCGGAAGCTGCAGGAAAAGCCTCCATGCAAAGCCACCTTATGCACACAAACCAACTTTTCCTTCTTTCTTTCCTTCCTCCCCCCTTTCTCCCTTTCTTTCTCCTTCTCTCTCCCTCGCTCTCTTTCATCACTGTGTCCTCTAGGAACAGACATTAATTTTCCCTTTCTTTTACTCTTTTCTTGCAGGCAGGAGCAGAAGCATTCACAAACAGAAAGTCCCAATGACAGTGACTCCTGGGGACAGACAGTGTAACTGCCCAGTACCGTCAGGGTCTCCCTGTGTGAGGAAGCCAGTTGTGAATATCTAACTGTCTCTTGACTTTGTAAAAAATGTTGCCACAGTGCAAACTGGCTGGAGACCTCGTAGAGCAGAAGACTGCCTGGCTGGAGCCCTTCTTGGTGTTGAGACAGTCACATTCACCCACAGACAACACCAGTCAACAGCCCAATTGTCAGCATGGCCGAGTAATCTTGGGAAGGGGTTTGGATCCAGCAGTATCCTTCCAGGAGAAGTTTGGAGCAAACCCCAGACCACTCCTTTGATCTTGAGTCAGTTCTAGGTGTGGAGTTTTATCCTTCCATGTTACAAAGTTTTGCATCCAAAAACCTCTGCCTTGGCTCTTCCTCACAAGAGGCTCTAAATGTAATCTCACAGAAAATTATTTTTATGGAAAATCTGAAAGTATACACTGGATTATCCCTATGGAGAATAAAATTTTTCTACGGAAAAGGAATGAAATCCAACGCACATCACATAGTACATGGTCTTAAGAGAGACAAATGGACTCGACATGCACAGCTTATGTAGCTTCTCTTTGGTTACTTTTTTGGTTCAGATATCCCATGCCAGAAAATGATGATAAGAATTCAAACTGATTGACCATACAAACTCCACTTTATTTGACTACACAGTGAGGTAAGAAGACACTTTTGGCTAAAATTTAAAAAAAAATCTTAGGGAATCCAGTGATGTCACAGAGCAGAAAGCAAGAAGTAACAACACAAGGGAGGTGCAGATAATCATAACCTTTCTCTAGAAAGCTGTCAATGTTCAAAAGTGACAGGACACAAACCCACAAGTGAACATGTACAGGCTGCTCCAGAAATAATGTGTGATGTTACAGCTGGTTGGAAACCATTTTTAACAAAATAAGCCATTCAAATGCAGAGGGAAATATAACAGCCAACAAATCACCTAAATGCTTTTCATAACAGATTCTCAATAGAATATTATTTAAATATTAAGACTTATAATTGATGAAATTGCTATTATAAAATATTATGTTAGCAATAATACTTCCTGAAACCTCCTCCTTGCATTATACTGCTCTTTATTCTAATTTCAGGCAGCCTTTTTAACATGAAATGCCAACATGGTACTACACATCAATGGCCTCGAGGGTATAATTAACACTTGTTATTTACATTTATTTTTTAAAATAATTAACTAGGAGCATGTCTAATGAATGGTAATAGGGCTTAAATTGAGATACAATATGTCAACTACCTTGCCATTTAGAAGCAAACTCCCAAGCAGCTCAGGTCTGATCAGGAGGACTGGGCTGGAGTGAGAGCCTTGCAGATACAACACTACTGAAGGCATTCTCCTGTGTCCGCAGGTATAAAGTCAATGGCACAGCACGTATTGGCTGCCTATCGGTAACTCTGAAGGAGCTGATTTTCTCATCCATAGAATATCAATGAGTTAAGGTACCAGTTTTTTGTAGGCTTCAGAGATTAAATGGAGGCTTATGCATACGTTAAACTAAGCCCACTGCGGTCCTTTGTTACTGTGCTCTCGTTGCTTTCCACTACTCAAAGGTATGTCCTCAGTTGACACAGTTTATAGGACATGGCATAAGCAGCTAGTCACGCCAGAATAAGCTTCTGACTCAGAAAGAAGCTATGCATAAAGAAAATCCTCACACAGTGATGTACTTTCAAAATGCATGACCTCATTCTTCCCCAGTCAGGCTCTCAAAGGGAAACAGACCCAAACAAAACATTTTGTGCAGTGAAACACGAAACTAGTATCTGCTAGTTCACGTCCAAGAGCGAAAGCCAAATTGCAAATGTGTAATCGATGTAACAATGTTGCTGTCCACTTAGTAAAGGAATAAATCCATTTTTCCAGCATCCTGGAAGATTTTGCCATCACAGTACACTTGGGGTAAAAGCAAAGAATTGACTTATAAATGCATATTCATTCAAATCTGATCACTGGTTGGGGGTGCTGGTACTAATCATGTTCATGACTTAAAAAGTATCTGACTTGCAATGTTTCTCTTAACAGACTCATATAAACAGTTTGGCTCTTACAGGTTTAGACAAATTCCCCAGTTTTTCATGTATGGCTTCAGATGTATTTTCATAAATGATTTGCAGCTGTTTATGTGTAATACATATATATTCCATAGGATGCACAAAAAAATCTCAACAGGAAGAAAACCAGAAGGTCCTTGTGTGAAGAGCAAAGCCCCTATGCCACATACCAAATAACCACATGAATGAAGCTCCAGTTTGTAAATACAGTAAGAGAAAGAAATAGAAGGAATGTGGTATTTTTCCAACAGAGCACCCATAACCAAAAGAGTACAGTCACATGTGTGTATGACTAATTACCTTCCTCCCCCTACCTTTAACTTCTTCCCCTAGGTCTGTCCGTTTCCAGGCTATTTGTTTCTTCCTTTGAAACTTCTCCTTGCTCCCTCTCCTCCCAGGGCATTTTTTTGGCTCGTTGTGGGCTGTACTGCTAATATTTCATGCAACCTACTTAATTTAAGCAAGTCTTGTACATACCGATACTCATGAGTTGGTAGTAAAGGCTGCAATACCTAACAAAGCTAAGCTGACACCAGCACAACTACTTCATATAATTCTATGATAACAAATTGAAGAAATGCAAGATGAGGATTAAAGAAGTACAGGGATTTATTTATCTAGATCCGTATCATGTTGTGTGCTATATACAGGGATACAGCAGAAACGGCCCAAGAAATGGGGCAGAAAACCGTGAATTCCTTAACATAGGTAAAGCAAAACTGCAGTCCATACAATTACTGCTTCAGATGACAGCAAGGCTACTCTTTTGGCCCAAGTGTCTATTCATCCTTCTCTAGACATAAATGCCTATGTATGTGCATCAGCTCAGCGTAAGAACAGAGGAGAAAGAATGCTCCTATTTCAATCCTAAATACTTGAAGTTTCAAAACAGCCAAATATTTTTTAGTAATTGTATAAGCAAGGGTGGTTGTTCTGACTGAAGAATGATTGTCTTGACTACCATGTATGATATACAAAAAGAGGTAGAGTATCAGAAACACATATATACAGTCGGGTGCATTTCTATACTGAAAGCAGGAAAACAGCAACCATAATGCATATGCTAACAGAAACTAGAAGGTGGTATTCTAGACAGAAAATGTACTGTACCTGTAATATCTGTCAGTGTGAATAATTTCTTGGCTGCTGGCTAGAATATATTCTGCAGTTCATTTTGTTTTATCACATTATTCACACTTTTTTCTGGAACAAGCAGTTCTTTTCTTATAAGACTACACTCTAGTGGAACAAATGAGCTCAAGCCTATGATTGATTCTCTAACATAGTTGAGATGCTATAGCTTTATTCACTTTTTTTTTTTTTTTTTTTTTTAAATGGCTTTATTCATTTACTACCTCCAGCATGACTCCAGAGTGTCAGCTGCTGAGAAACTGCATTGTGAAAGGTTCCCTCCACACTCAAGAAGGTGGTGGTCGGGTTTTTTAATAGTAAATTCCTTGATAAGGAGGAGGAGAAGTGCCCGATACAGACAGACTGTCTCTGCTCACCAGTTCAAAAAGTGCACTCCCAGAAATATTTTCTAAAACCTTATCAGTCTCAACATTTCTCTTCAGCTCTGTTTCCCTGAAGAAATGCTGTGCAAGTCTATTTGGATCAAGGCAGCAACTCCCTGTTTTATTTCCTGCTGGGGAATTGGCAGGAATGGAAAACCAGCACTGTCCTGGCCAGGGCCCCTTAAGAATCTAAAGCCATGCTATGAACGAGTAGGTTTCACACAACATTTTTGTGTTACAGTGTCACCAAAAAACCCCCCAAAAAACCAAACAACTTTTTTTCCAAACCCTATGTCTTTTTATTTACCTCTATAATAACCAACAAGAATAAAAGTATTTGGGGGATACAGAATTTACACAGAAGTCACCACACTGTCTCCTTGCATGACTCTCAAGCTAAGAGTAGAATGACCAGGACTATGGACTATCACAGATTCCTGTTCTCTGGACTTGCTTTTTTTTTTTTTTTCCCTGGTGGGAATTCTGTCTAGGGAGGGGGAAAAAAAAAAAAAAAAGGCCATTTACCCAAACTTTTCCCGGCTGTCTCAAACCCCGCAACACATAGGCTGAATGGCTCATGCACAGATACTTCTGTACTTCTGCTCATTTTCAAAACCAGGCATTCAGAATAATCCTGGACAAATAATTGCATTCCTGAAACATCCTAGTAAAGCAGAGATTGCTGAAAGGCCACCAGGAATAAATAAATAAATAAATAAAAAAGTATCGTCTCCTAGTTTTACAACTCAAACAAGCAGTAATAAGATTAAAGGAAAACATGGCTGTTCTCCAGGTTTAGGTACAATCTAAAATTGACCTGTGTTGCCTTTCATTATGACCAAGGCAGGCAGCTATACTGAGTTAGGCTCCATCAACTGCAAACAGCCAGTTGTACAATATAAATGTTAAGATCTGTGTGGGTGAAATGCAATGGCAAATTAGTGTTAGAATCAATTGTGAAAATAATGTTGCACATGTGGAATGGTAACATCCACTGATACCTCTATACTATATAAAGCTTTTGCTCGTTTGTTGAAAAGGATTTGTTATTTTAAATGCAATAACTTTACACTGCGTAGTAAACAGTTTATAAAAATGTAAGTCTCTAAAAGGGAGACAAGAAGTAAAAAAACCACATGAATTAAGTCAAATTTGATGTAATAAAATGAACTTTTTAAGTTCCACTTCAAAAAATTGAAAAGCAGCTGCATAATTTATGCTGCCACAATCTTTAAAAGCTCATAAGGTTGGATAAGGAACAAAATTCAAATATTTGGAACTCAACCACTGGATTTTGGACTCTTTCCTTTTCCAAAGTCTTAACGTTGTTTATCAGCAACTCTTCTGTTGTGCAAACAAATTTATAACCACACAACTAAGCAAGCAAGAGATGCCTTAAATTACAAACGTTCTGTGAAGAGAACAACTGTAAAAAAGCAACATGCAACCCAAAAAATTACTAGGAGCAGAAGCAAGCTAAGAAAGCTCATGAGGTCAAGGATCTCAAGAGGAGGAAGTTTTCATTTTCTGAAAACTCTACTCCCTTACTTTTCCAATGCACGGGACACAAGAAATGAAGGGAGCAGGACTTCCCAGGGAGTGCAGGGGCAGAGAAACACAGGAAGCCACAGCTGGTTCTTGCTTCTGCTCACAGAAAGGCTCCTTCCTTTTAGAAAATTCCTTATCATGTCAGATACTAATCCTCTTGTGGGGAGAGACTGAGACCGTCCCTCTGCTGTAAAACTAGTGCTCATTAGGTGCTACAGGAGTAAAAAAGAAAAGAAGCAATAGGAAACATCACCTTTGTCTCTCTGAAAGACACAGGGGTGAGAATCACTGACTTCACACAATTTCCTTTAAAATTGACTTGTAAACAAACACCCTGCAGTAACGGAACAGTCTCGGAACACTGCACCCTGCCCCCGGTGTTACGCTGTTATCTGCCGGTTTGTGCTATTACAGTTGGTAGGATCACCTCAGGTCTGTAGTAAATGTGAAGCTTTTTCTTTCTTCCAATTTCTTAAATCACTAATGTAATTTTCAGCTTAGGGGAGAACCCATGGCTCTTCTGGGCTGGCTCGAAGCCATTCACTATTTGTGGTTTGCATGTTTTCTTCGTTTTGCTTCTTTTGACATCCTTGTCAGCAGTTTCAGAAGAAAGGGAGCTCACAGCTACCAAACTACCCGCAGCCCTTTCACCCCATCCTGACTGCTGCCACAGGCTCTGCAAAGCAGCACGCCGCTGCAGTCGCATCCTCGCTTTCTGCCTGTGAAAGAGGCTGCTCATTTGGCACTCTGCTGAATGTTTAATTCAACTACAACTAATCGGAAAGAAATGTGCACTTGATCTCAGCCGCCTCCTCACAAGCAGGGACTTCTCATCTCTCCTCCTACCCCTTCAACACTGTAATTTAGAGCACAATTCTGGGTCTGTTATACGCTACTTGGAAGTTATCATTGCTCCAGCTATTCATGGCTCATGAAGTATTGTTCTCTCAATTGCATTGTACGGCTCTTTGTGTGGAAATGATGGATGAAATGGGATACATATTACTTAATGATTAGACTTCTGCAAAACATGTTCAAACAGATATGCCAGGGTTGATGTTACCTTATTATCATCAATGAAACAGAGACAGCATAATGGTGCCATGTATGTATTTCTCAGCAGTAAATGCAAGTGGAATGTTTCTGTTTCAAACCCCGACAGCTCCTTAGTCTCAGTTATTTCAGTTCAGCTAAAGATGACATGCTAAAACGAGGGCATTTATTACTAAGTGGCATTAAGAAGGGGGATATTTAACCTACCATTGAAATGCTTACAGCAATGCATGGGAAATCATCTAATGTGTGCTGGCAGTAATTTATGACATTGGAAAAAATGCTATCATCTTTTTTTTTTTCCACCGTCTGTGGTATGGCTTTGCAAACTGTAAGCCCTGAGGAGCAAGTTTGATATAATACAGCTAATGAAAATAAGTGAGCACACTGCAATATTCTTAAAGGGTTACACTGCTGAGTCTTTGACTCTTTATACTTTTTAATTTCCTTGTACAAACAGTGCAGTGAAAATGGCAAAATCCATTTGGCTGGTCTGTGCTACAAATTAAATCCTTGATTAAATTTTGGCAATTACTTCTCCAGGTCTTTTTCATTTAAACATTTTTAATTCATTTGAATAAGCTTCTTAATCATGATTCTGGCAATCCATTGTATAGCAAGACAAACTCTAATAAATACTATAATGCAGCAACAGGCAAACAGAAAGATGGATGGATGCTGAAAAGGAAGGGTTCTGTATTTGATTTTTTTTTTTACTATTTTGCTAAGTGTTGCCTATATTCATCTTTCATGAAAGTTGCATTCCAGTATTCTGTGATGTTGAAACTTATCTCATTACATGTTGACATTTCCTTTTGTGATGTCAAAAGCTAATAAAGACTCTAGGTAGGGTTTCAAACCCTCTTAATAAGAGAGTGGAAAAAAGATTAAATCATCCTTAATGCACAAATCAATACTATAGTCAACCAAGGAGTACAAATTAAGAGGGAAATGTGAAGGGCTGTCACTCTGCTAGCGGGACGCTAGATGGACATTTTCAATGAAGGTGCTTGAAATTAGCTACTCAGCCTTTACTGCACAGCATTGTATTACCTATTGAAAAAGTATCCCACAACTTGAGCTGTTCTCTGGAGGTTTTGGTTTTTTTTTCCATCTGTGAAGACAGACATAAGAGAGCAGGCAGTAAAGCACCTCCTCAGTCAGAGAGGAAGGTCCAGAGCCTTCTGAGCATGGAGAGCAGCACTACACCATTTTCTGTGCAAAAAGGATATGAAGAAAAGCAGAGCAACTGAATGAGCATAAAGAGGGAGGACAGAATAAAAAATACAAGTAAACCCTTCAGGACAAAAAAAACTAAGTAGAACTAATTAAATGTTAACTGTTTCTTTTTAATTACTGTGCTACCAGTTTACTGCTGGTATGATGTGTAGAAAATATTAATAAATACAGAGGCTCAAAAATTCACACAATGTTTATCAGTGGCTTTAGGAAAGAAAGAGTTAAAGTCTTACTGCAAGGCCAGCTCTCTGTCAGACAGGAACTATGCTAATATATAACCTGCAGCATCCCTACTCCTGTAATCTCTGGAAATGCTTAATCTCACCAAAAGAGAAAAGACAACCTCTGTGATCCTGAGAGGACAAACAAAAGGACTGCAGATGCCCTGTTTTTTTCCCCTTCCCTTTAAGCCAGAAGATACCTGTGGATCGATTTGCTTCTTTCCCCCACTGCATTCCAGAGGCCTGCCTGTATGTAGTTCAGAAAGGTGAATTTTAAACCTGTGCATTTATTTAGGTGCACTTAAGCACGATTTCACCTGTACCTTACATTATGAACTCAGTGTGAGGCAAAGACACAAAGCAGCCAGATAAACAAAAGACTGTGAAAAGAAACCATAGATTACATCAAGACTTAAGAGGGCAGATGCTAACTCTCAGCAGGCAGTAGTAGAGTTGTATCCTGCCTCTCCTTGTCTCCAAAGACAAGGCGACTGAGGCATGGGGATGTAAATCAAAAAGAGAAGGTTCGAATACTGGTTAGTTAGTATGCAGGGGATACAAAGAGTGGGTAAGGTCACCTGTTTGGTATAATGCAGTAGCGGATAACGATGTATTACCCAAATGAGAAGTCTGTCAATGCCATATACCTGTACTTATGCTCCATTTCACCAATATGTAGAGCCATTTTAAACCTCAAACACTGGGCCACACAATTTAGTCCTCAAGTTAATAAAAACATGCTTTTCTTTTTAAAGCCTCTTCTCATGTCAGAATTTCATTCTCTAGAGTGTTGTTATCAAACCTGTGTTATGATCCTGAATGAAAAGCTAGTGCCTGAATAATACCACAATGAAGAGGGAAAAAAATCCCAAACGAAGCACAAGTGGGAAAAATCCTTACCAAGATAACATTCAGTAAATCACAACAAACCATATTACAGCACAGGTGACAAACACGCCAGATCCATCACCAGCAAAGAAAAATAAGCTACCATGATCTATTTATACAAGCATAGTGATAGAAAAGGAACAAGGAAAGAATAATTCACAAGGAACTTAAAAGCTCTGGGCTTCTAATTTTGTAGATTATTGCCATTTTGTCTACAGATGTTGGCACAGAAAGGCTTAAAGAGCCCACTTTAATTCTGATTTCTCCTCTTGCATAAATGAGTGGCTGTAAGTATCCCGATACTGGATTCAATATAATCTGAAAAATAAGTTTGGTACAAGTAAAAGTAAAATGTCATGTGTAAATGCTGGTGTGCCAAATGTTGGGTCTCATATACAAGTTTAGATGATTGAACTGGTAAGACACTGAAGTTCAAAGGTAATACCTTCAGGATCAGTATTCTATTGCAAATATATTTTATTTCTGTAGAACCACTTTAATAAAAACCAGTAGAAGATGCAAAGACATTCTCACCATGATTAGAAACTAAGGCCCAAATTATACTCCTTGATGCACAAGGGTGTCTCTAAATGAAGAGCTGTGGCATAAGAGAGACCTGCAGCTCACCATCCTCTATAAGTAACCAGATGGCAACAACGGGGCTCTGCTGGTGCCTGTCATTTGTTGGTAAGACACTTCTTTTTCTGCACTGCCTGAATATTACCTCAGTTTTAGTGTGAAGAAAAAGGTCCTCTGTTTAGAAAGCAATGGAAAATACAACTACTGGCTGATTAACTGGTGCATCAACAGATTTTTGACATCAGTTATTACGTATTACAAAGTTGGCAGCAGGAGGGACGTATGACTTCCACAACCAAAGGCTGCAGAAAGAGGATACTACATTCAGACAATTCCCTCTCTCAGCTAGCCAACACCTGGCAAGCTTTTTTTCACAGTTCTGTTGTTTTGGGTTTTGGTGGAGTTTTTTTGTTTCTTTTTGTTTGTTTGTTTTTGGAGTAGTTGGTTTGGTTATTTTGTTGTTGGTGGGGTTTTTTTGTGGTTTGTTTGTTTTGGTTTTTTTTTGTTACTGTAAAATAAAATGTTCCTATGAGCTTCAACTCCAGCACATCACAGCCAAATTCATCTGCTTATAGCCTTAGGCTAAAACATCTTTTAATACTCAGTTTCTACAAAGCCTGAGAAGGATGAATCCTAAGCCTGTGTTGTACCCACTCCTTCTCCACGCTAGCCTGCCCAGCTGGCACCTCCTCCCCAGCCAGAGGGGCACCTTCAGGATCTGGCACTGGCAGAGACACCCTTTGTTAATAAATGTTGGGTGCAGGCTGCAGCCCCGCGTTTGTCGGGCCATTACCATGCAAGCCAGCATGTTACTCTTCTCTATTCAGTCCCTAAAGGAATCGTGTTTGACAGAAGTGAACAGCTGCTGTGTATTTAGAGATGTGAATGTACTGCATTATTTAATGAATTGTGTCATTTTAATATAATTATTACTAAAAGTCTGAACATAAGCCTATTTTTATTTATGCTTAGAAATTTTACCCACTAAGCATTTTCAAATCCGTCTGCAGCCAAAAGTGCTCTCTCTCCTTTCCAGATAGTACCAGGACTGTAGCTGCACTGCTTGCACTTGAGCCAGCTCCCCTGCATGCCACTAATATTGCTATCTTGTGTACAGTATTTCTGGGCTTTTAACAAATTACATCCATGCAAGGATTCCTGTTCCTCCTCCTTTTTTGTAGAACTATTTTATTACCCCAGTGCCTCCACCTACATATTCTCTCTTACTTAATACCCTGACAGTAATATCTATGCCAAAAAGTCTTGCGTACAAATTATTCCCTTGTGCAAAGCGAGTACCTCATGTGGAGGAAAGGATGAATTTCAACAACCCAATTGATGCTACCAATATCTTCACATGCTTGCAGCCTAACAGCCACCACTGCAGCTCAGCAGCTCCCACTGTCAAGCCCTCAGCAGAGCTCAGCTCCCACCATGTGCAAGGACATGACAAGGCAGTTTTGATCCTGGCATTTGCTTTCCCTTCAGAACAGCACCGCTAATAAACTCATGGGGTTTTTGGAACAAGAGGGAATAAAAAGGGAACACAGGTTGTGACACTTTGCTTCCTTATTACTGGAATCCAGAGCGTGACTTGACTCTGCTTACTTGCCACTTAAAATTACAGCAAGGTAAAAAAGGCTTTAAGAAGCAGTGCTCTGCCTCTAGCAGAAGATGGATAAAAATTGACTGGTCACAAGACTCTGGTGACCACATGCATTTACAGGGATCTCATTTTATGCACTTATGCAATAACCTCATTTTTGAAAGTCATCTGGAATCCTCCTCTAGGGCCCGGACCCTGGGCCTGACACATGTTCTTTTTGGAAGGTGCTTGGTTTCCCAACTGTTGTTCTGCATTGCTCTAGGGCTTACAGACCCTCTAAGCACCGGACACCGCCTCATGCCTCATTCACATACCTTTATATTGCTACATTACTGGGTGGATACTGGATTACTCATCTCCATGGGTTACTGAAATATTAATCTATTACTTCATTTGCAGTAGATGTTCCTGTGGACACTAGCCAGGTTAATGCTGAATACGTTTTGCAGCATTCAACAGAAGATGCCTTTTTTTCTAAAATACCCGTTGCTATCAGAAGGAAAATATATATTTCTGTATCTTTCCCTATATGCTGCACACCTCTAACATCTGAAATCAATCAATCAGTTTGTTGCTAGCCTGCCTTATAAAATACCTAAAGGTAAAATGTGTGTACACCAAACTAACCCACACGTGGTTTTTTTAAGATACTAAGTATTTGTTTAAAACAGTCAGACTGAATGATCTGCTAGCACATAACATCCAAGTCAGTCTTAAACAGCATAGAGAAGGTGAGTGCAGAAGGATAATGCCCTCTTTCACCCTGTTTAAGAAGTAGAGAACTTCATATGAAACTATAGGCAAAGGTATAAAACAATTACACAGAATTAATTAAACTGTGGAACTCACTGCCACAGGACGTTTTAGATGTGTTCATTCACAAAACAGTAAGTATGGAAAAAAGATCCAACCTGTGGAGCAATCCAACTCAGGGAACTCGTTATGTGTACGTCTGCATTTGCATACCATACCCTTAATTGACTCAGAAGAAAGTCACAAGTACATCGAAACCCTCTTGCTTCAGTGCACCCAGGCATGATGCTGTTTAATCTGTCCCTTATTACTAGTTTCCATTTGCAAATTGAAAGGGGGAACACTGTGGACCGGAGGGATGTGGCTTGTTCCTCCCAGAGGGGTACTTAAAATCCAACCCCCTTTCTGAGCAGCCACGAGGTACAGAAAGCAGCAGAAAAATCCTGACAGGCACTCTAATGAAAACACAGGCTGTTGTAATCCCTGTGATACAGAAAAATTCAAAGAAAAAGAAGGAGCGGCTAGTGGGGCTTCACAAGGGACTGCTCTGAGGGTTTAAAAAAAGTAGGTACACTGGAAATAGAGAGGATCCAGACAAGACTACGGAGATTCAGTTAAGACTTGCAGGGAAAATAAGAGTAACAGAAAAGCAACGGGAGTTCATGCTAGCCAAGGGTATTAAGGGGAGTAAGAAAGGCTTTTACAAATACTTCATGTCAGGCAGAAAAAAGATGGAAGAGGTTCGCTAACAAATGAATGCTGGGGCAAAGAAAAGACAGTGACTCTAAAATGAATAAATTCGCTTTTAACAAGGGACATAAATAAGAGAAAGCTGGATAATAAAAGGAAAGACAGGAGGAAAGGCAGGTAGAGGGAAGCCTGCCTGCCGTGTGCCAGCGCCGGGGTGCGGAGGCCAGGAGGCCCGGGGCAGCTGAGGAGCCTCGGCAGCAGGCACCCAGCCGGCACTGTCCCCACTGCGTGGGCAGGGGGCTGCAGGGCCCCGCCAGGGCTCCCCGCTGCCGTCACACGTCACACGGTGCAGCACGGGCCTGCAGCTGTGCCACCCCCTTCTGCTGGGAGTAAGGAGGGAGGGCGACAGCCCTCCTCCTCCTCACCTGCCCTTGAGACCAACGAAAGGATGGGCAGCTCCTCCCAGGATCTTGCAGAAATAATCGACTGCACAAAGCTCAAGAGCATGTGAAGCCAATAGTTCATATTTTTGACCGAGAACCATGTTGCGAGGCCACCGGGTTGAGGACTGAGTGAGGATTCTCTGCCTGTAATTTCATATATATTCATATTTCAGTGTATACAGGCTGCCCTCCTGCGAAGACATGCTGGTCCCGATGTCCTGGTTTACAGACTGGATCCACCGTGATACCAATACCTTTTACAGCACTTTGGTCAAGAGTTTCAAACTCAACTTGCTGATCAAGCTCAGGCCTTTTTCCAAGGAAGCACAAAACCTCAGTGGATAGCAGAGGAGGGGCAGCAGATCTCCTCCAGTAGGCCTGGCCCGTCAGTCACCACTGGTGGGCACCTATGGAGGTGGATGACTTCTAAGGGCTACCAGCTCAGGCAGTGGCTTCCAGATCCAAGCTAATCTTACTGCAGAGCATCTCTAATACAGGTAGTGACAGATCAAAAACACCTGTAGGTTTTAAACTGCTCTTCAAGCTTTACCTTGTAAAATGCCTCTCCAGAAAGGATCAGACTTACCCTGATTTATTTTTTTTTTTCTTGCCAAGAAGAATGCCACAAATGTGACAGAAACGTATAGGCCACTTGATTGCTGTGTGCCCTTTACCATCTCTAAACCCAGGCCAAAATGGCAGCAATACAATAAGATGCCCATGCCTGAAGAGCCATACAGCAATTTCTGAGAAACCTTGAGAAATGTTCTTTCAGGGATTAAGATATTAAACAATTTAAATACATTTATGGAAGTTTTCATGACAATCATCTGACCCAACAAACTAAACATTTGTTAAATGTAAACTCTGTATTGTTGGACTCTCCCACTTAGCTACATTAATTTTTCTCTGGGGAAATTTTGCAATTCCTGAGTGTAGCCCAGACCCAAGCAGAGGAGCCAGCCTGCCATTCCTAGCCCTCTCACCTTCCCACAGGCCCTGTGTCTGGAAGACAGTTTGAATGGAATCTGAGTAAAGCAATGCTCCACAGAGGCAGCTCCCATCAAACACACAGCTGTTAACCCAAAGTCACCCAAAGGTTGTAAACCCAGGCAATAAGCCCCAGCTTTGCCTGCAGGGGTGGTGGGACAATATCTCTCATTGTGACCACTGCCTGTTTCTCCTTCCTTGCAAAAAAAAAAAAAAAAAAAAAAAGGGGGGGGGCGCGTCTTTTAACAGCTGAGTCATATTCTGAGTGGGAGCTCTGGTACAGGCCAGGAGGGCTTCTGAGCCCCATGGGGAGGCACGGCTCACCCCTGCTCTTAGCAGGTACATCCCCCGGGATGCCAAGCCCACCTCCCTCACTGCCACATTTACTGCTCGTTTCCTCCTAATGGTCTTCAGCTCCACACTATCAGACAGGGAAAGACAATTTACACTGGCAAATGGAGGTGCACATAACAAATGTACCAAACGGTAGAGGTATTTCACTTGTTCTCAGTCAATTCCACTTTCAAATGCACCCGGTCTCTTTGAATTGCTCATCAGATATTATTAACTGAGTACTTCCTTCCATTTTTTCCAGTTTTCTCTTGGTTTCCCCTATTATACCCCAGACAAACCCACTGAATTTGTACAAGACCTTTACTCAGTTTAATACATTAAAAAAGAAGCAGGAATGAATGGACCCCTAACACAATTTGTACCAAACTGAAAGTAGTCAGAGCTGAGCTATCACACTGTTGGAAAATAAGCAAACCCAGCCACTTACACTGTATCTTTCTCCATATATCAGTCTCTTGATAAAAGCATCTGGAACTACTTCTCCCGGTTCAGATAGAACATCAATTAAATGCACTTTAAACAAGGGTGAATATTTAAGCTTAGGATGGATTAAAACCTTGAAATCTGATTTCAAGTACAAATGAGATTGTTCTACGCAGTAACACAGTATACATGGAATAATATATGTCAAAGTCTCCAGAAATTTCCAGGCATTAAGACACAGAAGCAAAATGCTGTTAAAGCAGTGACCCAGATTAATTATTCCACTGGAAACCCAGAAGCAGTCAACATTACTCTAAGATTGGACACACCAAACTATGTCAGAGAAATAAAAAGTTACCTCAAAGGCTATCCATTATTCTTTGTTAATACCCCTAACCCTCCCTTAGGTTTTTTGACGAGCTAATGACATAGGCTGCTGGGGGAAAAAAAATCTACCGTGGAGAGAGAATTGGGTAAAGCCAGAAATCACATCTCATATGGGAGTCAGAAAATCAAACCCTTTTTAAGATATTTAAACAGACTAATTTATGCACTAACTTCGCTTTTCAGAATAAATTTGCTGCTGAGGCCCCAAGGATGCCTCTCACCGAACTAGAATATTATCAAACAGGAACAAGTCCTTTACTTTCTCAAAATCCCAAACAACTCTAAGAAGAAAAGCCGAAGCTTATTTACAAGCAACGCTTGTGCACCCTCAGCCATGAGTAACAGATTTCCATTAACACTCTGAAAAAGAACATTTGATTTTTACAGACAAGCTACAGGCTGTACTTAACTTTGAATGCAGTCAGTGACCAAGCTAGATGCTTCAGTGATTAATTTTTATGTGAACCACAACTATTATGAGAATCTCTATGTTGTTTTCTTCATTTTCTGATTTTTCACTTTCATGTATTTATGTCAGAGGCTTCAACAAAACAGATTTATAAACACGGACTTGCATTATTACCCTTGACTCTTTCATTTTCTGAAATAATCTAACATCTAGTGTAAACTTGGACAAAACCAATATGATATACACAGTTTATCTGTTCACAATAAAATTACAGAGAATAAAAATGATTTAAAGATTATTTCATCTTTTCTTATATTTCATGTAAATTGCATTTTGCTACTATGACTCCTTTCTGCCCACACAGGGGGGAAAACCAACTACGTTTTATGGCATAATGAACACTTAGATAGCTGCAGAGAGAGGCATTCAATTGCATTTACATTTGGCAATTATTTAATGTCACCTATTAATATCCAGCTACTGTCTCCGGCAGTCCTACCTTGCAAGGTGGCTGAGCATGCTAAATGTGCTAAAAAGGAATTTCCTCCTCATTTCCACCTTTGTTATACTTAACCATGGCTCCCACTGTCTCTGCGCACCTTCCCCAGCAGCAAGGCAGCTTGCCTTTAGATGCTCCCTCAGTACAGCAAGCAGCAGATGCACTGCTTGGCTCTCAGCGCTGCTTCTCTTTGCTGCTCACATATTACAGCGCCTTACTCTTCCTGTTTTTTTCTATAATCACTACCCTATTGCTGCCTGGGCACCTGAGCTCCTTGTCTGCCTGGTGGGGGGTGGGGGTTGGGGGTGCGGGGGGGAGGGGCTGGAATTATCATAGATTTTAACACCCTCCCAGGTTGCGGTCTTGTCTTATCTTTCCATCTAAGGAGAGCTGGAAGATGCAAGTGCAATGTTGAGACTTGGAGACCAAAGTTCACACCATGCCACTGACATTCCAAAGATAATTTTCTGAGAAGCAGGCATCTGTCTAAGCTGATTTCATGGCTAAATTCCAGTTCTCATAGTTTGGATGCCTGTACACCTTATGTTTGAGTACTGTTTCCCACCTGCCTTAAGCACTGCGTGTTACCGCTGTGCCTTGAAACCTTTGTGGTATACCTGTACAAAGACTGATGCACGCCACCAACGCAGAGATTCACGTAAAACTGTGCACAGAGTGATCTGAGGCCCTGCATTATTAAAGGAAGATCATAGTGTACTTTCAGAGCTTTACCATATTATTGACCCTCTTCTCTCTACTTAAGCAGCCTTTACAGTTTTAGTTTCTTAACACACCTTCCTTCACCAAATCCACAAATTCATCAACATCTCCCTCAGGAGACCTCATCTCCCCTTAAAACGAATATACACGAAGTCAGAACACGTGGGGATTAATCCCACCGTGGTTCTAAATGGTGCAAATTTTGGCAACAGCATAAAGTCAGGAATTACTTGAAATCAATGGTTAATCTTGTAATGACCTCAGCAGGACTGTGATTTCAGCAGTACAAGAGAGCTTACACAGAAAGCTTGCTACCATGTGTATCTACGTTGGAACCCCAGGTTGTTACAGAGCTTGGCAGCCAGAACAAAGATGGGCAAAAATTCTTTCAGCCACATTTGCAGATGGACTTGTAGGTATGCTGCAAATAGGTCCCAAAGACCAGAGAAAAAACAGTTTTCTTCCTAGTGTCATTTCATTGCTGATGGCTGTCAATGTTTTTCAACTCTTACCTCTTCTCCTTCACTCTACAAGAACTGTGCTACCAGAATAGATTCCAGTATCTGAATCCATGAAGACCTGTGGCTCAGCATCTTGATATCTATAAACTTACAGTCATGGATGAAAGATGCTGTGCAAGGGCAAAGATTGCTGGCATCTTCTCATGGGGAGAACCCAGACCAGACTGAGGGAGCTTCTCACCAAGCACTGCAGACAGCTCTCTTGATGTTAGGGCTGGCACATAATGTCATCTGGCCAGCAAACAGCTCTGAATTAAAAATTTGGAAAAACCTTCCTTCGTATTTTATCATCCCAATGCTATTTTTTCATACCATTAGGTAAAAATTTGTAAAATGACAGACAGGAGGACCTTACCTAAGGTTCTAGGTTTCTCGGAAAAATGCTTACAAAATCCACCAAAATCAGCATCTCCAAATGTGCAGAATCTTTTTTCTACATGCAATTGTATGATTAAAAAAATCAGCAAATGAGTAAAAAAAATAAACTTAAGTCTCTGCCTTGCCTGTGCCCATTTTCTATGTAACAGTTGTTTCTTCTGCAACACTTCTAAATATCTCCTAAAGGAGACTCCTAAAGGTCTGATTTGGAGGACTAGAGAATCAGAGCAGGAGACAAGCAGATGAAATTGGCTCTTACGGAGAACACCTAATATCAAACAATTTCTTTTATACTTGAGCACCTTTGCACTTAGCAGTTACGGCAATCTGGTATCTTAGACAGCTAAGTCTGAAGCCACTTAGCTCCCCGATACAGGATAAATTTGCCCATTTGTAGGAAGTGTCAAGCCCCTTCCACAAAAGTGACAAAATTTCCCTTGGCTTCAGTGGAGGCAGAAATTGATCCTCTAAGTTTCCTCTCAAAGCTCATAAATTGATTTGGGCCACAACTTGGAGAATTTGTACAAACCTACTACGTACCATGAGCAGCACAGAAAATACACTGATTTTAACTTGGCATACGAAAAAAAACCTGCAGAGAAAGGCCTGCTGTGGACCAACTGCTATCCTCTCCAAGTTATAAGACACACCAGACACAAATGTTTGTGCAGTGTTAGTGGCATCCTGTTTTAGCTACAAATAACTACTCTAATGCTATCTATCACAGTCACATCTGGTTTAGTCAAATGGTTTCAACCCATTCTGCCTGGGTGGGAATTTATTTAGATAGATAGGTCCTAAAAAATAATTTAAATACAACAACAGCAATTACACTCTGTTAGATCCGCATTCACAATTTATGTACTTATTGGTATCTTAAATGGTATTCAGAAGAGTATTTTCTCAAATTCATTGTCAGAGACCTTATTTTAAACCTCTGTATTCTAGCTAATCCCTGTCTTTGTCCAGACTCAAAGCAACAGATATCACGAAGCAGCTGATAGCAAACAGTTCTTTTTCCAGGCTCCAATTCCCTCTACAACCTCCTCACCAGGATATTTTGGGCCTATATGGGCCTCATTAATTTTCTTCCTTCTCTTTACTTTCCGCTCATATTGTCCTTTCCATTTTTATTACACACACCTCTACAGTAGCCTGTTCTTTGCTAGGCACTATCATCCCCTCTGTCTTCCACTCCACTGTGTATCACAGGCAACACAACCAAGGCAGAAGAAGAGAGCAGTGTTTTAACTTCTGAGCTAGTAAACCACGTGGCAGGTAGCAGAACTGATAATAAAGCCAGATTAATTGTTTAAAAGCCTGGACTACTATAGAGTCAGTGAATCAAGCTGGTGCATGTGTCAACTCTGGATAACATTTCAGTCCATGGCTTCTGGGTGCCCTGTCTGATAAATCCCCTCTTACTGCTAAGTATTGTAAAAAGTAGCATGCGAGAGAAGCATCCAAAATTTTAATGCTTTCCCAAATCTTTGTAAAAGTTCTCTAGATCTTTTTGGAAGAGGACTGGAGAATTGCTGAGAAAAGACTACTTCACCAAAGTTTTCTGATACTCTAGTTTGGAGAGAGTGAGTCAGCAGCCTGTCCAGATGTAATTCTGAAGCACTGCAGACAGGAAGATCATACAGACTGCCTGAAACAGTCTCACCGAAAAGTAAAAATGCTGAAGAGGTCACTGTGCCAGTGCAGGGGCTCTGTACCATCAGCACTGGGACCATTTTTTTCTAAATGGTGTTAATTTACAGCCATGGAAAGGCAGCAGGTTTCCATAGATGCAAGGAAAATCTGAGATGCAGTTTGAAATGGAAAGCTTTTGAGAGATGTACGGACAGCACTACAAAGTCTCTGTACTTGTTTTGGGGTGGGGTTTGCTCCTTTTGTTTCCAGTCCCAGACAAAACCAGGAAGGAAGAAAAGTTCTCAAAGATTCAAATTTGGGTTTTAAATAAATGTCCCACTGTTTTGTGAGAACTAGTCTTTTGTGGAACCAGCATCCCTCCCTCATTTGTAGAGAAAAAAAGGGAAGATTTTAAATCTTGACTAATAAAATGAATCTATGAAATACTGACCAGAGCTACTCCTCCTCACAAAACTACTACACAAAGACATCATTTTGTGTTACTGATATCTGACCAAAGGCAAAGAGGCTGAGCAATGTGCCTTCATGTCAGGAAAAATAATGCAATGCTTAGATTGTGCCAAGAGTGTGGTAGCCTACTGGGGCCAAAAGGGAGGAAAAGCAAACAATAAGCCTTTAGTTTCTCACTCCACGCACTACTCTGAGGCTGAACATCCCAGACCTAGTCCAAGTGCTGCCTTCAGAGCCAAACAGTCTTTCTTCTGCATGGCCAAAGCAGCTCTAGCTTCCTTTGCTCAGGGCTAAATAAAAACTAAACTAAACTAAAATAAATACGCAACACAATAAAAATAAAACAAAACAAAACTAAACTGTAAATTACAGGTTACCCTTTTTCCTCTGAATTACTAGGCACTGCTACTAAATCAATCAGACAGGGGTTTTGCCCAAGCATCCTTGCCAGCAGTTACATCCTGGCATGCCCCCACAGATGATAAGAAGGCTTTAGTCTGATATTCCTCTTCCAAAACTCGCAGCTAGAGTGCTGCTAAGGTACTGCTGATGAAACAAACACCACCTAAATGCCCCAAAGAGCAACAAAACTCAGAAACACTGCTCTGCCACCATGTTTCTCAGCCTTCTTGCAGATTAAGCTTTGAAAAAATTAACATGCTCTTTTAACGTTTTTAATTAAAAAAATGAATTAAAAATATATTTTTGAAATTAACCTATTTACCTCTTAACTGAACAACTACCTTGAGACAAAGTATTTGAAACACATGTAAATATGAATATTAAACTCTTAGTATAAAAATACCTCCTGTAGATTTCAATTTTGCTTTTAGGCTCCTCTTGGGAAAATTATTTTAACACAGGTGCAGATAACAGTAGGCTTAGATAAAAAAACTGGTTTTCAATAGTTCAGGGATGGATTAAGGGCTAGTAATTCCTCTATAAAGCCACAACAGTAAAGATAGCCTGGGCAAGTCCTGAAAGCATACACATGCACCTTATAAATCTTGCACAAGATTAGATATTGTTCTTAAGGGTGTTAAGGACCCAACAAACCCCCACAGCTATAGCGACAAAAGCCAAGAAAGCAACCAAAACTTGCAGTTTTGGAGACCTTTTTCTCCCACAAGAGGGTGAATTGTCTGAGAGAGAAATTCAGAATATACCATTAGCCCAAGAGTTTCCAAAAAAGCACACTGGGTCAGTTTTTTACGGAATTTCTGTGCTCAGGAGTTAGGTACCTATCTTGCTTTTTAAAATCTCCATGCAAGCCTATTTGCCTCTTTAGATATCTAAAATAAATTTAAAATTGTGGCCAACGGTGCCCTATTTTCTCCCATCTAGCCTCCGTAACTTAATCAGCCAACTCATCATTTTGAAAGCAAGAACAATTAAATCCTTGTATTAGAACTGGGTCCCATTAGATCTCCTCCAGCAAAACACCTTCTTAAATGAGATCTGCAGGAAAAAGACATCTGCTGGAAGAACCAGGCTGTAAATTACTATTTGAATCCTGATGGCACTTGGAAGAAAAAAAAAAAAAGAAAGAAAGAAAAAAAGAGAAAAAAGAACTAAACCCATTTAAATTTCCGTACCTAGAGAGGTATGCTTTTTAATTAGATGGGAGAGTTGACAAAGCTTAGAATAAAATATTTTCATGTGCTGTGCCTGCAAATATGGATCTCTCTCTTCAGTTCTAAGAAAACTATCATTTGGATGCGACTGTGTGCTAACTCTATTTATGGTGTAGTCTAACACATTCCACTAATGTGTTCCAAGAGACGGCTCCCTGGGAAAAGCCAGCATCCACACAAGCAATGAAAAAATTTGTCTGCGGAAGGCATGCCTTGCAGTGCAGTGGGAACAGACGATGAGTTTGTATGCACTGCTCCATCGTGTCTGTTTTCAGATAGCCCTGCATTCTCTGAAGGCAGTTAAATATCTCCAAAATGAGTACAACTCTAGTGCTCAACATATTAAATCAATTTGTCCTGAAGGAGGCTGTGCTAATGACGGCAGGAAAAAAAAAAAAAAAAAAAAAAAAAAAGGCTCACTCTTTGCCTAGTCTGACTTTGGAAATAAATCTGTGGCAAAAGAAACATTTGTATCTGATCCAAGTTGTTACTGAATGAGTTTGACAGATTGATAACACTTTCTCTGATGCAGTAATAAAAATTTTGAAACAGACATCAAGATGTCTCCTTTCCATTTTAAACAAGGATCCTGAGAGGTCCAGTATATTCAACATTCCAGACATATTTCAATTAAAACCAGCTTGGTAATAAATATTTGTTAATTTTTGTCAAGTACTTCAATTAAAGAATGCTGTGGAAGCACACCTTTCACCTCTGTACCCTGTAGCTATCACAGAGATGCCTAGTAGTGAAGCCTGCATGTGAAGACTGTGGCAGGAAGGCTAGCGGAGATACAGAAACGTCTTCAAGAGGTGTCCCACCTACCTACCCAGCACAAGGCTGAAGCACAGTTATTCGCTGTCCTTTACAGGGCAAGATATGGATTTCAGGTGCTGGATAAGCAACACAGATGAGTTAGAGGAGAAACCAATGTTAAAGGAGATGGTTTAAGGGAGCATTATTATGCGAACTGGATCTCTAGCCATTTGGCAGGCTGTCTGATCAGAGATGAAGGGAACTGCTTGCTCCCACGAATCTACTTAGGGTCGCACTGCACCAGCTCTCCTGTGAACAACAAGGGCTCAGAGCACATCCCTGAGGCTGCCACATGCAAGATGCCAAATGAGCAGAAAGGTCTCTTATGGACTTCTGAACCCTGGACATTTTTTTAATTATTTTTTATTTATTTTTATTTGTTTGTTTGGTTTTGGTTGCTTGTTTTTTTTAAATTCACAGATGCCCAAAGATTTCTGCAACCTGCTGGGGACTGCAATGAGTAAATGGCTGAAGAGCCACAGCAACAACCTACACGCTCCCCTCTTGCTTGGATTCACCAGGTAATGCCAGGAGTTTGATACGCCCTGGGAGCTCAAAGAACAGCATGGGTGGGTGACTGTCTTGTGAAATAAGGATGATTAAGTCAGATCAGAGTCATTGTTTGCCTTTATGATCCACGTCTAGTCTTTCATCACATTCACAACACTTAATCCTTTATAGGTAATGCTCCATTTATTTTGACCACTGATGTATTCAGGACAGTCTCAAGGGTCAACACGGTCTCCATCTTCTTCTTCCCATGCTACATTATTATTACTGTCCCTTGGGAAAATCAGGCTTCGGCTTACCACATCTGTTTCTTGCAATCAGGTGAAGGAGCTCCCTGAGAGGAAAGGGAGCAGGAGGGAGAGCCAGGGTGCTTTCCAGCAAGGACCCGAACTCTTCCCTACCTTAAGCGTGTCTGCTGAAAGGGTGTGACATGAGCTTTCCTTGCTAGTTCACAGGGAGCTACCAGAAAGGCATGGCTAACAACAACAGCGTTTCCCCCCGAAATACAGACTGTGCGATATTGTTACTCTACCTGAATTTGTATCAAAAATGGCATTTAGCTAATACAGCTAACCTGGAGTGATAGTCATTGGTATTAGTAATTCTGTTCATATTATTTAAATGTTTAGCATATTTGAATGATTCACATTAGGAGAATAAAGAATATATTACATTTAAGGGAAAAAAAAAAATTCTCCCTTCCAAATCTGTTATTCACAGAAGACCAGTAGATATATGTTTACATTGTTTTTACTGAGGTTTGTTCATTTGTCAGCTTTTTAAGTCAAGGATGTCACATCTCAGAGAGATTCAGGTTCTTTAAAATGACTTCCCAACTTCTTTTGCAGAGCTTTTGACCAGAATAAAGTATTTTGCCTCACAAACACAATATGACAGCTTTGCACTTCACATATTTTACAGATTTAAAGTAATGCAATAGCAGACAACCAATGGAAAACTGACAGACTAAAATACACAGGTTTATAAAGAGAACTGCATGGACAGGTACACTTAGCAAAGTCATTTTCTACAAGCCTACAAGTATCAAACACCTAAATTCTTAGCTCTTTATTGATTCACCTTTGGAAGGTTTAGTTGCCAATTCACTTTCTCAGTCTCTCAACTTCATAAATTTTAATTATTTGCATTTTAATATGAACACAACCTTAATTCTAGATTCCGAATGGGTTAAGATAGCACAATAACAAAAGAAAAAAGCATGCTTAGACGTGGTAGAAGTAGAGTGAAACGAACCGAAGGGAAAAAGTTGATCACAGATACGGAAAACATCAAAACACCAGGGAGAAAACTATTTGTTAGAAATTGGAAAAGAAGAAGGGAGAAAAAGCAAAAACAAATGGAGTAATTGTTAACAAAAATATATTATGAAACAGGAAGGAAAGAAATTTAAATTCTTTTAAAAGAATGAAAAATAGTATCAGAAGAAACCATGGGCAGGGGACAGCCTGCAGATGAGGCTGCAGATGTCAAAATGGAGAACATGCAGCACTGAGGAAGGGCACCCTTAAAAGGTCATTCTTTCCATCCAATGCATAAGTTTGACTTTGCCACATATTTCCAATACTCACAGCATTTTCTGTGGTATGTGCTGACCTTTTAGGTTTGTCTACTGTAGTATTTTCTTTTACTTCAATATTTTTCTTTAAACATTTCGAATCAATGATTTAATGTCCTGTTAAGTAAAGCTCTAGTAAAAATAAACCCACATACAGAACAAAAAGAAAAACCAAGAAAAATAAACCTTTAGAACATTTCCAGCTTTGGCTCTGGATATGGGCGTAAATAAGATGACCTCCTCTGAGCAAACCTCCAGGGCTTATTGGGGTAGTTTCAGTGTTATGTAGAAAAGCTGCCTGGAATAAACATTCTTACATGCAGCATCTCTTAGGACACTAAAAGCTTAAGGGGTGATGTAGCAAAGGTGTAAGCATGTGACTGGTGTGGCACCTGTGCATTATGCTGGGAGCCAAAAGACGGGTTATAATGCCAAGCCCGGACATAACGGCCTCAATCAAGTGATTTAAGTTCTTTGGGCCTCTTTCTCTTCCTATGGTCTTACAAATACTATACAGACCACAAGCCCTTTTGTCTCTCAGCATTGCCTGCTCATGCTGTACCACTTCAGGTACACACAGACAGTCAAATAGCGGTCCACTGCTAGAAGAAGGGAAAGCGAATGTTTTCACACAGAGCAATACTATTGGTAGCACTGGTATTTATGGTCTGACAGTAGGACTGAGCAAGTCTGACAAAAACTAATAAATTAAGCTGGAATTCATGGTCTGGTTAAATAGAAATGATTCAGTTCTGACCCAAGGTATTCCCACTTGATGGGGGAAAACAGATAGAAAGACTACAGCAACTGCATGGATAAAGTCAGTCAGTCATGTGACCACCATTTATTAATGTGAAAAAGCAAAGCAAAACAAACAAGTTAAGAATTGGATAAAAATGCAAGGCCTTATATATTACATCAAGATTTGAAATGATAACCCCATTATCATTTTCCAGAGTTCAAAGTCCACAGTTATTTCCTTGTACAGAAAGGCAGACTGATAATTCACTTATGTCAGTTAAGGTCTTTTTTTCCCTTTACTCTTTCCACAAAGCCCTTCTTGTCACTGGGAAATTCCTTAGACAGTAGCAGGCCCTCTTGTTAAGAATGAACAAGACAGAAAGCTCAACTTCTGCAAAGCATTGCTCATTCAGCAGATATTAATTTGAACACTGAAATCAAAGTGTCTGCTGACAAACAGCTCAATATCCCTGGAGAAACGTAAGACCCAAAGTATAAAGCAGTGAAAGGACCTTCAGATTTGTACATACCTATGCATTGTTGTTGCACTGTTAAGCAGGAGTTTTAAAACGGATGCTGAGTCTCAGCATCTCACTCGTTAATTACAATTTAAATAACCAATTAAAACAGACCTGAAAAGACAAGGAAGCTTTTCATTTCTCCTATCTCTTTTAGAGCTGAAGTTTGAAGATGCTTTTTTTCTACTTAATGAGGTTGGTTCCACAGGCCCCTATCTGCAGATTGAGGTAATTTTACTTACAAAAGTTCTTTTAAGAAAAAAGCCAAGCAAAGCATGTGTATCTCATTTATCCACATAGGGAATACTCAAAACAAAGCACAAATCTCTAAAAGCAATAACAAGTCCTGTTTCTTCCAATATGCTGGTTTCATGCTCTCAAGAAGTCAATCACGTAAGTAAATTGTGCACATAGGTAGCATATCCAAGAGCAGAAATTTAATTTATTTCTACTTTCTCAAAGAATAGCAATGAACGAGGACATAATGGTAAGTAATGGTAGCACCTTCAGTTCTTAGAAGTGCCATTTCCATTACGTTAAAATTAAAAAAGGACCAATGCTTTTGCAAAGCTAGCTCTTACATACTTTGTTTTCAAACTTTGCAAATGCATTTTTGAACATCAGCTCAGATCTGGTACTCATTTGCAAGTGAAAAAACTTGGCATAAATTTTAGCTCAATTCATCTTGCAGGGTCATTTCTTCCCATTCTCCCTTTTGGTGCGTAATGCCTCCTTGTTGACTTCTATTTAGTTACAAGCGTTTCAAAGGAGACATTGGTACCTCTTTTTAAGAAATTATTGTTATTTGTAATTGGAGCCATTTGCCCTTCTGAGAAATCCACATCACTGATGCTAGGTCTTCTGTTTCTGACCTCCACCACCTCCCTGTCAAACTGGAATGGAAAACAACCAGCTCTTCCATTTAAATCAGCTCCTGCTGTTCAGTGACAACACCCAGAGTTACACAAGTAACAAGAAAGCTGGAAAAATGCATGACCAGTCCGTACAGACTGCTGCTTCAGGAACTGTCTTCACTCGTTTCAGCCTCTTTAATCCGAACAAGGTGAGAAAGATGAAAGGAATTCAGATAAAGCAGAAATCAAATTGAACTGCAACATCTGGATCCAAAGCAGCGTTGTTCTGTCACTCTTGGAGGAGAGACGGGGAGTTTCAGGACAGAGACCAGATCCAATTTAAAGCTCACTGAAAGGGAAGACCACCAAAGTGCAAATATTTTACTAATCAGGTCTTTTCTAGAGATAGAACGATACCCTGTTCCTGGCTTTCCAGGCAGAGCTAATGTTCTGGCCTGGCTCAAGAATGCGCAGTCTTTCAGGCAGGTCAGGTGCATTAGTGCTCTTCCAGTTAAGCAAGGCTTAGGGAAGAGATCTGACTGTGCATTTTTCTTTTCTTTCTTTTTTTCTTCTTCTAATTAAAATTTATTTCTGCTTTATGTACAGGTAGCTTGCTCGTGTACCATGATGCTGTCCAAAGGCAAACCATTGCAGTCCCATTGGGACTTAACCAAGCCACAAGGTGCTCGGTGGTGTCTTTCAGGGAGTTCAAACCCTCTGCTGTCACAGGGAAAGCTGAGAAGCAAGCACTTAAGTATCTTCTGGCAGCCCTCAAGAATCCCCTTTCAAATGCCAAGTGCAGGAAAGGCACACACTTAGAATACCTTTCTTCTTCCGCTGAAGCTAGAGTAAGACGTATCTTGCCCACTTACAAGAACTGTGGGCTGGACCACAGAAATAAATAAATAAATGACAGCACAAGGCCTGCTGCCTTAGCAGAAAATGATGAAACATTCAGGGATCAGCATTTTTCACCCCAACTACTTACAATCCGAAGTAGATATTTCAGGCTGGCAAGTTATACCTCTGAGGACAGAGTTATGAAATAATTTCTCCCCTGGCTTGACAATAAAATGTGGGGGGAGAAATGACAGGCAGGATAAATGCGCCTGTCACACAACTAGCAAATGGTAGAATCAAGCCTTAAGCACTGTCAAATAAAAACCAACAAAAGCAGAAAACCCAAAGCTCTGAACTTTTGTGACAAAACTAAGTGAATTTCTCTCCCTGAATGATCCCCCCAACCCACCTTCTATACCATAGATGCGTCATGTTGTTTGACACGTGGCCTGAAGATAACTTGACAATCTTTGGCTAAACACTCAGCTTTTTGGTTTTGGGTGGTTTTTTTTTTTTTCTCCTTGATTTTTTTTTAACATTTATTTACTCATTATGTCCCTTAATTTACCATAGGGCATTAGGAAGAAGAAAAAAGGGATGGAGGAAGGACAATTTTTGACAATACTTTTAATGGCAGAAGATTATACCCCTTTTCCTCCATCTTGGGACACCCAAAATTAGAAAGTGTCTTTTGTAGTTAAGGACTGATGGTGAACTGAGAAATTATCAGCAGAGGATTATCTCATGGAGCAAAACCAAATCTGAACAGAAACACTTTATCATAATTTACAAAAAACAACCTGACAACAAACAAAGCCAACAACATGATGCTCCTCTTGTGTCTACCATGGGCTACATTGGGCTAAGAGCTCATCCCTAATAGCTCTGCATGTGCAGTTGCTAATGCACGGGAAATATGATTAACTGACTGAGAAAGGCCTAGAATTACTCCCATTCTGACTAGATTACTGGATAATTAGATTGGTGGCACTCTTCCCTTACCGGACTGTCAGATTAAATCCTGCTGGTTTTCTTCAGATAACTGTCAGGTTCCAAAATAACAAACAGGGACTGAGATGAAGTGCTTTTCATGTTCAAAGGATGTAAATGCCTCTTCTGCCTTCACTGGACCAATAAGAAAAATGCCCAGTGTACTTATTATTTCATTGAAAATGTCATTAAATTTGATTAAAACATACCTAGTTGATAAACCTGGTCAGAAACATTTAATTTGACTTGATAAATGAGAATCACAAGGCTTTGAATACTCATCTCACCGATTACTTAATGGAAGGGCAAAATTGAATTATGCTTTAATGTGGGTAAAGAAGGAACATTTCAAAGCTCTGCTCACAGACATACAGGTGTCTCATTTGCATGCTCTTTCTGAGGTTCTGTTCGGTCCAAGAAAGGAGCTGGCAGGTGCTTTTGGATCTTCCACATTTGCTTAATGTGGAAAGTGAAAACTTCCTATATTCCTGAATTCCCGTAACTGGTACCACACCACATGTTGTTAAAACGGTAACCAATGATACATTTATGGTATTTGGTTCCTCTATTCTCTCCTTAAAGAGCCTGACAGAGCTTGATACGCACTCTGTTATCTGACAAGAATGAAAAGTTGCATTACTAGCTCCCAAAATAGACAAATAATGTTACTATTGTCAGACCTGTACATCTGAATCTCATGAAGATCAGCAAGTTTGGCATTTTTTCCCCGAGGTTACCGCTGGATGGGAAAAATCTTCTGAAAGATAGCAACGGGTGGATGCCGAACCCGACTCAGTACCTTTATTCAGCTGAAAAGAGCTGACAGTCTCCCATCATCCCATACAACACAGAGGAACAGCCCTTGGTGGCCCTAGCACAGGGGGCTTTGCTGCCCCATTGTAACCCTGTTCCAACAGCAAACCAGCTATTGGGGCACCCGCTAGCTGTCACAGCACCACTGGGTTTTTTCCTGGGGATTTCAAGAAGGTGCAGAAGTTTACATTCTAGACATTCCAGTATTTCTCTTTCTTACTTCAAATTACGCAATAGTGCCATATCTGGAGTCTTTCGACAGCCAGTTAATAGAGGTAAAGTTTTCTGCACATCTGGTCTCACTGGCAAATTTATGTAACGTGATGAAAAATATATCTTTTGAAGTTTGCACAAGAAAGAGGAGATTGAAGCCAAAGAAAAGGTGGAACATCTCTGATAACGTATGTCAGAAAATCAAAAACATTTGAAACTGTAAAGCTGTATCTGCATTTCTTTTTCGCCTTCTAATGATTTTTAATTTTTTTAATTTATTTTAAAATGTAGAAGTAGTTTACATTTGTATATTATTTTCCAATGAAATGGGGAAGAGGTAGAGTTATAAACAACAACAGCACTGAAGTAGAGACCAGATAAGCAGCTGAAACAGTGAACTATAAATGTACAAAGAAAAAGTTAATGTTAAGAAATAGTTACATAGCTTGTATTTACAATGCTAATGTATATTTATCATACCTGATATGAATAATAGTTCCAAGGACATGCAACAATAGTTAGAATAGCAAACTTAATCAAGTTAATGATATGGAGATATTTATCTAGAGAACTCCCCCCCCCTCCCCCAGGTTCTGTTTTTTATAAAAGTAGATAAGAATCATTTGTCTTTTTCACTTATGGCTGAAAGAAAGCCACCTTGGATGGAAGGAAAATGAACTGGCTGATTTACAGTGCCCAGCAATATCAAACAAGCAAGTTTGGATAAAGAAGTGACTGATGCTTTACGTAAGAAAAACAGCAGAGGGATTGTAACAGGCTTCTTGAATTAGAATTTGACGAAAATGTTCAAATTAACTCTTTTACCTCACAGATTAGGAGAGATGGTAAATATTGTGAGATCCTTTCTATCAAGGTGCATTAATACGCCCAGATATTTGTATTAACCCTATTTATGAATACATGCTAGCTTGTTATCTTTATGAGTCAACCATAAATGAGATTAGCAACATACTGCCTTGAAGAGACCTTGCCATTCCATATGTCTTCTGAATGCTACAGGGAAAATAAGTTCCCACAGAAAACTGAAGTTCCCAACAATTAGCGTCTATGTGCACATAACTGGGAACTGGTGTAAAACCTCAAATCTCCATTCACTTCAGTGGAGCTGGGTTGATTTGTATCCATCAGGGGCATGATTCATCACACCCCCTCACCCACTCTGATTCCAGATCTATGATGTTTCGTACAAAACTACACAAAAGAAAATGGCTGATGAGCAAGAGCCTTGGGTTTATAATTTTCAGCTGCTGGGTATAAACATGTTCTGATGACTACTCAGTGGGCTAGGATCAAAATCAATACAGAAAGGGGTCTGGAGTAATCTTTTAATAAACAATTCTTCCTCTGAGAAAAGGAAGGAAAAACGTCTTTGACTACTTGACAGAAACAAAATGGCATTTGTTTAAGGTTGCCTGGGGAATCAGAATGGTAGAAAATGACCTGTGAGAGATGGATTAATATAAAGTTAATGTTGACATAAGTACAAAACACATTATTCACCTATGCTGTTTACCAGGATAGACAAATGCATATGCAGTCAAACACTCATAAAACCTCGACTAAAATTTGAAATAACACTCTGCCTTTCCTTAATTGCTCTGTAACTCTTCCCCCTTTGAGGCTGCTTTGATAACGCTGTTTGAAGGAAACCTTTCTTGGCAGTGGCAGCAGGGGAACTCCATTTCCCTCGGTCTCCATCCTTGCGCTCGCTCAGGAGCATGTGTGGTTTTGCTCACTGTGGTGGAGGTCTTCTCTGATGTGAACACCTGTCCAACATAAGCTGAACAGAAACCACCAACACCTTTCACAGTGCCTAACAACGATCAGATGTTAATACATTTTGGCTAATAATGAGTGGGATTATGATTAAATCCATTAGCATAAGAATAGGAGGGGTTTAATCTTGTTCTTATGTGCGCTAGGGAGTGAGCACTCTTCAGTTTGAAGAGCTACCTTCCAGTCCCTTCATGAGAACTAAATGCACTAAACCAGTAACATGAATAGTGTCCACCACTTCACGTACTTTGGGCGGTCTTATTTTAACAAAAGGTTATTCACGCTGTTACATTACGAGGATCCCTAAAACCTCATTAGCAGCAATGAAGCAGATCCAGTGGCAGTAATAAACTCCAGTTTAAATTAGAAACAGCTACGTTTTGCACATTCACATACATACACAACCTGTTTGCTGATAACCCAAGATGACCAATTTGTTAAAGTTTACGTAACTTAAAGAGGAAAAATAATAAGCAACCTCTGCATCTAGAGCAATAAATCCTTTATTCATCCTACAGCTGAGCCTTTCCTCTAATCGCTACGGAAAAACAAATTAAAACAGGGCTTCATACACCTTTGCAGAAAATTGCATCCCAGGGTGAGATGTGGTAGAGCCAAAGAAGGTGCGCATTTATTTGCAGTGTGTGGTCCCTGCTGTGAAAAAACACGCAACTTACAAGTCACTCACATTTTAAATTTTTCCAGCTTCAATGTTCACTGTAAAACGTCATTGCTAAGTTTGTATTCAAAAGGCATGGCATAGTAAAATTTCCCTTTAAAAACAAAAGGAAAGCTTTTTGTTTTACAGCTAAACACCCCTCTCCTTTTATTCCACTGAGAATAACACTACATACTGTAAACCCAAATCAAGTCAAGTTTGCTTTCCTCTACAAAAATTTCTATTTCAACATCACAACTGCTGTTAACTTCAAAGGAAGCTGAGAGTTCTTCAGTTGGTAAGTTAAAAGATGGCCAGCTTTCAGCTGGAGTCATTGCAAATTAATTCTGCCTTACAAGGCCACATTAGGTCATTTCCTGAGCTGGTGGTAATAAATAGCCGTAATGTAAGAACAAATCAGTATAGTGAGGCTGTCCTGATGTGAAAACAGGAGGACCAGGCTAGGCTGGGCGCAGGGAAATGGCATAGGGCAGTCTGACACAGCCGTACTCAGACCTGCTTCCACAGCAACTCCACCTGCAACGTGAATCTGCATCTTGACGTACAACAAATTTAGGCAATATGTCCAAGCTGGAGTCCAGCAGTAGGTATGATCTGACAGTACCTCCTCCACAGCCCTCCTTCTCATTTTACACTTTGTCCTGCGGATTGTAACAGCACACTTGCCAGCCACAGGACAGAGCTGGCAGATTGGAATCAAAATGGGCTGATCAGCAGGTTTTGTCTTACAAGCTTGATTTCTACCATGCCCTCAGCTTTGAGGGGCTCTTATTTATTAATGGATGTATAGGAAGAAATAGAGTTGGCAGGAACATGCTGTATAAACAAGCATCAAACTCCTGACATTTTCACTTCTTGCTGAGTAATTTGCCAGCGTCATGTGAAAACATTAGTTAACAGAGTCTAAAAATCTAGGATTTTGTCTTCCAACTAAACCATTCTAGTAGTTTCATTTCTTAGAATGCAATGACCTCCCGGCAAAATATTACCTCAAGCAGTGGAAAAAATCCTGCCTAAATCTTGCACAGCCTCAAGTTTGTACAACCTTCTCTCTCCGCGCACAGAGATGGCAGTGAAGACACCGCAACATCCAGGTACAAGGCCAACCTCTAATGCACGGTGAGCATTATCGCCTGCCTGTCATCAGCTGCTGTCTCCCACTTGAATCCCTTCAGCTGTTTGGGGCAAGGGTTGCTCTTTTCTTTTGATTTACACCGGACCCAGTGGATTCATGGGCCCAGTCCATTACTACTCTAACACTATTTATATATTTTATAATGTCTCCCTGTTGTCCATGTTAAGGTCAGGATCAAACGACACAAGATGGTGCAGAGCCAGCTTTTCTGAAAACAGGAGCAAAACACATGGGAGTTTTGCTATTACCTTCAGTGAAGCTACTGCTTAACCCAGAAGGTCCACAGCTCACATTGCAAGTTGAATAGTAAGAAGTCTGCGCTGGTCTCCGACACCTGCCTCTCATTATGGGAACACAGATTTCCCCTCTCTAACATTTCTGGTTTTTATCTACTGAAACCTCCATATCTGCATTTGACACTGGTTAAGTGAATTTAAGTGAAGAAGGGACAGATTAATTCTCATTATTACCATTATTATCATTATCACTGAATTAGTACAGAAAAAGAAAAAACCCAAAACTCAGACTCCCTGACCACAAAATGAGCTTAGGTTTAATTATAAACAAAATGGGCTTGATGGTAGGTTTTAGCACAGTTTCAGTCAAAGTTACTAATAAACAATAGCCATCGTTTATGACGGGAATTAACTATTTTTTTTCTTTTAGACAAAAGAAGGAAACCTGAGAGCCAGGAGTGCAACAGGGTATTTCCATGGACTAAAAATGTACATGTCACAGCACACAGAATATTAGCACGAAAACCTATGCAGAGATGGTTACACAGCCCATTGTATTGTCTCTTTGAGGTAGCGATGAGAATGCAGGTCAGTGTCAGTAAGAACAGCTGGTAGATTATCCTGCCCTTGTCGAAACCAGAAAAGAACATCAAAGTGTGGGGCACAATCTGACAGCACAAGGTCCCACAGGGACTCTAGGCTTCTCCAGCAGGATGTGGAGCTCTGGGTTCAAGGCCGTACAACCCAGATACATCGCAGGGCTACAGCTTTAGTCTCTTGCACTGCCCCCAAAATTATTCAATTATTCCTACAAGACAGGAAAGGTCTGGGTGAGAGAGAATGAGGGAGGCTTCTTTCAAGACAGCCAATAATTTGATGGGGGGGGGCAATCACCTGGCATGTAAGAGACCCTCCTTAGAACCCCTGCTTCAAATTGACTGAAGCAGGACCGAAGCCAAGCCACCAAAATCTAAATGGGTTCTTTAAGCTCTGAATTATTAACTGTTCTGAAGAAAAGAGATTCTTTCACTACCAAAATTCATTTTGGAAGTTCTAGGGTTTGTTTTGTTTTTGTTGGGTTTTTTTTTTGTTTGTTTGTTTTTTTGTTGTTGTTGTTTTTTTGGGTTTTTTTTTTTTTTTTTTTTTTTTTTTTTTTTTTGTTTAAATACATTTCTACAGCTTCTGTTTTGTTTTATTTTGGGTTTTTTGTAAAGTCAAAACCACCTGTTTTCACCACCATCTTTATCTACCAGTGCAAGTGGCAAAGCACAGTGGGGTTAGGTAGTCCAGTGAAATCCATGATGAAGGGTCCTACACAGAAATAAGAGAGAAGTAAACCAAGTTTTTAAAGTCCAGGAGGATGAGGATAGAAATGTTGAAAACTGGTAAACAACCTATATAAATTGAAGTTTCATTGATTCTGCATTCAGAAAATAGCACTTGGAAGGACTTCAGCAGTGCCTTGAAGTATTAGAATGTTTAGGGTCCTGATAAATGGATTTTTTTCATTAAAAATAAATTCACCTAGCAGTTCAACAATGAATACAGCAACTAGTCTGGTGCTACTGTAGATTAATATATACAATCAGCTTAAAGACAATTTTTTCACACAAGACGCTGCAAAATAAATCAAGCAGGCTGAGCATCTTCTGTTACACCAAAGTCAGAAATAATTGCTAATACATCGGCATATGTTATTTATCACAACACTCATATCTTTCACCTCAGAAAGTAGCCACTCATTGTCCTTTGCAAGCATTTAGTCATTTCCATTGCTTTGGGTTCTTAATATTCTGGTTGTCATATAAAATGCATTATGGCTACTACACAAATCCTTTGCAATCACAGTCAAATTTTCTGAAAATGGAAAGAAAACCAGCAATATAACCAAGTGAACCTCGAGGAGATTGAAGTCCCAGGAGAACTGTACAGAGCAGACAATTAGTTTCTGCTTACCAGTAATGTTTTGCAGGCAAACACAGGGGAATCAAACCAAAAAAATCCCCTCATAAACAAGCAGGATGGATAATAACTCTGAAAGAGGCAAATTGCAAAGCACAGGAAGAAAATAAAAAAACAGAAAAAAATATCTGAGATCATCAAAGCTTGCCCGTGTTTCACCTCTGTAAGGTCTCTCCCTTCACTTCTACCTGCGGATACATATCCTGCACTGACGTTTTGAAAACATCATGAAAAAAAAAAAAAAACCAAAACAACCCACTGGTTCATTTGGAATAACATCTTTATTTATTTACTTGTAAGCCACAAGCCGCTATGCAATGCATTTACTGAGATGGGAAAAAAAGATACTTTTTATTGCAGTCTGAGTAATTTCCTATTTTCTTCCATTACTGAATAATAATTTAAGACAGTAAACAAATATACACTCATTAAAGCTTCTTAGCAGACTAAAGCTTTGAGTCATTGTTCTGGCAAAATTCTCTGAAAGCTCTTAGAAGTGCTTCGTGAGTGATCTTACACAGGTAATGAACATAGAACATTGTGTGGTTTTGGCTGGGATAGAGTTAAAATTCATAGTAGCTAGTATGAGACTATGTTTCGGATTTATGCTGGGAGCAGTGTTCATAATACCGGGATGGTTTAGTTACTGCTAGGCAGTGCTTACGCAGAGCCTAGGCCTTTTCTGCTTCTCATGCCACCCCACCAGTGAGTAGGCTGGGGGGGCACAAGAAGATGGGAGGAGACACAGCTGGGACAGCTGACCCCAAGTGACCAAAGGGATATTCCATACCATAAGACATCATGCTCAGCATATTAAGCTGGGGGAAGGAGGAGGAGGAGGTGAGGATGTTTGGAGTGATGGCGTTTGCCCTCCCAAGTAACCGTTATGCATGATGGAGCCCTGTCTTCCTGGCTATGGCCGAACACCTGCCTGCCCATGGGGAGTGGTGAATGAATTCCTCGTTTTGCTTTGCTTGCGTGTGCGGCTTTTGCTTTACCTATTAAACTGTCTTTATCTTAACCCATGAGTTTTCTCAGTCTGACTTTTTTTGATTCTCTCCCTCATCCCAATGTGGGGGGGCGAGCGATCGGCTGTGTGGTGCTTAGTTGCCAGCTGGGGTCAAACCACAACAGACAGGAAGATAAGTAACATATCTTGTGTTTCAGCACACTGAAAATCCCACCACAGGCTGCAGAAGAGCTGTGCATTCATTAGGTCATGTTCACTTTACAGTCCTCCTCTGGCAGCTCTCAGGCTGGCAGTCACGAACCTTGTCACCGGTCAAGCCCGGACCAATGCTACATGGGTCTCATCAGAAAAAAAGCCCGCTAATTAGCACACAGCTCTGGGAGGCAAAGTCTTGGGTCCATGGTGGGCACAGAGACGCTGGGGAATAACGCTCTGAACAGCACGTGTAATGTGGGCAGTGATGACTGTAAAACCACAATAAATGATTCAAAGGTACCTCCTGACTGCCTTGATTAAGCTTAACACAAACCAGTGTTCAAACCAGCTGTCTCGAGATACCAGGGAGCGTGACCAGCTTTGAGGGGCCTGTATCTCATCTCCAGAGCAGGCACAAGTTCGCACAAGCAAGTACTGAAAAATTAAAGATCAAGAGGACAGCAGTCAAAAAACTTAGGTAGGAAGGGGAGAGGAAGCACGAAGGAGTTTCCAGGTGCTGTTCAAGACTACACCCGGCAGAGACCACAGAAAGTCTGAAGGAATTTGGCCTCCTAAAACTTAAAGGAGAAGGCATGCACACATACTCTTTGTTTAGATCTGTGCTTTCTTCAGTGTTTTGGTACTCGGGGAATACTACTTGGGTTAAGAAAGGTTTTTGCCATTTATGACGGTCACCCTTTATGGTGCTCCCAGAGGGCAGAGAGCTGCAGGTGCCGAGCCCAAACTAGACCTGCTGATACAATCAACAATACATGTTCCTGCTCAGGGCATTCAAATCCAGATATGGAAAATTGCACAACCCTGTCCCAAGACAGGCAGTAACCAGGAGGCTGAAGGCCAGAAAGGATACCGGGAAAACCAGGAAGCGACAGATGTCAGCCTGTGGTGCAGACTTAAAATCCTGACCTTAGATTTAGAGAGCAAATCTTCTTGTCCTAAATACCTACACAAACTCTCAGGTAAGGATAGGAAGACAGTGCCCATATATCCATGCAAATGAAGTTTCAGCTTTAGGTGAGAGGGACAAACGTGGCCCAGCCCGGGCAGTTGGAGTTGGCATCCCTGGCCCAGAAGGACAGGCTACTGGGTGACACTGGTAGCAACGGCTGGAGCTGCACCTAAAAGACCTCTCAGGAGCAGAGCTGGGAAGTCAAGCAGTCCTGGCAGCATCCTCCATACACACGCAGCTGCACTCTTGCCTGGCAGCATGCTCATAGGAGAACTGCCAAGGGCTTCTCCAATTTGCAGCAAAAGCATTATAAAAAAAAAAAAAAAAAAAAAAAAAAAAAAGGTAAAACAAACAAAACAGGCCAATAAGTCAGGCACAATCCTATCCTTCTATATGGTACCAGTGAAGGATTTTGAAGCCACAATAACGTTGCCACGAAGCAGAGCTGTTGTCCTACAGGCAGCCCCACTGGAGGCATGTCTCCTTCCACGCAGTAGCACAAGAAAGAGAGGTGCAGGGGTTCCAGTCCCTGCAGGGCACTTCAGCCCTGGGGGAAGCGAGAGATGAGAAACCACGGCAACACATGCCCACCATGGGCTCCATCAGCACCACCAGACAAGGACTAACACCCACTAACAACACTACCATGATGTCCTTTGTCCTCTACCACACGACTGGTTTTGTACAAGGAGGACCCAAGAGCCTCCCTCTGAGTGATCTACTACAAATAAATAAGGTATTAATACTAATGCAGATAGTAATCTTTTTACAGCTCTGATTTATTCTAGGTTTCTTGTTGCAGGGTTAAGACATCTAGTAGGCTGAAAATGCACACGTGCACTGGCACTGTCACATACAGTGAAACCAGTGGCTCTGAGAGGTTTGGAACCTCTCAGTTGTTTTTTTTTCATTAAGCATCTGGGACTGGTTATTTCTCAAATCAGCCACAAATTTAACAAAGGGCACCCTTTCTCCTCTCCCTCAACTCTCCGCAAAGTCTTTTCCAAACCATAACAAAATTTGTTGAGCAGGTATTTTAGCATCTGGGACTTAAAGAGGCTGGGGAGGAAGGAACACGCTGAGAGAGATAAGGAGGTAGAGCAGAAACAACTGCAGTTCAGAGGGAGGAGGAGGAGGTTCAGACTGGGTTTGCACATTTCAAAGTATTTCACATTCTAAGATAGGACTGTGAAGCTCCAGATGACACGGAGGTCTATGGTAATACTCTCCACCACAGTAATTTACAGCACTGATATAAATAAAATATGAGGGGAAGACACACATGTAGCAGCCAACCGTTTTAAAACAAGCAAATACCTGATTTTTTTTATTTTTTTTTTTTTAATCCTGAGAACTCAAGAATTGCCGATCTTCTGTCAGGAGTGGCTCCAGGGACTTCTGAGCTATGTTTTGAAGGCCTCCTTGTTACTTTATCATCTTTTCCACTTCTTCAGCCTCCTGTCTCCCCATTTAATTATAGAGGTGTCAATGAGGTTGATTAGAGCACAGTTTTGGGGAGTCAGGGGACTGCCATGACAGCAAATCTAAGGAGAGACAGCCCATATGAGAATCTCATAAATAGCTACAATTTGCAAAAGAATTTTAGTCTACTTAAGAAAGGAGGACAGAGAAAAAAGGCATCCTAACTCTGCTTCTCTGCCACCGGCCAGCTCAGCACCACACATGACACCCACTATACTGCACGATCTAGCCTCTGAGTACCTGGACATACCTACCTTCACAAAACTCTCCAAATACTTAAAGTGTAAGGCACAAAAACATTACAGCAATCCTCTAGTAAATGTATACTAAATCCCACTGTGTGCCCAAGTCCACGAGCCTGCAACCCTAATCAACATGAGCACTTAGCACCTTAGCTCAGGCTGTACCACACCGTGCTTTAACTGTGTGGGTCCTCGGCCCAGACCCTATTCTAAGAGACACAATGGCAGGCACTACATGTATTCTACGGATATATTGAGGCCGAGTTTTGTTCCAAAGGGCCACCACACATCAAAGGCTCAGGTAACTAAACCCAGTCTGCACTGTAATGAACAGATAACAACACAGGAAAAGACAATCCAGTATTTCCTTTTAATCTTAATAAAGCAATCAACTTGCTATATTAAGCTCTTTTTCTGATAACGGCTGTATGAAGTTATTTACCACATAAATTAAGGCAATTACTAGCCTTGATTCTCACTTACCCAGTGTGCAATTATTCCCATTGCCTAATCTGCTCTCACTTGTTTCCTTCACATTTTCCAAGAGGTACAAAGTAGCCCGAGTATAAACAAGCATGAAGCTCACTGAGGTTGCATCTACATTTGCATTTCAGTGTGAACCAGGAATGTGTCTTTGATGCAAATTGCCTAATCATTCCCACTTGCCATGTGCTGGTTCATATCACAGAGTGGCTGTGGAGCACAGGAATTCAGGTCTTTTCAGATGAAATTTACCCAGAAGTTCAATTCAGGACTACACTTGATGTATTTCCACCACTGAGCATTTGGTATTACAGGACCTGATGAGAACTAGTGTGAAATAAAACCTTGCTGAAATGCATAATGTAGATGTCAGCTCTGCAGTGCTATTTCTCTCATCAGAACTGCTCCCATTAGTCCATACTGCTTCTTGCTATAGACACAGCCTGAATGCTGGACTTGGGCAAAGCCCTGCAGTTCTCAGCTCAGCAAACAATGCCCAGCTGAAGACAACAGACCCATTTTTCTCCCTATTAATCTATTTAACAGGATTATGCTGATCTAAAGATGAAGCAAGTGAATGAGAAGTTCAGGATCAGAAATCATCCAGGTCCCCTTGCCTCACTCCAGCATCGTTCTTAGCAGCAACGTCCAAGAAGGTAACATACAACATCTTTCAGTCCTCACTGAGTCTAGTTAAGGATAGAAAGGTTGACTGCTCGCTCCAGGTCTGGACAAAAATGTTGAATGCTTTGGAGCATCAGTTTAAGAAAACACCACACTGACCCGGTTGCTAAAAATGTCTTCATTATTTCTGTGGGTATACTACTTCCAGAGAAAACTTGCTCAAGTATTTATACTCTTCTGGTAGTGTGAAACTGGATTGGTTAATCATTTCCTTTTGTTAAAAATAAAAAACTGAATGACCAAATCTGGTTTTATTAATGAGGACATAACAGTTTTCATAATGAATGTGTCCTGAAAAATACCGAACCCATGAAAAAACCCCACATTATTGTAGGTCCCAGTTTGAAATAATTTATTGCAATGTGGTTCTAGTCACCATTAACCAACATCTCCTTCCTTCGTGGTCATGGCAAATGTATGTGCTGCCTAGAGCAATAAAAAACACATTCATTGGACAAAAAGTAGATTTAGTATGTTCTGAACTGGTTTGTAGGACATTTAGTAGCACTTGAATTTTAGAACTCAGCTTAATTTGGTAAGGTAAATTAAGATATCTGTACCTAACCTTTCACAAAGACAGCAAGTAAATGCATGTAATGTTTGCCTACCTATCTGCTGTCTACAAGACACAAAGCATCATCATACCCTCCTGGAAAAAAAACTCTTTTTGACAAAGCTCCTTGTCGAAGACTGTACAAGGACATCACAAAACACAGACCACAGAACAAAATTAAATACTTAGAAGAAACCACAACTTGTCAAAGAATCCTTCTGTCTGTATAGGAAGTGGCTTGTTCAAAGATGCCAGGAGCATCTCTTGCCTAATTTGCCAGTTCCATGCCATAATTACATTAATGTTGTATGTTTCCTGGCAGTTTTACTATAAAGGATTTGCAACTATTCAAACATTTTCTTTTGCTTTTGATCTATGTCGGTTCTCTTCTCTCCCCCAACTCCTACACACCTCTATTTGCCTTCATATAATGGAATAAAGTATTTTCAGAAGTATATACAAGAAAACATTTTCATTGCCATAAATTACGAAAAAAAAACCAACCACTAGTAAAGCACTCTTCCAGCAGAAAAATCAGCTTTGCCCTCCCCCCACACCCCCCGGAAAGGCTGAGCAACAAAGCAGGTGCATTGGGGAAAAATACATCTGCTGGCTTTGCACAATGGAATGGAAAGTCCACTTTGTTTTATTACCATTTCAAGCCACTTACAAACTTCAGTGCGGAACAAAAAAACCAAATCAACTAACAAAATCCAGATTTTTCTTGTATATTCTGTAGGAAATTCCCTTGTTAAAACAGAGCAGTAGAGGTTGTCTCTTGTTTCTCTTCCCTATCCTCCCTTTTTAAAGGACTGTTGTGATCTTGAAAACATAATCTGGGAAGAAACATCTGGTCTTCACTTTTTAATTACATTTCAATCATCTCAAAGGCCTTCCTGGAGGTAGACATACCTACGAGAGCTTGCTGTCAAAACTAGAGGAGTTATGGGGCTGCTGTATAAATGGATCAACTGTAATGGTGGATTTGGGACCAGTCTAAATAAATAAGATCATACCACATAAAACCTCCTCTTTCGAAGCAGGGACTGCACGCAAGCAGATTGCGAGGTTTTGATGCTGACAGAAGCATGGCTTTGGGTGGGGCAGGGCAACCTCTGGGGGGAAGACAGGGCCAAGGATGGAAGGAGCATCCAAACTGGGCAGTGGGAGTATCCCAGCAGCCTGCCTCCGGCTGCTGCCCAAACTTTTCCACACAGGGAACGAGAGTAATCCCTTTTAAAGAGAAAAGCAGAGCCCTCCCTGACCATTTCTGTTTATGTCCAAATGAAGACAGAGGGAGGAACAGCGCAGCGGTGACGGGTGACGGCAGCAGGGCCAGGAGCCAGGCAGCCAGCAGCCAGGCAGCCGTGCAGGTGGGCTGCAGCAGCTCGCCTTGTGGCTGGTACTTGCTTCCTGAGCCTCCCCCAGCCCAGGTGCTGACACTCTGGAGACCACGCAGGGGGAGCAGGAGAGCTGCCAAGTACAAGGTGTTATCCCGGACACTAAAATGCCTTCCTACAGCTCTGAAGCACACAGTAATGTAGATACGAGAGAATAAGGAATTCACAATTTATTCAGGCTGTGATCCAGCAAAAAGCACTTAAGCAGGTGTATTACCAGCATAGCCACCAGCTCCATCACATACTAACACCCAGATTCCCAACAGCAGGATCTACACCATGCCAAGGGAGCAGGGGATCACTTTGAGAAAAGCCCTTTTCCTTTTTCCTTCTATTAATTTTCAAATTTCATGTCAACCTGGCCACAGTATCCCCTAGAGTGCAATGGTAACAGCACCAAGGAACAACCCGAGAGAAGTGCTTTTCTCTTTTTCTTAGCTAGTATTTATGCTACAGTAACTGAAGCCAAGAACAGTGTTGCTCTGTGCTATGTTGTGCACAGACAAAAAATAAGAAACCGTCCCAAAGCAAAAAGTATCAAACTGAAAAAAAGCTGGAGGGAGTAACAAAGACGGTGAGAACCAATATCACACAGCAGTCCAGCAACACAGTGTGGAACGATCCTGCATTCCACATAGATAAAATAGATACCACACTATCCCAAATTTGAGTCCAGTGGTCTATGTTGACTCAGCCTTGGGGGTCAGTACTAACCACTGTGTCATCCATGCCCTGGCAGTCCAGAGAGGAGCACCAAAGTCTGAAGTAACAGACAAAGATACTGTTTCTATAATCAACATTGCATGCCATGCTTTGGAGTATTTTTAAGGCAACATATCCTACGCCAGAGCCCTGAATCCTGGCAAGCATTTTACTATTTTAAATTACTTAATTAAAAAATGGTAAAATAGCCCCCTCACCCTTTCTAGAACTGTGTGTGTATATATATATACACATACACATGTATGTATTTAGATATGACATTAAATACTAGGTACTGACAAGACAAGGTTGTTTTCCCTTATTCTTTCCTTTACCCTTGTATGAACCTAATGAGGTTCTGCGAGGAGGTTATGTCTCAAAGTACTATCAGTAACAGAGAGGTAAATAAATGTTTCATCAGCACCCCTTTTAAAGACCTTTGCTCACAGTGTCTCTTGCTGGTAAGGTCAACCTGACATAAACCAGTTCTCAGCAGGCATCGCCTGGCTTTCAAAGAAGAAACAGAACTTGAGCTCTGCAGATGATAAAGCACCTTGTGTCAAACCCAGTGCCTTGTGACTTTGGCCTTGCAGTTAAACCTCAAAGGTCTGCTCTGAAGTGATGTAATTCACAAGATATCTTTGTTCATTACTGTTTTTAAACTTCTTAGTAGTGAATAGAGAATGTCCTCTAGATTAACAGAAAATCATGAAAGGCTAGAAAAATACATATGGGTAACAAAATGACAGCAGGAATTATTTTTAAATCTGTAGTCCTTACTACAGATAATTAGCAAGGTGGAAACTGTTGATGTAGTTCTAAGTAGCCTAAGGCATGATAAACAAAAAGGTAGTTATATCTCACACTTTGATTAGCAAACCAAAACAAACTCCAGTAATCTCAGTTGTATGGTGTTCCCAGGTGGCAAGGAATGGGTATGACTTCTCTTGTCCAGAATAGAAGTGTGCAGACCCTAAATTCATATTCAGGGGATGGAGTTTTCCCAGCTTTTACATCTCATATTGGCTGCTGTTAGTTTATACAGCCTTTCAGTCAGATACACAAGACGACTCAGTCCTCCAAAGTCCATTTTAAAAGTCATTTTCTCAAAAAGAGCAGCTCTCATGAAATAACACCCTTGCAATGTGATCCTGCCAATATTCATATTCCCTTGCTTGACCTGTAGTGGCAAAACACTTCATGAACCTACTGCTGCTCATCTACCACACTCACATTTGGCAGTGATGGATACTGCTGGCAGGCAGTGCTGCTGGCCTAGTCCAGCCATAAAAGAAGGCCAGTCAGGGTGTGGATGTGGTTTCTTCAACACTCTGATTAATTTCAGCAGTTCAGATGATATGTGATATTTATGGATTAGAGGCAAAGATGGGAAACGTTTACTTACACTTCAAAACCACCAAGCCTTAAATATGGGATGAGAAAACACAGAAGGAATCCCAGCTCAGAGGGCAACTTGCTTTTGAAACCACTGCAGCCAAAGAAAGGCATGTGTTTGGACAAGATTTATTCTTATGTATTTGGGGACCGATCAAGAGTAGAGCCCTGTCACACTCCTTCCAAAAAGCTCACAAAGAAGCAATTGAGAAGCCAAATTGCTTCATTCCATCTCACATTCCCCCTTCAGAAACCCTGCCACACACAGGTGATGCTCTTCATGGGAAGATGTCAGGGAAGTTAGTTTGGCCCCAAAAGTAGGATCATACATATATTATCTATCTTACTAAGCACTTACAGACACCAAAAAAACCCAAACAAAAAAAAAAAAAAAAAACCAAAACAAACCAAAACCAAAAAAAAAACCCCAAACAAAACCCACAAAAAAGGCCTGGAGCTGAGGTCTCCTCAACATTTTTGGGAATAAAGTATCCAGGAATAAAGGGTCGCCTGTAGTTCAGAATTAAGGACTGTTAAGAAACATAAGGGATGAATCTTGGATATTCTGGGTATTTCAGAAGGGCAGAGTATTTGAAGGAGGCTATCACACCACCACTGGTTCTGTAATGCCCTTTGGATTTCCAGGAAGGAAAATTCTGTACGTAGAAAGATAAACACTCACAAAGGTACAAAAAACATACAGCTGAGACGGAGATAGGAAGAAGCAGGCAATGCTGAAATTAGGGCAGCACCAGCAACAGTGCCATATGCCTTTTTGTTACCATAACATACATACATACAGTACTTACATCCTGCACCAGGGAGCCTAAGCCCTGCAAGCTTATCCTGGGTGAGAAAAGCAGTATAGAATTTCTAATTTGAATGTAGCCTAGACAGGCACCGTACTTGGGATGAACAGTAATGAGGACTAGTTACCTGCTAGCCACGTACCTTTTTGGAGGGGATGTTAGGTTACAGAACGAATGAGGGCAGCGCCTCAGAGCCACTAAGCCTCCTTGCCATGACATGAACCAGATGCCAGCAGCTTGTTTCCACACTGCAGTACTGGGCCTCCAATCCCTCTTCCAGCAATCAACAGTGCTCCAAATGGAAACACGCTTATGGGAATTTGATTCATTACCCTTCTGCACAAACATTTACACATCTCCTTTGCACTCCTTCAATCTTAAAAAAGGAGCTACTGATTCTGAAAGTTGGTGGCATCTCTCTCCTTCTGCGCTAGCCCATTCAGCACAAGGCAAGTTACTCATACCTTTATATTTCCTTCTAAAATAGTCTCTGGTTTCTAAAAACAAATGGAAATCAAAGAGATGGGATTCTTCCCTAAAGTCTTCGTGGATATTTGTTTTCTCTGGATGACTATTTTCCTACATTTCAGCAAACGGCCAGGCTGCGTGACCCTCCCCCTCAGCACCTGGGAAGCACATTGTCAACTCTGGAAGTGTTTATTCTCTGTAGATTAAACAGCATTTGCTGGATGGTGATCACAGAAAGTTGTAAAAACAGATGGACAATGATCTGTCCAGACTTCCAGAGCTCACCATGAGAAGGCTACTTACATAAAAACATTTTGCTGAAGGATCAAAGGATTTTCTTTCCCCCCCTCTACACTCTAGTTACATGAGGTCTGTTATATAAACATGAGAACACAAAACAACCATCTTAAATAACGCCAAAACTCTGACTTTTGAAACTAATATTCCAAATTAGGCTGTTGGAATTAATGGATTGGTTTAAAAAAACGCACACAAACCCAAACCAATCCTATGAATGATCCTTTTACCATTTCACCAGCATCTCAAAGTCTTTTTTCTTTTTTTCCAGCTATACTGTCACTCCTTGGTTTCAGTGGAAACAGCAGAACTATTTATTTTCACTAGAGCTCCAGATCAGACTGATTTAAAAGTCGACATCAGTGTGCTCTCTCATGCATCAACATAACTGAATAATACGCTATTTAAAAAGCATGTGAGTTCTCATCTAGGAAAAGAAATAAAGAACATTTTTCTAGGTGGTGAGCTTGACCCTGAGCTGCGCCTCTGACAAAGTCTCTAGGTCATGCTAAATTGCAAGATGAACATGAGTTCCTAGTGTAGAACTGCTCCAAGAGGCTAATGTGATGGAAGGGGAGATAGAGGATGGGCAAGCACAATGCTGTCTCTGCCTTTGGCTCTAGTGCTCACAATACAGGAACTGGGACGTCCAACAGGAACTTAGTTGCTTCCGCACTAAGGAGTACTTGGAAAAACTAGTGAGGTTGCAGGAGAAAAAGCAAGAAGAATGATGAAAGGATCAAAAGCATTTGCTTCACAGTGTGAGATGCAAGATGATCAATTCATTTAACTCATCAAAGAGATGGTTTAGAGGTGACTTGATCTCAGCCTATGAGTACCCATATGGGAAACAGAAATTTTATAGAGGGCTTTCCAATCTAGGAAAAAATTACTGAGATCAAACAGCTAGAACCTGAAGCTTGTTCATGTTATAAAATCACTTGCTCACTTTCTGCCACCAATCCTGATTCTATAACCATCTGGTCCTTCTTCACGTACTTCATCTTGAAAACTAACCAGAAAACTAACCAAAGAACTAAACAGAATACAATGGTAAAGAGGAATCAAGAACTACATGAACAGAAAAATCACCAGTGATCTGAGCTGTGCACAAATAGTATTTTACAAGCTCTGACTTCCTTTCCATCCCATGTTCATGTTTTTCCGCCTTCTATGGTTCTATTAACATCATTTAGAATATTAATTCCTCTATCAATAAACATTGTCTTTATACTTGCCTTCATGCAAACAGGTTTCTATACTACCTAGCAAGTAAAGATAAATAGCGCCTGTACTTTGTATACCAGGAAGCTGGAGCTAATGCCTTAGCCTGGAGAGCAGCAGTTTTCAAACTGGGGATGGAGGATGGCCACTTCAGTGGCCCTTGAGAAGGTTATCAAGGACAAGACAACTAGCATTTCTGCTTTTACACAGAATGTGGCTTCCCATGCTTTCTGAAATTTTGGGGTAGTTTTGCAGTACTCATGGTGCATGCACCTTTGCACAGGCACTTACCCAGAGAAGTGCTCAGGAAATTTTACTGTATGGGAATGTCATAGTGCTACTGTTCAGAACGTAGGTGGCACAAAAAAAAACCTTTTCGCTTTTTTGCTGAAGAGGAATTTTGTATAGCGTATTAAATGGTCTGAGTAACACCAGAAACTTGCATGTGCAACTTTCAGTATAAAGTCCATTAACTTCTGAGAGTAATTGCCGTTGTGTATTTTTTCTACTATGGTAGGTAAGCATTGGACTTTGATGGACAATTATTAAAAATAAAACATAAGGGATCTCCCAGAATAGGTTTCAATCTAGACAAGGCAGATAAAGTTTGGGAAGGGGAAAAAGCTCATGTCAAGAACACCATATTGCCTGGCATGCAAAGTAGCAGTGTGATTGTTTGGAGCTGCATGCTTTCCTGGTCATGTCCTCAATATCATTATGCTCTATCCAGAAACCTATAAGGAAGCGGGCAATGCGCCAGCCTTTATCACAGGAGAATGCTGAATGCTTCAGTATTAAAAGCTGCTAGTGCAATGTAGCTGCATGCTGTACATATTTAATACACAAGCACCAGCACTGTGCAAGCTCTTCTGAACAAGCATTTTGCCTCGTGCTTTTTTAAAATACATTTAAAGCACTTGGTAAGAGTAATAGTCCCAGGTTACATACAAAGAAAAGTATTTGCCATACCAGCGTGTGAAATCCCTGAGCTGACAAGCTGTGGTATAATGCAGAACAGAGGAACACCCCACACTTGACTTACCTAAAGAGCTCTTCATGAGCGAGTCAGATTTGGGAGCCCTTAGAAGAAGGTTAATTAAGAGCTTTCAGTTATGAAAAGTTAGGAATAAACTAGAGAGGTACAACAAGGGAGGACAGAAGGACAAAGAAGTCCAGCCCTCTGCCTGCCTGATCCTTGTAGGGCAGCATGGTGTGGCTACCCCACTAGTCTCTCTGTGCCGACGCTGAGCCTGTGAGCAAGAAGCCTGCCCCTGAATACGCGGGGCAAGAAGGGTGGCAGTCCCTTCCTTCCCTGTCTGTACTGTCAACCGGATAAACCCATATACTCCCTCTGAACAATAAAATAATGCACGGGGAGGAATGAGAAGACAGTCCTCCCTCAGAAGATTCCTCAGCTTGCACCCCATATCATGAACTGCATCTTGGTGACACAGTCATGCCCCTGAGTAAATAACAATTAGATAAACATCCTCAACGAGGAGGAGAGAGATCAACTGCCTTTTTCAGTGGTGATGTACAGAAGATGTCCTCCTGATAGGGCCAGAGCTTCACTCCTCATGGTCCTTGCCCTGCCAGCCCCCAGTGTGAATGCCCACTCTGTGGCATGAGACTGGGGCCACTTGCTTTCCGATTGACGTGTGTGTGTACACACGCTCACAAGAAACAAAGCATGAGGGAAACACAGGTGTCTGTAGCATTGCTGATGAGCGGAAGGGAAGCCATAATCATTTAACCTATGGAAGCTGGGTAGGAGTTAAGCATGTCTTCCACCTTTCTAATGAAGTAACCAAACCAAGTCAATTCTTCTTTTCCTCCCCATCTGTCTCTGCCCTTCCCTTCTCCACTACTGAGTAACGCACAAGGTATTATACATTAATGCAAGTATCAAATGGGGTCCCTGCCCCGACAATCAGTGTTCTTCTTGCTCTCTGCCACAGGAAACACAAGATATTTGGCTAACTCTCCTCTTCTAATTTATGGAAAAGAATTACAATGCTGACTAACAATTATAAGCAAGATTAACGATTTGCCAAGAGACCCCTTTGTACTTTCAACTACCTATAAAAGAGCTGCTCTTTGTTTACAGAAAACAAACAGTGTTTTGAAAGAAAACATGAAGCAGTTCCCAGTTTGGAATTTTTCCCCAGAAAACTACAAGCTGAATATTTTAAGCCAGCACTACGATAAGCCTTGCTTTGCACAGTGTCTGTATCAGCTATACCCTACCAGGCAGAAACTTCTCTAGCTTACTCAAACCTTAACACTGCAATGTTTTAGAGAGGGAAACCTCCGTCAGAAAGTAGCAAGCATGATGCAGATACACCATGTAGCCAGTCAAGCTGCCTTAACGCTGATCACCATTTTACTCAAAATACTGCTAACTCCAGAAATAGTTATTGGAACAATTAATTGTAAAATCAAGCAGAGATTATTTATTAAGTACCTTCACTCTGCCACCGAAAATATCTTTTGGGAAATTTAGCAAATTCTGTAGAAAATGAGAAGAGTGTCACTGCTTGCTATTGTGATGCGGCAAAACGTATTTTCTTTTCTCAGAGTCCCTAGAAAGCATCAGTATGCTCTCTAGGTGTCAGTTGGGTTCACTGTTGGTCTTCCCGAAAGTCCTTTTCCTTTGTTGAAGTCTTCTTCTTTGTATAGCTCTCTGTGTGTGTGTGTGTGTGCGCGCGCGCGTAAGCAATACTGATAGAAAGAAAGACAAGTTATTCAAAATAGAAAGTGTGGTGCAGAAAGCAGATTTATATTCAATAGAATCGATACCATAATATGCTCAATAATGTCTACTTATGTGAAATACAGCCCTAGTCTCCCATATACACATACATATACAGAGGATAGATATCTTCACTCTACACAGTATCTTGCAAAGAACCGAAAACTCTCACATCCCACTAAAATTGGTGAGAATTACTGGCAATTAATCATATCCTGGAATCATTCCATGACTTGGAAGAATAAGCACAAGGACAAAAGAAATACACCTAGTGACTAACATAAAAATATGAGTGATTTGCTAATAAAACCAAATAGCTTAACAGGGGATCATGCTTCCTGCCAACAACTCTTTTTCTGGGTGAAATCTGTAAGGGGAAATCATATCAGGGAGTCACTGTAGGTATTCTCCTTGTGAATACTTAGCATTTCCACAATAAATCTGTGCATAATTTCAGTTTGCTACTGATAGATTCAGGTTACCTGCAAAACGGTGCATATATCGAACACCTGCATTTGCTTTCCGATACATACAGTCATGGCACTTGAAGACAAACAGGTCTGAGTCTTATGCCTTTAAGCATTCCTACTATCTCCCACGAATTGCTATTTGTGCCATGTTACTTTATGCTGGGTACCTGATGCCATAGATAAATTTAATTCCCTCACCCTCTCTAAAATATCTTTTCCTGTTACTCTAGGTAGTTAAACTAAATACAGTCTAATACATTTTCCCTCACCCAAGTTGTGGAGCAACCACAGTCTAAACACACAGGCGAGGCTCCGACCAGCTTTTGCTTACACATAATGACCCAGAAGTCACCATCCAAAACTGCAACTCAAGCTAACACAGTTTATTGGAAACCTTATATACAGTGCAGTGACTGAGCTCACTCCCTGTGACTCCGTGCTCCAAGGGCAGCCTCAGTCCTCTTTGTTAGCAAGGGGGGCTATGTTTATGGGTTTATGGGGTAGTTTTGTAGAGATTTCCCCAGGAACTCATTCTGTCCATGCTCCAAGTGAACTGAAAATCAGAGAGCTGCAGTTAGAAAAGAGTTGAGCTGCAGACAGAAAAGCTTGCTGAGCAGTTCATATAATTTTAAACACAGTGAAGCTCAACTTCTCCTGAACAAAAATATGATCAATTACAATACTAGAATTGCAACATATTTTGAAATAATCTGCTGAAGTAGGGCTTGAGTTTCAATTTATTGTAGAACCTGTTAAAAAGATGGAAGGCTTTCCTTGCTAAGCCCATTCAGACACGTCTTGTAAATGGCTTATAATTCAGTCGCTACCAACAATAAACCATTTAAGCAGAAGATGACACTGAAGAGAGCATATGTAAAATAATGCAAATGGACAAAAAAAGACCAGAAATTAAAATGTAACCATCATACTGCATTAAGCTGAGAAAATAGAGACAAAGTATAAAAATAGAGAATGAGATTTTATAATCAATCACGGTGCTATTTCCAAAATGCAATCTTTTCTTCTTTTTTTCCCTTCTTCTCTTCAACATTTGATGTGCCTTTGAAGTAGAGGAGCATGGAGTGACGGAGTGATTGCTGAAATGAGTATTTACACAGTATTAACTGTTATTTTCAAAGATGAAATAATTAGTCTTAAAATCTGACATTTCAGAAATGACAGGACAAATACTGCTGGTTAAAGATGTTTGAATAAGGTAAAAGAATTCATAATTATTTTTGTGAGTCCCAGAGTGGAGTTTGCAGAAACCACAGGTAGCTTGTAGCTGGTCCTAGAGTAAGAATTTTGGAAAACTCTGCTTCATATGGAAGAAACAACTCTAATAAATGAAGTCAATCTGTCTATTTAAAGAAATACTTTCCTTCATCATCAAATAAAATACCTTGACTGAACATCAATCTTCCTCAGAGAAATGTAAACTTTTAAACTACTTCATACCTCAATAATAACTATAGGTTACCTGGCTATAGATAGCAAACACAATGTTGTATTATAAGTATTTTTTAAATGCTGGGCATAACACCCTGGCATTACTGCAAGATATTAAGGCAGTATTCTTACAGTAGACAGTTTATAAGTTGTTTAGTGGAACAGAGCATATTCTCAACTATTCCTATTCCTGTTTTCTGCAAGACAGAGCATTTAAGCAAAAAAAAAAAAAACCCATAACACATGCCATGTATATCTACAATTAAAGGTTCATCTGCATTCCTGTTCCACAGGACAGTGGGTCATTTATATCCTAGCATCTTCAGAAAGATTAATGTTTCTTCTATAATTGCTCTCTTGTCTATGTGACAAACCTGAGGCTCTGCCACATACTGGAAAAGGGAATTCAAACAGGGAAGAGGAAATGCTGCAGATGTGCAGGAATAATGGAATAAATTTCACCTGTTGGAAAGCAAGGAGCATTTCTTCTCTGGATGAGAAAAGGCCAAATTTTCAAAGGGTATTCCTATTAGGCTCTACATCTAGGCTATTACCAGCTTTTACTTGATGTGAAACAATTTATACACAAAGATCAGTACTTCTCTGTGGAAAAGAAATTTTACTGCAGAGTTCAATTACCTATATGTGTAACTATCTCCCATCATTTCTTTATGCTGGCAAACTTTTTGTGGATTACATACACAAGGAGGAATCTTAACAGGAGTGCTGTGAACTTACATAGCTTTTGATCTGTCACCTAAGGACCTGACTATTCTCTGTGCACAAAGCACTCAGTATCATTTATGCGTTTAAAAATTCTTCTGCTTACAGTAAAACAAAAAGCAAAAGTATTTATTTCTTTTTTATGTAAGTTTTTATATTCTTTTCAAAAGTTTCCTTTTCTTAAGTTTCTATTCCTCACTCTCAATGCTTTCTTAACCTTCTTTTATTTCACTTATGTCTTTTATCAACTTCCCATTAAACATGTTCAGGAAACCTCTAGATAAGATGGTGACAGATCCAGGAGAAATAAAAAATGCATAGCACCAAAGGCAAAAAAATACATGAAACAACATGAGAATTGCAGAGCAGGCAAGCACTCTCTTTTTAAAGTTTCCCACAATCAGCTCTAACATACTTCCCATAAGTAATACTATCTCACAGACGGCATAGATAAGGCAAAAGCCTTATCATGTAATTAGGCAAAATCTTGTAATGCCACAATGTGCATTAAATGTCTGATCTGACACCCAATAAATATGTGGGAGGCTTTCAATTTACTTCAAAGGTTGCTGGACTAAACTCTGAGTGTGTGGGCTCACTAATGAGGAACCTGCCCTGTGCCGATGAGCCAGGCAGCGGATAGCTCCAACAAAATGCAATCCCTACAGCTCGTAATTGTTTAGATGCTGGAATATGGAAAACCACAGAAATAACGAACTGGTCGAGACACAGCCCATGACACATTTGCTCTTCATGTATTCCACTAATCAAAATTTGTGACACGTGATTGGAAGAATAAAAGATTTAGAACTACAAAAAATTGTGCTTAAATTTGCTGCCTAGAGTGGATTGACAGCTCTTTCACAACCTTAACAGGAAAAGCCAGTGCGGAGCCAGCGCAGAGGGAGGCACACTTTGGGGCATGACTGCACTGCAGTGCAGGAGAAACCCACCCATGCTCTTGGAGAGTTCTCCACACGCTGATTTAACTTGCTAAGCAGATTAGATATAGACCTAACAGGAATTCTTTTCCCAAAAGGTAACTTTAACCCTTGCACATCCACTATTGTAGTATCAATATAAAGCTTCTTAAAAGCATCAAGCCTTAAAAAGATTAAGTTGAATTACAAACTTGTGATTGGTACTTTGATTTACCTTTGTGCTAAAATACAGCCAGCACACAACATTGGCCTTTTACTGCTTTATGGAGTATACAATTACATGAAATACACATCAAACTCATCTAAATAGCTGGCCATTTAACTGTCTCTTTGGAGCAGTTGCACACTCTGTCATCTCATGTGATCTAAAGCACAGAGTCAAGTCTGGCTGCTGTTTATAATTTAAGCTAGGTAGGTCTGAACAACAGGGCCTTACCCCCTCCTCCCCCCCCAAGGAAGGGAAAGCTCTTAAAAGGTCAGGCACCAATGCAGTTTACTGAATAAAGCTCAAGTTTGAAGAATGTGCCTTCTAAAGTGATTTTACTACCTGGGATGTAATGAGTTTTACAGGCTCTCTTTGTTAAATTGCCCTGACAATTTCCATTTCCACTTGCTTCAATCATATTAACAGAAGCTAAAGTTCACAAGTAGTAAAATATTTCAGTGTACTAAGTTGGGTCTCTAAAAAATAGATCACACACTTGACAAACATATAGAACATAATGTTTGGCATTCCATTTCATGTTTGGCTTGGCATGTCTCGTTTAGGGCAGGACAAGATGCCCTACCACAGTATCTCATTACTCATGGAAATAAAACACAGTTACACCAAGGACTTGACAAATCCCATTAGGTATGTCAGAAGGACAAGATTGTCCCAGTGGATTCGTGAGTGAAGGAAAAGGGATATACGGGAGATGCTCCAATGAAGGGAAACATACTTAACATCATAAGACTCAAACATACAAAATCTGTTTAAATAGGTAAGAACTGAAACAGGAAACCCCTCACTGAAATGAGAAAGGGAACAAAAAAGTGAAGACAGTGGGGATAATTCTGCTTCTCCTTAGAAGATCACACACAAAACTCTGTTACTACCTTGTGTACTCGCCTTTGTCTTTCTAAATCATACAGTCCTTAGTGCACGGGATGAACCTTGCCCCATCTTTGGTAAGCGTCTAACACTCCTTGGTAAGTACTGCAATCTAAGTAGCAATGACAAAAAAAATGCCAGCTCCCTCTTTTCCAGTGTTGAAAGAGTTCAGAAAGTTTTGTATAGTTTGCAGAATATAAGAACAAAAATTTCAGTGAATGATTACATGATGCAAATGAGGATTTGAAAAAGATCTTGCACAAATCCAAAGCAAAAGCTTATAATGTGCAGCACAAGAGGCTCACCCAAGCCTTCACACTTTGATTTACAAATTTTGCTTCCCAAATGTTTTTCTACATTATTGTCCAAAAGTACCAAAGCTCTGACTACGCAGTAAGATGCATCAGCACTATACTAAGATTTAAACTTATTAACTGTGGCTTCAATTTAAAGTGCAAGTTGGTGCAACCAAAAGAAGAGCTGGGCCAAGAAATGTTTTTGCTAAGAAGATCCACCCTAAGTGACATATAGCAAATGGGGCATCTTGATGCATCCCACAGAAATCTACAAACTCAATGAGGGAGCCTGACACAGACCTTTAGAAAGCCAGTTAATGGGCTACTGAGGCTCCTTGGAGGCAAAAAGATAAGAGGAAAATCAATGCTCTCCAAACAATTCTAAAACAAAAACTTTGGAACGATACATTATCATCCAATTCTTCTCATAAACATTAATAATGCCGAAGTAGGTTCAGATACAGTCAATACTTAACATAAAAAGTAAGTAGTACTTACATAAATGCTGTACTCATCACTCATTGCTCCCCCTGAGGCCCAGAACACTGTAACTGGCTTGACAGCATAGTAACTAGCTCTGATGTAAAAGATCTTTATTATATATACTTATCAGACAGCACTGACTGAAGAGGGCAGACAGTATGCGAAGGAAAGATGAGTGCATAGTGGGAATATGGTTCCCCAAATCCCAGGAGGAATAAAAACTTGTAGCAATTGAGGTAAATCAAAGCTGTATGAAAAGAAATGCTCAGTTTTTTAGGTGCAAATAAATCCAGACACCACTATGCACTGCCTCTAAACAGTATTGCACGTCCTGTATGACTTCCATTGTACCAACAAATGCCTGTCTTCTCTATAATAATTTTCCCTTTGATGTACGTGCTGTGGAAGGGTTAAGGCATATTTATATTCAATCAACAAAACTTCATCAGGACAGCAAGATGAACAAAGACCATATCCATCGCAGGCATCTGACCTTTTCATCTCTCCCTCCCTGAATGCACACATGTGATGCAGGCAGGCGTGCACATACACATGAGCAGAAATCGTATGTAATGTCTGAAACCAACTTCTGGCCAAGGCATCTCGGTATTTTCTTGTATGATAAGTATCTTATTCACTGCAAGCACTGGATTTTAATTTGTACCATCTACAGAGCTATGCACAGAGTTGCTGCTCAAGTAATGAAGGAGAACAGAAAATACATTTGTTAAATAAATGCAATACTTTTTAATCTAAATCACTTATTTACTAAATTACTTTTTTACTAATTCAGAGTATTCTGCCAGGACGTGGCCTACTCATCACAGACCACTGAAATGAAACCGTGCACATTGCAGGACTTTGGCCCAAGAACGGGTTACTGCACACCAGCCACTTTTCAGAAACTACCTACGTGCATATTTTTCTCTGAAAATACAAGCAGCAGTTTGAGGTAGTTTATCCTTCAGTAGTGGAAGTATAAATCACCAATTTATTACTTTGAAATAATGTGTTGATGCATCAGAACCTTTATGGCCTTTCACAGTGGGTCCCTGATCCGATCTGTCATTCACCATCTAGAAACAAAAATCTTTACACTTAAAGTGAGTGGTAGAAGTTAATAACACTCTTGATGATACTGTTTCAGCTTGAAAAACACAGGACTTCACAAACTGTAAAGGTCTGACAGGGTGCTGGACAGCCAGCTTTGGTTAACAAGGCTTCCTTCTTAAACTCTGCAGTCTGTAAGAAGCTATCGACCTCTAATTTGCAGTAAGCAGCTTAATTGGGGGTTTCTACTTTATTAAGACTGATTCTGGAAACTCTAAATGGGCTTAAAACAGTTGAAATATTTGCCTTAATATATACTGCTTACACAAAACAGATGCGATCCTCTTTCAAGAGTGATTCTTGAAGAAATTGCTGGACCCTTACCTCTGATTTAGGTCCCAACGTGCCTCAGATTGCACCTCCTTTCAACTCCTCATGTTCGTGAGGGAGGAGACATCTCGTGGGTTCGCCAAGCCAAAGTGCAGATCACCAACTGCAGCTGGTAATTTGAGAGTTGCCCCAAAGGCCAGACTTAGGTTTTGGTTCCAACTTGATGGGCCAAGCTGACCTACGGGCGTGATTCTGTTATCTCAGCTTTACCTTTGGGTTTCAAAGGTGTTATTAGGCATGCAGGGCCCCACTGACTGATACAAGAGTTTTGCACAATTATTTAATAAGGTGTTTTCCTCTAGCTGGGACTTTAAAGGTTTTAAAGGCAAATCTGACCCCTCATTCCTAAATTCTTCCAGAATAAAACCTTGCACCGTGCCATTAAGGGTGAAAAACAAAAGCAAGTTGTATAGAAAACCAATGTTCATTGTTTGTTTCTAAAGGGAAAAAAATTGTTTGCTCTTTTTTTTTTTTTTCTTTACCAATACATTAAGTGGAGGTAGTTACATTATTGATGACCAAGCAGAGCAATATCAAAGATTTGAGTTTTTTTTTTTGCCAAATACATACTGTCCTGGACTATTTTTTTTTGAAACAAAAAATAAGAACAAGTGCTAATAGTATTGAAATTAAAAGATCAAGAGAAATCATTTGTTGATCAAAAAACTCCAATATATTATATTTCTGCTGCAAAAGAAGAAAAATAAGCACAGATGAGACAGCAAAGTATTTCACGTAGGCAGAATATCAGCTAGGGAAGCAGGACGCCAAAATCTTGAAACAATCCAGCACACCTTCCTATCAGAAGACTTTGCATTCCAGTATTGCAAACTGAATACATCTGTTAACTTTGGGTCCAAAATATAGGTCTGTATTCTAAACTAGCCAACTTCAGAACCACAAACCACTGCTATGTAACCCTGAGTAATTTTATTTTTAAACATGACTAGAAGTGGCAGAGTACCAACACAACAAGGGTGAGGGTCTTCTAAATCATCCAAACTTCCAGGTTTGAGCTCCTGTGCATAAATATTGAGTTATGTCTTAAAACAACTCAACCTGATTCCCTGAAAAATATTTGTATGTGCATCTGTCATCTGGATATTTGTACTGGGACAGCAAGATTTCAGAGTTGTCTAAAACAAATATCAGACACAAATATGTCTCTAGAGTGCATCTCTCAACAGTGCCAGTTTGAAGAAGGCAGATCATTCTCTTTAGTAAGTCTTCTGCATGTTTCAAGGTTTTTCTCAACATAATATTTATGTGAACAGTAATTCTAAAAACCCCTCCCCAAACAATAAAAAAACATGAAAGGAGAATACCCATTTGCTTCTTATGGATCTGTAACTCAAGTCTATATTTCTCACCATTCTATCTTCATTTTAAAACTTTTTAGCAGTTAAATATCTACATAGATAATAAAAAGTTGGCGTTTTTTTTTTCTTTTTTAAAAAAATAATCTTCTAGGTAATAAAAACCTGCTAACCCCATGGAATCTAATCCTCATTTCTTAAAGCACATGAGATTTTATCATGATTGAAGTAAATGTTCCTTAGAGCAAAAATACCAAGATTTAATATGTTAGAAACTCATCTAGCCTCTACTGGCATTTTCTCATTTCCACTTTCCTTTGTGAAATAGAGAATTTTAGAAAGCATTTAAAGTTTAGAAACACATAAATTTAACTTACTTTCTCTATCTTCTATTTAGTTTACTGTATTTTTGGAATTATACACAGCTAGAAATTAAGCTCTATGACACCAGGCAACAATACCCTAACAAGATGCTGAGCCATAGCATTTATGGTATTAAACAACAGCCAACCAGTTGATATAATTGCTAAAGACAAGCCAAAGAACAGGACTTTAGCTGTGAACATTTGCAGACACTTGGAGGTCATATTAAAACTTGCACTTACAAAATATAACATCTGCCTTTGACTCTAAACCTGGTAAAGCATTCAGAGATTTAACTTTAGGAGACTAAATGAAATTTAACAGTTCACCATGCAAAATTATGCTGTTTCTACACATGCTAAAAATAGGAGTTTCTGCTGCAAACCCTAGGGTGCTCATCAACTGACTGAAAGGTACTAAAATACACATATTAGGCAAGGTATTGCCCAAGTAAGAGATGGTATTACAGCACTGCAAAGACCCTCTCTGAAAAACAGTGTACAGCTCTATTCAACCACCTTCAAGACAGATGGATTGTAAGTAGAAAAGGTATAGAAAAGGGCTACTGATCAGTGGAATACCACAGGAAGAACTGGTCTTTCCTAGAAGAGAGACTTTTGTTGCCTGCCTTGTGCAACATCCACCCAGCTCAGATTCAAAATTTGCAAAACAGCCACAGGATGGTAATAAGCATGCAGGATCACCCTAAAAAGAATGTGGCTTGTTTACAAGAGCAAAGGGAAGGATGCAAATGGGATATTGTTCTGCTTTACAAATGCTTCATGTGGACTGACAGAGGTAGAAAAGACTGAAGTGAAAGGGCTGCACTCACATGGGAGCAAAGGGGGATGTTACATAAGGGAAGACGTTTGTGAAAGCAGCGATCACTGTGAAAAATTCCCAAAATTTTAAGTGAAAGACTAACACAAAAGGGGTTATCAAAGAAATACCAGCAAACAGGCAATAAATAGTATTTACATGCATCATTCAATGCTTGATCTGATCTATGGACTGTTAAGACCAGGTGACTTGAGAAGGACGTGTTTTGTGAGAGGTTTTCATCACAGTACAAAGCATTTCAGGTCTCAGCTACTAAAAATTCAAAAGACCTCTAACCAAAGACATGGTAAAATCCATCTTTAGTAAAATCTAGTATAAAGGACAAGGTACTAGCTGATGCTCCCAGGAGGGAAGCGCCTAAGTTGCTACTTTTGTCAGACCGTGTCCTTTAGATATGCCTGCACCAGGCTTCCCAGATGTCTTGTGATCAAAGACAGCCAGTACAATAGTCACTTAAGAGGAGTGCAGAGAGGTACCCTGGTACCTAATCTAATTGCTGACTGACATAAAATGTCCAGCCTCTTCAATGCACTCCCATAAGCCAATCTGGAAATTACTTATATACTCAAGAGAAATGAATAGCATGCAACAGTGCAATCATGCAAGATGAAACTGTTTATTTGAACTTCAAGCAATGCAAAGCAGAGTCTACACCTAACACTCCTTTTTAATATTGAAAGCCTGAGTTCCAGAAGAATCAGAAGATTGATTGTACAGAAGAGAGCCATTATGTATTTCAGCTAATCAAATTTTTATTCTGAAAGGGAAACATCTCCATTACTGTAGGCCCAGCAGCCCCAGAGAGAGGGCAAGACAGCGAGACCTCTCTGACCCCATTACAGCCAGATTTCCACCTGGTTTGGATCTGTTCTAGCTGCTTTACCAAACCCACGATTTTACCACGTGAAATGGGTTGTACAATAAGAAGGCGGTCTGATGTGAATTAGGTCACGCTATTACTAGTTCTGACCTTTCACTGATGAACAGTTTTTAAGTGAGGAAAAAAGATTTTTTGGAAGCTAAAGATGCTGACAAGACCCCCCCTTCACTGACTCCGTATGCTGCTTTATGCTGTATTGCTATAACAAGGCAACACAGCCATATAAATTATAATCCTGGTTTTCCATAACAAGCTATAATTGGAGTAGGTGACTAAGAAAATTGCTAGATAAATGGTGGGATCATAACCTTATATGCAAAATGGACAAATAAGTTATGGAAGTATCTGGGAAACCCTGAGGCTCTGTAGTACTACTTCAATCCACGGGCACAGTTAAAGCAGACAGTAAATCACTAAATCTCATCTCAGACTTTACAATTTTGTTGTTGTTTTGGGTTTTGCCAGTTTTTGCTGACAGATGGAAAAACACCAGCTGAATGTGACCAAGATTTAATTTAGTTCCAATTTCCTTCCTATTTCTACAGCACATTCCTAAAAAACACACAGCATTTTATTCCCAGGGCTTAGAAGAATTACTAGTAAATAGTCGCACTCCAAGAGCACATACTATAAAAATGCCACTGTAATACTTTTTGCTACGCATGAGAATTGCATTATATAATAAAATATTCCAAGAATATTTCTAAATGATCATCTATAAATCCATGCATATATTTATATAAATATAGTTATTTGAGTACTTATCAACTATGCATGCACATACTAAAACCCCATATGCCCATATACACAGAGACAGAACTGTGATACTGCACTGAAACAACATTGTGTATTAACTAAGTGGGATAGTAAAAGTGGCAGATACTTTTCAAGATGAGGAAGTTTTTCATCAAGGCATCTTCTCTTTCTTTACCTGTCTATCAGCAGCATTTAAGAACCAAGAATGATTTAACTGCATGAAGAAATGACGTCTGAGGCACAGACTTCAGTGACAACTCTCACAAAGATACCTCCACTTGTTCTGAGGAATTCAAAGTCAATCTTCCCAGCAGCAAACCTTAATTATCCCAACTCCAAAATTTTCTGATTTAAGAAATGAAACACCTTATACTCCCTTCCTTCATGATTTCTTTTCCTTTTTAAATCTTGATAAATGTATCAAGACTGCAAATGACTGATGAGTGTTTATTGAACACACTGATTTGTTACTCACTGGCATTGAGATAAGCAAGTTATATACATTCTAACATGGGAAAAATACACTTCCTATCAAATATTATATCCATTCTAATTCTACGTTCACCCAGGGGAGGCCCAACTTTTCCAACTGCAAAAATGTACCTACAGCTGCTGTCATCAAAGTTTTCATTGTTCTCCATGGTTTTCAAAATCATAAAGTTATGAGGCATAGTACAGGACATAATTGTTGTACTTCCATTACTGCAGTGTAAGGGGTCTCTTTGGTAGATGCAAACTTCCCAGAGATCCCCAGGACATACTCTTCTATGGGTTTTTTTGGGGACTCAAACAAAACTTCCTTCTGTCTTCACAGCTAAAGAAACTGGCAATTTAGGGTCCCTAGGTTCTCCCATGCGCCCACCATTTCAGACTATGGCTCAAAAAAGGGTCATTTTACTCCATGAGTACTAGGGAAAGCAGAACAGCATTAATACACATCCTTCCTAAAAAAGGATTCATCTGCACAGCATGAGATCTGCTGCAGTCCTTTCCTCCTTTTAGATATGAAAGCACGTGCTGCAGCATTGCTAGCAACATCATGTCCAAGCAGCAAGAGCAAGATAAAATGCACAGGGGTTCTTCACTAGCCCCGGCAAAGGTAATGTCCTCAACTCTGCACACAGAATTGGCCAGACATTGATCCACCAGTGGCTTTAGTTTCAGGAATTGTTCAGCAAAATGTCAGACCAAACCTGATCTAAGATTTAAGGAAAGCTGAGATCAAACAAACCCAGGATTTAAGGCAGGCGTTTATAAGCCTTATTTATATACACAGGTGGGGTTTTTTGGCATATATTTCCTTTTGACACAACATTGAAAATATGTCCTATACTTGGGGTTATACTTTCTTCTCTTGCTGTTTTGTTACTCTTTTTTTAACACTTCAATTATTTCTGGGGTATATTTTTCCGAAGCTGACATTTCTTGTTTAAAAAAATGATCTTCTTAGATTTAATCTGATATGTGCATTTATCCTTGTACAAAATGAGGAACACCTCACAAAATACCTGATAATAGCCAAACGTACCATTCCTCTGTGTGTCTGTTTTCCCATTTCCCAATATGCAGCACTACACAGCATTAGCAAAACTCAACTCATGTTCAGCATATTGATGTGAAACGACCCCCTAAGCTTCCTATCAGCTGTGCTTTCATACTACAACAACACTTTACCATGCTTCACGTTCATTACTTAGCAACTGCTCCTTGCTTCCGAGAACCACATCCTTATTTATGCATGCACATTTTGGCACATCTTTCTTAAGAGTGGAAAAGAATAGGGATTAAGGGAAGTTATGGTTGCATTTTATAAAATTGTAAGTGGTATGAGAAAGACTCATAGGGAAAAGGAGCCTTCTGTCTCTTCCAATGCAAGAATTAGCAAGCAATCAATGGAATCAACATTGCTGGTCTAGAGCAAGCAAAGGAGATGGTTCTTCAGAGAACATACAGTTAAACAGAAGAATTTCTTAAGGCTGGATGTTGTGCTGCCAAAACTTTAAATGCAAAAAAGGCAGGACAAATTCTTTAATTGGGGGTGGGGAGGCAGTTCTACAGGAGGCTATTGAATACAAGCTAGAGCAACCCCAAATAGCAAATTACTGATTTGTTAGGAGACAGAGTTAGGAGAGTACTCTGGGAAAGTATCCTCATGCGCTTGCCTGGTTCTTGTACTCTTCTGTTGACAAGTGCTATAGCACACTATCAGAAAGCGAATCTGATGTCAGGGGGACCTTTGTTCTGGCCCAATAAGGCCAGTTTTACATTCTTATATCACTTACATTTATGCTGATCACATCATAGTTAGTCTAACAGAACTGCAAATAGAATTAGACCTATCAAATCATCTTAACCTCTCCTTCTGCACATAAATACACAAAGAAAAGTCCAAAGACTAAAAATTTCAATGAGCTGACATCATGACTCAGTTTGTTGCAAGGAGAGCCTAATCCGATAATTTTATACAATGGAAAAATAGAGGGGGTTTTCCAGCGACAAAAATTATCATTCATTAGTGAACAAAATTGCATCTAAACCTGAATTTATTTAGATTACAGCCAAACCACTCAGACATGTTGGTTGAATGGGAGACATTCATTAATAAGGAAATAACAAGCAGAATATTCACTAATACAGTAACATTTAGATATTCAGAGGGGGATGCGTATGTGCACAGGGAGTATCTATGCATATTACTAGTAGATTTGTGTTTACTGGCAAAATATGCACCTGTGTATTTCCAGGCTGATGAGCTGTTACACAGGCACTCAGATCAACTCAGAAGAAATGATACTGAAGTTTGCACACCTGCTTTCCAAATCAAACAAAATCTGAAAGCGGCCTGGTTTTCACACAAATCACATTGCTTTGTCGAGTAAGTGTCTCAGTTCAAACTAAGTGGTACCCCAAAAAGCATGCATATATCCTCCCACTGGTGGTCATGTGAATCATCTCTTCCTCCTCCTGAGAAAAAGCATGCTAGATACAATGATTTTTTGTTTCTCACCTTACAAAAGCATCGTCCTCATGCTGAGCAACAGAAGAACATGATTAAATGTTATGTCACTGAAAGAAAGGCTATGTCCATTTTCTACCACAGTAATATTTTCTAAAACCACAGGTTTTTGATCATTTCAGAGTGCACTGGGTTTTTCCTGGTGAGTAAAGATGTGCTTACTGAATTTAGAACATAGTTTCTCTCAGTCTGAGCAGCAGATTCCCAGGCTGCATAGTTGTGGTAGGACAACTCCTCCATGGGGCATTTGGAGTTTCCTGAGTATGGAGGGAAAAAAGAATTATCTGACTTCAGTGTTTTAACTCATTTGCAGGACTCAGATTTCCTGTTCTGCAAACATAAAGGGTTTGCAAAGGGTGTGTAAGAGCTTCCAAGATGTATAGCTCTGTGAGTGCTAAAGATAGGGAGCCCCATTCTTCTCTCTGGCTTAAATTGCCAAAGCTCTGTGGATTTCAGCTGTATTATTACCAACTCAAATGTGTTCCAAGTCAGAGGAAAGTCAAGAACAATGTGTATTTATGAAAAAAGGCCAATTCTTGTTTGGCTGAAGTTCATAACCCGAAAAGAACCCATTAATTCCACTATTCTCCAGCCTAAAAGCTGGCTACATCTTTCACTTATCAGCATCTGTTCTGTGGTGCAGGGCATTAGTAGCATGGAGGTGGATATATTTACTGATTATTTACATTGCGATTTTCAAAGGCAGAGGAATGTTTTAATCTTAGATGAAGTTACACTATGAAAAAAACCCAACTCAATCTAGAAACTAAAGCAGCGCTTGAAAAGGGATGTAAAATACCACGGCAAGGTCTATTTGAGGTGATAGCTAGAGAATAAACATGACTGTATGTGCCATAGGATTTTCTAAGCTAACTTAGTGGTTAAGAAAGGTGCTGAGCTAAGATTTTTGGGAACAAAGGAACACAGCACTGACCTAATTCCTCTCCATTAACCAACAGTAAAGTCCCATTCACTTCTAGAGAGTAAAATTATGCTAAGTTAAGCACTTCTGAAATTCCCCAAAGAGATTTTTGTGTAGAAATTTGGCAGGTGTGGTACAAGCACTGCCGATGCACACCCCCTTTCATACTGACCTACCTGTTTTTTAGGAGCAATACATGCTAGTGTGAAAGGACAGATTTTAATATACCCAGGATTACTTGATGATCTCCTTGCAAGGACGGCTCCAGCTAATACATTCTATGTTGACTTATGAATGTACATCTAAAGGCAGGAACAGGATCATACGCTCATTTCACATTGGCTACCATATAATTCTCGGGTAGAAGCATGAAATTTGCCAGGCTAGATGAGAATATGAAATCCTTCCATTAATGTCATCTATCTTCACTATCATCCCAAGCCATCACTGTTTTTACAAAATTGCTCACTGCTTTAGTCTTGATTGTCGAGGAAGCTCCTAAGACACAGTCTTCTGCTACTGCAGAGTTTCTGGAATTTAAATTTGCTATAGCACATCTGTGATTTGAATCCTGAATTTAGACACTGTTTCACCTGGAAAAAAAACTTCCAGATTTGGAAAAGCACATCTTCCTAAGACTTTTGTGATAAAATCTGATACAAGCAAATAATTTAGCATCTCTCCAGTGCTTTTACGTTGTCAGTCATTATCCTTTAAAGAATGTAAAAATATCCTGCATTTACAAAACCTGTACTTAAGGGCCAGCTCCAGCTGAGAAACTATGATTCCTCACTACAAGAGTGAAAGACAGTTTTTGCAAAACAACAACACAGGTAAGCAGGCAAGAGAGGATGGGTAGGGCATGGCTTTGATAAGTGGTACTATATGAAACTTGGGGCTTGTGGTATGGTTGACTTGGTAAAAGAAATCAAAGGAGAGAGATGCTGGCACCTGTGATTTCCAAATCTAAATCAAGCCACCTTTCACTGCCTCCCACCTATAATTTTTCACTGTCATTTAACCCAGGACTGTTATTGATGCAGGTCAGCATTGATCAGTCAGTACGTACTGTGAATACTGTGCAGGGGGTGACAGTTGACATTTTAGGAAGAGAAGAGGAGTGTTCACTGTGGAGCACTCTGCACATACACTCAGTTGTGCCAAATGTCTCTGACAACTGGTGGAGCAGCAGCCCACGCCTGGCTGTGTAATTCATTTGGAAATGGCGTGGAAGGTGGCCAGCGTCAGCACAGCACAGTTCTCAGCTTCTCCTACATTACTGAGCACGCTGGGGTTTCCAGAGTCACCAACTCCTGCTCTAGCAGCAAACAAAGAAAAACTTTCATAAATAGCCTATACAAATATTTGACTTCATAGAACAGTTGGGTTGCGGGGGGTGTGTGTGTGCGCGTATCAGATAATTAAAGAATGAGGTTAAAACAAGATCTGACCATTTCAATATTGAACTCTAAAAATCCCAGCATCCTGCTTTAGTACCAGAAGGAAAGTTAACTCAGTCAATAAGGCTGTTATCCATAAATACTGTCCAAAACCACAAACAACCAGTATCCTGAAGTTTGGTTAGCTAAAATTTGCAGACATTTCAGTCATGAATTAAGAAACTACTTGCGGGGTTCAGTGTATCAGATGTTCAGTGTATACGCCATATTTCATAGTTTTTAAGTATAGCGTTTCTATTAGAAAAATTTCATGAATTTTTGAACTACAAAATACAGACAATTAAAATTTGCTATTAAAAATCTAGATGAAAAAAAATATTAGGAAGAAGGGATTTCACTGGAGAGTCTTTCCATTTTCTGCAGCTTCCATTTTAAGGAACAGCCATTTAGAGTATTGGTATATGACACAGAAAAAAGGGAAGTAATTTAAAAAGAAGAGAAAATGAAGCTGAAAAATGTGCAGGCAGAATGGACTTATTTGGTCAGCTGACTCATACCAGAGTAATTCCTGAAACCAACGCAAAAGCCTGGAAAATAAATAAGATTCTTCTGTGGGATTTCCTTTTCCTTGGTCCTTGGAGAAAAACTGTCTATTTAACTCTAGAGCAACCAGCTCTCTGTTCCTCTTCAGAAGCTCTTATGCTTGGCTCTGTTCTGTGGGAAACAGCTCCCTTTTACGTTTCACCTAGATGGTGATCACTCCCTGTATTTAAACTTCTGCATAATGGAGAGATGAGAAAAATATCACGCAAGCAAAATTTAATTCTGGAATTCCCTTGTCAAACAAAACACATCTGAGCTTACTGACACAGTCCTTTTTCAGAACCAGCTCTTTCAGCGTACGCCCTGGTTGGCAATCGCTGCAGCAGAGTAGTCGAGAAATGTTCCTTGGACTTAAGACAACTACCAACACTAATTAAATATTTCTTATTGCCCACATTTCTCACACAGATGCTGAGCATTCCTAAATGCATGATACGTACAAAAGGAAAACCCAGAGAAGACAGGTATCATCAAATACTTTTTTTAAGTCCTTACACATGCACTAGGAGTAACAGCAGGATTGAGAACATCTCCTTGGTGAATGTGTTTATTTCAACACTCTTGATGGGCTGCTAGATATTAAAGAACCTATTATACGCTCTCTGCAAGAAGCAACCTTTGCCTGAACTTCCACTTCATGCAGTCTTGCAGCAGACTAGAACTGGAAAGAAAAGATATCAGAGAGGACCCCACAATGTCTATGAAGGTATAAACTGGTTGCTTAGTCCACTAACTTTAGGATGACACAAGTTCAGACACTCAAATTTGTTTAGACAACAGACTTCTATTGATTCTTCAGGTGATTTAAGACTCCTCAGCATCATTAGAAGCTTACATATAAAGCAGATTAGGAAGTGTTGTCATGAATATGTAATTCTGGGTGAAGATCTATTGCAAATCCCAAGAATAGATGTGGCTACAGATTTTATTAGAACATTGATACGTTTTTCATGTGTACTAGCTTCCTTGCCTACTTGTCTAAGCCAACTCCCGTATTAGTAAGATTTTCCTTATGAATTTTCCATGTTCTGTCTGTCACATTTTTACAGAAAATGCAGCAAAGGAGCAGATGGAAAATCCCAAACTAATATATAAACCATGCACATAAGCGTTGTCTTTTCTGTGTCATGTTTGCGTAGTCCTTAGCACAAAGAGATAAACAATTCAATAATTCCTGTGAGGTTATCCAGTGGCATATCAATTGTGCTGGTTTTAGCAGGAAAATAAAACCAAAAAAACACCTGGACTCTACAAGCCTGGACAAGCAGGCACTACGTACATACAAACAAATCTGCACGTCTGAGTTCTTTCCAAAGGCAAGCAGGAAGCACACAGTAAAATAAGCCAGGCCAGCTGAGAAACCATCACTCAGCAGCTCCATGGCATTAATTCTTCTCGGTAAATGAAGTTGTTAATAAGCACTTTTAAAAATAATGGACAACTCAGATGAACTTCATTGGACACAGGACCGTGGCAGTAGTCAAAACAACTGCTCCGGCACCTGTGTGAGGGAAATGCCAAAGAGGCAAGGTGACCACACACACATGTACAAGAGCCTCATGCAGATCTCACGTGGGTGGGAGGCTGTGAGGGCCCTTTTCCCACCAAGCAGGTAGCTGTCCACGTGCCTAAGAGACCTCACCTCGCAGCTGCCACCGCTACCTCTGCAGACATAGTACTGCTGTTCCTCTCCCTCAGCTGAATCCTCTCTGGATTACTTTACACCAGGCTGAACATCATCCAAGAGAACAAAGAGAGATTCAAACACATTTATTGATGTTTTTCCCTGTGTAGGGTTATGAGGTGTATTAGCCTTGACAGAACAACTTTTCCAACAGTGATGGGACTTGGAGAATCAATCCACCAGAGTTTAACCTTCTTCCAGAGGCAGCACTCTGAAACAAAAACAGCCAAAAAGGTGTCCAAATGCTATAAAAATGAGGGAGGTGGCTGTATTTAGGCATCAATAAAATAAGTATATTTTACTCAAGTATCCACAAGATACTTCTGCTAGCCAGCACGGGTGGGGGTTCAGTTCTGCTTTTTGTTTTTCAAAGAAGATTCCTGGATTTCCATGAGAAAAATTATATTGTGTTAAAACTGAGAAAGAACTTTTCTTTCCGAGCAAGATTTCTCTCCAGGAAAACATCACAGACTATACCGACCCTTCAGCATACTTTGTCTCACTACTGGAGAAGGCCAGCACACAGCAAAAGCTTGCTAATCCATCTTTCACCTTTATTCAAAAGCATCCACGACCGGACTGAGATTTTTGACATTTGCTGAACAGAGGTTATAGTCTTCTCCTGGGCCTCTACACGGGGCAGTTTCATTGCTTTGCAATGCACACCAAAAGATACAGGCCACTGATTGTATTTTTATAAGGTATGGCATGTAAATGGTTTAAGTAAATTCTTCACACTTACTCTTTTTTCTTTGATTTCATTTGATAGGCACCATTCGCCACTAATTAAAGCAGTTCTTTAAACAAAACTTCCAGAAGTGGAGGCTAAATCCTTCTGACTCTTTCTTCAAACCTCTTCTGAGCCCTCATTGTTAATTCAGACACTGGCAGGTAACGTTTTCTTTCAGTCCTGATATGCGACTTGGCTTCCAACACGTGCAAGAACCAACATGTTTCTCCAGATAGATTTGCTTTCCCAGGCTCCCGCCTTCTCAGCAATGTGAGGTACTTTGTGTAGAGTCATCTCAATTTCCTTTGAATCCACATTTTTCTAAATACTTTGGGTTTTTTTCAGATAGGAAAAGTCAGTTGTATATTTATCTTGAACTATCAAATGCACTAAAAAGGACCTATCTGGGATTCTAGGCACCACAGCTAAATAATGAAAATACAGTTAGCCTTACACAAACAAATGTGTACACACTAGCTGCCTCAAAATTATGCAGGGCAAAAAATTTTTCCTGCCACAAATCCCCCAGAAAACAAACCTCAGTGGTTGGTACAACCCTTCCCAGTCTGAAAACATCGAACTTTGCTTTTGGCCCCCAAAATATTGGACAATCCAAAACACAGTGACCTTCTGTTTTGGGATTTTCACTCATGGAAGTGCTGAAATTGTTCATTGTTCTGAATCATGAGAATACCAAATACTGACTATCTTTCAATCCTATCTTTAAATCTCTGATTTTAAATCTACAGTTTTACAGATTTATGTAGTTAGTGATTTATTCCTCCCCAGAAATGGCTATTTGATATCAACCAGTAGGACAAAACATATCTCCTGTCTTTTGTTTCTTTTTCACAGTTTGACTAATGTGTCAAATTGTCTATATTTTAACAAGGAGATGCAGTATATCTGAGAAATAAAATAGCACAGTACTTAGTAGGTGTTCGTATTCTTCAGCTTGCCATCTTTTACCCGTTTGAAGCAAACACTTTTTATCGCCACATGTCAACAAAAACTAAGAGCAAATAAAACAGCATAGCTTGTGTTGCGGGGCACAGTTAAACAGAAATGTGCGGATGATATCCAGTTACTTTTCAGACACAGTGAGTGTAATCCAGTAGAAGGCAAAAGAACCTCATTTACCACCAAGGATTAAACTAACTAACTAACTAAATATTTTCTATGACCTTGTTGAAAAACAAAGGTTTAAATCAACAGCATTCCTTTAAATGGGAATCTTTAAATGTGGTGGATGTCTGTTAGTTGATTTGCCTCTTTTTATAATTACCTGTTCGCGATCCTAAGCCAACATCATTACTGCAAGGTCTAAATCAGGCAATATTAAGGGTTTTTTTGTGCTTGTAGGGCAAGGCATTTTTAAAGTACAAAGCAACAGCTATTTTTGCTGGCTGACACAGTCCAGAGCCCAAAGACCATAATTACGCTTTCAGAAAGGCAACAGCCAGAGCACCTGACAGTCATTGACTATCACTCCCACCTCTCCAACAGCCCCTTTGCTTGGGGACAAGGGACAATTCCAGGACCAGAGTATCTGAGCTCGCTGCACCTGCTACAACAGGTACAGCATGGCTCCTATTGCCTCTCTGAACAACAGACACCAGTCACCTCCAGTAGCTATTCTTTCAGCAACATTCTACACTTTTAGGACTATAGTCCTCAAAATAAAAAGTCAGGAGAAACCACACAGAGCCAGATCAAACAAAATTCCCTCATATTCAGTCAATCACACCCTCAGAGAAGCCCACCTGGCATGTCAGAAAAGAATAAGTATTCCAAGGCTAAGGAACCAAATGAAGACAACTCCAAGGCAAAGAAAAGGCAATGTTTTCACACTGCAGCCATCACAAAGGCATTTCCAACTGCTCTGCTACTCCAGCACTCTCCATATTACAGCTGTCTCCAGGAAGTGGGGCAAAGAGAGAGCATCAGAGCAGAACCCGTCACATGAGACACAGCTTTCAAGAATATAAGACAAACCATAGGAAGAATAAGGCTCTGGAGCCAAAGGACAAAAAAACCCCATTGGCATAAGCAATCCAAAACCTTAAGAAAAACATGAACAAACCAAACTCCTGGAAATCTAACCCAATAGCTTAGATAATCCGTAGTAACATGGCTGCTCTTACCTTTGCCATCTGTGCCTGCACGCCATTTGCTTTGAGAGATGCTACTGCTTTCTGTGCTGCTGCTGGACTGTCAAAATCTACAAAACCGTAACCTGAAAAGGAAACAGATAAATAGATATTTTCATTACTATTCATGTGTATGTGCACAGGTTAAGATTTCACATTTATAAATAAGGAGACCCCTTCAATTCTCTACATCTGTCTCATAGCCTTCCAGTAGCACTGCCATCACACCTCTATTTCCCACACCTTTCCTCCTGAACCTAGTGGGGTTTTAAGGAAATGCAATGACCTGAAGCTTCAAAGTACAGGAAGGTACGCAGCAGAGGGGGAAAGAAGGTAGATCTTTGCCTGTCTTAAGAGATAAAAGGTCCCTGGCAGTAGGAGGGCACACGCTCACGGGGCTGTGGTGCTCTGGAGTCCTGACCCATCTCTTGCGTAAGAGGAGGCAGCAGTATGGCTGTCCCTAGGATGCAAAGCTACAGCTTGCAATCACTAATTTCATGAGAAAACACCACCCTTTCCCTGTCCCTTGAACCCATACACGGATTAAGCTTCAGAAAAGGAGGGTAGCGGGTCTCTGCAGCAGGCTGGGGCCATCTGTGCAGGGGCAGGGAGCACAGTCTTCCAGCAGGTGGGAGCAATTAAGGGAGAAATCGCAACCTGCGCTCTACAAGTGACTGCCAGATAGCTCTAGAAGATGATAAGATAATGAAGTCACAGCCTAGTTAAACCACATCCCTTTCATCTCACCACCCTCTCCGCTGGAACAAGGGCTAAGTCCCTACCAGGAACTGCTTCAGGGTATCATCTGAACAGCAGCTTAGTGAGGTTAGACTGTAGGGACTGGCAAGGGATAATCTTCTGCTTTTAAGTGGCTTTCCTACTCCCAGTATTTGTATTAGTTTAGTTTATTAATCAGGCAGTCACTTCCCATCCTCTCTTCTTCCCTCTCAATTTTTATTTCCTTTAACCAGCAAGACTGGTAAGTTCAAGCAAGACCAGTGCTGCTAAGCCCATACCAGATAATCAACAACTCTCTAAGTACTTTTTTTCCCTAAACATACAAAGGAGGGCAAAGAGGACAAGGAATGGGCTTTTCATAACTTGTAAGCACTAAGCTATTTATGATCTTCAACAGCATTCAAATGTCTTGCTCATAAAGATTTCAACACAGTTAGGAAGATTTAAAAATTTCACCAAGTACCTATTTAGGCAGCTGCATGTACTTCACAGTCCACCCAGGGAAAAACCCCAGCTTACATCTTATCAGGCAGTTACAGCACAGGCAAGCATGTGCTGCTCAGACTAGCTGTGGACAGGGGCCACGTCTCTGGCATCTCCCTGGGAAGCCATGTGGACAAACTGAACTGCCTGAAAGCTTTAATAATATTAGCACAAGCATATTTATAGCATAACAGCTCTTTTGCAGACATCTCCATTTACTAGGTCAATACACATCATATAGGAGGCAACCACAGATACGCTTTTTTGCTGTATCCATTTTTATGTCTTTTGCCAGCCTTTCTTCCTACTCCTTGGGAGGCCTTATTGCCTTCCTCCCTCCACCAGATCTAGCATGTGCCTGTGATCACTTTGCCACCCAAGCTATAAACAACTCTTTTATTATTATTTTGGTACGTATACATTATTTGATGCAGGGTTAGTCCAATGATGAAAGAATTTTGTACACATACACTTCTTGTTTTCTTGGCTCATTCACAAAGATTTAAGAAAATGAAAAGAAATAATAAAAAAGAAACAGCCAAAACTGTCAAAGAAACTGCTGACTTCAAAAGTATATAAAAAAATTATTTTGATTAAAAACTCAAGATCTGAACCTTTGTGTTTTTTTCTTCCCTCAGTTTTCTGTGTTCTTGGGGTTTGCATGAATTTTTTGGTAGGGCATTACTACAAATTGAGGGAAAGTCTAGAACAACTGTAAGCTCGGACAGCAGATCTAATAAACACCACCATTAAGAAGTGAACTGGAGTTTGGTCATCTTGGGGGTGGTGGTCCTGCACAGATTCCCCCATTTGATTTTCCCTTTTTATTGCTACTGAGCATGCCGTTTTAAAATCAGCTTGGTTTATACTGCATTTTGCTTTGCAGCGTTATCCAAGCTGTCTGTTCACTGCAGAGTGGCAGTGAAGCTGATGCTGTGTTGAGCCAAAAAATATGCTACAAGGGAGCAAGAGTTCTGCATGGATTTCTGCAATGCCTTTGCCTTTTGGGAGAGCAGCTTCTGGGGATGAAGGAGGAGATACAATTAGATGCAACTTTCATCTTGCTAGATGAAAGATCCGAAGAAGAAGCCAGAGTTGCCAAGCGGGAAACCTGAAATGGTTTGGGAAGTCATGGGGTGGCTTGTATCAACACAGAGCAAATTATTTTTTAGGGTAGCAAGGTGTTCTTCTCAATAGACTAAATTTCTTTTTGTTTCTCACCATGTTCATGCCCAAAAATTATGAGGTGAAAGTGCAAAAATAAGTTTTAATATTGGGATTGCAAGCAGATAATAGAGTTAGATTTTTGTATTTATTATCAGTGTACAGTGCAGGATTTACGTATGCAGTAACAGAAGGGAAATGATTTTAAATTTAACTTTCTAGACAGCACAGTAAGTATTCACATCTAAGTTAGCATTGCTTTGTAAATGCAAACCAGAATGTATAAGAATATTCTGGTGTTGTATTATAGAGATCAGGTATACCTAACATAGTGTACTACTGAAGATTAACATCAGCCCATAATATCTAAAAATATGAATATATTCTAAACATTTATTCAATCGGCACAAGGGGCTATATAACAGTATCAGAGATCCAGCGAGAGTGCCGAGACAAAAAAACCTTGCATCTTTAGCTGTCCATAATGCATTCTAGTATTACTACTCCCAGCCACACTGCAAAGCTGCTCTTTTTTCCTTCCCTCAAGTCCATTTTCATTCCAAGTATCTTTTTCTGGCCCTCCCCCCTCCTGACACATCTCTCCACCACACACAGAACATCAGGACAAAATCACTCCATGGCTGAAAACTCGTCCAAAGAACATCAATCTGCTGCAAGGGAAGCCAAGTTCCCAGGCTGTTTCAGCATTCAAGTATCCTTACAAGAACCCTGCGATGCTATATAACAGAAAACCAGGCATGCTGCCTTTTTGTACAGTTTATGTTCTTCCATGTCGATGTTTATAGCCTATGTTGGTGACCTACACTAAACATATTTTATTTGTTTATAATCTCACTTCATTTTCTGGGTCTTACGTACTAACCAAGTAGCTTTTTTGTTTGGGTTTGGAAGGATTTTGTTTATTTAGGGGTTGTTTGTTTTGTTTTATATGCCTTCCAGGGTAGATAAAAGTTTAGTCCCCACAGAAGCTAAAGCTGGGTCTTGAAGCATCCCCTCCATCTTTCCCCATCGCATAAATGAATCCCCAAACTCCCTGAACCGAGTCCTTCCCTCATGGCCATGCTGGGGCTGGAGCGGGCACAGGCTGTGCTCCCCCCCAACCCCCGCAGCGCTGCCCTGGCTGCCCCTGGTAGGTGCAGCAAGGGTGGGTTTGTCTGCTCAGGCACCCACTGCTGCCCAAATAACCATCCCCTGGCTCCTCCTGGGAAAAGGCAGCAGGCTGGCTGAAAGCATCCCCCGGCAGGGATTCAGTCCAGGGTCTGCCAATCAGCTGTTGCTGCTCTAAGAAAATGTCTGTGCTTCTTTTTCCTCTTTTAAAAACAAGTGCAAGCCCCAGCAGCCCCACCCCTCTGCTAGCCTCAAATTCCACAGCTGCTTCCCCCCCCCGCCCCCCCCCCCCCCCCCCCTCTTTTTTTTCCTGTGTAAACTGCCTCATAAACATTCTGGTCAATGAATTGTACTTCCACCAACCCACCCCCACCCCCCCACCCCCACCCCAGTTTTTGTACAGAACATCATGAAAAACACACTTGGATTCGAAACCAGGACATTCAGACTCTCACAAGAATCCATCACCACCACAGGAAACCAAAACCAAAACTATTTCCCCTTTTTTTCATGAAGCATCCTGCCCTTTTCCTTTAAGAGCTCCAAATGCAAATAGGGATAGCTGCATTATACCCTGCTTCTTCAAGAGACGGGAACTGAATTTGTCACTAATATGAGCCCCTCTGCTTAAGTGTACTTACACTGAGGGTGACTTCAGCACTCCAATGCTACAAGCACTCCAGGAACCCGAGGTTTTTTGTAGAATGACATATTACTAGTTCAGACACGCAAACACACACACACACACACGCAAAACCCCAAGACTAGAGCATCTAGATTAACTGTTAAACCTTTCCTCTAAGAAATAAAATGCTCGTAATTTTGTTTTGGCCTGGTGCCATTAGAGTTAAATAATTAAATTTAAGGAATAAAACCAGTGGTTTTGTACCTGTGGGGAAACAAAACAGCTAAGCATCAGCAAGTGCAGGTTTATAGCTAGCTGCAGTAAGTGCTACCCAAATACACTGGCAGACACTAAACATCTCCGTCTCCTATAACCTAAACGGCTAGGGGCCTCCCGGTCTCAGTTTCTCAGTTCCATAATTAAGCTTGGCAGCAGGTTCAAATGAATTAAAACTGAATGTCACTATTTCCTCAACAAATCCCTCATCCTTGTTTTTTCTTACTTGTCAGGGAGAAGACCAGCAGAACAGCAATTAGTGGTAAGCAGTGCAGTGAAAAAGAACCAAGTATACACTAATTAGGTCACTCGCCAAACACGTTCATTTCATTGGCAGATTTAATCAATGTTTTCCTGAAATGTCTTAAATCTCCTATGCTAATTTAAAGTTTTGTTATTGTTGTTACTTTAAACACAGATGGGATGCCTGGAGATTTTCAATTGCTTTCCGCAAATCCATTTCAAAGTAACAACCCCTCATATAGTATATCATCAAAATTTAGGTGCAGGTTTTAGGAAATGGCCTCTAATTTTATGCCAACATTTTTGTGCCTGCAAATACCTATGGGTGCAATTTTGTGGATTTAGTAATTGCAGGTGTGTAGAGCTCTTAGACATCAAACTCTGAATTGCCCTGACTGATCGGGTACTTAAGAATAATGCCAAATAATTTAAGGGGCTGCTTGCCACTTGCGGCTCCCACAATCGTTGCGAAGTGCTGGAGCGGTGGCACACGGCAGAGGCGAGCTCCCACGGGTGCATGTGGGCTCCACAGCCCACCTTCGGGGAGCTGCACTCGTGTAGTGACAGGAGCAAGGGCCCGGCTGCCTTTTTAGAAAATTGAAGCAGCTCCTCTGCCACTGCCAAAAGCAGCATTAGTCACTGGAAGTAAACGGGAACAGCGGTTTCAGGGTATCCTGGAAGTCTGGTCCCCCAATTAGTACTTAACAGCTAGCACACCATGGCGCTTTTTTTGCATGGAAGACTCTCCATCAGCAGACGTCCTTGCTGGCGCCATCAGAAGGGGAGCTGTGACAGCCGCCAAACTAATCCGCACCCGCACCAGCCAGGCTCTGCCGCCTTGCTGCCCTGACCGCACACCCCCAGGCCCCCACAGCGGCTCCCCTCCCTCCTGCTGGCACTGCTCCCCCAACCGACTCGCCCTCGACCCCATGGCCACCAAGGGGTGTGACAGGGCAACGGGCAGCCAGCCACAGCTCTGCACCCGTCCCAGCTCTGTCCTGACAGCCCAGGTGAAAATAAAATCTAAGGAGAAACAAAGAGCAGGAGAAACATGCTTTCCCAGAAGTGAGGAGCAGAGCACCTTGGCATGCTGCTAAGCCTGACCCCTGCAAACGCAGTAACCTCTGGAGGGGGCTGAGGAAGGAGAAGCCGTGATGAACGAGGGAGGATAAGCTGTGGCTGGTGAGCTCTCAGCTTCACCCTGCCACAAGGCCAAACATCACGTCTGACCTCTGAGCCTGTCCTGCTTTAAATCACTTGAATTCACGTCAAATAGTACTCCGCATTTTCCAGCTGACGCCCCCACCTCTCCAACAGGCACACAGAGACAGGAGACAGGACAGCTGATGCACCCAGCCAGGAGACTGGCAGGGAGCCCGTATGTTAATCCAACATCTAATGTGCCTGGGTAACTAATATTGTTTCGTTGTTTTTTTTAAAAAAGTACCTAAATATATTGATAGTCACACATACTGAGGAGCTTTTCTGGTTCCACTGATGTCAACAAACCCACTCCTAAAAAGTTTTAATGCTTTGTTTCTGTAGAGCTAAAATCTTTGCATCAGTAGGAGAACAGATCCAGCCTGGCAGATGGGAAATGCTGACTGACAGCTGTCCCATGCCACCTGCACTCCTGCAGGTACCTCCGTACTAGGGGCTGACGTGGAGTTTGAGGGAAGCTGCACCAAAGGATGGACCCCAGCTCTGTCATTTTCCCACTTTGGAGAGTTTGACTTTGGCACAATGACTTTTCTTTTCAACATAAAAATTGTGTAAATTTTGCATAAAATTACACAATATAGGAGAATTTTCTCTTCAAAGGTAAAACCAAATTTGCTTATGTGTAATTACAATTCTATTATACCTAAATGGGTTTTTCTAGTTTTGATGTACCAGACCACTTGGAAATCTGCTTCCCACTGGGACACAACGTCTTTTTAATGTAAGGAAGTTCCTAGTCCTTGTTTCTGGCCATGTAGAATTCAATACATCAGATCTGAAATCCAGAACAGAGAAGACTGAGCATATCATACATGTTGGGTCTCCAAGAGGTATAGAGAATTTCTGGACGAAAAGGAGGATAGAGTAATTTTAAGAGAGTGCTTGCTTTTTTTTTCAATAATGTTTTTTGTTAAAGTTGCTTAGAGATTGGAAATGGAAATTGACAAAAGTGGCTGTGATGAGGGAAAGGAATAGGAGCCTATGGAAAAGGCAGCAGTCAAAATTACTTGTTAACTGAGAAACCATGAAATAAAATATATTTATCACAAATATTTTTTAAACTTTATGACGTCACCTCCACACATATCTGTATACATATATGCCTACATCTGAAGAAACTAGCACAAAGTTTTTACACAAACTCTAATACATACACACAATTAAGCAAATATATAATAATCAGTGAGATATTTCTCCTACAGACTTAGATGAAACCACTTGGATTTCAAGAGAACCTAAGTCAATTTGAGCTGTGAAGTTCACTTTTGCCCAGCACTTATTTAGAGTGTCTCTTAAAAGGCAGTATTCATTCTGACAATCAGGTAGCCCACAAAAAAGTGATTACCCAGTAATTTACTATGCAATTTCCAGACATTGTTTTATGTTCAGATAAAGAATCAAATTAAAGTCTTATAAGCCTTGGAAAATTAGAGTTATCAAGCAAAGAGGTTGAATCACCCTGGAACACAAAATTACTGAAAACAGCTTTTTCTTTCTTTGTTCAAATTGCATTAAAATATTCTTACAGCTCCAAATGCTCACAGCAATAGTAAAATAGTCTACATTATTACTATTTTTAAAGCTCTACTTTATAAAAATGTTCTCAGTGGCTAGAAAGTGGTGAATCATCACCTTTTAATTAAAACAGCTAATATATAGTTTGAAAAATAATTGGTAATGGAGTCTTAAATGCGAGACAGAAAAAATAGTCCCTTCATTTCAGATCACTCCCCAGAGACACACCTACATTGTTAAGTATGCATATAGAGCTGAATTTTTTTGTTTGCTTTAGCTTGATATGGAAATACGGCACAAAACTGTCACTTTGATTATGTTCCTGCAGTGATTTCTTTTGCCTCTCCCATTATTTGAATCTCCTTTATAACAACAGAACCGCAGAAAACCAGGACTGTAGGTAACTAACAAACAATTTTTAGACATCTGTTTGCAAACACATTCTTAATTTGAACATTCAATTCCTTTGATTTAAACAGAGTGTATATGAATGCAGGTTATTATTAATTGCACAACTAATTAATAGTAATTTTTACATGCAAAACTAAGCACGGAACTCATGATGATCTTTTCTGCAATCTCCAGTAAGTACAAGTAACGGTACAAAGAAACCTATAAAATTTTGGTATGTGGGAAAAAAGTACTCACATAATAAATAAATAGATGAGTAAATAAATAAATGTATGCATACGCATATGTGTGTGTATTTTTCTGGAAGGTAATCCTTCCAGAAATATACTCTCTGAAAAAACAGAAACAGACCTCAAAACTGACAAAAGCTCCTCGTGAAATGTGGTTGCAATAAGAACAGTAAGGAGGAGACGGGTATGCAGCACAAATTTAGCAAATATACCTATCAAGAAAACAACACTGCACTTGACTGCCCTCTCACCATTTACACAGCATTCCTGGCAATTCAGAACCACAAAGACTGGCAAACTGGAGAAAATTCTGGAAAGAGCATAAATATAGATATAAAAATCCAGATTGTGCAAACAGCAGAGCTCTAGTGGATTATCCCTAACAATAGGCCAAGTGTCTGGGGCCTCTAAAAGTTAACCTGGATGTGAGTGAGTACCTATGGGCAACCGTATTGCAGTGCATGATCAGCATAAAGAGTGAGACTTCATGAGGACCTGTTGAAGAAGGAAAATGTTGGTGAAAATAAATTGAGAGGGAAGTTGAGAAATATTTCCTGGTATTCTGCTAACAGCGTGAACATACAAAGCCAGTGATGGAAAACTCATTGCTCAAGTTACTAAATATGGACTGAATAAAGAAAAGAACATATTGTAAAACTTGCAGTGGCAGAAGGACAAGAGATAAACACACTTTTCCATCTTTAACATTTGAAATTACTCTCTCTGCAAGTCCCATTGATTCACTGTCAAAATCCAAAATGAAGATTAACTCTATTTTTAAATACAGGAATATTTCACGTCTACTATTTCCATACAAACCAATGTATGACTTAACATTACGTTTAATAACATTTCCTATTCGTGTATTAGTAAATTAGTAATTCACTAATTTTACCAAAAAAGTGAACAAAAAAAAAGTAAAATAATTAAGATTATTTTTACTACACTTGTTTACTACACTCTGCAGCTGAGCTAAATTTCACACTTGACGCAGTAATTGAAAAAGCAGAATGTTCTCCCAAAAAACAAGTACTCCAAGAGCAGAGCTTAGTTACATATTTACATGAAAGGGAGGGAAGGATACAATAGCAGTTTCTTCCCTTGACTTCAGAAAAACTTGGTGACTCACAAACGATAGTATTTTGCAATATCCAGAACAAAATAGCCAGAACTCGTAGTTTCAGATTAAGATCTACTTTCAGATACACAGTTATGATATCAATTAATAGCTCCATTGCAAAACTTGAAAGGAACCTCACACCCACAACTAAAAAAGGATTCACTTTTTGAATAATAAGTTTTTCATATTCACTTTCCTCTCTGATTACAGCAATGTCCAGATGCTGAAGCTCCAAAATACCACAAGAAAGACTATTTTCTTGGTATTTCCAGTCGGCAGGAAACACTGACACTCTCATGAGAAAGTCTGTTCTTCTGAGGTTTCATGCTCAGTTATGCAGACTCCAGAGCTTTACTTAGCTTGGATAATGTTTGGGTAAGATATGAAACCAAATCTCTTGAGATTTGTCCATCACTTATTTTAGAGCTGAGTGACTTGAGTAAAAAACCTGGTGTGCAGAAACAGTTCAGAAAAAAAATATCATTCAGCCATTATCTCCGAAGGCTCCCAGCGCCTGTATAGGCAAGCAATTGCCTCTTCTAAATACTGGACCTCAGTTTGCCCAAAGCTAAGCAAGTTATCCAGTAGGTGTTCACCAGAAGAGCGTATAACTTAAGAAGCTATGAGACTAACTCCAGCACTCCCATGGACTAGTTAAAAATTAACGTTCATATTGTCTTGCACCTTTCAGGCTTGATATCTGGCACGGCACACCAGCAGGCACTTATGGACAGACATGGACAAAACAGAGTATCAATGGGAGCGTTATTTCCAGTTATGGAAGACAGCAGTGAAATACTAGAGGAAAACATGAAGTCCTTCAGGAGTCAACACTTCCAGCATTAGGTTTAAACAACGATACCGCTTGAGAAGGCAAAGGAGGATTTTCTGTATCACCCAGTGCTCTTTGTCAGAAATGAAATATTCCATTCTCTTCCTCCCAAGACTGGATTGCTCAGCAATCATAACATTAAGTAACCACAAATACTCATGAGTAGGAAGAAACAATCTGACAAGAGAAGATGCACTTGGTGAACACACTGTGATTACTGTACTTTATTAAAAATAATTTTCATTTCAGTATGTTTTGACAAGAAAATAGAAAGCATCTTGTGCAGGCTTCAGGAAATATTAAAATAACCCAAGGTGATGAACATGTTATTATCCAGCCTGTTCCAGAGGGAGGATGCTCAAGTACTGAAATGGTTTTCATTTCAAATACACATTCATTTTCAAGACACCACACTTGAAAAATTGGACTGTATATTTGTCATACAGTAAGCAGTGATAAAGAGCACAGCAATTTATGTTCTTTATGCAAAGCACTTGTAACTCAGAAAACAACTATAGCTTCTAAAAGGCAGCAAAGTGATAGCACTTTCCGAAGAAAGTGAAATGTTTTTTTCATGCCAGTTGGCCAATTCTGGCACATCAACCTTTGCTATGATAAACATTTTGGATAACATGCAAAGAGCTCCTATTCCAACCCATCAACACTCATGATGTCTTGGAGCTTTAGGCAGAGATGAGCAATACCTTCTGAATATTTCATGATTCTGATACTAAGAAAAGGATCCCGATACCACCCATCACCATAATGCTAAAATACCAAGGACCTTTTGAGCAAGAAGGCAGTGTGCTTCCAAGAAATGGTTGGTGGTCACAACCAACATTACACCTGTGCTATGGAGGGGACGCACAGCAGGGGTGGGCGGCACAGAGCAGGGTAAGCCACAACACACAGGCCAGAACAAAACCCATGTTAAAGACACTGTCTAGATTCAGTGCTCAACGATATTGGTCTCACATGGTATTTCTTGATTTAAGTATCCCTGTAGCATTATATTGTCCATCACTGTTTGTAGATAGTTCTTTTTCTTCTGCAATAGATCCTTCTGTAGTTAAATACCATTTGCACCTTTTGAGCCTCTTGTCATATATCTACCACGTTTACTTGTAGCCTGAAGTTCAAAAATGCTGTAATTATGGTAGCCAGAAATGGCTATTGGTTTTGCAGATGAGAAAGAAAAAGGAAAAGGAGAAGAAATCCCATCAGAAAACCTGTTTTCAAGATCTCCAATCCATTTTTCAGATTCAAGATAGTTCTACAACCTAGGTAAGTGGAAGATGCAGATAAAAGAGGTTGAAATGTTAGCTTTTAATCTAATCTGAATTTCTGAACCTGCAGAAGTTTTCCTATCATTACAAATCACATACCTCAAACATATGAAAAAGAATCAAGTGAATAATATAATATTTTAATCCTAAGTGAACACTTTTCTTTCTGTGATTTAAGGTAGCTATTTAGTGTTATTTTGACTGTCGGCTTGTATTTAAAATCACCTGCTGGTACAGTACACGGCAGTCACACACCACGAAGGTATGATGAAGGATGTTATCTGGAGACTGTACTGAAGCCACCTGGACATCAGGAGGTCAAACCAGCAGAAGGACAATCCCCTGTACACAAACGCCAACATGTAGGAAGCTTCTTGCACACTGAAATTCATGTCCACAACAAGCCTTTACACAGCTTGTAGAGAGAGAAGGCACATATATGGGTCCGGAAGAGGCATCCTGAATCTTTCTGGAAAGTGGATGACTATAACCCTTCAGTAGATGACCACATGGGGTCACACCAGTGACTCACATAATTTCTCTCTACCCTTTACCTACTGGAAGGATGTCACCTGATACATCCTTGTACCATATTTGTTGCCTTGACAGCTGTGCCCATTTTTGATTAGGGCACTTACAAGATCATCTAATACTTCTGTCATCCTTTTCCTTTGTTCCCTTATAGATAAGCTTCTAACTTCCCATGCAGAGATTTTCCTATTACTTCCTAAGTAGATGATTTTACTATTGGATTTGTTCCCTGTTTCTCACAATCCAGTCTTTAGGATCACCTAATTACTCTTCTGTGTAATTGCCTCATGCTTCCCAACTTTGTGTAACAAGCAGGTATCGAGGGAGTTTTGGTAGCAGTATCTTTGAAGATGACAATGGAAATCTGGTATATGCCTGAGAGAGAGAGAGAGAGAGAGGGAGAAAGAGGTGGGTGTTGCCAATGATGCTGATTGTATGTCCAAGCCTGCATCCAAACCGTAGTAGTCTCAGCAAGTTGCTACACCAGTATTGACTATCCTCAGTAGTTCTTGCCAAATGTTCAGGCACTTTCTGAATGTGAAAACATTTTGTTCAGGGTCTCTGGAGAACCTTAAGGGTTTAACTAAAGAGCAAACTCATTGGTGTATACTGCCAGTGAAAGGCCAAATATACAACAGAGAACAACTTTCACCCCATGAAGCCAGTTTAGAGAAAGGTATGCATTTCAATGCTTAATAACAGAAGATAAATGGAAGGGAGGGAAAATATATGTGATAAAATATTATTTTTTAAAATTAAAGTGAGGGTAATTCAGATATAATAATATTTTATTATTTATGATGGATATTTTCTTTTTAAAAATCCCACAATTTTTATGAAATTATACAGAAAATGACTGAGAGATACCCAAGTCTGTAGTAGGATCTGAGTTTGTTCACGGAAAGTGGTTCTGTGTCAGCTTAGTACATCAAATAAACCAAAATAAAAGAGAAAGCAGGGAGGAGTTTTGCCAGGACACACAAACCCAGCAAACATATTTTGTCTAGGAACCCAAAATGCCTATAAAGAAAAAAAAAGACATTTTAAATACCCAGTAGCATCCTCACATACCGTATCAAAGAAATAAAGAATCAGCAACCTAAAATTATTTTTTAGCCTTTCAAGAAACAGTGTTGAACCTCACATACTTGTGTACGTTCTTGGTCAGTCACTTGGCCTACATTCGTTATAGCAGGCAAGACAGCTAACAGTCAAAGGGGCTGCATCTCTTACACACACGCCGAATACATGTTGGTGTTGTCAATGAGGAGATGTGTAAATGTTTGCAGACTGGATGTCTGCTTCCTGTCAACAGCAAGCACTAGCCAGACAAATATCCGGCATGCACGGTTGTGCTTTCTTAAGAGTGTAAATGTTGTATGACAAAATTTGCAGGCTGCTTGTTTTACCCTCGGTCTCTTGCCCTCAAAGCCTTTTTTTGTGACCAAATGCAAAGGAAAGCAACTTCCTGTACCCCCAACTAGACCCTGGCAGCAGTGAGGCAAGTGGAGAGGAAGGTGCTGAGGTGTTAGCTGGCTGAAAAAATTAAGGGAAACACACAGGGTTAGTCAGGGCCCGTGGCCAACAGGGTGTCCACAAAAGGCGACCGACCTCCTTTCCATTAAGCAGAGATGGCAGCCTTGGCAGCTGCTTGCCACTCTACTCTTACATCTTCCTAGTCACCATTTTGTATTTCTGTGGCAGACCTGGGGCTCTTTCTTCCAGAGCTTCCAATGGGTGACCAAGGCAGGTGCTGCATGAGTGAGGAGATCTCATGCATGCCTTCATGCACATAATGCCATCAGAAGATCCTGTACCAGGTATTTCTATTACACTGAGACGATATTGGTTATGTGACCTTGAGAGTAGCTATGTTGTTCACTGCTAAAGGGCAGGGGTGAAGAGAACATGGACCTGCTCACTGTATCTGGCCATGAAAGGAAAAAAATGTCCTCATGTTCTTACCCCTCAGCGTGGCAGGTGTCTAGTTCAAGTAATCATTCCCCAGAGGTGCAGATTCCCTCATACACTCGGCTTGGAGCCTTTGAAGGAAATGGGGACTGCCACTCATATCTAGTCAAGGGATGCAACAGCCTCACCCTCGCCAGTGCTCTCTCCTGCACTGGAAGACAATATTAAGTTCCAGGAGGAACAAACATGGAAGATATCTGGAAAGTGGAAACCTTCTAGCAATCATACCATCCTGTTCTCTCATTTTATTTGTGGGTTTTTTTCTTTCTTTCTCCCTGGATGGCTGGGACAAACACTGCACACAAAAAAAGAAGCAGCCTTTCTTTGCCTTTATCTGGAAACAAGCAGATGGGGCAGATGAAGGACCTCATGCAAAACATGATGGTGTGACATGATGGGACACAGGCTACAGTACTAGGCAGTCTTCCCCTCCCTTAGTCTACATTGCAATTACATCTAACTTGGCATGCCCACTTCATCTTCTTATCAGGCATTTTGTCACTGAGAAAATCTCCATTTATTGTGTCGAGGCATTTTTGTCCCAGATAATGAAAATCTTTTTTAAAAAATAAAAAAAATAAATAAATATTAAGCCCAGCAAATCATGTGATTTGTGTGGCACAAGTGCATTGCACTTGTTTTAATCAGCTAACCAACAGAATCAAGCTTCCCTCTGGAAAGTCAGCATGTCAGTGTATGCTAGGAAAACTGAGAAAAAGTCAGCCTCCAACCAAAAAATAAACTCCACATTTTATAGCTTAAAATGAAGCCACTGAAGACTAAACATCTGGGCTTTTTGGATATCATCCCAGATCCTGCGTGTAGCATCGAAGCTCTTCATCACTGTATCCTCTTAAGAATTTGAATAAAATCATTCCCTCAATATAGGCTGTTTCTCTGCAGAACATCACAAAAAAAGTGCCTGTTACAGTAAGATCTTGGGGCAAGGCCTGTTTTTACTACATGTGTGGAGAGCATGCAGAACCACAGTGCATTGGTTTTCTTCAGGATCTCCAGGACTTCTCATAATACAAGCCACCATTCCGCAGCAACAGCAACAATCCACGCGGACCACAAAAGAAGCCAATTAAAGGGGGATTATCAGAACTCCTAGAAGTGCCAGTGGAAGCCAACGGGATTTTCTGTTCCTGAAATGCAACAGACACATCCACAGCACATCACGTCAGCATACTTTAGAGACCTTCCCACCAGCACTGAGCAAGACAGTATGCCTCCATGGGTACTGAGCAGTACATTAATGGTAAGGTCCTTCCAGGATATTTAGGCCTGTTTCTCATCAAATATAAAACAGATCTAGCAGAGCACCACCATGACACTGGTTTCAGTGCTAATTTGGAGAGGTCTACTCAGTACAGCACTGCAGTGTGCATTCCCAGATGCTCAGGACCTATTGAAAACCCTGGTTCCTGCACAACCTGCTTTGAGATCTCCACTGTCCCCATCTGTGGCGCTTTACAGTCAGTACCAGCCATGCTCAGATGCAACCCAGATTTACTGGGACTGCTGCGCAAGATTCTGTAGCTGATTCTGTGCAGGAGGTCAAATTAGATCAGTGCATACATTTAACCTCTGTGAACTGCTGAGAAAGAGTGTATGGAACATGGCCACTGGAAAGCAACGGAACGAGCACAACATTTCCTAAGTCAGAGGCACATGGATTATAACTACAGCCAAACTACACAGCGCAAGAGAGCCACACAAAAGACAAAAAGTATTGGATGAGGCTGAAACAGAATTAGCCTTAATAGACAGTGCCTCCCTAGAGCTTTTATGCTCACGGCCAAGCAAAACGGTTCTGCGCAGGAAGACAAGAACTGCAGACTTCTGGCATGGCTCTTGAGACACAAACAGTATGAGAGACTTGTTCCCATAGTGGAACGAAGAGATGAAGCAGACCCCCTTGAAACAAGCACAAATAAATTTGACTGTTTCATCTTTCACTGTACTTTTCTATATACAAGATAAAGTAGAAAATAACTATTTTAAAAGTTGCTAGCTTTTTCCTTTTTTAACTGACCTTCCTCTACTTCCTCTAGCAAATCACACACAACCATATTCTCCATTTTATTAGATACATTGGTATTAGGAAGCTCTACGGTAGGCTGTTCTTTTTGTTTCTTTTTTTCCAGTCTTGTACATTTTCTTTCCAGCCCTAAGATGATCACTCCTACTCTTCACTTTCAAGCTCCTTGTCTTCCTGCTCCTCTAAGGTGACTTAAAAAGAGAAACTCATGCATAGGCTAGGAAGATGGCTTGATTAATGACTTTTCCACTCCTGTAAGTCATTTCAAAAGAATCATTCTGTCCAGGGATGACAACAGGGAAGATGTTTCCATAAAACTCTGCATGCTTCCAGCAAATACATAATCATACCAACAGAGGCAAGGAGAGTGTGAAGACCTCATGCTCTGGCAATGCAATTCTTTTTCTTTTTGTTTGCTTTTTCTCCTCACACTTTCTGGTTTTCCCATACTTCCTGCTATGTTTCCAACAGATCTTTCCTTTGCTGCATTTTACGTACTTCTGTCATTTTCTTCCATCATCTTCTATTTCCTAGCCTGTATTTCTAGCCTCTCCATCCCCTAATTTCCCTTGTCTGCTAATTTCAGCTATTAAGATGTAAACAGTAGTTCTCAAAAAAAACCCAAACATCCTCAAATCGAAACCAAAAAACAAGCCCACAACAAAAAAACCAAACCAAAACAACAACAACAAAAAAAAACCAAACCAACAAACCAACACCAGTTTCTAAAATTGAAACAGGAAAACTACAAAAGATATATTAGGAGTCCAGTACAGAACTGGGGGGGCTTTGAAACAAGGTGAAAAGTAAGCAGAAAGGTCTGTTTTGAAATGATAGTGCAACAAAGGAACCAAATAGGGAAGAAATAAAGTGAAATCTAACCCAGATATTTGCTTGGAATTGGAAGCTTTTTTTCAGTTAAAAAAAGTTAGTATACTGCATCCATTATTCTTCTTGTCCGACATGTTCTGTACTTACTGATTTTATCCAAAATTAGAGTAGACTTTCCAAAATATCGTGAGAGTCTTCCTACTAATGAGACACTTAAGACAGAGAAAATGCCAGGATTTCTAGATAAATCAGAAACAGAAAGTACCAGGTAATTAAGATGGAAAATTTCTTTAATGAAAGTGTCCATCCCCATGTCCCAAGCAAGCCCAGGCCCATGAAGTGCTGTACTTATCTTTTTAACACTCCAAGATGTTAACCAATGTTGTAAGACTCAGTCCAACTGCCTCAGAAGGGGCTTTGCTATCAACATCCCCCAGCATAAAGGACAGCTTGGTCCTGGCTGAAAAGCCAGAACAAAGAAACAAAAACCTTATCTCGATGGATGCTGCAGTTGAGGGCTGCAGCACATTTCTAGGGCAGTGTGAGAAAGCCAATACTCTGATGGTGTCACAGCCTTTGGTTCCCTGCTGCAGCTTGCTTCACAGACTGCTTCTGTCCCATAAACACAGCTATAAGACACTCAAGCTGGAATTGGGTCCTTGGAAAGTTTTTGAACACACTTAAAATAATTTTTATCCAAGGAACGTGTACTAGAATTTTACTATTACTTGCTTCTCAAAGTATTGCTGCTACAGGAGAAAACTTGATTACCAGAGCCCAGCTGAAGATAGCTCAGCTTCCGAACTTCAGTTCTGCCCAGCTGCAGGTAATGTTGACTACTTTAGGAGGATGGGAACCCCAGGTTCCTCATGTGTCAGTGGAAATGGAGAGCAGCTCCTCTGCAGGGCATTTCAGAGCACCAAATCTAGATTCCTTTTCTGAACCACCTTCTGAAGGACCTTCTCTCTGCAGGTTATATGCAGAGTCTTGAGAAACCAGCTTTTAAACTGAGAACTTTGTGTTTGTTTCTGAAACTGGGCAGGGTGAACATTTCCCTCTGCAAGTGTCACTACTCAGCCTTTGTCAGACTTACAGTGTGGGGCAAGAGCCAGCTCATGGCATGTGCCAAAGGGAGAAGAAAGGAAGGGAAAGGAGGGCGAGACTTTCATGCTGGGATTGTATATGGAGGAAGGGACAGGGCAGCGAGGCACTCAAGCAAGGCACTGCATAGGTGGATAAGGAAAGAAAGGAAAAAAAAAGTCAGGGATACTTGCACATTGGATTTTAGTTCTAATAAATAAAAACTAGGGCAATGCACCCATTTTTATCACAAGGCTCCCCTAATGAGAGCACTGCTAATGAGAACACAACATGGACAAAAGCTTCTGTCAAAGCTCGTTCATTCAATACCAAACACTTCCCAGTCAAAATCCAGAAAGATTTCCTAATAGGGATTAGCTCATTTTCATTGTGAGCCAGGAGCCTTTGGAACAAAAATACCAAGTGTTTGGTCAGGAAAAGCAATTTGGGCCAAATATTGTTCTCATTTGCTCTTGGTCTTTCTTTCCCTCCCCTCTCTGTTCTCTCCCAGTGATGATGAAGGGTACAACTGTCACCACTACTTCTTCCTGTTAGCACATAGGAAAGACCCAGGCAAATGGCTCTTGCTCCGTTCCATTCATTGCAGCTGGGTCATGCAGGCAAACCACTGTGAGCTGATACAATGGAAAGTGACTATTAGCTGGAAAGCATGAACTTTTTTGCCTCAAATTCTTCTGTTCCCTTACATCTTTTTTACAGCAATGTGTTCCTATGTATATTAAGAAGCCAAATGAATTAAAACCAATGAATCCTTGTTTAATGCTTTTTTTTTCCCCCGACAAAGTAGGTGGAGTATACAAGCGTGTACGTTATTATATGTATGTATAATCACTTTTAAATAAAAATAGGAGGTCAAGTTTTCAGTTAGTGTAATTTACCGTATTAACAACATACTCCCCCCCCCAGTATGCAGCACCCTACTAAATGCTGAAGTGCCCTCTTAATTTGCATAATACGTATGTACTATCACTCAAATCCAAATGTGGATAGATACAGACATATCAAGGAACAAACAACTCACTGCATAGATGCAGATCTAATCATTCAGTGATTATGGCCGATGCCCAAAACACACTAGCTAGTGGAAACAACTCTGAATCTACCAAGCTGGCTCAATTTAATGAGCATTTCACTCACTCTCAGTGAGATTCTTTTTTAAATAAAAATCCAGAGTGTTATAGATTTGGGTGATCGTTTACTTAACTGAGAGAAAATGGAAGAAAAAATTACATACTTCAGGTACATGTGCTGAATTTCATCATTACTATGGGAGATCAAAGCATTTTCCTTAATCTCTTCTTAACTAAAATAATTTAAGCCCATTTTCATTGTTCCTTCCCCAGGCTGTACCCTTTCAAGGACAGTTCCACTGTTTTTAATCTAAAATACAATAACCTGTTTCATACACAACACACATAAATTTCTAAATCTCCCCGTGCCAGACAAGGGCAGTAAATTGAGAAAAGGACAACGACAGTAACTTCACATGTGCAAAGCCTGTTTCCTAGCAGGGGATCAATAACAGCTGACTGCATTACGGTCACGGGGAAAGCGGCACCAGGTTTACCGTTTTGCTGCTGGAGGTCACTAGAGCCCTCAGTACCACTGAGCCTGACGGTGTATATACATGACACAGGGCAGAAATGTGCAGAGCCCTGGAAGAGCACTGAACAAGCCAGCCCGGGTGCTGGAAGCAATACAGGGCCCAGGGAAACTGATCAGCGCGTTAGCACAGCAAGTGCCTCGCAAATATTTTCACTCCTCACAGAGTCTAAGTAGGACATTCTTCCTCCTTTTGCCTCTACTCACACCATAACTTTACCAGCTACATGAATCTTCCCAGGAAAAATAATAACACTAAAAAATCTGTAAAGTATTTCTTTCTTAGCTTCCCCTTTGAGGGAGTTATCCTTTCCTCTGAGAAAGGAAGGGCTAGCTTGTCCAGCTCACAGGGCTACAAACCAAAGGGTGAAAGTAAAGATACAGTTCTCAGTGATTGTCCTAGATCACCAAAGAGGGAATGCTACCTTCTTTTATCTCCCTATTTATCAGTTGAGCTTATCCCTTTTATTCCCTTCACTACGCCAATGCTAAACAGTCTGCAGGCCTTTTGATAACTTAACCTCTTTCTGCCTCAATTTCTTCTTCTGTATAAAGGGAATAATACATATATATTCATCTTTTGAGAATTAGACTAACTAATCCAACTAACCAGTTATTGTGCATTCATAAAGCACTGCGAACTCCTCAGATGCAAAGCATTACAGTAACACAAAGTTTTATTGTTATTGTTGTAACAATAATCAAAATTCAGACGGTAAGGGAAGATGCCAGCTGGCAGATTGAATATCTCGTCTCACTTATTGGCAGCAGTTTCATTGTAATAAAAGCAGGACCATTGCTGATTATGCTGGCTTGTGCTTCCAGTCTTCAACTGGTTAAGGAGCTGTTGTCAGCTTATTTCACAGAAAGCTCCTTGTGACTCAAAATACTGTCTGATCAGCTTTTTTCCATGAAGCCAGGATTCCCAAAAGCAGAAGTCCTTAAGTACATGCTTAGAGTAAAACCAGCATTTAGATGTTTTGGTTAATCAGACACAAAAAAAAAAAACCTCCTCAACATAAGAAAATAAAAAGGGTTTTCCCTCCCCAAAATAGATATGTTAGAGTATTCATGGCAAAAAATCCTCGATTTAACTCATCTCTAAACCCCATATTTGCCTAGTTTGTTTCAACTAAGTATATGGATATATATACTTACTTACATTCATACATATATCATACATCTTTCATTTAAATAAACCTCTTCCTTGGGGCTTGTGCCTTGATGTTGCAGATTGTAAGACTCTACTAGACTTTCACTCCTGTTCATGACATCTGAATTAGACAGGGCTAAGGGGTAGATTCCAATTAAAAAGCACCTTTTTGGGTGTCTAACAAAGGTTACACTAGCCAGTGACGCAGAAAGATGGATGCGTGACACAGAACGCACCGAAGTAACACTCTATACTGGCAAGCATGGACTCTGGTTGAAAGCTTAAAAGTAAAAAAAAATCTCTGAGGATGTAGAAAAACTTCTGGGAAAGATTTTTTTGAACATTTGGCCCTTGGCTGCATCAGTGAAAACCAGAAAAAAGGTTACGAAAGGAGTCAACAAACAGAATCTCATCCTAGAGTAATTGCTCTTCCTGGAATAAGCAATAGTTGATAATGATAAACAGCCAGAAAGCCACTGAAAAATGAAAATAAAAACACAACTTACTCAAAGAGACAAGACGGTTACTACTCACAGGAAGCATCGTTAATTAGAACTTCTAAAAGAAGATTTCTCATCTTGTAGGAACTTACTGCCAACTGATTGCTCCAAGGTAGGTTTCAAGACACACAAAAATGACAAACATATAATGTTACTAACTAAAAGGTGACCATGATGATGAGATCAAAGATTAATTCTGCATTTTTTTTATTGGTGAATTCACACAAATTAGAATGGTAAACTACAATGTAGCACTGGGGGTGTTAACAACCAAGTAGGGAAAACAACAGTCAAGTCAGACACTGGTGACCACTGCCTACTTAGTAGGCCAAGCAGACTAGCAGCATGCTGTTTCCCCACATATCTACCTACCATATGGCTTGAAATGTATCTATGTATGAGACCACCTCTCCAGGATATCAAAGGAACTAACGTCATGAGCAATCTAACTTCTGATTAGTAAAACTATACATTAAGATCAGGAAAACCTGATGCTCTCACAGTGCTAGAAAAAGCAATACCAGAAGGCCAGAGGATACAACAGAAGATTTGCTATCACTACAGAAATCTAAGCTGAACCAGAGACACAGCTTCAGTGTTCTTGGGCTTAGTTCGGATCTCAGGCAGTCACTATTGACACACCACAGGTTGGCTATACGAGAAATGAAAGGCGATGCAGCAGCCACAGCTCCAAATAGTTTCCAAGGAGACTCGTCTGATAATTGAGGATACCAGCACAAGAAAAGTCAACAAGTCAACCCAGATGTTAACTCCTCAAAAACACGTCCTCCAAGACAAAAGCAGGAAAACATAGCTTGTAAATCAAAGGTGATCTAAACGACTCTGATTACTGGTGACAGGCAAAATAGATGACCCATATTGGCATATTGAAAAGAAAAGCAGACTGGATTTCACAGTCCAGAAGATCGTACGTTTACTAGCTTTTCACCTTCAGAGCAGTTACGGTTACTTGAAGCACATCAAGTGGCAAAACAAGCCCATTAACTTCATCAGGTTTTGATAACATCTGACAAGTCTCCACCACTGCTCACTTGAATGCTAACAGAGGCATCTGAAGGTTGATCAGGAGCAAAATAGACCTTTGTTGTCTCTGACACAAGGTGGGTTGTTCTTGTTGTGGGAGAACAGCATAAAGTACTCGTTGGTTTTACTGTCTTGAAAGACAACGTGGAAGGAACCTCACTGCACTTCCCCCTCTCCCTGTAGTAGCCACCCTCTTGTTCATGTCAAGATCTTGCTGGGAAGAGCACCAGAAAACATGGGCTCCCAGAGCTCCACCATGAGCAACATACACTGTTGGGCCACTGTTGGTTTTGTCCAGGCTGCTGTTTACTTTTCCCACTTGTAGCAGCTCTGCATATTTATAAGGCATGGGTTCCTATTAAAAATAATGACAAGCCTTAATATGAGGTATCAAAGTGAAGCAATGAAATAAAGGCATGGGAGCAAAATATCCTGTTTGTATTCTGCAAGACACTGCCACGGATTTTGATATGAAGAATGGATAAATGGATGCTATCCAAATACCAGCTTAGCCCTTCGTAGGAGACTAAGGTTTGGCATTCAATGCCAAAATAGCAAGGTTGTAGTTCAAGTATCACACAGGCATACCTCAAAACTTCACACACAGTAATGACAACACAAAATCCTGTTAACAATAAGTTAAGAAAAGTCACAAATCACAAATGAATTTGGAAAGTAAAGAAGCAGAAAACATGACAGAATTCATGTATGTTGCAACTGGCATGCACGTTTGGACAGATATTCATAAAAGGCCTATTGGCAAACTGTTAAGCATTTACTCATTCAAACAAAACCAAAATCTGGCCATCAAAATCAACCCTTCAGATAGTAATACAAGTACTCTTCACCTGAACAAATTGGAACAGACAAACACCTTTGAAAGATGTATTTGTTGTATTTCATCTCTGTAATTTATCTTAGAAATAGGATGGAAACACCTACTTCATTTGCTAAGAACAAAGCCTTACCATCTATCTTGGCAGAAGCACCACCAGGCAGCTGGGGAACATGTAAGAGATGTTACATGTTGTCTCTCCATCAGCCTTTCTTCAGGAAGGGATTAATATGTGGGACGTAACAGAGAGAATGCACCAAGACCAGCCCAAGGGTGTCAACACATGTACTATCTGAGATTACAGGATGTATTCTAGTTATGATACATAATTTATATACATTTATTGTCCTTATTCTATTATTGTCTATACTCCACAGGACACAGCGCTGGACCTACAAGCATTTCTAGTGTTTTTTTTCCTTGCTATAGTAAAAACATACTGGGCTTCTACTGTTGGCAGCTCTTTCATCTCAGATTTCTTGGTAGTGGTGATTTATGTAAAAGTCAAACTCAAAAGTGCGCTTTCCTAATAATCTGTGATTTGTTGTTTATTTGTTTGGCAGAAGATGAAGCTTGAGGAACTGGAATAAACAGACCTGACTAAGCACATAATGCTACCTCTTTGAGTGCTATTTTAAAGGATATTTTTAAAAAAAAGGATGCGCAATAATCACTAATTATTTGCATTATAGTGTAGAAGAAAGGCTTACACTAAGGTTGGGCCCCACATTGCAAAGCCTTGTAGAAACCAAAAGATACGCATTTCACGTCTCAAAAGAACTACGGATAAAATATGTGAGACAATTCAAGCCTGGGAGGCCCAGAAATGTTATTTATTTTTCCTGTCTGAGAAAGAGTTATTTGTTTGTTTAATTGTACTGTGCCTTTTAGTAAGGAATGTTAAGGAATCTTCTGTTGACAGGAAAAACAATATAGTTCAAACTATTTCAGCAAGCATGCCTATTATTCACTGGATAGTATTATACATATGACAAGCATTGTATTTGGTGCAAACAGGAGAAACATTTGCTGTTTTGCTCAGCTGAACAGAGAACAGCTTCTCAGCCATGCTTTATCTATTTTTTTTTCAAATATTAAATATTACATCACTGTGAAATAAATTAATTGACCTGTGCTGTGAACAAATAAATTACAAAATTCAATATGCTGCTTTGAATTTGCAACTCATTTCAGCAAGCCAGTTCTGCAGTAGCTCTAACATATGAGTTAAGTAAGCCTTTCTGACAGGTGTAAAAGCCTTTCATACCACTTGCAAGGTTATGCTAGCGAAATATGACAGAAAACGTGGACTAGTCACAATATCATATGTTCTGTATCAGCAAGTATCATAACAGAAGGGCTCACTACACCAAATAAAATGTACTATGTGGTAAAACAATGGGTGTGCAGAAATAACGACATAACAGATCAGGCAGGAGCTGGGCTCTAATTTGGTGGGTTTCTTTGCCATAGAATTAACCCAAATGAGAGAACTCATTATCTAGGAAAAATAAAATAATGACCTTACCCACCAGAGGCATTACACTACGTTTGGCTAAGGAGAGAGGAAGCAACATTTGTTTGCTTTTTAAATGCTCAAAAGACTTTTATAAAATTTTGTCAGTTTCCATATGTCTTGCCTTTCTCTGCCATCCTGTTCCGTGTGCTTTCTTGAAGAGACTTTACCAGTCTCTCTTCCCAGATGTTTAGTATTGGAGGAAGTGTCATATATCACTGCTGGAGGAGGAGACATTGCTGGCTTTGACGCATACAGTGCTCCAAATCCAAGTTTGATTTTGTTTTGCCTAATTAGTGGCTCACGCCCATCCCTTGGCTCACATGCCTACACCCAGCTCATCCAGGTGATCGTCTGCATACTTCCCAAAGAACATTTTAACAGCCTTGGCCAAGGGATGCTTTTGGTTTTTACCAAAGCTGGGAGACTGCCAATCACCTCCATTCAGAATAACGGTGAATGATGGAAGGAAACTATTTCTCTATTATAAGACTAAAAAGCTGATGAACCAATCATGTAACTACACACTTGTGCTCTGTGCTCTTGGAAAAAGCTCCACCCTGGAAAAAATGAGTCCGTGTGGAACTGCAAGCTGGACTTTAATCAGGGTCTCTGTGCTACAAGGCCAGCACTGCATTTGGTATGTGATCCAGAAACTTCTGCAGAAGGTTCATGTGAATTACACATTGCCTCATGTTGAGAGTCAGGCAGCCAAAACATATTGTTCTAAACATCCTTGTTCACATGAACTTCAGCCACTATTTACTAGCATTCAAGGGAAAATAAAATAAAAATTACATCAACACTGATCTAATGCTTTGATTTTTTTACTAGGAGGACAGCTGTTTATACCAGTCTGCCTCACATCTGTGAAAATGCACAGCTTACAAGGACAGTTGAGGGTTGGCAGCAAGCAGAACTGAAAACTAGGTGCTTTAAGCCCCTCAAAAGCAAATTCATGCAGATAAAACAGATCATTTTCTGCCTCCTTAAAAAAAAAAAAAAAACAAACAAAAAAAAAAACACAAGAAAGAAAAGCCCTAAAGGGTCTTCAGAGAAAGAACCAAGAACAAGTGAGGTATTAACAAACACAAAACTCACCAGGACAAATAAACTAGGGATTAATTGTTTTGCTCTATGACCATCAACAAAGTCTATCAGCTAGCATCTATTTCCAGAACTTCCAATTCAAATTACATCTAATGAGTTTACAGTACGATTTTTAAAGGGTCTCGCCTGAGTCATAAAGACTGAAGCAACCATTAAGCCCCATTTGTTAACAGCTATGATAACTACACTGTCATTACGCACACTGTAGGACACTGTGCTACACAAAGGACTAATGTTATTGCACCAGACTAGAAGCACTTTAAAGTCATCTTGTGCAACTAGTAAGACAGGCAAAACACATTTTCTGGTCATAAAAAGCATTCTGAAATTGCTGAAAATCATACATTAGCATCAACTGTACATTTAAAATAGTACGTTAATCTACTATTTAAGTAGACCACATTCACCTGCCAAGTTTAGCTTTGCAGTTTCTCTTAACTACAGTTATCAAAACACACAACTGTTGTGGTTACATTTTTGTTTGAGTTTGATGATAGTTTTGCCCTCCTACTTCCCCCCTTCAATTATTTTCATTCAAAGCAGCAAATTCGTTTGTGTCTCACCTTCCTTTTTTTTTTTCTAAAAACATTAACATGTTATTCTTATTGTAACTGTTCACCAAGTCTAGATAATGGCACGTTGTGTCAGCAGATATGTTAGCGAAAGTGATGAAAACTGTGGAGATATACTTGAAGTTTTTGATGGGTAATCAGAGCTTATCTACTTGTAATTAATTTGTCACCACAGTGAAGATTTGAAATTGAAATCCACTGACCAGACTCTGATCTTCATGTATACCTGAAGAAAACTGAGGATTTGAAAGACTATTCTAATTTACAGTGCTGCAGCTAAAATTGGATTCTGAGGTTTTGTGTCTTCAGTTCCAGAAAATCAGTTTTCAGTAGAGCACTTCTGAGATGATGTTAGAAAAAACTAGCTTGATTTCAGTCTTAAGGAGATCCTTATCTTCCCACTTAAAGAAAATGAAATGGAACAATGGCACATCACAGGATCTTGTGGCCATGATACATCAGGCTAAAATTCTATAGGAGACTTGACAGTTCTTTCTGATAGATCAGAAACGATGTGTGCCCAACAGCATTGGCACGAGGCATTGCAGCAGTACTAGCTCAGTTCTGAGGGGACTGGTGGAATGGATAACAACTGCTACCCTACCGTATGTTTGTCCCAAGAAAATATGTTCCATTCACATAGGCCATGTGTGGCTAAGTGTATGCTTGCCCTTCAACATTCTACCCAAGGTGTTCTCAGAAAGCCTAATGACTTAGATCCAAAGAAAGCAGACGCATTATACAAGATGCACTAGTTTATAGACACAGATCAATCACAGCACAGCATTCCGCTTTGCACAGAAGGATGTGAAAGGAAAGACAACTTAGAGTAAAATGAAAAAAATCAAGTCTCAGGAATCCCCAGTTAGTATCAGTTTATATACAGCTTCAAAAGGGAAGAATTAACTTATTTTTTTTATATAGTATATGAGTATATTAGCAAATATAGAATATATAGAAAAATAGAATATATATTAGCAAAAAAAAAAACCCCAAAACCCCAAACTGGTCACATCTGTATGTTGAAGGTAGCCTTTGTATTCTACAGAAGGAATTACCACAGCATTTGTTTATATGCTTCAGAATAGAACAAGGCATCACCACAGGGAATGAGTCCTTGTCCTCTCTTTCTTAACAAGTCACTTTATCGTTATCACTTTCTGAAAGAATTATTTCTAGAAGATCCTCTATAGATATTCATTTGGGGGCATATACCTAAAGAGACAATCACTTAATATAATAAACATCTTAATTTAGAGTTAACATTTGACAGTATGTTCCTCTTAATGCTCAACTGGTAACTACCAAAATGTTTCAGCTTAAAGAGGGACTCTTTCACCTGAGGGAGGGGGATGGGAGGTGCACAACATCTAATGGCAGAGCGATGTTTTAATCTTCTTATCAGTCACAAACCTTATGTTTCAGTGTTTATACTAGTTACTGTAGCTATTTAATTGCTAAATCAAAGGCTTTCCCACATTTAATATGACCTCTCACTAGATACCCCTGCCCACCAGGTTTTGACTTCTCTTACTTCCCGGTGGAGTGGATATCTCTTTTGTAATGCCCCACAATTTCAAGTGGTTAGGGTCCCAATTTGCTATGTGCTGGTGATCAACGCATGTCTTAAAAGTTGAATGCTTACTTCTTCTAGTTAAATTAAGCTTCTAGGCAAGACCCGTGAACTCCTTACTAGTTTGTGTTATACTCTTACACACAGATCATGCCTGCCCGCTAAGCGCTCTCCTCAGACCAAGTGCACCCTGCAAGCAGCCCTGGACCCTGGCACATTCGCTCTTCTGGGCTATATAATCCAACTCACCAAGGCATTCATCACTTTGCTGCAACTTGTTCCTAAGGCAGACACAAATATTGCAGGCTCAACAGCAGAATGGACTGGGAAGCTGCCAGAAAACTAGTTTTCCTCTGAAAAATACCCAAATCAATTTAAATTAACACAAAACAATATACTGGTTTCCACAGACCTTTCACCTCCACATTGTAATTTCTACTCAAAGTTGCAACAGAGCTGAGGGCAGCTGAGCAGCCTGAGGGTCAGGACACCCTCAGGAAGGTGGAAGAGGTCAGGTTGGGCAATGATTCAGACCCAGAGCTCCAGCCTGAGTTTTTCACCCTCAGCCAGCTGTCTACATGGGGTGTTTCTTTCTGGTGGTTACAATACTGTTAACAGTGCCAATCTAAGGATGGGAGAGAAGCATCTACAGAGAAAACACCTTTTATTAGACCAACAATTGGTTGGGAAATATACTTCTGCACCCACAAGCTTCTCTTCAGATTTGAAAAAGCAGCACAGCCTTTCTCCCTCCTCTTCCATCTCCCCTGCCCCCATTCCAAATCTTGAGTCCACCCCAATACAGACTAGGTGAAGAGATCCCCAAAAAGACTTAACAGACGGGGAACCCATTTTTTGTTCCATTTCATCCAAGAGTATTAATTCACTGCTGACTGCAGCGGACAGAGAAGTTGGAACTCAACGGCAAAAAACCCCACTGAAACAGCACTCTAAATGGATGTAGGAAAGTACTAGTCAAACACTTATTTCTAACATAAAATAATTCACAGAAGCGTTGATCCAGCTGACTCTGCTTGCTTAGATGCATCCTCCAAAAATAAAATATCTGGTAAAAAGGAGACAATTTGGACCCAAATGAATTGTGCACAGATTTTGGAGTATGAGGGTCTTCTGTTTAAGATGGATACTGTAACTACACCTACTTAAAATTTAAATATTTAGAGACAAGAACATTTGTGTTTGGGAATGGTCTGCATTGCTGGCTTTTTAATGACAGCCAAGAAACTAGTCCTTCCATTCGTTCAAACTCTATTGACACATTGGCTTTGCTGCACGATCAGTGAAAACACAACTTAGCTGAGCTGCGCAGATGTTTTGAACTGGCCCAAAAGGCCAAGCAATGCTATCAGCATCCAGACACCTTAAAGTTGTTTCCCTGAGCGTTCATGCACACATCTGTACTTTGTATTTCTTCTTTCACCACTGACATCCAATAAAAAGCAACTAATTTAACAAGCTTACCAGTAGATGCTTCTATATTTCACTTATGTCAAAAAGAAAACATACTGTTTTTCAAAAAAGACAGCTATTTAATATACCATTGCTGCTCAGACCTGGAAGCCAGGCATCAGACACGCAGCTTATAGAAGTCACTGAAACGAGGGAGTAACAATGTATTTGTAAAACAGTATATTGATTATTATCTTTTTTTTTAAAGGGCATGTGGAATTTTCCCTGGGTGTAATTCAACATGCCTTGTCAAAGAAACATTTTCTTTGTATGTGCAAATTGAGCATTTATCTTTTCAGCCATTTGGGAGCAAGTGGCTTTGTGCTTTCGGCATCCTTTGTGCCACTGGTGTGTATACGCTTCCCATATCCACTTCATACCAACCTTTAAGTATTGCGACCATTGGGGCCAGACTGAAAGCTTCCTCTTAACCGCATTCACTTCTGATATCATTGTGCTTCCTTTGTAGCCCTTCAAAACAGACAAACTTCCAAGAAGCCCTCTAATACTCAGACTTTGAAAAGACCTGCTGTGTTCTCAGACTGCAGTCATCAACAGTGCCTGCTGCTCTTGCCCAAAGACCCCCCAAAAATATTTCTAGCAAACACATGTATTGCTTTATCTCGCCTTCCTTTGCACAATCCAATAATTATATTTTTTTTTTAACCTCTGGGTATTTTTAGAGCAATTTGGCCCTTTCTGTTTTACTGTATGTGATCTATTAGCTGCATAACTTTACAGACCGAGATAGGTTTCACAGTGATTCTCAGATATCCAAAACCTCAGAAGCTGAGGGAAAAAATGGAGTAATGGGGGCTAATTTGTCTGGCTGCCCAAACCAAAAACATAAAAATTACATGAAAATCAGAGAAATAACTTCATGGATAGGTGGTCTGGCTCCAAAAATGATGGTTCTTGAGTCCTAACATCTGGGGGAGTGATCATTTTCCATGTATAAGCAGCTCAGTTATTTATTAATATTAAAATATTTTACATAGAAAAGTAGTGTGGAACAAATGCTAACTAAAAAACTTCAGATCCAACAAAAAGGAAAAAAATCAAAGACATTTTAATTTTCCATAGTTATTAATGTTTGTTCCCATAAACATAAAGTATCAGCTATCTCCCTTTATGGTAATTTGATAGTCATATTAAAGATACAAAGATACCAGAAATGTGTAGAGGGGAAAAAACGCCAGCAACAAATTAAATTATATTGATACACCATAGGAACAACTAATGGCATATTTTGACTAGAAAAGTAACCAGCTTTTTTTCCCCTTAATTTTTAAAAAATGTTTAGTATTAAGAACTATTTATGATTTCCTGTGCAGACTTTTTAAAAACGTTTAATTAACCCCATAATTTCCCCTTGTCTTCCAGCCACTGGAAGCAGTTATCTCAACAGTGGAAAATTGTCTCGAAGTACTTAAGTGTTTAAGATTGGGAAAAAATGCAGAAGCTAGGTTGGTTGTGGGATAGTGCCCTAGCCTTTCACCTCTCCTGAGCTGGGTAAAAAAAAAAAAATAAAAAAAAATAATATCTGTCTTAGGTTATAAGTCAAATGGGCTTCATGATATGGAGTCCCTCAGGAACGCAGAGAAATGAGGAATGAGACACACACGCACTAGGACTCATAACCTACTTCTGCATTGCTGTGAGCTGGCTTCCTATTAAAACATCACACAAGCATGCACCTTCCTACTGAATCTTACCTGGATTCATCCTAGGAAATTCTTCAAAAATCTAAAGCTTTCAATCACTGAAACCACACATACACATAGACAAAAAGCCCTTCAACTGTTCTTGGGACCTACACCAATCTATGTTCGACAAGCTGACCTCTTGGCATGTAAAATGCCGGGTTCATTCTTCCTGCTCCTGCGCAGATAAACAGGCATTTGTGTCCCATGCCCTGCTATGTTGAGTGAGGTGGCTCAAACAGCAGGACCCCTGCCACTGCCTGCGGCAGGCTGTGCCACAAGCCTGCTCTCAGGACGTGGGGTTTGGATGTTCAGCCTCATCTTCCTTCTCTTCATTTAATCCTGTAAGCCTTCATCTTACTCTCCTGAATCATCCTTCAGGCCAGGTCATTAAGGAATCTCCTATTCTTATCAATCCCTAGTAGCTCAGGACAGCAGAAAAATACTTGTATGCCAGGAGAATAGCGCACACAGGATTAACTGAGCGGAGAGGTTTTCACTACAATACCTTTCCTCTCTGTCATAAGCACTAAAAAAATCAAGGCAAAGCCTATAATGTTTATAGGGAGTAGCAGTGACTTCCTCTAGTCCAGCTCACATAGCTGGAAGGGAAGAGAAAAGCTCCTGGGCGCAAATGACTTTTTCAGGGCTCGCTGCATTATCATTGCACTGCTGCAGCTACAATTATATTCTACTCCTTTGATAAAGACTAGAATTATTATGCATAGTCATATGTGCATATATGTATATATGCATAGATACATGCATCGCACATGTATATAGCTGAGAAAGATCTAGACAATGAGATTTTTACAGATAATATGATGAACACATCATACTACCGGTTTTGCATTAAAATACGTGTCCAAATACAGTTCTTTCCTCCAGCTACTGAACACGGTGCTTAGGCTGGACATACTGCAATAGAGCTGTAGCAACTGTATTAAAATTGTATTCTGAGAAGCAGAAGTACATTTTCACGAGGCTTTACACATGGTCAAGGATTCAACCCTGCCATTAAAGAGAACAGTCAGCCAGTAAATATCTTGTGCTGTTCTTCCCTAGCAGGAGTGTAATTACACCCCAGCACACCAAACCGCTTTATCTCGTCCTTGCGACCTTTATCCTTTAGCAAACCCACAAAGAAAAAAAGAAAAAAAAAAAAAAAAAAGAAGAAAAGCTGGCATTCTTGCTCCAAGAGCACCACATACTACTTTTAACCTGCTTCAAGATTTCACTGCCCTTCGAAACACTGAACTCTCCTCTGTGTGAACAACCCGACAAGCAGCCAGGCAAAGGGCCACTGGTCGGTCAACAGGAAGTAAGCTGGGACAAAAGGTCCAAGTTGAGGAACGCTTCTCTGGGCTCTCTGTCGATGTGCAGCCTCGGCAGCCTGCGCTTGGGGCAGAGCCAGCATAAAAATGTACTCTGGGTAACTGTGGGCTTTGATTAAAAAGCCACAGTGCTTAATAACAAAACCTGACTGGAGAAAAAAAGAGGACTGAAAATGAAAGAGCCAAGCTTATGAAAAATAGCTCGTGCCTTCAGGCTCTTTTTAAAAATGTGTTTTATTGACTTTTTACTCGATTAAAGGATATTGTTATTCTCTCCTTAGATACTGTCCATTGCTTCATACTGCACATCAATAGATGGTGAACCAATGCAAAAGGCTTAGGTAAAGCAATCTAGAGCCATTGCGTGAACCAGTTCATGTTTCTCTTTGCATCTCGGAAAAAATGAGCTCTTGAACTATTCAGAAATCCCATTAAACCCACACATGAATAGAAAATAATTGCATTTCCAGAACGTCTGTGTGTGCACTGACACGAAATACTAAGTACGTGTAGACCCTGCTAGATTCTGAGCACTTCCGAGTTAACTGTTGTGAGAAGCAGAAGCTTCCAGGCAGCTCAACCAAGTGGCATCACCATGCCAAAAGACGTTTGCTCAGTGAAAAATCTCCAAAGCGGGACTTTGGGCTGACATATGAAGGCCCTTTAGGTATCACAACAGGTGTTCAAAACTAGCTGCTTAACCACATAACAAAATCACTTACCTCATTTGCAACAGCCCGTTGTACGTACAAAGAACATGTAAACTTCTCTTGAAGGGGGTATATTTATCTGTAGCCATCCCTGAAACTTTACTGTATGCAGCTTTGGGGGATTCAATCAGATCTCCCTCTTCTGCCTTCCCCCCTCCTCCCCCCCCCCCCCCCCCCTTTTAAAAAAGCTTCTGAATTTCTTTTGCACATAAGAAAAAAATATCCTTAAATGAGACTCAGAGCTCAAATATGACTTTCTAAAACAGGACTGTGGATTCCTCTCCAAGTAATTTCAACTGGATGACTAAAAATTTCAACTGAATTATTAAAAATACAAAGATTCTTTTTCCTTAGTGCCAGAAAATTTCTGAGTGCCCCAAAGTCAGTTGGCTCAAAAAGTATCACTAATAAACAGAAGAATAAAAATAATTCACAAATTAAAATTCTTCATTACAATCTTCTGTTGTGGTGAGAAACCTTTTCCACTACATTATCTGACATGCTTATAAAGGCCTTTGCATTTAAAATGTGATTAACTAGTTTTTCTTATAGTTCAGGATGAAACCAAAGTAGCAGTACAGGAAAAAATTACCATCCATCATCTGTTTGGCTACCCCCTTTGCAAGTTCTCACTCCATGAAAAATGCAAAGGAGCTTGTTGTTCCTTTGCTGAAGGTAAGCTTTCTCCTAAATAACTTGTATTCACCCGAGTGGTGTGTGGACCTGAAAAGTTACCAAGGAGCATGCAAGAACGTGCTGCCTTATGGTAACATGCTCATATGAGCCTTTGCTCCCTCTCTCCTTCCTTTGTTGAATTTCTGATATAAATAGCAAGAATAAAAAGTGGTGAGAAGAAATTTTGCAACAAAAGTGATCTAATATGATGCTTATATCATACCGGGGACATACTTTTAACTAAGAAGGGGAATGACTGCCTGGCAACAGCTTTGAAAAACACATACTAGAGTTCATAGTGCTAGCAATCTGAACAATGTCATAGGAGCATCAAAGCGGAGATCTTACTGCAATGCATGGACAGGAAAGTGGTGCAAAACCCAACTAAATTAATCCTTCCACTATTCAGGTTGGACATTTCTGCCCAGTTATGAAAGCCACGTTTCATGACCAACAGGTTAAGTCCAAAGTAGAACAGAAAAACAATTACATGCCTAGGTAGTATGATCTGAGAGGAAAGACTGAAATAATCGGGGCTCAGTTACTAGAGAAGGCAGAAGAGGCAGGATAACAGTCTTCTGGCAAATTAACAGTTGCTGCAATGCATAAAGGTAAAACTATTTTTCCATGTTCATTGGGAACAGCAGCCTAAAACACAGCAAGGAAAACAGATTACATGTCTGAAAAAAATCTGTGGGTAAGCATAGCGTGCACTGCCTGGGAATGTTCAGGAATCCCAGTCATGGAAGTTTTTGGGGATAGGATGTAGGAATAACTGTAAGAAATAAATCAGATATTGTTAAGTCTGCCTTAAGATCAGATGGATGGACTATATAAATTCTTACCAGCCCTGTCTTTAAATATTATTTTTATAGAGCCCCATTTTAATCTCATTTGAAACTGCAGAATTTATGCTAATGTTAGACTGAATATCTCTCACAACAACAGGTTTATACTACCTAGCTGTCATTGATAACTTCAAGCCCGTAATAAATATGTTTTGTAACTAATGAAATGTTATACATATTAAGCTAACTAGCAGCTGAAGAAAGACTGCATATTTCATTCCAGTATTTTTTCATTTCTAAGGACACCTAAATTTTTCACATTAACCTCTGTAAATTAAAAGACAGATTAGCATTTGAAACCTTATGTATTAAGTGGACGGACAAAATTCATCAAAAAAATGTGCACAGATATAAATTTCAGGCTATTCAGGCAGTCAATCATTACACAGCTGGCACTGCTGTTGCTTTGTCTGTTTGAAATTATGTTCACCTCTCCTGTAAAAGCTTTCAGAAAACTTGAGAATGGTTTCTGATCCCTTTTATTTTCAGTGCCCAGTAACAAGACCCATGGAGGACTTCTGCTTTCTGGACATAACTTTCTGGAATTTTAATTTGACTGGTAGAAAATAATAAACCACAAAACTTCATGATAGTGGTAACCAAGCTTTGACTTTCCATAGTCATCCCTTACAGAAGTCAATCCTTCAGGAACACTTATTAGGAAAATGTGAAAGATATTGTGGAGTATAGTGTCTGAAATACAAGGAACACTGATTCTCTATTTCCTTATTTTCTGTGTCTTCTGTTGTTTTCCCTCTTGTTTGTTCGTATGTTACACTGTCAGGCACACTGGAATTAACCAGAAGATATGACCCAGATGTCAGTGCATTTGTAGTGGAAAAAGGCAATTTTAGAGTCTAGTGCTTAATAAAATTTTTGCATGATTTCCTACAGCTGTTATCCATGTGTTATTTCAGGATAGCTGAATCACTGCACTGTTAAAGAACTGAAACAAACATGCAAAACATGCTGAAAATGCAAATCCACAAGTTACTTTAATGTGGGATATAAGTGTAACGGAGCATTTGGGGCCAGCACTGATAAATAACCACTACGTTCTCCTCGCCACCAGACTCTGGATTCCAAAACGAAAACCCTACTTAAACATATGTATTTGCCATACATAATTATAACATCCTGATTTAGTCACTGGAGCCTCTTCTTTCCCTTAGGTTTAATCCTGTTTACTTGTGACATGATGTGGGTTCTCATTGCACTTCAGAATCCAGAGGCAAAATAAAAGTCTGTGGTTTAAAACAAAAGCTAAACAGAAATTCCTCCATCTGAACTCCACGTCCGATGATCCTTAGGGCCACAATAATGTGTAAGTTTCAGATGACAGTCCTGGAGCTTTAAAAAATAAATTTCCTTTTCTCTTGAAATGTAACAGAACAGGAATTGGTTTACCCTATGTTACGAACAGGAATGTGATCACTTTTCATTGCCTATATGAACTTTGAATAAGAAGCATTTGCCCTCATCTGTCACACAACAACAATACGAGTTCAACAAGCATTAAGCTTACCCTAAAAAATAGTTGAAAACAATTATCTATGCTTATGAATACACTTCCACTGCACTTGGGTGGCCATCTGCAAAAGAAGAGATGCTGGGACCAAAGTCTCCTCTGGTATAATTCCAATGACCTCGAAGTTAAACTAAGACTTACTTGCCCATTACACTTACTGATACACATCAGGATTTTTAAATAAAAACATATCTTGGGTGAGAGAGTTCCAGAAACAGATGCACAAAGCCTTAGAAGGGTTTTGTACACAGCATGGTGCAACTGAGTGATCCTGTCCAGCAAAACACCGGAAAAGCTCATTAATCAAGAGCCAAAAGCCCACACTCTGGATTTTTTTGTTTATCTTCACATAATTTGTTTACATAAACTTTGCACAATATTTTCCAACCCACTGTTCCTTTGGTATTTACTTATCTTCCTAGCAAAAGTTTCCTGCCAAATAAATAATTAGAGGATAGATTCTTCCCTTCCTAATTATTAATTACTGCTACTAGTAAGAGAAGATATTTAAAGAGTTTTGATAGTCAGGAACAGTCTACTCTGATACATTCATCAGTTGTCCAACAATTTCAGCCCTTCACACCATTTCTGATAAAAAATATAACATCATTAGAAAATATAAGGCTTATACAAAGGCAGATGGTTGAAAAGACTGCTCCACGTTTCAAATAAGAGGCTGTGACTTAAGGAGGTCTTTCTGGAGGAAGAGATTTTGCAGAATTTCAGCTGAAGCGGGCTGCCTTCTCTGTAAAAGCAGGCAGGGTTTAGCGGAGCAGAGGAAGGGACAGTGAGGGAGTGAGTTAGCAAAAGGCAAACAAGTTGCACACCCTGTACACTAGAAGGTGGCCAAGTATTCAGCTCTGCAGAGCAAAGAGTAGGATCTGGACCAACAGAGAAACTCTACTGCATCTTAAAATTATCCTTCCTCGCCCAGAGCTCTGGCTATAATCTATGTAAACACTGACAAGGGTCCTCTCATGCTTCAGGGCAGAACACAGGATCCCTGGCCTCCAAATGCTCTACCACTGCCTAAAAACAATTTTTTATAAAACTACTGTTAATGCCTGCATCAAATCCCCTTCCAGCACCTTCATTAGAAGTCATTAATAATGGCAATCTATAGGATTGCACAGAAATGGTGACCCACCAAATGAGTCACTATGGGCGTTCATGACAAAACTTGTTTTTCTCTTTTAAAATACCTTAAATAATCACTGAAAAGACACCTTTGAAACAGGTTTTGTTGTTAAAAAGGTGGCCTATCAATAACAAAACACACCCCAAAACCAGCTGCTTCACATTCCATTCATCAGCCTTTGGGTTGCTTGTGTCAAACATTGACAGGTTTAATGCATTGAGAGATAGGAGTTTGTCCTTGGCTCCAGCAGGAGGGAGGAAATGAAGGCTGAGCACCAGCCCACAGCACACATACTGAAAAGCCTTAGGAGTAAATTGGGGCCTTGGAAGCACTCATCCTTCCATGCCCTGGTATCACCCCGTGCAGACATCACAGGAGACACAGATGTGTGTGTGCATCACCCTGAGCAAGGACAAAAATAGCAATCCCTGAACTAGAGCACCTTCTTTTGGATGTGCTTGGGGCAATGCAATGATAACGGGCATAAGGCCCAGTGTTATATCCAGGGCAAACCCAAAAATCTCTCCTAGGCTTTATAAAAAACCAAGTAAGTCTGTCTGTATAAACACATATACTAGAATGTTCTGCACTAACACAGAGCAAACAGCCCCTACAAATGCAAGCATACACTAAGCAGACAAATAGATTTCTCTAATTTCAATTTTATGGGCAAATCTGAAGAGTGCCAAGAAAGTACAGGTATATTCAAGAGACACACCTGTCCTGTAAGTCACAAAGGTCTTGAAAAGAAAGACTAAGAGCAAGTCACAGCACCTGTTGCCTGCTGAGACAGCTGACAGAGGGCAGAAAAGAGGAACAAGTGTGGAGTGCTGTTGTCCTGAACCATCCCCCCACATCAGGAAATAAAAGATGCTGGTGATACTGAATTTAGAACCTGTGCTTCCTAATGACAGTTTTGTACAGAGCTTGGGAAACTATATGATCACAACTTGTAATGGGACTTTGTCCTACCTTGCAGTGTCCCAGAAGCAAACGTGTTCACCCTGGCAATCTGCCGGTTAAAGGAAATCAAGGGTAGCAAGGCTGAGCTCAAGCCTGGATCTTGTTTCCCTACAGAACTGGGAGAATCTCCAACACTTCCCAGGACAGTCCTCACTTTCCTCGGGGCTCCATCCCCCCAGCTCCTTCACAGCTTGCTATGGGAATCAGGGCAAGTTCATTCTTGTGTACACATCACCCAAGACAATTTGTTTAGGAAAGGCAGGCATCAACTCCAACTGCAAAACCAGCAATGTTTCCTGTAAGTTTGTAGTACCAACACATGAACCCCTCTGGTGCTGTAGAACACATCAGTGTTGCATGCCAAATTCAAGACACTTACTTTGTCCTACACATGGTTTACATTATTAATTATTAAATTCATGTTAAACACAAGATTGAGTATATTTTAACCATTACCAAAACATGGTCATATTCCCATCCTTACACTGGGCACCATCCCCAAATAAAATGGAAGATTATGTTCATTTTTGGTCTTGGTCTTCTTTTGTCCAGGAAATGCAGTGGCTAAACTACCGTGTGAACAGCACCTTTGGCCACCCAGCTCTAATCAGATTAGGAATACCTACAGCTCACTGAGAAATACCAGTGGTGTGGTCAGTGTCACAACCTGCTTCCTGAAAGACTGTCCTGATTATAATGCAGTCTGCCTTGGCTAAGATAGGCAATAGGTTCAGAGTTAGCCGATTCAGCTACCCAACTGACATGTCTGTCTAGGAGGATAATAAAAAGCGAAAGTTACTTTCAAGATCCTCTACCTTCTCTGGGTATTATATATAGTCAAGAGAGGCAAAAATGTCTCATGGCAAACACTAACCTGGAAAATCTGCTCTACTATACACTTTCTTTAGAATTCTGTAAAATGGGATTAATGGTACTTCTCCCACATCCTGGGGTGCTGAGAGATCAAATGCATCCAAGACTGTGAGGCACTCTGAGACTTCAGCAATGCAAGTCCTAGAGCAATCCAAGATAGACAGATAATCCTCATTTATACCAGATGGGGAAACACTGAAGCAAAGAGAAGTTAAGCAACCTGTCACTCAAAAAAAAATGTGGAGAGTACCGCAAAGAGAATTTTATCCCCCTCTCCCCTTCTCTACTTCAGATGTTTGGAACAAGCTTCAACATGAAGAATATTACTGGAAATAACAGCATGGGAGACAAGTGACTAGCAGATTCCCAACTACATATCCCAACGAATATCAAACACCATATCCTCTACCCCGTCACTGGTGTTAGCATACATTACCGCACAAAATGACTGAATGCAGCATGACTATACTCATTTTGATAGTGATTTTTTAAGTCAGTCAAGGGAAGAGCTGGCTGTCACTTCTAATCCTTTACTATGAAAGGTGGCAGCACCAGCTCTACCTCGACCCTTCTGCAGGATCTTACACATCTGAGCACCAAGGGGCTCACAATTACTAAACAAGTTTCATGGCAATGTAGTAACTAATGACATTGGAAGAATTAATCTTTATTTCCACTGGTAATGCCTCTGCCTGGGTGGTTTCAAGAAAAGTTATAAGCCAAGGAATAGCAATTTAGAAGCTGTAAATGTGAGGACAGAGATGTCTGTGGGATTTGTGTGTGTTAGCTCTGCTTGCAACAATAGATTAGGAAATCACATCAAGAGTTACAAATGAAAAAAAAAAGGAGGGGTGGGAGGGAGGAGGAGGGAGAACCTGAAGTTAGACTGAAGGGAACTGCTGCAAACTTTGCACTTTTGAAAAAATACATCCAATAAGAAGATCCTCATAGGTTAAGAGAGTTTATACCTCCCACATTCAATCACAAGTTACACAGCTACAGTATCTCCCATGTGCAAAACAGACGCATGTGGTGATTTAAACCACCCAGGAAATCAACACTTTACAGAATGATTGTTTTTACTACCAAATGTTCAAATTCAGAAATGTTTAAAAATCAGAAAGAATGTATTGCCATAACTTTAAATAAGCACCAGTATTTCAGCAGTTTTATTAATGATTTCCTCAAGCTCAGCCCTCTAGAAATGTCCAGTTCAAAACAACACACTTCTAAAAAAAATGAGTGGAACTGTATAAGTCATACGTTTATAACATTAATAACCATTATACAGCAATTTGTTATGACAACACTATTTCAGAACTCAACGATATGATCAGGCAAGAAAGCAGCTTCCTTAAATATCAGGATTCATGGACATTCTCATATCACATACGTATAGATATTCAAGCTTTTCCAGAAACAACATAGGCATTCCATTCAATCATTTAAAAGGAAATACAGTTGTCTGTATTATTTTTAACTATCAAAAATCTGTCATTATGTAATATTATGTTCAGCAGTTCATCTGATTCTCTCTAGAAAAAACAAAGTGCTGAGGTCATTGAGTTTAAATTTAAAACAGCAAAGCAGTGTGACCAGGCTCCTGCTTTCTGATGGCAAACGCTGATAAAATACTCTGGTCCCTCCAAGACTAAAATGTGTCTCACGCTAATCTAAATGGTACTTTCCATGAACACTGACAGCAATGAAACTTACTGAGTACAAATATTAATGACGAATGACCACAGACGTATGGCCACAATAAACTCCTTATCAATTCAAAAGCACGGGAGTGGGAACATATCTTTGAGCAGTTATCCAGCACTGCTACTACTTTTTATTTACCCGAGTCACTGTAGCCATTATCTGCATAAGGGGTACTACTGCATATTTTTAGTAGATAAATTTGGAATTTTCATAGTAGTCCTAGTAGCTTGCATGGCCAGAAATCAGTACATTTCCCACAGTTGAGTGAAAAATATGGAACTAAAGGGGCCATCTCCATTTTTAAACTCAGGTTTACTGCATGGGATTAAAAAATACAGATCATATATTTATCACTCAGTAATTATATTTCACTTGCCAGGACTCCGTGTTTTAGTTTTCTTAATTACACCAATTAATGCCATATTTTTCTGGTCTAAATGGTTTTTATGAATTCTTTACCTCCTGGAGACATTTGTAAAGAGTTTATCGAGATGCACATGGGACAGCAAAGAAACCTCAGGTGGTTTAATCCTAGCTTTGCCAACACTTCCCTCTGTGACAGTGGATAAAAGACAACCTCTTCCTCTCCCCTCCTGTAGCTTCAGTTTCCATGAAAGGATCTCAAAATAGACTAACAGACCTCCTGTGAGGAGATCCTAAATTTATTAAACTATTTTAAGGAATAGAAGTTCTGACTATTAATAATTTAGCCCTATTGTTGAACCATATAAATACAGACACTGCAAAATTGCCTCACATCCCTATTAACTACAACCACTCAAGCTAACAGTAGTCCATTATTTGTGACAGTTCTCCAGTTTGAGCTTGCTAGTTGCTCCGCATGAATTAGGAGTCTTCCATCATCTCTAAGGTAAGGACTCAAAATGCATGACTTCAGAGTGTACTTTTTAAGTGTTTCTTATTCTTAATTTTCCCACCTAGCACTTATTATTAGCCTACACCGATTTTCCTCAGGCCAAGTAGTACCATCACTGCTTCCACACAGCCTGGCCTTTCCTCCTATTGATCTTCCTTGGGAACAGGGTCCAGAGAGGATTTCCTCTTTGTCAGGTGGCAGAAAACCACAGGTAGTATTTTGATAGAACAATTAACAGAAAAATAAAACCCTGTGGAATCTTCAGATGATAATTTGCAGGACTTTTTGCAGAAGGGGTTGGCCAACATACCCTAACAGGCACAGTCTCTAATAAGAAGTTTGTTTTTTCTAGGCAAAGCTCACATCATTCCTACTTTCGTTTCGTGGTGTTATATACCATATTTGCCAGATGAGAAGGACGTGCTCTTTCCAGACTTTATTTGCTTATCCTCTGGGTCTTGGGTTTTTTGTTTGGTTTTGGGTGGGGTTTTTTTTGTTTATTTTTAAGATGATTGGTAATACATTATGGTACAGCTCTCCCATTATAACTGGGGGGTAGGTAGGGTTTTAAATGCAAAAGTTATCCTAGGTCCTCTTTTTAGCAGAAGAAAAAATAAATAGTTTAGCCAAGACTCAGATGACTAATGACAGACTAAGCATTTGTTTCATTAGTGACTTCCTCAAGTTTACCTGCACTGGCATATTATGAAGGAGGGCAGGTGTGATAGCTGTCTACAAATACATGACAGAATGTCATAAAGGCACAGAGAAGCCGATTATTCATATTGCCAACAAAGGGTAGAATAGGAAAAAAAGGGCCTTCACAATGTTTAGAAATCATTCCAGAAATAGTGCCGATTGAAAAGGAGAGACATGCAAACCGAGACTTTCGGAAGGTTCATGCCAGGTCGCCCACATATAACGCATTTCAAACATCATCACATTAATAAAATCCCCTATGCCCTAAATATTTATTAAATAGGACTTCCTAAGTACATTTTAAAAGTGTCATGACACCGATTTGATTTCAAATCTGATCATAAAAACTACAATCAATCTCCTTTAAAAAAAAACCAAAAAAACCAAAACCCAAAAAAAACCAGCCCAAGGGAAAGCAAACAAAAATAGTTTAAGGGCACCAATATATAAATTCCCAGTTTATAACGTCACTCATACACTCACGTGGGGTAATGCATCTTGTTCTGATCACTTTCATACTGGCGATTTGTAAACAAACCAGAGGGTTTGTTCACTGATGAACAATAACATTGAATAGAGGTCAGCAGGAACAGTTTTACAAGGAGTGATTGCTGAAGCTAAAATATATTTGTTGGGCTGAGTAAATACAAGAAAAGAAGAATGCATTTTAACATTGAACTATAATATTGAAGGGTAAAAAGTAAAAACCAAAGAGGGAGATGAATTAATTAGTGTGGTGCCCAGAGGTAGGGGAGGAATGATAATGAAGAGTAGTGGGATTAAATTAGGAAAAGCACAATTTAGGCTGAGTATAAAGAAAAAAAAACCTTACTAATAATGAGTTTTATTGTATCGGGAATTAGTCTCTCGGGTGAAATGATGGAAACACCTGTCTAAGATTTAGCACTTTTAAATTTAGGTTGTGCAAAGGCATTAATGTATAATACACAAACTATGCACAAAGGCATACACACTTTGGGGAATATACCAATGCTGGTGGAGACAGAAGGAGCGGATGCAGCCACATCCTGTCACATCTCTACGACGGCGGTACAATTACCAACATCCTCTTCAAGAACTGCCCAAAACACAGTCTGCACACACATCGGACAAGTTCTGCTTTGAAGCATCATCCACATGGAAATAAGAGATGGGCACATGCCTGATGGGATGGGCACACAGGTAGGTGGCAGAAGTGGCTGGCTCAGCAGAGTCCCAAGCACGGCAGGGTAAGGACACATCAGCACAAATGGACTCTGTTCCCAATTCCAGCACCGACTCTCTTTGCCACCCTTCCGTGCCTTCCTTAGCATGCCCTTACCTACTACAGGCAAAACAGTTAGAATGCTACAGGGAAAGAAATCCATAATCAAAAATGTAGAATTTAATTTGCCCTAAATAAAATGTTTTGTTTCTTTGGAGATTAGCTAGCTCATGCCACAGCATTCAGAAGCCAGGCTTGGTGCTCTACTCACAGCATGCTGGTTTTTAGCTCTTTCTGAAGTAAATACAGTGGTTCAGAGACACGACTGCTATTGCTGCTGCCTCTTCGTTTAGTTCACGAAGGCCAAGCAAGCCAGCTAACCCCACTATAAAACAAAACAAAGCAGCCCTTCAAAAATGGCTACAAGACAAAAATGTCATAGTGTAGCTGGCAATCTGACTTCTTGTTTGTAACAGTTTTCCTGCTATTTTAAGCAGGAAACATCACCTGAACCTGTTCTAACATGTTTCTGGCTTTTGCTCTGCCTATCTCACATAAAAGTACAAATCAGCAAATGCTTTGCAGGCAATTCTGAGAGCACTGCAGGGACCACAACTGCATAAACAGTTTGTGCCTAATAACAGGCAGGTCGTTCACCCAAGTGAAAAAGTTTTTTATATATATATATATATATATATATATTAAAAAAAAAAAAAAAAAAAAAAAAAAGGTTAAACCCTGTAGCTTTATCAGGAAATTTGAGGCTTTAAACTGGAAGCAATTTGTTCAATGGCTATTTTGACCACAGAACTTCCTAATCTCAGTTCCCATAAAGTCTGGCTTGGAGCCAGACAGAATGGTTCGTTTCAGCTGCGCAGATATCTTCCACAGAGGAAATAAAAGGATTTCAAACCCCAGAGTCATTTCCTTTGGTTCTCAGCTCATTCAGAAAAAATGTCCTTTCGGTCAGTGATATCTCCAACTTAATTCCTGCAACATGACTTTAAAAAAAAGGAAAAAAAAGTCTTTGTGGGAAACTTTTTCTGAAGGTTTGGAAGTGTGCCCTGAGAGCTCTTTGCCAGTTGCTGTAAAATACCTTCTTTCGTCCCAGAAGCTTGCAAAGCAAAAGGCTCTCTTCTCTTCTGCATTAACTCTGAGCTTTCCAGAAGTTCTTACCATGCAGTCCTAATTTAATAATTAAAGAAGGTATTCATGTTCATACCCATAGAAGTAATAGTTTGCAGAACCGCGCATCAAAATAATCCATTACATATACTTGAATCACAGGGAATAATCCATGTGCAGCTTCAGGTGTGGTAGTGTAAGCAGAACAAGTAAGCATTTATCAAGAGCAGCAACGTATAGTTTTCCCAAGAGTACCATAAGTTTTAAGGGAAATAAGCATAATATATTACACACCTCTGTGCCTCACTTTTAGAAAGCAGTTGGCAAATATTTGAAGATTCAGCCCCAAATCTGAAAAGTGATCCAAAAGATTCAAATAGGATGTTTAAAATAAGCATGCAGGCCAGCCAACATAAATATCAGGAGTTTAATGTCCTCTCCAAGTGAGTACTATGCGCACTCCTTTAAGCTTAAGCATGTAGTTAGGGTTTCACTGAAATAATGGAGATAATATTTTTGACACACAGTCTAGCCATAATGACCAAATTAATTCCAAGCACATCAGGGAACAGGGAACACCACCTTTGCATCACCACAAAAGACAGAGGAAGCTTTTCAGATACATCCTCAGGCCTGTGATATTTCTAACAGTACTATAGAACAAAATACTGAGTTATAGAGCTCAGTACAAATGGTAGCATTTCTCGGTCCTATAATAGCAAGTTTATGCATCCCTTGTCCTAAAATGAACTTTGAAGCACCAGGATGCATCACAGCCAACACGTTTAATCAAAAAGATTGATATTAGTGAAACTTAAGGCCTTCTTCAGTACTATGCTTCAGCATGCATCTAAGTATACACATCCGAAGGTGGCCCTTTTTATATTCAGAAAATTCAGAAGGCAGAGTAAAGGACACATGCAAAATGGAAAAGTTAATGAATTGAACCCTGCTGTCAACTTCAAATGTCAGCGCCAATCCTGTGACTAATAATTAAATTACTCTTTCTAGGAAAGTTTATCACTAGACCAAAATTACATTTTCAGCCATTATTTATGAATTGCAACTTGCATAACTTACATCTAAATGCTCACAATTGTCAATTTTTGCATTATAATGATGCAAGGTATTATATGAGATGGACCAGTACATCAACTTTGAAGTAGCTCAACACACATATACACATATCTTTACATATATATATATATATATATATCTATCTCACAAGCTCCTTGATAACACTGCTCCACACGGGGCAACTGAGGTCTTAAAACTGAAGGCCTGCTTTACCCAAATTCAGAGATTTTCTTACAATGCCTTGAATAGCACAGACTAGACCTGCAATCTACAGTGTAGACCTCTACTAGAGAGGAGATAAACTATAATATTAGATCTTATTTGTATTTTCTGAAGAAATGTGGGGAGCTATCTAATTTATAAAAGAAACAAAATAAGTAAAATAAATAAAGAAGCACACTTTTCTATATGTCAATCTAAACATTTCTGTATTGCAAAGTTTTTTACAATTAAATCCTTATTTACCAGGATAAAATAACAGTGCAGACACATTGATGCAACATACAGAATGAAAAGTGTATGGGAGGTTTACATAACAGCTATTGTTTCTGAGGTTAAAATAGACTTTTTTTTTCTCCTTTTTAATTTTTCCCTTTTTTAAAAAAAGTTATATGTAAATTCAAACCAAATGTTGACTGGAAAGTTTCTCCCCTTTTACATTCCACTTCTCCCTTTCAGGAATACCAAACCCAGAAGCAGAGTGTCAGTCTTTACTGTCTAAACTGAAATGAAATTTCTGGTTTCACTTAGTCCTCTGGGCAACATGTGCTTCCACTCTTTCCTAAAACACAGTGGGAACATGGGGCTTTAAAATCATAATCTGAAAATCCCATTTTCTTATGAACCTTATTAATATGAAAGACTAAGTGATAGTCTCAACTTCCAGTTAAAATAATAAGGGAGCATTTCATAGCCATTCCTCTGCCTTATCCTCACTCCCAAAACACGGTGAGCTCACCTGGCTGGGCTTTTGAAGGTTAATTTGACACAATCCATTTTGGAATTATTTTGTTTTCTTTAATGTGCAAACCTGCAGACATTTCCTAGACCTCACAGTGGCAAACACACATGTAATTTGCAAGGAGATGAACCATAAAGGAGCAACATTTGACTTGTCCAGCTCCTGCTCCCCAGCATTTCAGCAAACCATCGCAGCTCCCCCTCTGCAGTCCCATACACCCCAAACACAGCCAGTCAGCTTGGCGAAGGGCGAGCAAGATTGCTGCCCGCCACTTTAGCCCAAGAGCTGGGCTCTGCTCTTGAAGGAGCTGCCCCAGGAGCCATCCTCCAGGGACAGCTTTTTTTAAAAGCCTGGAAGAAAAGTGTGGGAGAGTGCCAGTGCCCCAAGGGCCCTCTAGCCAGCGTCCAGCGGAGCCCAGCTCCCAAATCGTTTGCCCCAAAGAGAGCAGCCCTAAAGGCAGCACGTCTCTCAGCTGCCTCCCCAGCACTCCTTGCTGAGGTACGGCTAGTCAGCTTATTGTAGCAGTTGAATGAAATGCTGCACTGAAAAGCTACATCTCGCAACATCTGCCTGACTCCAAACTCAGAGTATTGGGGGAGCTCTATGAAATAAGTGCATGTATTTGGACAAGGAGTTGGTCATTGAACCCTCACCTCACTCTCGAGTAGTACCACAACTCCTGTCATAAAAACCGAGCTTGCTCTACCTGCTGTACCGAAACTTTGCTGCTCTAGTGGTCACAAACTCTCACCCATATTTCACCTGTAATTTAATCACGGCCCGTTCACCCTCGCTTATTCTTGCTGCCAGCACTGTGCACACATTTTTTCCCCTTGCCTAATACCACACGCTGATTTCTTCATAGACAGTGTCTTTCCTGTTTTGTTTTGGTTTTGTAAATTTTTCCTAAATGCTATGTCCTCTATTCCTCACAAATCCCTCTCTACACTCTTTTGAGTAAGAGCCGCCGCAATTTTTCCAAGAACTAAGCTGAGTTTGACCGCATGGAAGGAGAAGAAAGCTCTAGCTTTTGTCCTTAGGGCAGCAACAGGAGGAGAGGTCAAACACGTTACCTGGATAGAAAGTCGTCAAAGAAACAATCCTATCAGATACTCAAGGAGAAGAAATGGAAGTGGGAATGACCCAAATTACTATGCCAGCCACCATTTCTGTGTCTTCACCATGGGAAAGCTGCACATGAGTGCGCTGTGCAGACAACTTATGGACTTCAGCAGGAGATTTTGAGAGCAAGACAGCTCTGGGAGGGACTAGATGAGACATTCAGCAGCTGCGCTTTCTGGGATGCATTTCCAAGCGATTGAGCCAAGTCCTGCTAAGGGAGAGAAGGGAGAGGTTTACAGAGGATATTTCTGCAGCGTCCTACAGTAGGCCCAAGGCTGTTAGGGCAGCTGCCCATTCAAGGTGGCATTCAGGTAGTGCAGCAGGATGTGATCCAGTGCTGGATCTTCCCCACTGAGAGCTGCTGACTTTGCACCTTTTTACATTGAGAGTACCCCTCTAGAACTCAAGAGCTGACCAGAAGGAAGGAGCAGGTTGGAGTGATGGCAGTCTCTCTCACCAGGCAAACAGATGGGGAGAAAACCAGAGGGTGATCACTAGATCTACCCCTTTTGCAAACAAAATGACAGGCCAGAGAACGTTAAGTGGACATACTTAGATGGAAAGTAACCACAGAGTCACTGTGCCAACAACACAGCTGAAATGCCAGCAGCTACCTACATGTTTTAAGCCTAAGAAATAAGACGGGTGAACTGGAATACATACTACAGTAAGACGACACTTGAGTATTAGAAAGACTGTAAAAGTGAGGCAGTAAGTTGACCACCGTAACACTAAGATACAACACAGACGGCACAGAGTAGGCCATGGTGGTGGTGGAAAAACCATCAGGCTAAGCATGGCAGCGAGTAACACAGAACCTGCAAAAACTGAAATCCCAACCCTGAACATGAAAAACAGAGTTCTGCATTACTGGAGAGCTACCTCTGTACTCCCGACTGCCCTGCCAGGATAGCACCAACTGCAACGTGCAGAGGAAGGTGCAGAAAAGCAGTAAAGACAGAAAGCGAAATGTTCATAGAGGAGTTATTCCTACACAGATTGAGCAAAATGGGATACAATGCAAAGATCAAATTTTTAGGTGCTATTTCAGAGAGCAGCTGCTTAGGAAGCTCAGAAGAACAGATGCAATTCTTAATTTGAAATGACCACAGAGGAGGTTATGGGACAAATTGACAAAAGTGAACATGAACAAATTGCAACAACAGATGGTACTCGCCCTCCCCATTTGAAAAGAGCTCCAGGATGCAATAGCTGACTACACACACTAATAACTGGTGCTCAGCTTCTTTTCTAAAATTGACTTTGTACCTGAGGACTGGGAGGTGGCACACATGGTGGCAGTGTTCTGAAAAGATCCCAGGTAAGATCTGGGTACCTACAGATCTGTAAACTTGGTGTCAAATTACCAGAAATTACAGAAACAGAGTAAAATCAATGGAAATACATTATGTGGAAAGAGTTACCCTGGCTTTTGTAGGTTTGCCTCACAGACCTATCGGAGTTCTTTGAAAATGTCAACAAGCCCCTGGCTAAGGGGGATCTGGCTAATATGGATCTCCAAAAAGCATCTGACAAGGCCCTCACAAAAGATATCTCAGGAAATTAAGCAGCCATGGCTTATGAGGGCAAGTTCTTAGATCAACAATTGGTTAAAAGCTAAGAACAGAGGGTAAAGGGCATGGTCTATCTTACAAGAGGGGAACAGCACCAATGGACTTCCATGGGGAGCTTTGCCAGGACCCATACTGTACAACCTGTTTCTAAATAACAATAAGAGGGCTAAGCAGCAAGGTGACGAGATTATTCAAGAGAGAAAACAGGAGGGGAATTTGTGAAGAAGTGCAGAAGAACATTATTAAACTAAGCAACTGGGTAATAAACCAGCAGAAAAAAATTAAACGTAGATAAATGTAGTGATGCACATGGGAGGTAATTCCAGTTTCCCATTATAAAATGATGCCCTTTCAATTGTGCATAGAAATGTCAGCTCCATATTTGCTCAAAAAGGCAAACCAAATTCTAGAAGTTGTTGTAAAAGGAGTAAAAAGCAAGGCAATGAATATACTGCAGAAATATCTACATGTATTTCACTGTCAGGCCCTCCTCCTCCATAACTTTTGAACCAACTGACCCTATTCAAGCAAATTTGACAGAGGTAGCATTCTCAATTTCTTTAAGTTCCAAAACCTCAATCTCATTACCAGACACTAGAGAAAACACAGCAGAAGCACAAAACAGAGGCTTATTAATCCCAGCAGCCTCAGAAGGATTTGTTGCATGGCATACACTCTTCTCCTTTAAGTGCAACTATTTTAACACTTCTACAGTAACAGCCCAGGAAAGTAGAGCACGGCAAGCTGTAGCTATGGAATTCTTTCTGATGTAAGAACTCAAATTCACCCAACCTGATAAATATGTATCTGTCTCCAAAACTCAAGGCATATTTAACGTCTGTTGCGTTACTTTTTTCTCTAAAAACTATCTATACTAGCAATAAAATTTGTTTTTATTAAAAAGGAAATAACTACTAAGATAATGTGCAACAAAACCAAAGATTAAACACTGAAATTTTGACCGCTGATTTTTCCCCAGTTTTGGGGCTTTTTTTAAGGATATGTTCCATCAGTTATGTGGAATTTACCCTGCAATTTACTATGAGCTGAAGTGACTGACAAGAGCAACCAAGATACCTCAGGCAAACCAGGTCACTCAGACTTTTTCTTGTTGTTTCATGATTAAAGGTTGACCACAAAAACCTTTACCTTCTGCGGAATGACATGCATGGTTGGCTAAATATGCAGGCAATTAACATAAAGATAACATGCATTTAAATTGAGGTCCCATTGACCCCCATCTCCTGACGGCAACCTTTGCTCTGAAAGCAGACAGCTTAGAAAAAATATTCAATTAATAAAAAGCCATGAAGGGCAACAAGTCCATTCTAATTCATTTAAAACTGAATACTGTTTACTGCTCCACATTTAATAAGTTAATAAACAACAACACCACGACTAACACCACAAGTAACAAGGGAATGTGGCTGAAAGATCTTTACAGAGATCATAATAAAAAAAAATATCAAAACAAAAATCTGTTTTTCTCCTTTGTTTAGAATAAAACAGGATTCTCTACAAGCAATGAACCAAACAAAGCCTGTCATCTTATAAATTCGAGCCACATCTTTCTTGCCTCTGCCTATGTCCTACCCCAAGAGTGATGCTACAGCTTGCTGCAGTAACTCCAATCCCCTACCCCAAGCATTCCTTACTGCTTCCACCCTCTCCTCCAACACCTGTACGTCTCTCCTGAACTCATCACTGGGCAAAACCAGCACAAGCTCTGGCTCCACCATAGATGAGCAAGTAGGGATTTACTGTGGTTACTTTAGGTGGACTAAAACTACCCCACTCCTGCGTTTCCTGCGGTGAGACCACTGAGTATCCACTCTATGTAGCTGCCCATTTTTATGAAAAAAAATAACTCTGTTGTGTTTGAAAGTTCCAGTCCTCTGGCATGGTTGCTTGAAATTGACCAATCCATTGTAAAATTCCATGTGAATAAAAAATTGAAAGCTTGGAGACTCTGAAATTATAAGCCGATCTAAGAGTTGGGCTTTTTTTTAAAATAAAAATTGTATCATTTGTAGTTTTTTAATCAAATTTGTAGTTTGGGGGTCCAGAGAAACCACATATCACACCACTGCCATCTAATGGAAGAAAACATCAGCCTATCATTGGTCCCATGGAAGACCCAGTCACACAAAAACTGTTCCATCGAGTAGAAGAGTCATTCTACCACCCCTGACACGGCCTCCTCCTTTTCTCATATATAAATTTAGCTCTTCTCAAAACATCCTGGGTTGAAAAAACTTACTAAATGTTATCCAAATGTATGACTGCTCTCAGGAGAACCGAAAGACTGGTTTGGGGGTTTCTTTATCGGGGAACTCAGTATTATTTTTTTTTTTTTAAAAGTTATTTAACTCCATTCAAAGTCGTAAGATTACTCACAGTACCTAGATTAAGTGTGGACCTCGCTCTTTTTCAAAGCCCTGGGCTGCAGTTCATAGGACATGGTTGTCTTTAATTAATTTTTACAGAGTACAATTTGTTTCTGTACCGTCAACCAGTACCTAGAGCTTTACTGCTGTATGGCTACCATAACCTAAATAGATGGAGTAATACTAATAACATCCATCAGTTCCTTCCCCAGAACTGGTGTGGGTAGGGTTTTTGTTCGGCATTGCGGGAGTTACACCTTTATTGCCAGAGGTTACAATTTTTCTCGTGTTGCACACACACTCCTACTCCAGCAATCCTACGCCATCTCCAGACAGGCAGCCCTCAAAGACAGAGTTAGTAAAAATGATGGCATGGTCTATTAGTGTTTTACTTACACTGTACATTATCTGCCAAGAAAGAGAACATTTACTTAATTTACTCGGGTAAGAGACTTCTACTCTTCTAAATAAAAGACAGGGATGTGCATTAATAGGGGAAAATGTGAACTGTGACTTCTCTGATCGCTGGCATACCACAGAAGATAAGTCACACTATAATTAACAGATCTGATTCAGAATGGTTCCTGTTGAGTAGTCGTGTTCAATAAGAGTGTCAATTGGATTTATTAACAAATAGACACTATATCAAGGAAGTGTTTGTTTTGCATATGCGGTATACTCCACGAGCATCTAAGAGACGGTTCCAGCAAAACTAAGGAGCTGGGCACTGTCCTCCTTTGCCTGGGGGTTCCACAGGTCAGCTGCTGCACTGAAGGTCTTGAGACATTTGAGAAACCAACTTCTCAGCAGAGTACCACTGCTTTTAGAAGAGATGACCTGCCTTCAAGCAACCAGAGGCCAAACAGATTTCTGGTATATGAGAAGCTATACCATGGCATTAGAGAAAAAATATTTAAGCAAAGCGACCCTGCAAGACAGTTGAAAGAGCCAGTGCATTGCAAGTGAGCTTTCAACAAAGCTGATTATGAGCCACTGTTCAAAGACAGAAAAATTTCTCTTCTGCTCAGTTCCGTGATATGAAATAGGTATTTCCAAGTCTGCTGAGACCACTAAGAGCCTACTAACATTACCCAGTCCCAAAATGCACTTCAAACACATGCCAAACCATTGGCAAAGTTTTACACAGACCAATGAATCAAAACATTAATCACTGTGTATAAATGGAAATTTTACTTTTTTTATTTCTCTGGAAGGAAACAAAATTAAACCAATTATTTGCCAGCGATATGGGCCTGCAAATTTTGGAAGCAGTAAATTAAGAATAATCACAGATTAGATATGTCACATAATACTTGAGCATCTTGGGTCTCCTTACAGAAAATATTTGCTAGGCCAGGAGCTCATTCATGAAAAGATAATGACCCAAGAAAATTTTTCTTTAATTGCAAAGAAGACGTTTAAGAAAGTGTCTGGGGAACTAATTAGAAAGGAGTTTCCTCTGTAGAGGACCTGGCTTTAAACCCAACAAGCAATTTTTAGAGGACTTGCTTGAGACAGAGCACTGTTTAGATGCATTCAAGAATGTTTGCTTTGGTGCAGCAACATTTTGCAGACATGGGGGTGGGTATGTCTCCGAGTCCTCATCACGGCAGGGCAGCAGCCAGTGCTGGCAAACTCCAGCTATGATGACTTGCTTAGCACAAGTCATCAAACCCTTTCCTATTTCACTTCAGCAGATGTGGACAGCATTCAAAAGTATACCAACAGGAAAATCTCTACCTCCAAGCTAAAGTGTGATTTTGCAAAACGCTCGTGCACTTGCCAAGACACATATAACGCCTGCTGGCCACCCCGTCAGGTGCCAGGAAAATAGTTCACCCAACAGAATCAGATGCTCCCACTGAGTGTCATTACTTTTTTATGTTACCTAAACATCCATAAACGCATCATCTGTAAGTACAAGGGGATGGCTACATATATATTCTTGAATATACACATGCACATCCCCCTCCCACCCCCCATCTAGTTTCTGAAAACTTAAAATGGTCAGATTTACAGAGCACCATAGCTCATGAGCCTGCAGATCAAACAAGCTTCATTTGATAAGGTAGGGTGTGAACTTACAACACTTCCTTGGTGAGTGAACGACATCATAGTTTCTTATTAGCAATGCTTTTCATTTTATTTTGATGTATGCCAGCCTTTAGGGTGTTTAGATGTCTCCTTTAGGTATTTTTCCTAAAGGCTTGGTTCCTAGTCTCATGTGGTTACATAGTAATGCCACTTTTTAATTTAAAAAGAAAAAAAGAATCTCAGCTTTTACTTATAAAAAACACAGGAGTGAAAATGAAGTTTAAAAAACCAGCAAACAAAAAACCTCCAAACATGTACAACTTTTAAACAACTAACCTTACGATGTTTAAATGTATCTCATCAAAAAACTTAGCACGGCAAGGTTTTTTGTTGCATCCTCCCCACCCCCACCCCTTTTTTTTTTTTTTCTCTGTTTTGAAGTGGGGACTTGGTGACACTGCTGAAGATTTTGTCCTTCTAACTCAGGACATGTAATTTTATCAGCTAGCTTGCTAACCAAAGTTGGTGCAACTCTGCATAGTTTGTGCTCTCTGTTCAAAAGACCCAGGATCAGAAGGACCAGATTAGTTGGGGCTGCTACAGGTCAGTAGTGAGATGGATCAGCAGAGCCATAGATAAAACTTGCTGAGTGGCTGCCCACACTCAGCATCTATCCAGCCTTCATGAACGCCTGTCGGGCAACATGCCAAACTAAAATATTTCATATTGCTACACTTTTAATAACTTGTGAACTATTATGGCACTGATCAAGTAAGTTTTGAGTAGATCAAAAAAATGCAAACAAACAAACAAAACTAATGCACAAAAAATCACCCCATCCATTGTCTATCCAGGCATCAAAAATGGGATTGATTTATTTGTTACACAAGTCTAGAGCTTCAAGATTAAATAAGTCTGTTTTACAAATTATTTACTTTCTACAAGATCTATTTCCCCTTGAAGCATGCTGTGCATGCCCTCCTAGTGTGAACAGTTTACAGTCTGTGATCAGGCACAGACCTACTTGGCTGGATTTTTTTTTCTCTCTCAAAATGGCAATTCTGAGAATCATAAATAACACAGAACAGTTATTGCAATTCGAGCTTATTCCCAATAAATAAAATTTATTAACTAAATAGCTTTCTATGCAGCATAGCTCTTTCTTCACTAGCTCATTATTTTACATAGACTTGCTTCATGTTGCTAGTCACAACCAAATTGTGCCATCTCAAGTATAATAGGAACGGGAATTAATAAATATTAAATGAAAATGCATAATTTCATAGGATCACAAATAACCTTTAGTCTTCATACAATATATGCAAAAAAAAAAACCTTTCTAAAATTTAAAGTTATGAAAGTAATTTGTCTAAAACACACCCCAAAATAGATCTACTATATGCTTATAAGCTTTGTTTATCTGAAGCTTCCAGCTCATTAAGCTCCAATGCATTAGGGTACTTAGGGATGCTGGTGAACTTAAACAGATGAGTAGCACCACTGACACAAGGCAGGACAGACTTGTGACACAAGACAGGGAGATATGAAGCACCACTTTATCATGACATTCACATTATCTCTAACACTGATAGTAAGCCTGCAGTTATCCCATTTTTGTTACACAAATAAACTCTCAATTTATAAAATAGGTCATGGTAAATTTTAAGTCCTAGTCTAAAAAAAGCAAAACAACAGGAGAAATAGAATTGTATGCAATACATGCTGGGTTAACGCAGATGACCTCATGGCATTTTTTTACCATAAACCCACTGCAATCCTAACGACTGTGTATTTGCATTCCTAGTTTTCATATTTTAAAAATGAATAGATCATTGCTAACATTTCTCAGTAAGAAAAATGTCATAATGAAATATTACAATTATAGAGTCTCTATAGTTCCCCTCATCACGCTAGGCACATTTCTCTCCTAAAACAAACACTGCAATTCAGCAAATCAAGTCATGCATGGTTTGAAAAAATATACATAAAATGAAGAATATGCAGTTGAAGTGTTTGTCTCCTAGACATTACTGTGATTCATAGGTTTTATTTATTAAAAAAAAATAAATCCCACAGGTGGGATTTTGGACTTTTAGTCGTTCTCCCGTGCTCATCTTCTAAGGTCCTAGCAAAATGCTCAAAATCATACGAGCTCCTGATTAAACCAGGAAGTAAATCTGCATGCATGCAATTAAAGTGTCTACAAGGGCAGATGCAGATGACAGTAATTCATACTGTAAGAAACAGGCTTGTGTATTTGGCAGATTAACTGTTCTGTATTCCATTGCTATGAGGTATGGAAACTGTACTGTGAAACAACCATTACTCATTCCCTCTGCTCTAAGCACGTAGGTCTATCAAAGGCAAGCCAGTCTGGAGAGGGCGGGGGGTGAGGGCTGGAAAGCGAAGAGTCTACACGTTTCAGATTAACGCTTCTCTTGAATGGTTTCTTTTATTTCATGTCCCCTACTTTTTAAATTAGCAAATACAGTAGACCCAGAAGGGAAATGCACAAGGCGGGGAGGGAAAGGGAAAAAGCAAAAGCAGCCAAAACTCTCTAACTTGTTCATTAGGGATTTTGTGTTTGAACAACTGAATGAATCATGTCTCTGTTTTTCATTATTCTCCATATGTGATTGTTCACTGCTTTGTTCAGTGATTTCTGGCCATTTTGTCATGACTGTGCTTATTTTGTTTTATATATTGTTCTATTACAGGGTGATTGTTGCTTCTCCTCTGCCTCACTTAGCAGTTACGCCACCAACAAAGAGCAATCTGAAAATGAGAGGTTACGTCAAAAGGTTTCCCTAGTGAACTCCCTCGCAGCATATATGATTACTTTAGACCCAACTGCTTAATTCATACCAGGGAGAAATCCTCAGATAACACCATTCTTCAGCATGACAGGAACGTGATGGGTAGCTTTTTAAAAATCTGAGGAATATCTGAGAATGACTTAAAGTCCATTGGAGAGTGTTTTCCTTGTTTTTCCAAGAGGAAACCTAAGCATTCCTGCTAAGCAATAACCTATTTTAACAAACCTGCTGTTACATGGGGTATTTACTGGAAATAATTTCTTTGCCGTATTAAGTATTTTCCACTTTTGGCTCTACTCTATACCTTGGTCAATAACAAATGACACTAAAATAGGTACTGCAATCTCCAATCATGTGATGACTTCTATCACCTCCTTGAATTTAATCCACTCTACTGCAGTGGATACACATCACAAGATGATATGTTAATTTAACAAGATATCTCTTATTTTGTGGAAGGTGAGTGAGATTCAGAAGACTGGAAAGGACCCAGCAAATTGCTCAAGGTTTTTTGCTTTTTGCTTGGGTGGGGTTGTTTCATTCCCTTGGTTTTGGTTTTTGTTGGGGGGGTGGTGGTGTGTTGGTCTTTTGGTGTGTGGTTAGTTGTTTTTTTTTAAGAAATGGATGCAGGTCCCAGTGTGTTAGAGAGACTTTCAACTTCAGGAAAAATCTTAGAGCAAATACTCATAGAAATCCATTCACACACACTCAAAGGTAACAGGTGATTAGTACCATGCAAGCATGATTTAGCAAGAATAAATAATGTCACATCATACTTCAAACTAGAAGAAGGTAACTAGTCTTACGAATAGGTAAGTACTATATATATATATATATATATATATATATGTATTAGTTAAACCTTGGTTGTCTCTCATAACTTGAGCAGATGGGAGAAATACGATCTAGCTAAAACTGCTATGATATAGTTGCCAAACTGATTAGCAGATCCAATAACAAAATAAAAGTTCTCAATGGCTCAGTGTTGCACTACCTGGTGTACTGAAAGGACTTCCTCAGAAGTCTTCCCCAGGTCTGTTATTATGCAGTCTTTCCGAATTATCTTGTCCAGTGGATTAGAGAAATCATTTATTAACTTGAAGAGGATACTAAAGAGGTAAGTGCTGCAAGCACTCCGGAGACTTCAGATTTGAGAATAATCTCAGCAAATTAAAGAGTAGCCAGGGAAAAAAACAGGATAAAGTTCAATACAGACAAATAAAAAGTACTAGCCTCAGGATGAAATAATCAACAGCACAGAGCAGAGCACACAATAAGGAGAGCTCGGCTGGCAGCAGTGCTGGAGAAAAAAATCACAGAACCGGGGGCTGCAGAGAATCTCTTGGCATAAATCAGCACTGTTGCTTTCATGCAATACCCTGTGCCTCAGAAATATATCCATATTTTAAATACACAAAGTTATTTACATGCATATATCAACCAAGAGTAGCATCATGTGATCACACAGAGAAGACAAATGAAACAACCTCTCCACAGTATTTAAAATGGTAAGATTTAGGCCGTCTGATATCCTCTGCCCAGCTCTAAGGTTTTCAAGTAAGAACTGAGCTAATTAGAGAGATCAGTGAAGTGCAATATAATCAAAAACTTAAACCAAATTGTCTTTAAGGAAAAAGTCAAAGGACCAGTGTTCAGTTTAAGGAAAAGATAGGGCAGATAAGTCTTCAAATATATCTTTGCTTCAAAAGAGGAAAGGAATAAACTGTTCTACATGTCCACTGGGGATAAGAAAGGAAGCAACAGGCTTAAATTGCATCAAGGGAGATTTGGGTTAGACATTAGGAAATGCTTCATTATAGTGAGGAAAAGGAATGCTATCACGGATTGCCTGAAGAGCTTGAGGAATCTCCACCACTGGAGGCCTTCGAGAGAAGGTTAGAGAAACACCCCTCTGCAGTGGGTTAGAGCTGATCCTGCCCCAGGGCAGGTCCTGACCTCTTCAGGTCCCTTCCACTTCTGATTCCTGGGAAGTTTTGGGTTTTTTTGGCAGCCTTACTGAAGAGAAAGGAAATTGTACCCTGCATTTAAAGCAAAAAAAACTCTACACTTTTTATGCCACTAAGCATAATGTTAATAAATCCAATTATGTTTACAATCGTTTAATAGCACCACTTATGTCATAAAGATGCATCTTTGAAAATACAAATAAGTATCTCTGCCCTACAGTGTAATACAACAGCGTGAAAGCAAATTTTTACAAAATTGCAACTCACTGTTATATGGCCCCTACTGCAATAAACTCAAAGCTAACTACAATATACAGAACACCAAACCCAGATGTTTTTCTTTCTCAAAATTCTACCATACATGTTCTTTACAATCTTTCCACTTCACATTGTGTTTGCGAAACACATCCATTCCTTTCCTTGTTACCACCAGCAATGGAAACAGAAGGAAGTTCTGATCACATGGCACAAGGTTTGTGGAGTATTTACCAGTCAAACACACATTTAAAAACAAAACAAAAAGCTAAGAATTATCATCGAGCATGTTTCCCCCAGATTCCGTCCACCAGCCTTTAGGCACCCGGCTTATAGCATCCGCACTGACGACACAGCGGTCTCAGACAACCAAGCTCAGTGGAGACGAACACGTTTCTCCTGTGGACTTCACCTCGTTACTCAACACACTAATTCGGTTGAATTTGGTTCAAATCCAACTTTACCTGCTTGATTTGCATTACCATTTCAGATAGACGAATGCCAGAAAAAAAGATGAAAAAAGGATGGAGCTGACACATGAGAGCACAGAGAACACCTCCATCTTGTATGGTAGTGGGAAGGGGGACAAGGATCTACACATCCCCATCCCCAAAGGGAGGTCTTAGTCGAAGTGTAAAACAGAGAAGTGTGGCCTCAGGGTAACCCCAACCTACCTGATCACAGGCGTCCTATTTCTTACCCCTCACCTCAGCCGCTCAGGCCCCTCCAGCTCTCCTAGCCCCAAGCCCCAGCTCCTTCCCACCCTGGAGCCCCGGCCCCGAGCACCCCTGCCCCAGAGCCCCCTCCTGTCCCACTGTGGCATCTTCCTCCTTGTTAAACCGGCCCACAGCCCATTCGATCCACCAGCAAATTTGTAGCTCCACCGCGCTGCAAGCCCCCTCTCCGTACAGCTCCCCACACTGCTCCCTGCCTCCACAGCACCAGCCCCGCAGCAGCCACAGCAGGCATGTCCCTCTGCCCCCAGCTCTGAAACCACAACACTCGCCCCTGTGCCCCCTGCCGCTGGCCACTCTCACAGGGCCTTCTGCTCTCAGACTACCCTGCCTGCCCACACAAGGGTATTCCTTCATAATTCAATTTATTAAAAAAAAAAAAAAAAAAAAAAAAAAAAAAAAAAAAGCCCAAGAAGAACGCCCAAACCCAAAAGCAAAACATGTCTTGTTCCTCCTGTGATATTAAAAAAAAAAAAAAAAAAAAAAGAGAGTAATGTTATCAGAAGCCTGCCAGAACAGCGCTCCAAGGAAAGAAAACACACGTTCAGGCAGAAGCAAACCCACAGCAGCGCTCGCTTCTGATGGCAGCCCATGACTGATCAGGTTGGTGGAGTTTTCTAGGACTTGAATGACAGTCTTGCAATCCACTTTTCTCTTGAGCAGCTAATGAATACTGTTGCTGCAGGCAATAAAGGCACACACTTCTACAAACCTCACGAACATCTTTGGTACAAATGGCATGATGTTGCCCCGTCTCGTAATTTCCCCAAATGTTCTCTCTGCTGCTTCTCTTCACACCCTATCTGGCCACTCATGAGACATTCCTGTACTGCAATGCATTTTCCTTTTACTAACTCAGATAGAAATACTGTCCAGAATGTGATTCTTATCAGAACAACCCACTCCAGTAAATCTTATTACTCCAAAAGGATTCTTGTATACCACTAGTGTAAAGTTAGAGTCATTTTATAGCACAGCTTCTCCCCCATAGTCTTGATGGCTTTCCAGACTAGTAAATTAATAACAATTCTAGTCCTGAGATACTACTAGACAGGTTAGTCAATATAGCTATACAAACACACACACGTGTGAAACATGCTATATTTCATTAAAAATTGTTTTCATACATTAGTAGAAATATTAACAGCACAAAACTGGAAGAGGAATAATTTTTATATCTTGGTATTGCAACTTGTGGATATATTTGTGTCATAAAGAATAATTTCTACTTCCAATAGCGCAGTCCAAGGCTTCACAAAAATAGAAAAATTAAACTATGTTTTGCTTAGGAAACTTTCCCCAAAGGTTTCTCATTTTTATATAGGAAATCAATTTGCATCACTGATGATATCATTCAAATCAGACAGCACTATGTGGTTAGAAGGTAATTTACTTTTCTGCTGAAGCAATTTGATACTTGTTCTGATTTGTGATTTTCATTTTGTTTGTTAATGAAAAAAATTAATGAGCAATGTTACTGGAAACACAACTCAAAGCTTTGGCATTATTAAATATGTTTGTAATATACTGTACATTATGTTGATTGCACAGTTGGAGCTAAAGCCTTGGCAGTCAGGCCACCAGTCAATCATTCAAACAGACAATGAACTCACAGGGTGGATGTTTTGCACGTACCTTTACACTGATTTGTGTTTTTGTCAAGAATTGCCTTTGTGGATACAATTTTTCCATACCTATGGAGAAAACAAAAAGCCAGAAATACATGTTATTATATTTTAATAATGTACATAGTTATTTTTGCACACATATAACACATATATACTAACTAGGAAGAGATCCAGTGTCCTTGAAAAATGTTTGCCTGGTACTCCTGCAGAGGTTCCTTCGGCAGCTGCAGTTCAACAAACACCTTTTAGAGTTCACCTGCAAAGCACTGGTCATTTGCCACACCCTGTCCATCTCTGGTCACTGCGCTGCACTGCCAGCATAAATACCAATTATAGGAAGCATTTATGGACATCAGCACTAGTAAAGAGGTTCCTTTAGTGAAATTGATTAAGTTTGCTTAGTATTTTTTTTTTCATTTTTAGCTGCCAAACAAGGTTTGCTTTAATACAGATAAACCAGGCTCCTCCAGGATTAACAAACATGCAGGAATTAGGATAGTTTTCTTACATGCCTGCACACGGAACTGTGCTCACATGTGTATCCAAGCCTGCACATACACATTCTGAACTTCCATTTTGCACAAACAGAAGCTTTGAGGCTTATGTGCATCTCCTAGTTCTTTCCGTATGAATGTTAATACTTGAATTTACATCACCTCCCACAGGTAGCATGGCACTGCACGGCAATTTGATAGACTTAGCATGATGAAGAGGGAATTCAGGCAGCTACAACTTGTTGCATTAAGCAACTAGACCATAAAACAGATACCTGTCTTTACCTCACAGAGGTTAAGATTAAAAATGCAAACTTTAAAGTATCACAAAACCCTGGTAAAAGATCACAGAAGAGAGCATTTATAGCTGAATATAAGACTTCAAGAGAATAAGGAAAATAAAATTATTTCTCAAGTTACTGTTATGTCTTGGTCTCTGCTTCACTGAAGAGAACTTCCTCTAAAGTGTCCTTTCCCAAAATTTTTTAAAAAAAGCATTACTGGTATTTTGATAGACTGGGCTTTCATTTGGAAGACTTTTCCATGGAAGACAACTTTCACCATAAATGAAGGATGCATTTTATATATATATATATTTATATATATATATAAAAATATATATAAAAAATAAGATTATAATAAAATTGCATCTTCCAATGGCAAAGCAACACCCATGAAAAATAACCAATAGCTCATAAATTATTAACCACTACAATGTATGGCAGACCAATTTTTATTTGTTAATCTTTATTAACAGCAATATAAATTTGATGTCAGTGACTTCTAATTGAAGTGCAGAAACCAGGATGTGGAAGACCTTGCTGCAACACCCTTCTCTGCCTCAGGAGGAAACCCGTGTCTCCTGCTATACAGACAAGAACTCCAACAGCAGCAGAGCACTGTTCTACATATTCAAGGCCATGCTCTTCTCTGCCCTACCAGTTTGTAAACATAGCCAGTACAACAGAAAATAAGGCGTGAGGTGGGGGGGTGGCGGGTGGAGACAAAGACAGGGAGCCAAAGAGAGGAAGGTACCATCACAGAGGAAAAGGGAAAAAGGGATCTTCGGGTTTTAGTCTGGACACAGCAAACAATTATCTCGTGAAGGGGGAGCGGCACCAATGGGAAAGATTGGGAACAGCCTGCCTAAACACGCTCTTTAGTACCAGCAAATACAATTTGAGGCAGTTTTGTGCCTGACAAAGTTCTCAGCTGAAGGTTCCACACTGTGAGTGACATGTAAACACTCAGCTTTATCTAAAGGCCACTGTCTCTCCATCTCTCTTTACTCTGTTTTTGTGACTGATGTAAAGTGAGATTTTTCCATTTCACAGTTTTTCCTTTCCCTAAGAACCCGCAAAAGCATTTGTTTCCATTTGACTTTCATTTTGGGGAGGAAAAACATGCTTTGCTTTGTTTTATTTCAGACTGAAACCAGTCAGAAGGAGGGAAAACTGACCTAAAGGCATTAACAGTTTGCGCAACCCAAGCTGAGCCCAAATTCATCCATGTTTTAGGAATCAAAAAAATTGGTACAAGCCTTCCTTCCCTCCACCCCCCCACCCCCCTCTTTTTTTGCTGGCTCTGTAGACAGGCAGGATTTTATGCTCTGAAGGCAGGCATAATGCGCTGCACACTCCACCACGATGGCTATGTGGGCACGTAGTTGTGGGTCTATTTTGCCATAGCTGGCCCAACTCCAACCACATACATAACAGATTTAATGTTAACCATGAGATCACATGCTTTTCTAACCTCGGGTGTTTTCAGAACTGGGGCCTTTATACTCACTTATGTTCCACTTAATTTTATAATTCTTCATGGTAATACCTGAAGTTGACTTTGGCCTCGAAGACATTAAAGCACTTATCTTAAGATACGGCAAATCCAAATTCTCCGCCAGTGTGATTTACGGCTGTTCGCTGGGCCAACTTACCCAGCAGGAAATTTGGCCTGTGTGGTGCATCTTCATTTCATTTGTTCAGATTTAAAATCAAATACATGAAAAACATGCAAAAACATGCCTATCTCCTGCAGTAAAGGGCCTCTGACAGATACATGGAAAAAGAATCCAACAAAAAATCGGCAGCTAACCCACAACAACCTCCAATAAAACACAATCCATACCTAAACTTCCACCAACAAAAACTAACACCCAGCCTCCATTTCAGCCCAGCCACTCCTAATGAATTGATATGTTGTTTCATCCAAGTCACATGAGAGCTAAAAGTTAACATTTCTTGCCAGCAGAGACAGGCATTTATGGTTCCACTGCTTTTATTACAGATTTCCCAGAGTTATTTGCTACATACTATGATCCTGCACTTAGTTACACTAGAAATTTTACTCACACAAGTAATTCTGTTTCAGAAAAGGTTTCCTCCTGCAGGTACAGTTACGAGCACACTTTCACATTTGCAAAAACAGACATCAGAGTGATAAGAGGCGCCACAATGACAAACACCGTTATAGGCAATTAGCCATATGCAGGCAGTTTAATCTACCGCTATAAACCTTGAGCACTACCACAAGAAAGTAATTGGAATTAATTTGGACACTGTTTTCCTAAATACTTCAGGTAATTATTTTACAGTAATCAGAACATCAGTTCTGATGAAGAGTGTTAGTTTGTATGCTGCAAGAAATCAGGAAGGTATTTTGTTCCTACAAATGTAGTCATATTTCTTTCTTGCATGTGTAGAGAATGGTATTAAGTTATGTCTCCTCTCCCAGTCTTCAAAAGCTTTGTTTGTGTGACCTTTAATTCTGTTTTGATTCACCCAGAAATACCAAAAATTTATTGTTCCATAACACCCACAGAATAAGGATAAAGTGCATCACAAGAGCTGGCCTCTTGTTTTCTTATATTTAAGTGGAAACTAATATAAAATTCAAGAGCCTGCACATCTCTGTTCTACAAACTACCATTACCATTAACGTAACAAGTACCACGTATGGTTTACTTGCCATGTGAAAACATGAGCACAGCTTAATTTCCTCCTGAGTTATGGTGCATGGAAGTATTCTTTCAAAGATTTTGAATCAAAAATTGTGGTCAGAAAAAGCCAATTGTGGAACTGAGTTTATCTCAATGCCTTATTACCAGTGCTTCAACATAATGACTGTATCATTAACGATAACCTACTGCATCACAGTATCTAAGGGAAGAGACGTAATGAATCTGTGAGATGGCTACCTCAAGAACGTGTCTGCTGAACATCTGAACTGAAATCTCTATTAAAAAGATTTCCAGACATGCAATGTGTCGTTTTTCCATTACATTCTTCCCAAAGTGTTATCTAAATCCATAGTGAGCACAAATAAAATTGTTTACACGCTTTGTAAAAAATCCTTTAAATCCCTTATATTCAATTATGCTTTTAATCTTTTTCTACATCATAATTTTAATTTAAAACAAGGTGGTCAGATACGTGAAAGAGCTTCCATGTTCAGGAGCAAGTACAGACTAGGACCTCAGCTCATTAAAGAAGGACCCATGCAGCGAGATGACTAGTTGTCTTCCCTGTTTCTCATAATACATAAGGACTGCCAAGAAAATAGTAAGATTTAAGAACTGCAGAAGGTGTATTTCTCCAGAATGGAGAGTTACTTGTGGAACTCACCGCCACAGCCTACGCTGATGCCCCAACAGAGCACATCTCTACAAAAAGCTATCAGATGACTTCCAGGATTAAAAATCTGTCACAAAATTAAAAACAAAGACACATTTATGGCCCTCAAAGTCACATACTGCCAGAAACTAGGAGAGGATACCAGAGTAGTATCATCACACGCTGTCCCTGTTTTAACATCAGACACCTCCACAGCTGCTAAAACAAATTCCTGTCTGACTCAGCCCAGCCATCCTTTCATTCCAAGAGAACATTAATTTGGGGGGGTGGGGGGGGGGGGGGGGGTGGCAGGGTGGAAATACCTTCTCACAAACATGAACAATTTTACCTTTTCTTGCATATATATCAGTTCAGGGTACTGTTCAAGACATCTGATATCCATGATTAAAATTACAAAGGTCACTTAAAAACACTTCACTTGCAACACGGTAACACACACCATATCCCACAACAGGTAGGACTAAGAGGAGACCCTGCAGTGCTGTGCAGAGAAACAATCTCCCTGCTCAGACCTATCTACAGAGACGTGTCAAAAAACACCCTCGAGAGCCGCATCCCATTGCACCCCACATTTTCTGACTACTCAGCAGACTCGGGAAAGATGCAAGCAATGCAGAATAAGCCCTGAACATACATCAAAGATGCAGTATTGATAGATCATTTCAAGAGCTTGCAGGCAGGCAGTCGATGAGCACTTACACTGCAGACAAAGCTCGTCCTCGTCGCTCCCAGGAAGTTATTTGATAACTGCTGTTAAAATGGAGACAGCTCCTGAAGGAAGCACTTCAGCTGCAAGCGATAGCACTCGCAAGACGAGGGAACCTTACCCACTGCCCACACTGATCCCAGACTGGAATTTGCAGTCCCACAGCACACAAAGGATTAGAGCCATTTCTGCTACTGCCTGCGGGAAGCTGGGGGTGCAGGGAAGGCATGCAGGCAGCCAGGGTTAGGAGGCAAGTGAGATTCAGCTGGGGGCTAGCTCAGGGCTGAGGAACCAGGTACCAGCCACCCCACTGCTGGTAGGCGGTACACCAAGGTGGGAAGCCTACTGAGAGACAGCCACCACCGAGAGTTGCTGGGTCAAAGAACGGATCTCCTGGGAGGTCAGACTGGTTGGGGCCACTCAAACTTTTCAGCTTTTCCATATCATTACAGAAAACAAAAGCCTCTGGGGTAGGTATTTTTATATATATAATAGGATCTTTCTTATTCTGTCCGTCAAGCCAGCCTTCGAGCTGCCCACGGCTAGTCAGGTAACCAAAAATAGCCATCAGACTAGGCAGGACAAGTCGCTCGTCACTCGCCCGACTCGGTGCTACACACACGCTGCCACCCTCATCTGCAGGGCAGCAGGTGCACAGGCACGTACAAAACACAGCTTTTGCCCCATTTCAGTTACTTGTATGTTTTAAATACATGTGAAACTTGGGATTTAAACCCAAGTAACCGGTCTCCAGAATTCTTCCTTCCTTACTCAAACCAAAACGACTTATCATGTAATTTCCCAGTTCAGAGTTTAATAACGATATCCCCAGTGTTAGGGTTCACACATTGCTCAGAGCACAATTCACCCAACTGAAAACAGTCTGCATTTCTGGGCATTTAGGTAATATATGCTTTTATCTTGGGAACTTCTGTACTGGGATGAATTTGACAAGCAGTAATTGGATTTAGATAAGCAACACTGAGGCTCTTTCATTCTTGTGAATTAATATATAAATAGCATAACTGGGTTTATTTTGTTTAAAGCAGAGACTATGAGGAAAACCACGGATTTGGGAAGGAAAAAGCAGCCCACATTATGATGGCCTGAAGTACAGAAGAAACTTCTGCTAGGTTTCTCGGAAAGATGTTATTCTTATAATACACATAATAATATAAGTCACATGAACTTAAAGACATCCAAATACACACAAAAGGGAAATCCACTCAGAAAAAAAAAATATATATCTGATTTGCATGATCATTTCTGGGCATTTCATCTATCGTATGGCATTCTCAATGCCTGTATTTTTTCTCAAAATTATACCACCTTACTATTCTATCCATTAACAAATATTAAGTTGCTTTGTTGTTCTCTGGTTTTTTTTTTTTTAATTTTAAAAAGGAAAAATTAAGACTAAACTCTTTTAATCACAGAAAAAATACAACAACAAAATTCATGCCATTCAGAGCACCTTTTATTTTCACAGACCAGCGCACAGATGGGGAACAAACAGGAGGAGGTAGTTACAGGGATTAACAAGACTGTACTTCAGTTTAACATTTAGCTACCCTGTCTTCCACCCTTTCTTCAGTCTGGCTGTCAAGTTTACAGAAACAATTTCTTCACTAAATGTAATACAAGTTAGTACAGCAATTTAGAGTAACAACTTGTCCAAGAGTTTCAAAACATCACAGGAAAAGGAGGGAAGCCTCTCTTAAATTGTTTGGTTGTACATCTAAAATGACCCTGGACTTTCAGAAGGGCTCCTAAGTTACTGAGTTATTAGTACTGAATCGTGTACGGTGGTGTTCAGCAATTTAAAAATTCAGATCATGTATTTCTGTTCCTAACAATGCAGTTTGGAGCTCAGTTTTAAGCAGACTGTAATATATATTGCAGCATCTAGGAGAACTGAATTTTCAAGAGAACGCAAGCTGGTGAACCACTGGAAGAATGCATGCATGTTCAGTATTACCTTTTGGTACAGACATTTACTACTAAGGGTGTAATGATTTGACTCATACATGGGCCTACTATTCACCATCACCCCACACCCACTGAAAATACATGTTTTTCAGAAGTATCAGAGAAAAAAGCTACAAAACCATAAAATACCTATATGCACATGTCTATGAAGACTATTATCACTTTAGACAAATAAAACCCAAGATCATACCATTCTCTTGAATGCTATGATCCAACACGTCAGCTGCTCCATGTTAGGAAGAAAGAACCCAAAAGGCACTTTCAATGTATGGATCACGCCATTTACTTTCCATTTACAGACTACACTCAGAAATCCTGCTTTTCAGAAGATGCAAGCACCATTTCAGCTCAAATCACAGGGCCCTAATACAGCCCTGGAACAGCTGTGTTAGGTCCTTTGCTGCTCTTTTATTGAAGAATATGGAAAACTTTGTAGCGTTAGTGTTTACTTTTTGTAAAATTTCAACAACCTAGGGCAGAGAATACTGTAAATAAACCTCTTAAAATGTGTGTAGAAACACCTACAACAACAAAAGATATCACTGTTAAAACACTAGCTTTCCTTTCCAGTGTCCCTAAAATCCACTGCTGCTGAAGAACAGGAATGCATCTCGCCTTCACCTTCACTAAAATGATAGGGGTGTCTCACATTCAAGTTAGAAATGTATTTACAAGACAACACAGAGATTTACTGAGAAAGACTGTCGTATTTCCTATTCAAATTAATCTGCACTGATATACTTAAACACTATACATACATTCACCTCTGGAAAACCATGAAAGTGTCCAGGCTCTGGAGAGTATCGTAACTGTTTTCAGTACATGGGAAATAAAGCCAGGTAAAATGGAAGTTGAAGTAAATGAAATTTAAACAGATACTAATTTTCTGGAAATAGAAAGAACTTACACTTCTTACAGGCCTGAAAGTTCATCACTTCAGTCGTTTAAAGGTAACTTTTCCTGTAGCCTTGTTCCTTTCCTTGCCAAAATAAAAAATAAGATTTTTTTTTTTTTGGTCTGCCTGTAAATGAAATTAACTGGCTTGATCCAACACTTTTAGAAATCAAAGGCTTTTTTTCATTGCCTTCAGTAGGTACAAGCTCAAATCCTATTCACAGTGCTTATAATAAGACTACAGATTTGTCACACTCTTGATACCCAAGACAGAATAAAATGCCACTTACTAAAGTGGTACTTCCCATAAAAGCCTGACATTTTACAGTGTTTTTCCCCAGTTTGTTCCAAGTAAGGCATTTGGCTCTTAGCTGAAGTATTTATTCTAAATGCTGTTTATTCTGAATTAGTGCTATGTATTATATTCATATTATATCTGTATGTTTGAATATTGAAGCTATTTAAGACTATTTAAAACATGATTACATTATTGTATATCATATTTAGATTAAAATTCTGACATTTGTATTTTTGCTTTGATAGAAAGCTATGTTTTTCCCTCACAGTTCTGCCATGACAAATAACCAGTGTTAATAATTAATTAGCAAAATATTCTACAGTTGCTAAATTAAGTATGGAAAATGAAATTCATGCACAAATTAATAACTATGATTTCATGCAGAACACTTCAGTCCTTCTTCTGGGCCATCATTAAATCTTCAACTACTAATTATTCCATATTTACAAGAACTTCAGATGTCTTAAAAAAATGAAATGCAACTTTTGTTTGCTGACACTTAGCAGTGCTGCTAAATTTTCTGTATAATGATAGGATGCATTATTGGGAAGACAGCTCAGGGATCTGAAACCCTTCATGGAACAAGATGTGGTTTAATGCTGCCTGTCACAAATGACAATGCCAGGCATATCCAAATTTTCAAAGAACGCTGGGTGTGTGGGGAGAGTGTGTGGGGAGGGGGAGGGGTGGGGGTGTTAAAAAATACTCAAAATCTATCTTTTCCACCATAAAGATGTTCCTCATCAGCACTGGAAGAAAAAAATAAGCAGATCTTCAAACTTGAACAATCTCCTCTAGCCATAAATTCAATTATTTCAGATATTATGGAAATAACACAAACACACACACACACAGAGGCCCACAACATATCATTCCTGTGCATAGAATTTATTTACTTTGTATGTTCTTGCATGCTGTGCTGTCCTGTATCCGATTTCTCATTCACAGTCTTGCTTACTTACGGAGGATTCATTGTTAAATTACAGTTGGTATGAACCAGCATGCCAGCATACCATGATATTAATCTCTAAAGTATTCAATCATTTAACAATAGCCTCATTATTCAAAGGAACTCTGAGCATTCTGCTTGTGCAGATTTTCTGACATTTCACTAAAACAATTTACTCTTAAAAGAACTCAATGACTGCAACATATTGTAAAAAATATATATGTCTCAATCAGATGGTTCCTCTCCAATAATAGACAAGAAAAGAAAAGGAAGTAAAAAAGAAAAGGAATTAAAGGAAAAAGCAAGAACTCCAGCTACCACCAGGGACCTTGAACTCAAACTGATAATTTAAAGCTAAAGCGTTTTATAGAGTTCACACAGAGGCCATTTGAATCAAATGTGTGAGTGAGACTTCTTGAGCTCACAGAGCTCCCATTTCATTATTTACAAATTAGAAAATTCCAGGTAGTTGGGATGTCTCTGGAAACAATGTAGGTTTGAGAGGAACTGTTTCTTAGGATTTTTGCATTGCAAAACATGTATTTCAGGAAGTGCATCAGAAAACTGTGTGGGTTTTTTTCTTCTATATATTTATTTTAATCCTTCCATCTCCAGGGCTGGAATGTCACAGTTGTATTCATTTTCCAAAGGCCAAACTTTGAGAAAAGTGGTGCAGAGAAGCACATTTTTCTCTGCCTGAAATTTTCAAGGAGAAACAACAAAAGCATGGATTTGGATTTTTGTAATTACATGGACAAAAGTTCACCCTGCTTGCCCAGGACTGGGATAGAATATCTTTTGCTTTGAGTTTCTTTGAATTTTATTTAACTCCACCAAGTATATTTTTAAAAGCAAAAATTTTTTTAGTCCATTTATTTGGGCAAGTCTGTAACATAAAGACAGCCTCAGGAAAGGGTGTGAAAATGGATTCGATAAGCTATTTGTCCACAATATTATTAAATACTCAAGCGCATGTATTTATTCAGGCATGTAAGAAGCCCAGTTGAACTTAAACAGGACGATCCATGTGTCTCAAGGTTAAAGTATGCGTGTAGGCTCATAAATTAATGTGCTTGTTTGGTGTGGAAATTCCTCCCTACAGCCCTGATACAGTAAACAGACTCACACAGGACCCACAAGTGCATGTTTCCAGACAGCAAGTGCTTTGTTTTCCTCAGTGCAAGGCCTGCAACTACTACAATAACTAGTTTTAAGAGGACAAATCTGTTCTCGCTGGTAACTTACTACAACTCTCAGTCGAGGGTCCCAAAGCAGATTATTCTCCAACACCTTTTCCTAAGCGATAGCTTTGTCAACAATAAAAATTCAAACCAGGTGAAGCAGCCCAGCATGCAAAATAGATACATAATTTATGAATCGTGTGCTAATTTTATTACGTTTTCAAAATGCTTTAAAAACCTGCAAGAAAATACAGCGTTAAATGAAGTCACCTGTTACAAAACCCCATTTACAGGTTTTAAAAAGATATTTAGTTTAGAGCCCTTGCCTATCATATAAATCATTCTTCATTCTCTATTGTCCAAAGAAAAATGGACGTAAGCGAACATATTAGCCTCATTGGGTCAGGTTGGTAAATATCTTTGGAAAGGAAGAGCTTATTAAAAATTGCACTTTGGATCATGCTCTTGGTTTCAGAAAAGGCAGTGCCCTCCTTCTGGGTCCAATGGGCTGCCCCAATTTACACCAACAGAGCAACTGCCTCATTATTTTCTGTCTTTGAGCACTAAAGTTACACTTTAAGGTAACATCAAGGGGCAGGAAATATGGCATAATTAGCACATCTTGTAGCTTTCTGCTCATCACTTCTGAGCCTAAGACAAAAAAAAACCAAAACACCTCAGCCAACCAAAAACTCCTCACTCAGGCTTTGTACCAGCTGCTCTCACTGGACACCTTGGCCATGAGTTTCCTGCAGAAGACAAGACTGGCAATTGCTGTGTTCTGCTGTGATTCAGCTTGCACCCAGAAACTGCCAAAACAGACTAGGAAGAGGTTAGTTAAGCCATGGATTCACTAAATAAAGACACTGTTTATGTACTTAGTGTCTTCTGTCCTTAAAAGGACACTTGGTTGGTCCTACCAGGCAGAAAACCCTGGGTGGAGAGCTATAAAAAAAAGTATATGCTATGTAACTCATCCTTTCTGAAATATACATGGGCAGATCTGGAGGAAGGAGCAAGAATTTAAATATTTTATGTTTCTGCTCAGGAGTTTTACCCCAGAACAAAAGCCTCACTGAGAAAGAAAGCCCATCTTGAAATCTGGCAAGTAGCACTGGATTTGTAAGCAAATTAGCTTCAGTTGCTTGGGAGCCCTCAAGAAAAGACTTCTCTATGTTACTGGCTTCAGGTGCCTTCAAATAAACTAATTAAATCAGATACAGTCCTCAAACCAGACAAAAGATACAAATGGGAAAACTGAGACCTTATTCTGAGTATTTGGCATACTCTGAGAAACCAAACTGCGATTCACTGGGATAAATCCACAATTCCTCCTGTAACTGGCCAAGTAGTACAGTACTGACAATTACTACTGCTCTCTAACACACCAAAAAAGTTATGAAATTAACTTCTGTTATTAAAACATAACTAAGAAATAAATGCATTTGACATATCCTTTTATTTTTATTATCTTTTTCAAGCCTTTGTGCTAGAGGTTGTATTTTAATGCCTTTCTTCACAGCCATGAAGGAGACACACAAATTTAAAGCTGAGATTCCTGTCTTATCACATGCCCCAGGATCTAAGGGTTTAAGAAACAAACATTATGAACCTCACAATAAACTTTTGAGGGTTGGCAATGCCAAGAGCAACATCTATATCAGATATTAGTGAACATACTCAGGTAGGGAAAAAACACTGCTTGGCAGCTGAATGTTTTGGGTCCCAGAAAACAACCTTGTGAAGAAAAGGGAAAAAAAGGGAAAAAAACCAATGAACAAATCCATGCTGTGTTCTATTCCCCGCTTTATAAAACAAGCTGGATTTAAAGATTTATGAAAACCCCAGTGCTGACATCCCTCACTTTACTACTGGTATCACACATATAAACGACAAGTAGATCCTATAAGGATAAATTATATTCCAGCAGCCAAAATATAATCTGCCAAATATAAGGGATTTAAAAATTAATAACACAAAATTTACAATGATCACCTCTAGCGGCAAGCTGACTGCTTTTTGAACATCCCTTCAGAAGCAGTGAAAGCACAAAACCAATGTAAAAATGGAGTCAAAGACACATTCTACAAGAACAGCCCTATAGTCTGCAAATACTTAACAACCACAAACAACTGAATTCACACTCTGGACAGTCCTGAATGCACCCAACGGCCAACTCTCATAAATCAAGCACGTGCAATATCAGGCCATGTATTTACGCATTCCTGAAACATCTTATTCACCAACAGCGTTTGCACCCTTTCCTCCCACTTACTCAGACCATGGGAGTTCGCGACCCTTTCCCTTTCTGCTGTTCACGAAAGGAAGTTCACAAAAGACCGACATCTTGAAAAAGAAGCCAAAGCAAAAGGAAAGGTCCGCTCCATTTCCCATATGCCTCTGCCCTTTGCTTTCTTTGGGCTTGCTCCAAAGACCACTGAGATCAAGAGAAAGACCTATGGATTTGCCCTGTTCTGCAATTTCTGAGCACCACTAAATGTTACTCTACATGCAGCATTCCATTTTGTAAGACAATTTCCTAAGTTCAGACTTCAGTTTCTTTTTGATTCCCACATTCTCAGGACAACAGCTCCTTTGTTCAAGCTTCCATGTTTATGGGAATGTTATCTTATCACTGGGTTTAGCCTTTAATGTTGAGCAGTCAGGAAAGAATCATCCTTTTGTTTGAGATGTAAAGATTTATGTCTGCTTACGTTTTTAAGATACATAAACATACAAACGTACTTAAAAAGTCTAAGTAAATTTACTCTTGTTGGAGCTTTAGCTGAATGATGGTATTTAACACCAGTTACGGTTTAGTTCCTTTATCTCCCCTGTGAAAAAGTTTTTTCAAGATCTGTTATACGAGTCAAATGACAGCATCCTAGGGGAAACGAGCTTTCCCCAGCCTGTCTGCAAGGGAGCAGCAAGGTTTAAGCAGCAGGAAATCCACAGAAGAGGGGGAAGCAAACTATTACAGTGCCACAGTGAAGTCTGTGATTCAGAGAAGAGACACAAACATGTAGGGGTGGAGAACGGCAGAAGAAAGTCACTCTAGTCTGTATTCCCTACTACACCTGCACACGGTTAGGAATATGAGGACCCATCCAAGCCACAGTCATGCTGTTTCTGTAGGAGGGCATGGAGCTACCTCAGCTAGCTTTAACCTAGTCCCAGGTTTCACTGCATGGCTTTCAAACTCAGAAACATCCACGATATAGATGCTCCTTCAGGAATTAAATCCACAGTACTGATCCAGTTTTGCATGTTTGTTCTCCAGCTAAAAGAAAAACACACTTTAAAAAAGAATCACCGTTTGTCTAAACCCCAGGCAGACTTCTCCCCAGCCTCCCCATGTCCTTCGTCCCAGAGCTTCTCCCCAAGGTCACTGTCTCTCCCACCTCTAAGATTAACATGTTCAAGATCTGCTGAATTTTGACAGTGCTGCGGGAGGGGGAATCTACCTTGAACGGAAAGCTTTTTGAGTCTCTCCTCACTTTCGAAACCTTTGCATTTTTTAATCCCTGCTCTGCCAATTTTGTCTCCCCTTCCCTCCCTCCCCTTCAGTGGAAATTTTCTACTCTTTACAGTAGCTCAGCTCTCTGCAGAAAATTGATTTCCCCCAGGATACAGCCATCCCACTCTTCCACACACGGTCATTAATGGCCATCCTGTTCACCACAGAGACAGACACGGTGGTACTCCCCCCCAGCTCCTTAACATGGAAAGCACACAAGGGAAACATCAGAACAATCTCAGTGCTTAACCATACCAAAAGTTCATCATCTCCAGAAAATGCCACACAAAATCTCCCAACAAGCTACTATGAGAATAAAATAATTCATACTGGTTTCTGTCACTCTTTACTTCCACGATGGTCGTGGATTTATTTCCACGACACTTCCCCCCCCCCCCAAATAACGACCATCGACCATCGTGTAGTTCCCTCTCTCCCAGAGTCACGTTCAAATGAACTCTTAAAGCCAGATGTGACTTGAGCTCACATCAGTTTTACTTGGGCACAGGTACAGGGTATCCAAGAGCAGAATGCATTTCAGCACAGCCTGAAGGTGTGAGAAAATACCTGGGTGCTGCACTTCTTGCTGTTTTAGCTGCTTTGCAAGCACTGCACCTGCTGGCTCACCATCTCTGGGAGATCTGCAGTCTCACGTTTTATTGCAGTGAAGTCCCATCCTTGGAGCAACTGACAACTCTCCCCTTAGCTCCTGGTGGCTATGATGTTAATGGGTGAACTGAAATGACTGTCCTCACAAAACACCTCACATCTTCAATATAAACATCTTGTTTATACAAGTGTTTATAACAGTGGATAGACTGAAATTTGACTCCCTGACTCCTCCTTGACTATGGGGTCCTTGCAAGAACTTCCCCTCGTCCCTGCTGGTATAGGGAGGTACAATGGAGGACTGGAAGCCACAAGGAAGAAGATGGAGTATTTAAAACTTTTTATTCCATTTCCAATTAAGGATTTTTTTATGATCAAGTTAATACTGCTTACTGAGTTGCATTACTAGTTTCACCCGGAACAAAAATGAGGTAAAATATGAATAAGGCCTGAAGACTGGTATAGAGCTTTCATCGTGGTTTTGGTTTTTTGGGGTTTTTTTAAGTATAATTCAGCGTAGTTCCAGTGAATTTACCTCAGATAAATAGGAGCAGTGTCTTTAAATCAAGAGGTAAATTAAAACCAAACCAAAATCTTTTTAGTGACTGTTGGACAGAAAAAAATGAACCCTAAAAATTAGTTGTGAAACTGGGAGAGTGGCTTTGTTACTGAGCTGTGACTTGGTCTAAAAAAAGTTAACACAGCTAATGCCTCATGCAGCACTTCAGAAATGCTGGGGTGGGTAAACCACCCAAGCCAAGAAATTCATATTTAAAGCTCACATTGTCCAGCTACGCTCTGTAAATTGTGCCAGGATTTCTTTACATAATTCTCACTAATGCTGGCTGATGTTAGCTGAGGAAATCCTCTACAGACAAACAGGACAATCCACCCCACTGTAGGTTCCATAAAATCACACGCTCTATGGAAATTTCCAAATACCTCGGCACAATATGGGTGAGTTAAGGATAAAGTTTCAAGCCTGAACTCCATAATTTCCTGTCTTTTGCTAGTCTACACAGCTCTTTAATGTTATGTTAATATCATTTTTGTGGGTGTGATTGAATTACCCACCACTCTTCATGCCAGCATTAGTGGATTTCTGTGTAATAGGAGAGCATGCTTTACTGCACATACTGTTACTAAATACCATTAAGCAGACCAGCTGCAGACCTCCTGATAGCAGGACTGGAGGGCTACCTCGTTAGGAAGCGACGAGCACTTTACCGTTGGCACAGTGCCTGAATCCCATGAGCCCTCAGCATATCGAACTTGCCTCGACATCCACACCAGACGGCCTGCCACAGCAGGTCCCCTGGCCAAACCCAGCACCCAGCCCTGGGAATCTGCTGAGAGTGCTGAGATCCGTCTCGCGGGCTCAACACCCCGAGCCCTACGCCGTGCCGCCGTGACTTGGCAGTCTGAACAGACAGAGATGTATTTACCTGGCGACATTTTGACCCAGGTGCAATGGAAGGCTGCTAAATTCTCCACTGAGAGCGTGCCTCACACACTGGTGACAGCTACTAACTAGGGGCGCAGTGCTTTAAAAATCCCTTTCAGAAGTCTTTGCAGAGAGATTAAAATGCCATGTGTACATGAGCTGTAACAATTCTAGGGCAGTCTCTGAAGAGAAACTTAACACAGGCTTTCTCATCAATACCCTTGCACTGCTAACCAGCACCTACTAAGCAAACGATGAGCCTGACTACTGTGCAGAAATATCCCCCTTTAAGGGAGGATTGCATTAGGGAAGAAAACCAGGGGTGCAAGGGGAATGGAAAAAAGAATGAGGGAGGACAAGGTATTTGGGTCTTTTCCACTTAGTTGGCTTCAGTACATGTCAAACTGTACTGACAGACATCATCACTCAAGGAGTTGCAACATATTCTAGTCACTCTTCTTGCCACTCTGAACCACCTCTTCCCCACCACAAAACACCTCATGTTGGCTGGTCAAGCCGTAGTTACCCAGCACCAGTGGGAGATCCAGCTTCTAGCGCTCACCTACCAGCAGTACCATGGGAACAGCATGGCAGGGACACGTGACGTGGTCTTGTGATTAAAAGAAATTATTGTTTCTCTATATCTAAGTGTACTAAGAACCAACAAACAAATGCAGGAACCTAACAAGAACTAACAATGGCAAAACCACGATAAAAAAAAGCCAGGTTTTTCTTACCGATCACTGAAAATAGAGATAAAATAACTAAAGTCCTAAAAGTGCTTATAGTATTTAATAGCTGTATCATGATAGCCCGTCTCCCACATCTGTAAGACCTGCCATCAATCACATCTTTAGTCCAGTTCTTAATGTTAAGCAAAAAGCAAAATCATGGCATGAGTATATGGCCTTGCTTTGACTTAAACCCCACCAATGACTTGGTCATATTCCATTTCGTTCCACCACTGCCACCAGTTTGCCTTTTCATTTAGAAGCAATTGCTTTGAGTCCATTTTATTCTGAGAGTCAAGAGATTGCCCTGTATGAATCCTTCAGCTCCTTGAACTGGCTGTATGTTTGTCTATGTGATAGGAATTCATTTATTATGCAGTTTGTAAGGCACTTCATAAACTTTATATTGAAATATTTGTGCTAAATTATTGTACAGTAATTAAAAAACTTCGTGGCCATACTCTGTTTTATTGCCAATCCTAAATTTGATGTTGATTTAAGTGAAGTAGAGGGGACCAGAAACGTTATAGATAAGTAGAGAAATCAAGTTCTACAAAAGCCAAGTTAGGTATGGCTTAGATCCAAATCCTTTAGGTTTTTTTAAAAAAAAAAAACTCCAGGAGTGCTGCAGTTTTCTTGTTCTATGGGTTTTTGTTACTCAAAGCTGAGGACTGACAGACACCTGATTTACAATTAAATGTAATCAAAACCTCAAAGGTTGAGAGATGAGCTGCTGCTCCTGAGATAATGCCAGGTCCAGTGTACTGTGTTCTCGCACACCCCTGCTAGGACGGCAGCATTTAAGCATCATTTCTCCTGCTTAGGAACACAGATGGTCCAGTGACACATTTAATCCACTTAATGACACATACAAACAGATATGGCTACATAAGCTATACATAACAAAAAACCTCCATAAAAAGGAAATTATTTCTAACCTCAAATAATCAGTTTTAAAAACATTTAAATGATCCCTGAAGTCCTTGATGAAATTATCCAAAAGCTGAAGAAAACTGTCTTAGAGACTTAAACAGCTCCCTCTATTTTGATTATTTAAGAAAAGTCTGAAAAGTGACTTGATTATAGTGCATAAGTATATTTCGGAGGAGGATGGAGAGAGAGGAAGAGAGTCTGAAAGGTCCTTCATCTGATTTCCCCAAGAACCAACAGGTAAAATTCAACACCAGAAAGGTGATTTGGAAGTGGCTCAGGAACAGCAGTAGATCTACTGCTGCTTTCATATCCTCAGATCTGGAGTGGGTGCTTTTCTGGAACATATTCTTCACATCAAAATAAATTGATATATTCAGTCCAGGAGAAAATAAGGGAAGTTTAAGGACCTGAATCAACTAGAAAATAATGGTAGACCATCCCTTGGTCTCTTCTGGATCTTAAATTCCAGGAATCTGTGAATTATTCTATCCATTTTAATTACTAGTTCCCTACTATAAAGAAGCTAAAAAGTTAATGTTCTTCTTGAATCAGTGAATTACAGAAAATAATTGAAGTTTCATAATTGGATTGTAACCCCAGGAGTATATGGAAATGCTGAACTGGGAAGCTGAAAGTAAGGAAAGCATGTCTGTTTCTTTTTTTATGTGATCGCCAGGCAGTAATAGCCATAAATGCTGCACTTATTACCTGTATTACACCGAAAGAATAACATGGCTGTGATCCTGCAATAACTGCTATTTGAACAGACTGCTGTGCTTCCATGAAGCTTATATGAGGCTGGCTGGCTGTTGGCAGAGAGCTTATTTTGAACAGAACCTATATTTCCATGTTGCTGTTACCTTCATTATTTTATTTGGGGTTACCCCCAGAATTGTAGCTAGGTACTTTCCAAGAGAATCAGAATCCAGAGGTCTCCACTTTCTCTAGAGCTCACAATGGAGACACAGGAAATACATGCCCAAAGAAAGAAAAAAACTTTACAGATCTGTCAGATCAACATCTTTTAAAACTCAGGCTGAAAACATTCCATCTTTCCTGTCTCTGTTTTATAGACATAAAACCTCTGACATAGTTGCAAAAATTCTAAGAAATCCCTTCTCTAGCAAACATCTTTTAAGAAAATGAAAGACTTTTCAGTTTTTAACACAAAGCTAGCAGCTTGTCACACCAGTAATTCCAGGAAGTTACCAAATATTTGGAATGAAGGACATTGCATGCTGCATAGCACAGAGCTCTTGTCGATGCTTGTTTGGAACTGTATGGGAAAGTCTAGCAGCTGAACACAATGACATTTTTGTTTTCCTGCTGATAATATTAAATAACTTTGCTACTGAACTTGGCCTGCCACTTCCCCTTGCATAGAAATTACAAAGATGCGCTAAGGTTCTTGCCGTTTGCTGGAAGCAGTGCCCAGGTTATTCCTGTTTTGGGGGCAGTTCTTAACCATAGCTGGTATTGTTTCCTTCCAGCAAAGCTTTAGAACAAAGTATTTCTCAAACAGATCAGAACATCCGTTTCATACCTTGTAAAGAAAGGTTACAGAAACATTCCTGCTACACAAAATGTCAGAACATGAACAGCATGTCTCCATCCTCTCCCAAAAGTCAGGGACTCCTAAGGAGTATCAACCACATCCCAGTCAGAAAACTTCTTACTTCCTTCTCCACTCTCTGCAATGTAATACAGCCATCGGATCTGCTCTCACACTGCTGCCATCAATTCTCAAAGGACAACAGATCAGAAAGACCCACTGGACTTGACACTCTGGAATTTAGGAGAACGAATACCAAAAATACAGACAAATCTAAAACACATGGATGAGCTTCAAAACAGAAGAACCAAACATAACCAGAACTTCCATTGCCACTGTTCCCACTAAAGAAAAACACAGTTGAAAGGCAGCAGTGAAGGAACCTTTGTCAAACCACCAGTGCATCCATCAGCCTCCTCACTGGAAAGCAGAAACTGAGCATCAGAGTTTTATAGAACACCTTGAGGGCCTGAAAAACCCAGACTGTCAAGAGACCCATGGTCATGAAGGCCCTTCCACAGAGCTACACCCATACTGAAAAAACAGACATTTCCCTGACAGACATGCACATTGCAGAGCCTCTCTGTCCTTTTGACAGTTTTTGGCCGTGAGCATTTTCAGACTAAAATGCTTGTATCAGTAAGGGGACGATAGCCTCATGGACGGGTGGTGATGCCATGGTTGACTGGCTGCACACAAAATATGCTGCAGAAGTGGCGAAAGAAAGAGGGCAAGGCAAGACTGGAAACACGCACGTCTCAGACAAGTCAGAAGCAGCTCATGAAGTGTGTTTGCTCTTTCTATCTCAACACCCCGCCTGCACAGTACGCAAAACAAGTGGCTGTTATCATCATGCCGTTCACACCGCTACACGTAAGACTCAGTATTTCTGTTATGAGCTCTCTGTTTTGTTGTGTTACACCCCCACCCCCCCGTCCCCAGGACTTTAATTAAAATTCATCAGAAGAAATGTTTTCAGCAGCAATGTCTGTGAACGCTGCCTCCTCCCCTATCTTCCATTAAATCAGGTTCATCCAACTTGAAAGGAGATGAGAAACTCTCACTGACACTGTCACACTCCAGTGAAAAGACAGGCACATTCAAAACAGAGAAGAGTGCAGGTGCTCATTTATTACTTTACACAGATTATTTTTCTGCCTTTCTTCCTGACAATGGGAACGTTAACATCCCAGATGGAGCTCTCTGTAGTGCTGTGGGCATTTGCTGACCTAGGGTTTTGTTTTCTCTGATGAAAGAGGCCAGGTAAGAAGAGGGTTGGTTCACTGCCTACTGGGGCAACTTTAATGTTTGTTTTTAACAACGGAAGACATTTGGAGATTATTTTAATGGGGAATAAATACACAAATAATTTTTAATATGACAGAAATACAAAATTACATCAGGCAAAGGAGAAAAAAATTGTGCACATCCATGCCCATATTTACACACTGCAAAGATGTATTGTTTATGTAACTGAGTGCAAAACTGCAAATCAACTGATTTCAGAAACAAAGAAGTCTTTCAGATGAAATATAAGTTCACCATCTTGTATCATTTTGGACCCAGAGAACAACCCCACAATATTTCTAACAACATTAATAAGCACGATCACTATGAAGATGTCTTCAATGCAAGAATTAACAAATTGTGCCCACAGCATTAGGTTCCTCTGCTTTTATGTCTATTTTATACATCCTTAAAGTTCACCATTTGGTTCCTGATCAAAGGCATTTTGACTTAAAAGTATTAACGTGAAATTAATTTATTTTGCCTTTCCCACTCCTCTTAATAAATTTTTAGGAAAAGTCTGTGATACAAAGACCTTCAGGAGAACACAGATCCCTCCAAGCTAACCCATCAGTGTGTTCTTCTCAGGTCTGAACACCCATGTTAAGAAATGGAAGACAAAAACTCATTGTTCCCTCATTGCTTTGAATTAGCATATTTAGTACAGCAGGATACTTTTGCTGTGCTTGACTCAACAGTAAACCCTTCTTGGGAATTTGCTGTCCCAATTTTACTTGGAATAACAAAGATCTGGGAATTTTTGGAGGTTTTCTTTCCTCTCAAGTGTGGACATTTCTTTGGTTCCCACCGAGACTGATGACTTCAGCAGATTTCAGTCATTCACAGTTCTCATATTGCCAGGATACACTGAACCAAAACATCGACCACAGTTTAAGCAGAAACTACTCTATATGATACCACATGGTTCCTATATGTGCTAATCCCACTGAATGAGCAATCTCACCTTCATACCCTTTCAGTCTCTGCTATATCACAGAGCAACGGTGTCAGCTGATATTAATTACAGGAGAGACATTACATGGTTATGTTTGAATTGGAGCCACAGTGTACCTTGCTTTAGCATACACAAGATTACAGAACACAATAAATTCCTTTACGTCTCCAAAGATTACTTCTTTAAAATATAGGGGCAGACACAGGTTAACACTCTGCCGCTACGTTAAATCTCAGGTAGTTTAGGCTTTGTCTTCACCAGGGCCAGGATAAGAACACCAGTTTACACTGGGTACAAATTTGGTCTGACTTTGTTGTAGGAAAAAGGTTTAGCTCCAGCTTTTCTCTCGGGGTTTTTTTTGGTTTTGAGCTCACTATAGGGATTTTATTTTGGTTAATCTTTATTTTATTTAAAGGTCATAGTGATTATTTTTAATTAACATTTTAATGCAGAGGAAAAAAGGAAAGGAAGGGAACTTACTTTTCCCACACCTTCATTTCATCAGTTGTCATATAACACATAAGAAACACATATAACACAAAAGAAAAGGAAAATAAAAATAGCCAGGGATGTCAAACTCTTGCTGCCTTTACATAGCAGAAATGGCCATCATGAACTTGCTGTAAAGCTTGGTCTAATTGAAAATGTTGTACTTGTTGCAGCTATTAACAAGAGACCCTGTCCTGAAAGGCACCTTGAACCCCTCTGAAACCTCAATGAACTCAGCAGTTTTCTGTGGGGGCAAAAGGAATGCACACAGTTCATTTCAAAAATAGTCTAGGATTTAAGTAATGTGTGTATTTTCAATTAATAACCTCAGTTACATTATCCTTGGGGCTAGCCCTTTATTAGAATCCAAACAGTGGCAGCTTGAATATTTATTCAGATGTTCCATGGGACTAAACCAAGGACATTCAGAATCAAATGAGAGACTGAAATCTCACTCATGATGACTTACTAAGAGGACAATCAGGATATCTTAAAAAAAAACAAAACACAAAACCAACCAAAAATTCCCCCACAAAACCCAAACGAAGCAAAACCCACCGTCCCCAAAAACCCAAAGCAAACCGAAACACTTGAGTAAGCTGCCCAAAATATGGATCTAGAAGTTGTTCAGAGAAAGCAACATTTGTGACAATCACGATTGAGCAGGGATTTCCCATACCTGGAAAATCATTTGTCTGGGAGATCCTGTCTCATCTTCCTCACAAGACAGCTTGAGCAGCATACAGACTTGCTGCTCTTTAGGTCTAGATATTTCTACTGTCATTGTTTTAATAAAGTTCTGTAGTTTTGCCCTGGACCACAAAGAAGTCAAAACTTGAAGGGTAATAACTAACCCAAATAAGAACAAAGCAGACAGAAAGAAGTTTCTGAAGGTATGGTAGAGATAGAAGGGGAGGGGATCAATTCAGGACAAATACGTAAGTAACTTTAAACCATCAGACTGAATCAAGATGGAAAGAGATTATCTTTTGAATACATGCCAATGTCTTAATTGTGCAATGCATAAGGCTGGTTTTTAGTCAAATGTTGGGGGTTTCAAGCCAACTTTTCAAAAACTGCGGGAGGTGGGGTGGCTACATTATCTCTCTTTTTCCAAATTCCCTTTTTCTCTTCTCCAAAACTTATTTCATCTTTTTACAAATTTTGGGCTTAAGTCTTCTTCAGTGCAAAGATAAAAAAAAAAAAAAAAAAAAAGACACAAAGACCAAAAACTTGAGAGACAGACTGAATTTTTGAAATGAAAAATGTTGCAAAGTAATAAAGCTCAAATGTTTAATTTGTGCATGAGATTTCCTTCAATCTATCTCCACTGGGATGTAGTTAGTAAGAGTAGGATGTGTCCGGTATGTCAACAGGGGACTAAGCCATCTGTATGTTTTTAAGAGAATTTTGAAGTTCTTCTGGATGAAAAATAATACCGTGCATGAAAATTAGAGTGACAGATTATGAATATTTCAGACATAATCATTTATTTTTTGCTTGTACAGTGACACAACGTGCACATTTTTCTCTCTGTAATCTGTAATCTTAAGGTTGATTATCTTTCCTTTTGATGAAAAGCATATTTTGACTGGGAAGATACATGTATAATGATGTGTACCACCAGCAGAGACTGTATCTCAGAGAAATAAATGCTAATGGTATGATATTTACTATTATTTTCATGAAATATTAAAAAAATCAAAAATTTAAACTAGTCAGTTCTGATGATCAATATGATCATAGATGGGTATAAAGCCCCTTTTTTAAAACCTCAAGAAAGGTTAAGAGGCACCAAGGTCCCTTTTTTGAAGTTCCTTTACTCAGTGTTTATATAAATCTAGATGATACATACATAAAAGAGCAACAGATTCTTGCTTGCTAAACATTCCTATTCGCAATTTTTCGATGCAACCTTTGACAGTCATTGTATAAAGTCCCAAAAGACACAGTGCAACCCAACAGCTCCCTGCTGCAAAAGAGAATTTGATGTAACTTTGCTGGACACATGTTAAACAATACTGTGGATCAGACCCACACAAAAAGAAAATCTTTCAGTAGCAATTTTTTTTTATTATTATTTACTCAGATACTGTATAGCCTATGATGACTTGTTTTCCTTTAGTTATATGAACAGTTTGACAGATTACTGTGACAAGGTTACTTTTAAAATGATAAAAGGTTTGATAGTGTTGGAACATTTGTCAGAAATGTCTGACATCACGTGTAATGGACTCTGCACTTCAAGTATCAATGGTACTCCAGTCTGCTGCTTTCTGTTTACTGTACGATATACACCACCCAAAGATACACAACACAAATACAGAAAAGCAGGCGGGATTCACCAAAACAGTCCCATACATTATAAAACAATTCTGATTAAAGCGTTTCTCTTCCATAGCCTACCTGGCAAAACACAATTAAATAAAAAATGTTACATGACAATTAGAGGGCGGCCTCCTTGCTGGGATAAACCTGGAAATGGGGTGGGCTATGACAAATGTACATTACCATAAGCATTTCCAGTGTTCCCTATTCTCCTAAGAGAGAAATACTGTGTTTTTAGAACATTATTCCTCAGACCTGCCAAATACCAGACATTACAGGTGACAGTTGTACTACCGGCAGCCTTGTCACATGCTAGAGCAGAGGAAATGGGTTCAGAAGGGCTCGTTTTAGGCACTGGCAGCTAGCCTACAGGAACCAGTGTCTTGGGCATAAGCTAACTGTGGTGAATACCCCCTTTAAACACAGCTTTCCAAAAATCTTGTACTGCAAAACAATAATATAGTTTACGGATTGAAATTCAGGTTTTCACCTCACACCTTGTAGCGAATTACGCTAATGTTTCTATGCAGGAAGTTTTAGAGCCAGCACCTTCTGCTGTTTTGTGAATACTTGTTCACATGAAATCTTTAACGTATGGTGAGACCCCAGCCATGTAAGCTAAGAGAGAGCTCTACAGAAGACCACCATTTCTGAGGAGCCAAATGTATGTCTTGCTCACACAGCAGCAGACTGCTGCCATGCATACTTCACTTTGCAGGGGTAGGAGGGAGAGAAATAAGGGATTCAGACCTTTATCCACCTCGACTAACCATCTGCAAAGGTAAAGAAAATGTCTTGCAATATATTACTTAAAAAATCTATGTGCTGTCACGACAAATTCTTCTATTTTCAGATGTTTAACTTTCCCTATATAGCCTTTCCCTTTTGCTTTGATAAATATTTTTAATATTCTGAAAAAAGGCAGTACAACTATCTGGATTCTCCTCACTTCCATTCAGCCAAGGGACAGAAAATCAGCAAAATGAATGTCAGCATTTTTCTTAAAGACCATCTGTTCACACAGGAACTCCGTGATAGCAAGACAAAGCCCTCTAATCATAGACTAGATTAGGTTTACTGGAACACATGAAAAATTTTGCCACAGTGCCGAAAGGAAGCTCTCAGATACTCATACAGACGAGGAGTAGGGACATGCTCTCTGAACTCCATGATTCAGGTAGCACTGCTCACACCACAGCCTCACACTATGACTGCAGCACTAAGCACCAAAGCCGTGTGGCTCCTCTAGGAATAGTTAGTTCGTTCCTGATCAGCTGAAAGCATTTGTCTGAACTTGGAAAGGGTCAGACTGCAAGACTTATAGTAAAATAGCTTTTTGAACGTCAGCAGACTACAGTCAATGTATACCTACTGAGGATCTGGCCCTTGAACTGGGATTATCTGTAACTGTCACAAGCGGGAAGTGTCAATGAATGTAGTTTGTACACATGTCAGACAGGTACACTCACAATTCAGCTTGCATGAAATATGAAAAATCACCAGCATGCTACACCCCTGCAAACAGTAAGCCAGTTCTACCAGTAGCAGCTTTAATAGGAGAAAGTCACAGGGAAGAGTTTCAAGCTTGCATAATGTTGCTGAAGTTTGGGTATCAGCTCAGCAAGACAGCTAGTTAGAGTCCTGTCCACGTAAGGCATACTTAGGGAAGTCATTCAGCATTTTTGGTCAAAATCAGGAAAGGCAGAATGACATTAAATTGTAACATCCCATTAAATTGTTACTCCTGTTGCAAGCTTCAAAACAACAGCCATATGGATTCAAGTTAGTACCTCAGCCCCAGACTGTTCCTTACTTTACCAAACTTCATTTATTGATCCCTATTTGAAAGGCTGAATTGTGATTAAAAAAGTATCAAAGACATTGTCTTTTGATACGGACTATTCTGTGACAAAAGCACTGCATTTTGCATTATAACAAGGGTGGATTTTTATTTTTCTAATCTCCCCATGTTCTTATTTCAACACACAAATGCATTATCCTGAATTCCACCCAAGTGGCTCCGGTTGGAATCTCAAACTGGATTATTACCCTCCCACATGTCATCAATAATAATCAAGACTTTGGAAATCAGGTTCTCCTTTCTACTCCTGTTAGCCCACTACATTCAGTCAAATGAGGAGGGGTAATGGTGTAATATTTTAGGAACATTTGATGGTACATGAGCAGCAAATGGCTCCTTTCTGCTGCCTCTCCAGTTTCAATGGGAATAAACCAAGATAAAAACTGCTATCAGTACAATCTGCAAACACATCTCTCAAGATAAACACAGGGAGGTAGAACGTGCTACTTTCTACATCAACGTTTTCAGTGGACTGCAGTTAATTAGATGGCTACAAGGCCACCTTCAGTGGGTTTCATACTTCTCAAACTCGGAGCCCAGCAATGTGTGACAGTGATCAAAAGATGTGATAAATGACTGAGGTGGGACCACCCGTGTTTTCTTGTGCACCTCATGATTCACAGATCACTAACTATAAAATCTGTCATTAGGGAGGTCTTCTTGCCATGCAAATTCTGCTTTTAATGTAGGAAAGAAACCAGATTAAAATAAACAGAAGTCAAGGTAAAGGCCCTCACCTCTCTATCCCACAAAACTCATTACCATAAGGTTTTCAACAGGCATTAATTAGCTGTTCAAACTAAAGGAATAACTGTTAACCTTCAAGTGTAGGAGGCTTCTGATTTCTTTTTGTGGATGCACATACGTGTAACTAAAAGGCCAGCTTTGACATTTCCCTACCCAAAGACACCGAGCATTTCAAGTGCACTTACGGCTGGCACAGCTTGATAAGGTCCTGGTCAGTGGTGCCGGGTGGAAGGCCTCGAATGTACAGGTTGGTTTTACTCAACTGCTCTCCGCTGCTGTTGTTGCTGCTGTTGTTGCTGCTGTTTGTGCTGGGGCTGGGAGGAGCCATGGGGTGGGGAGCTGGTGCATAGGACTGCTGGAAACAAAACAAAACAAAACAAAATGGCTGTTACTGGAAAAACAGAAGCATGGCAAGCTCATGCGCTGTACCCAGGTAACTGCAGTGCCACGCACCGAGGGCGTGCTTGTCCTGCCCTCCCTGCCCGCCCCTACAGCGCGTGCACCCACCCCGAGCCAGCAATGCCTTTCAAAAAACAAAACAGGGCTGAGGTTTTGGGTTTAGCCATGGTTATGAAGTGCTTTATTTTGCTTTATTCTTTTAATCTGGAATTAAAGTAGCTATATTATGAGCCTATTTTACCTAGACCACAAAATAAAGCTCTTAAATGACAGATACTCAGGAGTAACTGGTATTAAAGAAAGAAGTTAAACACAATCTGCTTTAAGAATACTCTTAAGACACAAAGAGGAGTATCTAGCCAAAGCACACAGAAGCTGATGCCAGAAGCCTAGTTAGTCTTTTCTAAACATGAGGAGCACCCAGTACACACACAGTCAGGTGGCAGAGTTGGCTAACCTGAAAGGACAGAAAAAAACTCCAAAGCAGCCTGCAAAGACCCTGTCATTACAGATGTCTTCCACAATAGAGAATCAGTTTGGAAAAGACGATCAGGCTAAGACCTCCTGCTCTCAAAACCTTACTCGCCTCTGAACAACCACAAACCACACAAAGCAACTGAGAAATACAACTTTAAAAAGGGAGGTATTCTCACAGGGAAAACAATGCTCTCCCCGAACATCCTGGGAAATACATGCTATGAAAGAAGCCACACGCATACTATAAAAGTTCCCTAAGCACCCCCTGATCTGGGGCAAAACCAAGGAATTTGAGCGCTGCAACCTACCCTGGCTCTCTGACCATCAGTGTATTTACTCACAGAGTGCTTGTTAGGAGAACAAAGGGGTGGTTGGAAAGAGGAGGCCGTGTCACCACTGTGACCCATGCAGAAAAGCTGAGATGTAGGAGAGAAGCTGGGATAGCTGGGGGATGCTGCAGGCTGAGGCTCCAGCTGGACAGCCAGGGGAACTGAAGTCAGAGTTCCAGGAACATAACCTCCTGCTCGGAGGGGGGAAATCCCATTTCCACAAGCTGATTAGCGTGCTCTGCTAGCAGTATGCGTGGTTACAACAGCAGGTAAATGTTGGGCCAATGCTAAGTTAACCATGATGTGCTAATGGACTAATAAAAGCAAAACATCTGCAATTTTCATTATAGTAGCAATGACACTTTAGTGACTTCTAATATGCTCCTTCTGCATTTAGGCCTTGAACAGAGAAAATATTTAAGTCTGTGCATAATTCTGATCACACTAATCAACTGCCCCTTTAATTTCAGTGGCCCTACTTTAGTGCTTGTAATTATGCACACGCAAAATCACGACCCTTGATAGAAGGATATTTTTAAATTGGTAGCTCTAAACTCTTTCAAACAAGTCCCTTTCCTTAGAAGAACAAAAAAAAAAAAAAAAAAAAAAAAAAGTTGGAGAACATAAGGGGAGTGTCAGTGACAGGTGAATCTCAGAGGCTTTGATGAATACATAAAGCTCCACACTTCCAGCAATGCCTCGTGCTGCCTTCTCTTTCCTTCCCAGTTTCTCCCATTTAAACCAGGAGAGTGGGAACACACCATCAAGTGTCAGAGCATCAGAATTCCTCTGCAATCTAGCCTGTTGTAATGTGACTCAAGTAGGCCCCATTAAAAGGAAAAAACAGTTTAACAGACAGTGCAATCACCATGCTAGCAAGTAATGACATTCACTCTCATCTACAGCAACGGAAAGGGCAATGAGCTTCCTTCCACAAATATCTCCATAGACACTTTTGCTTACAATCAAAAGCACTTAATGCACACGGATCATATTTCTCTGCACACACATTTTATCACTGGGTAATCCCCACCCACCCGAGCTTCAATGTCATTCCCAGAAACAGCTGAGGAAGCAGCAGTCCCAAGTACCAGCACAGGGAACCGCCTCGACGGTGCCCCAGTGCTGTGGGCACAGCCTGGGAACCAGCTCCACACCAACAGCCACGGCCTGGCTGGGTAAGGATGCAACAGTAACCTCCAACAAAAACACCAACACACGTATTTTACAACATTCTGGCTGCAAATGTTTTTAAATCTGGGCACTCCAGAGCCACGGTACAGATAGATGTGACTATGTATAGCATATATTTGGCTTTAGTATACCAAGAGCTTAGAAAACGCTCCATGGTCATCTTGCACATTGGTAAGGTAAAATTAAATATATATTTTAAAAAAGGTCAAGGTAACATTCTTACTTCTCCAAGTTTACTATGCACACTGAATGCACGTAAATAATGTAAAGCAAGGACAGAATTTTCTGTAAACCAATAAAATGCTAGGTATTTAAATTATTAATTGTTATTATTATGTATGTCTTAGCACGGGATAATGAGCAAATAGCTTATTCTCACACCAACCTAATAAGCAAGAAAAAAAAAAAACCCACCCAAGTGAAAGTATACCTTTAAAATACAAAAAGCAATTTTCATTCTATTATAAGATCTTTATCCTCACACAGAGGAAAGCACTGGGGGCCTAATTCTAATTTAAGCTTAAGACATCTTATCCCTCTCAGCCAGCTGAAAGGGGACCTAGAAGTGAACATGAATTACACTTACACTGATTTTAAGGCCACAGCTATATATAAAAAAAAAATCTTCCATATACCCAGAGAATTAGGCCATAGGATAGGTGGTCTCTCAAGCAAGAGCTGCTCAGACAATAGGCACAGACGGATGCCCAGGTTCACAGCAGCACCCTGGGAGATATTTTAAGGGTGGCCAGAGAGGCAGCTGCGCTCCACTTCGGAGGATGCTGACCTTCTCAGACCAGCAAGCACTGCTATACTCCAAACCCTCTTCACTAATAAGTCTCAGCCACTGCAGCCCACTGTAGTCTCCACACATATCCAATACCCCAGAATACCGTCTGCAGAAAGATTACAGAGCTGCCTGCACTAGGCTGATGACATCTTCTGGCTGGTTGCCACACCAAAAGCTTCAGGTCAGAAGAAAGCTTTGAATTCTTGTTTTCTGAGCCAATGAGTGTATGACTGATGGCAGAAGCCTGCACTTTGCCTCCAAATGAGTAAAGGGCCTGGTTCGTTAATCTCCACGTAATACCTGGAGTGAAAGAAATGAATGGCAACCTGATGATGCTCCCAGATATGGACTACTTGCTACAGGATCCCAGACAATGCCAAAGGGGCACATTGCCTGGGGAACCACCTGCGTACCTAGCAGCAGGGAATTTGTGCCTTGTTCGGATGTCAGCCCCCTCTGTGGCTGGAGGCAAAGCACTTAACTTCTCTGCCATAAGAGCCATGAGCAGCAGCACTTTCCAGGCTGGCTCAAAACACCCTGACACCAGCTGTAGAAATCTGGGAGAGACGTTTCACCAACACAGCCGAGCACACGACCTGCAGCACTAGGAAAAAAGTATCAGACAAAATCTACATGTTTTACTTCAAAAGTGAGCTGGAATTCAGAGCTGGTTTTGCCACTAATTTTTCAAATAACCAATGCCACCAACTCATTTTTCAATTCTCATGCTTCATTATTCAATGGGGAGTGTGGGGGGAATGAACTAGTTTGTAGATCATTCCAAGCAGCTTATTAATTTACCAAGGCTGGCTAATAGGATTTGTTTTCATCTTTGAAAAAAGAATGAAATTTCTCCTTTTTCATTATTTAAAAGTGAGAAATTGATGTGCTTAATTCTTATCCAGTCTCAGGAACGCACTCTTGTGCTTAAAACCGACCATTGACCTCTCTCTGAAACAGTGTCCCACACAAGTGCACACAGCTAAGCATGAATAATGAGATACCTTGGTTTTCTTACTAAATAACCCAGAAATGCTGAACCAGAAGCCTCTTGGTTACTAAATGAACACCACTCCTCCTTCCAGCATCCAGCCTCCTTACACAAGAATGGTATTTATCTTGCCATGGCTACCACAGTACTCTTATGTAGTTTTTCACTTGCTGCAAGTTCAGTCTAAAGCATTTTTCTTCCAAAGCAAAACACTACTTAAAAAGACAAATTTCAAATATTTTTCACATGCAATTCCTTTTGGATGGGAATCACAGGCCCCAGATGCCAAGTTGTAGAGTCTGCTTTATTAGCAGCAGCTGGCTCCTTGGCAGGCTTCTGAGGCAGTCGGGCTTGTGGTTTTGGAGTGGCCTCAGAGCCTAGGATGCAGCTGGACAGCTATGCTAATGGACTAGCCAATTTGTTTGTATTCACCTTTGGCTATCCCAAATTTGTACTCTCTTATCCACTTGAAAGTAAGATCTTGGAAAGATTCCCCTTTAACACTGATATGTTGACTTCTGCTATCGGAGTGCATATTTTTTTTACATAAAATGAGTACAACACACAGTCCTGCATTAAAACATGCGTTATTTAAGCAATTGTGAACACACACTATCCATTCCGCTCTGAACGGAGTGTTTTCCAGCTGCTAGATTCATCTCACTTAGAGCCCAATGGCTACACAATTCCCTGAGCTCCTGATTGAGAGAATAAAATAAGGCAAAGTAAATACAAATAAATTCTGCAAATATCAGTTTACAGCTCACACTAGCAAAACACTGTTCTCTTTACACCCTGCTGTACAAAAGAGTAATTTTTGAGAGCTGGAGGGTTCTTACTGGCCAATTATAGTAATGATGGGAGGATGTCACCAACTTACCAGCCTGTTGATGGGATTTTGGAGCTGACTGAACAGCAATTCTCATATTAAGGAAAAGACAATCATCACAGTCGAAGCGAAAACAGAGAGGTAGGGCAAATATAATATAAAGAATTAGATAAAAGCCACAGCAACTCTCCTGCCTTCGGTTAACTTCCTCAGTGAGAAGCAGCACTAAAAGGTTAAGCTGTACTTCTCATCAACAGCCTGGTGGAACAGAGAAGTGAATAAAAGGTGAACACAAACTGGCAGCACCAAAACCTCATGTATTTTAGAAAGGCTGAAGTCAAGGGAGCTCGAATCATAATTTTCTTCCTCAGTTTGTAGGACATTCACTGGTATTGCAGAATCCAGCCACGACTATCGCCTAGCTCCCATTCAGCCAACAAAGGCCTGGAAGACAGAGCTCCTCTTGGACGCTTCCTACAGTCAGGTCTTTCCTTAGACATCTAACAAAAAACAAACAGTTGTAATAGTGCACGTATTTTCAAACATCTGCATACTGACAAAGCTTCCTGGACTGTTTCTGTAGAAGCAACAATCCACCGCTTGGCAACATTTTCCATTTGTAAAGGAACAGCATGTGAAAATGTAAGTAAACTAAGAAGGTGAAGATAGACAATAAGCTTCGAAGTCTGTTCCATCACAATTCTTTCAGTCAGGAAAACCAGGACACACCTCAAGAGGATTCCGATTTCTCTGAATCCCTTCAAAGGCCTTTAAAAGTGATTTGCTGGATACAAGAAGACCGATGATTCAAAGCTGCTAGGTTATGCTCTCTGCACTGCCACTACATCACTGTGCTACCCTAAGCAAGTATTTTAGATTCCTTATATCTCAGTTTACCAATCAGTAACGATTCTTCCTTACCTTGTCAAGGCTTATATAATGCTTTACGACTACTGGAGAAAAGATTCTATAAAGGACTTCAGGATTACCTAAAGATGGGGAAAACATTAAAATTTAACCTAAATACTAAAGCTAACCCTAATTCTTTTGCAGATAAATATTGTTTCTGCATACACTGATTTTGCTACCCTGTATCTAAACTGAATAATTTAAAAACTTAATAAAACGCCAATCCAATTAGCTTTGTCATTAAAAATAATTATTTTTGTTTTACTTAAAAATGGAATTATTCAATCACAGTGCTATCTTGCTCATGCTTCTTGTATACATAGGACTGGTTTTCTCCTTCATTCTATTCCAAATGATAGATTTAGTCGTAAGAAAAAGGTGTCATTGTGTTTTGCCTTACCCTTTCTTTTCACACAGGGAAAAAAACTCCCACAAAAACCCACTTGGGAAAAATGGCAATTATGTAAAAATAATAATAATAATAATCCCTAGTCCTCCAATAGGCACAGTGGTCATTCAACAGTCAGAATCAAATCGAGATTTGATGGGTCAGTAAGATACTTTGAGATCTTTGTTTCACAGATAAAGCTGTTGAAATTAGTAGTTTAAATACTCCTGGGGCTTACAATTCCCTTGAACATGGCACAAAGTACTAGAGGTCCATAAGGCATAAGCTCAGGCACATTTGGCTCAATTTTCTCTGTTCTAAAGTACTTGTCTTTCAAATCACAATTCCCTAGCTTTCAGCATTTTCTAAGCACTTACAGGTAGACAATACATAAGAAGCAAGGCATCCACAGGAAGGAGTCATCATTTATTGGACAGTACATGCAAAGCAGGTCTCATTTGATACAATTTTCTGCATTAAAACAAAACCACCAACCAACCAAAACCCAACAGCAATTCACTCCTCTTGGCTATCTTTAAGAGCACTGAGAGTTTAGCAGTCATTGGCCAGGGTGACACACACCAGAAGCCTCAGCATTTTCACACTGATCACAGTATCTTTCATTTCCACTAAGATTAAAATACCTCAGTCCATACATCACTCCATTTTCCACCATCACCAATGGGAAACTTCAAAAGCAAATCTGGCCAGTGGAAAGCAGCTTTTGAAGTATGATGAAGTTTAAATAATAAAGTGGATTAGAGCACATCTCATTAAGAGAGACTGATGGTCATCTCGCTTGAGGATTAACAGGCACCAGCAAAAAACAGTACATGACAAGAGAATGGCAGAGATGAAGAGCACATACAGACTGAGAACACCCCGACCACCACTGGTCCCCTGGGTTTTGGTCACTAAATACACACCAGCTGCTGAGCTTCCAGCTTCAGCCCCTTGCCCTCTGCTCCCTACATGTTGCTATACCAAAGGTAAAACTATTCATCCCTCATAAGCAATTTTCTGTTTGTCCACTGACTGCCTTTCACTCTGGACTAGGCAATGGTAGCTTCCCTGAATTTAGGGCTTCTCACATCCAGACAGGAGGGTACAATTTAGTCCTTAGCTCTAAAAAGCCAAAGACTGGGAATAACAGCTGTGTCACCAAATAAATATTTTCCAAAGCAGAAAACAACCTTCACATCCTTGTCTCTTCCCATTTATTTCATGGCAGGAGGCTCCCATGACAGACCATTCCTGTGGCATTATTTATTTCTCAGTAAGGGAGAAGAAGAATTCTTTCTATAAAGTATTTTGGCACTTTGCAAACTCGTAAACAATAACCTATATTCTTTGACATAAATTAGTGTTATTGCTTCATTATCCAATCCATTCATATTTTATTGATGTACTGAGACTAAATGTGAACAGAATCTAGATCTTAAAAATACTAAATCTGGGCAATATGGACGATAAAACATTGCAATTCCACTAATAAGAATACTTTAGAGCACAAATCAAAATATGACAGCAATTACTGCCTGTGATACAACAACTTTGTAAAAAAATGGGAGGAAAAAAAATTAAGCAGGAGTTATTGTTTGTGTTTACATTTCCATGTAGCCAATTTTTAGGCTACAATGATGAGCTGTCAGTCCATTTGAAGGTTAAGAATAAAAATGCAGATTGAAAGTCTGCTACTTAACTTTCCAAATATTTGCAAAAAACAAACATGTTTTTAGTTCTGAGAAACTAGAATTTACTCTCTGGGGATTTGTTTACATGTAACAGACTAAAAGCATCTTGGAAATGAGATGTAGGAGGTACGTGCTTCATTGCACTGCTTTTCTGCACACAGTCCACACATACTGGTGCAAGACCTGAGTATAAGAAAAGCCTATCACATAGAACTGAACTTTAGGCACAGAACAAAAGCAAAACGTCGATTATCATCTCTTTCCTCTCCACGTGAGAATTTGGCAAGCAGAGATCAGAAGCAGATGTGTTTTCATTCTGCAGAAAGCAAGCCCAACCAAAAAGGTTTTTCAAAATCCAACCCAAGTTCTCTTAGTTTGTCTTTCTTATAGAAGAATTAAGCAAGAAATCTGCTACTGTTGACATGAGCATTGGTGGGATGGAGGAATTGGAGGTGGTAGAGCTCCCATGGAATGGCCCCCATCATCTCCCCCACAACAATCTTTTGTAGATGTGTATGGAGAACCTCTGTCCTCTTCGTCCACTGCTATATAAAGGCCAGTTGTGCCTCCCCTCCTGTGGCCAAAGGAATCCACAGAACACATGAGTTTGGGAAAGGCCTATCCCAAAGATAACAGTGTGACACCATCAGGACAGAATCTGGGGCATTCCACAATAGCCAGGAGAGCCCCCTTGGGCTGCAGCAACACACTGCTCCCTGGCTGGGGTCCAGAGGATGCCCACAGAAGGTATGAGCCATCACAAACCTCACCACATTTTTGCTGCCAGCGCAAACGCTTCTAACAAGTTCATGAGAGCAGACAGCTTTTAAAAAAAAAAATCCCATACAAGTTATTACAGTTCATACCTAATTCCTCGCTTAGGAAGAAGAGGAGAGAGCCAACCCCATAAGACTGATGTACGTAATGTCATTTAAAGGACAGCTAGAAAGCCTTCCAACAGTAAGCTGATACACTGGGGACAAGAACCTAACAGTAGTGGTTAGGATTTAGGTGTCAGCCTATGGGCATAGTTGGCCAAGGCAGTGCTGGGCACCTTGGCGCTTCTGACAGTCCTGAACACCATACCACGCTGGGCTCAGCGAGGCAGGGAAGCTGGGGTGGCCACACGCAGGGCTCAGCACAGCCACCTGGGTCTGAAACCCCACGTTAAGCACCTCTCTGTCCCATTCTGGGTACTTCTCCACATTTTTAAAACAAGTGGTCTGTGTAAGAGAGCAAGCTTTATAATGAAGTTTTTTCAGCTAGCGTCACTAAGTGATTAAACTCCTATGGTAAGGAAGTTGAACAGAGATAAACACTCCCCACCTTGTTACTGTAGACTCTGGGCTCTTACAGAATCTCCATTTTCTCCAGATTTCATGCAGCAGACATGGGAGGTAGTATAGGAAATGCTATTTAATTTCCTTTGATTTAACAAGCATCTACTATAATTTACATTTAAATTTTCTTCCAGGCATCAATCAAATCCACTCGAGGCAAAATTTACTAAATAAACCAAATAATTAATGCAAAAATAGAGAACCTCTTTATTCTATTTTTTGGAAATTTCAGAATTGCACTCAATTTATTTACAGGCATTTCTTCACACACACACCCCCCCCCTTAAAATTCAACATTCTATGGATGATACTGGGTTTGAGGATGAATTTACTTAGGCATGCTGTATATTAAAAAAAAAAAAACCAAAAAAACAACCAAACAATAATTGCTGTCTTTTTGAATCTATTAAATATTTCAGTATTTTTTTTCCATTCATACTCTTATTTAGAAATCATACGTACCTTAGGCTGAATTGAAGCCTGAGCACTAAACCCTCAAGATACGTCTTACGTTCATACGAAGTGCAGACTGAGGCAAAGGCCCAAACTGATTAGCCCACCCACAGGGGTATTTGGCCACCTGTCTAACTAGATGCCACAGCAGTTACTGCCCAGCACACACTTTGTTGGCATGACTGGAGGTCCTGGGAATGCCCACAGGACTACCAAATGATGAAAGTCTCCTCCTAAATTTTATAATACTTAAAGTCATTGGAAGATGCCAACTATGTCTTAGCAACTAGTGAGATTCAGACATCTGTTTTGGCTAACAAGTAAATAAAAATCATAAACCTTTTTTGAAAAGTAAAAATAATTTCAGAATTTCCATTTTTTCTTCAAAATCAGTGAATCTAAATATGCATAAACCTGCCCTGCTGGTTAAATACACCAAAGACCCATCATTCCTAACACTGTAATTCAGTATTATTCAGCAAGTCCTTTCCCTTCTAATTACTACCTCTATCTTTAATGTTTCTACCATCTCTGTTTTTTAGCACTTCGGGGGGTCGGGGGGTGCACAGAACTAAAAAAGGTCCAAATTTACTAAGTTCTCAGTCTCTTCCCATTTCTTCAACAACAGATTATGTTTCTGTGCTTGTCCAAAGTTTAAAATGCCTTTTGACTTAAGGCCTCAGAAATGTTTACTCAAAATATCCATACAAAACTTATTTGCAGCTTGGTAAAAGTAACCTACATTCTTTTTTTCTGATATGCTTAGAATCGCTCATAACCAGTGCAGAAATTTAATTTAATTGTGACAACTTTCTTTTCTCAGTTCCCTAAAATCATCATTATTTTCTGCTAAACGGTGCAAGTGAGCCAAGTATCTTGCTAGCATACATAGATTCAGCTGAAGATGTTTCACCTAAACCATTCTGGGCTTTGTGCCATGTACTTTTTCCACACAACAATATGAAGAAACTGAACTTGTGTGCTTAGAGGTGAAGAGCCTTGCAATGTGGGGACTCAGCTGCTTCGCCGTGCATCTGTGTAAAATCCAACAGCACACTAATTGGGATAATGAGGTGGTACTGTTGCAAGCAATAGGAATTCAGAGTAACAGGATACATATGTTAAAATTCCTGAAACAAACCAGAAAGGATAAAAAAAAATTGAGATATTCTAACACATTCATCTGTATTTACTAAATTTTCCATCCAAATGATGTATTTCTTGATAAACAAGAGCTTAAATTTCCTTCTGCACTGCAACATCACCTCCAATCTCTTCTGTCAGCTTTCTGGCTTTTTGACCTTTTAATATTCTTCATTCATGCATGATTTATTTTTTTAAGTCTGCATTTTTTTTTCTGGAAAGAATATGTATTTGAAGTTATTTCAAATATTAAATCAGGGTAAGTAAAATAAGAAAGTCTCCCTAATACATTTCCTTAATAAATGTACCAAGCTTTAGAATAGAAGCTTGAGGAACGTTAGCATGTAACAATAAGGTTTATATTTCGAATCAGATACATATAAATATTCTAAAAGTCTTAATACCATTTTAATACCACTGTCAGACTCGTGCACAAAACGCTGAGGAAAAAAAGGAATTCAAGTCTAAAATGAAAAATAATTTACATAAAATCCAAAATGGGGAAGAGTGACAAAAAGCAATAACCAGATTGTAACAGTAACAGACTGCGTTACCAGCTGGAGCAGAAACTGGTTAGAAATACCAGGGCAATAAGGTTGTCTATGGGCATGTTGGCAGCAAAAGGAAGGCTGAGAGGCAAAAGGAAAACATTTGCCCGCTGCTGAATAGGCAGGGGACTAGTAACAAAGGAGACCGAACAGATGGTGGCACTTGGTCCTTTCTTTGCCTCAGTCCTCACTTGCAAGGTCTGCTGCCAGGCTTCTGGGGTCTCTGCCCCATCGTAGGGCCTGGGGTGAGAGGTGATGCCCCAGGGAGAGCAGCAGTAAGTTAGAAACTACTCCAGGAAGCCAGCTACAGGCTACTCAACAGTGATGGCAAGAACCGGCTCATGCCGCCGAGTGGCTGCTTGCTCTCATCTCTGGAAGGCTGTGGCAAGCGGAGGCCATCAGGATGTTCCTGATGACTGGGAAAAAAAGCAAACACTACATCTGCCTTCAAAAGAGGGAGGACCTGATGGACAACAGGCTGGCCACAGTCTGACAAAACTAAAGAGAAAAGCCTCGTGAGAGCTGTGTCTAAGCACATGAGGGAGAAGGTGACTGAGCAGCCAGCACGGGTGAGCGAAGGTAAGCAACACTTGGCCAACTTGCTTGCCTTCTGCGTTGAGAAAACCAGCCCTGCAGATCAGGGGAGTGGAGTGGATGCCGTTTACTTCGACTTTATCAAGGCTTGCAACGTGGTACCGTCACCAACAAGCCGGATGGCAGGAGGGAGCGCACCCTCACCAAGACTGCAGGTAACACCAAGTTCAGCAGAGCAGCTGACTGACTAGAGCAAACGGCTGCCTCAAAATGTTAATGTCAGTACATCCAATGCCATAAGAAAGAACTACTCAACACAGAACTCCTTCCCCTCACACATCATGTACGTTAAAACCCCTCCAAGTTTACTTAGAGAACAAATGTCTATTAAGTGATCCCTGCAGGTGCAGATACATCCTATAACCAAATTCAACTAAACACAAACAATTTACTAAACCCAAGACATCTGAATTTATTCCTTTGCTATGCTTTGACCTCAAGTTTAGTTCATTTGCTAAAGTCATTATTAAACAACAGTGCTCTACACAGATTTCAGCAGCAGTAGTATTTACATTAATGCAATATCCCTGGGTTAAAGTATTAGAAATGCTGAAAATCCTATCCCTCAGCTTCTTTAAGACCTCCAATGTAGTCTAAGGAAACAGTCTAAGAAAAATCACTAACATTTTAAAGGCAGTCTGGTTCTCAATCATTTGAAATGAACGGGTAGATCTTTTCTGAGACCAAAAATTCCACAAATAATGCCGCTACCAGCTGCCATCACATAATCAAAGTTCAAATCTGGTAATATTTTAAATTAAATGCACACTATAGTTATAACATAGATTTTTAATAGCTAGGGGAAGGCAGTCTGACTCCCCCAGTCGTATCAAGGCATAGCTCCCAGTGGGCAGTATACTCAGACCAGGTACTCTAGGCTCAATCTCAGACATAAAACGTCACACACAATAGATCTAAAGTAGTAACCACAACTTAAGCCTCAATTTGGGGGAGCTTGGTCCAAGAAAACTTAAAAAATAACTTCTTCAGCGACGCAACAGTACACTGAAAGACATCAGCACAAATACTGCATGTCTCCAAGGTGTGTCTGAGGACAACTGCAGGACTGAATCCTACTTACAACACAAGAAACTAAACAATCACTAAACACCTCTGCAAAGACTAGAGTCTTATGGAAAGCAAACATACCTAATTAAGCATGTAAATGACGTGGTAATGACTACTCACACAGGATCCAAATTCAGACTGCATAGGCTCACGAAGAAGTTCCAGTATTTCTGATTCCTTGACGGTATAACCTTAACTTCCTTTAACATAATTAACAGAGTTCACTAACGAAGCTTATAGTTACTTTCTATAAGAAACATCACTTTTCTTGGGGGGGAACCCACATAGCAGAAAGGTTTAGCTTTGGAAGTTGCTAATAGCAGGTATTTGGGGAAGTGGCATAAGAAATGCAAGCAGAGAGTAGTTATTCCCAGTACACCTTTCACTTTGTGCCTTCCCAGCCAGAGGCTACATGTGGACCATCAACCTAACACATACCAAAGGTCCTACCTCTTCTGTGATCTGACCCATTTAGACTTCAGTCCTCTACAAACCTCTTCGTGGGCACTAGTTTTAGAATTCAATTTTATAGTAAAGAAAAAATTTAAAAATCCATTTATTTTAAATCTGTCACAAAAAAAAAAAAAAATAAAAAAAAATCAGTGCTGCTTCCCTCCATTCTTGTTTTACAAGGAGAATTTTGCAGAGGTTATTTTTCTACCTTCTTCCTAAAATTCAGGACTTTTAATGTGAAACTCTATCATACTGTATCCCATGTCTTACATGGACAGTCCTCAAAAACGGGAGGAGGTGGCAGCCACCCAGTCAGGGGGATTGCTATCAGACCTTTTTGCAAATAAGCAGAAACATCATTGACAAGATGATGCATGTACCAAAATATAGAGTCAGATCACTAAAAGTGCTAGATGTTTTTAACACACTTTGAAAAACTATTATCTATATTAAAAGAATGATTCTTCTTAGGGATTCCACCTAAGAAGAAAAAAAGGGAATCCTAAACTAAGAACATACAGACACTGTTTTAACTCTACTGGTGTTAAGTATCTGCATTATCCCTTGTTGCCTAACATTGTGTTTGTAATGGCTTGCCCCTAAATTTCATTTCTTAAACCCTGGGTCAATGTAGTTGGAGTAGGGCAAAAAGTCTTTCCATGAAGGAGGCAACCTGTTACCAGGCTATTATACATTTCACCGAGGTCCATTTATCACTACAATTCTCTCATCCTACCACCTCCAACAGATGAAATTCTGCTGCAGAGGAGAAAATACATGCAGCAACATGGCATCCCTGGGAGTGACCCTGCCACAGCTTTTTGCTACCATACACAGCCCAGATCTCCCTGCCCCCACCTCTGGTTCCCCCCTCTCAAGACCTCACCCCATTACCAACACATCAGGAAAAGCCACTGTACCCAGCAGACCTTTGACAATCCACTGGTCTGGCAAGGATGACTACAATTTAAAAGTTCCTTTGTGGCTGTATACTAAGGGTTTCTGAGCCACAAGTGGCCTCCTGCATCCTCCTCCCTTCCTCTCCCTCCCCACTTCTAAACATCAGCAGCTGCATAAAGATGCCTCACAGCATCTGGGAGGGCAGGAGTTGTTCAGGCTCTGATGGTGAACTGGGCAAGTACAGGCGAGGGTCAAACACGGAGTGATTCCTGCAATTAGTACCATAGCTCTGAAAAACATGGCAATGGCTATGAAGTTACACATATGCATTCACTGCATTTCTCTGTCTCTGTATAGTACATTTAACCAGCAAAAAAACCCAGTTTTTCTTTTCTCATTAATGCTTTTTATGGTCTTTGGTAATTCTTCTACAAGAAGCTAACTAGTTCATTAACACAAGCCAGGAAAACAAGACTCTGAAATATATTTCCGCCCCCCGATGTCATGGAGTATGATGATACAGAGTATAGCCTGGTTTTCCTTAAAGCACTAGCCTCCAGAAGCGTTAACTGCCAGATTTCTGCAGTGACAGTCTGCAAGGCTAAAATTAGCAAGCAACACCTTCCCTTGCACCTCATCACATGATAGGAAACAAACATAAATAGGGAAATACAATATGTTCCTAAAGGTGGAGTCTGAATACTTCAATGTCCATAACAGTTTAGAAGTAAAGGACACTTATACAAGCAGCTTCTTGTGATATGTCATCTGTTACTAGAATTATAATTGCAGTTAAAAAGTTGACCACCTCTAAATATACTCCTTCACAACCCAGTCTGGCCTGAATCAAAATAATTCATGTCTATGCTACAGACAAATTGTTTTATTAGGCACCACTATGTTACCAGATGCCTATTTAATCTAGCACCGTTCTGCATAGATTACACAAACCTGTCAGCGGATCCATCTCTTTGTTAACTGTTATTCTACATTTAACCCAGGAGTATCACAAACTCCTTCACAGGCCACATCCCTCCCTTCTTCACCGAGGTGCAGCTGATTGCAGCCTGGACGGCAGGACTGGAAGATAAAACACCACATCATATTTCTCTTCTTCCCCCCTCCCGCCCTAAACAGTGCCGTGCAGTCCTTAACAGCCATGCAAAGCAGCCACAGTTCTCTTCTTTTTCAAAACCCTGTCCAGAGGACACACATAAAATCAGGTGTATTTAAGTCAATTTGCTAATTAAAACACAATGAATGGTAGCATTAAATCTGCTGAAGTTGCATCACAGTCTGCACACAAAAAGAAATGGTAGCCACATTATAAACTCATTTAGGACCTTCATTTCTCCTGCATAAGGGAAGCAGGAATAGTCCTTCGCACGCACACAAGAATCCAGACATCTGTCACAGTGTTGCACCACACCATATAGCATACAATGGGAGCACATATAGCTAATATGATTCAACTTGCACAATGCTTTGAGCACCTGCTTCCAAGTTTCCCATCACCTCGCTGGCTCAGTTCTAGCTCAGCTCGATTATCTCATCTACTCTTCTTGCTGCAGTGGCGTGCCTGTGGCTGAGGAAAAGGGGTAACTTCTCCCTGAAGCAAGGCTCTGGCTTGGCCATGAATTCCCAAGGCTGCGCCACAGCAGCGATTTCGGCAGACCTGAGGTAGGGAGAGGCAGAGACTTTTCTGCAAAACCCCAGGGATCTGACTGCTTCTATTTTAGTATCCCTAATTACAAACATCACTATTTTTGGTCCTAAAATGTTCTGAGCTTTTTTAAAATTAGTCACAGTGGTTTACTTGAAGGCGCCCTGGCAGCGGGCAGCTCCACAAGCTAGCAGCCTGCTGGCTAAAACAGTATTTATCAGCTACTCACTTGATCACAATAACATTTCCGACAGTTTAAACTTAAGTCTTAATCTAAAGACATCTTTTATTTAAAAAAAAAAGAAAAAAAAGAGGCCTCTGGATTAGCAATTTTCATCCAACATCTCAAGTTTGTGAACTGACCTTGATGTTTAATAAGAACCATTTATGCCAATAACATGGAATTCAAAACAAACACATACAAAACCCCCTCCCCTACCACAACAGGTAAGGAGCAAACAAGGCCATCACCATCGATTCCTTTCAAGCCATTCATCAAACTCCTGGCAACAAAACTAAGGCTGTGCTTCATTACAAACAGAACAATAAAGAAAAGGGAGGTTGAAAATTAAGGAAGAAATGCTCACAGACAATAGATGGGTTTAAGGTTTTGGGGTTTACTTCCAACAATCCAGGCACTATGGTTTTCTTTGCTGCACTGAAAAATTACTAACAAAAGTACTAACAAAATTATGTGTCTGTTTTCGATTAATTTCATGACTTCAAGCTCCCAGTGGTTCTTGAAATATCTCATTATTTATCAGAGCTTTTAAAAATATACGCAACATTCTTTAATGAAATCAAGACAAGATGAATCACTTTCATCTTCATTAGCAGTAGCTGATCTTACTCAAACATCCAAATTCACTTATTTTGCTGCCTGTGGCCCTAGCCTGTTATTCTTATTTATAGATTTTTAAAATGAGTTCAGCTTCCTTGAAAAACAAAGGGGGAAAAAAAAAACCTACAAAACAAAAACCCACCACCAACAAAAAAAAATTTCAACACTTGCTCCAACGTAAGGCCACAGTATTTGCCTTCAGCAGCCAAGGGCTTAGAAGTGCCTTATCTGACTTTATTAGCTACAGGGTGGCGTCAATTAGGAGATGCACACAAGATCAGCTCCTTTCCCCATCCCATGCACTTTAAGAGACAGACACTCTTCCCACCAGGTTATGGCTTGAAGGCTCAGTCATGCAACACACTCGCCCAGGTCAGGGAAGGCCAGTAAGCAGGGGTGAGATGCGAGGCAGAAATGCAAGACAGAAATGCACAGAAGTGCCCTGTCAAGAACAGGACCTCAGTGCAGCATCCCCCAGCTGAAGCCCACTGCCTTGCAGCGGCACCTGATCCCTTCTTCACATCCATCGCTTTGCACTGGAGTGGAAACTTTCAGAAATGAATGTGGATGGAAACTGGCACTTTGTATCAATTAGTAAGTCTTAAAATAAATAATGCCAGTCACATGACAAGGCTACTAAGTCATTACCAAAATGTCTCAAGTCAGTATCAACTTGCCATATTTTGAATTTAAAGCAAATAAGGATATGACAGAACCTTTCTTCAGGGAAGGTAAAGTTGTCGGGATAGGAGGTCTCTCGACATCTAGCACCAATGTTAACATGTGCGTGAGAAGTGAAGTAGCAGGATAATTATCCTTTCTGAAGATCTGGTGGCATTGCTTACACTAGCAGGTTAACTTTCTCTGCTTTCTAAGCTCCCTTGCGGTGATCCACTGATGGCTGGTCGCCCTAAGCTGACAGTTTATACAAATACCTGACACTGTTGTTGTTATCATTAAAACAGCTTCCATTCAAACTGTCATTATTTAACTGCCATGGTCTGTGTATATAAAAACAAAACCCTTTAAAACTAGTTTCAAAGATCTCTGTTAACCCAGGAAACATTTAACAGCAGCAATAGCAACGCAAGGAGAAGGTTAAGCTAGTTACCATTTGTGACAATTGCACTTAGCTATCCTATCCAATGGCAAGAACGGCTTTGTATTTATCAAGGGAACGGATTTAGTAAGAAACTGCACAGAGCAAGAAATAAATGAGAGATGCAGGGAAAACTTGTATTATTGTGGCATCTGCTAGTGCTATTTTAGAACGGTGTCCCCCTGTGCTGCTCCACTGACAGGCTTGTGAGTATCGACTAAAATTAAAATCCATTTCTCAGGCATTCACAAATAGGCCACAAAAACTTAGCAAGTATCAGAGGGTTGTTGGTTTTTATGTTGGTTTTTTTTTTTTACGGTCCCATCATTTTTTCTATCTGTTTAGAAAATGCTAGAGTCTATGCTTTGCAGTGGCCCTTGTGCCCTGGACCTGCTGTGAGAAAGACTCTGCACTTCCCTCCTCATCTGCCAAAGAAGATACTCTTTGTGGCATGTCCTCAGCCCTCTTTTGCATACAGTCTCATGAACAGTGTGCCCTGAGGACTATTTGTTCCTCAAACCAGATTTCAATATGAAATCCAAACTTTTTGCAAGGACAAAGCAAGTTCTTTGTTCCCAATGGCTCTGGGAATCCAGTTTCCTTAAATGCATGTGTAAACCCAGGTTCATCGTCTGATTTGCCTATGCACAGGAATCCCTTGCACAGGAAAGCCCAAATATTTGTGCCGTAGTGTTTTTCATTTTTTAAAAAGGCTGATTCATTGCCCCACAAAGCAGAGACCACCTCTTTTCAAAGAAAGCTGTTCAAATCACCAATGTTTAATTACATTTTGTCTCCCATTAGGACATGGCAGTCTGACCAGACAGCCAGAAAAACATAAATGCAGAAATGGTTTTGAGCAAGATTGCAAGCCCTCTGCTCCCCTTGGCAAATCTGAGCTATTCACACAGGCACTGAAATAACTGGGGCGGTGTGAGGATATACTCAACTGTGAGAGCAAAGGTTGTGTAAATCCAGCCACATTAACTTCTAGAAAAATGCATATACCATCTCTAATCCTTCTTTTTCTTTTCTTCACACACACACACCCCAGTTGGAATTACATGCTATGGCAAGGTCTATGTTACCTCAAGAGACAAAGAGAGGAAAAAAAAAAAAAGTTTTGCAAGCATAAGACAGAACTACAATGGTATGTCTGAAATTTAAACTAATATGCTAATCTAAAAGCTTCCTTATTACATGACTGGTTTGGGAACACAAAAAGTAGAATATATCTTGATTTGAATAAGTTGCATTTAGCAGTATGAAGAGTAACTGCTGAATTGCTGACTTCTATTTTCTGGAAAGATAAAGTTTATTCTGATCCCAGCTATACCCACACATTAACTCTTAATGTTATCAGCCTCCACGCAGTAGTATCAAAAGGGCTTTTCTTCTTCCTCAACAGGATGATAAAGGGAAATCCCACTCTCTCAGCTATATAAGCATTCCCATAAAAAACAAATGGCTGACTTTTTGGTGAAAAAAAAAAAAAATTAACTGCATCATCAAAATGGCCATCAGCTTAGGTAGAGAAAATTATTTGCATGCTGAAGAAGGAAAGTGCCAAACTGGAGAACAGAGCATCTGCTGTAGAGGAGACTGTAATTATCTCATGCATCTGAACACCACTGGGCATTGAAGTTACAACTAGCTATTTTGCCAGATACTCTGTGTTCAGGGCTCTTACTTGACACCAGGAAGAATAATCAAGAATTTGTGAGGCCTGTCAATGCAGACCTTACACACTTCAAAAGGCTCTACTTTTGAGGCATATGCCTTGTCTTCTTGCTCTAATGCGATGAAAATCTGAACTATTTTGCTGTCACTGTCTCATATTACGAAACGCTGTAACATTGCTAACCATAGCGCTCCCAGGCTAAAGACTACTTGTGTACCATCATCCATCCTGGCATGCTTTGCTGGTTAAGCGTTTTAATGTGGGTCTTTGAGATTTCAGAAGGAAAGCAGAAAACAGCAAAATTACCGCTATGCAGCCTTACCTCCATCCAGCAGGAAAAGCAAGTGGCTTCTCTCAATGGATGTACAGTAAGTGCTGTTGCTGTCGCAGGGACTTTTCCCTGGGGATGCCAATCTGAGAAAAGACTTGAGCTACCTCACAAACCTGTGTGCAGGAGCTGGGCTTCTCTGCCTCTGCTGGGTCAGCTCTCAGTCCCAGGCCCCACATTCAAATCCTCTCAATGAAAGGCTATTACAGGCTCGTCGTTTGGTATTCTGTCAGGTTACCGCACATTTGTGGTCCACTCACAGAGAACTTATCAACTGCAGCTGATCCCCAGCAAGTGTTTTTTTAAATACCCACCTCATGCCTGTCACCAGCAGATCACACAGGAAAACACGGAAAAGCGGTTCTTTTTGGACAACAAATAGCTACCGTTCTTTTTTTCCACAAGTAATATGCATAATTGTTCACTTCTGGAAAAGCAACTAAACAAAAAAGTAAAACTCATTTTTTCTCCCTGTTAATCCTTAGTCTATGCCTGTTCTTTTCTGAGAAGGGATCAGGGAAGAAAAGGAACGATAAAAATACAAACTGCAGCAAGAAGAAGAGTGTACAACAATTTCCTTTGATTCTGGGAACACTAGAGGCTAAAACTTCAGCTGCCTGGGTATCTCAAGGACAGATTCCCACGTGAGACTCCAGCCCGGCTGTGTCACAGACACTGACAGATGGGTTTCCCCAGCCTTGAACAACCTAATGGAGCTTTTAGCCAATTTGCATACTGGCTGTCGCTGGGTGAAATGGGTATGTGTCAAGGACATTAAGCAGGCCAAGACAAAAATGTAATAGCCTAGTATACAGTATCACTTCTTACTGCTCACTACTTTTTCCCCTGAGGGGGGGAGGGGGAAGAGAGAGAGAGAAAAAGAAACAAACAGCCTCGATGGAAGCCAGTTCTGAGGCAGCCAGTTCCTGCTCCTGGGAATGGGCTGAAGCAGCAAGACAGATTTCCTGCAAAATGGAAGAATAAAAAACACTGCCCAGATATTCCTAGCTAGTTTCTTTTCTCTTTTTAAAGCAAAACATTGGTGGGAGTCTCCAAAGACTGCCTATATTAGTGATCTATTTTGGTTCCAACCCCTCAAAGAGAAGCAACACGGAGCCAATTCCTGTGACTGAATGGAGTCCAAAATAACACTAGAGCCCCACGCAGGTACAAGAGCCCAGCTACTGCCACTCCACAAGAGCTAAGCCTAAGGCTAAACTTTGTCAGGCCCGAGTCCAGATTTTCTTTCGTATCTCCTAGCACCTCACACATGGCTGCGTCTTACCAAATTAACATGATGAACAAAAAATTAAAATTGGACTCACAACATGAGTGAAATACAAGGTCAAGCCCCGAGGGCAGCTGAATTAGCTGCTGAGTTGTTCCAACTCTCTCTCACTGCAGGGAAAAGCACACACACCTCATATTTGCCCGGCAATCGCCACAACCTCCTGGCTGGATTCTGCTCTCAGTCACAGGAGACTAACGCCACTGTCAGGCAATAAAGCGCGATTGGCAAGTGGGACTAAACTGCAATTTGTACAAAAAACAGCACCTTCAAATCACTTGAAATTCTGTTGCCATGCCCTCTTGTCCAGACATATTCCTTTCAGCTTGCCTGTAAATGCACATTGGAGGGTCTGCCATTGTTTAAACTCATTATTAACATTTACTAGAGATCAGATTTAAAATGAAGCATGCAAACAGAGGCTTCCCTGAGGAAAGCTCTGGCTCTGGCAACCAAACTCTGCATACAGCAGTATAAAACATACATTGGAAAGGGTCAAACTATCTTTGACAACAACAAATACCATGCCAAAAAGGCTCAGAATTTAACCCAGTTGCGCCATATGACTTCCACACTGAATGACACTCAGATATGATGCTACTAGACACTACAGATCCTTGGCAAATAAGGGTGTGCAGATCCCTTTATGATCTCCTTGCTCACATTGAGCAAACACCTATCATGAGAACATGCAGAGGACCAAGAAGGTAGGTCCTGGATTGGAGTACAGCTACTTCGCCGCTATTTCTGACTTTGTCATTAGACGGCTGAATGATTTTGACTAAGCTGTGACTAGGGATTTCCATTTCTTCCAAGCAAAAAGATAACAGTAACTTGGGTTTAGGCACTTCTGAGATGTTTGGAGAGAAAAGCCCTATAAATGAACATAATCATTGTCAGCAATACCGTTCTACCACTTCCATGTTTTTTCAAAATCAGACCCAAAAACAGAAGAGCTATCTAACAGCTAACTGCAAATCTAGTCAAAGACAAAGGTCAACACCTTAAGTGTTAAAAAGCTGCAGGATTTCCAGATAAGCATTTCAGTCATCATAGTATCTCAGGCCCAGCTCTGAAGTCCATTTAATTAGAGAGGGTGGAGAGGGATAAAGCCCAGAGGGTGTTTTTGCTTGAATTATATGTATATCTCTGTTTGTTTAGTGTTACAGAAAATGTTACAAGCTTAAGTATAAATTATTTCAGCCTTTGGCACTATTCAATTATACATGCTAATTTTAGCTGGAGTAGATTGTACTTGAAATAATGGGATTGCAAGTGAGTGAAGCCTTCTGTGGTGAAATTCTGCTGATACTCTGTCAAATCATCTTGCTTGCTGAGAGCCACCCTTTCTCCCAGCTGATTTAAATCTGCTGGACTTTTATCATGAAGAGGATTCACGCTCAGTGTGACGAATAAGCATTTCAATTTAAAATTCCTCATTCAGTTCAATTACATATGAGCATGCATGTAACTACTCAGTAGCTAATGACAGGGTTTTGTAACTACTCTTTCACATCACTCGATTTTAAGACTTTCAAGGATATTACAAATAGATTAACTACTGAAGGTGCAAATAATTTAATTTCTACAAATTAGGTGAAAATGTCGTGGTCACCTTATAAGTAGTAAATTGAACAATTTTTTTAAAAACATGTCAACCAACACAATACAGCATTTCAGCCTTTCCTCATTTCATCTTTTCTAGACATAGGCTGGATGAGTACCAGCAGAAAGGGCAGTACAGCAGAGCCAGCACTAGTAAGGGTAAGGCTTAGTCATAGTGAGGCAAAGCCTAATAAGAGTTAAACTGCTTTTTGCACCTGAGTTGGTTGCTCTGCAGTAGCAAGCACAGACCCAGCAATTCATTCAAAGCACATTTAAGCAATTTAATTTAAGGGTGCATTATGCCAGGTAGACAATTCCTTGGACAATTTGAAAAAGTATACAGAGTATAAACAATATATATATATATATGTAGCTCAACAATATCAAATGTCTAAAAATCTGGATCATGTGCAAAAAACCACCTTCCTAATGCAAATATCAGAATAACACTCAACAGTATTAGCATTATTTTATAAGTGACATTTAAACAAGGGAGATTTTCTGTTTCTTCTACATCTGTCATTGAAGTAGAAGACACTGAAGTCATATCAGAACAAAATTATTCAGATATTTAGGAATAGCAAAGGGACTGTAAAACTGGAAAAATAATAATAATAATAATAATGATAATAATAAGTAGTAGTAGTATTAACAGTACTTCCTTCGCTAAAGAAGGTTTAAGAGCTTTATATATGCAGCAGCAGTATAAAATGCTGACCTCCTTTAGATCTCGGGTTCACACCTCAACACAGCAAGGTAAGTTCAAGATTTACAGCTTAGTGACAAGTCTGCCAATTCATCACGACTAAACCATCTCGAGCCCTCTTTGGAAGCAGCACAGGTCAAAAGAGGAAACCACCAGCTGCTGAAGAGATCCCTTTCCAAATAAATTTATTCCACAAGTAGCCAGCCTGGCACTAGCACACACGTGCATACACACACTCCACCACTACCTGTGCTGCAGCAGGGGCACACAGTTCTTTACTGTTCCACTCACCTTCCAAAACAGTTAAGTGTAAATTTTAAAAACTGTTACCAAACTTGAAGATGAGTTAATACGAAGTATCAACGAGAGATTAAAATACAACCACAAAGGTCCAGCCCTTCTGATGGCTCAGTTCTCTCTAAAGACAAAAGCAGGTGTCCTCTGTTACCTTACAGCATGTCTAGGCCCAATGGTTGAACTCCTTAAGTCAAACAGTAAATGAAAGCCAAATTTTACTTCTATCTTTAAAGGAAACTACAAACTACATTAAACAGCTTGTGGAAATATCCAAATAGAGGGTTTTCTGTGGAACTAATGCTGTTCTGGCAAAGAAAACCCAGGCAATTTAAGCTGTTCTGATCACAAAATGTAAACCTTTATCTACATACCTACAGAGTGTCTACCTGCACTAAATTTCATCAAATATACTCACAGTTCAGTTTAAGAGTGACATACTTTACCTTAGTTTAAACCTTTCTACTAATTAATTTAAACCAAGCTGCTATAGAGCCAAGAGAATGTTGACTTAGGCTTATGCATACTGTCTTTTGCATCAGTTTAACTACATCAGTTTGAAACACCAGCATTAGTCAGACTAGGGTCGTTCTGCGTAAGCTTAGCCCTTGCAGTATCAGATGCCCAAACCCATCGAAATGCAGTGCCAGTCCTGTACTCCATTCCCTCAAATTCCTTAGGAAATCCTACCTTAACTGTGAGCAGGAATCAATCATGCCAAAACCCCTCAGAAACAAACCAGGCAGCCCACATTCTACAAGAGCTACTGCTCCTTTCTTACCAGCCCTCATTTAACTTGTTTAATACTTCAACTACAGGCTTAATATTTTGCAGAGGAGCAGTATGATTACTCAGGTGTTCATGGATAAGTTATGCTTAAATTCTCTGCTGGGACCTCAGAAATTACTGTTTTGTATATCTCTGCTCCATGTTTAATACCTTTGTTCCAGGTTGAATACCTCTGCTCCTCAAAGCATTTCATCTAAAAGCATCAAGACAGGATTGAGAATCAATGGGTTAGGGACCAGCCTGCCAAGTCATCTTTCCATCCAGTTCCCACAGGGAAACAGGATGGAGAGGGCTGCAGTGCTGGAGGGCTCATCTCTCCTAAAGAAGTTGACACCAGGAGCTACCAGAGACAATACACAAACCCGCTGAGCAGCCTGACTGAAGAAACACTCCTATTTTGCCTCTCCATTGCTGCAGTTACTCTTAACGCAGCTGGAAAAAAAGGATCTGATGGTTGTTGGTCTGTAAGTTCACATACCTCACGGCTGCTATTTCAGGAACAGTTTTCAGATGAGTAATTTGGCAAGATTCATTATTTGCAAACTGCATACTTGGTCTCAAGAGCACTTACAGTGCTGTCTACAGCACCAACGTTCCGGCTATAGGACTCTGTTTAACCTGCTTTCCAGACCACCCATTTTGCCTGCTTCCTCACAGTATTGATTATTACTTACTCTTATAAAAGTTCATCTGATGACTGTTTTGATACATGGACTATTATTATTTTTTTTGGTAGAAATAAAGGCAAGCAAAATAACAATGTTTAAGAAAGCCCAGCCTAAACTAAAAAAGTTCATGCCCTGTGTCATCCACCATCTAAGGAGAGCCATGAGGAGCAGCGTGATATAAAAAGACAAGTTCTCTAACTGGCAGCTCTCCACCAGCCTTTACAATTAACAAGCTAGCTCATTGTCTGGGTTGTTATCTAAATTACAGTCTAGGCATTTTCTGCTAACATATTTTCTGACTTTTTAAACACTATACTGTACAGTGCCTAGTACAAAGGCGTCTTTCTCTAATTCCATTTAATTCTCTATTTTCCTGTTTTAAAAATTAACTACTGTAACCATAGCCTTAAGCAAAGAAAGGGAGAAGGGGAGAAAGGAAAAGAGAACGTCCTTTTAGCAAGGAGGAAGGGAGCTAAAGTTCAGGTGCTGGGGTTCTCTTTGAGGCAGAAGCAATAAACACACACTACTTTTTAAAAGTCTTGAAAACAAATTAAACCAGATCTGAATCCTTAAGTTTCGTTAAAATTGAAGAACCATGTTTCCATTTTTGGTCCCATCACTTTTGTTTTATCAGCAGTCATCAAATGCATGGCAGCTGGCAGGGGAAGCAGGATCAATCCTGTCTTACGAAGTTTCTGAAACAGAGTATACCTTCACTTTTTCTTGTTCTCTATTTTGCATTTTTATACCTAGCTCCATCAGAAAAAGTTACAATTAAAAATAAAAAAGGATCATATAGTAAGGGATCCAAAATAAGAAATGCTAAATGTCATTAGAAAAATAGATTCCATTATATCTATTTTAGATACGGCAGATAAAGGATAAAATACACAAAATGTGGGCAAAGCATTTCAGAAACACAGAAACAGGCATCGTTGGATCAGCCCCCAATAATGGGCACTTTGCTGCTTTTGTTTGAGATCCCCCTCCCAAGTCACCCTTTGTATGTGCAGTCTTGTATGTATAGGCAGGTATGCTTTTCAGCAGTTGGGTTTTTTTTATTGTTTCAGATATTGGAACTTCTTATGAAACATTTTAACCACAGTTGTACAGATCCCATTAAACATAGTCATCTTTTGCCCAAGAGAAAAAGGGAATAGGTAAAAAGAGCACCCGCTTCTTCAGTTGCCTGTTCATTTTAGGTTTGTATAGTCACTAATATTTCACTCCAAGTTAAAAAACAGTTTCCTTCCACTCCTGAAACGAGAAAAGCAGCAAGGCTTTTTTTTTACTATGTATGTAATCAATAAGGAATATTACTCGTGTGACCTAAGGCAAGCTGGGAGGGGAACAAAACCCAAACAACTTTGCCATAACTTTTCATGGTGAATTTAAGACAGCCCATCAATAAAGCTATTCTTAAAAAAAAAGAAAAATCATCAATAATTACAAACCATTGAACAACTATAAACAAGATTCCAATGATACCTTTTACGTTTGGCTTTCAGCACAAAGTTTTACCAGTACCACTTGTCAAATCTGGCTGTCATTCTTTAAACTGGAGAGAAACAGAAGTAAAGCTTTCTTTCTTTGACCCAGAAAGATTACAGATAAGGGAGGCATCTCAAAATTTACTTTATCCTTTACTTAATGGTTGTTCTGACACACTAAATCATTATGCTATGGGAAAACACACTGACTTCTAAAAACCTCCCTTAGAAGATTCCTACCAGCAAGCTGGTGTTTGTCAAGGAACATGTTTTCCCTTAAAACATATGCTTCCTTCGATTTTACAGACTTGTTCAGATGATTCGTTATACCAGTAAAGAACATGGATTTGGTTTTGCTGAGTTCTTTACATTTCATGTGGGATGTGGTGCTGTGCTTTGATGACCGTCTTCCTTCTTAAAGGTGCAGACACACTCAATTTAACATGATTATGCAGTGGGACATTTTTCTTATGCAAGTGCTATGGTTTCAGACTACGTTGAGACGTCGGTAATTTAAGCTAGGAAGTTAAGACAAACCCTTTCACTACTGTATGTATTCTGGGGGGTCTTACTATTTTTGAGAATTCTTTCACCCTCACTTTTCCCAAGCAGCATTTATTGCTAAGACACATTACCATCACCGTGGTTACAATTCCCCACAGCCAGGCAGCATAGGTGCCTCCTAGCAAACCCTGAGCATCAGCAGCAGGATGACACCAGCGAGGTATAAATCGCAGCAACTTTTAGTCTGCTCCATCTGGCACCTGGAACCAAACCAGTCCTCTGATGGAAAGCTGTCATGATGTCAAGCTAATTCTGAACCATCCTTTCAGCTCAACACCAGCAAAAGCACAGAGCCGCTTTGGGATCAATAACTTAAAAAGCCGTTTGCTCTGATTTGTAATCCAAACAAGTACGTGGGAGACAAAGAACTGGAGGATTGAGCCCAGACCCATTTCTCCTGATTTTATACTTCCAGCAATTTGCCTTAGCCATGCATTTTACCAATTAGTCTAAAAAATAGTCACATTTTGAAGGTTAAAGATATATAAATTGTAAATAGCGCACAGCAAATACTAACACAGTTTTTAACATGAAGCATTAATATTTATTCCAAGTAATAGACTTTTATGTGAGGAAAATAACAACACCTCTTCTTAGCTGAAACATTTTTAAAGGTTCATCTTCTCTGAGGAAAGCAGTAAAATGCAGGGTGACAGATAAAAATCCAGCACATACCATGTCCACATTCACATATAAAAAGACACTTTCAACTTTTCAATTCAAAGACCAGCAATAAAAAAAAAAAAAAAAATGCTCTCATATCCTTAGGATGCCAAATAATCACTTCATCTGTGTCTCAGTATTGACTTACAAAGACCTGACTTGCCTTTGCTATGTAGTTTCATATACAAACGAACTGAGGATAACTCATTGTTACGGAAGTCAGTGGGATTGTCAGCTCCTTTACAAAAAAAGAAAGAGCCAGCTAGATGCAGCTGGCTCAGAACTCTGGAAAAATTATTAAAGACAGAAAGAGCATGATGTTTTGGCTTTTCTGCAGCCATTATGATACTGAGCAATATGCTGCAAAGAGCTATTGCAGTAAAGTGCTGCAAGACCACCTCCTTGCTGAATAAAGGTCATGCAAGGACTCTGTTGAATACTTTAAGCTGTATGGCTAAGTCTGCATCTTCCGAGTTACTTTTTTACACATCTTTCTACCATAAGTTTGGGGTTCTTTACATACTGACAGAAATGTTGTGGTGGTGAGTAAGATCTTCCAGTTCCAGTCATCACCAAAAATCTAAATTATTTGTTTCATCTTTACCATCAAAACCGTATTAGCTGTTTTTCTCAAAATATTCAGAAGAGCTCTCCATGATCCCCACTGCGGAGCAGAGACACAGAGGTGTCGTTCTTGTTTCAAGGACAGACAAGAGGATCCTGCTGAGAGCTCTTCTCCAGGGAGCATGCTGGTCACCAGACATGTCCCCCCCGCAGTCAGTGGCAAGGGCCAGCCAAGACAGAAAGCAGCATGCTGGGACTCCTGGGGGACAGCCACCCTGCCATCAGGCCAGTCCTGACAGGCACCCAGTGCCTGCCCCGTTCACATGCCACTGCCCAGTACACAGCACCCATCACGGCCTGGGACCCAATGAGGGTTACTTGGCCTGAACGGGCTTCTTTGTTTCCCTCTCCTCCGTTTTATATCCGTTACGCTACAATACAGCACATTATATAAGAATACAATTTACACATGCTATAGAAACAGATATGTATATTTCTGCTTATATAATGTATACAACATACAAACATATACACACCAGCAGAGAACACACACATCAGCAAAAGGCCTCTTTACATTACAAACAGACACTGCTCAGTCACATTAATAGCTGACATGGTAAAACAATTTTGCTATTTGTACTGCCTTCCATATTTTGTATTTTCAGAAGTGGAAAGCAGAGAAGAGACTGGAATTTCTCCCTCTAGTTACTCAAGACCATAGAGCCAATGTAATTCTGCTGTCTTCATTACATTATTTTCCCCCAGAAATAGTAATACTCCAAAAGATATTAAATTAAATAATACTTTAAAAAAATCAAGCAGTTCTTTAATTTCATTTCAATACTATCTTGCTCTTCCAACAGCCTCTCAGATGTGCAGGAAATGGTTTAATGATGTGCCTTTATTAGACGGAAGTGCTGAGGTATCTCTGTAGGTTGCCCCCATTCCCCAAAAGTCTGCACAGCCACTGCTCACAGCTTATATATCTACCAGCAAAACCATCTTCACCAGAGCCTCCTTTTATCACAGAAGCTGCAACAAAAACAGCACTTAAAGGACATAATCATCTCTACTCACAGTATCTCCTGAACTGTAAACACAGTTTAAAAACTGCACGCCACGGAGCCCAGGCATGTTATCTAATCCTTTAGAAACTCTATCCTACTACAAACACGGGGAGCAGCAATGCCATCCAGCACCGTGTGCTTCCACTTTCTGAGCCGCTCCCTCTCTGCAAGCACGCGCCATCCCTCAGCCCTCGCCATCCGTCACAGAAACACTAACACAGCTCCCATGGCCAAAACACCGAAAGCCTCATCTGGGAAGCTCTGCTCATAACCCTCCTAATGCCTGGAGAGTTAAAACAAGTGCAACTATGCACTATATAGCATATATGCTTTTGTCTAGAGCCCATATAGAGCTATATTCCCTCTCCCTTGCCTGCATCCCTCCAGTACTACAGCTGAAATATATAATAGAGTGCTTTTCTGTACAGTATTTGGGGCTGCTGCCCTTGCTCTCACTGGTGCCCTGTTTGAAACATTACTTACCTGAGCAGGTGTTGCAAGGCTCTTACAACACTTATTTTTTTGTTAGCAAAGCAGCCAAACAACCTGGGTAACTTTGCAGCTGCCTTGCAGGGCAGCACTGCAACAGAACAGGCTTTGACAGCTAGACTTGCCACAGCCTTTTTTCTTTCTCCCACACACCCCTCCCCCCTCCTTTTTTTTTTTTAAATCTTCATTTACCCAGAACAAGGTAATTTGAGCTAACTAGAAAGCCACTTTTTTTTTTTTTTTTTTTTTTTTTTGCCAACAGTGCTGAAGACTCCTGATGACATGTGTGAGCCCAAGCTTCACTCAAAGCTCAGAGTGGCCCTGGGAGCAGCAAGAAGTGCTTAACATCGGGTTCAGAGCTCAGAGTGGCTGGGACAGAAGCAGCCCTTCACACATCCTCCTTCCAGCCACCAGTATGGAGCCAGAACCCCGCTCACAGCACCGCACCGGTACAGCCACTCACTGCAGTGATGCTATCATAACTTGCAATGCAATGTAGCTACTCCAGAATAAAAACTGACTGGCTGTCAGGTGAATAATTCTCATAAGAATGCAACTAAAGGGGGTGTGGGTTTTACTACCTGCCCCAAATCCTGCCAGACTAAATTGTGCCTGAACAAACTTTCCCTTTGGTAAATCTTACCGGTGTGAAAAGCTGTTGCTTTTTACAGCGCATTGGCAGAGCTGTTTCTTTCCTCCTCCCATAACTTCCATGCAGCTTACATTTGGCAGTAGGTTCACCGAGGATCACATCGTATTTTTTAAAAGCTGTTACCCATTCCAGCCTTTGTTAATCTGTCCCCATACTCAACATCTCATTGGAAGTGCTAAAGCAGAGGACATTTAAGTTGTAATCTGCATTGATTTTTAAAATCGGCCCATAGAGAAAGAGAAGTCCTTCTCTACAGATGAATTTACAGACTGCCATGTCAGTAAGGTCACACATACAGGAACAACCTTCTGCCATATGTTACCTTGTAGGACCCGATCTGGCTCTCCTGGTGAAATCAGGTTTGCCATTTGGAACCTACAGGACCTTAGTTAGGGTGATCTAAGACTCAAAACCCACATTTCAAAAATCACACACAGAAGAGGAGCATGCTCAGATTTACCATTTACTACTTCTATTTCTTACACAACACTAGTTAAATAAATAAATAAACAAATGTTTCTTTCAGGGACAGCCATATTGTACACAATGTTCATTTGTACTTAGGACAAACAAGGCACCGATTGGCTTCATCCAACAGCTCTCTTGCATCACAGATCATTTACTCAGCAAGCACAACTTCAATACCAAGTCACTTTTCATGCAACTACTTCAACATTCTCTATAAAACTTTACAAGATCTCAGAGACAAGCGATCTATACAGGTGTAGAAACTAGAGCAGAAGATAATGTATTCCTTCACCCAAAATCATACACCGTAAGAGAATTCTTATATTGTCCCCAGATGAATTACTTGCTCCAGTACAGAGTAATTTTTACAGGATTAGTATACATCGCTCTAGCAAAGGGATCTGAAAAGTTTTGCTTGCTTCAGGCCAAACATGATTTCCAAACACCACTGGAAGCCACACACTAAGATAGACTAGCTGCACCCACGTGGAGATACAAGTCATGTTGCATTACACCACACAAAGCCAGATTACAGGCCACATCCAACACGCAGATTGTGTTTTAGCAGCGCAGATGTGGCGTGTCTGATTAACTATCAGCCTTCTAGGGGAATGAGATGAGAATACTTGTATATGTCCTCTACCCAATTTCCCCGTGAAAACTCTATTTCTTTTTAACCTTGTGAAACAGAGTTACACTGTATTTCAAATAGGTTACAGGTACAGCTTGACTCCCATTGATGTGACTTACAGGTAGACCGATTCACTGCAAGGAAAGGCAGTACCGGCTCACGGGGAGCAGGAATTACTCTGCAGTCCCTGCTCCAGAGTTCTGTTGGGAGCTACGCATTCATGTGCACATGCACTCGTATGACCAGCCAAACCACATCACAGCCTTAGCAAGGATTAATCATAACAACAAGGAATAAAGAAATCTGTCCAAAGGTACTGCTGCATTAATTACCTAGAGCAGGGGTCCTCAAACTACAGCCTGCAGGCCAGACACAGCCCCCAGTATTTACAGACACACACCACACCCCCCACCAGGGTTGGGGGGGGAAACCAAGCAGCCACAGACGACTGCCTGCCACTTCATCCGCGCGCCGGCCCCCTGGTTAAACAGTTTGAGGACCCCTGATCTAGACAGACACATCACCATTGATTCTCATAGAAAAGGTGAGGATGGGAACCTAGTAACAAAATTAAGTCAAGAGAATTAAAGGGGGAAAAGTTGCCACAAAAAAAAAAAAAAATTGTCAGAGGGATCTGGAACATGATGCAAATTGGACAAGGAAGAATGAGTAAGTCTCTACTGACCTTTGCACTTGAGGAACTCAGGATTAAGAATGCAAAGGCGCTAACTTCATATACAAGTTTTTGGAAACGCGTTTTGGCTTAATTATTTCTATGTAGAAAAAAAGTTTAGACAACATAACATTTAAAAATGAAGCACAGATTTCTTTAAAATGTTTCTATAGCACAGGATATGAGCAAAGGCCTTACAAATCACGCTTGCCAGAGAACTAACGAAGACCTCAGAGAAAGCTAATTCACATTTTGTAAGAGAATCTGAACACACTGTATCCATGTTTATCTTGTTAGCATCAAGCAGCCGACGCTACCATGAACACTGCAGTGCAAAAGTATCATGAATCTGTACCATTCAGAAGTGTTTCTACTGTACAGCTGAGGACTTAATAGACAGAGCATCAGAGCAAAGAGGAGATTTTTCTGCTTCCTAATTAGCTGTCAAGTGACACAGTGCTCCTTATTGTCTGCAACAGCATTTTGGGAAATGGCTCTTTGGTACATTTAGGTCACATAACCCATAGGAAGTTAAATGCACAGGTATCATCACTGGATGAAGCTGCTTTGGTTTTCACCAGAACTACTTTGCTCTTGTTGGCGAGCTACATCCTTTTCCTCCACATCTCAATCCCTCTGGGTCCATCCCCCAATACCCCACTCCCCAAGTGTAAATAATGTTGCTTTCTGAACTCTTAATCTACATTGCACAATGCATTTGTTCAACTGTTTGTCCAGCAGTTCTCCACCATCACTTTGCAGTCACTTGACATCCCACTGACTTCATTAAAATTTTAAAGCTTGCCAGTAACGCAGCAAAAAAATTTTATCAGCACATACTTCAAATCCTAGGCAGGACATCTAAGAAACTACCAGATGCAAAGAATATAAGATATTAAATATTGCATCCTCAGGGACAAAAAGCAAAACCACTTTTAACTGTGTTGCCACCTCCCCCCACCCCCCAGATACTTGGTGAATACCTGTATCTTTTGTGGTTCTTTACTAATTTCTAAACTATTGTTTGAGACTGATGCTTCAACTTCCTTAAAAGCATTAAGCCAGTTCTGCTCGCATTTGCGCCACGTTCTTGGCCTGAAGTTATCAAACTAGCTAGCTGCACCACTAGGTCTCTGAAAAATAAGCCTCCATCTAGAAGCTTTCTGCATTACACAGTAAAGGAATACCTCAAACTGGTTTCTCATGTAGGGACCAGAGCTCAGAAGACTGCAACTCAGATGCCCCCCACTAGTTGAGCAGCTTCATGAATCCTTTTAGCTTATCAGCCCCTTGCATTTTGTGATCATTTATACTTCTGGATGAGTTTTGATTATAGCTCAGCAAATGTTAGACAAAAAAATAATTAACCATAAGTGCATTCATTACAGGCAGACACCCATAAACTGCAATATGAACACCAACAACTATGCTTTCCTAAGTGACAAGGAGTCCCTCAAGGCTCAATTACTTGCCACTTTTTGCTCCATTTCAGATGTTAGCAGTCCTGCTCTTTCTAAATGGGTAATAACTACCGATAACCATTTACAAGCAGCAATTAAGAGTTTTAAACTGATGCCAATGACTTCTTTCAAAACTGGGACCAAGCTTTACTTATTTTTCCTAACTTCATAGATAATTATCTCAGTGTGTTCCATTTCCCATATAATTTACTTCACTAAATCACTCCTATTCACAATATACAGCTAGAATTTTACTGAAACCTCCTAGCTTGTAACACAGATCCCGTATGGCTAAGAGAGGAATACTGATACATCAGATAAATTTTTCTCCGTAGCCTAGATCCAGGAATAGTGATTAATGATTGATGAGACCATGTCAATTCAAAATACCTGCTTGTATTTAGTGCAATGCACAAACCAGGATGAATAAGCTCTCAGAGCCCCATATTTTCTAAAAGCAACTCCTAGCCTTTTTCAGTAATTGAGCTTAGTTTGCCCAACATACTTCCAGCACATACCGGAAGAAATCAGTATCACTTAAGGATTTATCATATACGAATTAATTGTCTACTGCACATCCACATGACCACGCTTGTGTGGCTTGCTTCCTCCTATACTCACCTGTTAGCTGCACAAACCCATTCAAGATGGGAAACCACAAAAATGTCCCAAATCAAACATGTCTTGTCCCATCACACTCAGAAACTGATTAGCCAAACGAAAGGCTGATAACAGACTCTGGATGTTGACTAAACATCCACATGCCTGACAACCTGCAAAAGGGAAAACTTCCAGAAAACTTCCAGCAGAGGCATCTGAGCTGATCACAACAGTGAAATTGTCAGTTCATACCACAGTGAATGGCAGCAGAAGCAGCAAAGCTCTCGGCACCACAGGCCAGCAGAATTTCCCTGAGTGATAAAATACAGTCAGGTGTTTCAAAGTCTTCATCAACACCCTTTAAAATATTTCCTTTATCACCTATAATACTGTTTTCTCTTTCCTTTTACCCTGAACAGCACAGCACTTTGTATTCTACTTTATTTATTCATGATGGTTTGACTCTCATATTGCCATCAACCAGTACCATCTATATACCAAATAGACATAACCATGGACTCATAAAAAAGGTAGTGAGCGAGTACTATAAAAAGTATTTTGAAGATCTCGCAAATCTTGCCTGTGTTAATACTGAAGGATGTACCCTGCTTACACTCTTTCTATTTAGGATTCATTCTGGAAAGGAAAACTTACTCTTCAAAGTTTTTCAACTGATTTTTTTTTTTTTTTAAACCCTTTTGTACCACCTGCATCTCTATTTCCCAAGGTTACACAGCTTGTGGCACAAGACATGTATAGAAATAGAGTAAGTCCTTTCACAGTTGTTACCCTGAAACCTAGTCAAAAGCCAGAGCCAAGAAATATAAAATGAAATAATCTATTTTTTTAAAATCATACATTCCACTCAGATTTTTAGTTTTGGTTTTGTTGTTTTTTTTTTTTTTTTTTTTTTAAATGGCTTTCTCTATTAAAAAAAAAAAAACAAAACAACAAAAGAAACCTATAATATAAAACAATAGGGAGGTTGGATACAGTGCTTGCCTGATAAGAGTTTTTTGTGTTGAGTTTTCGGGGTTTTTTTATCTATGGTACTTACGTACTCTAGTCAGAGAGAGAAAGAGAGAGAGAGAAATAAGACAAAGTTAATACTTTCATCTTTCTTCAGAGATGCATGGAGATATGCTTGAATGGGGCTAAGGGAAAAGAGGAATAAAAGTGCTGTCTGTTTTACAGCACAAACTTTCAAATGCATACTACTTTAAATTGAAGTATCTAAACGTAGCATCTGTAGTAGCCAACACAAAAACGTGGATCCAGCTAACACGACTGGTGTTATTGCCATGTTCTCCGATGCTGAGTTCATGCAGGCGCCAACTTGAAAACAATGAAAATTAAAACTTGTAAGCAGCAGCAGTCAAACCACTCAAGAATGTTGATACCTCTCTCACCGAGTGCCATCGGCTCTGACAGCCAGGTTCAGACAGGCAAGGTAAAACGTTTCAATCTGTGCATCCCTCTGGTCTGTCTGCAGTGCAACGTATAACTTCAAACAGCCCTCAGTAAACAGTCTTCTCATCACTCCAGCCTGGGCTGAATTTTAATCAAGGTCCTTTAAATGCCATTGAACAAATCCATATACTATGGATTGCTTCGTGTATGCCTCTGGCCAACCACTATTTGGAGGGTCATTTATTATTTTTAGAAAACCAAAACAATCCAAAGTAACAGTACAAATTACAGCACATCTCAAAGCTGGGTGCAGTCTTTTCAGCATTGTGTGTAATGAAACTTTTAATTATTCCTTTAACATGACATAGTGGATGCATCCGTTAGTCACACACGAGAAGGACCTAGATTTATCTCATGACTGAGCAGCAGTTAAGTTTTCAGGCCACTCACATGTTAAAACTTGAATTCTAAAATTCCTGTACTGTGCACAAAAGGCAACCAAAGGACTGAGATACGGGAAAAGCTCCCAACTGTAACAGTAGCAATAAAGAGTCCGTAATTCAAAAGGGATGCTGCACATGATGAAAACACTAAGCCTGCTTGTAAACCAATCTTTTGCAAATCTGTCCCAGGGAAGGTTAGAATCTGCGCATCAATTATCAAACTAGGGGTATGTCCCCAGTAGATCTACAGGCTCAGCAAAAACTCATTAGAAAGCATGTGTGTGCAGGAGAGGGGAAATGTGGTCATCATTTGACTGCTCTGTTATGCAAAGAACTATATTAGGGAGGTACAAGCCAGCAGACTGCTGACTGCTACAGTTTTTTCTATCTCCCATAGAGAAGACAATTAATCAAACTTTGCTTACTACCTGTCAAAAGCCTGTCTCTGTCCTCTTGTTGAAATACAGAAAGAATGCAGGGGTTCTTCCTCCGCCTGCAGGTTCTCTCTTACTTAAGGAGTCATTCCAGTCACTTCAGCAAAACATTATTTCATGCTGTTAAACAGCTTTAGAAAAATGTTCTCTTCTTGGTCTTTCTTGCAAACAGAGCGGCTGATGGGCAGGGAGAGAAGACTTTGACTTGAAAGAAGCGGGGCTTCATGCAGCATCTGAGTGCAGCTCTCAAAGCCACTGTAGCGTTCTGACATTCTTCTCCTGTAAACTGCTGCCCACAGGTTTGGACCAAACATCAACACAGGCCACCCTGCAACTTTTCTAATTAGTTGTGGAATGACATTTTGAAGCTATGCAAGGCCACACTGGGCAGACACTGGTTTTGTGGCTTCAGTGTGTTGCTTCATGGAAGAACATCCCCTTTGGGTTCTGAATTCCTTGCAGACAGAGGTCAAGGTCAAGTCTTCAGTGCTCTTCCCCTGACTTCCACCCCGGACTCCAACACAGAAGCTAATGCAATGTGCTCTAACAAGCACAGCAAAGGAGCATGAATCAGAAAGTTTGTGTGTCCTAAGCCCTAATTCTCCTCTGGCATAGTAAAAGAGAACATGACCTAGAGTTTCCATTTCCCTTTCTGTAATGGATAATGCCAACAGGACATTGCACTCTGACATCCAAAAGAAAAAATAATCTATGAAAATAAGCAATGCAAACAATATGCAGTATTCTTTCCTCCCGCAACTTTGCCCAAGCCATTAAGAGTTTTAAGATGTGGGCATCACCCCCTAACTTTGCAGCTACCCTTTAAAGTTTGAATTTCAGACTGGATGGGTAGTCTCAGGGCTAACAATCTCTGTAGTTCTCCAGGCTCAGATGAGGGCAACTGAGGCAGATCATTCAAGAAATGCATGTCCAGGAAAAACGTTCTCCATGCCTCTTCATGTCAGAAATTAGTTACAGGCATTCATTTCCATTACAGAAAACTTTTCTGTATATTCTTAATTCAAGACTGAAATATTCTTTGAGAAATAAACAAAATCCTTTTCCCAGAAGGACAAAGAAAAGGAGGCAAGAGAGGCAGAATTTTCCCTTACACCTTGAAAAGCCTGAGGAACTGGATTTGTACATATCTAGAACTCAGAAACCCTCTGCAAGCAAGTTATGTTCAGCTATCAGTCAATGTGCAAGCAGCCCCTATTGCTCTCGGAAGGTATCCTAAACCAGGGATGTTTCCCAAAGACACTGGGGAAGAAAGAGTTCCACTGAGACTAGTTTTCATCCAGACTTGAGGAAGATGTGAAAAACCCTACATATGTATAAAACCTGAAACATCTACCTCAAGGAAAACAAACGCAGGTTATAGTTGTTATTGCTATTGTTCATCCAGGCCAAAAGGAGCACAGGAATCTGGGCAAATAGTCACCACAGGATGAGTTGAGTCTCCACCAAAATCAACGGAAACACTACCACTGGTTACCACTTGTTCTATACAACTCTCTGTGATTGACTAGATTCTTCAGTGCTTTTCTAGTAGGTATTTCTTTCATGCTATAGCCTGATGAAATGCTGAAAATGACCAGTTGTTGAATACAGCCAATTCCCAGAATACACTTGTTTTGGATTAGTTTCTGAATTAGGTTCAGACTATGCATTTTTAGGTCTATTTTTGTGTTGAAATAGTTGCTTCAGTGGTTTTAGCTGTTTGAGTAGCAGCTGTTCCCACAGACTACTTTGTGGCAGCATGAGCACGAGTTGCATTAAATGTTATTATTTGGAAAGTGTTTAAATATTCTCCCCCCAACACCACTCTTCTGCACACAGATACCTTTTTTCTAATAGTTTCTGCAGTTTCTATGAGAGAGAATAAAAATGTTCTTGATGAAGTTCCTCAACCCAAGCATTGTAATATCACCATCACTTAAATGGTGAAGATAACATTCTGGTTGCGGTTGAAGCCAGTAAGACATACTGGATTGCAGTTGAAGTTGTGTCACTTCCTAATTTTCGTTTGCCAGACTTTCTGACTAAACTACTTTATTTGGCAATTGTAGCCTAAGGTATCAACTAAGAAAGAAAACTCTAATCAGAGGACCCAGCATCCTCCATAGTCATTACCTCCAGACATTTAAAAACCCCACACAATCAAGCAAGGAATTTAATTTTTCCACCTCCTAGCTTTTAGGCAGTGTCTTTCAACTCGCAATGCTCAATTTCATTAATTAAATTCTCCCATTCCAACAAAAATCATAATTTTGGAAATGAAAGAAATTGCAACTTTTGTCTAAATACAGTATTTATTTTTTTCTCTAGTAAAGTCACTCTAGTGAAAATAATGAGACAGCACTCCACATCAACTAGCCAAGTATGTACCAAATTCTTTACTGGAAGATAAAGAGTATAGCCCCATTGCAAACCTCTCTCCAACTCTTCTCCTATTTTCTTCATGTATTTGTCTTCCCTCATGCATATTGTGCTCCTTTCCCCTCCCTCACACGCATGGCATTGGTGAGTACTCTGACATGCATTAAGTAATTCACAATGGCTAAAGATAAGATTTTTCAGGTCAAGTAGCTAATTCTAGTGCTTCTAGACAGATAGCAGTTTTTGACAGAACATGAAGTATATTTTTTGGTTTTTCCAGCTTCGTAACTGGTTGATAAGTACCTTGAAACATCTAAGCAAATGCACTCACAAAATGAAGTAATTTAACACAAGCAAGATGGCTTTGGAAAAATCAATACTAAAAGGCAAAGTTAGCCTTTCATCCAGAGTTGACTGCAGATTCGTGCAGACACTAGTCTCAAGCATTTTTCCATGAAAAAAATGTTTCCATTGGCTTCTCAACTTTTGGATTCTTGGAGTTATTATTCTAAGTGATGCTTCTGCAGTTGCAAAACCTGATGATTTCCATTTGTCATTTTGATTAAACAATGTATGCAGATTCCATTTTACAATATAATATTGACTAAAATATTAATAGAAAGTGATGACAGGAACCAATCCAAAACAGCAACATGCACTTTGTTATTATCTGTGTAGTTTCCACCATTAAATAATCTGTTCCCCTTAATTACGTTATAGCTGTTGCATCTCTACGAGTCAAGAAAGGAAAAGAACCTTTTGAAGAGTTATCTCAAGCTCTGCAACATGTTTCAGGAGCCAGCACAGCCCAGTGACTCATTATGCATGTAAAATTTCGCAGAAAATCACCAATCAGTTCCAAAGTCCTGTTTCTTTAGCCCTTGAGTTGAAAATTAGAACATGGCATATAAGGAATTTTCACCTGAAGTTTAAAATGCCTGTATACATAGAAGTTTAATTTATTATTCTAATGACTTTCACAGCTTGAGATTCTCACTGGGAGACATGCCTGTATGCATTTAATAAGGCTGCAGAGATTGGGACTATTCCTGAAGGACTTTCTGAATCATTTCCAAAGCATCTTTTTATAGCTAGCAAAGTATAAATTATGTAAAAAGGCAATTAGATAGATACCATCAAATCTATTTGACTGTTAACCCCTCTTTGTTAGATTAATCTATAAACCTGAAAAGAATCCACTTTTAGCATTCCAAGACCATGCTCATGTATTTAGACGTGAAGATGTAATCATTCAAATAGCTGTGGCGGGGGGGCAGGTAGGGAGAGGCAGGAAGTCTTCGTGCTCTTCTCTTTACTCTCGAGACCTAAACGGCACATTCATGACAAATCTTCTGTCCTATTACTGTGACGTTGGTAACTCACAAACATAATTAATGATCCCAGCATTAGATTTTGTAAATCTAGTAAAGAGATCTGATGCACTCACCTAGTAAATGGATGTTTATCTGCTCTCCTTACTGATGAAATTCTAGTTCTTTGGGGAGGCAAGAATGGAGAAGAAATGTTCCCACAATCCACACAAATCATCCAGTAGCAGAGAATGAAGAGAGCCAGTGGCAGAAAAAAACAGTTCCAATTAAGCCGCATAATTTTTTTTCCACAGGATCTCCCCACAGAAAACAAAAGATCAGGGTTGGTGCCACAGCTCTGCGCTCCTTTTCATAAACGGCACTTCATTGCCTCCTCAGAGTTCACATATCATGGCAATGAATATTAAATAAGGGCTTCACAGAGAGGGCGGGAGTGCGAAATTCTCTAGATGTGCTGCTAGGGGCCAACTCAGAGTCAAAAATTTCTCTTCTCCTCATGAGGAGATTATAAACAACACGCCATGCATTTCTGCCATTTGAGGCCAAAAAACTCCCAAGAACTATGGATCTCTGGTTGCAGTGCCCTTGAAGCCAGACAAGATTATTCAGCCTCAAACACGAACTGCAGCTTGCCTGTAATCCAGACTCAGATCTGAACACCCTCTTCTGCAACCATCTCTAATTATGGGTAACCTTGATTTGCTTTTTAGCTGGGTACACAGACAAGCTGGCTGAAGTGTTTCTCACACCACGGCAGAAGACTAGATAATACATACATCAAAAGTGCTCTCTTCCCCTTCACTGCATGACTTCTGTTTTGTGAGGCATGCCCAGAACTAGAGATCATGTTAAAACCATTTGACAAGAAGATTCACTATTTCCCCCCCATCGAAAGTGAGTGCAAGATTCTAGCTAGAAAGACATTTTGTCAGTTCACTGCTGTAAGTGGCCACTTTTCATCCATGCCAGCTAAGCAGAAACAACCTGGGACTTATGAATACTTATCAGATTGTGTGAAAGTCACAGGCATCACGCTGCTGTCTAACTCTCAATAGCAGGGGACTTCTGGGTGTCGTTTGGGAATGAAAGGATGCTGTCATTACTCCAAGGGGAGAAAGAGTGCCAAATGAGACTCCTTGTGAAAGCAGCCCAATGATAGTACATTTTGATTAGAATAGATGACACCAAAAAATTGTCTGCTGGCAACGACACTTTTTCCCATTACAACAAGAAGATACAATAAAAGGGAATTTCTCTTCCAACTCTCTCTCTACTGGGAGGTTTCTGAAACCTCAAGTTTCATGAGACACCAGCCTCTAAAGAGGAAGAAGCAGGGGAAAGTATTTGCAGCAAATATTTTTCTGGGGAACAAAAAGAAAAGTTTTCATACTTGTATATACATGCGCTTCCCTTCCTACAATTGATCCTGTTCCTTTACAGGGTAAAACCTTGCATTTCAAAGAAAATGGTCTATCCAGAAGACTCTATAGTATAAACATGCTGCCTGGCCTGAGAGTTCATCAATATTACCAATGGGCACTGCTTGTGCATGGCCAACACAAAGGATCTTCACGAGGAACAGAAGATGGCTGTATGGAGAGTATTTGTGAGCTGCTGGTACTCAACAGCATTCAAACCTGGGCCAAGTCTGGCTCAGAGCCCCCTGTGTGCACTGCCAGGCCTGCACCTCGGTGACTGCCCCGTTACAGGGCAGCTGGTGGGAGGCATCTCTGCTCAGCTGCCTGCCCCTCTGCCTCCAGCTCTCCACTCTTCCCCTCACAGCATGAAAACATAACTCATACCCTTCCTCCACCAGATCTTTTCCCTCTCAGACACCAATCAGTCGTTCCACCCTGGAATAAAGCTCATTTCCAGACTCCTTAAATGAATGGAAGGATTCAAAAGAAGTCGTTCTGCTGTGTGTACCATGGTTAAGTGCCCGATTCACACATTCAGAGCGCCAGTCCCTCACATGTGAATTTATATTTAATTCCACAAAAGAGAGCCAATGTAAGAGGTGGAAAACACGTTGTTTTGGGTGTGGGAAACCCAGAAATCAGGGCCCACAGCCAACCTGGAAAGCACCTGGAAACTGCACCGTGATCTTCCTCTCCATGGGCAACTACCCTGAAAACAGGTGTTAGTGACTACAGTAAGGACAGTCCTCACCTCTCTGAACTGGAAACTCACCATGCATCTCAGAAATGTTTACCCTAACAGTTTTTGTCGAAATCTGTATGTACATGAGTGGGAAAAGCTAAAGTCTGGAAGAAGAGGTATTCTGTAATTTCCTGCCCAGCTTTGCCTGCAACTCTCTCCAAGTGGTCAGTCACAGTGAAAATTAGTTCAAATGCCTGCTGAGAGCCCCAGCAAGCCTGAAAACTGAACTGACCTTGGATTAAGTTGAGTCATGGTTTGTAGAAAGCTGATCATGTACCTGCAAGTCCAAATAAAAATAAGCACATAACTCTTTCAAGCTAGATTCAGGAAGGCGGAGGAAATCTATACTAAATACACTGGGAAATGTATTTTGTATTTTGAAATACAAACAGAAACTATTCCACAGTTCAAATTCAGATAATAGTTTCAGTGAAAGAAAGGTTTCAGCTGTTATATTAACCGAAATATCTAATGTATAAAATGGTAATTTTTTCCCTCCACATTTTTCACCACACTTTCAACAGTTCAGTTGAAGTTGACATTGTTCAACCATTAAAAAGCCAAACAAATCCAGAAGCGAGCAACACACACAATGTTACAAGCAGAAAAGGTTGTGGTTTTTTGTTTTTGTTTTTTTTCAATCTAAGCACCTTTACATTAAGTGACAAAGAATCATTAACTAAGATGGAAAGCTTTAGATTTATTTGGTTCAATGCAAATCAATTTTTCAGCCAATTTGTCAATTCATTAACAGATTATAAATCCTTGTATACATCCAGCTCTGCAGGCAATGTGCCTTGCTCCTTGGCCCAGGTCTCCAGCTCTCCTTTGGGTCACTTTCTACACAGCTTGGGGTGAATGTCCCCAGGTGGTGGTAGCACTCAAGCACAAATGATCTTCTGATAAACCATTGGGTAATTATGGCAATCCTACATTGCTGTTGTTTCCTGGACTTCAACTGCTCAAGTTTCTGACAAGGAGCTTGCAGCAAGTAAGTGTGTGCAACAGAGCGGTTTCAGTGTGCCTTGATCAGGAGGCACCTAATCCAAGTACCTCATCTAAAAGTAAAAGTCCTGTGTTGTCAGGTCAACACTCCAGTGCTCTTGAGAGGTCACCCAGGTGGGAAACACAGTATTGCCCTGAGTGTCACACTCGAATGATCTGAAATCCAGGTCCTGTCAGCGAGTTTAAGCTGTGGTGGTTTTCACATTTTAGACAAAGACACCATTCTCCACATCAGCTCCCTTCTGCTACATCCCAGAGGTGTGTTAGCATGGAAGCCTCACAGCTGACCTATGGAAGATGCCTGAACTAACAGTTTCAAGGCTACCGCAAGCACCAGATTCGTCCCAGCCATTTACCCTGTGGAAAGCTGCAATGTTCTCACAATACCACTCATGCAGCGACTAAAACCCACTTATTCAGCTTCCAACCATGCGGTCAACACTAAAAGCCTTTACTATAGCTCTTCACATAGGTAAGCCTGACAGCAAATGCGTGACAGCTTTGCATAGGCATAACCAGGGTACACTCTGCAGAATAGGGACTCCATCATACTGTTTTATCACCTATGTCCTTGGGACTAAGTAATACACACCAACAGCAAGAAACATTTAAAATTAAGAAAACAGTATTTGTCCTACAGCTGTCTTTGATCACAGCGAGGTATTCTCTCTGGCATAGAGGCCTTTCAGAGCAGAGTTCACCTCTGGCAAGCAGTCATATTTGTAAGCTAATGCTATTATTAGAAAATAGACATTTATGTCTTTGAGTATACACAAACATGAAATTCTGTGACTACATCAGACTTCACAAAGGTTCATCTAAAAAATTTACTGCTTGTAATTTGATTTAGAGGTTTGGTTGTTGTTGTTTTTGTTTGAAATGAACTCTCCCAAAAGTGTGCTAAATTCCAGCTAGATATGCCACTTTTAGTACCACTCTTGCACCTTCTTTCCAACACACTTTATTACCATATACCACAAAAAATCCCATTGTAGAACAAATGCAGAATGAAAACCTTCAGTGGCACAATGCAGATAATCAGATATTCAAGTAAAATAAAGGTTGCCAACCTCCTGACCTTAACATACAAATAGCAAACCAAAAAAGGAAGGGAAAGGAAATGGAAATTAAATTCTTTCTTTTACATTAAAGAGTTACTTTGTTACAAAAAAAAGACCAAATCAACTAGTAAAAATTCCTGCAACTCAAACTATATTATATTAATGTGGCTCCTCAACAAAGCATGTTGCTACGCTGTATAAATTAACTTTCATTTTCTGAAGACAGTAAGTGCCAAGTGTTTTGTCTAGCTATATGGACCATGAACAATGTAGCAATTTCAGAGCATTCCCTTCACGCATAAAAAAACCTGCATACTATTAATATATCCTGACTAGATTAAAAGTCTTGCAAATGATTTTGCCTGAAATGCCCTAGTATGAGATCTCCTTTAGGGAAATCTCTTCAGTACCAATTAGTTTAATTGACAAGGAAGCACAGAGAATAGCAGTGAAGAGACAGAGACTGAGTAGACCAGGAAAGGCTCCGTTTCCATATTTGCTCTCACTTCCTGGAGTCTATTTGCTATTAGTATTTGCAGCCTTCCCTACCCTAACTATTTATATTACTGCCACTTCATGGATATGCTGAAACTTTAAATCATGGGAGACCAGCAGAGTAAAATTTAATAGGTTACGAGCACCACAGCCATGCCTTGCATGCTTTTTTTCTTTAAAGGCCTCACTTTCATCACTTGCTGTCCCCAAATAGCTGGTATGCTTTTGAACAATTTTAGCACACCACGATTGTTTTTCTCCACCCTCCAGGGAGGAAACAAAGCGAGCAAATTTAACCTACACAATGCGATAACAACTGTGACATCTTCTGCTTTCCGTTCCTTGCTCCCCCCACTGTGCCCTCCAGAAGTAACTGGAGCCTACCAGCCCATCAAATCGGTGACATTTTAGGGTCCCTGTGCAGGGGGGGGAAAGAGAAAGAAAAAAAAAAAAGAAGTTGTTTCAACCTTGGGAATCATGTGGAATCCACATAATTTACTATTTCCTGTGATTCATCAAACTTCCTTCTTCCCAAGAGTAATTGGTCACCACTTATTTATACACCACAGAGAGGCTTAACTCCAAAGGTCAGTCCATGATTAAAAAAAGTAGACGATTTGTTCAAGAAATCTGGGTGGTTTCTGGTTGCGTGTTGTTTTTTGTTTGTGGTTTTTTGTTTTCTTTTGTGGGTGGTGGTTTGTGTTGTTTGGGTTTCGGGGGGGGGGGGGGGGGGGGCGGGGGGCGTGCCTTTTTTTTCTTTTCGTAAATAAAGAAAAACTTAACATGTTTTAAGCAGGCATCTAGCCTGTCATAAAACACATGGGTTACCATCACTAAGCTGGTATCATACAATAGGTCTAGGATGAAGAATCTTTAGCAAAGAAAACTGCTTGCATACATAGCACATTGGGCCTCAAGCTCAGGCAGGACTAGCTAGGAAAACCAGAAGCATGCAACACAACATTGCACACTTGCTTCAGCAACTTCTTCGCACATTTTAAAAGAAAAGGATGTTATACATATGGACCAGTTGTGCCTTGACACCCATGTAGATGGGACAAGCACCAGTGCCGAGAATACTTTTGCAGGAAAAGTGTTTGTGTGGTTTTGTTTCAACAAAGCTAAACATTTGCCTCCCCTACAATAAAAACGTTTTATCTTTACCATAATAAGAAGTAAGGAAAAGCAATTATGAAGCTAGAAGCCCAGAGGAGAGAAATAAAAATTACAAGCTAGTCCTCAAGCTCCAAATTTCAAACGAAACTGTCATTCAAACATTAAACATCTACTCTAAAATACATGAACTTTTAATATACTAACACTAAGAGACTATGGTGTTGAACACTTTCTCTAGCTAAACTTCTGCCCAGTTTTAATTTTCTCTCTGCACCTTACAACTCTACAAACCCTGACTAACAAAGATGTAAAGCAGTATAAAAACAAATGCTTGACTAGGTTAATACCACATGAACTACAAAACTCAGCTTGTGTGAACAATTAATATTACCCATGTTAAAGTTTTCAGCAATTACATGCTGAGATATAAAATCTCCAATCAAAAGGGAAGTTAACATATGTAAGCTTAAATGCACATATATAACAGCATCCATGATAATACAGCATGTGTCATAGCTGCCATTAACAGGGGGACAGACTAATTCAGCCTGTTCAAGAACTAGAAAATGCAGCCCAGCTCTTATTGTAGGATATAATTAAAGCATATAAAATATATTCAATTATTATGACAGCAACATAAAAGAAACTAATAGAAGTTAAGACAGCTGTTATAGAACAACTATGTATTTTCTAACCCTCTTACAGATTCCAAAGATCTCCTTTATGGAGAGCAAAGGAATTCCAAACATCTTTGCAGGGCACTTTGCCCCAGGCATTAACTGAAATTCCCACCATGACCTAGACAGGGGGGGGAAAAAAGAAAAAGAAACAGATTATTTTTATTTTTTTATATGTGTGTATAAAAATACATATTTATTCAAACAACACGCAGCCAATTGCATTTCAGATGAGGAAAAGGAAAATAGATGGAATTAAATGCAAAGAATATTTAGTACCTTATTTATGGTTTTAAATATTATTCTTTGTGACTAAATGGCACATGCAGAAATCCCTAGAGGTTTATGAAAGGAATCATATGTAATTGCTTTTTTTCATATGTTTAGGTTGGGTTTCGTTTCATTTTTTAGCTTCTTCATTTTTTGTTGGGACATATTTGATGTCTGAAAAAACAGGCATCTCAGACAAAGCCTTCCCTCCTTCAGATAAAGTACTTCTTCAGGGTTTTTTTTCTTTTAGTATTTCTATGTACCTGCCTAACACTGGTCAGCTATATGGTCAAGATCATAGCCATTTTTTCAAATTAGTTCAAAGTAACAGCTTCTACTCCAAATTAATCATTTTAATTATGCTGTCAACAGCTGCATCAGGGCTTCAAATCAAATCTGTTTCATTAATGAGATCCTGTTGCCATACATTTTTTTACCCAATACCCTTTTAAATAGCTAAACTACATGCTAGGAGATTCCATTATAGGCAGCTTCTCTTATAGACAGTCACTTTAAATAATTTAAAGAACACACTCAAAATTTTCATATGCACATGGAAATAATAAAGAAAGAAACCAACACACAAAAGCAAAAACCTCCTGGAAGTACCATCTCAGGAAGACAGGAGCTTTAATCTTTCATTGGAACTCTCATAAAAGTAACGGGGGGGTGTGTGTGTTTAAATTGAAGTATAGCAGATAAGGTAGACAATTAAAAAAACTTGCTGCTAGAATTTACTCCTTTCCTTTTTCCTCTTTGTGATGAGCTATGTTCCTTCCTGTTCCTGCATTTCCCTCAGCGAAACCTTTCTAAATTGGCAGAATTTTAGCACAACAGAAATATGTACTGGCAAGGTCAGGATTTTGCTCAGCTTTTTTCCTCCCATCCCTGGTGTTCCTGCCTATAGACAAGACTGTCAGGTAAAATTCACAGAACAAAAGAATGCAAATTGCCACCTATTACCTCTCAGGCACATTTCAAATAACCAAAAAGAGTCTAGATAAATGATAAGATTCCAGTCAATAGCACATTTCTGCTATAACTAACCACACAGTCCTGAAAGGAAATACAGTGTAGTTAAACCAGTAGTGATTACTGGGCAAGAAAAATATAGTTACCTTTTAACCATGGAATAATAATGCTTACTGATCAAAAACACGTTATTAAACCCCCAGACTGGCCGCTCTCCACATCTTCTCAGAAATTTTTCTCAAAAGCTAACATTTCTAACAATACAGCACCTGAAAGTATGCATACCTCACATTTTCCTTCCTACCTCAGCTTCCATAAATCCCATTTGCCCCTCTTCTTAAAATTATCATTACTTAAGTCACGTAAAGTATTAGCTTTTTTGTAAAGTTACACACCTAAATCTGCCACTGAAACAAGGCGCTCACATGCACTTGTGTTGGTCTAACCAGTACCCTTTTGAAAATACCACCCTCGGGCAACTAAATCCTTGGCCTAATTTTCAAAATTGCTGAAGATTCAGCAGTTTCTAATAATTGCACAGGAACTACTGGGGTGTTAGCAGTTTGAAAAACAGGCCACTTATCTTGAGTCCCTTAGGAACAGAGCTTGGGATGCCTAATTTTACACAGCCATTTTAAAACAAAACAGCCTTAAGTCAGACTTTTTGCCTAAAGTTTGACCGAGCAGCTTGCCCCTTATGAGAAGCTAAAAAGGCTGAGACATCTGAATCCGGTGAGGTGATGGCTGGTGGTGGGGTCGGCAGTAATAACAGCGAGGTTTACAAAAAGTGTGCAGGCAATGGAAGAGGTGAATGCAGAACTGCTACTCCCCAAATCCTGTCATGCTACAAACCAACATACAATAGTTGAAACTAGCAAATTATCAGTTTAAAACATATTAGACGTTATGAAGAAGTTCTTTACTGTGAGGGTGGTGAGGCACTGGAACAGGTTGCCCAGAGAAGCTGTGGATGCCCCATCCCTGGAAGTGTTCCAGGCCAGGCTGGATGGGGCTTTGAGCAACCTGGTCTGGTGGAAGGTGTCTCTGCCCATGGCAGGGGGGTTGGAACTGGGTGATCTTTAAGGTGCCTTCCAACCCAAACCATTCCATGATTCTATTATGAGAGAGACTTTACACTACTGTGGCAAGCTCCTGGAATCCACTGCCTCCAGAAGGTGGGGTGGCAGGCAGCATGAGCAGGTTGTAAAAGGGTTAAGAAACCACAGGACAATAAAACTGTAAGCAGATGTTAAACAGGCAGAGATGTCCCCTCTCTCACACCAAATCCAACAGCTGTGGATGCTGGGGCAATACAGGAGGAATGGGCCAGGCGCATGCTCATGCCACCACCAGAAGCAGTGTACTGAGCTCACGAGGCCTCTGACCTAACCCAGGAAGGCATTTCAGCTTCCCTATGGGGCGAGAAGCTGGGAGCTACCCATTAAGCTGCTAGAAAACATGTCAAACCTTTGAAGCCCTTCCCTGCAACAAACATCATCCGCCAGAAATGTGGAGGTGAATATACTTTACTTATCTCTGGTATGGGGTTAGCCCATATGTCATTCAGCCTGAGAATGAAACAGGAGAGAGTAGAGCAGAGACCTGAGAGTAACAGGACCATCTCTTCTCTGGGCCGAAATCCTTTTAGCATGAACCAGTGACATGAGATACTCAAGCCGAGAAGAGTAGGCAAGAAGCAGAGCAGTGTGCCACACCGGCATCACTCAAAGCACCAGCAAGATGACTGCAGGTGAGGCAGAGAAAGGGAAGCAGAAAGACCAACTAACAGAGCAGACGGAAAAGACACACCACTCCCTCCCATATTTGATGCTGTCATTGTCACTGCTCCATTGCAATGCTGACGTTACTCAAATGATGCGCCTCACTAGTACCACCCAGAGCAAACCATTACTCAGTGAGATGCCCCGAGACTCACTGAGACTTACTTGATTTCCACACGAGGGCCAAGGCACAGTACTAGATCTTACCAACATGCCAACCTCCAGCATTTACACCCAGATCAGTTTTTTGGTCATCAAATAATCAAATATAAAACTAGAACAACTGGCAGTTTGCTACAAGAAAGGCTATTGTATTAGAGCCAGGTGGTGTTTTTTCATTATTGAAACACTCCCTTGGAAGCTTTTTATTGGGGGGGGGGGGGGGGGGGGGGAGCGCCAGATGCCAGTAAGCAAGGAAAGGAAAGCAAGTACAACCATCATGAATTAGCTATTTCTAAATGCAATATAGATACCCATCCTACAAGAAGACATAAAACAGTGCTATAGCCCTATTGGTTATGCTCTACGCTGGATCATAAGAAAGTCATATTACAAAAACGCTGCTTCCCAAATGCCTTAACTATTCTCTGGGTCTCAGTATGCAATACTTGCCCTGGCAAAGCATTCCTCAAGGTAATTCCTGCTGCTCAGCTATCAGTAAAAACTACTACAGCATGCCAGCGTTCCTGATGGAGCTAGGCGCAGATTTACCCTGTCCTGCCTAGGCTGCCAGAGGGCAGGTGAGGTTGGAGGTTCCCAGGGCACTGGGAAAGCCCTCTATATCAAACATGGAATTTGCAGCCACACAAGAAGCTCCACCTCATTTGAGCTTAGAAAACAGCTTCCAGTTGCTATTGTACAGTATTTTGCTCCATATTATGGCTGCTTAAGAATTAAAAATAACATGCACAGGAAAGGACAACCCTGCCACACAGAAAGCAGTTATCTTCCCAAAGTATCAGGCATTTGAGGTTTGCAAAGCAAGATGCAGCTCCTTTTTTCACCAAATTTCTGATGACTTATTTAAGAGTATTATCTGATACTCAACAATGCTGGTATGTAAAATCAGCTAGCACCTGAATGGCACTGGGCAACTAAAAGGGAGAAAATTATACATAAGGTCAAACTCTAGGGATTTCTACAACTTCTACACAGATCTGCAACATCTATTTTCATTCACAGAGTAAGCAGTGAAAACAATAATCAAGGCTGGATCTAAGTCCTTTGAATATCCCACAGGAAGGCATTTTACAATACACTGAACCCATTTAGCAGTTTGAGAACATCAGTATCATCAGCTAGCTAATAACCAAGTCAAAGTATTACCCATGCAAAGTAACATGCAGACAAATTCTGTCTCCTAAAAGTCTGGGCTGTATTGGAACACATTTTCTACATAAACAGTACTGCTGTAATCCAACAGATTTACAAGATGGATTCTTAAGAGCTTGATACCAAACAAAATTATTTTATGAATGATGCTATGTTGTGCTTTACAGTAAGTTTCTAAGGTAAAATTTTAATATAAATGTCTACAGTAAAATGGTCTAAGCATTATTTTAGCAACTTCATCTGTAAGGAATTCATCCCTACTCCAGTGTTGTAATATCTTTCACAAGTTCTTGTAGACTGAAATCGTGCTCAGCAATTATTTAAGAAATATGACTCAAGAATCTATATATAGTTTACAAACATTGCTAAAACGTTCGCCAGCAAAATATTAGTCTTTTGACCTTCCTCATAATATAGTTAGATTTCTGTTTGGTTTTTTCAGTGATGGAAAAAATACTATTTCCCTTAAGATTAGAGATAAAAGTTCAAAGGGACAGGTCCTGTCCTGGTTTAAATCAGGCAGTTCTGGGTAAATATTTCACTCAGCTGATGATCCCCCTCAAAGAAAATGACTCTTGCTTTTTATGTCATCAAACCACTTTATCCACCACGGATTTCCATTGCATCTTTCTTTTATGGAACGCAAACTCCAGCAACATCCTACATATCCCCTCCATTTCCATTTTGCCTTCCTTTACTGCAAGGTTTCATTGGCCTCTATTCCCTCCTTCTCTTCCCCTGTAGTAACTGCCAGGATTGGTTTCTTCTTCGACATGTCCTTCACATGCAAACAGTGGAATTAGCCAGGCTAGGCACTAAAATAAAAAGGATATACTTCTCTCCCCTAAACGGGGCGGGGGGGGACTACCAGATATGATGAACCAGACACTTCTGTGCTGTTTCTAATTTTAACATCTCATGTTCAAGTAATGCTGATCACAGCCTTTTCTTTCCTAATTACTGTTTTGGATGAACTAGATCATTTTTAGAGCTCATGGAAGAACACCAGAAAAGTACAAGGAGCACTGCTGAGAGCGTAACACAGGCTAGCACAGCAAAACCAATAAATACAAGACTGAAAAAAAGGAATTAAATGTATGCATCATTAAACAGTTTATTCAATGCAAGATAGTTTCAATAAATCAGGATTTTAACAAAAAAAGTCTGTCTAAAAAGTCTGTCTCTGATGATCATGTAAGTCATGTTCACATTATTTCAATCACCATACATTACCTCTTCATGTATTTAGGAAGAATTAAATATTTGTCTACTAAGAGAAAATTAAAATAGCTGACTATTTTACGAAGCTATAGTAATCCTAAAAGATATATTTCTAGTTAAAATTTGGGCCTTAGTAAGGCAACGTAAGATGACACAGACCTATACGCTTATATAAAGGTTTTTCCCTTCCCACTTGGGAAGCACCAGATACAGAGGGACAAGTCGAAAAACTTTGTATTTCCATGCAAAGAAATTAAAATAGACCCAATTTCGTTAGAAATGCATTTCCAGCTTAGAAATATTTCTCCAAGTCTCTCTGCATGCCACAATCCTTATGTAAATAAGAAAAAAAGAAAAAGTACAAACCCCAAGTGGCTACATACTAGCACCTGGAAGTAGCTTTTAGCTAAGAATAGGACCTGAGAAATCAGATCCAAAAGAATACTTCACTGGAAAAAAACTTTCAGAAATTGGTTTCTGCCCAGTTGTGGTTGTCCTGTCCTAAACCTGCATGTGTGCAGATTCATGCTGTAGACTACTGCATTTTATTCTTTCCATCACATACATGTACATACACAAGTGCATACGTAACAGCTTAATTGAATGAGTTACAGTAATTAACTTATAACAAAGCAACCACTGATGCATTTCCACAGCGCAAAACTCTACTGAAATAGATTACTTCTCAATTATCAGGCACATTTGACTTACTCTTTAAACTCCATTGTTTGGGGTTCTCCCCCACTTCCAATATCACTGGTCACTTTTTGTCCTGTAATTATTTTTCTGCTAAGATAATACAGCATTGTGAAACTTGCTGGATTGATGTCACACAAGTCACAAATTTAAAAGAATAAAAAGCAGCAATCTCTGAAGTAGATATCTAAGTCACTAAGATATCTAAGTATCTAAGAGACAAATTATTTACAGTATACTCTACCAGGATTACCCCCACAGTGCACGTGGAAGCCAGGTTAGCCAAACTGAGCATCTTCTAGATGCTCTCTGAATTAGGGGGAGCTACAGAAGTTCAGCACCACTGGTAAGAGTCACTTCCAATAATCACAGTGTAAATTAGCTATGTCTTGTTACCACCATTACCCTGTCAATTGCCAGCAGTAAGAGTAAGTGTGAATCCTGTGGCCGTATTTGTGCACAATTCCAGCAATTCTAAGCAAAATGTTCCTTATATATTAATACAGAAAATCATATCCAAGTATTCACAAGACCTTTACTGTTATTTCTCTCTCCATTGTTATCTAGAGATTGTTTGGATGTGTGCATAGTGTCAGCTGATGAACTGTGGTGTAAGAAAAACATGTATTACCTTGTAGGGTAACTTTCTCCAAAAACTGAAGAGCTGTAACTCACTTCTTGCAGTTCAGCAGATCTGATTAAAACAAGTACATGGCATTCAGCTCCTCTTTATGGCCACGCATCAAGAACCAAAGACTATGTTACCCGTTAAGTTCTGCAAAATATGTTACTCTGTGTATCTGCCTGGCTCATTCACTAACAGTTCAGGCTGACTAAAACACAGGACTACATAGCCAGGCACCACATGATCATCCACAAAGTTTAAGTACTCTTTTTGCCCTACTTCAAGAAGGCAAGTTTAAGAAGTAGGGAGGTAAATGGCAATCCAGACTGACAAAGCTTTATTTTCCCTACAATGAACCTGAGTTATTTCTAAGGGGCACTCAGTGATCATGTACTCCCATGTACTCTAGTCCTAGTCTTAACACCTTGATCCTGATTATACTTTTTTCCCTGCCTACTACCACTACAAAGGATTTTCAGGACCTGCATCATATCATGTCATTTCCTCCTTGCAGAGCCGACCTCTTCTGCATCTCAGAGTCTGGAAGCATTGGGGGAGGGGGCGTGGGGAGACAACACAAAAACAACAAAAAAAGAACACAGAGCAGCTTAACCAGAAATCATATGTCACTTAAAAAGACCAGCTGAGGAGACTAGAGATCATATCACATCAGTGACTCTGCAATTAAGATACAAAATCTGGTCCAGGAGTTCTCTCCCTCCTTCCTGGTATTTTTTCCCTCCAGTCATTCCCATACAACTGTTAAAGCTGCACATTCCTGAGAGTGAAGTGTGTGCAAGGGTAAGATGATCAGTTCAAATCCTCAGAGTTGAGCACAAGCCAGTTTAAAAATGCAGATTTCTTTTTTCGGGCTTTCCCAACATTTTGGTGTATTTCCCAAGAGGAATTTTTTAGAGACACTTTTCTCATCTGAATACATCAAGGGACAGACAAATCATAAGGAAGTAGTAAGCAACTACAGAAACACTCAGAGAAGGGAAGACAGGACCACCAGATGAGCCCACCTGAGCTCCTATGCCCCTGCTACAACCACCAAGCTGGAACAGCTACTGCTGCCCCTTTTCCTGCCAGGGCTGTGACTGGAGACATGAGTCAGGATTACAGCCCAGGTGTGCTGTACAGAAAGGGATCTTTGAACTCTACCCATGTCTGTAGCATAACAAAGTGAGACCACAACTGACGTGTCTGTGAATGAATTTCATCTGCTGAAAGCATGTTTCTCAAAGCATATAACCCTAGTTTATTTTCTTGTCTTTTCCACTTTACGAAAGCCCTAAATTTTGGGTGCCTCTGTTTTCATCCTTGGACAAAATACAGCAGCACTCCAAGACCTGGGGAGTGTTTAGGACTCAGGACATGATTACACATAAGGAATTGGTATTCCCTGACGGTGCCTGACTCACATGGTTTAAGACATACTATGTAAGAGGTAGGTATTATTACTATCATTTGTCTCTTCTGTGCCAGACAAAACACTCCGAATTGCAGCTTTCCTTGTTTACATGAAAACAAGGAAATTAGCTTTCTATCAGTGTTATCTAAGGAGTGCACAAAGGATGCCCTAGAAGACAGGCTTCCTGAGGTTGCCACCATAAAGATACTTATGGGGCAGTAACCTATGAAAATGCCTTTGAAGTGGGAAGTGTTGCTCAAGGGCATCCTCAACATGAAATGTATTACTGTACCTATCCAATTATTATTCTACCTACTAAATTTTATCTAGATAGTAATACACACATATTTAATTTCTTTAATAGTTATAAACATTGATTGTCTTACATTAATATTTATATCCATACATATAGCAAAACGTGTTACATTCCTAACTATTCTATTGTATAGCAACACATTTCCAATTCAATACACACATACATGTAATAGGATAGAAATTATTTCCTTAACATTTATAGATATTGGTTTATCAATATAAGTTATGTACTGGTATAGCTCTCTGACTGCCTAGCTTTCTTTTTAAAGGACCCTAAGGCAGACATATCATATAAAGAAACAGAGACCTGGACTTGCTTTTTTTTTTTTGGTTGAGTTTTTGGTGGTGGTGATGTTTTTGGTGTTTTGTTTGGTTTGGGTTTTTTTTTGGTTGGTAGGTCTTTTTTTTTTTTTTTTTTTAACATACAAGTACATTAAGGAACAGCATTTTAATAGTGCTAGCCAACAGGAATATTTTGTACTTAATTACACTTATGTTTTCTCAGGCAGCTCCAACACTGCAAAGTCAGAATCCTCACAAAGTGGGAAAACATCTTTTCAAATGAGAAGACAGAAATAAAGATGGAGTGACTTCCTCAAGGCCACTGACAGACAGGAGAACAGAAAGCAGGAGAGTCAGTCTTTCAACCATTTGATCTTTCCTCTCACCAAAGGCAGGCCTCCTTCTCAGCTGAAACAGGTCTATTTTGGGGACAGTTAAAAAAATAGCTGCAGCTGAAAAATCAGGTTTGTTTGGTTTTTGGTTTTTTTTTTTTTTATTTGGCTTGCTGAGTTAGGTGGAATGGGTAAGTAATAGAGAGACTCATTAACTCCTGAGCTTTTGACCACTGCTTTCAAAGCCATCATGGAATTAGCTGAAAATTGTTCTCTGGCCTGACCATATTTTCTATTGAACGACTCTCATGATGGAAGAGCCAAGATCTGTGACCTTAACTTGGCTCTAATAACGCAGAGAGCAGCCTCTCCTCTGTGGTGAACTGAGCCTTGAACAATTTCATTAAAAGGAATCATTGGAACAGATGAAATCGATGGTCTCATAATGCAATAGTCTAAATTGTTAATACAGATCCTAATTTTAAGCAGGCAAAAATGTACGTTTTCCCTGTCTTCTCCTCTACAAAATGGCACGTGTCAGGCTTTCGCAGGAGGCATAAACACACCTGTAGTATTGATAGCACAAATACAAGATTTATTCATTTCAAGAACATCAAAAATAACCAGAGTGCCAGCTCCATTTTGCCACACGCAACTGCTCAGACCTAAGCAGAAAGTAGGTGGTCTACCCTGTAAATGAGATCAAAAGATGTAAAGAAATCTGCGTGTTTGTCACCAAATGATACTTCTGCTGTGAAGCAGTTCCAGTCCACACAGAAAGATCTCAAGCACAGGTTGTGGTAAAGCATTCAGTTTGATACCAAGAACCTTATCTTATTATTTCACATGAAGAAGAATTATATAGTTAAGCAGTCTGACAGCTTTGCATGCGAAGGACAATTTCTCCAAAACAAATGCCAGCAGATTATTAAGTTACCAATACATTGCTAAGCTATAGTGACTTAATGCCACCAGACCAAAATATTTTCAGATGATTTTTAAAGGGCAGTGCCGGGAAGCTTGCAAATCTCCTGTTCACATTTTAATGAAAGGTGCAATTACTGAGCATTTACCTTGTATTTAATTAGAATGAAACATCAATAAGGCTCATTTAGCATCTCTCTAATAAGTCAGCAACTTTTTTTAAAGGTGGTAGCAAATATTAGTTTTTGATTTATACAGTTATTCTGCAGAACAGCATTGCACTTGCTGGGCTGCTACTAAATGAATGACAAACAGTGCAGTTTTGTCAGTTCTGAGGAAAAGATAACTATGTTGTGCTTCTCACACAGACAACAAATCAAAGACTAATTTTAAATCGGTATAATTTCCTTAAAAATAACAACGGAGAGGATTATCACATGCAATTATGATGGAATGCATCTGTTTTTCTGACCTAGCTGTCACTGTTTTGACTGCTTCCTAATGCATTCAAAATTACAAATAGCTGGTCTATGTCTTCTGAAATGGAAGAAAAAAAAAAGTGACTACAAGAGGGAGACAACATGAGAATACCTTTGCTGAAGACATCACATGTAATACAATTGACTCTACTTTGCCAGTCTAGTTTCAGCATAAGCCATTTCTTATGCTGCATATCTCAAGCTGCCTTCCAGCTGGTGACACAGTTACAAACCAGACACAAGGTCTAATAATAAATTTCCTTCTGGATCCACAGCCTTTTGCTGTCCGAAGCACACCTGTAGTCACAAGACTCTAGATCTAAGTTTCTACCATGATCTGCTAATCAAGGAGCAATGAATCCAGCTTCCCTGAACTAACTGTTTCATGGCTAAGAACTGCAAGAACCACCTGCAGCTTCTTCCCTAGAGACTAGAAAATGATCAGAGGGATAATATAAACTGAGGGAAAGACAACACATCTGAAGCCTTGGAAAATATCCCCAAGCAAAACTTACTCCCAGACTTGAGCTGGACCTGCATCTGTCACCAAACTACTCATTGTATAAGCCTGCCACGTAATGCTGTGGCAGCCGGGATGTACAGATACTTCTGAGAAAGACCATGGCTGGTTTGGCCAAACAGAGCTCGCAGCATGATTGACTAACATCCTACTCCAGAAAGGCCCTTACGCCAAAGGCCAATATGGGAGATGTCCCCTGAATGCCAACAGAACCATTTCTGTGCCTTTACCCTACAGCACCAGTTGCAGGTGCTGGTTGTCACTGACCAGACTCTTCAGGACCAGCCTGTTACGAGATTCTTTTGAAATAAAAGCCTTAATGCCTGGAGTAGCCATTTAACTAAGATTTTGCTATTGTAATTTTGTATTTTCACCAAGTTCAATACTTGTATATTTCAAGTTGACACCCAAGCAACAAAACAACTTAATAGAAACTTGTCTTTCTAATACCACGCAGATCAGCATCCCACCAGGTAGGAATATATGTGTGTTACAGGAAAATTTAAATATTTAACATCCTGTGTGATAAATATCTAATATTTACTCAAGCTCATAATGATTGCTTGACTAGGAGGAGGATATGAAAACTCACTACAACTATGCCATTACTTAATTAAATTTCCCTTTTTCAAAAATTCTCTTTTGCCAGCCAGCTTGCTAATGATTTCATGACCATGCTACATAAATATTATTTCCCTGATTTGCTTGTGATGCATTCAAGCAGACAGTAAAAGGGCATAAGGTTTGCCAAAAGCCTCTCTGCTCTCTCTTACAGAAACCCATGATCTGCCATAGAGTGCTCAGAAACAAGAGGAGATGGTCAAAGACATTTAGAAGGCAACCTGCACAGGTCAGGGCTTTGAAATAAAGCATAACAGAACATCTCAAGGCTTTCTGATTATATCCTGCCCCTTGCAGGTAACCTGTACATGGTCAAGACACATTTAAACAGGAACATCTTTGAAAATGAAGGACTGCAAGAGACAAAAAGAACAGCTCTTTGATTGAAGCTCCGGACAGAGCATCATGAGTTTTGAGTTCCAATTCAGGATTCTGCCAGGCAGACTTTGGGATTTGAGATGCTTCATCCAGTCTGCCTGTCACTTCCAACAGGAAGTAGTTTTACTCCTTATGCTTTTATGAGGTACTCGCCTCCAACAGAAATGGGGTTTAGGAACACACACATCCCTGGACACATTCACCAATAAAAAACACAAATCAGTAAGTCTGGAACAGATTGCAAGTATTGCTGTGCTACAGAAGAGAACAATCTGTGAGCGTGTGTGTGGTAACACTGATCCCAGCTGCCCTCAGACTCGGGTGCCAGGTCTCCATGTACTTACACAGGAATTAAAGGCTCTTCTGTCAGGTCAGTACCAGCCAAGCGCTGGAAATCCTTCTGCCTAAAGATACACCGAAACTTCTTCCGACTCACATTGGCAGGTCTAATTTTTTGGTTTTTTTTCAACCAACGCACATACACACACACTAAAAGCTTGAGTTATGTATTCTCTGATGGAACTGATGTAATGGGCTTAAAGAGGAACAAAGCCTCCAAAGGAGACTCTAGCAAAACCACACTTGTGTGTGCTTTTAGTTTGTAACAATGCTAAAATCCAGGGCAATTATTAGCTTGGGTTTTTCTCAGCGCATACACACTCTTTTCTCCCGAGAGTAATAGCTCAGTATTTCCTACCCTCACAATTAGCATGGTCTCCAAGCCTCATCGCAGGTGAAGTTAACGTGAGGAACGATAGTACAGCTCTGCCCATCTTTCTGCAGGTAGCAATTTTGTTACATCAACCTAATACACACCTGTCTGAGAAAACCGCTCTGTGTCACAGGCCATCTTGTAGCCATCAGATGATAACTTTTCAACACTGCTGATCTGAACTGCATTGAGGTAATGACAACATTGGCAGTTCTGATTTTCTCATGTTTGATGTTTTATTTAAAACCCTAACTCCTCCAAACAAATGATTATTTGGGAATGTCAGCTTTCACTTCCTAAAGCATACTTCTAGCCCTCATGTTGTACATAAAAGCCCGGGAATGGGAACCAAATGTACCTTGATGTCTCAAAAATTTGAAGTAAGATGGAAGAACACAATACGTACTCTATGTATCATTTTAGGGGATCAGACTCCTTTCCACTAAGATTTTTTTTTTCTAAAAACAACATAACCAACTAGAAAATTCACCTTGAATTTAAATGAAAAGTTTGCTTATCATTAGAATGACTCAAAAGGCAAAGGTGTACAAGGCAAACTTGAAAAAAAGTTTTGGGCTCCTTTTTTCTTTCTTTCTCTTTCTACACACACACACACACACGGCACCCTCTAGGAGAGTGCTCATTAATCCCAAGAGATGGAGGACTTCATATTGGCTCTGGCTTAGCATTCATGAGGTGCCTGCAAACCCCAGCATAAAGTGGATCTGTTAGGTGTTTGTACTTGATACTGTGCAGGGACTTGGGGATGAACTGATTGGTTGAAAAAGGTGTCCTGAGGATTTTAACACAATCTTCAGATCATGAAAATACTTTATCACAGAAGGAAAGAAGGGTATCCCATTACTTAGCCAAAAGAAGAACCAGGAAGAGCTGATTTCTGACTTGCACTTTTTCCTCATTTCACTCAAATGCTAAAGAATGAATTTATAATCCCAAGTTTCAACTTTGCAAAACACCACTCTCCAAGCATTATGCATTTTTTTAAAACTGGTTTAGTAATACACGTTCATGCACAAGCCAATGCTATAATTGCAGATTCCTTAGAACAATGAAAGACTAAACAAATACTGAATTTGTAAGGCTCTGCAGTGCTATTTAAGGACATCCCTGCATCACTGTTGAATTTCAAGCCGTACTCTCATGTTCAGATGTGGCAAGGACCTAGCTAATCTGACCCAGTGTGGCAGTTTAGTAACGCCTTGGCAAATAGTCTGAGGCCTCAGATGAAACAATACAAAGATACCACTTACTTCCACCCCATTTGCTTTAGGGTGTGACATGCTCAGACTCAATGAGGGTTAGAAAGCCCTCATCCTCCTGGCAGAGAACTGAGGAAGGCAAGGAGAACTTCTGGCTGGGCTGGATGCAAGGACAAAGTCAGTCACTGATTATTTGTGTGGCACTGGCTGAACAGGATGATTATTGGCATGCTGACAGCTCACATCCAGACACCACTTGATGATGTGAGACAAGCAACCTACAGACACACACTTCACTTAAGTCTTTGGTAAGAGATCATCCAGGAAGGAAAACATCGCCAAGAGAAACTTGAGCTTTAGTTCAGCGTCCAGAATATTCACCATCAAGGGATTTTAATACAAAAATAACTGCTGAAAGAACAGAACAGTTTGTCAGGAAAGACAGAAATCACCACAAGCAAAGAGACTAAGTCAGACCTATCAGTCAAGGGAGCATTTAGGCTTCATTCTCCTCCCCTTTACCCCAGTACAGTCCCAGTAAGGTACCTAAACTCAAAGAAATTTCACCAGAGAGGACACAGTATGTAAATGAAAAATCAAACCTGATGGGATGTTTTTGTTAGATGTGTTAAAGGAGCAAATATAGGGAGCTAACAGCTATTGTGGCACTTCACATTCTCAATCAAAAGGTGTTAAAGAAGAAAGAAAAAAAAAAAAAAAGTTGATTTTGGTCTCTCCAGCTTATGTATTATCCACAACTGCAAAAACTAAATTCAGATTTGGAGGACAAAAGGCTCCTACCCCTTCCAGTGAGTCACTATATGTACATTTTCTATACCTATTCCACTACTCATTCTGAAATAGTTTAGATTCGTTTAAGAATGCTGATTTTGTGCTGTCTGATGTTACAGACCAACGCTTCAGGAATCAGAAATGAAAAAGCAACATGACATACTGAATTAATTTTTCATTCAGCTTTTATAATCCTGTACACAAATAACATGATTTGCACACTTATGACCCACACACTACCTTGAAACTTTTCCCCAAAATGACTACATTGAAGAACGTGTTCCTTTCCAATAAAACTGCTTTTACAATGAGTCTATAGGAACAGAGTTCCCTGCACCTGTGTAGTCTCACGGTTTACACAAAACTCACAAAAGAAATTAGGAAGAAAAAAAAAAAGCCTAATCAGGAGACATAAAAGTTGTTTGATATTTGGAAGAAGAAATGATTAAAATTCTTTTCTAGGGCTATTAATATTTCACTAAACTGTGCTGTAAATCACAAGTAAGACATCTGCAACACTGATTAGACAAATTCACAACTTGCAAGAGACCAAGAGACCACAGAAGTCTTCATATATCCATGGTCAAACCTTGTTATAACTTCAGTTATGAGATATATAACCAAAACCACATGTGTCCACAACATTTCCTATCAGCACCAACCTGTGTTTTAAGGCAGCCCTCACAAAATGCTCTCAGAGAGCTGCATGACATTGCCACTGATGGTTAGAAATAAAACCTCACAGGATGAAGTACCAGCAGGAGTGAAGAGCTAAACAAAGAGCTCTACTTTAATGTAAGGAAAATCCTTTCCCACTGTTGTACAGATACAAAAAGAGTAATTGAAGGTGATGAGGGGAAGTGTTACAGGAGGCTAAAGTACCCGTCCAGCCCCCCTATTCTTATGGAGTAACCCCCATTCACATCAATAAGAATCTTTCCTAAATATTGTTCGATGGGGCTAGAGGGGGGGAACATGCATGGTCATCTCAAAAACCTTTGATAATGTTTCCCTTAAATTTTATTTAAAACACATGGCTATTTCTTCCACCCAGCAGCCAACCTAAAGTCAGTTTTTAAATACTAGTTCCATTCTCTCTTTAGTCCCACCCTTCATTAGGACAGCAGAACAGTTCCTACAGGAGAATGAAAGCCAGATGCTGACTAGTGTGCCGTGTACTAATGCATTTCTTAAACCCTAAACATAAACAGTTTCAACCTCCAGGGTATCTCTGGGCAACTGTATCTAATACACCTGTTGCACTATTACTTGTGATCAGGTGCTGGCCAGTGTGAGGAATGTCACAGCTGGACACCTCTGATATTAAAAGTCTAGCTTGTCATACTTTAACCGTGACTCTTATCTGGGCCTCAAAGACAGTGTATTACGTAAAGAGACAATGATATATTTTAGAATTGGGAAGAATTTTATAAAACCATTTCAAAACCACACGCACAATGGTGAAGTCATCATTCTCTCTCGCTCCTTCTTGAAAAAGAATACATTAGCAAAAAGACACCGAAAAAAAAAAGAAGTGGTATGAACAGGGTCAGATCCCTTTGCTTTCAGACCATGATTTCTCTATTACTGAGGGAATACATGAAGGAATAAGAGGCACTGATAAGGAAAGAACTTCCAAAAGCTGGAAAAGGGACCTCAGTAGTAACCTGCTTGGTAATCCTGCCCTTTGACCCAAAGAGCTTAGTCACACCTAATATGGAGCAGGGAGCTCTGGCAGACAAAGTTTCAAGGATGTGACAATGATGGAGAGAAACATTCCTGCTTTTTACAGGCACCCAGGCTCCCGGTTTGGGGCAGGGTGTCTGGAATCCACACTGCCTTCCGCAGCCACAATAAAGGTGTAAACAGCTTTCCTCTGATGCTCACAGCTCTCCCTCCCCTGCCCTCTCTAATAATGAGAGGTAGACAATGACCTCCTGATGAGCGAGTTTGCCAGAAGGTATCACAGAACATTTTCTTCAGCCAAATGCTGTGAATCCTACAAATTCAATAGTAATGGAAGTAACCTGATTCTATAGGAATGCCTTCAAATAGCCTACAGAAGTGAGCCGAGATTTATGGGTCTGATCCAAATTCCTTTGAAGGCAGTGGAAAGACCACAACGGGGTAAGGCAGGAATTCCGTTCCTGCTGTGGAAATGCACACAAGAGATGTCATCCTACGTTAACTGTTTTTTCTTCTGCAAGGAAGTCTCAGGAAAGGAAAATTTTGCCTTAAAACATCAGAAACAATACATATTAATGAACTTTTACATTCCACAATAGTTGATTAAAGGTTTCTTTGAAAGGTATTGATTGAAAATAACATCCAAGTTTACTTTAGCAAATCAATAGGATTTTCTTTATCTTTTTTCAATAAGAACAATCCCTTGCCTAAATTACAAGTATTTTGATACCATATCACAACTTCAATTAAATCAAATAACCACACACAGTGAAAAACTCTTGATTAGTTTATACTGGTGGGTTAAGACTGATAGTAATGGTTGTTTAATAGCAGTCAGTGAGTACCCCCATTTGATTGCTTCTTACAGACATACTCTAAATCATGCTCTCTTACTTGATTCATTGTATTTGTATCTTTATACTGTGCTTAGGAAAAGTTCATAAAATTTCCTCTTAGCTGCTTTTCTCTACGGTTTCCACCTGCCTTTTCAGTCAGGTGGACTAAAGCCCAAACAGAAATTGAAATGTGTTATGTTCAAGTTCCACTTCTAATTTGCATTAGTGATTCCCCTTCCATTCAAAAACAATTTTTTGGGTGACCTTTTTTTGCTAGCAGTACTGACAAATTTAAGACAAAATCCTGCTCCCTGCACAAGCTCAAAATAAAACGTCTCTGCTCCAAAATGTTCACAAACTTAAACAATAAAATTCAAGACAAATGGATGGAACAGCATCCACTTGTTTACATCAACATCCAGTAACAGACTGATACTGGAATGTAATGATTTTTCTTGCACACATTTCTTATTTGTAAAGCTGCATTATTCATATGCCCTGCATTTCAGAACCACTAGCTTAGCAATTCCTTGAGACCAAGAAGGATAAAGATACAGAAAAGTCTTAATTAAAAAAATAATTTATTGCAATACTAGAAGTTGTTTTCTTAATGAAAACTGGATTCTGCTGGCAGCTGTCTACATTGCAATATCTAGGTTTTAAGGCCACTGTCACTTAATTCCTTTACTTCTATAAATGCAGAAAAAGTAACACTGCATTAAGATTGATGCAACTAAACTGAACTCTTACAGTGAAATGCCATTCCTCTTTATTATCTTTCTTCTAATACTGCTTGCAAATCATACCCTGGCTGCACAACTATTTATTTTGTGTTTGCTTTCAGAAAGCTAAATAGGAAAAACACAGTTTGCCTCATAAAACCACCTTTTTTGTTAGCTTTGCTCTACTGTATGAGAAAACAGTTATAAAAGCGGAGATTTCAAAAGAAAGAAATGTAAATTTCCATGCCTGTGTTTTTGTTTACTAACAGATGAAGATGCATGTAGAAAACTGAAAATCTAGTATTTGTTCCTGGTTCTGTTCTTAGCAATGCAGGCCAGATTTTGCTGGGGCTACTTGTGTGGCATCCCACTCCACAGGCAGTTCTACAGAAACTGCTGGATTTCTATGTTTGGCTCAAATGCAACTTACCACCCAAAATGAGCACAGAGGCCCTTAGCAAATGGTTGGGTATTTGCAACCACCACATCTTTACTCAAAAAGGAATCAAGATTTTTCCAAACTGTTGCACTGGTTCTGTCCAGAAGTATGCAACTGCTGCCCAAACATCTCCTCTTCTGCACAGCTGAATGCTGCTCCCAGTGACAGCATCACCTCCCAGCACCAGCATCACACACTGGCAGTATCAACCTGGTGAATCCTTGCTCCCACCCAATCATGATACCTGCACTCTGAAATATCTCCTAAGGAAGAAGGTATTTTGTTTTGAGCTCAGCAAATTTCTGCTTTGCTTTTGTAAAGAGCTGTAGCACTTGCAGAAATGCACACACAGCTGCATATTTTAGGAATTTTAATATTCATGGTGTATCATGTTGGAATGGAAATCAGACAGTCAGTTTCCACTGAGGCTCAAACAGGAGTTAGATACCATACTCTCTTAGGATGCCACGGGGAAAGGGAATAAAACAAAACACACACAACCTAGCCTTGCATCTTTTCTGAAGTATCACTGGCAATGGGGAAGGGGAAGGAAGAGAACAGTGTCCAGGAGATGGCTGATGGGAAAGGAAGGCTTTCCTCTTCAACACATTGAGACATGAGTAAACAAGATGTCAGGTCAGCGATGACTCCTCAGTTTTTACTAGGCCTACAAACATACTGCCTTTTGAAGCTCAAGCTTTTACTCTGTTGACGATTCTTAAACTTCATGATGAGATTCAACTGTACTGGAGACTGCAACTCATAACCTTCCTCACACCTTTCAGCTGTGCCTATTCATACAGTGTCTTTGCACTGCAGACAGGATAAAGATTTAAGATCAGTTAAGGCTAAGCTAAAATTGGTATACTACTCTAGCATGGCAAGAGGCAGTTGTGCTAATGTTCTACACTACTTACCCAACATCATCAAACTCTCAAGAGGAAAACAAAGGTTTACACCAGGCACATCATCAGTACCATGCAACACAGCCACTGTTCAAACTGCAACGCCTCAAAATGTAACTTAACCTTTAAAGAGTGTTTCGAGCATACCCTTGTCACACGCAAACAGTTCACCAAATACCTAGCGCTTTCTGAGCGGCAAAACCAGAGATTAAAAACAAACACTTCAGTGTAATGCAAAATAATGTATTATTATTAGAACCCTGGAGAGAAACAGTCTTGCCAAAACTCACTTCTATGTGTATGAAAGCCTACAAATCAGAACTGATTTATAGACTTGCTCACATATTGAGAAAATAAAATGGCAAACAGAAAAATTGTTAGCTTATTTGTAACTATACCTTGGTAATAAAGAGGTTAAAGGCACACCAGAGACCATACAGACAGCTTTCATCTCTACAAATGGATAAGCTAACAAGCAATGCAAGCCTGTGTGTCTGTGCATGTGCAAATGAGAGAAACATTCTACATCTTATATAAAACCAGAATTAAAGGATATTAATTACTTGCTTACAAAACATTTAGAGAGGATACTCTATTTCTTGGTCATTTCCTACACACAGAAATACACACAGATTTCCAAGTACAGGCTGTGGAAAAACTCATAAGTCACTTTTAAAGTTATAACAACACACATAGGAAATGCAGAGGATACATTCCCAGCAACAGCAACCAGGTCACTTTCTGACTCTCACCTACTTGATCTGTTTAGCAGTGTTGTGCTTCATCTCCTCGCTCAAGGAAAGAGGATTTTAAAGTAAATAGACACTTTTTTTTTTTTCCCCTATCATGATCCTAGGGATCAAAGATCCTTTGCAAAGGGATTTTCCACCTCTTTCTCCAAGATGCATTCCTTTGAATATAAACATCCAGAATAAGACCAGTTGTATATGGCTTTCTCTCAATAAGCACCATTGCACAGAGACTTTCAGACACACCTACAGACCCGGTAGCGGATGTTCTTTTTGGTGACAAAGAAGCACAATGGGTGAATTTCTGTATCACTATCCCTGAGGCCACGTGGCCTATGCCACTCCAGGCAAATTGACTGCTCTGCCTTGAGAGCGTGAATGTTCTGCAGGACTACATTTTGAAGTTTAACAGAAGAACTTAATCTTAAATTTACTTAGGAAAAAAACGTGAATCAGTTGAGAAGACTACTACTCTGATTTCAGAGTATAATATTAGGCTCTAAAACCTATCCGATTAGAAACAGAGGCTCTAAACATGTCTATCTTGATGAAAAAAGTAGTATAATATTTATTTGTGCAGGTATTTGACCTGGAGAGCAACACATGAAGTGGCTTGACGTTTCAAAATCATATTCAATTACTCTTGCAGGAGTAAGGAAGAACAGATCTTTCTTGCTTGGACAGCATTCTCCATAAAAATGCAAGCCCTCCTGGAGGAATTCATTTAACATGGTCTTTAAACAATACATTTTGCCTAAGCCATTACTGTACGCCTACTTTTCCCTCTCTGTGAGAGCAATAATGATTTCATTCAAGTATCCATTTCAACTCTTCTGGTCCTAGATTTCATTGCAGCAGACCAGCTCTGCAAGCTCAACATGCCATATCCAGGGATTCATTATCCAGATAGGAACTTCAGCTCAAAACCAGCAGCAATAGCATAATGCTGCTCTCCACAGAGTCTGAAAAGCAGCTGAAGAGATATGGCCCAGTTTGGTGATTCATGCTTCACTCTGAATGGCGAGGTCCCAAGGTACATTAGTGGTCTTTCAAGGTGCAAAGTGGTCAACTACCAAACTGACTTAGAGTAAAAAGAAGGAAAAAAGGAAAAAAGAAGATAGATTTAGGGGTCAAGTCTTCATTCGGCTGAGTTTTCTCACTATTAGGCAATGCTGAGACAAACAATAAACTTTGTATCATCCGGGACAGGTCTACTCAGTAAATCAGCATCATCCTGGGTAAGTTCACTGCTCGCAGAAAAAGCACTGCTCTGAGATCTCAGCAAATCACCAAGTTCAGGTGGATGGATGTTCTGCGTTTTCATTCTGGACACAGATGAACAATCTCCTCTCAGCATCAGAAATGCAGACCAAACTGACCACATCAGAGTCATGCTCTGTATTCAGTCAAGGCAATACAGAAAGAACAAAGATGGTGATCATCGTAGCCTAATTATCTTCTAATGTGGAATGGGGAAGGGATAACAGGACTTAATGGGTATCTTTTTCATTCACAGAAGATTTTTTGTGCAAGAAGGGCTTTCCCAAAGGCTTCAAAAAAAACGTGTTTGTTTTGATTTTGTGGCAACAGTTCTTTTTCTTCATAGTGATCTTCATCTTCAGTTAACATTCATTGGGATGAAACTTGTTCTTGACAGCATTCATTCCCCTGTGTCTGTGGTGATCACAAATCCAGGATAATCCAGGAACTGCATGGACAGAGCTCAGACTAGGGTGAGGGGGAAGTCCAGGAAGAATTGAAAGTGAATATGCTTCTACTTCACACCTATGTTACCTTTACCTGGAAAAACATTCAAACAGTAGCAACCAAAGGCTGAAATCCGTATTCAAACTAAAGAGAATATGAAAATACACCTATCTTTGGAACTTTCCTAGATAAACGCCAGACAGAGCTTTACTCTGCTTATTCCCCATTCACACAGGGTTAGAATGATGATGCTGAAAGGGTTGCACTGCTCAAAACTAAGGTAGCTGAAAAAAACAGCTTAATTTACATACAAGCCAATCCACCAGTAACAGCAAGGGAGCACATTCACACTTCCAATTCTTGCTCATTTTCAGAGCACAGTCTTGGTGGACAAAAATTTCATTACAATAAATGCTACAGGTAGCCAGTGCCCCCAAAATTAAGATCCAGAAAACAGAGAGCTCAGCTCCACAGAAGCAAGACTTCTCACACCACCTTGGTTTCTTTCCATGGAAAACAGAATTTGTAGTCACTTTCTCCCCAAGAATAACTTACAGTTTTCCCCAAAGTTCTCAGTTGTATCACTTTACAGACCAGAAACCTCATACTACCTGCAGAACCTGCCAAGCTCCACAGCAAAGAGCTCAGTAAGGGGAGTGAAGAGGAGGGCAAGGACACTTGCTTTCATCTTCGGCATTTCTTACCTCTTTTTCCTAGATGTCTGTAAAAGCAAAAGGTGCCACAAACTCCAAGAAGCAGCAGAATTATGGTAACGATCTCCTTGTAAGACAAAAGCTGTCCTGTGATACAACTAGGAACAAGACACCAATACAGTACCACTAAGTCCAAAACTTAAGTGCCTCTAATAATTCAGAAGCATGAAGGCTGTTTTGAGCCAAACAGAAGCTCAACACAGACCATTCATTTTTACTGCTGTCTGAGGTTCCCCTTTAACTTCACTGATCAGGATGAAGCATCATTTTAGGCAGAGGACATTGACATGATGAAAAAAAGAAACACATGGCTCACAGAATACTAATTATTTATGCAAAGTGAGCTTACAAATAGGATATATGATAAGAAAGGTATCCCTTCAACCAATATTCTTTTTTTTCTTCTCCCCAAATATAGAGTAGTGCTATGGCATTAGCTGTGTTAAAACAAATGCACACTAACACTGTGTAGCAACAGCAGCCCTAATGAAGAAGATATCTGGGGGAAAAAGAAGTCGTCACTGATGGTAGGAAAGTTACTGACCATTAAAAGAATAACCAATATAAAACTAAATTGGTTCTCTATCTTATTTCTGTTGGAGAAAAAAAAATAAAATATCAAAAGTTGGATTCATTTTTCACTGGATCATTATTATGCTCCTCTGGAAATTGTCTGCAGTGACTTTCATTCCAGGAAATAATATAAATCTAGTATTAGAGCTGAACTCAGGAGTCACACACACTTTAAAACCACAAATTTAATTGGGTTCTGGGATCAAAAAAGTTATATCCGGGTTGCATTTGCCATTCTTTCAGCCTCCAATTGTCCTTTCCAAATCAGAATTGCTAATAGAAACTTTTACAAGTCTGTAATAGTAAAAACTCTCACATACAGATAATGGGCTGGATTGTGTCTGGCTCTATGAGGGTGTGCAAAGGGGAAAAGTTCACAAAGAGCCTACAATACACAATGTATTTTCTGCAGGTCCAGCCAGGATTCACAGCCTTCCAATTTATGGAGCGTAGGCCAGTGCTAGACTCTCAGAAGCACTTGAGGAAGGTTATGGCTTCTTACTCCTGTAGCAATCAACTCGCCTTGCACAAGGAAAAAGGACAGGCAGGCTGCACCTTCTCAAAAGGGGCAATAACGGCCAGTCCTTCACAGAACAACTGAAAGCTTTCCTTCTGCTCAAGCCACAATCGTCCCCAGATCTTTCAAATTGTAGTAATCTCACCCCTACTTTTAACCACCCTGAAAATTCTTATCTTTGAGTTTTCGCCAGGGATGCTCATGTTGGTTTTGAAGAGAAAGCAGATCGAAACTCAGTACTTATTACGTGCTGCTCCTGGAGAATGGTGCTCCTCAGCTCTGACTGCACCCTACAGAGCTCAAAACCACATTCCTTTCTGTGCCAAGAGGATGATAAGCTAAGCCTAGCTGTTCTCAGAGAGGATGCTAGAATGTGGAATTGGACTTGCAGTAGCTGGCTGACAACAACAGTTTTAGAAGAAACACATGTTACAGTGACAGTAGCAAGTTTAAGCTCTGGGTCATATTAGTGATACTGTATAGTACTGGTAAGATCATAGTGCCAAACTGTAGCTAGAAGACCAATAGTTTATGTAATAAATGTTCCTTCTCTACTATACTATAGGTACTTAATTTCTATTCCTTCAGAAGAAAAAAAAAATGGAGAAAGATCTCTTCATCTTTCCTATCAGAATCAGTCACCAGTCTTTCCAAAAAGACCAGGAAGTCAAATCATCGGGGGAGTTTGTTGGTGTTTGTTTTGGAAGTTTTATATTTGCAATTCAAATTATCTTCTAATACAGTACAATTTAATTTCATTTTAAATGCGTGTTATGTGCCATATAAACATCATTCTGAAACACTTGCTGAAGTTAGATCCAGTCACTTGACAAAAATACAAAGGAAAGGAATAAACATGAAGAAAAAAAAAAACAAAAAACACAAGAAAGAACACTTTAGTGGCAGGATTTTTAACATCAAGGAATCACCCAGATGGACTTGCAGGTTTTGCACCCATCTCAGCAAAAGGGTGGGAAGGAATGTAATTTACCTTGTTTCTGGAACAACACCTCAACATTTTTCTTTTCTGTTAACATGCACTGATAAATACAAGTCCAGAACAAATCCATCAGCTGCAGGGAGTGCCTGTACTTTCAACATCCTTCACCAGCAAAGAATGTTTTCCATTCTGCTCAGGAAGTGCACCCCTTTATAAACATGCGAATCAAAGCCCTCTATTCTTTAACAAAACATGTCTCAAATAAAAGCATTAAATCTTTCCTTAATCAAAGGAGCAGCAGAGGTTGAATATCTGAGCAGAATCATTCTGCTATTCAGATTTACCATTATTATTACTAGAAAAGCGAGCAGTGACATAAAATGGACTCGGCTCCTTTGAGCAAAGCACTGTGCAGAACACAGAGGACACTGGCACAAGGAGAAGGCAGTGAGTTAGTACACCCTGGGATGCTACCCCATCTCACCTGATACATGCGTGCTCCTAACCTATTAAAATTTCAAATGTAGTGTAAACCACTTCCATGGCAATGCTTCAGAATAGTTTAGTTAAACCTGCTTTAATTTCTATCCACAATGAAATTAAAGCATTCACAGCCAGCTACCAAATTTGAGCTGAGAGGCAGAACTTCCAGCAGTGCAGAGGTAAGTCTCTGAAACGGGCTGCCTTGCTTGCAACTGTGCAAACATGGCCTAAGAAAGTCCTCAGTTGTCAGCTCTGTCAGTTGAAACTGCAGCATGGATAAAGGGTGTGTGCCAGGAGAATGGGAGAGTCGAGTCAAACAGATGAAACAGCCTGTTCCAAATTGAACAGCACACTAACAGCAGAGCCCAGAAAACAATGGATTTCCTTCCAAGGCTACCTACTCTATCAAGGCATCTATCAAGCTACCAGTTTGTCTTGCCATAACTTTGCAAACAACTTCTGTGACCAACACACATCAAACACTCCTACGAGGGCTGCATTCCCGGATCAGTTTATCAGAAAAACTGTCTACACTAAGCTGTTGTGCCTACAGTTACAATACCCAACTTAGTGGACTCCAATACTTCTAACAATATTCTTCCTTCAAGTCACAAACATGGCTATGCTGGGTCAGAGCAGAAGTCCATCTAGCCCCAAATTCTGTCTTCAATGGTAACCAGGAGCAGATGCCAAGAGAAGAGCACAGGAACAGAGGAAACATACGGATACTACCCCTCAGCACCCTCCTAGCCTTCAACAACCTGAGGGTTTGGCACCTCATGGACTATCTTTCGGAGGCAATTCCTAGGTATATAGCATCCTCAGTGGATTTCTATGCAATGAAGTTATCCACCCTCATTTTGAATCAGGTGAACTTTTAGCATCCCGGTTCCCTCTGGCAAACTATGCTTTTTTCCTTAAATGGTGCTCACATCCCTAACTCTTAAGATTCAAAGTCTGGTATTCAAGCCATGCAGCTACCCATCTTTACAGCTCAAAAAAAATCTTGAAAGTTTTACCTTCACCCATCCAGTCAAAAGTTGCCCTTGCCTACAATCACCACATTCACTTAATTTCCAATTATCTCTGTCCTCCCCTTCCACCAAATATTCAGCCAGCACCATCAAGAATGATGCCAATATAGGCCACAAGAGCAAAATGGACAAGGAAGAGAATCCTCTTTGCAAAAAGAATATTGCTCATGGTAGGAAGCAAGCTGTCCACCTCTGCACCTGTTGTCTCTCTCTGTTGAGTATCTAGTGAATGAGCTAATAGGCATTGCCCTCACAACACACAGAGATGAGTACTTGCATTGCATCTGTATAACTCAAGTAGAGATATAAATTCATGCCACTTCTAAAGTAAAACCATTCATGTCATTTTCGGTAACTGTATGGTATTGCCATCACAACAGTGACAATAACATACAACTGCTATCAAGGCTACCAGTTTGTCTCCTCATAACTTTGCAAACAACTTCTGTGACCAATACACATCAAACATTCCTACAAGGGCAGGATTCCCAGATCGGTTTATCAGAACAGCTGTCTACACTAAGCTGTCGTGCCTATGGTTACAAGAATGTGCCATGGCTAATCTGGATCTGGGTGGGATTAACTCCCTACAGCTGCTGGTGCTGAGATTTCTGGCTCTATTTAATTTGGCAAAGAACTGCACAGGAAGCTGAAAAACTCAGTCACTGTAGCAAAGCTTCTGACATTTTTGTCCCTGGACCCCAGAGAACCCAAACACAACTCCTGCCAGAAATCAGTAAACTATTCAATTTACACAAACAGGCATGTAAACTCAGGTTGTAGTTTTGTTACCAATTTAGGCTGCCCAAAGTGCAAGTTTGTCCCTGCCCTCACCACCTCTCTTGGCTTGACGTTCCTGCTCCCTCCTGGATGCCAGTACTAGAGCTTGTTTGGCCATGTGCTGAACTGGCTCAGGGAGCCCAAGGACAAAGAAAAAAACAAAAGGAAAAAAAAAAAAAACCAAAATCACAAAAAAAACCCACCAGAATGCCTTAGCTTTCAGCCAGATCTGCTCCCTAGCCCGATTCACCTAGTAGCCACATGAAAGCAAATGCCAGCACCATGGAAGGAGTAGCTGCCAGCAAGCGCAGAATTACCTCTAGCACTAGGACTGAATTAAATAACCATGAGACAGCAGTGTGATATGACTGCGCTTGCTTTCTACAGAGCTCAGTGATATTGCAGCAAAGGAAGGGAACAGGTCTGTCTGCAGTACTGCGTAGATCATGATCCTGCCACGACTCTGGCCAGCCACTTCTTAAGATGATTTAAATATCTATAAACATTGCCTGTTCAAGATTAAACAAATTAGCTGGTCTGACAGTGCACATTTACTAATTACTTCACGAACCTTTGGATAGTTTATCTAAGCCATTAAGCCTGCCTCAGCTTTCTTAATAGAGAACACACTTCACTAACGGTGTGCTGTCCAGATTTCACAACCTGCCATCTTCATCCCTGCCAGGTGGAGAAAAGGACTACCTGGCACCCCTTGGTCGCAGCCTCTGGAGAAATACCAAAGTCTATGTGAACCTAAGACACAGAGTAACCTATTCTCCACACGACCTGATCTTTCCATATGAACATTAAAAAGGACTACCAGGGAGGGATGGCAGGCTTGCACTGACCATGCCTGTTCTGTGTCAGGGAAGCTTAGGTTGCTGAGAATGCCTACCTAGTGCATATCTGCAGCCAATTAGTGGCAAAAGGCACCTCCTGTGGAGCCTGTCAAAGCCACCCTATCCCTCACAGTGTTGCTGCACAGAGATCTGAAGCTCTCTTTTCCTCCTAGAGGGAGGCAGGGATTCCCCACACCATACAACGCAGTAAAAGATCAAATCCAGAAATCAAACTCAGATATCTCACTCATGAGATCACTAAGGCTGGCAGAAACGTCGATTTTAATCAAAATCAAATAAGAAGTGAGCCAGTGAACCTTCAGAGAGCTGCCACAAGCAGAATGTGCACAGCTTTGCTTTAAAAGACAACAACAGAAATCTCATAGCCACATCTGTACTAAAATGCATTTGACACTGGCCATGTTAGCCATCCCACTTGACTTACTCCCACTGGCACATGGCTACAAACGGTCTCCCCTAATACAGCAATGCCTAAGAGGATTTGCCCCAAGGAGAGAGCTGACGAGATTGCACCAACCTTCCCCCAAGGGTTTTTCCCAATGGAACAAGGCTTTAATGTGCAGCTAGTGCTCTGCAGTACTTTTTCCATTAGAGGCTGCAGTGAAAAGCAATGCTAAATCTATGCATCTTTATGCAACCAAGACCAAGTACACCTGCTCAGTCCTGCAGACAGAAGGAATCTTGTCCTTTTTCCACTGGTGTAGTCATTCCTATCACCAGGATCTTAACCAGCAGGGGGTCAAATCTATAGACCTGTATATTTTCAAAGATTCAGTGCCACTAGTATGCTTCCATTTACAGCTTTGATTTCTCAGGCAACTTCCTCACCAGGAAGCTTAACAAAGGAGTGCCTGAGATACGGCCAGAAATGTTTCCCCCCACATCCCCTTCAAACCTTCCATGATAAGAGTCATACATAATGCCTAGTATTAACTAAATACTTTTTAGAACTGAAATCAGAGGCAATCTGTAAGGTACCACAAGTGAAGGCATTGAAGTAGATTTTAGAAGTAAACAGAGGTTTAAGAGTCTTCAGGTGACAAAGAAAGAGCCGCAATATCCACAGTTAAATACTGCAACACACTTTTTTAGGCCTGTCAAGCAGAATTTTTTCTCCTTTGCCCCCTCCTTTTCATTTAAAGCATCCTTCTGCACATAAAACAATTTTCTAACTCCTTTGCAGCCAATGGATTTCACTAAGCAAAAATAACTAAAAGAGTAGAAGAAGAAAGTATAAAAAAAACCACAAGAAGATGTAGTAGCAACTCAGATCCACCTTCAAAACTGGCCTTTTCATTTTAGTTAATGAGTTTCATCCTTGTTATAGAAACAGGGACAGTTATGTTCTCCAGTCTTTAAGCAGGGTGGCTGAAAATCATTAGCAACACCTGCATCTGCAAATCATTTTGTAATGCTCTGAATGAAAGATGATAATAAATTGCACTGACATTCATGGAACATTTACAATTTCATCATTCAAGAGAACACAGGGATTCTGAAGAAGCATGACAGAAAATCTTATATGATAGGAAATAATATGGGTAGTTTGCATTTATATAGCTCCCACCACTTGAGAAAATATATATATATATATATATATATATAAAAGAGCGCCATCAACTGTATCTCTGAATATATTTCGTAAGATTCTATAGGCTTCTTACCGATCTCAGAGAAGCAAGACACAAAATAGCAACTTTTCCTTCAGTTTATACAGCAGAGTAAAAGTCAGAAGAAAAACCTGTCAGGAATTCCTTGCTCTACCTACCTCATGGCTTCCTCTATGCTAAAGTGCCAACATCAGAAAAATAAAAACTTATCTAAAACACAATGAAGTGACACAGAAATGTTTATCAACATTGCAATCTGGGGTAGAGTTTAGCCTTTTAGCAGTATACTCTGAACTGAGAGAATAAGTTGCATAGCATGTCTGTAATTTATTCCTAAAGCAAATTCTACTGTAACTTATTTAACATGCAAATACAATTTTTTTCCATACAATAATAAAAGGAAAATTCTATTTCATAATGAACTACAGTAAAACTTTCCTTTGTTTCAGCTCTCCAAGAATGGAAGTTTATTTCTTGGCTTTTTCCTTTAACCTTATTTGTTGCAGGAATTTCAGGGTGTACAAACAAGCATAAATCGAAAAAAAATCCTAAAGCCATTTGGACTTAATTGTTTTCAAAACAGCAGGTTATATTTCAACAGTATCATGTTGTCTAGCCACCTTCTAATCCTCCCCAAGACTCAGAACATGGTTAGCTGGGGAGCAAAGAAGAAACCAGGTGGCTTATGAATAATTATCACTTTTTATAGTACTTCTCTACATGCATTTCTACTAGCACGCTGTTTTAAATTTAATGGAATTCTGAATACTCTGAGCATAAAGAGAAGTATTTACGTGGAGCAGCATTGTCTGACTTGGTTGATTTACTGTTGGTAGAAAGAACTCATTAGCTGTCAGGCCAGTTGTTGAAAAGACCATAATGCCAATGCATGAAGTTGACATAATGAAAATAAAGGGAAGAATCTGGGCCAAATTCAGAGGCAATCTGTAAGGTAATGTAATTTATACCCACTTATGCTCACTCAGATTCCCTTAGAACTTGTTCTACCCAATCTATTGATGCATGAGGGACTCTAAATTGATGTAATTGATATGCCAAAGAGTCAGAAATGCTATAAGGCCCCAAAGTCGAGGGCACTTAAAGTCATGCTTGCCTACATTTTGTTCTCTTCGTTAATCTGTCCTGAATCCTTCCTCCTTTTACCATTTCAGCCTGTGATTTATGCCATCAAGAATCCCTGAGCTGCAATGGGCCAAGTGAGAAGCAGGGTGTAGGTAAGTGAGCATGACTAAGGAAATCTAAGTTGATGTAACACAGAAGCTAGGGAAGCCAGGTGTCTTTCACATGCACATCTACTCTCCCCATCACTTAGATTCAATTTGACATTTGGCTCTGTGTCCCCTCCATTACCACAAGCAATTGAATTTTTGCTCAAATGGTACACGCAGCCACAGCTCCTGACCCTAAAATGAGGGTCTGTGAGGAACATTATGATGATCTAGTTTGACCTTCTGCATAATAAAAGCCATCAAATATCACCCAGAAAGCCCTGGACTGAACACAGCAAGTGGAGTATGAATGAGAAAGATGCCCAATGTTGATTTAAAGACTTCAAGTGATAAGGGAATCTGCTGCATCCCTCAGCAATCTGCTCCAGACAGAAATTACCATTACCTTTCAAAACATGCACCGTGTCATCTCTTGACTTCTACTGGCTTCAACTTTCAGCCTCTGGCTTTTTCTTTGTTCTCCTAGGCTGGATAGATTTATTTCTGTATTTCTTATAGAGAGTATATCGGATTGCCTCTCAGCCTTCAGTTCAGCAATTCACATTTTCTAGATCCAAAATCAAGAGAATACAAACATTGTAATCAAAATAGTTTTAGAATGAGTTGAGCTTGCACTGAAAAATATTTATATATGCTACCCTGATAAAAGTCTTTTCATTTGGAAGAGGAAACAGGACAGCTGGAATCTGGTGACCACAGCTTCCTCCTTCAGTTTCTGAACACTCCAGGATACGATCAGTTGAAGTGTTTACTTTACTCTCTCTGCTGGGCTATCTGAACATACCGGGAGGAAGGGAAAGACAGCCAGGGTTGCAAGCAGCTCGATTGTTAAGCCACTGCTCCTCAGTCTCTTCCAAAGGTCTCTGAAATCTGTTCTGCTATTCCACCCTAAGCGAACACTCCACCATACACAAAAATGTTGAGTGTACCCCCAAAATTCAAATTTTTTCACTATCTGCTAATATACAGAGGTACTTAGTCAGCAGTAACCCTGATGGCAATGACATGTAGTCTTATTTTCTGGTTTCCTGTTGAAAACAAGATACTGTGCAATAAAAAAAATCCTTGCCTCTCAAGGGAAATCTCATTTCAAATTCCATTACAGCTTGAGGAGTTGCAGGAACGCATAAGGAACACACAAAGGGATGCTCTGGAGCAGCATTCTGGTATTCTACCAACCAGTAAATGGGATTATCCAGAACAGGATGTTTTCATGTGGTTTGTGTTCTTGTTTCTAAGCCCTACAAGAAGATTCATCAGACAATACAATATGTCACCGTTGTTTCTGATTTCAGAGGTTGGCATGCTAATCCGTTGTGTACCGGAGCGCTTGATGCTGCCTCTCCCAGCAAGCAAGATGTTAAAGGTTTACACTCTGTGTGAATGAAAGGGCTGAAGCATAGACTAGCTTGATTTCTATTTTGGTCAGAAATCTAACTCCTCAATAGAAACTAGCTGGCTCTCAGCAAAGTTGATGTTTCTTTATTATCTGTCAGAAGTAGCTGCTGTTCATGTGGGACATGTGCTCCCCAAAAGGGGAGCCTTCTCACAGAGCCATGAGGAAGCACATCACCACAGCAAACCATGAAGAGCACCCAGCATCAAACACTGGTTCCGTGCTTCCTATCAATTAATGCCTTCAATTCTGTGGTCTCCTTCACCTCCAGACTTGGCCTCTGTCTGCATTTACACCTTCCCAGAATAAAATCCTTGCTTCCCCCACCCACTTGGTAACCATCATTCAGCTAGTTCGTCTATGACTCATCCACTTCAAAACCCTGCTGACTCACAGTCCTCAAAAAAGAAATTTGCTCAAAGAATGTACTGAGACGTGGGTACACCATCCATGCCAGCAAGAAATTCATCCAAGTTGACCCGGTCTCTTTACTAGTGAAAGGCAAGAAAGATGCACTTCGTTTGTGAATCTTTATCGTTTAAAAACCTAATTAGCTCACAGTTATAAATAACTAACATACACTTCAATGGCCTGATTTCCAAAAATATTATGAGCCCAGCAGCTCCCATCAAATCTAATGAGTACTCAAGAGTGAAAACCAAGATAAGGCTTCAGAGTTAGCTTTTGAAACAAGAATAAGCAGGCTGACTTCATGAACCCACTGGTAAAAACTGTGACTTATGCATGTGATAATACATGTATTAACACCTTTGAATAGTATGTGAGGTTAAAACAACAGCTGCAGGGGAAAAAAAAGTAACATAAAAAACAAAGACATTTCAGATAGAGTTGTAACTCTCAAGTTGACCATGATCCTTCACCATAGTATATTCTATTCAGAATGAAGTGTCTTTATGGGGGCAGGACCAACAGGCCCCCCCAGAAGGACCAAAATGAAAGACCCAGAAAGATCTGCTTTTTTTTCCCCATCACTATAAAGTTATTAACACACTGGATGAGGTACCTAAGTAGGTAGCAGCACCTCTTTAAAGAGAGGGCGAGGGCTTCAGCAGCTTTCTCAGCCATGCCTCTTGCCACAAGGTAGGAACTCCTTGTGTCTAATTATAAACAAACCACTGAGAAATTTCTGGTAGAGGTAACTATGAATCCACTTGATTTCAGACCCAAGGAAGGGAGGATGGTCTGGATGACTTCTCAAGGTCTCTTGCAATACCATATCCCTTCTACCAAAATACTATCAATCCATCGAGGCAATACAAAGGAACTTCTCGCTGCAAGATTATCCTCCCTGCTCCCCACATTTCTCCCGAACTCTACCCAAATTCCTCCTTCTCCACAAACTGCCCACTAAATGTGCAGCCTAGTTCAAATCCAGGCCTTAATATTAAAAGTGGTTTACCTTCAACTCCCCCTAGCTACCACCAGTACTATTTCACAGTCAAAAGTTACCAGAGACATCTCCCTTCACTAGCACACTACTAGAGGCATTTATCAACGTTGGCAACAGGATAGGTATACAAGCTTGCTCTAATATTTGAAGCTCACAATCACATGAGATTAAAATAAGCAAAACAACAACAAAGAAATGACAACAGGACAAGTCATCTTCTGAATTAAGCACAGGACTCATTGCTACAATTATAGTTTCTTCAAAAATTTCACAGTTCACGCCCAAGGAAAACACCCATGCATACAAACTAAGTATAAACTAATCAAGGTATTTCTCTGACAGACTGGAAAGAAAGATAAGAGAAAACAATGAAGATATTTTTATTTCTCTTTGAAATTATTTGGGAAGAGCCAAGTACCTTGTTTAAACAGACTACATAGCTATATAGATAGATTAGCCACACAAGACTAATATTGAAATGGTTCAGAACTGAATATCCAAACCAGCTAGTAAACCCTCTCACTGTAATCTTGCTAGTTTTAAGAATTTATTCCTATCTACTAATTTAAACATTTACTTTTACTTAAATAATTTTCAAAGATAAAAGACTGCATCTAACAGTTCTCATGAGCAGACACAGAGCTGGTATGCATCACCTGTAAAAACATAAATATTATTTGTATGTTTTTCAAACAATCTAGATAACATTGAAGAAAAAAAGAAAAAAACTCTGTAACATTGGATATTTGATAACTTGTCCCTTATCTGCTTGATGTGCCATTTAGGAAAACACATTTTTAAAAGTCAGTAACGTATTCCGACTTTAACAGTGGTGCTTCTTGAACCCCAGAATCTCAGTAAAAACATGAAAATGAGAAGAAAGAAAAATGAAAAAACACTTAACCTCTCCCAAAGTAATGATTTTAAAAACTATTTACTTGTATAATGTAAATTTAAACAAGACTAGTATTTTATTCAAAAAATCCCACCCAACATAACTTCTCTCCCCGTAAAGAAAGATGTGCTAAAGATTACAGTTCACTGGGGACTTCAACATTCGTATCAATCTCTATATAGAAAACATTCAGGTACTGCAGTGATGGGCAGCAGTGTAAAACCCTGAGAGAGAGAGAGAGAAAAGTAGATAAAATGCCTTCAGGAACAAGTTTCTTTCCAGGAAAACTTACTAAAGGAAGACTTAAATTGAAAAAGTATTATTTTTCTATGTAGTGGCAGTTTTTCATCTCTTAACTCTCTATTGTTTGTAATATGCTCACAAAATGAAATTTCTTTCCTGAAGGCCAAATTCTGCCAGTCCCCTTCCCACTCAATTATTCCTCATCACGTATGCAGTGCTGTGGTTTCAGCAGTATTGTTCACAAGGTGATGTTCAGCTGAAAGCACACCCGGACTGCAGGATGGGGTCCAAAGGGAGAGAACTTCCCCAGTTATCAGTATCCCAACTCAGACACCTCACCTCCCGCCAGGAAATCACTTCTACCAGCAACGGTAAGAAAATTAATACAACCAAACAGATCAGCACAGTTTTTTTCCCCCCCTAGATGTCTGCTTTGGGTATTCTCACTGTTCATGCTGAGTAAGCAACAGATACAGTAGCAATTGGCAATGCGAAACACAAATCCAGAATTTCAAAATACATGTCTAATTTTAAGAAGTCAACGACCATCAACTGAGCATTAACCCAAAACCACCACTCAAAAAATACGCAGAATTGCAACCTACGCCTAAACCTTAGGAGCCCTGGCGAAGGCTGGCTGCTACATCCCAAGCTTTTTAGAAGACTGCATTCCGCTTTTCATGTGACTTTTGAGGCTTTTAGGTATATAGCCGGGTTAGACATCCAAGCTCTTCCCTACAATCTAGGGGGAGATTAAAAACTGGTACATACAGAAAACACACATATCAAAATACCTTCAGGAATAATAAATTTCTGCCACTTAATGTAACCGTAAGAGCTGGAAACAGACCAAAACAGTGAGTAATTTTCAAAATGCATGTTTCATAAAAATAAACTCCACGTAACTGCTAAAGAGGCTTCTGTCACATTTTTCCTCATTTAAGCAAATAATCATTTCCTTATAGCCCTTGCAACCCAAATGCTACAAGATTTTTAAAAATTAAAAAGATACAAAGGGAAGAAAACATGTCCATCCTCATTACCCAATCTAAGTTGCCAAAGGCAAACAAACAATAGTTATTTAAATCATTAACATTATGCTGCTAACAATATGAAGCGTTACCAGTTTAGGGACAGGGGTATTTGCTTTTAGAAATACATTGTATTACTGCTGGGGGGGGGGGGGGGGGGGGGGGGGGGGGAGTGGATGGGAAATATTCTTCCGTTGGTCTCCCAACCCTCCTCTTTTCTCCCTAAGAAAAATACAAGCTGGCAGGGAAATCTCACTTTTAGTGTAACTGCTATGAGGGAGAGGAGAAGGGGGGTGGGGGAAGCTAACATTTAAGCCCCAAGGAGCTCCTAGTCTTCAAAAGTGCAAAGTACATACGGTTCTAGTTGAAGTTAATAGGAGCTGCAGGTGACCAGCAGTTCTGATTCTGAGGCCCCAAGCTACCGTACAAAGGACTGTCCCTTTGAAATTTCAGCCTAACACTTATCAGCAGCCAACTTGCTGAAGTGCAAGGCATATGCATCCCTTTCCCCCTACGGTATTTACTTTTTAAAAGCACCAAACAGTTGTGGGAAACACAGCTCTCCTGCAATGTTATAGCCCCAGTGAAATAGGAAGCAAGTATGAAAAAATACCAACTCTAATCCTTACCAAGCATGAGCCCCCAGCCATTGCACACCATGATATTTCTACAGCTCTCTACTGGGAATAAACTTGCTGTCTCACACTGACCTCGGCTGCTTTGCTCTTTTGTCCAGTGCCATTTTGTTCCCCATGGAGCCAGCCAGCAACATCAGCTAAGACTTTATTTTTGAAGTGCCAGCACACTGACACAGGCACCTCCGGAGAACCACACCACAGCTTCCTTCACTTTGCTGCCAATACTTAAAATCTGCCAGACAGCAACACTTGGGAGACTAGCCACTGAACAGCAAAGATGGAGAAATCAAAGCCCAGACAAAGCCCAGGGAAGCATAAAGGTAGTTGTAAACTGAATGCGTGCAACTGCAACACTGAATATTAGGAAAGAAAATGAAAAAAAATTAGCAATGCATGAACTGGGAAGGCAGAGTGACTCATTCCCAAGGTGATGGAGTAGCACACAGCATAAAGGTAAACAATAGACACTAGTTACCATCTACCATCCAGGTCCTGGCACTGCTCTGCAGTGCTACCTCCCACCAGGCACTTCTCACCGCTTCTGTTCCTACCTACCTTTGTGAGCCTGCCTTACTTACATTGCTCATAAACTCTTGCAGGCAGGGACCATCTCTTACCCTGGTTTTGTATGCAGCTCAGCACAACAGAACTGCACAGTCAGAGGCAGTCTGCAAAGAGTAAAACACCATCAAAAAAAATAATGAGGGGGACAGTATGACTGGCTTAGGAAATAGAATTGCAGTATCAATATAAAAAAAAAAAGTTGCAATGGTCAAACCGCAGAACAATAACCATGACATACAGATAAGCATTAGGTGAAAGACAAACGAGAAACAAAAGAGTTCTTAAAAAGATGAGAAAAAACAAAACAAAGGAAGGTGGAAATCCGAAACTGGGAAAAAATGGTAAAGAGGTGGATTTGCTAAATCACAAAAGATGGACAAATCATAGAATTAAAATAAGGCTTCTGGCTTTCCTTCCATTGATTTCATGCTAATGGTGCCCACACCTCTTGCCTCAGACTTTTCAAGGTCTGTCCTTATCACCTCAGAGTCTGCTTGCCTCTCTGCCACTTGGGCTGGTTAAAATGAAGGCACAAACTTACCTGACAATCTCTCAGGAGAGGAAATAAGAATGTGGGAAAGAGGAGGAAGGAAATAAAATTCACATATCTCTATCCCAGAATAGCTGACTAGCACAGAAAGGAAGTCACCCTCTGAAGGTTAAGAAATAATAAACAACTAATAATTTATTCCCTTGCTACAAGACCAGGAGAGATGAAGCATAAATGCCTACTTCATCGGCTGTTGTTGGGGCATGGCAGTTATACTTCATTCCTCAACACACACTGTAAAATCACAATCTACATCTTTGTGGCCATTGGCACAGGTCCTTGTTCAGCTTTAAAAACACCAATAATCCACCCCTGTCTACAGTGTTTTCACATATTTAAAAGAAAACCCTTGGGACACAAGAAGTTATCACCATCAGGAATATCAGGAGGAATTTCTCTCCCATCCACAATGTACCTTTGAGTCAAAAAAGCCGTTATTTGTAAAAAAGCAACTACTCACAACGCAACAGTAAGGGAGTGCATATGATAATGTTACAAGCCAAGAAGAGAGGAATTAAAAAAAAAAAAAAAAGTAATGACAACAAAAAGACTTAAAATAACTCCTGGCAAGACACACAATGTCAGGCATGAGAAAGCCAAAGCCAGTTGGCTCCCATTAATCTGTATTTACCAACTTCTATTTAGGTAACACCTACCCGTAAATAACTTCTTTGTTATTCCCTTGCTGATTAACAGGGTGCTGTAGATTGGGAAAGTTATCCTGCAGGACTCGAACTCAGACGAGTGCTTGAGTGATGTTGATCAAACCATGACGGCCATTTTGAATGCCTTCCCCACCAGCGCCGGGCCGCAGGCCCCGCCAGGGCCAGCCAGGCCGTGGGCTGCCTGCGGGCGCTGCCTGAAGGGAGTTTTTTCCCTCTGTTACTTGGAAGGATGAAGCCTGCATCTTTATCCAGGTGTCCACTAAGTTCTCTAGTGACTTCTGGAAAAATTTGGGCCAGGTATTATTTCAGTCTCTACAACAGTGCCCTGCTCTGCCCCTCGTACCGCCTGCACACCACCAGTGTCCTTTTCAGCCAGGCACCTCAGCCAGCCTGCGGGCAGCCGCCACCTTCCCCAGCGCCGCAACAGGGCACCTCTCGTCAGGGAAGCGCGGCCTTTTACCCTGCTCCTTTCCTCCTCTTCCCCAACAGAAAGGCCCAAGGGCAGGAAGGTGTAGCCTTGAACCAGCAAGGCTGGTTCAGATCCTCACTTCAGATAAGCGATTTGCCAAAGTGCGCTGTAATTCTGGATGTCCCAGCTGGAAGCTGTATCAGGTCGGGCTTCAAATGTTTTTGAGACCTCCATCTGTTGGAGGTGTGGATACTCAGCACTTCTGGATAACCAGAGATTACCATGCCACCTTCTGCAAATGTTTCCCCTTTCTTTTCCCAGCTCTGCCTCCACTCTTACACCACTCATGCTCGGCATTTGCTCATAAAGCAGCAACAACATTCCCTGCCTCCCGGTTCTACCCGAAAAGGGACGGTACGGATGCTACACAAGTCTGTCCCCACACCCTCGATAATCTGGTACAGGCTTCTGGAGGCTGAGGCCATTATTTGCATGCAGCCATTACATGAGCAAATAAGGTGTTTAAGGCACCTCTCAGAATGGGCTCTGAAGATTAGTTAATGTTTATACAGCCCACTGCAAATTGAAATGACTGCTACATGCTAAGTGTTACCATCACCAGGGATCCATTTAACTAAAAGCAGGCCAGACAGTGAAGGAAGCAAAACTTATTTCTTCTGTCCGGCACAATTATTGCCAGACTTATGCAAGCTAAAGACACCCAATAACCCATCTAACACAGTAAATTAATGTTTATGCTATTAAGTTTAGACAATCTAATGCTGAAAGCTTTTCAAACTACAGGAAATTGCACGTTGCACAGGGACAACTGTATACAATTACAGTGATTTTGTAAAATGGCAGAGATATAAAGCAGAAACTGAGTGGCCGGCAAGGCTTCTAAATCACACAGATAACAAGTATGTCCTGGCGGGCCAGTAGTCTGCAGCTTTCTCACGGCTGTTTCTAGAGAAGGGAATTATAGCCATAATCTCAAAATTCAAGATGACTCCGTGCGCTGCACACCTGTATCTCTGAGGAACAGACAGGTGGGATCAGCGTGTACTGCTACTGCCATCCTGTAGTCACCATACACCAGCCAGATTTATTATTATCCCAGCTTGCACCACCAGCTGGCACCCATAGTAAAAGCACCACCGAAAAAGACACTTTTACTGGAAATATTTGGATCAACCCCTGCGTTTCTTTAAGATGCAAAAGCTCTAAAGAGATACAAAAAGCTCAAACACGAAATCCAGTGAGCGCAATGCTCTCCCAGGCAGAAAGCTCCCAGCTGCTTTGCTAAAGGCCACAGCAATGTGTTTCCTTTATGCTTGTTTAACAGTACTTGGTGCGGCTCTACCTTGACACAGTAAACGTTGTCTTAATACAGCCTAGGTTAAGCATTCAGTTTACCAAGTCCTACTGCACGCTTTGTCAAACATCTGAACGACTGCAGTGCCTCTGACTTTTTTTCTGATGTCTTTCAGGTATAAAGTGGTATTAAAGGTAGTTTTCATGAATGCAAAACCAGGCAGGGAGTTGTATAAGAGTTATTGGTCCTATTCTTTACCTTATTCATTGTACCATTCGCAGCTCTTTCCATCACTGTCTCCCTTACGCTAAACAATTTCAGAAGTGTCACTTGCACACGAAACAAGTATGTATTATACCATTCAGATACATATGGTAGATTATCAGTTTGTGTGTATCAACTAAGCAGAACATTGACAGCTGTGTAGACACATCTCAGCTGATACTAAAAGAAGTCTTGTCAGCAGTTTTGATCTTAAAGTAAATACACTGAAAAACTTAGCTCTAATTAGGCTGAAAGGCAGACACAATTTTCTGGAATGAACACTAAATGAATGCTGCCAATAACACCATCTTTGCAAAATACCTTGTTTGGTTTGTCTTAAAAAGATAACATTTTCAAAAGAAAATATTCCAACTGACAAGTGATATGTCCCTGCGGTTTGCATGTTCACAAAAATCTTAATTTTGTATTTTAAACTGTGTTATGCTTCATTAATATGAACTCACCGTCCTGCATCACAGACATATTAGCCAAGCTCGAAGCAACCCAATTCATTTTTAATATTTCATAGAGTTTGTTAAAGACTGAAACAAGAGATCACTAACACAGCTCTGACACCCCCTGTCATGAATCAAAAGATGTAGGGAAAAGGTCATGTACTAACTGGCACCCAACCAAATTTATCACTATAAAATAAAGAGAACAGAAATGAAGACTGCATTTCCCATTATGCGTCTCTCTCTTTGTAAGAGCATCTATCAACTTGCACGATACCAACAAGCAGAAATTATTTATAAGCGTGTCCCCCAGTAAAAGGTCAGAGAGATGTGAGAAAGAGAAGAAATAAGGATTGTAGCATTTGTCTAAGCGAAAAGTAATTCCTTCACTTTAAAGCAAATTCAGCAGCAATAGCCTTTGAAGACCAAAAGGAGAAACAATTCCCAACCACATAAAGAAATGAACAAGTCCCTTATATGGCTAAGCATTGCAACGCCATTTTTTTTTCACAGCTGGAAAAATTAGAACAAGAGGGGAAAAATAGAGCAAACTTTAAACAGGCAGTTCTCCGAGCACCAGGGAATTCACACAGGCACATCATTCCAGCTTTAAGAACTGCCAAATACTTTCTTCTTTAAAGGGAAGGAGGACATTACACCAGGTGAGTCCCTGAAATCTAGATTTTCACTCTCCTGCTGTAACTATGGATACCTAGCTTTAAAAACCTTTTGTGATGTTGCGGTACACCAGGCTCCCTTATCTCCTCCTCTGGCAAAACGCCTCCTTATGAAGTCCCCTAATCTCCCTTTATCTCGCAGGTCACCAACACACCACCTCAAGGTTTTGCTGGCTCTGGCACTACCCGTCCGCAACCGCCCTCTGCCCTATCTACTGCATGGTCAGCCTGCCTCTCACCCCCCTGTAGCCCTGGGGCAAAGGTGGCCAGCTTCTCACCCAGGAAGGTAACTGGATTGCATCCCAAATGACCAGAGTTTCTCACAGGCGGCTCAAACGGGACTGGATGGTTGATCCAGTCCTGCCGCCTCCCGCCAGCGCAAGGCCGCGTGTGGAAAGGTCAGGCTCCGCGCAGCGCTGACACGGAGCTCTGAATGGCTCAGCCTCCTGGGCTCTAAATATAGCTAGGCAGAGGAAGGGCCGTGAAAGGGGGTGGGGAAAGGAGCTGGACAGAAGCCAAATGAGCAATCAGTTAAATAAAACAACACCATGTTGGTCCACCCATAAGATTCTCCCGCTCTTCTCCACCATGCTCTGCAGCAGAGAATTTAAGTGCAGCTTCAGGATTTAGTCTATTAATGCAAACTCACAGAATAAGAACAAACTGCTGCTTGACTTATACTGGGGGATGGGGGGGGGGGGGCAGCGCAGGGGGAGATACAAATCTGTTGAAGAACTTTTCTTCTTGAATAAATCTGAATCACACAGGAATGACATCACTTCCACTACATGACAGCCCATTAATCATCATCAACCACACGGTACCAGCCATAAAACATGTGTCATGGAGACACCAACAAGGAACAAAATATCAGAGTGCTCTACATTGTAAACATGCAATCTTAGGCATCTTCAGGCTTCTACTATTATCTGTATACGCCAGGTGGTTTATTTCATTTGTTTGCATCTGAATGAAGGTACTACAATTAACAGAGGAGCCCTTATAGAAAATATGTCCAAACCATTTCATCTACATAAATTTACCACAAATGAAACACTAAAAAAAGTAAATATTTACTTTTTTAATAAATGACCACCTTTGATACTGAAGTTGACTTTACAACAAATAAGCAGAAAGGGAATTTATTCCCACCACAGTTGCCAGCAAGCACAGAAAGAAACAAGGAAGACAAAAGGAAAGAAAGAAGGGAAAGAAAAATAAAAAAGTCTTTACATACAAAAGTAACAAAAATAATCTTTTCCTTTTATTTGAAGTGTCAGATCTTTAAAGTCCTTCAACTAATAAAAACTTCTCGGAGAAGAGATCAGACTTTGCTGTGAACCAACAAAATAAAAAAAGACAGTATGGCAGAGGAATTCAACAGGAACCTCCAATCTGCAACTACAGATAGGACAAGCAACCTTTGCCTCCCTTCTCCATTTAGAAACACTTTATCCTCAGAGAAGACCTATACTGAAGACTGATTTGTTGCAAATTTCAAGGAGGCTCAAAGTATTTTTATCTTAAGAATTACATAAATAAAACCAAAACCAGCTATCTGCTCTATCCTTTACTTTTTTGGATTTACCACGCTTACTCTCTCACAGAAACTTTTGATCTTCATTATAGACACTGGGCTCCATGCAAGACATCTCCTTATGGCAATTAGAATTCCACAAGGTATAAATCACATTCAACTGTGGCAGAGAAACAGGTAGACACACAAGAGTGTCTGGTTTTTGCTGCTCAATCCCTAAAATTGTAAGTCAGAATAAATAATGTTAAATAGAAATCATAACCAGGGAAAACCCAAAATGCTTTTAAATATCAGATGGGGTATGTCCTGACCCACTTGTACAACATAGAATCATTTTCATACATAGTTCTTGTTTCTTTTGCAATTCCTACTTTTCTTAATTGTTTTTTAAACCTGCATATTGTTCAGCTGTCCTGGTTTTACTGTGGAGAACAGTATGTGCTTTGTGGGTCTGATTCTGCCTTCCTGAACGCAACTGAAGCTCTTTCATTGATTTTTCAAAGGAAGCAGAACAGATCCCTCTCGTTATAACTTCTATTCAATAATATTATTGTTAATCAGCTATTTAAAATATTGGTATGTAGTTCTGCATCAGCAGACACCATTCTCAGGCTGATACTCTGCACATTTAGAGTAGCTCTCTCTGTAGAAGTGTTCACTTTTAAACTTCCCTCCATCACTCAATCTTGCCCATGAGTAGGAAAGCAATTGCAAAACATGACTACAAACACAATATAGGCTGTGACAATATCTGAGTAAATCACTGTTCTGTCTCCCTTCTCTGCCCATCTGCAGTCTTTGGTATGGAACAACTATATCATAAAAGCTCTTATTCACACATGCTTTTGATATTACACTATTTAATCACATACAGCTGTAGCTGATGAGACTGTTACAAAACACAATTTTAATGCAGCACTGGAAGCAAGTTCTGGAGACACATTAACCATTTTCCTCTACATAAAATTTCTAACATTAAAAGACTTCAAGAAAAACAATACAGAAAAAAAACCTAAAAGCAGCCCACTCATTTTGTTAAAATCTGCTTCTCTTCCTGGACACTCTGGAATGGGCTTGTTTGCAAGTGAACTCAAAGTCCCTGCCTGGAGTATAGACAGTGACAAACCCACTTCCCCCACACCAAAAAAAATAATTAAAAATCCCTGCTTGCAATTATAAGCAAAGGGAACACTATCCAGGCTACTTACAGCAAGACCTGAAATGAACTCAGGCATCCCTACTTGGAACACATCTTTTCTTATCTAGTTTGTAATTCATGGAAGTTTAAGAAAGGACAGTCTGATGATTTTTACCAAGCTACTTGAAGTAAAGCACAAACATACCGTCATGCTTATTTTGAAAGGCCCCCATGCATTAAAACGCAAATCACTCCAGTTCTGAAGCACCGTATTTATTTTGAACGGGCACCTTGTATAAGGCATTCTAAATTACAACTATTAACACACAGCACTTGCCACAGCGAGATCTACATATCCTAATCTGGCAAATGCTTGTAACCTCGATCTTTTGTTACAGAAGTAAAATATCTGCTTGCAAAATGCATCTCCGTAGAATATAGCAAACGTTTGGTTTGGTTTTTTGGTTTTTTTTTTTTTAAAAAAAAGGTAAAAATTTGAGCTTTCCTTTCCCACAGTTTTGGGGTTTTGTTTGTTGTTTTGTTGTTTTGGTTTTAAATTTAAACAGACTTGCATTGAGGCAACACATGAAAGGAAGATCAACCAACAGATTCAACATCATTTTAATATATATCATGGTATCCCTTAAAATAACAAAATAATTTTTATTCAGGCATGTAAAGATAGATAGCAAAAAGTAATGGAATAAAAAACAAGTTCATCTCTTTCTGCATTTTTCAGAGGAACATAACTTTTACCATCTTAATTGTTTAATATAACTAGCAAAATACTTGAGTTACATATTAATACTACTGTCAAAATTACAGCCAGGCTTAAATATTTTTAAATGGCATTTAAACAAATTCATATTTCTTTCAGTCAGCTCTTGGAGGCATTTAAAACACGCTGCAACGTACTGAATCAAACAGGGGCTAAGAGCAAACAAACTTCATTCCTAGAAATGCATTTCTCTATTTGCAAGTGTTTCCCTTTACTTTGGCATGATCACATGGGCTCCAGCTAGACTTTTGAGCTCTGGCAGCAATCCAACCTGCAGATGGTTGGAAATGCAGCCTGAAATCAGTGTGTGGTTGATGAATTACTCCTTACACCTGACCCCTGCTTCACACCAGGCACCAAACACAATCTGAACACTACCAGCCAGAGAAGCCCTGTCAGGCATCTCCGTATCTGGAATGCTTTCTTCAAGGCCTTCTGTATGGCCAGATGGCCAAAAGCGGGGAATGCCGTAAACTTGCTAAACAGAAACGTGAGTGACAAAAGAGCATGGGATTGGTAGGTACAAGGTGAAGAGAGGCAAGAGCTTCGTGCAGACTCCAAAAATACGCTTTCTAAAAGAGGCTGATGGAGCAAGGAGGCAGGCATGCTCGTGGCACGCAACTGAAAGAGGTCCCCAATTCCTTTGTGCCAAAGGATGCCGTAAAAACGGCAAAAAGAAATCATAACAAAACACACACACTCACCCAAACATGTACCTACAAAATTACTTCATCAAGCTAAAACTCTTCTGAGTACACCTGTTTGAATTTCCAAATTGTTTTTTTCCTCAGCTGGGGCACCTATCTGTCACTTCACAGACATGCTTATTAAGCCACTCTTGCCTGCGGGCCAGTCTACACATTTCTCACATCCACAGAGACAGGATTTTGTTCACATAGGTGTTGGGAAATCACACTTCTTCCTTTTGCGTGTGCTCACACGTGCATCAGGCACACAGAGATGAAGAGGTATTGTGGGTACAGTAAACACTGCCTCTCCATTTGCAGTATTTCAGCCTTCTGATGGGGTAGCAGAGTCAACACCATGAGAGTTAAAACTACCAAACCCGAACCATGACTAATAAGTAGGAAATATCTGGAGAATGCATGAAAGCAAATCACACGGCAATAGCTGCTGAAGTGGCATATTTTTACTCCAAATGCAGGTACAGCGACCATAAACCACACAATTCCTGTTGGCAGGTAACTGTGGCACCTTGTCCTTTCTACCCAAGTGATTCAGGTTTTTTCAGCAAACTGTTTGCAGAGGAAGCTTACCCCAGCGCTAGGTCTAATTGTAAGCTGCAGAGGACAAAGATAAAACACAGCATCTACTAAAGAGATTCCTTTAAATATATTCAAGTAGTTAATACTTTTTCCTCCTTTTGCTTATCATTACACAGTATTTTGTGGTGCTTAGTTTTGCCTTCCTCTGTGCAAAACAGCAAAGAGAAAAGAATTTGCTTTGGCAACCAAGAAACTAAAGAGAGAAATGTAAGAACCACAATGCAAAATTTGGCATCATTATCATTTCATCTGTGACAACATACTCCTGTAATCCAGTTGTTTACATAGTTACACCATCAGCAAGGATTCAACTAAGGAAAATCACCTCACATCTCAAAATAAAAAACTACTATAGATTCTCATCAGATACATATGAGCTGAACCACCTCTGTGCACTATTCTTTGCAGCAAGAACACAAGACTATCCTTCACTTACAAGAGTAACCAAAAATGTTTATTTGAAAAAAACTCCTAGGACAACTGGACCCTGCTCTCAGGACATGCTTAAGGAAGTTGCAACACCGTACTTTCAAACTGCAGTTGTCAGACAGCGTCATGCCAAAATGAGAAAAATAAGGTTACGTCTTTCCTCAGACTCAGTGCTTGTCCTTAAGAGACATATTAAATTCCTTCCAATTGCCTCCTAAAAAATGACCTTCCCCCACCCACCCCCCTTTTAATTTCTGGATGACAACGGGTTTGTCTAAACATGCAATTACAGTTTTAGCTTCAGTGGTGGCATCTGATAATGAAGGAGCACAAGTAAATTGAATAATAAGAGCGTGTGCTTCATCGTGCAGAAAAGGCCACGAAACACAAAAAAGCAATCAGACAAACATATGGAATCCATTTTTTCTATTTATAATCCCATTACCCCTATAGCTATTCATTTACACCATTTCTGCACAACAATGTGCTAGCTATGTTAGAAGACACAAACACAGACTGTAGATTGAGATCTTGCGCAGCTCCATGCTCCCCCACGAGAAGGACGTGAGGTACAGTTAGGCGGTACTTCTCAAAGAAGAACCGAGACAACTTCACCAAACAAGCGAAGCAAAAGCAGCGCTTCCCTCAAATACGCTGGGGAACATGAACTTCCAAACTTTGCCCATTGAAGACGCTGCCATTCTGCATTTCACAAGCTGTACACAAATGCTGTAAGAAAGCCTAGAACTTCTTTCTTAATTACAAATGAATGCACACACACCCCTCAACGTGCATGACTATAAGCATAAAAACACATTCTTTCTGTACAGCTGAATCCTACCATGCTCGGCACAAAGAGCAGTTTTTGGAAAATAAAAAGCTGAAGTTCACAGGATGGCTGGAATCATACAGGGGGTTATTAATTTTTGCTGTTCCAATAGGCATGATAAAAGATACAGCTCCCCACCACAATGTTATTTGATTACCCGACTATTAGCTTTAGACAGACAATGGATGTAACTGCTTTAAAATGTCCCAGAAGCTGATGGCTAGCTTTAAGGTAACAAAATCCAGATGCTGCCTGTCTGCACTACTCTAAACTCTTCAGGTCTATAGAAGAGAAATACTTGGGAATGTATGTATATATCTGTGTGTGTATGTGTTCATTATTTAGGTTGTATGTATGCACTTAACTGTGGAGCAAGGAAAATAAGAAAATGAATGTCATACAAAATGTATTACCGATTTTAAATTTTTACCTGTCTTTACAGTAATAGCGCATGTGTGCAAAGACAGATGCACGTGACTTTTCACAGGGTTGATAATTTTATGTGCTGGCTATAAAAACACATTTAATTTATTTTTAAAGCATCAGGTTAAAAAAAGCCAAGGTACAGAAAATATATTGTTACTATTTTAAGCTCAAATACAAGGTTAATTTTCTCAAAAAGCTTATTTTACAAAGTTTAAAAAAAAAAGCGAAAAGGGGAAAAAAGAAAAAAAAAGACTAGCAAAATGTAAGCTACGTGAGTAAAAGGCATGGAATGTCCAATATTTCTCCTCCAATACTCGAGGCTATTGTTCTTTCAAAAAAACACCATCAATTGTTTCATGTCCTTGGCTTGCCAGGTTTTGAGGAATAGCATCAGTCTGCGTCCCCCAATCCTCCAAACAGTTAAAGCTATAGGCAATATTGCAGTCAGGCTAGTGACGGGCTGCTGCTGCAACAGCAACAATACACACTAAATGGTCACAGAGGTAAAATGCAATTTGGATCGACCTTGAAAGGAAGAAAAAAAGAAAAAGAACCGATAAAAATTACTCCAAAATACAAAATTAAAAAAGGTGAAATTTTATACCAAAAATTCTGCACGGTACCGTGAAACTGTAGAGCAAGAAAGCGAGAAGTAACCCTTTCCTGAATTACAAGGCTGTAATCATATTGAGTGGTTCTGGTGCCATCGCAACTCCAACCAGCCTCAATCACAGATCTTACAATTAGTTAATTTATATAATGCAGTACTCCGGCTATAAACGTTAACGGGAAAGTAATTTTTATTAACAAGGAAATATAACTTATCCTTTCAGATCTGCAGCCAGATCAACGTGCTTCAAACCAAAAGTCTGGAGAAGTCAGCCTCCTCTGGGACACTTCACCACACACAGACCCACATGTCAAATGTCCCGTGTGTTAAATCTGCCACAGAAGCATGATGTATGTGCATGCAGTGCCATACACACGTGTGCACCCTGCCTCCCACACACACACACACAAAAAAAAAAAAAAAAAGGATGTTTGCTTATTGACTGAAACTGTTAATCTGTGGCTGTGAGGTCACACTTCAGAACAGTTTTGGGTTTTGTTTGTTTTGGGTTTTTTTAATACAGTGTCCTAATAGGGTTTGCAAACTTTCGGTTTAGCGTTTTCTTTTGTTACTGTCCCTTGGTCACACAGGAAATCTTTTCACAGACCAGACTATTATACAATGGCATTAGAAAAATAAAGCTTTAATTAACTAACTCATGGCCAGGTAGCATCGCCTTCCCTCAGCCTCTTTATGGGATGCAGGCCTCCTTTCCAGTCTGCTGACATTTTAAGAATTATTAAGCAGAAAGAAAAAGGAACAGCCCATGCTTGGATACGCTCTCCAAAAGTAGCTACCGTCTATTTCCAGACCTCCTAAATGCAACAGAGTACAGCTGTACCATTCTCAATATTTAATGAAATATTGAAAGCAGTGCAAGGCACTGAACCAAACTCCACCAGATCCACAGCCAGTTAGCTCCGAGCTGTCCTCTGAGCTGCACAGCATCTCCTCCTCAGCTGATTAAAAGTTTGAGTTGCCACAGACAGCTTTTGTAACAGCAAAATGCCTTTGAGCTCCGAATAAACTGTCGAGATCACTGGAAGAGCCAACAAAACAGCGTTGCGTGCGTGATGCTGTCCAGAGCAGTCTTTATCCCGTGCCATAATAAACACGTTACCTGCCCGGTGTCGCGATAGCGTTAACCGCACCGGTCTCCCCAAACAATAAAAGGAATTAGCCGACACCAGCAACCCGTGCGGGGGGAGAAGGATAAAAAACCAAATAAATTCAAATTAAAGAAATGGAGGGCAGACAGTACCCTTCCTGGCTCTCTCACGCCTGCTTACTGCCTAACCAGCTCGGCTCTGCGCGACACCGAACCCGAGGAAGCGACGGAAAAACCCCGCCGAAAGCCGAGGCGAGCCGGCAGCGCGCCGCGCCGCTCCGCACCGTGCCCTACCTTGGTTTGCAGGTAGTGGGGGTAGTAGTAGGTGTACTGGGGGTACATTGGCTGCTGGTCCAGGCGTTTGCCCATGTAGCTGGAGTCCTTCTGGCTGGTGCAGGGAACTCGTTGGCAGGGTGTAGTGCCCCAGGGCCTTTCTTCCTCTCACGCCGCTATTCCTGACAGCGCCGGGCGACGGAGGAGGCTGCCGAGACTTCCTCGCCGTCTACCGCGCGCTAATTCCAGCGCAGCCAAAAACGCGCCCGCACGCACATATATATGTGTGTGTGAGGGGGGTGCGGGGGTGCGCGCGGGGCCGCCCGCCTGCCCGGCTGGCTGGGTGGAAGCCCCCTGCCCGGCTGCCCGCGGCGGAGCAGCCCGCCGCCCCCGCTCGCAGCAGCGTGCCCCCGGCGCTGCCCGCCGCCCGCTCGGGAGGGACCGTCCTGCGAGAGGAGCCGGGCAGGCAGCGCAACTCCAAACCGCCGCAGAGCCGCCCGCCCGCTCGCTCTCCTCGTCCTCTCTTCGGCTCGCCCCGCTCTCGAGCCCTCCCCTCTCGCTCCCCACCCACCCCCCTTCGAACGAAAAAAAAAAAAAAAAAGAAAAAAAAAAGAAAAAAAAGGGAAAATAAAGAAAAGAAGGAAAAGAAAAGAAAGAAAAAAAAAGGGGGGGGGGGAGGGAAGAGCCTTCCCCAGCCTAGTTGCCGCTGCCTCCCTCACGGAGTGACATGGTGCTCAGGGCTCGTCCTGTCTTTCATTCAAACCCCCTCCGCGCCGCGCCGCCGGTGGGAGGGACCTCGGCGCGCCGCTCCCCCGGGAGGTCGGCGCAGGCCGCGCGGCCGCCTCGCGCCCCCGCCCGCCCCCGCCGCCGCGCCCGCGGCTCCTCGCGCCCCGGCGCGGCCCCCGCTGCCCGCGGCCCCGGCGGGGCGGGAGCGCCCGGAGAGGCCGTGGGACCCGGGAAACCCTCGCGCGGGGGGGCGGCGGGGGGAGGGAGAAGCCCGAAGCCCCACAACGCAGCTTTTTTATTCCCCCCCCCCCCCCCCCCCCCCCCCAAGAAAAAAGCGGAAGGTCACGGAGCCTGGCCGCCGAGCAGGGAAGTCGGCAGCTCCCCACCACCAGCCCCTACCCCGCGAAAACTACTCCGCACCGTCACCCGGCACTTGGCGCGGAGGCGACCCGCGGCCAGACATATTAAATACACACTTTGTTAGACCGCTTATATAAGACTTGGTTTATTTAAAGTTGGAACAAAATGGAGGAAGAGGGTAAAAAGGAAACGCGCCCGGCCTGACTTAGGGGTGCCGTCAGCCGGGCGTGCGGGAACGCCGCAGTGCCACACCAGTGCCACACCAGTGCCACACCAGTGCCACACCAGTGCCACCAAGCCCCCCGCTCGCCGCCCCCCCGCGGCCAGCCCGCCGCCGCCCGGGGCCAGGTGCGGGCCAGGTGCGGCACCGCACACCTGCCGCAAGCCCTGCCGCGCTGGACCTGTGTCAGCAGCACTGCCATCCCGAGCATCCGTCCTCCCGGAGAACCGAGGGAAGACCACGGGCTATAAATCATCAGTAAGAAAGTGTGTGAAGAGCGAATTGTTTCCTCTCGTACACAAATCCCAGCGTTTCTCCTTTCTTTGGTTTTTTTGGGTTTTTTTTTTTTGGTTTTTTTGTTTTTTTTTTTTTTTTTTGCGAGCACTTACTCCTTTAACGTGTCGTCAGATTCCTGGGCCTTTCTACAGTGGCTTTGCCTATTTATAAATTTGGGGGGGGGGGGGGGGGGGGGGAGAGGAAATGTGGGGCAGCAGTTTCTTTTTGTTTTTATTTAAATCATCAGTAGTATTGCAGCAGGATTGTCAGCTGCTGTATTATCAACCAAATTGCTTCAGAAAAAGAAAAAGAATTATAAAAAGAGTTTCTTTAAAGGGACACTTCTCAAGGCTGGTAGAGCTAAAATTAGACTGGCCAGCTGTGTTTTGGTTTGTGGGCACGTGCTTGCACATGACAGGAACATGGAAATATCACGCCTGGTTCTGGCAGTTTGCTGTGCTCGTAAGCAGAGGGGGTTGTTATGGATTCCTATAGCTGCCCCATAGCCAGTTAGCTCCCGAGCAAAAGCAAGCAGCTGGAAGAAGTGGGCAGTGCGGGAAGCTCAAAATACAGCCTGTGCCTCTGCCTATACTACATGGATACGCTGTGCTTTCATCACCAGGCATTACTCGTTATTTATTGGTATTTAGGTGCCAGCCCTGTGCCATACCATTGGAAGAACATGCCATGCTTCCGCAGGTATTTGCCTCCTCTTTCAGGCAAAAAACTTGCAAAATTAGTGCTGTGTTACCAGAGCACTGCACAGGCACGACCCGGGCGCTCCTGCCCATCCAGAGGAGCACCATGGAGCGCTGCCACCACCCCAGCTTCCAAACCTGCCAAAATAGATTCAGAAGAAAGGCCCGGCTGGGTACACTATTGAGTATTTTCAGTTCCTACTGAAGTCCAAGCTGGCCAGGATCGCGTGGTCCCTCAGAAGCTCAGAGCAGAGGGTCAGCAAAGAAAAAAGTGGAATTGGAAGGAGACGCTGCAATTCCCAGCTCCTAGCCCTATGGTTTATATTGCTGCTCAGCTTTTAAATACACTGCTTCTCATGGTAACGTGTGCTACTCCAGCGATACTCTTGCTTGCTTACACTCTTTTTTTCTCCCCACCCTCCTTTCCCTGAGGGTGAAATAGACTGAGGGTTGATATCTGCAGAAGTGAACAGTGATTACTTGATGGTACATGATACTTTGAGCCCAACAACTTTCAGATTGTTCTTTCAGCTGCCAGAATTAAGTTGTTGTGCTTCTCCTCCCCACCTTCTCACTTTTCCCGCAGGATATTAACGCAGTTTCTCTTGCTAAGCAGTTTGCATGTAGAAGTGGATGTAACCAGATTTAGGGGAAGAAAGAACCTATGTGTACAGGGTGAAATGAAAAATAAATACTAAGGAAGTTGAAAACCGCACATTCTGACCAAGAGATCTATCTGAACATGCAAGGTTTGCTCTGGCCATCATGTGAAGTCCAGGAAGGACCATTTTGGCTACATCACCTGACTACTGTGAGTATTTTGCATCAGCATAAAATTTCAACACAACGTTACCACACACCCCCACGTCAGCTGCACTGGCCAGTTGCACCAGTAATTCTCGCAACTAGGAAAAGGTCAGGAGCTGCAGGAGAAGCCAGAGTGTTACCTGAGCGGATAACAGCTCCACCTTCCTCCTGCTTTCTCCCAGCAAAAGTCCTAAATATGCAGATAGTTTGGATCTCCCTTTTCACCTCTAATCCTGACAAGGTGCCGAGCAGTCTCTGCCGTTCGTTCCAAGTGCTCAGCACCTTGCATGATTGAGCCTTCACAGATGCAAGATGGACTTGGAGGCAGCAAAAACAGGAATTCAATATGAAAGAGTGGGGGGCCAAGGGGAGAAGATGGGAGGCAATATAGCATAGCAAAAATGCAAATGAACAGCCACAAAAGCAGATTTAGATAGCACACAGCCTCTGAACAAATGCTAGCACTGGAAAATGGAAAATTTCCATTTGCAAAATACAGACATCAAAAAGATCATCTGTGACTCGGGAGCACACTGTTTAAATAGAATCCCCTTCATTTTCTGGCCTGTGCATTTGAATAACCGAATCCACTTGCAAACTGAAATAGCAGTTTGCCTACCGAGTGTTAAGTATAAATGTTCCTCAAAAGAAAAGACAAGCTGTTCGATCCCAGTGAGCAACAGCAAGCAAACTTCACAACTTTCTTCCCTCCTATTGGAGGCTCATTATCAAGCCCAAGCCAGGCCCACTCATGGGAATCTGGCAAGCAAGCCATGTCCCAGGGCACCTGCGAAGTCACTGCTGCCACTGGTGTCACCAACCTGGGGGAAGATCCACAAGACAGACAAGCAATAAGGATCTCTTCAATGGCAAATTTGGAAATTAAACGAAATAAATGAGAACAGATCAACTGTAAACCAGACAGCCAAATACATTCAAAGGATATTAACTCAGCAACAACCAAAGCCCTGAGTAAGAAACTGGAGTTAATTGACAGGAAAAAAAAAAAAAAAAATGCTTCTCCTGGCAGCCTGAAGTACAGAAATTACATATGTTTGGATGTATTTTTACCTTTCACAAAATGCAGATCTCTTCATTCACAAAAACTAAGTTAAAAAAAAAAAAAAGACCCCTAGTAGAAGAATGTAATTCTGGGGCTCTTATTTGTTTAAAATACAGTCCTACTTACACGGTTTTTTTTTTCCTAAACAAGCTTTTTACCTATTCTATGAAAACCTTCTAAAGTTACAGGTAGCAGAGTTCAGAATCAGGGAGCAATTCAAACATTTTCTAGCTCCTTGCTCTTGAAAAGTAGTAATACATATTCTAGAAGTATTAACTTTTAACAAAATTATGTCAAAATTGTCTAAGTCAGGACTAGGGAAAATTTGCTTGCCGAGCAACAGAAATACAGCTACCAACCACCTAAAGCAAAACAATAAGTTAAATAAAAAAAGAAAACAACAATTATCTTGGGCTTACATTTTGACACTGTCTTTCTGCTTTTATTCTCTCTATTTACTCATTAAAGCTATTTCAAAGGAGACCGTAGCGATGCTTGACAGCTTGTTTACAATGGATTACAAGAAGAATACTGATTTTATTTCTAGATCTGTCAGCTCCTTCAGTCCAGGCACCTTAAAACTATATTGATGAACACAAAGCCTTGCTATTTAATAGTTCATTTATCAAGCTCATTTGCCTAAGGATAGCTAACTGAATTTCTAACAAGCACTATATCCTGATGCAACCAACAGTAAAGCATGTGATAACTGTGGAGGAGGTGGGAAAAAAAAACCACTGAGGAACAAAACACGTAGCTCAATGACAACAGCATTAAGTGCCTGGGATGGACAAAACCTCTCTGAGGTGGGGGACACCACCATTTTCAGATGTCCTCCCTCTCACAAGAGACCAAACACCACCGAGAGTGGCTTTCCCCACACCCACACAGCTCTCCCGCCTGCATGAAAAATCAGGAAGGTTTGCTCCCTGCTCTTCAGCACTAACCATCACAGCACCATGAAGTCTATAATTAGGCAGAGCTGCATCTGGCCTAGAGTATATCTGAAAGAGTTAATGTATGAGATTTCGGACAACAGCAAAGGCTTGCCATCCATCTATTATTCAATTTCATTATTTTTCACTTTATTATCTTCTGTCTTTAATACTATGGCTCAGGTATTCCCATTGGTCTACTTTTATGTAAAGGACCAATCCTAAATGAAATCTTCAGAGAGCAGCAGACTGAAAAATTTTGGGGAAAAGTGAACAACAGTGAACATTCACTGATACCAAATTGTTTGCGTTTTCCATCTCGTATAATCTCTTACCTGCACAGGCAAATGAAACTAGCAGCCAGTTGCACAGATAGCCCAAAGATACACGTTAAAGCATATCTTTCTGCATATGTTAATGGATACAACCAAAGTAAATAGTATTATCTTACTCTTTTCTCTGCAGTCTGTTTCCTACACATCTCAGAACACTTTAACAAGTGTTAATTCATTCTGCGATGTGGAAGAGAATTAAGTAACATGACCAGTCAATGGCAACGCTCCAGTTGTCGCAAAGAACAGTGGGTTCCTCTCTCCTCGCATACCCTCACTGCATGGTAAAGGGCAAACAAATATAACTGGTGGCAAGAAGAACTGGTACTTCCTTCCAGTTCCGGAGAAGATTAATGGGGAGAGAAAGCGGTACAATGGCGGAGAAGTGCAACGTGAAGAAACGGGTGAGGAACATTGGCTGTAGCATATCACTGCCATACCCTCAAACAGGATCACAGATCTGTCACTTAGGGCTTTCAGAAAAACCCCGGGCTGTGCACAGGTCAGAAGACATGCCTTTCGAAGGTGGTATTTTCTATAGCAACTCCACATCACAAATTAGTAAATATTGCATCTGGTATTGAGTGTAAGCTTTTAGGATAAAAAGGGCAAACAAACCCACAAACAGTTAGAGGACTAACCAAGGCCATTTCTCTCTCACAGTGTAGTAACTTAATGCTACCAGCATTAGACGTGGTACAATTTCAGTGGGAGAAAATTCTCCGCTTCCCACCTTCCTCCCTCCAAAGTTCTGCTTACTAGTCATTTTCCCCACCCCTCTGTTTACTTAATATCAGATTGTAATCAGGGAACATGGGATTTTTTTCTTAAGGAAGTTTATTTCTGAAGGTAATGGGGAGATGTAAATATGCTGCCTGTTTACTGAGGCTCATAAACACATATGAACACAGGCAATTAATTGTCACTGAGAGAGTTCCAGTGAGCACAGAAAATCCTAGCTTTTTAGGGCATGTTTAACTAAATGTTCACCCATCATGTACTGAATTACTTAGTGAGATATTAATTTTGTGCTCCAGCTGAGGGTAATCACAGAACAAACTGGCATTATTCAAGTTGCTCTATGAAATTACAGAGAGGGTAAGCTTAAGAACAAAGGCCAGCAGGAGTTGAGCCTCTCAACTTGAAAGGAATTATCTTTTCCTCTAATTGAAGTGAGGGCTGTTTTGTTTTGTTTTTTCTTTCCTTCCTCTTGCTAAATTTCCAACAACATTCCTTGGCAGAAGGTTTCCTTGCAATGGGGCTATCGCAGTTAAAGCCCTGGAGTGGGGGCTCGTCTGCCTGGGAAAGTTTACTAGTGTAATTGCACCAGCATCCTTGACAGCTAGAGTTATACGCATGTAACGCCTCGTGTGGGCATTCTTACCCAGAAGCAATTACGTGGGTAAATGCCCCTATTTACGTAAACCCAGAAAAGACTAGAGCTCTGGGTCCTGTCTTCCTGCTGGTCCTGCCCCTGACCTACGGTCGTGACCTTGGACAAACTACTTCTCCTTCTCCCTCCCTTCTGGCTGTGTCTCATGAGCTTCAACTGGAAGCTCTTTGTGGCGAGAACAATCCCTTATGTTTTTACAGTACCACAGGGGAACCTTGATTTTGGGAGGGCAGCAAAACAACACATCATCAGAAATCTGTAATAATGTATGTAAACAGCTTGTTCTTCCACCATCTAGACAGCTGCTGTTAGAGAACTCACAGGCTGTGGCATTTTTTTGCATGGGAAAAAGTTAACAATAGGCAAGAATAGAAGGGTCATCTCAGGCTACATTCCATCAGTATCAGATATAATACTTTCTGCTTTCTCCATACTTATCCTCCCCAGCATGCCAAGACACATTTCTTCTTGTCTCTTTCATATCTGGCAGGCTTATTTGCCCACTAAATAACTCTCCATCTAATGCTGGCTGTAAATAAGGCCTGAAGGAGCCTTTGCTAATACTTTCTATTTCATCTGCTAATAGACCCCCTTCTAAAGAGCAGTACATATATGGCATTACCCTTGCAATTTAGCCCAAAACTTCATTCAAAAGTGTTTCTAAAAATAATTTTTCATTATGAATATTGCAAATTTTATGGGTTTGATGAAATCTCGACCTTTTTTTCAGTTTAGTTCAAATTTTGATTTTTTCATACAAATTGTGCCTTGACCTGACTGTAATAAAAATTTCCCTACTTGGTCCCCCTGAAAAAGGAAAAATCAAAGTCTCAATAGAAGTCACTACCATGTTTTCAAAAATACCTTAGGCAATAATTCTCTTTTTTCTCTACACATGTAGGGAAATATTGTTTAGGAATTATACAGATGAAATACCACTATTTAAAGCAGTCTCATGGGGAAATGTGTTCATCAGTTGTTTGTTTTTAATTGAAATTCATTACTGGAAAAAGCAAACTGGACTTTAGCTTGTCCCAGCAAGCCCTACAGTAATTCAGAGCCTATTCAGTCCAAAGTATTTTATAAATAAAGAAAAAAACACAGGTTATGAGAAACTGTAATCTTCAGCCACAACAAAATGCTGTTCTTCTTCCCACCTAAACACAATCGGGAAGTGTAGTGGAAAGCACATAAAAACACTCACTAGGACCTCTAGTGCCTTCTTATCAACATGTAAAGCTTCCCCGTGACATTACAAGAAAAATTATAAGTGTCCACTAAATATGGAATCAAAAGACTGTGCGTAACGATTCCCAACTGAGGGGGAATTTCTGGCTCTTGAATTCTGCTTCACCCAGATAGGGAGAAAATGCATAACAAATGGAGAAGTACAGTACTGGGAGTTGGGTAAAAAGTTCCTCATGCAGGTATGCTGGAGACTCGAACCAATTCTCCCTTTTTCAAATCAGCTCACTCTTTTATAGGAATAATGGCATTTTTTGTAATGGACAGCTTCCATTTACCACAGAACCAATGCAACCCGCCGTGCAAAATCAAACCTTATGTCACGCCAGATTACTGTCCATCATGACCAAAGAAAGCGTATTGAACTGAATACATTTGGTTCAGGAAATCTGTATTTTGTCAGCTGCAGTATAGCTCATTGTCCATTAAACAGCACCAAGCCCATTCTGAACAGCGCACACTGTAGAAATGTTTAACCTCCCAATCCTATACTTGTCAACCTTCCAGCACAAAAGGGAGGGTGATACCTGACATCTAACAAAAACAGAGTTAGGGCTGCCACTTTCCTGTACCAGAGAAATGCTTTGGGTAAGAGATCATGTATTTCCTGCAAACAGGCAAATGCTAATTATAGCTCAGATTTTCCCTCTACAATTTTTTTTTTCTTTTCCTTCCTCCCCTCCCCAGTGCATCTTTTCTTCAGTCTTGTTCGTAAGTATCTTTTGCCTTCAAAAAAATCTCATCAAATCTCTATATTCTCCTTCATCTAAAAGTTATCTGTTTTGAGAATAATTTGCCTGCCGCCTTTTATATATTCCAGCTGGAGTTTTTAATAAAGCACAGGGACTCAAGGCTACTGTATTTTTATTAGGAGACAGTGGAAACTTTATAATGATTTCTATTCACATTCAGCAAACGCTCTTCCCTATTGTTCTACCCTATTCACCTCTCCCAACTTCCTATTCCCAAATCATTTTTACTCTGTAATCCTTCATCCGTTTTGTCTCCTTTTCGTTCTTGTCCTCACCTAACCCCGTCTTGCCAGCACAAGTACTTCCCTTTTCTTAACCTTTTCTTCTTTTTTTTTTTTCCCCTCCCTGATTTCTCAGTCACAGATGCTTTAGGCTCCACTGTTATTTTCTTACTTTCTTACTTATGTTGCAGTTCATTGAATATAGAACCAAAATATTCAGGGGGGGGTGGCAGGGAGGGGGTGGTAAGATACCACTGAGCTAATCTTTGTAACCTGAAAACCCATCCTGGCAGATGGGAGGAGAAAGCACTGGGTGCCATAAACATCTAAATTCACATCAGCCAAGGTGCCTCAGCGGGGCTGTAGACAGAGTTAGGGAGCTTAAAACATAGGAGAAGGTGAGGATATTAAGTTCATTCATAGGGGAAGAATTGGGTCTTACAAGGGATCCAATCAATCTCATCTATTACTGACTTCTTTTCAATAAAGGGATTTTAAAAAGTTTCTGCTAGGTGCAGGTGTGCACAGCCTCCCTTCTCCTCGCAACTGTAAGTTGCACACCCCTGACATCAACACGCTTGTCTTTTCAGGATCCTACGGCAGCAAAATATACCAGCTTAAAAACATAAAACCAGTCTTTGCCAAAGCAAACCTCACATACAACAGGGTAAGAATGACAAGGAGAAAACACTAAAAGTGAATAGGAATGAAATATTAATCTTTGGGTACAGTTTTCCAGCTGAAATACTGACACAAATTCAGCTTGCAGACCGTTTTCAGTTCAGCCATTTGGTGCATTCCCACCAAGCAAAGGTAGATGTTTCTGTACTGTGAAGAGGTTGTAGGAGAAAAAAGCCAACTCAATTTCATTTAATATGGGAGTTGTATTTTAGCAATGGATATTTCTTTGTGCTAGTCATCTTATTGGAATGTTTTATCAGAAGGGCCAGTAGCATTCTGTCACTGGGGTGTGGTGCGTGTGTGTCATATTTCCCATGCTATCAGACCTTCATTTAAGTGAACTACTGGTTTGTCAGATCTCTGCCATTTCAGCTGAGCATTTCCATGCTGTAGATCACATCCTCCCTTCGACTTCATGGTGAGGAATTTCAGCCAAACTCTTTGTCCTTTTCTCAGTCCTCAAGAAAGATAGGAGGTTTCTTTCCTGTGTTTGAATAAAGCAGTGCTAAATGTAGGCAAAAATGTCCAAGCTCACCTAGCTTCTTCACCGTGGATAGTGGCTGGAAGGAGCCCAAAGGCAGGCGTGGTTTCTTACACCATGTGGAAGAAGGTGCAATCTGGCCAAATGGGTGAATCTTTCTGCTAGGGAGGTGCCTTTTGCCCTGCTTGTGAAAAACTTCCAGATTCAGCCACATGAGAAACGTGGAATTACCTAGTCCCTGCACGCACAGCAAATATCTCCCTGGAGTTTCCATACCTGCTTCCCTCCCAGCTCCCACAGACCCCTGCAGACAGACAGGGAACGGCACCTCCCTCCCCCTTAGCTGTGGGGAAGCGTGCACTGAGGAGCCGGAGCTGTGCAGAGCAGCACAGCAGCAGGCAAGGATGGCAGGTGTCACAGGCGATGCTGGCACCTCGCTCCCGTAGTACTGTGGGGTATCGCATTAGTTTTGCAGTTATGGTACTGCTGTGCTGTTCGGGTATTGCCCATCGCATCAAAGGGGGATATGCCTAGGTTACAGGCGGAGATGAGGACAGTATCTCAAGGCACTGGTGTCATAAAAGGAGCCCCGGGTGAGTGAGTGTCACAGTCTAGAGTGGAGAAGAATCAAGTGCTGAGCTGGAAATACCTGTGCAAAATGGAACGTGAGATTAAGGATCAACTAAAATTAAGAATGAAAAAGCAACAGCGATGGCGAGCAGGTAGTTAGGAAAAGCCCTTTGAGGGGCTGGGTAGGACAAGAGAGGAGCCAAAATGGTTGAGAATGGAAGGGGGCAGAGATGTGTATGAGGAAAGAAGAGGACAGCCCTTGCCCTCTGCATCCTGGTCTTAAACCCCAAATTCCTGATGGTGACCACTTCTCTGTTGTCAACAAAAATCACCTACACCCAGCTGCAAAGCAGCCCAGCCCCTTCTAGCACTGGTCCACACAGACAATTAAAATCTAATGCTGCCAGAATCTCCATGTCTTTGTGATAAATAGAAAGATTTCAACCTTGCTGACAATCCATTTGTCAATATGCCATAGGATGGCATTTTCAGGTTCTTTTTTTTAAAAGCTGAAACCTTTTTCACACATAAATTAAATTAAAAGAACAAGTGGGAAAATTCCATGTGATCCCACATTTAAGGTTAATGAGTAATGGGATAATTATAATGAATAATAAAAAGATAATGAGCGTTCACAGAGAAGCCCATTACAACTATGTAGACAAACATTACTCTGTAATTTTATACCTTTTGAACACTTGACTTTGCAACCTTAATGTTTTTTTAACATTGTTTTTGCCTGTGTAATGATATATAACAATCTCCAGACACCATCTGCAGTCTTCATATTTCCTTGATCTCTTTCAAACAAATTTTAGTGCTGGGAATGAGAAGAGGCAAGTGATTACCTCATTGAGCAACAGCCAGGAGATAGTGAGGGGTGCATTTGGCTGTTTCCTCTCTGCACATCCATAACTTCTATCTCAACAGCTGAGACCACACTACAAGGTCTTGGGATTGGTTTGTCTGCTTTAAAGCCTCTGTGTTTATGACAGTTCTGTCAAAATTTCTTGATTCTGCAGTTTGCTTCTCCCATTGGTCTAACAACCAAACCCAAGTTAATGAGGCTTCAGGACACAATTAAATATTTAATAGTTCAGTTAGGGTTGTGGCCAAGAGCATGGCAACAAGCATTTTCTTGATTCCTTTTCATCTGACACTGTGCCGATTACTTTAGTTCTATGTGCTGTCCTTCACTGCTGGACCCCTGCTTAGACATGGTACTGGGCATATTTTTTAATTGGAAAGAGGCTTTACAGACTATCATCATATTTCAAGTTTACTGCTTGGAAAAGCCAATATTAATAAGGCTTGCTTTTCCATTTCTTCAGGCATTACATATTTTAGCTGCAAATGTCAGCTCTTAGCAAGTTTTTAGCTCTTGTTTCCAAAGTATCGTAATATTAATAAATGCCCCATAGGACTGTCCCAACTCCTTGTCACTCAAGCAACTCTGGGTCACCTGAAAGCCACTGCAAGTCCCTAAACATCTGCATCATTCAGACTGGAATCCTAATGTGTACTGTGTAGCAACCATCACTATGCTACCTGCATGCTTATATGCAGGTGGTTCTCTTGTCAGCTGAGATCTCTATTTGCAATGAAAGAAAAAAACTGTTTGCAGTAAAGAGCAAGACACTTTGGGGGAGCAGCTCAGAGACTTGAGTACTTGTGAAGCACACGTTCTCATTTCCAGGCACATGACCCTGAAGCAGTCACTGCATTCTGAGTGGAAAAGGGGAGTTAACACTAAATAATATTAGATAAGAGCCAATCTCTACTCGGCACTCTTCAAACGGCAGGAGAAAAACATGTCTTAGCTGTAAAGTGAGAGATCAAGTAGGAGAGAACAGTAGCGAAGAACGACAGGGCAAATGAAAGACCCTCTCTGCATGCCTCTCTGAATTCATCTTTTCCATTATTAAGTTCTGGGCTGTGAGAGAAAGGTGACAGCGATCCCATGCTCTCACTGTCATGGCAAGTCATTCACTTGTTCTTCAATGTTACAATGGGCTGTAGATGAACTTCACAGAATTTCTATCTCAAAGTTTATGCGACGTTTTAGTTACTGCCTCCTTGCATGAAGGAAGCATACTAACACCTAATTCAAGAGTTAGCCTTCTAACAGCGCTAACCAGCAAGGCAAACAAACAAAACGGATCGGGTGATGTATTGATACGTAGTTGTTTAAGTCCTATAAAGATGAATGAAAACAGAGACTCTAAATTCCAGCACACTGCTTTGAAAAGGACCGTCTCTGAACTGAAATGATGGACGGCATTCTATATAGAACCACTTATAGACACGTAACCCGTGATCCGAGTAGGCCGGTAGATGACAGTGTGCCATTGTACACTTCAGTCCCACAGGACTCTCTGGAAGCAGTTTGACCCAGTTCAGCAGAACTTAAACACTGCAACTGTTTCCTGAACCAGCTATTAAAAAACACTTCCAGCAGCAGACTTTGCAAGCTCTGCACCCTGCCACTCGCTCCAGCTCCCCTAGGAGCCACAGCGCCTGTGGCTCGGCTAGTACATTGCTCCAGCATACCCTCAGTGCTCAGCCCCCAGCGCTGGCCTCCTCCTCCGAGCTGGCAGTTGTTGCACGCCTGCCAGCATGAATACCAGTGCCTTTTGGCCAGGGAAGAGGTGTCATACCAAGCCTGGGATTTCTGGAATATGATACTAAGATTTCTGCATTAGCCTGATGGAGCTTCTAAATTTCCACCTCAGTTGGTTTATATAACACAACAGAAAGTATGTTAAAAGACAAGTTGCAAAGTAAACAGCTAAAATTTCTGGAGAACCAGAATTAAGACTGCTTATTCCCCTCTTGAGCCTCCTCATTAAAATAAAATCTGCAGAATTACATGTAATTCTAATGTCAGGGCCCCTTACCTTGTTCTCAGTGTTGGCTGGGCATTGCTAACCAAATGGCAAAATATTTCATATTTTATTTTCTCATCACTTTTTAATGCCATACCATATTTACTGTACGGCATTAAAACTCTGCTCCGAAGACAGAATTATTAATGTTTGCATAGACTTTTGAGCAGGTGTTTTTCACTACAGTGACAGCGTGCTTTATAACACATGTAAATTTATCTTCCTAACACCTGAGAAGATAGAGAACTATGTTCATTTCCAGTTAGCAGATAGGTAACTGACACGCAGACAAAATTAACTAAAAAGTCAGCACTGGGTTTTGCTGTATGTTTTAAGGAAGGGCCCACATTTTCAGAACACTGTGCATCACATAGCACAGTGCTGCTCGAAGCCCAGGCTTCCACCAGGAAACACGTGCTTACTGGTCCCAGCTTGTATGTAAACTGGGGGCTTCAAGTAAGCCATCCCTGATATGGCTCCTCTACAACATTAAAACCTGCAGCTCCTTCTCAAACAGACCTTGGCCACAAAGCTAAGAGAGCGACCGGTAGCCACAAGACCTTCCTGTCCTCCCCAATGGGTCAGCCCACCAAAGCACAGAGGGAGCCCTGGGGATAGCCCAGCAGCAGAGACCTGCTGAGCCATGGAAGGCAGGTGCTGCTCCATGCCTCAGACCTGCATGCTAAACTCAACCTTCTTGCTCAGTAAACTTAATCCTACTCTTACAGCAACTGAAAAGAAAGATTTTTAACAGGAAAGGATGGGAAACCTTAACAATAAGCAGTTCCATCAATCCTTTTCTATATATAAAGTTAATGATGCTGAATTGTAAAATTATCAGAGAATGAAGCAATAATTTTACGAAATAGAGAGCTAAAATAGACTCCAAAGGATTAACATCCACAGTAGATTATCCCCTCCATACTAAATTGGGTAATGGATTTCTCTCAATAGGATATTTCTTTATAGCTGAAGCATGAGATACTCTTTTTAAAAAGATCTGTAACATCTTACTTTACATATGCTTTCTGTTTCCTATTGCTATTTGCTACAGTCATTTAAAACTAGTGATCTTGACTGATGACACAGGCACGTATTCTTGTTGAGATGTTTTAATATAATGGGGAGGAACACACAAGCCACACATGATTTTGTTTAGAAAGATAGAGCAGAGTTCTCTGCTTGAAGATTTCTGGTCGCTATGGAGTACAGTGGGACTCAGGTAAGCAAAAATAGCATTGTGGTTAAGATATTGGACTGCACTTGGAAGACATCTTCTGGTTCCTGGCTCTGCTGCAGACATCCTGTGTGTTCTTGGATAAACGCCTCTTGTGAGGCTAGTTTCATTTATGTGCTCATGCACATAGTAATGAGCCTCATAAACAGCCTATAAATATAATCACTTGAAATAATTTTTAAGGTACAATCTCTCATACTCAGTGAGGGATTTCATGTTCTCTTGGGAAAAGAGAAAGTGTTTGCAAGGCTAAAGGCATGAGACGGGTTTGGATCTATCTCAATTTCAGTGGCATCTGTGTGCACATTTAAATTTGGCATCTGCAGACCATTATGATAAAAAAGAGTCTGCATTATTTGCACTATTTCTCATTTTCTTTCTTGGACTGGGATTGTTCCTAGTTACAGGAATTCAGACTGTAGCAAGCAAGGAGAAACACACATATAGATGATGATATCTTTGAAGTATGCACTGGCTCTGTGTCCTTTTTGTTCAAGATTCTTGGAAGCATCCTGTAAAAATCTCTGTGCATGCACGACAGTTGTTCTTATTCACACAGAGCTACTGAAAATCACAGACTCATATGTACACCTCGAAGTTACACACCTCAACACACACAATGTGTGTAGCTATCCAGTTCACAACTTCACAGGAAGGGTGGTCCTAGAGCAAATGCAGATCTGCCAAATCTGCTAGCTAGGGTGGTGTTTCACTATGGTGCTAACTATTCCTTTGCTGCTTCAGGGGCTTTGTTGGTGCTCGGGCAGCCTCTGCTACAGACGTCCAGTAATCCCAGGTAAACAACTGCTGCTTGCAGCCGGTCTACATCAGGCGAGCAGCAAGTGCAATACACCATGGACCCTGGGACTAGCCAGCAAACACAGACTGTGCCGAGGTTAGACCACCATAGTACTTCCAATTTTGTTTCTCAATCCTTCTTCAGCCTCTTCCTTTTCGACAAGAATGATCTCCTCCAACATATATCTTTACATAGATGTTGACCCTCTGTGGCTTAGATAAAGCAAAAAGTAATGGGAATAAGTAAATTAAACGAGTACATTTTGTAAGTCTATATCTATTGTCTGCACCTACCACCTATGATTCTGCAAAAATACAGCCACCTGCTTTCCAGGGTACACATGCCTTACTTGGGATACGTCACTATAGAAACTTTTTTCTTCTTTTTATTTTTTAACTTTCCATATCCAGTTAAAAAGCTATGCACAAGCAGTCATTTCTGTATGGATTACTTACAGGCAAAATGGTGTCTGTGTTTGAAAACTCACCCCATCAGGAATACGTTTGCCATAAAGCAGAGTTTCATAATATGAAAGTGTAGCTGAAGACGCTCTTGATGATAAGCTAGGAGCTAGCATTCATTATTCATTTGTAAAGTTACCATTGTCTCCCTTAAATCTCTATAGCATTCCTTGCATCATGTTACTGTTTTCAAATAACTAGAAATGCCAATACCTTAATGAATCAGACTACTACTAAATAGCCTAAGATTGTTTGAATACCCCCAAAAAATTATCAGTTCCTAACATAAAAGGGAGCAGGCAAGAAGACAAAATTAAGGACATAAGCAAAAGATACCTGCTATCTCCAAATAAAAAGCATCTGTTTAGATGAGATGCAATGCAGCTAGAAAACCTCTGCCTGCAGCTTTTACAAGAGCTGATAATTCAAATGTGATCACTTATACATGCAAAGAAAAAAGCAAGTACATAACCACTCTGTTAACGTATTTCCCGCCCACCCACCCCCCCACCCACGCCCCACCCCGGGATCGGAGCCCTAGTGCATTATAGTTACTGAAGTGAATTCAAGTTCATTTAAGGGCAAAGGTATGTTTCTGGAACTACCCCTGCTGTCTGGTCTGTCAGAGAATTAACAGCCTTTGCAATTAGGAACAGAGCCTTACCAAGCAGCATCCTTTTGTAAGAGAAAGGAGAGAAGACATGAAATGAAGAACCAGTGCCCTCTTTCCTTGCCTTTCAGGAATGGTCTGAGCTATTAGTTAAGTGCCTCAGCACTGGGATGTCTCAGTAACAATAAGGCCTGTGGCAAAGCAAGAATCTTGACACTCCCAAGAACTTGTTAATTTTGGCAAGTAAGTTATGTCTGGGGAGCTGAAGTGGAGAAAATGAGGGTGTAAAAATGTCTCATTGCAATATTATAACATTATGAATAACATTCAGAATGCCATCGGATACCTTCCAGAAGACGACTACTGATACAGGAAAAAAAAAAAAATTGGCTCATATTTTATTAAAGCTGAGGACACAGTGACAGCTCAACAGTAAACTGTATGTAACAATTACTCAATTACAGGTTTTACAGCAAGCTTGGATAGTTTTGCTTGTATCCTTTTGGCATTCTTTTTTTTTTCCTTTTTTTTTTTTTTCTGTAATGTAACAACAAGGGCATTGCTCATGTTCACTGAAATACCTCCAACTACATACAAGCTGTCATCAGTATCACATTTACCACTGTCTCACAACACCCCTATATTGCTATTTTCTAATTTTTAGGGAAATACATTTAACATACATGCACAGAGTAAATCCAAACTGAGCCTTAAATAATCTTGTTCAGGGCAACAGAGAATAATGACTGTGTCTTCAATGAGGGGCATAATTACAACAAGCTGTCAAAGGAAACTTAAAGAAGGTTTTGGGGCAGGGGGAATTAAAAGCTATTTACCTCTATCAAAGCAGAATGAATAAGGGTAATGAATAATAACCCTGAGAAAATGACAACAAAGGGGAACATTCTCAGCACCATGAGTGGGAAATTAATCAAGTCCCTCTTTTGTTAACAGGTGCTATTGTTAACAATAAATTCCCTGTGTTCCACCCTGAAAAAGCATCCTTAATATCAGAAAAGAAAAAGTTCTGAGAAGTAAACAAGAAAAATGCTACCTTGTCCTTACAATGCATCGTTTGCAAATGTCTCAAAGCACCTTTCCATTAAATACAGTAAAAGAAATACCAAAGCTCAGTATCTTATGGCATTTTGATTTAAAATTATGGAGAAAATTCAATGTCGTAAATTAACCAGTAGGCAATGGAACCATGACTGTGAGATCCATTTGGACACCACCAAATGATTTTCAGGAAACTTCATGTAACAGCTAACCAGTGTGCCTACTGGAGATCGGCAGACTTGGACATCTTGATTACATCTACAGCACCTCGGCCCCCTAAGCCAGGGAATACTTACTTCAAGTCAGAGCAGCACAATGCAGTTCTGTAAACAGAAGACCGAAAATCATGAAACCCTTAGTTCTAAAATGGGATCCAACTGTGCCCCTTTTTCCTGTCGACAAAAAAGTTAATGAACCAACCTAACTCACCCGCCCTCTTCTCCCTCTCTGGCAGAAAAAGTGGTATATAACTACCAGTCTCAGTGAAATGTTGGGTGGATTAAATAAATTAGCATCTTTAACACATTTTGAGGAAGAAAATGCATTAAATATTATTGAAATAGTGAGCAGAAGATCTTTTCAAGGGGAAATACTAAATTTCCTTTCTTTATATATCAATTACTCATTAATGCAGCAAAACAAAGAAAGATTAGATTTGACAGTTCACAAGGAATGGTTTTCACTGTTACATATGCTCTTAGTTTGACACTACAAATAAAAATGTTTCCAAACCATTCCTGAGGGCTACAATTTTAAGACTTTCTGTGCAAATTATCTTCTCTAATGTCCAGTCCAGCTTAGTCTTGTATAGTTATCTATACTTAAGAAATAGGCATGCACGAAGCATGTTACTGCTATTCCTTGTAAAACTATTTAAGGACAATTAGTTTAGATGCTTAGTCAATTCAGGGATTATGAAATACATTTTGCACTTCTACACCTTCAGATTTATCGAAAAATCTAAAACAAATCTAAATCTTTTCATTAAAATAAATCTAAAAGAACTGGAAAATAAAAGCCACTCCCACGCGAAACGCCAAGAGTATTAACTGTTCTGCATGAAAGAGCTAATGCGAATGCCCAAGAGATCTCTGTTTTTTAATGAAAAGCTGTGAAAAAGGCAGATGAAGGTGGTATATCAGATCATAAAACCATGATCTTAACAACAGTTCAGGAAAATGAAACACAAGAGGCTCACCTTGCCAAGATCATTTTTCTCTTTATATCATATATCAAATCTAAAAATTGCAGTAATTGAAGGTTAAAAAACCAAACCAAACCAACAAAAAAACCCCAAACCCAAACCAAACCAACACCCATTCTTCACTTTTCCCATTTAGGCAACTGCTGTAGTTGTGGCAATGGATGTAGGTAGCTGAATGCCAGTAGCTAATATCAATGAGACTGAATAGGAGGGTGGCATTCAGGAAAGACCCTCTAGGAAGAAATGAGCTGTGTGAGGAAAACATGAGAAACCTTTTGCAGAATGCAAGGCACAAAATTACTTTTGAATCTTGCTCTTCTTTTAGAAGCTATCTGAAAATAAATAATGTTTTCTAGTAACCGTAAATAATTGTTTTAAAAGGAGAATGGTCCTGTATAAGCAATCTCAGTGTCAAAGTCCAAAGAGAGAGAGCGTTCTAAAAGGCGCAAAGTCCAATTTACTCTCAAGCCAGGCACATTCCTCCTCTGTTGGCTTTGGAAAATCTTCCCCAAAAAGCTTTCAGAGGGTTTTTTTGATATGCACTTTTGCTTCATGTTGAACAAATATAATTAAAAGTAATGGTACATAAATGTGAGAGTCGTGGGACTTGGATAAATCAGTGAACCTACACCAAGTTATTCTGTGTGCGTATTTGGCCCTTAAGCGAGATTTCACAGGAACATATACAAACATTATATTGCGTATTAACTTGCTCTGTTTAGAATATGACAGGAAAGTTGATCCAATCCCGCTGAATTCTGAAGAACCAATATATGTCTTGAAGCACAGGAAAATAAATCTCTTTTACCCAAACTACATGCTTAGAATACATCCAAACTTTCTGTGTGTCACCAGCCATGCTGAGCAGGCAGGTCTATGATTTCTAATCTAATCAACCTTAGAGTGATCGTGAAACCAACAGCTGTGTCTGAGCAATTGGAAAAATAGATACAGAACAAAGGGGAAGACCCATCTCAACAGGGCTTCTCCCTCAAGTGCATAAACTCAGCTTCAGTGGAAAGTATAAATATTTCATTCACTATTTTGTACTGTATTTCTCCTGTGATTTGTGCTCCAACTACTTTCTTTGAAAGGTACATTAATGTCTTCTTTCAACAGCATCCCTTCTAAACTTTTCCCCTTGCTTAATGGGCCTGAAGGGATTAAACCTTTAGCTAAAAAATGCATCTGTTGTACATAACATCAGTATTAGACTATCATAATACCAACTCATTTATTTTCATTTTGTGGAAGTATACCTTCCCTTGAGAATGATGCTACAGGGTATATTTCCTTCCTGATGCTTCCTTTCATGTATTGTGTGATATTAAGGAGAAACACTTGTATTCAGACATCAGAAGCCCAAGGTCTGCTTTTTGCCTTGCATTTTGAGGCCACATTATACCAGAAAGATAGCTAGGCTGACTAGGAAAGAGCTCCAGAAATCCTGCCTGTCTCAGAGAACAACTGGTGCATGTTCTTTTTGCTTTTCATGGTTCTGGATACTGACTAGACAGAACTGACTTACATTTGCTTTTGGTTTAGGCAACTTCCTTGTGCATAAATTAGAGAAAGCTGAGCTTAACAGTGAGGTCAGGTGTGATGTCACTGCTAGAACACATACCACAACAGTCAGTATCAGCACAAACAATGGTGCCATACATCTTGTATTGGGCAAGGCTTTATCTACGCGGAGTTACAGCTACGGCAGTCCTTTGGTTTTGCATTAAGTGGAATTCGCTGCAAGGAGTGCTCACAGTCTCCATCACACACAAAATCAAGACCTGGTAATTAAAACAGCCTTGAAACCAAGAAATCTGAGGGACTACAGTTATCAAAACTAGTAACTATAATTGTTTACTTTAGTAACTTATCTTTGGTAAACTAACCAAAATTTTTAGTTTACCTGAATGGAAAGGTGTTACTTCATTTGTAAACTAATGTAACATTAAGCCAGCTAAGAGAAATTGTGTGTATTTGGTGGCTGAATCATAAGGGTCTTTCATTTCCTAAACAGAAACACAATGGTTCAGTGGGATTTTCAAAAAGCATCTGGACACTTCTCCAGGGTACATCTGTGTAGAATCTGGGCAACTGCATGTCTTCAATCACTGGCATATAATTTGGCTGATTTATCCCCTTTCACACCTATATGTCAAAGCCCACCTGACTTCCCAACACATTTCTAATCAGTATAGTAATGGCAAAAAGTATTGCACATATGGCTGGAGATCAGTAAGTTCTTTCAATATTTTCTTTGAAAGAGCACCGGCACAGTGCAAAGCATTTCCTAGATACCCACAGAGGTAAACTCTGCTGGAGATACAGCTGCTTCAGGTGACAGCAGGAGCAACCCTCAAACCTGGGTGCAGTTTTATCTCTTCTCAGTGAGAGGTTAAAACAGCCAGCTTTCTCTCATTGCCACAATAAGCAGGATACAAAACAGTATTTCAGAGAGAATTACAAGGAGGCAATCACTTCTGTTTGTTATATAGCACCTTCACATAGCATCAGGTAACATTACACACATGCTGGCAGCATTTAGGACAGAAATATGTGAAGACAGAAACAGTACAGCACCTTGATGCTTTTAGTGTGAGAATTATCATACTGGGGGGGACCAAGAGAATGACAACTACCTCAAGCATTTAGGTGGATCTGAAATGCATCCATTCCCTACCCAACAGCAACAAGGAGTAGCTAATACACCGGACACTTCCTGCTAGGACTTGTTGAAAAGAAATTAACAGCTGCCTCTAATATTTCATAAAAAAATGAACATTCCCAAACATGCCAGGTTGTCATACTTTATCTTGGTTTTGTTAGCATACTGTGAAGAACTTATGTGTCGTGATATAATTCCACAAACTCACTATGGGGAAGGATTCTAGTTTTGTAAAGAAATTACAGAGGTTGCATGTTGAAGGATAAAAACGTAAGATAGCTACTTTCCTATTAGAGTGAGAGGAAGGACAGTCTTAGGCAAAATTTTCCAGGGGCAGTTCTGAAGGAGCAGTTTGTGGAATAGAGTGGAGAAGAGTGTTTAATTCTCCAAGCTAACATGATAGCAATCAGGAAGAAACACAGAGCCAACGCTTAATGGTTCAAATGGAGATGTTGGCAAGGAGCTGTTTTGGAAAGAGACAGATCTGCAGTGGTTTTGACTCAATTTTAGTCTACGTTGAACTGAAAAGTCAGAGCGCTAGGAGTAAAAATGTACCAAATTTTCCCAACTGTTTCTTCATGCTAGCCTTTTGCATGATCCTGAACACTTCCAGGTCTAAGGGCAGTCATCAGTCTTACCTTAAGAGAAATTTAAGATGTCTGTTAAATAACAAAGGCAGAGGATGGAGGCAGAGGATGGAAAGAGCCATTACTTCTCTCACTCACTCAGAAAGTAGATTACACAGCCTGCAGTAAGTTTTCAATGCAACAGACTTCCTAGAGTACACAAGTGTGTTAATCAATACTTCAAATGTGTCTAAATGTATAACAGGCTTCACTTTTTGAGAACTCCTATTATCCGAGAGGGGGGTTAATGAATATTAGCACAAAGCACAACTATGGTTGCAAAATCCTAAAATGACAGGGAGAAGAAAATAACACCAACTTGGAATCACCGCAGGCTTAGCCACTGAATGATGCTGTGAAGGGCACAGTCCCTGTTGACTGAAACTAGAGATGAATTCAAGCCACACAAATTCCAGCTCAGTTTCAGACTTGCCATTATTTTTGCAACCCTGCACAAATCAGCAATCTTCTGTGACTGGACTGCCCTTGCTGTCCTTCTTTGTGCCAGTGCAAGCAGTGGAATAGTCTGCTCTGCCTAACACATAGAATCACTGAGAAAGAAACCTATGCTTTTTACCCTTTTCCGTGACTTTCTTGTTTACTGAAAAGTTTTTTCCATTAACAAGAAAAAGTAAATGCATTTGACTTCCGTCTTGCAGCAATGTATGGTTGCATAATCTTTCAGTCTCGTCAGCTTACCCAGTTGTCTTTCATCTTCCCTGCATAGCATCTGTTTTTCAAAGACAACATATTCTCCATTGTTGTCTTGGGACTACACTGGGACATCTTCCCCGAGGAAGACATTTTCTTGCTGTTTTGCCTTGTGTAAATTAGCAGCGACATCCTCTGAGATTCTTGCTAAACCTTCAGGGCCAATTTTCCTTTGTAAGGTGTTTGACTAAGGTGTCAACTGTGTTTTCGCACTGGACGGGCAACACATACTGTTTTGCTGGTGTTTTCATTATGCTGAACTATAAAAACCAAGGGACAGTGTGAAAAGCAGAGCATAACAGTATTGTATTATAAATATCAGCATCTGAAATATTTTCATGTTCATTTATCTCAGCATATGGACAGGATACCTGAGTCAGGGTGGCAACTGTTACTAGATTACTCTTTTCCATACCACCAATACATGCCCAGCAAAAACATACAGCCCTATTGCGCAACTTTGTGGTCTGTTTTACTTCACCCTCAGCTGATAGTTTCCATTTATTTTTGACATCACAGTATAATGTGGAAACTTCTGAGACCAAGAACTTTATTAGAACATAAAAAAATGACATTTTTTGGTTCTTCCTCCATTACAGAGAAATGTTCAATTAGAAATCAACAAAAGAGACCAAATCCTCAATGTTTTGTATCTGGGCACTTTTAGAAAATTGACCCATTCTGAACTGCCTCTTGTTAAGCACTGAGGATTAAATTTGCTTATCAGTTTTGAAAATATGGATGCCTCTATCTATCAAACTCCTTTTACATCCATAGCACTATCTACACATTTAATAAATCTGAGATGGGTCCAAGACTATATCAGTCTTCAAACATCGGCTGTGTATATTAACTGCCACTTCTTTTTTCAGAGTGTATTTCACTCATGGACAAAGTAATTGGACCACTGGGTAGGTATAATGCTACAGCCATGACTGTTTCCACAGAAAGCCCCTTTCTGATTACATTTTAAGTTACTTTACCACAAGTCTCTTTCATCAATAAGTGTTGACATTTGTGCAGCAACGGAGGATTACTTGAATTATGTAGAAAAGAAATACATGAAATTACCATTACTTGTGATGGCAGGCCAGAAGGGCTATAAAAGAAATAAGCACCTGAGTCAGGTAAAAAGTTTGAATATGTATGTAATATGAGAATATTGTCAGTCATAAGTACTCTGTTCTAGTCAAATCTGCAATAAACACCACCACCCAGGCTGAGCTTCAACTTGTCAAACGGATCAAAACCAAAGCTGTGCATGTGAACTGAAAAGTAAAAAAAAAAAAAAAAAGCTCCATCAGGCAGTAGTATGTAGTTCACCTTTCAAGTAAGGAAATAATGACTCTGCATGCATGCCTTTCTGCAGGATGACGACTGCAATTTTTGTGGAGCGCAGAAAAGGTAAGACCCTGGAAGTTAGATTTGGTTTCTTATCCCTTAAGTTGGCACATAACAACAGCTGTCCTAAGGATTACTAACAGGAAACAAAGGCTGGAAACTCTGCAGAGATTTCAAGGTATCACAGAAGCTGAAGTTGAAAAGACTGAATCAGTATTGGGTCAGCCAGACCAGCATCCCTCTCACCGCAGGCACAGCATCAGCCCAATTTCCTTCGCACTGAAAGTCAGGAATCTCCAGGCAGTGATGTTTGCCATGCTTCAATAGGAAGATCATTTCATTATACTGCTAGGGTCAAATTCTAAACTCTGATGTATTAATATAAAGCTACTCCATCGAAAGCAGAAGAACTGCTTCAAATTATTATATACAAGGAAAATTACTATTTTTACCTGAATATAAGGAGACAATTATTTTTATTTATTTCCATGTGCACTCTTTTTTTAAGAGGACAAGTATGACCTTGAATTCAAGGAGAACTGAACATGCTTATATCCTGTAACAGAGAAACTCAGCCTTCCTCCGTCTTCCTCTGCTCTCCCATCAGATCCCTGCCTGATTTCACAACTCATGATCATTGCTCTCCAAACCCTCTCCCTCCCAACCCCCTTTTAAGTGCTGAGTGAGAGAGACAGCAGGAGCTGGAGCCTCCACTGAAATCCTACAAGCCTACCTCACGCAAGGGCAAATCGGATGCTGAGCAGCCAGATCTTGCTGAATTCCTGCTGGCTGCCTTGCACAGCAGCAAGACAGTGCAAAACGGCTGATTGACAGTGACTGGCTCCTGCCTCATGCAAAGATAAGACACTGCTCAAATGTAAGGCCATATATATTGTAGAAAAATTTCCTTGGAAAAAAAAATATTCTCTTAACATTCAGATTAATACGGAATTGGGAATTCGTGTGTCCTTTTGATTTGGATTTGAAAACTTGAACTTACCTTTTGGGGAAGCTTCATGAGGTAAAATTCCATCTCCTCATTCCACAGTCTAAACCAATATATTCACAGACTTCAGAAGTCATTCAGAAATTGTATTTGGCCAAATGAATACACAGTTTCCATCATCCTTCCTAGTTAGCTACTTAAGTGACCAATTTTTTTCAGAGGGACTCATTTCACATTGCACAACTACTCCTGTTGCTCTTGTCTGTAAATAATTTAACAAATAGGTTCCCTAGAAATGGTCATTTAAATTGACCACCAAGAGTGATACATTTTTCCTTCGTACATATACAAAATACAATACTTTCCTCAAGAGGAAGAAGGTAATCAATTTTATTTTAGCACAAATTTCACCCAAGCTATATTTCTGTAAAGTCAACATTCTTACTACTTTCCAAAAAACTTCTTTTAAAAATATCCTGTATTTGCCGTACCTAAGGATCATACCAAAGCTTTGAAGTGATTTCATACAGCCAGCCACTAGCCCGAAAAAAAATCATCTGCAAACTTCAGAAGCTACAGAAATTCATCACTTCTTTTAGTTGATTATATAGCTAAGATTATACAAAACAAATTTTAATTATTGCTAAAGAGCAACAGAAGTGTAAATTCAAGCTGCGTCTCACAGAAAAAAATTAAACAGTCTATAAATAGTATCTCAAAATAAAACGCACTAGCTACGCTGTGCTAAAAATAAATGATCCTGCTATTATTCTAGTGAGAGAGTAGATACAGCTCATGACTACATAGCTACCACAAGAAATCCTCAGTTTTGCTTGTGGAAAAGGACAAAATAGTGATTTCTACTCTGTGGTAACATATCCTCTTCTCATTTTAATGGTAGTCAGACCACTGCAAGATATCCAAAATACGTAATTGCCAATTCAGGCAACCGTTTTAAACCCACCAAGATGTTAATTAAATGTTTCTTCCCAGCATGCATAAATACACCATGGAACTTATTTGCTAGAAGATAGCAAATAGACCAAAAGTGTGGAAAGGTTGACAAATCTTCAGACCGTCAGTAGTTACAAAATACTATGATTTACATATAACTGGGATAAGGAAGTCATACACTGCCAAGGCTGAAAACTGCATTAGTGGAAAGATCACTACATAGGCCCAATTCACAGCCTGTACTCTGACCTCTGGGCTGGCCTAAGCCTGCCTGGGTGCTCCTGCATATCCACAGGCATGGCCAGGAACTTCTCTCCACCACTCTGCAGGACACACGGATTGGGACATCGTGGTTGAAATGACCTTGCTCTCTCCTGAAGCCCCAGGACATGCGAGAAGACTCATTTCAAAATGAGAAGAGAGCTAACTGATAGACCACTACACAGTAAACATTTTGGAACTGATGGAAATAGGGAATTGGTTGGTGACCTGCTAGGAAAGAAAGATTATGATCTGCCAAGGACCAAAATTGTGATCAGAATATAGGGCCTGTTTTGCAATGTGATTTAGCCAAAATTTGGCCCGTACAGAGTAACTATAGTCTGTAATTAATGTACACTTTGTGTATTATTTATTTTATATCTTATTTTAATTGCAAATTTTATTTAGTTATTTCCCTCACATTTAAATAAAAAAAAAAATCCTTTTCTTTCACATACCTACCAGCAGGGGCAGTTGTCTACCTCATTGAACATTTTATTACCCCAATATGAAAGAGAAGGAAGATAACAGAAGTGATGGAAAATGTTTACTTGATCTGACAATGCTCTATACATACTGGTAGTCTTCATACTTTAACAATTTTACATACTTTAACAAAACTAAACCTAACTTTTTGTCCTAAAACCAAAGACTTTGCTGTATTTCAAATTTATTCAGAAAAATATCATAGGAATAAGCATGTCTTTTAAAAAAAAAAATCCTAAAATACTTTTTAAGAAATGTTTCTCCTCACGTTTCAAGCTATTTGTTACACTTGATCATGAAGGCAGTTCTATATACACTCGAGTTACTGATGACTAATGGAATATTTCACTGGGAGACTACAAAAGTATTTACAGTTCAATTGTTTGTTCAGATGAGAGGTATCAAGTGAGTTGGCACCAGCTGATATAAAACCTCTGAAGGCACTGAAGTCCTTCTACCATCTTATCTATCCAGTTCCTAACCCTTCATCCCATGGGCAGCTTGACTTTAGCTTCCATACAACTAAAGGGCTATTGCAGCCATTACTGCTTCAGGCAGTGTCTCACCTCAAACACTACAGGAAAGAGGTATTTCACACCGAGCACGGGGTCCTGCCCTGGGGAGGGACAGCCCCTGCACCAGCACAGGCTGGGGGGGGGGCTGCTGGGGGGCAGCTCTGCAGGGAAGGGCCGGGCGGTGCTGGGGGACAGCCGGTTGCCCGCGGGCCAGCGGTGGCCCTGTGGCCGAGAAGGCGGGTGGGACCCTGGGGCGCGTTAGGGGCAGCGTGGCCAGCGGGTGCGGGGAGCTGATCCTGCCCCTCTGCTCGGGCTGGTGAGGCCCATCGGGAGTGCTGGGCCCAGCGCTGGGCTCCCCAGTCACGGGAGACGGGGAGCTGCTGGGGAGGGCCCAGCGGGGGCTGCGGAGCTGGTGAGGGGCCTGGAGCACCTCCCTGGTGAGGAGAGGCTGGCAGAGCTGGGGCTGTGGAGCTGGAGGAGGCCGAGGGGGGTCTCACCCGTGCGTACCAACACCTTAAGGGTGGGTGGCAGGAGGACGGGGCCGGGCTCCTTCCAGTGGTGCCCAGCAACAGGACCGGGGGCAACGGGCACAAACTGCAACACGGGAAGTTCCAGCTGAATATGAGGAGAAGCTTCTCTACTTTGAGGGTGACAGAGCCCTGGCGCAGGCTGCCTGGAGAGGTTCTGGAGTCTCCTCTGGAGACATTCAAAACCTGCCTGGACATGACAGTGCAACCTGCTGTAGGTGAACCTGCTTCAGCAGGGGGTTGGACTAGATGATCTCCAGAGGTGCCTTCCAACCCTGACCAACCTTTGATTCTGTGACCTCAATACAGGCAAGTGAATAATTTCATTTCCACGAAACAGCAATCTATCTTTCTAAGGAAACCCTCACTCTCACATGCAACAATTATGTATTCTTTCTCGTTTTGTACCAGTAAACCAGCTCCTACTTGCAATTTTAATTTTGTCCCCACTAACCATGTATTAAATTGTTAAAAATACATTTCCCTTAGGCTGCCCCTCACAGGAACCGCCTAAGGGAGGAGTTCTCCATAAAAATCATTGAGGACAATTGTTCTTCCCATCTTTCCTTAGAATTGCTGCGATGCCTCCAAAAATGTTGGTATTTAAAAAAAAAAACACAACAATTCTGGCTCAGAAAGCACCCCAGCCGCAAGCTCTTGGAGGCTGGGAGAGCAGCGGTGTCCAGGACTGCGAGGTTGCCCTGCTCCCATACCATGTCTTAAGTCATCTGTGTTGCCACTGGTGAAAAGCAATAACTGGATCAGACAGACCTCTGCCTGAGCAAAATCTTACATTATTCTCACACCACCAGCTGCCTATACCCCTGACCAACACCATTGCATGGTTTCTTTGCACCACTCTATCTTTTTCTGTCTGCGTGCTTGCTGTCTCTTGTGCCAGCCCATAACTCGCTTGTGGCCAGCATGGCCTTTCTTGCTCTTTGCCGGTTCAGAGGCAGCCTGGCCTCAGAGGGGCTTGCTGTATGCGCTGGGGCCCCAGGCTCGGAATTTATGAAAATGAAACACCACAGCAGCTACAAGGTAATTTCTCACCAGATAATCAGGCTATCTTTGAGGTAATATTTTGAGATTCAGCCACAATCGTCTTCGCAACCCTCAGACTTTTCAAGTGAACTGGGGAGTCCAAGCACAGGGAATAACACGCAAAGCCACTTCAGCAGCAAATGAGTTCTTCCTGCCACTTGTCTGGCAGAAACTTCCAAGTCTGTCCAGATTACCTGAGCCAAACCTGCACACCCCCGGCTCTGCCCTTTGAAGAACATCATGGGAAAATACCCAAAATGGAAAGAAGTCTGAAGCATAAAATGGCCGATTCAGACTACTTGCATGAAAATGAAGGCTAGAAAAAATGTGAATGCATGTATTTAGGGAGTTATATTAGAGAATAATATTTAACAAGCTGGTGAAAATTCTTACTCTGTCATGATATTACTAGTGAACAGGTACTTGTGAACAGCAGGCAAAACTAAGGGTACTTACTGAACTCTCCCTCCCCAAATAAATATTCTTCATTTTTTCAAAATGTCCTGTGTCTAATAGATATTCAGTCAGATCGCTCCCATTTTTAGGATGGTAAACTATTGTCAGGAACATGTAGAAATGCCCTAAACTTCCTGCGGCATCAGATCAGGACTCATCATCAAATTCTCAGAGCTGTTCCCTTTACATGCTTATTTAGATTTGAAACTACAGTTGTGCTGGTGGCTGGCTTATGTAGCGCTCCCAGCTTGCTATTTATTCACAGCAAATAGAGCTCAAATAGTAAGTGCTTCTCCTCTGTACCCTAAAATTAATTCTGATAGATGACTATGGAGCATTATAAATAGTTTAAAATGCAAAACCAAATAAAAAAAACCACAGCCCTCCCAACTACGGCACCTCCTGCTTACATGACTGATGGCAGGATTTCCACATATGCAGGGAAAGGTGGCTCTTCAGCTGGAATGAGCTGTCATATTAAGGTAAAGTAGAAATTTGCCATTTAAATCTGTAGCTGATTTCTACATCATCTGAAACATTACAGATTACATTTCTCATTATGAAGAAAACAAAATCACTTGGGAAATTAGTTTTACTTCTCACCTTCTTTGTGTTAAAAGCAGAATGTAAAAATCTGAAATGAAAAACAGGAATAATTGACAGACTATTTCCCCAGTGAAGGGTTATTATGGGAACATATAAAAATGGACAAGTATTCTAAATTCATCCTATAAAAAGAAAGCAAAAAACTTCTTTTGTTTGTTTTATGCAGGTATCAAATAAAAATCTTTCTGTCCTACAGCTTACAGACTTGAAAAGCCACTCTAAAATATTCTGTTAAGATCTCACTTATCATCAGTGCTGAATTCAAATGAGTTTCAAACATACTAGACTATCACTTTGCAACATATTACTTACCCAGGCTTATTTTAATTTTCATCCAGCGCTACTAAAAATTCAGCTCTCCTCCTTTGCCACATCATTGTATACATAATGAACCTCATGATTTCTTCCAGGCACAATCTATTGCTTTGGGTTTGACTTTCAGGTAGTTTTTCCCAAGTCATTTTTCAGTAAATGAAGAAAGCCCAAATACAACAACTTGCCTTACAAGATTTGTCATCTTATTTTATTACAAGACAGGATACTTGGGTTTTTAAAGATTAATGTATTGACTAGGTCTTTGCAGAGCATAGGCTTCAGAAGCATCCACCCTCATGTCACCTCTAAGACGTCCATCAGCAAACTCTTCTGGAATTAAAAAAACAAACAAACAAACAACCAAAACCAAAAACCTATGTAACTTCTCTAATTCATAGATCAAATTTGTGGAGGCCTCTTCTGGAAGTCTGTTGAAAAAGCACTTCTTGACCAGGTCAGATTTCATTTGACTTAGCACTTCAACTTTCAAAGTGAGAGATCAAACATGTTGGGGAAAAAATATCCCAGATGTTGCAGGGAGATCCATGTGGGGGGCCCACCTTCATCCCTACCTCAGCCAACTGTCTCTACGCACACAGGTTTAATGCTGTCCCAGAACTGATACCAGTTTCAAAACATCAGGATGGCTAATGGCAGGTATTAACAAACCATTCTACTATGCAGGAAAATGCTACAGAAAAAAAAAGGGTAATACCTTCTGGTACATTTAGCGAGGTGGTGGTTAATATGAAACATGAGTGCCAGTCTCAGTAATCTTTCTCATTTAATTTCACTGTACATCAGTTTTCCTAAGCTATAAAGGAAATGTTCCCCCACTGAAATACTGAGGATAACTGCCAATACTTGTGGGATGCTACAGAATCGTTTCATTAATTAATCTGAAAATCATCATCAACTGAAGTGCAGGGGAACCTCACAATTCCTGGCTCTAGAGCCTGGGCTGCTTTCAACAGCCCACATTGACTCAAAGGGGGCAAAAGCAATTTGCAAATAAAAACAGTGGTGAAAATATATCTTCCACAACCACTAAAATAATTTCTAAAAGTTAAGAAAAATAAATTCACAAGAAGTGTTAAAGTAAGCAAAAGAAATCAGCAAAGGTATTTCCATAAGACAGAGCTGGGTGCTGACAGAAGAGTTGAGGGATGAATTCCAGCTTTGTAGAGCTCTGCAAGTGGGTGGCTGTGTTAAATATACTTTATTCCAGCATTTCTAAGCATTCTGAACACTTCTAACAAAATAGTGGGAAATAAGAACTATCCACAATTGACAGAACAAGTGTAAGCAACAGCAACCATACAAGCAATTATGTAAAATGTGTCTAGGGAATTTCCCTCCATCAACTGAGAAAACAACACTGAAGAAAACCATATGGGGATGGAATATAACATGAAAATATTTTAACTGTTGCTTCAATAAGAAGAGCGCAAGGATTTTCTGTGGGAGCATTCTTATAGATGCCATTCCCTACAGACTATGCCTTTGTGTCCTTTACCAATTGCAGGAATACTGGTATTTTTATATTAATATTATTTAAGAGCAGATACATAAATGAAAGGTGAATTTTCTAACCGCATTCAGAAATATTCCAAACACTGCTACTTATCCATTCTGGAAGTGACGCAGCAGAGTATTATTAAGGCAGCTTGTTAAAATGAAGTGTTACTACCGCTCTCCCCACCCATCCTAGGAAGTCAGTTTATTATCATGCAGTACTCCAGGAAAATTATTGCTATGTTACACTTTTATTTATAGACTTTATTTAATAAAATACTACCAAGATAAAGAATGTTTTTCTCCAAAATTTTAGGTTTAAATTGACCTGTAATGAAAGCAAATCCTTTGTAGATTTTCATTTTATGAGATTTGGAGCCTTTTAAGGATTCATCAAAATATTCAATGGTGTTAATGCCTACACTAATTAATCTCAGGCAGGCTTATTAATTTTTTTTCTCCTTGGGTTCATTTGCTGTTACTACTGCACAGCACTCTCCCCTCTGATGCATAAAATCCAATGGAAGCAAAGCGACTAGCCAAAAATAAGGTCATTTTTGGGTGTACGCTCCCATTTACAGGTGCTGGTCTTTGAATTTTTCACAGTTTGCTGAGCACTTCATTGGGGTTGGCAGATCTAGTGGGTCATATGGTGACAATTCTCATTTTCTGCAGCATCTGAAATGTCCACTCATTGCATCATTGACAGCTAAAATTAGATATTTGGCAAAGCAGCCCTAGGAACTAGGACTTGATTAAGTTGCCTAATTATAGCTGCCTATTGCCATTTGAGATGCCCTAGAGTACCCCCGGCAACCACAGAGGCCTGGCAGGTATCACGCAAAACCTAGGGGAGACCTGTGGTCCTCCAGAGCAGGAGCTGTAAGCAAGGAAGGATAACCCCTACGACATTTCAAATGGCACAGGGAACTTTTGTTTAGACTCAGCTAGGAACTGAACACTACACGTTTGCCACTGGGATACTGAAGCTTGTTCTTGCATTGCATCCCCTCTTTGCAGGCGGGTGCGTGAACTCTCAGTGCTGCTCTGTGCCTGCTCTCCAGCAGGCAATGCAGGGAATACAAAGTATGAAAATAGGTCACAGCAAGCTTTAGTTTTGGGGGTGGAGGGAGGGGGGGATGGGGGGGGTGTGGAGAACCTCTTCCAGGGAACAGGAGGGAGGGCTTGCATACTTTCTCCATATCCATCTCATCACTGTTCACTCAGAGAAAAAAAAGAGATCTGCTTAAGGAATAGTGCATGCTAGTTCTTATTGTATCATGGGTTTTCCTTGGAGGTGTCCAAAGCAGAAACCAGTCTTGCTTAATTTGGGAAATTTGACATGATTACAGACTGGGGTTGATAAGGTTTGTGTTTAGGGATGTCTTGATGGCATCTCTGAAGATTGTAATTCTTCATCCACCTTTCTTTCCTGACAAAATTGTATAAAAGTGGAATAAAAAATTGCTTTATTCTTCTTTTCCACATTAAGCAGAAAATGGCTTTCTGGAGAGTATGCATTTGCACTGGACTCAAGAAAACAGACCCCTGTGGAGCATGAAATGACACTAGGGAATATATTTTCCTTGACATACTGGGCATTATTCATCTGTCTGCGTCGGCTCTCCACCATATCCCCACCCCTCCCCCTGACTTTTTTTTTTTTAACAAAGTTATGCAGTACCTTATATCAGCATTCATTCTTATATTCTCCTTAAAAAAGAAAATGAGCACCAACAATACAGTGGGACAAATAATGCTTATCGTAATAAAAACAATATGGTCTCAAAGAACCAAGTACTATTTGGAAAACAGTATAAAAAAATACAATGCTCATACAGTTTCCCAATGCCCAAAATTTTACATTTACTCATGAAGGTGTAAAATATTTCCTATAAACCTGCTTAAATTACATGAAATCTAATAGTTCGGTGCCCAAGGCAGGGCTAATAAACTTTCCCTGCTTCAGCCCAACAATTCTACTGCCTGAATACACAATACTCAAACACCACCACGGCTAGAGAGTCTGCTGAATATCAGATCTCTTTCTCTAACAAAATAACCCTCATTGAAGCCAATATTTATTCTGACTGGCATATATTTCTGTTCGGATCAGCAACTCATTTTTTTCAAATCTGAATCTAAGTACAAGTGAATGGTCTTATATTTATGATGGGGAAACTGCTTCCAAACCCCTCTGCTTTCTGCATTACCTTGGTCTGTTCAGCTGCACAACTGTTTGGTTAACATGACTATTAGTGATACGAATGAAGTTATTCTGCCCACCGTCATTATTAAATAGTGCACTCAGAGGAAGAGCTAGGAATAGCATGCTTAAAGACTGGCTAAAATGGAACAAATCTTTAAAACCAGTTGTAGTTAATGAACAAAGATATTCATTGAAGTACTTCTCAGTCAGAAACTGAGATGAAAAACTTGCTGCTGTGCAAATGTTATTTAAGATATTTTGGGAGTCAGTGTAGACTGGTGGTGACATGAGAGCCACGGCAAGTCCCTTGTAGTGGGTGACTTAGTGGCGTGATTTGTCACTAGATGGCACAACCTCATGGCCCTCAATCCCACCTTGCTCCTGCCTCCACAGAGAAGGCTGTGTACCCCGACTTCACAAGGGGTAAGTGCAAGAAGCACAGTGACTAAGGCACAGAGTGAGTGAATGCATCCAGAAGTGCTTTGTTTGAGTTGCTTTGGTTTCACTTAAGTATCTAAAAATTTATGCGCCCTGGTTTGAACATTTTATTTTCTTTTCAACTGTTACTCATGTTGTTATAAAAACAGGATCCAAAAAATGTCTTCAGCTTGGCTGAAAACCACATCATAAGTTTCTGCCATCTTCACATTAAACTTTAAGGAAACTTTGTATTTGGTTCAATATTAGTAAATTTAAATGTAAAAATCTAAATATATTGATACTCTATTTAATAAATATCCAACATTTAGCAGTCACAAATGGTTAAAAGTCATTTGAGATACAAGGGATAAGATTTGAGGAATTCTAAAATATAGGTTAACCTATTAGACAAGACTTTGAACAGATTTTAATGAATTACATTTGGATTAAAAAGACTGTGTGTTCATTTATTTATGCCTTATGTTTCAGCTTTGGTCTTAAATCTGTCATAATGCTACATAGAAGAAAAATATTTTAAGATGGAGATGGGAGAGTAGGACAGAAAATGAAAAGGTTGATGAACTGTTCTCCATTTCCTACACTGTAGAAGAAAGGCACACTCTTCCTGTTAAAACCCTGTGGCACCCTGATGCGACTATCACTTCAGTAGCATCTGGCAATGTCAGGTAGAGTTTCTTGAAGGCTCAGATCTTTCAGCCTCTAAAACAGTAGAGTTTTACCGTAACAAATAACCCAAACCAACATTTTTCTGAATCACTGTACCAGGCTGAAACAATCTGGGGAGGCAGCATTTTCAAGGGGTTTTGTATGCATGACACTAGAGAAATGATGTGGCATATGAATCACTAATATACATCTGGTGAAAAGATTCCTTCATTTGACATGTCTGTTGCTTAAAAGTAAACACACAAAGAATTTCACAATTTTAATCTTCTGTTTATCTGAGAAACTAGACACCTATTCCTTATACTTAGAAAGAGATTTCCTGTCAGCATTCATGAATTTCTCTCTTGACCCTAAGCATTGAGAGAAGCAGCCTGAGATATATTGCAAAGCCAAATGTTTAAAGTTTATATCAATATACACGTGGGACAAAGGTAATTTACCCAGCAAAGGAAGAACCCCCTGCTACATTTAATCATGCTCAAGTACATGGGAAAGTGCCCTTATGGCTGTTGTTTCTCCCTGCCTTTTTAACCCAACTACTGAGAAGCCCTTTTCTTCTCATGAAACACCTTAAACCTAAAGCCTAATTAAACTAGTAAAACACCATTAAACCTGGTGAGCAGACTTATCTCCAGCCACTACAGTTTGCAATTAGATTTTGGGAGAGGGTAGAGGAAATCAATGTTAAGTTCACCCCTTAATGAGAACATAAACACTTGCACATTAAAAGATTGTTTTCTTAAAATCCCCACAGGTAGGTGGGAATTCACTTTACTTCTGAAAGAACAAAACATAGCAATGAAACTGGTGGAAAAAACCCAAAAACCTCTTTGTCTCAAGTGAAAAAGGTATTTTCCTTTCTCCCATGATCTCAAGAAGAGCCAGAAGGGAATGGAACAGAAGAACATATATATGTGATTAAAGCAACATGGTTAGGGCAAAACTAGAGTGCCAATTTGCCTCTTTTTAGAACCACAGGAACCAGGCTTGTTTCAGTGTATCCATACAATAGGTAATCAAGACTTAAGCACATGACAAAGAAGTCCATGCCAGAGTCAAACACACCTTTTGGCTACTTCTGCTCGTCAGACCATCAATGAATACAACAGGAATGTGGTGTTGGCCACAACACAACTTCATCAACTCTGGTCATCTAATGGCTTGGCCAATTGTATTCTCAACGCAGAAAGAGCATGTGTATACTTTGGGGGATTTTCACAGGGAAAAACAAAAGTGGGAGACATTCTGTGCAGTAATACAGATCATCACCTCTTCAAACTGGAAGCAGCGTTATAAATGTCCAATATATCAGCAAGGAGTCTCATATGTAGCTGCCGATCTGCTGATACCACAGCTGTCAGTGGACATCACTGTAGAAATCCCCTTGTTGGAGAAACCTCTTCCTCACGAAACGCAAATATTCTGCAAAGCCAGAAAAAGGCTTCTCCTTCCAGCTATGTTATTTACACAGGATGACTCCCAAGTTTCTCCTCCAGTTCCCTGTTTGGACCAGCAACTCATCCCTTTGTGATCACTTACATCTGCTTTTGAATTACATTTGATCAGTTTAAATCAGAATGAAGTACTTTCACTATGGGTGTAGGAAATCAGATGGGTTTAGTCCTCCAGATATCTGACTTTTAAAAATGTCTAAGGGCAGTTTAAAAGGCATTCCTTGAGTGGGAATGACATCTCTGTGGAGTCTGTTTTTTTCTTGGGACTTTTTTGGTGTGTGTAGAGGTAGGGTGTTGGGTTTTTCAGGACTAATTTAAATATGGTGAAAACAGAATTCCTTAAGAATGTTACATGTAAAAATGTAAGTGCACTTTTACAGAAAGAGTTATTTGGAGGTTTTTTCCCTCCTTTGTATTTGACATGTTGTTTATACACACTTTAACTCTTTCCCCAAAAACATAATTTAATTGGCACTTTTTCCTCTGCGTGGGTTTGTCATTCCTTTTTCAAAGGAAGAAAACTTTCCTCTCCCCCTCCCTTTTTTTTTTCTCAACTAAGGAAAAATATTTTTAATTATGCAAGTTACTCTACCCAGAGAGATCATGACCAACGCAAACACCCCTAATGATAACAAAATGACAAAAAAGGGTTTGTTCACACAAAACATCTTAGAATAAAATACCAACATTAGAAGTAATCCTTCAAATCAATTAATACCTTTTTAGTCAGTTAACAACATTTCAATGCTGACTGCCCTTTAAAATGCAGTAATTCATGAAGCCATGCAACTTAGCCTTCAAAAAAGCACTAACATGCTTGGCTTTCTTTTATTAATGTTATGTGATTATGTTTTTTCTACTTCACTAACATTTCAAGAGAAACAAAGTGATTGTCATGTGGTACACTAAGTCCTGGAACAGCAGCACAGCTGTTTATTCCCAGACTCCGAGCATTTTTTAGGTCTACACAGAAGCCTGTATTTTTTCTGAAAGGAATTATACATTTTACCATAAGCACATACAGTTTCCATATTCAGTTTGCCTATTGTAAAATACTTGGCTGTAAAAACAACAAATTAAATGCTTTGTCCTCATTCTATTGCCCTTTTTTACCTTGAATCAACTCCTCTGGTGCAAGAAAAGAGGACAAAAAAAGCCATGGCAGAATCACAAAATTACTCCATTTTGCATTTCAGGAAAACCAAAACGACAAAACATCTGAATCAGACACCCTCTACTGGAAAGCATCAAGCTTATCGCTCTATTCCTGAATAAACTGATGGGGGGAGGGAGGGCATGAACATTTAACTGCCTGAAAAGACTGGTATCTATTCTATAAATCATTGTCTTGCATTTAGGAGGAGGAAAATATTTGATGATTAAATTCTTTATTTCAATGAAGGTGGGAAATGTGCATCTGACTTCTTTCACTATGAAGTGGCAAAAAGAACTCTATTCAAAATTCTGTGGCAACTTGCCTTTAGGATTAGACCAGACCTGACAGGTTTCTCCCAGAAAAGTGCAAGTGTCATACACTTAGCAGCAAGTAAAAATAGGGACTGCAATGAAAAGACTTAGCCATGATACACACGAACAGTAACCTGACTTATGCTCCCCAAAGGTGAGAAAAATGTCTTGAAACTTGAACTAAATTTATTCATTTTGTGTAATTTTCAAGCAACAAATATGCTTGAAGGACACAGCTGCTCTTCAGTTCTAAGTGACCAAAGCTAGAAACTCTGCTAGTTTATCCAGGGCAGAATTTTGTTGTGTAAACAGATCTCTTCCATCATTATTCTATTAAATATCTGTTGGATATATTCACTCTGTGCCAAAACCTCTATGTAGTCAGCGTGTATCAACTCAGTGGTGGGCAGGGTTGCTCTTTAAGGAAAGGGTGGCATCTTCCTCTCTTCAGAAACAAATTCTGTGCTACACTTTTGAAGTCTGAGCCTCCATTTTCATCACAGTAAAAGAAAAAAAAAAAAAAAAAGAAAAAATATATTATCTGAATAATGACAGATCTACTACCACTACTTTAAGATCTACATCTCAATGAACTAGCTGAAGAACCTTCATGCATCCTTTTCCTCATGTAGGAGTGCCAAAAGATTTTGTCCTTAAAAGACTATTCTATCAAGCTTCAACCTATAATTATTTTACTCTTCTACTCCCAAATGAAGTATTATGATAAACAGCCTGATTGCGTACCAAGCATTCTTCATCATATGCTCTACTTGCCAATGCTACAGCTTTCACAGTTCTGTTTGACCTGCATAATGTACTATATGTGGGGCAGTGAATTACAATCTTTCTAAAAGACCATGCTGAATTACAATTTCTTTCCCAGGACTCAGAGGTGAATAATTGCACCTGTCCTCCTTAAGTAGACAAAAGACATTAACTAACGACCAAATGGAAAGAAAGATTTAAAAAGAAAATCACTTTATAGTTTGGTAGGAAAACAACTCAATCCAACCTTTCATCTGTCTGTCTACACTATGAGGATTTCTACTAAGTGCAGCTTCTGAAGAAAGGGAAGTTTTCAATCAAAGAAAAACTGTCCTGATAAAAAAGCAAAAATTGAGGTGTTTTCTAGAAGTTTAAAAGAGCCTACTTTTAAAATAAACCATTGGCACTACAAAAAAAATCAACTGCACATCTAAGTGTTTGTGGGCAAACTTTCTCACTTACATGATACAAATGCAGGAATGATGTAAGATGGGGGGACAAACAAAGCCACACGGCTTTTCTAAGACCACGCAGAGACACAGTAGTAGAACCTAGTATAGACTATTCAGATATGCAGAAGTGAATATCCTGGAACAGACCGCAACCTAGATCTCCTGACAGCCTTCACACTGTTTCATAGAATCACAGAATCATTTAGGTTGGAAAAGACCTTTGAGATCATCGAGTCCAGATGCAGAGAGTGTGTGACTGTGCTGAACATAAAGGCTGAGTTTTGCTATTACTGACTGCAAGTGCTTGGCAGAGAGATCTGCAACGGCTCTGGTTTCATCAGAGCCATGCTGGCAGACATCCAAGGAAAGGTCACCAGGGCAGAAGGACAGAGCCTCAACAGAGCATTTGGCTTTGGTGCCAGAAGATTCCTAGCACCTGACCATGCCAAAGGGCTAATGCTTACAAAGACGAGAAAAAAGTGTGAAAGGTGAAAATACAGCAGAGCATCTCTGCAAAGATCTTGGCAATATTTCCAGGCTGTTTAGAATCTTTTTCCTTATGCATGGAAGCTGCCTGTATACCCAAGGAAGATAGGTACTTGCACATGAATGGACAAAACGGAAAATATTCTGCTCCTTGTGGAACCTAAATGTAGTCTATTTGGCAAAATCCAGGCAGCCCATCTTGCAGCTATAAAGAAGAACACCATGGAAAACGATACTTAAATACTGACAGCCCCTCCAAAAAAAAATAAAAGCAAAGCAACAAAGGAGTGATGCTTGGGGCAGATGTTCTTGCATGCTTCCTGCATGCATTCTCTTTTTCCCAAAAGCACAAATATCTGTATTTATGAGAATCTGATACAGCACAGGAAAAAAAAAAAAAACAACAACCCACTGGTTAAAAGCAAAAAACATAACTAATCAACCAACTTTCAGCTAGAGGTTTTGGTTGTTGGGAAACATCTCCATCACCTTATAGTTACAGGTTTTAAAACAAAATTAAACACTGCTTAGTTACATACTTGGAAGAATACAGAAAAACAGACTAGTTTGACAGATAAGGCACCAACTCGAAATTAAAGAAAACCAAAGCCTACTGCCATTCTTTTCCTTCAACAGCTGCACAGCCTTGGGTAGGATCCCTTCTCTCAGTGCCCCTGCTTCCCTTCCTACTTTCCGTCCCATCTAGTTACATACTTTGGGACAGGGACCTTCTTTTACAGTATGTTGGTACAATTCTGAGGTCAATAGAGTCCTTATCCAGGAAAGTCAACAAAGCACTGTGATGAGTAGGAGAAACACCCTGAGTAGCAGGAAAAAATAAAGCCTGGTTTCTTGCAGATTTCTGTTCTCAGGCTCACAAACTCCAGCTCCCTCCTTCATGTGTCCTGTGGGAACACCTTCCACACAGTGCTTCCAGTCTCCTCAACACAGCATAAGTCCTCCCCCAGTAACCTTCATCTTGAAACTGACTAAAAGTAGAGAAATGACTGGAACTCAAGCCCAAGACAGAGACACACATCAAATTATCTCCCAAGGTGTTTCTTTCAAAGGAAACCCAGCTAATAAAAGCAACAGCAAACATTTCAGCAGAGGCGACAGATCAAAATTAGCAGATTAAGCACGGCCATGCAAGGAACGCTAGTATTTTGATCTTTTTTAGATCATGTGCTCTGAATAGTATCTAAATTGCTGATGGAACATACGCCAGAAAACAGCAAGGGACAAATGATCTTTGGTCAGCGTTTGAGTTTCCAGTAAAGCAACATCTGAAATCTGTTAAGGGTTAAAACCCTGAAATTTTGAATGAAATTCAAATGAAAAGAACATTTCCATTTTGAGAAATCAGTATTTCCCACAGACATGCATGTCTTCCAGCTCCCTCTGTAAACAGAAATCGCTGTTGACAGTGCTGTTGAATATCATCCCATTTGCAAGACTGGTGTAAATAAAGCCTCCAGGCAAGGAGGTATGTCTAAGTGCAAAAGGTAAATTTTCAACGCCTATGCTTTTACAAAATGGGGTTGGGTTATATTAAATCAATACTCCAATTAAAACTAAAAGAGAACAGAAAAACTCTATCAGTAAAATTATTTGAAGCAGTATTTGTTCAGACTAGTCCAAAACTCTTTGCCCTTGGGGGCTGCAATACAACAAGGATATCTCCTGAGTGTGTTAATTTTTTAAAATGAAAGGAACACAGTTGCTGGCCTTTTGAAATAATCAATCTTTCAAAAAGTGTCAGGTGTCTCCAAAACATGTGGCAGGTTGGCAGTTTTTAGCGTCTACTCTCAAGCCCTAATATGAGGCTCTAATGAGCCTGGAGGAACTCATCACCTCTACTAACAAATCCTAAAGACAACCTGTCTGGCTCACTGAAAATGAGATGAAGCTAAATTAGAACCACAGACCACCTATTTGCTAAATCAAAGCAGAAAACCAAAACCAAAATAAACATTAGAAGCACATATATACATATATAGAGACACACACACACATACAAGAATGCAGACACAAATACATGTACAGATATGTATAGGCAGACACATATCTGTACCTGTGAATTACAGACATTTACTGAGATCTGTGTTTACTGCCTCCTACAAGTCTGTTTTACAGGCTAAATTTAGGGAATTTTCTTGGCTTCTTTCACACACACACAGACAAAATAAAAGGCAGCATCTGGTTTGTATTTTTCAAGTCTATTAAAAAATACCTTCTTTCTGCATGTATCTGCCACTTCAGTGTGCAAGAATAAAAATATAGAATCAGCGAGAAAATTCTTATAGTCTGTTTGTCAACAAAAGGTTCCCATCTCCAAAACAGCTGACCTTATTAGCACTAGGAGGTGGTGAGAAACTTTTCACCAGTACATATTTTAACAATACTGTGGATATATATCTATATATATCTTTCAGTCATTTCAAAGATTTAAATTATATTTTCCACAAATAAATCTTTCTTATTAAAGTAAGTGTAAAAGTTACGTACAGAGGAATTTTTTCCAATCTTGTTAATATTAATAGTGCAGAGAAGAATATTTTGTTCTGTGGTCTTTGTGGAAAATTTGACTTTTTTCTCTTAAAATACAAGCTAGAGAGAAATCTATAAAAGATGTTAATATCCATCAATCCACAAAATTCTTTACTTCATCTGTTGAGAAACAGTAACAAGACATAATGTATGTGACATGTAAATGAGTAGTGGATATAGGAAAAAAATAACATTAAAACAACATTCACACATAAAAATCAGATTTCTGAAACCAAATATCTCCAAACTCGAATTTAGGTGTAACTTCTCCATTTCCCTAGAGTGTTTGAAAAATATTTGTTACAAGTCCGTTGAAATATTTTGCATTATCTGTGCTCTCCACTCTGAGAGGCCCTGCCATTTCCAACCAGGGTCATCGACTTCACACTGTAATTGGCATCCACCAGAACTCCTGCAGAAAGGAAAACCTCACCTGGGCAGCCTGAACCACCCACTTTCACACACTGCACATTAGCCCTCCTGGGTCTGGCAGGCTGCATCCTAAGCATTGTACCTTCGCAGGAGCCAAGCAGGGCTCTAGACAGCATTTAAGACAACTATCACAGCATCATAAGTATGTGTATATATATATATATATATATATTTAAATAAATCTACTCTGTGAGGTTAACTATAGTGAACTACTTTGGCTAAAGTCCTACTTTACTGGTGACTTTTCTCTACAACTCTTCAGAGAAGTTCAGTTTCAAAGGTTAACACACAAAACAAACGTGCTGGATACCTCAAAGGCTGAATGTAAAACACATTCGTGGATTTTGTGATTTTTTTATTTTTTTTTAAAGGCCTTGCCAATTTTTAATGGGCTGTCACACACAAATGATTATGAAAGCGCTACAATGAACTGAGCGGATAAGCTGATCTGATCGGAATTAACTGCATGTGATTGCTACTTTGAAAGCTGGCCTAAAGAGGCAGCATTGAAAGCAATCTCACAAGTCACTGGTACCGCCTGCCTCAGCTATAAGTAAGCACAGATGGTGAGAAAAGTTAATTAAGAGACATATTTGTTTGGAGGTTTGAAATTTCCACCCTCTCTTCTCCAAAGAAGCCAAGCCACAGTGAAAATGTGTTTTACGTTTGCGGCCTAGTAAGTTCATGTTTCTGAGGCGCTGTTCCTGTAGATGGAGGTAATAGATAAACAGAATAAATAATTTATGTCAGCAGTTAGCATATGCATTTGCACTTGATCACTAAGCTACTTATTGCACCTGATAGCTACAACACCTTGTCAATTAAAAATAATCTTTTCTCCACAATTCTTCATTTACTTTCCTCCTACCTGGCACAGCTTTTCTCTTACACCACAACTGACACCCAGCAATGGAGATGTCATCCCTTTCATTCTCACTTTAATGACTGCCTCTTTCATTTGCTCCCTCACTTCTTGCAGTATTTCATAAGGAACATATCATCAGTTACAATAAATAGCTTCTGTGATAAACCTTTGTTTCCTCCTGGTTGGGAACTCTCTTTCCTGCCTCTCTGCAGCCCACGCTTGAGCCCTCCCCAGATTAACTAGTGGGCTTCTGAATCTGGGGTATGACAGTGCTCTGTAAATTGTTTGCCATCTTTAGCGGATAAAAATACAACACTTAGACTTTACATACTTTAAGACTGTGATCAAAGTGTCATACAGCAGACATTTTGCTCAATCGTCCTTCCACAGTGTATGATTCTTTGGACCCATTTCCTTTTTTTTTTTTTTTTTCCACCTCTGGTTATTATAATGACAACAGCCAGCAGCACCAGAGAAACACTGGCTGCAGAATGGCTGGGATCAATCTCAACTAAAAGCCCTTGATGGTAAGAAAGGGTTAACACTAAGGACAGAGAAAACTGAGATTTCAGAACTTCAAGTGAAATTGAGAGGTTCTTAGAGAGACATTTCCAATTCATGCCTACTGTACTATTTATTTCCTTTCCCATCATTGCTGATTATAAGGATGTGCATGCGTAAAAAGAAGTTTCTTCATCTCTAATCAGACCAGCTCTATTCCATGAATCCACAATCCACTGTTCGTGACATTACAAAATGAATCAGGCAGGAGGCTCAAGCCAGATCAGAAAGTGACAGCTTCTGTTTGAACAGGTATCTTGGAAATAAATGATGATAGGGGACAGTATTATACTGCATAAGCATTTAACTCTTTGCACTGTCTCATTCTCTAAAAAGAGGTGCAACAGATCTATTTACTGGAAAGGTCTTGGTATTCAAAAAAGTAATAAATTGGACTGCTGATTTGTTCTACTTATACATCTAGAGAAATAAAGGCCTGCTTTGAATAGGACAGTCACGCTACATGTATTGAATACTCCCTGGAACAACAAGGAAAGTTGCTTCTTAAAACTGTATCTTTGCATCGTAGCGTATGGTCACATCATTTAAGGTCTATCTCAAGAATTTGGCATGCATTAGTATATGGCCTCTGTCAATCTTATTTCTGTGCTATAGAACCGATGTTGAGTAGGATATTACACTTACAGGAATGTGTCCCCTAACTAGCTTTACATTGCAGATGACAGGATCACAACAGAAGACTAGAGATTGATACCCAAGACCAGCCTTGCACTGAGAACCTTCCTATGTTGTTCTGCAAGGATTTTAGGCAAAAACATGATCTGTGTACATAAATATACATACAAATTAATAATTTAGACATTTTATATACATATATATGTATACATACAAATTAATAGTTGAGTCTCACATTCCCAAGTGGTCCCTAAACAATCTATTACCTAATCACATAAAAACGGCGGGGTTTCTGATTTTATAAATGCATACAAAATATGTTGTTAAAAAAGTCAATCACTGAGTGCTCAGTACAGATGTTAATCCAATTTGTGTGGTAATGATCAAAACAGTCAGTTTACATAAAGCATTACAGCTGTGCAATATTGCAGTCCTGCAGTTCTGTCATCAGCAATGAGGGTTACGTACCTGCCACTGGGAATTTTTCCGATGGACTCTGCATAGTCATGCTGACAGTGAGTAAGACCTTCCATTAGTGCTGCCCACAGTGACAGCCTTGCTCCCTTTCTGCTTTTATGTCCAAGGATTGTCAGCAGGAAAGTGTAAAAGGAGCTATAGCTCCTTCTACTGGGTCTTAAGGTTCCCAAGACTAAAGATTTGAGATCCTACCAGGGCTCAGAGAAGCTAGTGAATGAAGACCAGTAGCATCTCATAGAGCTCTAAGTCTTCTTTAAAAAAAAAAAAAAATCTGCTTTGCACATTCCCACTAACAGCATAATTTCAGAAGCAATCACGCATTTAAAGAAGTTTGCAATAAGAAGTCTGGGGACATGTTGTTGGAATGGGGACAAAACTACTGCTAAACAAACTGATTGTCTGATCCACATATGACATCTCAGATGTAACAGCCTGTAAACATTATCTGTAGAGCTCCAAATAATAAATTTACAGATTTAACCAATCATACTTTGAAGGCTGTCACTGATCTAGTGGAGCATGACCAAATCCCGTTAGAGTACAAAATAGATTCTAGCAGAAAGTCTTACATATGCTGAGTTGCATATCTAAATAAGGAAAGCAAAGACATCACATATGCTACAGAGATGTATGCACATGAAGAAATTAATACATGCAACTAAATTCATCATCCCATGGACCTACAACAAAGGTTTCAAACCCTGCGTGGTGACTCAGTCTGCAACAGTACTGTGTGCTTCATCGAAGAGTATCGCATCACCAAATACCTTCTTAAGTACAGACTGACTTGACATCAGTGAGTGAGGCAGTTATCCGTGACCGCTACACGAATATTCAAGAAAAACATGAGAGACTCCCATACAATTTGAACTGAGATAGTCAAAAGCAGATGAGATCTGTGTTCCACTTGCCCACTTCACACATTTATGTCTTTAAAATTACAGCACAATTTCAGTAGTCATTTGTTAGAGTTAATTCACTGGACAAGATTTCCTAAATTCTGCTGAAATTCTATCATCCTTGCAGCAAAATCTGGGGAAAGCGAAATTGCGTGAGTCTTTGACACACTGAAAAAAGCACAGGTAGGAAACCTGCACAGATGTGAAAGCACTCAAAGGACTGTTCCTATCTTGCCCAGTGGGGATAATCACAATTACATTGACTATTTTTTAATCTTCCCTTTTATCTTTCTTGTGTGAACAAAGTTCATGGGGAAAAAGCATGTTAGATGGCTAGGTGTCTCCTCCTATTCTGAGCAGTACATGCCGCGTATTTCTGGCTGCAACCCTCTGCATGGGAATGCCAGGGGTATTTCTAGGCCCCAATATCAAAAACAAGTTGTCATATATTTTGTAAGGGCCATCTACCACATTATCACTCATATTAGTATACACAGATCCTACAGGGTATCCTGCCTCCCTGTATAGCCAGAAAAAGCATCTTGACTAGGATGATATGCAGTCTTTTCTTCCCTTAGATAACTCCAAGAGCTGAAAAATCACTCTGTTTAAACAAACTTCCTGTTCTTTTCTTTTCTAGGGTGGAAAGACTGCTTTTAATCAACGATTGCGTCACTATGGAAGGAAGATGCAGAGTGTGCTCTCAGATAAAATAAAATAAAAGCCCCACCTTTGGCTCAGACATTTTTCTCAGGACTGGCTAGAGTCATAAGGGTCTCTTAACACTGCACTTTGTATGATATTTTTTGTCTCATTCAGAAAAAAAAATAATTAGTGGATTTTTATTTTTTTTTTAGTTACATTTGGCCCAATTAACATGAATCTTTTTTTGTCTCCTACAGCTTTTCTCCAAACAGTAGAGAAATCCGAAGCTTTTCTCCTGGCTCTCTCTCCAGGGACTAATATCTTTAAGTACTGCAAGGCCAGATCTAACTCCCTGACATTTGTCTGCCTTGAACTTGCAAAGCGCTCCTAAGTTTGCTAGCCTCCAAAGCGTCAAGAAACTACAGATCTTTAGACATATTCCAAGTGGTAGGTTTTGCAGAAACGGCTTCATACAGCAATAAAACTGACAGCTTGTTCTGGTGAGCCCATGTCAGAGGAGGGCAAATAAAATCCTCTGAAGTATAGCAGATATCCAGTTGAACACAAGACACGGGGAAGATTCACGAATAAAGGAGTTCCTCCATATCCAGCTTTTATTGTTGTCATTTGCCACAGAAATGCTGGCTTGAGCCCAGATCAAACAAATCTAAGTTAGAAACAGGAACCAGACTAATTCTAACTTTATCATATACACTGCAACAGATACTGAAGCAAATATTAAGGCACTGTTTTCTCTTGGAAACTTGACCTTCACCTGATGCTGCAGGAGGGAGGAGCTGAGTTTGCTGGAGTGCCTTGCCCAGGCCCCGCTTTCGGCCTCACCTTCAGAGCATGCAGAAACAGGGAAGGCATGGAAACAGTGTACGATCCCAGTGGCAGGCACTGCAGTGACAGCCAACCTGTTACAGCTTCTTACCACCAGCCTGGGAAGTCAGTCCAGTCACCTACTGAGCTGTGCTGCAGCAGAGCTCCTCAGGTGAGCAGGAACCAAGAAACGTGCCAATTTTTCTGAACGGTTGAACCCAGGGACACTGAGGGCAAGACTAATTGAACAATCTGCACGAAGGTTTATGCAACTCCGGCTATTTCAAAATCTCTACTTTCCAGCAACCAGCTAAATCAACTTCCAGATTGAAGTCACACTTCCAACGACTACATATTAAGGTGCTCAATGAAAAAAAATATTCTACAGGTAAAGCAGTTCTAGTTGAGGTACCATCAACTTTAGCCTAAATAAAGGAAAGAGAAGAGAAACTGTGGCATTAGCCTAAAAAAAGACTCTCATGCCTTGACTGAGATTTTAATTCATATGGGTACAAAGACGTCTCCATTCTGAAACCATCTTACGGGAAGGACAGCATTCCTCTTGCACACTCTTTTGCTTAGTAGAGTCAAAGCTTGAATCACAAAGAGAGTATTGTTTAAATTATCAAAGTTAAGGAGCATTTAATGACTTGAATACCCACAGTTTAAGTTAAATTGTACAGGAACTCTTTTTGAGCCATCATTCTAGATTAGGAAAATATCTGTGCCATTCTGATGCCAAATACCTTTTTTTCCTTCACAACAGTTTTTATCATTTTCAATGACACCGTAACAGAATTGAACAAACAGCTGAATCCATAGAGATGTTTAATTCATTCTGAGATCTCAGCACCTCAGAAAAGAGATAAGATTTTACAGATTTATTCCCCTCCTTTATTTCAATTACCATGTTCATGCTTGAGACAATTCCTAGCCCAAACTTCTGGCCAAAAATCTGTTGGTAGGTAAGATAGCAGATCTAAATCAAATCACAACGATCTTGCAATAAGATCGCATAGCACAATTTTCCCTCCGTAGTAAAAGCTGCACTCTCCCCTATTTTCCTACTTGAATTCACTATTGGGTGGCAAAACTTCATGGCATACACATGACAGGACGTTAAGACAGTACGTCTTGTAAGAAGTTCTGACACTATCCAAAGCTAATTTCAAATCCAAACATTAAAACAACAGAGTGTAGAGTGGCAAAAAAGGAAGACTGCTTACAATAACGAGGCCTTCCCTTGTTAATACTCTCTCAGTCTTTCAAAATCAGAAATTAAAAGAATGAAAGGGCTCTGCTATAAGCAGTTTGCTACACCCATATGACAAAAACCACCATCAGCCTTCAGTTGTGGCCCCTTTCTTGGTTGTCAAATTAAGACGCAACAGTGAGCCTCCTCTCCATTCTTTCTGGCCACCAGTTCATGCAAATTACAGAAGACCAGTAGTCTTTGCTTAGCAACAAGATTTCGTGTTCACTACTGATCACATTAATGATAAAGTAGTGAATATTAACAAATCTACTTGTGAGAAGAGATGCCCTCCTTCACTGACTCATCCATACAATTTAAAATCTCTGAAATAAAAAGAATAATGCATTCATCTAACAGACTCACTAGAAACAGAAAAGGAGCCATCAATAATACTGCTTTCCAGTCCACACCTCTGACACTGAAACCCAGGCACGCAACAGTAATTTCATGCAAGGAGAAGGATTGCTAAATGTACAAAAACATACGTATTTCTACTGAGCCATGAAACTTTCACATTTGCTTCCGTCTTAGACTCATTCTAGTATTTTCTAGAGCTAGGGTTAGTACATGTGAGCTGTCCTGACTGCCGTGGGACACAAAGAGCACTGGTGAAGTGTGCTGGACTGTCAGCCCCTGAGCCCCTCCACCTCCCAGGGAATCACACAGCTCATTCAGGTAACTGCAGAAAAGGTTATCATTACTTACAGCAGGATGTCCAGCACAGTAGGTGTAGCTAGCATGAGACTGGTAGTGCAAGCTTGCTCTTGGAAAGGTGTATGTATTCCAAGCAGGTTGGCTGCTATTCCACTGGGAGCTAAAGCCAGGGCTCATGGTCACTCTCGATTTACTGTTTTGGTACGTTCTCACTGTGGAGCTGGACTATCAAAAAAGAAAGAAATGCAACGTAAAAATAGCTTTTAGGCTAAAATACAAACAATGCAGCTACATATCATTATTGTGCATATACATACTGCCACATGGTCTGGAACAAGCTTGAATGTTTCCTGTAAGGAACTGAGAAAACCAAAAAATTGATTCCTTCATAGATATCGGTGAAACAGCTATGTCACTTAATGCCCAACAGAAAGACTGATGCCTGTTAAGACTTCAGGCTGCGATGTAAATCAAATGGGAAATGGGTAAGTGATAGAGATAAGGGGATGTCCTGAAAATGTGTAGAGGGTGCAATCCTGCAAGATTAATAGGTGAAATGTCCGTATTTGTTTATCACAATGAACTAAATACTGACATTTATTGAGCTTCTGATCAGCTATGCCCATTTTACAGTAAATGGCAGTTTGGGGCCTGTGTTTGGATACATTTCTTGAAGTCTTGAAATCCCATCTAGTGGCTAGGTAAGGCCAAGCCATCATAAAGCTACCCCTACATTTCAAATATGCAACCTTCTAAACAGATTATGAAACACCATGACATTTTTTAATTATTTAAAAGAAGAAAAAACCCCAACAAAATCTTAATTTATTTTTTTAAGTTAATTCAGTAACTTCATCTGAAAGTAACCCAGACTATGGATGTCTTTCATGATCCACTTTCATTCTTTCTGGCTTTCTCTCATTTTACTTTATTTTGACTGCAGTTCTCTGCTTTTAGTCCTTGTTTTATAAAAGAATTTCCTAACAAATGCTTCCACTGATAGGGGTGGTTTATTAGGACAGAAAAAAAAAGTCAATTTTCAGTAAGTGTAGAAGATGTATTAGAAGTGGATGCATTTTTAGCAGATATTTAGTTTGGCCTTCAAAGACACACAAACATACTTTTTCCTCCATATCCTGTTCTGCATTTGGGTTTTGCTTGGTTTCTTTTTATTGGCAAAGGTGTTCTCAATATCCCATGCAAATGTCCCACTGACTAATTGTAATTATTATTAAACCAAAACTGTTCTTATTCAAGCATTAAATTCACAGTGACCTTAGTAATACAGTGAAAGCTTATGAAATATGAACACAAATAATATTTCTTAGAAATGCTTAGAAATGTCCCTGTTAGTAAATTGGTGCTATCAATTTTAAAAGCTATATTCAAGAATGACACTTCATTTATTTTTACCCTCCTTTCAAAGACAAGTCTTGTACACAATGTATGTAGCATTAACCAAATATCAATATGGGCCACCATCGAACAAGGTGTTTCACACTGTCCAAGACCATCCTTGCCCCGAAGTGCTTACAAGATAAATGAGGTCAGGGAAAGGATGAAAGAGCAGAGTCTGATGCAGAAGCAGAGAAACAGCTTCGTAAACATCACTTTCAGTTTCATTTCAATGCTTGAGCTCAGTTGCATTGGGAGAGGATTAGTGAATTGGAAGGGAAAGGGGATGGAGAGGAGATTCACAAAAAGGTTTCAAAGACACATTCTAGCTATAAAAATATACACCCTGTACAATCTTTCCGATTTTTAACACTGTATTTAGATGAGATGGCTGTAGAAACTACAGACCATGCTGGCATTGGCTGAACATGCCCTCTTTATTTAATTTAATTTTCAAAAGTTTAAGTACACAGTTTCCCTCGGTTTTCAATTGCTGGCTAAGCTTTAAGTTCAAGAAAAGGCCAAACAACTTCCTGCGCGTGTTTATTTCCTGCACCACAGCTTAGGAAGCCTGAAAAGAGCAGTTTCCGCTCACCAGTTCTCAATATCTCGACAGATTCGCCTCCCGCCCCCACCCCTAAGCACAGGATTCCTGCGGCGTGATTTCTAAAGATTTAACTTACGACTAGCTGAACACAAAGCGTATGAATGAACACTAAAACCCACACTAAACTCTCATTAGTCACTGTGTGTGACAAGTGGTTACTTTGTTCTTACAAAAGGCTTTAGGGGGAAAAAAAATCTGCCCCTACAGTTAAAGGGGCTTATTTGAAATAAATCTTTTTGCATGAATTTAAATTATGACAAATCAAAGGAAAGAGGCTATGGCTAGAGCTAGAAAAAAACTGAAGGGTTTTAATGTGGTTTTTTTTTCTTGGGGTTTTTTTTTCTTCCCTTCCCCTTTTACCCTCTTTCCCCAAGGAGCAGAAACTGCATTTTCTTTCCTTTGACATATTACTTATCTTTCAGATCACTCCTCAAAGACAAACCTCTCTTTCTGGGCCCTGGTAGACTTGCTTCTACATAAGAGATGAAGGCTAGGTTTTGTTTCGGACAGATCAAGTAGGTTTTTAGCCATAATGTACTTCTCCATGTACATTTCTCCCCTTTATAAATACCAGGTATTCAAGCGTGGCTGCTTATTAATTCTTGAGGAGTTCATCCCCGGCCGAATATTCTGTGAATATTGAGCTGCTGTATCCTAACAATAGCTTTGCTCCTTCCTATTATTTCTGATGGGTCTGCATTGTATGGACCAGTGGAAAATATCTGTGGCTGATGGGATGTGAAGATGCATTGTCAGCTGTGATAATTGTTAACTGATTATTTTCACTATGGCAGCAAACTCCACTACAGTAAGGAGAGAGAGAGAAGCTATTAGCACTATACAGATGTGCACAATACCTGTTCCTGTGTTAGAGAAAAGGAGCAAAAATAAGCCTGGTTTTTCAAAAAGCCTGCCTCAGGTGCTGAACAACCTTCTGCCTGTTGACGGAGTTGTGTTTCATGTTTGTGTGCTACACGAAATGCCTCCCTCTATCTGCCACGGTGCTGGAGGCACGGCTCAGCCCTGGTCCTAACTCCAGGCACAGCGATGAGCCCCTCTGCCCACTTTCTGCCCCTCCACCCGGGTCCCACCTCATGGGGTGTGCGCGAGAAATGGTGAGCCATTGAGACTGCCGAGGATGTACTGGGCATCCTACCCCCGTGCAGGTCACGCGAGACTCAGAGGTGGGAAATGAGACCCCACGTACCCCGCTCCCCTCAGGGTGGCCGTGGGAGGAGGTCCCTGCAGGGAGAGCCCTCTGCTCTGAAAGGCTTTGTAGGGGGGCTGCTATTTCTGGCCCGATAAAAGCTTCTCTCTTTCTGCTGGCCTATCTACAGAAAAAAAAAAAAAAACTAAACCAAACCACCCCAAAAGTCAATACACAGAAACACTGCTGGGATAACTGGCTTTGAAATCTTGAAGCTATCCAGACTGTCTGTCAGCCAGAGAACGGAGACCTCTGCACTGCCAGCCACCAAGTCCTGGGACAGCCTGGCCACCTCATGGCTCTAATCTAGGGTGGTTGGGGAGCTACGAAATGATATCAGGGACCCCAAAAGTTGATGCATTGAATTCAAGGTGTTCTCTGAACAAGCAAACATCTCCGCAGCCCTCCCAGCTCAGTGCAGAGGCGCCTGTGGGAAAGACCCTGGGCCAGCTGTGAGAGCTGGAGGGCAGAGCGGTGCTGGCAGCGCGGGGTGCAGGGCAGCCTCTGTGAGGAGAGCCTGGGGCTGCCCCATGCCACACACAGAGGGTTCCACGGCTCCCACCAACCCACCACAGGGCACGGCTGAGCCCCTTGGCCAGGATGGTGGCACCTCTGGGAAAACGTATTCAAGAATGGGCAAAATGCGGCTTGGGAGTGAGGGAAAAAGTGAGAAACGTCCCTGCAAGCACTCAGAGGAGCGCAGGAGGAGGGTGAGGAGGCTCCCCCGGTGAGCCCACCTGGAGCAGATACAGGACAGGGTCCATGGAGGATCCCATGCTGGAGGAAGTGGGTATGTCCTGAAGGAACCGTGACCCACACTGGAGCAGAGGAAAAGTGTGAGGAGCAGGAAATAGGAGCTGTTATTCACCATCCCCCTGTGCCAGCTGGGGTGCAGAGTGGGCACAGGCTCAGGAACGGGGGACCGAAGCTGAGCCTGGAAAAAAGGGGTAGGGGGGAGGTATTGTCTTAATTTGCCCTATCTTCTCACTATCCAAACTTATTTTCCCTGGCAATAAATTCATTTTCCCCAAGTTGAGTCTGGTTTTGCCTGTGATGGTAGATGCTAAGTGATCTCTCTGTCTTTTATCTCAGCCCACAAGCTTTTCCACCTTATTTTCAGACCCCATTTTGTTGAGGACGAACAGTGAAAGAGCAGCTGAGTGGGTGTCTGGCAGCCAGCAAAGGTAAACCCACCACAAAGTGGCAGGTCTACAAGCTTTCATTTGGGATTTGAAAGTGCATCTATTCCCCCCTAACTCTACTGATTCCTCCAATAAAAGGTATCATCTCTCCCCATAACCCTGTCTTATTTATATCTTTTAGGCTGTCAATGGTAGCCCAATGCTGTCACTCCTGGGACAACCTGATCAGCTTTTCTCAGAAAACTTCTCCAGAAAATTATCAGATAACAACAAAAAGAACCATTGCCCTCCTTGTTATGTTTTGCCAGGAACAACAGATATTACAAAGCTAGAAGAGGATTTTCTTTTCCTTGAATAACTCACTCCAGTATCTTTATACCCAAAGGTCTGATGCAATCTAGAATCACAATCAATAAATTTTAACTACCTAAGCATATTTTAAAATATGAACCCTTTTTCCTGTGCCTTAATTTCTCTGGCTTATAAGTATCGATAATCTTACTCTAAAACTTCTAGCCTAACCTTTTCCTCATGTTTGTAAAAGTTTTGAACATTTTTGGACATAAGCATGAGTGAAGCGCAAAGTATTATTAGTATAATTACTATTTCTTCAGCTTAACCGCTTTCAGTTCTTAGTACTTTTGATAGCTGATATGTGAAGTCTAACTGGAAAAAAATAGAACCTAGTATTTATGGAGCACTTTTTATCTTCAAAGCACTGTGCAGATGTTAAACGGTGACAAAATGTTTTACTAGTGCAATCTTCCAACTTTTCAAGTTTATAGTAGATAGAAGAACTAGCAGCCACTCCTTCCTATTTGTATGTGAAAAAGGCATACCCTTCGACTAGGACATTAAGCAACAACAATAGTTCTGACATAGTCTTAGTCTTCATGTCATCACACCCATGGTCTCCACTCTTTTGCAATACAGTGTCATCAAGCAGCAAACTAACAGGAAAAATCTATGCTAATTTTTGAAGTTCTACATCACATCAAATGCAAGAGACACCCTTCTGCCAGCTCTTCCAAAATGTGATTATTATTGTCTTTGGCACTCCAAATGAAGAGAGAAGGTCATATATTCTGCTCTAAGTTACCTCTCTACTTACACTGACTTTAAAATAAAATTAAAAAAAAAAGAAGACAAGTGGGATTAAAGAGGTGTAAATGACATCTGGATTCAGCCTCCCATTACCCCATTTTTTAAAAGCAACTTCCCAGAGCTATGATGTCATTTTCTTAGACCACATAATTTGAGCTGCCTCCAGTCCCTTGGATTTTGGATACAGAATGGTTGTGTCTTCAGCTGCATCTTCTGTATGTTTGTGGGTTTGTTGTTTCTTTTCTGAAAGGAACTGTGTTTGAAAGGATGTCCACTCTCTTCCCCCTATCCCTTCAAGGGATATGACATCCCTTATTTTGGATGTCAGAATGATTACAGGAGTTGGGAAAGGCCAAGCAGAGGAAGTGCCATTCTAGAGATACTGTTTAAAGGAACTCTATATGCCTGAATGTGGATCAGACCATGATGCAAAGCACGGTCCTATGCTCTTAAAAGTTTGGACACTTTACAAAATACTACCATTCCCATAGAAATCAAAGTTTTCCTATATCCTGGAGAAGTCAGAAATTAAAAGAGCTGCCCTAGAACGTTATTGCATGAGCTAAAATGATGCATTTGGTTTTTTGCTCAGAGAAAATATGAAACTGGCAAACCAAATCTGAAGTTACTTCATCACAAAATCCACCTGAGACACCTAAAAGATTGTGGTAATGGTGAAATTGAAGAGTGAGGGTCTTTTTGCTTTTTAGGTTGTTATGAAAACTGAAGATGGAAGATATTGCAGATTTTTATTTTTTTTTAATAGCAGGAAAGAGGAATTTTGTGCTGCTACTTTTCCCAACATAATCTTTCACTATAGCTTGCAAATCTTTCATGGTCTACAACCAGATTCCATCTGTTTCAGTAAAAACTGAGCTCTTAATATTTGGCTACTGCAGATTTCAAGTTTATCGAGTCTGTCTCATAACCTTTATGAAAAAACTTCAGAGACATGACCAAATTTAAGAGAAACATTGTTTTTCCAGACATGGGGTTGAAACTCAATACACTGTACCTGGAAAAACACGATCAACTGAGAGAAGCAGCATTCCACTGAAGCCACAGAGAAATCATGAGGCTATATTTCATATCTCGGCATACATGTAAGGCTATAGCTCATCCAGTGGATCCGAGAGTGCTGAGCGCTAGCCCAGATCATGCCAAAACCCCAGGCTGTGCAGCCCATCTGACCCCTCCCTGCAGGTGGGAGAGGAATGCTCTCCGTGGGCTAGCTTTGCTCAGCAGGCTCCCTACCAAGAGCGTGAAGGGGACCCAGGCCTGCAGGACACAGCTGGCACAGCTGGATTTAGAGCTGTAGCCCAACAGGAATGCTAAGCTGAGAGACTTTCTAGGATAGGACCCAAATTATCTAAATAACTCTTGAGGAATGTATTCTAGAAAAAGAGTCAGGCACTCATTGTTATTTTTCCCCGGAGTTATGCCTTGAAAGCAAAATATATATGGTTTTCACACTTTTTTGGTTAGAACTGCTGTCATTTCCAATGACTCAACACTGTAATTCATGTTGTACTTTTAACTGTTACTTGAAACTTTGAAATCCTAGGCAAAGTATGAAATATTGCTCTCGTAGTTACAGAGGGTGAGCAGGGGAACTGAAAAAAAAATCAGGCCTTCACGGTTTGAGGAAAAGGCCATGAAGAACCTGGTTTTCTGCCACCTTATTATCCACGCCAGTGCCAAGGGGCGAAGAATTAGCAACAAGAGACAGGCCAGTGACAATTCAGATTAGCCTTAAAGTCTTTTGGCGACCCGTGGGGAAGACCTGGGTGCTGCTCTTCTCTGATGGGTTTCAGTCAATTTTTGCACACATGCACCTCCCAAAAACCATTACCACCAGCAGCATCTTGGCAGGCAAGCTCATTGCAAAGACCAAGTAAAAGTCAAAAGAACTGTTCCTGTGCTTCAGACTGATTTCTCCAGAATAAGAAAAGGAATTTTGCATGCATAAAAGAAACTTGTATTGGTTTTGTTACCCAAGTTGCACCCAGCCATAGGCAATGGGGACACTCATGCTCCTGGGCTGCCATTTGTGTGTCTTCTACAGAAGGAAAAGTGAAAGGAGAATTTCCAAAAGATATTTTTTTGTTTGTTTATCTGTATTAGATTATTTGCAAAAAGTATACTAGGATTAAAATGTATGTTGTTAGATGGAATTCTTATATGTCTGGTATAAACCTTTAATTTAGGTTTGAACACAGCGAACATTTTGACTCCAAGTCCCCTCCTCCTTCACTTTGGCAGAGTAAGGCACGTCAAAGTTTCTTCTGTTCAGAATATTATTTAGTCAATCTGTTGTGAGAAATTTAAGTCTTAACAACCTCAGAAGGACATTGAATATAACCTTGTAATGGCAGGTCATTAAGTAATTATTTTCTGAAAATAAACTACACTAGCATCTGTTCAATTTACTCCAGTCTTTTTTACAACACCAAGGTTACACTTTAAAGTAATGAGCACGACCTGAGTGTTCCTAGTGAATTCCAGCAAGATAGCACTGGGTAAGACCCCACCACAGATGATCTGCATAGTTCTGATTTCTAAAGAAGTCACTCATATAAAATAATCACTCACTACAATACTCCTATGAATGCACATACAGCTCATCTGTACAGAGTGACTGGAGAAAAGAATGTTCTTCCACCAGGAGCTGTCGGGCACACAAGTCACAGAGGCAAAGAAACTGAAGGGTAGGATTTGCGCCAGGTGAGAATGTCTGATGGTGATCATTAATCTTAAGAAAAGTTGTTGATTACATACAAAACATTTCATTATGTCTGTGATCTTGGCAGATCTTTGGAGGAGTTTTTTTACAAGGTCTAAGAATTCCTCTCTCATATGCAACAGTTGCCACTCTTGAAGTCTTTTCTGCGAACTATACAGCAGTATTTGGGACTCAGCATTCCCTTGGTAAAACAGAGGACACAAAGGGATGCTGCAAAATGTAGAAAAAAAATTATTGTGATAAGTGCATTTCCTAGAATCACACTCCCAGGTACAGAGGGCTCTTGAACTAGTTTTGCTGTACATCAGCAAATCACTTTTACCTAGGTTGTGGGTTTTTTGTTGATTGGTTGGTTTTGGTTGGTTTCGGGATTTTTTTTGGTGGACCTATGTACTGCTGTCTGAAACACAAGTTCAAGAGCTTTACTGATTAATGACTGATTTTAGCATTTACCTGTCTGCTAAATTGGGGCTTTTTACAGACACCTAAAATCTTTCGTGAAACTCATTATATTTTGATAGTTTGGGGAGAAAAATAATTATTTCATTAACGCTTGAATTCCTTCCCCTTTTACAGTACCCAAAGGTATGTTTCACTATGCTCTGCAGTATCTTAATGTTTTTTCTGATCTATCTGTTTACTACATGTATATTGAACTGCTCCCTGAACAATAAATCAACCACTGTCTTGGATACAAAATGATTTTCCTCACGCTAGATCTGCAACACACAACTCTTTTTAGACAATCCCAAGAGTAACAACTGGCTGACAATTTAAGCAAGTCTGCAACATTAACCAGCGAACGCAATCCAGATTCACATACCAGGGAAGAGGGATGCTTATGAACAACCCAAAACCAGCCATGGCACAACATCAATTCTACAGTTCTACCAAATGAGAAAAAGTCAGATTTCTTTTCTCAGCTGCAGCAGTCAAAGCATCACGTGCATATTACAAGTCTCCACGTCCACAAAACGCTTACTTTACTGAATGCAATGCAGTTATGAAATGCATTTAGCCACTGGAAAGAATTCTGTAAATCCTGCAAAGCTACCCAATGTGCCACTCCGCAGCTAACTCCTGTGGATGAGCCTGCATGCTTTTGTAAACCTCACTGTGGGATTAGGACATTTATCAATGCTATGATTTCTTTCCTGCAATGTTATATCTATTGTATACCAGGAGTTCTGCAGGTGCATGATTTATCCATCCTGTCATTAGCTACAATACCCTGCAAACAGTTTTTATTTTCTGCTGGAGAAACAAATACTCCTCCCGTAGTTTCTTTTACTGCTGACTGGGGAACAGGCTCTTGCTCCCTTGACAACAGAACAGCTTGCTTGCTTGCTCTGACCAGGGAGTTATAATTTTCAGTTTAACAATCTGAAGCTCAACATCATTTCTTATGGAATTAGGTAATATAGGGAAAATTATAGCTTACTTCTTTTCAATATCACACCTGAACTGTCATTATCTGTTAAGCACCAACATGTCTGATCACTTGAGGGATGTTACAGACAACACAGACCCTAAAGATCCAACAGAGGGAACACAGGAGACTAAGCAAATGTCAGATGAATCAAACATACAAAATTCTCTTTTAAGATGAAAACAAAAACTCAATCTGAATTTTCTTACTGGGATTAGGGTTTGCCAAAGATTTCAGTTTGGCTGAAAATATTCAATGAACTTTTTAAAAAGGAAGGAAGCAAACTGGATATCCAGGAAATCCAGAAATGAAAAGCCATTTCTTACTCAGTGAAATCATACTCACACAGGCCTTTCACTCAAATTAAATATTCATAGAACTGCATATATTGTATATGACACGTTCGAATGTGAAAAGGCTAATATCCTCTGGCTTTTCCAGACTCAACTAATCCATTAGAAATGTAATAGTCAGTCGAACCATTCCGTGACTTCAGTAGGGTGTAACAAAAATAAAAGGGAAAGCAGAATGAACTACAAAGAGTAGAAGAAAATAAGAAGAAAGACGTATCCAAGACCAGCTCTCAGGGTACTCAAAATCAATTTCAACTGCCCCAGATATCTCTTGAGTATCAAATACGAAACAGCAAAACATGCACACGTGGCTACAGAGTTGCCTAGAAATGTTGCTTTTTTTTCCCTTAAGCTTTGGGCACTCATGCTGGAGAAGAGAGAGATATCATTAATTTATTGAAAGGGATGAGCAAATTATAACTGGGAAGTCAGCTATAAGGTATTCAAATTCAGTGTAGCAAAGACTGCTTTTCCAGTATACATCAATACAAGATTTCATTAAAAAATAAGTAAATCTCATTGAAAAATGACATTAAAAATTCCAATATAAAAGACAACAGAAATACCTAAGAGACAGTGTGTTAAGGCATGAGAGCTTATGGGATTTTGCTTTGTCTTGTTTTCATTCCCCCAGGGAAAACAAAGCAATGAAAGGCTATTAAAATCCATATAATTCTGCAGATTAATGACAATCATATAGTCTAAACTAGTGGGAAGGAGACATGGGCATCAGCAAACAAAAATACTATTAAATCAATGAAAAACTTAGTGAATAACTTAAATGAAGGAATAAAGTAGCATGAGGTAACACATGCTGAAGGTTTCACCATGCAAAGCTTCTCTGACCTTGGTCAGCACAGCATTTAAAATAATGGAACTACTCATGACCTTAAAGTAAACCATGAGTACAAGCAAGCAGATATACAAAGCTTTGTAGAAACTACTACTTGAGCTAAACATGGTTCTCTCCTGCATAACTGTCTACTGCACATAAAGCGCTACTACGTGGCTAGATCATAAAAGAAAACTTTGCTCTAAATCATGTCAATCAAATGTTTCTAAATATATAAAACCACTTTTACTTTCAAGTGTCAATGTAATGCAAACAAGCAACCTTCCCCTCATAGTACTCTTCTTTCAAAACATAAACCACTCCTTATATTCTTATCGGCTAATGATCAAGAGTTTTATGGGCTGACTTGCATTTTGGCCATGCCACAAGTGTTTCAGATTGGCATTTTGTAGCCTATGAATTGGTAAACAAACCAAAATAACAACAACAAGAACAAAACACCAATAACTTACAGTTTGGTCAGGTTACTGCAGTAAGGAAAATTCATGCAGGTCTGAAAATAGCTTCAGCTTTCATGAAATTACACTGCTGAGAAAAAATAACCCCAACACATTACACATTGAACGGTCAAGGTAGAAAGCAAAGATCTTTTGAATCCTGTTGGAGGGTGCTCAAATAAGAGAAGTCATCGACCCTCAAGAGAGGAAATCCAGCTGAGGCTCCTCAGAGCCTGGCATGTGGAGTTGCACTTCTTCACTTAGGAAATACTGACAGCCAGGGGAATAACTCCATGCAGCTCAGCCTAAGGGATTTTTCTGCCCCCATGCCCAATGGTAGAAAGAAGATTCAGATCCTTCCGACTGAACTTTGACATCACAAACCTGACAGGCAAAAGGAGGGGGGGAAATGAAGGAAAGCTTTGCTTTTGTGTTTCTCCCTGCTGTAATCAAAGCCCCCTTTCCTATCCCCAAATGTGTGTTAAAATGTTAAAATCTAGATTTTAGAATGTAAGTACAGCAGTCATATCCAGGCTGCAAGAACCAGATGAGAGATGAGCAACACAGACTGAGGACAAGAGAGAAGATGACCAGAAACCACAGCAGGAGGCTCCGAGGATAAACAGATGCTGCCCTGTCTCATCTGTGTTTTCTGTTTTGTGTTTTTGAGTCTACTTCTCAAAAGACTACACATGGAATGAATACAGATGGAGATTTCTGTCACATTTGCTCCCAGTTGGTTTAAAACCTCCGCTTCTCAAGTCAAATCCTTTCTAGAGCTGATGAGTGCATTTCCAAAGCCTGAGGATGGATAGAATTTCTTGTCATGCTGTAAGGACACTGGTCTAAAAATGCTAGAGGATTAACAGAAAATTAAACTAATACAGTTACCATAGAAGTTCCTTTAAAGGGTATATTTTGAATTTCATATTTCTGTCAGTAGATAGTCTCTGCAGCTCTGTGCTTAGAATATGCATTTCAAGAAAATTTGCCATATAGCATATTCGGTCATACGTTGTGTTTCTTGACACATGTGGGTGTCATAACCTTACTGCAGAAACAGTAAAAAACAGTGATATTAATAAGAATTGTACAGAAGCTTACAACATTAGTTATCCTATTACCTACAAAAACAGTTCAGAATGACTGGTGGGAATAGTTTTGAAGATTGCAAAAAAGTATTTTTAGAGATACATATTTTGTTCAGTTTAAGATGTATTTTCAAACTTCCAATCACCTCTACGTAGCTTCATTATTATTTAAGTGCAACTTTTAGTATCTAGTGAACTGTTATATAGATACTAAGACAGAAAGCTAATGGGTACAGATGTAAAAGAAAAGAATCTTGCCTACTATATTTGGAAAAAAAGGATGGTCTTTCACCTGCAGAGGAGAACTATTATTTGGAAGATCAAAAAATGCCATTAGCTCTGAATCAGGCTTCTGCGACTCAAACTTCCCACAATTTTTCCTGGTGTCTATAACAGAGATTTTACTGCTTCCTCTATCGCACCCTTTGGGAGATGGTATGACATCTTCTGTCCATTCATACAGAACAGCAGCGTCCCAAATCACTAAATCAATCACCAATCACCTAACTACCACATCAATTTTTTGGTCAATTTTCAGTTATACAATGAATATGGAAGTCATTATAACTGGGAATAAACACAACAAAAGACACCGAGAGGCTTCCAGTAATTCACATACATACACGTAAGCATGAAGTGAAATAAAGAAGAACACAAGCAGAATACAGGGAATATTTCCAGCGATGTTTAAATCTATTGGCAAAGCAATTTTTAATGAAGCTAATAGCAGAACCATGAACTGGGTGGATTTAAGAAAGCTAAAGCACAGAGAAAAGCAAAGATGGGGGGAAATAGATTTGAGGAGATGAATCATAATAACAGCGCTTTGCTCCACCTCATTTATCTATGTATATTTACATTTACACATCTATGTGTCTACTACATGGGGGGGGGGTGTGTAATGTTGTGAAGCTATTCTTTAATTCATCAAGATTAAAAAAACACCTTGTTACATCTTTTTGAATATTCTTCTTAAATTTTGTATTTTAAAAGAAATATCTATAAAACCTCTGCTTCAGAGGGAAAGGTATTTTTTTTTTTCTTAACTGACTGTTGCTAAGATTTTATGTAACGTGGATAAAAAAAAACCCACAGGAAAAAAGATGATGTTCCACAACTTAAATATGGAAGAAAAGATCTATCTCATATTCTAAAAACTAGATGTATTTATGCCCCGAACTCCTCTAATTTTAGAAATATCTGTTGTAGACTGTCATTATAGCCAAATTGTTTGCAGGTGCTGCTGCACAATGGAATAGTCAGAGATAAACTGTTGAAATATTTGATGGCATTGTCAACCTGTTAACAAAATAAAAATTATTAAAAGGACACTGAATTGATGCTAGTAACACCAAAGTTTGAGGTTACCAATATTTTTACAGCACGCTCTTTTATTTTGACCATGATACAGAAAAACGAATATTTTCTAAGTAGACTCTTCTAATAATAATTGTTGACTTAGATAGCTCAAATTGATAGAACTTGCATAAGGTTTTTTTGCCATCACCTAAAATTCTGATTTGAGTCAGAAACATTTTAATTCTTAACAAGCTCTCTCGAGAAATTATTATGAACTAATGCAAAGAAATTAGCTTATGAAAAGTTTTTATTTTAAAAAATTATTTTTAAGTAGCAGAATGTTTTACTCTAAAAAAAGAAATATATTATTGTATACCAAATTTAAGAAAAGATAAACAGGAATATAGTTGCTATAAATACAATATGGTAAGTTATGGTAAGGCAAATTGTAAGTAATCATTTGACTTCCTGGATCACCTCTAGCTGACCAAAGGATAGCACACTTGTTAGATGAAGCATCAGATACACTGTTTGTTTCTTTAACATTGGAATCATACACTTTGACAAATTTCTGCTAACTATTCCTCTGCAAAACTTTGATAACTTCAAGAAATGCTGGATGTCAATTTTGTTCTCAATGCTAAGGTCCCAGTGCACTGAGATCCTTAGACGCATGCATTGCTGAAAGCACAGGATGAAGTCTACTGAAGCCCTCAGGATTTGTTATATTACTAGAATCATACACAGATTTTCATTGGAAAGGCTTAAATGCAATTGACCCTGCACTGAAGACAAAAATTTTATTTCTTTGCAAGAACAAAAAGATGGAGACTTAGATAGGAAAGGGGAGATGTTGTTGTCTGTTTTAAAAGGATATACATCTTCATGATGCAGGCTATAAACAAGGATAGAAAGATTATTCCTCTCTGAAAGATTATTCCTTTCTGGGCAACGTATTCCACTCTTATTATCTACAGGATATCTTGCACCTTGTTCTGAAGCATTTAGCAATGGTTCATGGAACAAGAGATGTTTAATGGTCTGATATGGCCTTGCTGCATCAATCACTGTGATACAGCAATCAAAACCAGACGGTACATACAGCCCTTTTTTATCTTTACAAGAGAATTCCACTATGCTAATCTCTAAAACATATCACCAGATTATTCATTTCTCTCCCTTGTATACTTCCTTATTTAAAAATAAATAAATCAACCAATACAGCCATCATGCAAAATTTCTGAACTTAAGGGAAGTCAATAGTGTTTCTACATGTTTGGCAGAACACTGCCTCTGTGTGTATCAGGGTTGCAAATCGTAAGGAGCCCTATTGACCTTTTTCTTTTAATAAACTCATTTTTGGAAAAAACACACACATTCATTATGTCTCCTACTTCCTGGAGGAAAGTGCAGCTGAGGTCTAGAGACAGAAGACTTAACAACAGGAACAAACAATTGAAGTATTTCACTGTCTTGCTTTTTCCTTCAATATTCTTCTACACAAGTATTCTTCTTACTTCTACTTACTTTCTATTAGGGCTAAATTGTTCAAAAGGTGAGTCATTTGCTGTACGTTTAAAAAAATCCACATTTTTGCATGAAAAAGGATGACTGCACATGAAATAAATGGTTGTGTAATTTGTACTTGAACACTTACATTTGCCTTTAAAAATTCAAGAACTTGCAGACAGAGTAGGTGTAACTAGGCAACTTGCATCTAGATTTGAAATTGTGACCAGGTTCAGGCTATTTCTTAAAATCTTGGGTGTCTATTTCAGTGTACCCATGTCTCTTCCATTCTTCTCTTCACTTGTTTGCACACACTTTTTGTGAAACTGTTTTCACTTCTCTTTATTTAGATATTATTAACAATTAAAAGTTAGGTCAATATATGAAGAATTCCCACCTAAAAGTTTATAGACAACGATTATAATTTGACTTTTAGGAAACAAACAAGAATTTACAGTACAAGATTAAATGGGTAAAAAAAGAGTTTGAGGTTTATAATGGCCAACAAATCTTCAGTATCCAAATGACTGACATGAAGGATTCTACTTTTATTAATTGCCTCCAATAAGGAGCACAGATATCTCCACTGATTTTAAGAGCCGATACAAACTTTTCTTTTTATTTTTTTTCTTTTATTCTTCAAGGTTGACTGAGTTATGTGGGTATAGTTATCCATAAATTTATAACATTCTTGAGAAGAGAGATTGTGGACTTTTGTTGTTGGGGTTTTTTACTACTAAAACTTGAATGTATAGGCTGCAGAGTTGTCTTCCTATGACTCACTTTGCATATTATTATTATTATTATTATTATTGTTATTGTTGTTGTTGTTATTATTATTGTCATTATTAATTGTTATTACTATTGTTATTATTGTTGAAAGAAAGCAAAACAGTCACAAGACTGTCATGGCTGGAAGGATGGGGTAAGTTAACTGGGGAACAAGAATTCATGCTAAAGTCAAACAGCAGCAGCACAATGAAAAGGCTTTCAAGGAGAAAGCCATCTGCAATGTACCATTACATGCTTCACTGTCACTATAAAACCCAAACGTGCTGCTGCTTGCTCTCCAACATGTTCGTGTAAGCACGCTCTATTAGCATCTTAGAAGAGTTTAGTATTTCCTTAGAAAAAGACCTCTCACTGCATTTTGGCAAATAGAAATACCCAGGGGTAGCCCTCCTTCCACTTAGTAATTGACAGCTTTCCCAATGAATGCACAGTCTAGGGTTTTCCTTCTTCCTAGTAAAATTTAAAGTCTACAAAGAGCAACGTGTGTTTGTCACCATTTTTTAAAATATCAGTGAAGAAAGTGGTGATAATCTGAAAAAAATCCAGAGATGACTAAATGCAGGTGGAATTCTGGAAGACTGCAGGAAAACAGCTGGGTATACTCCCACAGGGACTTTGTTATGCACAGATTATAAATAGGTAAACATTGTTCTTGCTACAAGTAACATTAAGGAATACTGAGAGCTATACAACCGTGGGACTTTCCACCTAACATTAACTATTCAATAGACAAAAACCATTACAGATCACAGTGAAAACCAGTAAGTTTCTTCTATTGAACGTTCTCTAAATGTCATAAAATGGCCAAGTCACTCTGGGTGTGTTACCAACACGGGTGTGTTATCTACAATGCACAAGTTTCTTCCTTTTAATGTTACCCCAAACTAGGAAGCACCAGGAGAAGCTAAGTAGAAAATCTACTTCTTTACTTTTTCTTCCAAGAGGGTGCAATGAAGTATCAGCCTGGCGTGAACAGATGCTAAATCAATTCTTTTTGCTTGTTGTATTCTAAGAGAGATGGTTGTAGCTGGAGAACACAGTTCAGTTGCTAAATTAATATTCACACTGTAGTTCCACATTTCTACCCCGGAATGAAAAAGGTCAGATCATGTGGAGACAGATCTGGGGGGGTAAGCCAACCACTGAAAGGAGAGCTAGGAGAGCTACAACCATGTTGTGTAGTGCAGAGAGTGGAAAGATCACACAATGAAGCACTTTGACTTCTTGCCAGGTATACCCTGTGAAATGAATTTCAAAATAAAGTTTTAAATTACAGACTCCTTTTCTAAGCCTTTGCTGGCATGAGCACTACTGTGGAAAAGCTGTGACACCAGCAATTAGGGATAGCAGAGTCTGAGATATTAAGGGAAACTTGTCAAGCAGAACTTAAAATATCTAAATATTTCTCCTAAATATTTGCTGAAAGAAGAAATAGAAATTGCTTTGGCTCTGCTTGCCTTTGAGTTTGCACCTTCTGGAATTTTTTGGAAAATGTTCACAGGCATTAGTTCAGAACTTCTATAAACGTAATACTAATTCATGTCTTAAAGTATCAGGAGCAGGGAGGCTAAAGATAGAACGCTTTTAAAATATAGCATGTGGTGTGCCAGCAAAACAGTCCTACAAATTTTACGTTTGTCCTATCTTTCCAAGCAAAACACATTGTGAGCATCTAACCAAAGCTCCTGGAATCCCTTCCTTAATGTTTGCAAGGAATGCAGATGAGGAAGTATTTGTTGAAAGAATTAAGTTGATGAGAAGAAAGCATATGCATCAAATGAGTGACAAATAAGGTAAAGTACTTCAGTCCTGTCTTTAATAACCCTTATCCCATACTAACCATTCATGGACAAAAAACCAAACTAATAACTGACATTTTAAAACCTCATGTAGTGTCTGCACAAATGATAGCAGCACCACCAGAAGGGACCACTGCAATGAACTGTCATATTATTTTTCCAGAAAACCTTGAAAACTGTTAAAAAAAAAAGATGCATTGAATAATGTACTTAATAGAAAATTGTATTTTTCCTAAATACATATCAATCGCCACCTAATGAGCCTGTTTTAAAATGGAGGAGAAACAGTTCTACAGTCTCCAACACTGGACTGCAGCGACAAAAATTATTTCATACCCTTTAACTCCCAACAGAAGATGCAGAAGGTATTAAATGTAAATTACAAACAACTGGGCTGGTTCCTGCTTCCACGGGGTGCATGAAAAATTGCCACTGGCACAGTTTCAGAAATGATTTATTTTAAAAAACATCATCCTAATGTACAGCACCCCTCTAATGGCTCCACCAGGCTGCTTGTCACCGTCCGCAGCTTGTTAGTTAGGTCTTCTAGGATAAAGAAGTGGCAGAAAAGATGTCCAAGCCATGCTCTGGCTAACATGAGGTTAAATTCACATAGTTCCAGTTTGCTGCAGGAACTATTTCAGCTCTTAGTAAATCTCACAGCACACAGACTTTGCCTGTTACTTCTCCTGCTGGGTCTAGCTAAGGACTGAGCCCCATAGCTGAATTTTGAGTATCCTTAAAGTTTGTGGATCACAAATTGTAACAGATGTCCCTGCTGTGCAGGGAGTTTTGTTTAAAGGTCCATCTGCCTGCAGACTGAAATCTGGGATTCTTTGTTCACGTCCTGCAAAACCAGATCTTTCAGACCAGTCACCATAAAAATGCTGGGATTTTTCTGAGGGATAAGGATGATCAAGACGTTGCATACATTCCTCCCTCTAAAAAGAGAAGTAGCTGAGACAGTCTCAAGGCTTGGCAGGACACAATCTTACTCACGTTAAAATTGCTTCCACAGAATCAGCTGCCCGCTGGAGGAAGGAAATGGATATGGCTTTTCTTTTAAACCTCACATATCAGACTTCAGTGCTCTCCGCTTCTGGCGGTGTGGGGAGGGAAGGAGTCACCTCTGCACGGCTAGATGGGGTACATGAGCCAGGCGGTGGAACACAAGGTCCAGACTATGGTCATTCAGAGGAGAAAGGCACAGAGACTAAAGCACCGGTATATTGAGCAGAATGATTTAGATATGCTTCCAAAATCAGAGCAAAAGAAGACAGGACAATGAAATGACATACAAAATCAGAATGGAAGAGAAGTGAGACACTATGGAGGAACGAAAATTAGGAGATGAGAAAATAACAGAAAGGGGAGAAGTGAAAAGAGGAGGAAAAAGTATTTACTATGCAATTAGATTTCATGCAGGGAAGCACTCAATTCCTTCCTCTGCACAGCTTACAATACCACTTTTCAGAAGAAATTCTCCACACTCCCCTTGGCATACGAAGGGGGAGGAAGGGCGGGGGAAGGGCTCTTCATCCCCGTCAGGCTCTACTGCTCTTTTCCAGGTTCCTCCATTAGATCACTACATTTTGGGTTTCAGATGAAAAACTTGCAGAAGTGAATGGGATCCTTGTACATGAACAGAGCCAGCCCCAGCCCTAGGGGTTTTCTGTGCAGGCAGTCATGACACCCTTGGGAGAACAGGCTCCAGTTTCCTTCCTTGGCTTCCTCAGCTCACTTTCAGCCCAGCAGCTCTAAGTTTCTCCACAGAAGTAGCACCTCACTGTCTCTACATTCTCCAATCATCACCAGCTTCCAGTAGGCCAACTTCCCTCCTACTCATCCTCTAACAGCATGAGGATGCTGTTACCTCCTCCTCAAAGTTTTAGTTATCCTATTTGCAGTTCATCTCCTTGGTGGCCAGCAAGAAGACCCACAAGCTTGAGAAGGGACTGTACAGACAGCCAAAAAATTGTTCAGTTTTCTAAACAGTCTCAAGTGTTGTCTATGCCTAGGTCAGACCTTCCTAAAAAAGTCCTTATTGCCCTTCCTTTGACTTCTCTACCAAATCATGCATAACCTCTGCTTTGTAGCCAGCTTCCTTCCTCCTGAATCAGGTCCTGCATAGGCAAGCGTGTCCAACACAAGCGCGCTTCTCTATTTCTCTCCCCTGTCCAATCTGAGGAATGACACACCTCTAGATATGAAGCAATGAATGACACAGCAATTTCATGAAATTAACCATAATTCACAGATTATGACAACATCCCCTTACTTGAAACCGGTCGCAAGTGTCCTCGTGTCTTCAGTTCTTTTCTATTTTAGAATGGTGCACTTCACCTCCACTTAACAGTCAAAGGAAGTCAAAGAGTGTATCTTCCAGCTATTTCAGAAAACATTCAGCAACAGGAAATACATTTCTTCAGAGACTTATGGTAAATGTTTGCCATTGTTTTATACGCTTGCACCCTGTTCACCAGTTTAGGGGCAATCTATTAGAGAACCTGGGAAAAAATCAGTATTAAACACTTGGAAAGCTGGGTAACGCTACTCATCTGAGGATTGTTTTTCACATTTATATCTTGAAACCAAAGAATGAATTATTTTTATATCTAAGTCTTTGTAAAGGTAGAAGGTACTGGTCATAATAACCACAATGTGGCCACAGCCAGGATTTTCCTGTAGAAGTATCATAGGTTCGGTGTTATCTGCATTAAGTATTACTTTATGGAATGCATTTGAATTTTATCAGAAATCAGATGTCCCTGTTCTTTTATTGCTGGCAGAATTAGAAAGAGGAACAGATCAAATCCTTAGCATGGCATTCATAGTTTTTCATGTATCAGTGAAATGTTCTGTGCCTTCTTTCCAGATTTATTCTGTCATTTTGTTAGTTATCTATACTGTCCTCTTGTTCACATTTTAAAAAAAAAAAAAAAGGAAGTTCTCTGAATTCTCGAAATTTCCCCCTTTTTTCATGTTAGGCAATTCAGTCGTCACTCTTCACATTAGAGCCACATGTAGAGTGGTCAAAATTTGTTGCAAGACTTCTTACAAGGCCCCATTAGTGGCAGACATATTCTTTATTCTTCTACTTCAAGCATCTAGTTAATCTATTTGCTTTTAACTACTGCTGTTTGCCCAGCAAGATCTTTCACTGCCTATCTGTGACTGCACCTCCTGAACTGACAGTCGTGTCGGGTTTGGAGAATTTTTAATGAGCATTCAGTCCTACTGATAGCTAGAGAGCCGTTCAGTCCTCTTTCCGAGGAAAGACTCCTCAGGCACAGTGCAATCTTTAATTGTTTCCACAGTCATTCAGTGTGTCCAAGATTCAGACGCTGCCATACAACTCCATTTCCCATTTATACTATGGGTGACAGGCATGCTGAAAAGGGGTCAGATTTTAAAATAAGGAAATGATTTTTTTCCCCCAAAAAAAATAGAACACGCACACAAAAGCAGATGAAGAGAATGCATGCCGAAAACGAAAATGAATTAGCTCCACTCTACTAAAAGAAACCAACAAATGCTTTTACAAGAACAGTGAAAAGCTGACTAGGGCCTCAACTTGCTCTCACTAATGTCAGTAACAGTTTGATTCAATGGGAGCAAAGTAAATCCCATTACAGCCTTTTATAGCAAAATCCTAATAAAAGCAGACACTACAAAGTAAAGGCCCCCTTCAGCCCTCGCTTACACCATAGCCATTGTAAAGTCACACCATCGTAGCTGGGGTCCGCATTCAGACCTGGAGCATTTCAGTCCTAAGCCCACTGCGTCACAGAAAACCAAAAGGAGATGCTGTAGTGAAATGAGAATTGCAAGTCTCTGCCGGCCGTGGATTTAATACGTTATTGTTAGGTTTACATAAGATCTGGCTGGGTCCCAAACGTGCATTCCCCAACACTCATGCTGCCTGATTTATGCTGTCTTATTTGGCTGGTAGAAGAATCAAATTGGTAACTGGTTTTGAATGAAGGTAATTAGGGTGGTTGATTGGTTTTGTAATTTGGAGAACACTACTCTAGAGTATAAGTCAATTGTGTAGAACTATCCAGGTCTTTAATCACTGGTTTCCCTGTGCAAAGAGCTGATGCTTTACATCATCTGAAATTTATACCAGTTATAAACAATTCCATTCTCTCCATTACCCCTCTTATTGCTTCCTCCCCTGCCCCACACCTGGCAAAAACATGACATTTTACTGGAGAAAAAGTTAACTATAGTGTGGCCAATTATGTTGCAAAGGTGTATCCAAATTTAATTTACAGGGTCAACCATGTATGCGGGGGTAATTATCTTTACAGAGCATCTGACAGCTGTTGTGATATAGTGGTCCAGCAGTTCCTGCTAGAAATCTGTCAGGAAGCACTTGTTTAAATTTGAATAAGATTAACAACAGGCTTCTGTCTGCAAATCCTGGAAAACAACGTCACCCACAAAGACACCGGCTTTAAGTAAGTCTCTTGGGACTCTCCTGAAAGACTGAAAGTTTTCAATTCAAAGAGTTTTCTTTCTGAACGGATGCTAAAACAGAAAGATGTGCAGGTATAATACCCCAAAATTAAGCCAACCACAGGACAGGAAATCATACATAATTTGCCTATGTATAGTAAACATCTACCTTTATGAAACACAGTATGTAAACATACAGGCTCCAGAAATTCCAAAGCTGAGAAAAATTCACTCAAGTGTTGCCTCAAGCAATTTTTTATTCTCAAAAGTGGACAGGCACTGAAGTATATATTCATGGGATAAATATTTTAAAAAAAATTTCTAAAGAGTCACATGATATTTAATTGGCCTCTAGGCAACATCTTCTGTTCCCTCACCGCAGTCTGCATTTCTGACATTCATTCAGGACAAGGCTGTGTTTTGACAACGGCTTTCGGATCACTAAGTCCCACACCTTTGGCCAATAGTCTTCACCACTGATCACTGACTACCATGGAATTATACCTAACATTTAACTGAAATGGTAGTACATCTATACAACGCTAAAAGTAGATGTGAAATCCCAAACTCCGCTTCTCAGCAAGGATATATAACAAATAGTCTGTGCTTTACTGAAGGCTGCCATGACACCTCTGGTCAGCTTAGAAGAGGCAAGGCAACTTCAGGGCTTTCCATAATTTTCCATATCTTCACACTCCTCATTGAAAGTCCTCACTATAGCTGAACCCTGAAGCCCTGTGCAAACTGACCACCACCACCAAATCACAGTTTGGAGATCCAAAAGTTAGATTAGTAGTTAATAAAGTAACTAAGTTATATTAGTAATTAATAACATGTAGGATTAAGTATCTTTGTACAAATTCCCTGTATACACCCGTAATTTATGATGGTCCTGAGAGTCTTGAGATTTTAATAAAGTCTGCCAAAAAGAAGGAAACTGCTTCCCATGCTCAAGTAGCAAATCTTACTGATTATGAGGCAGTAATAAAAATGATGTCAAAAGTTGTGCACAGCATGGAGTAGATGATGCAACTGTTAGTGCATTCAATACTATTTAGAGTAAGCAAATTCCATAGCTATTGAAATGACTCTACTCCTTGAAACAAAATACAGAGGAAAGAAGAGAAGCCTTGGGTTACTTTTTTGTTTCACTACCTCTACGCAACAAAAAATAACTGAAAATTCATTATCATGCTGGGAATATTGCTCCTCTGGTACTGTAAACAGCTGTGACGTTGCTATGCAATTTAAATACCTAATCTTCTCACTCCGCCTCACCAGAACACTGCACATGGTATGTTCGAGAAGACAGCTAAATTTGAATTTGACGTACTTTAAAGCAGCTGCTTACCTAATAACATCCACATGCAATACTATACATAGAAGGACTTATTTAGACAAAAATTGGGTTTACCCTTGCAGCCATTCTGAAATTGCCCAGCACATATTTGTAATAACCCCTAGGAGCATTCTGGGTTAAAAAAAACACAGACTGCCAGGATGCTTTGATGGACTTTCTCCTCCTTGGTGAGCGGGCCCAAAGGAGAAAGGGTGAGGAGTCACATCTCTGCCAGCTTCCCAGATCACCGTCCGTGCCTGTGTGACATTACAGGGTAGTGCGTGGAGTCAGCAGAGCAGCATTCCAAGCAACTAACAGATTAATTTGTGTCTCAAAAAATATCCCCAAACTGACTTGAGCACTTTGTTGTGCTCATCATATCAAACTTGAAAAATGCTTACAGTCCTAAGCTAGGCTTCCTGGGCCCTGCTGTCAAGGACAGAAGGTGTCACTTCTTCCAAGGATGAAGACACAAATGGGTAAAAATCAGTTGTGACCATGCCTCAAAGACCTGGCTGCAGTGTATTAGCCCTCTACGAGAAACCTTGAGTTATTTCTCCTCTTGCGTTTACGATGCAAGCCTGAAGGGACACACAGCGTATTTATGACTGAAGCTGCATGTATACAAGACAATGGTGCTTTGCTGCCTTCCTATAGCTAGAGTAAATTCAGGAACTCAGATCCTGGCTAGAAAAAGGAAGTGAGAACATATCCAAAAATTACTGTCCCAAGGACAGGCATTCATATGTTCAGCAACTCACAGATGATGAAGCAACATCAGGGTCCAACAGGGAAGCAGGGAAGGTACACGATCTTCCAGTGATTCCCCATTTTGCGATGTGTGGTTTGGGTGTTTGTAGAAACAAAGGAAGAACCAGGAGCGCTGGATGCAGACAAATTTGTGACAGACTACAGGCCATGTCACACGCTTTGCTGAGATAATGGAGGCAGGACAGAACACGGTTATTTCCAAAACTGCCTCCAGATATGAGCAAATGAAGGCACAGCTCCAAATCAAAGGCCCTAATGATACCAGCCAGAAGCACAACCCAGGGCAAGCCAAGGAGCATGAGCGACAGCTGGCAGGAAGGGGAAATTCTTACGCATAATTAGTGGCACTTTCAGCAGCTCAGTGAAAGGGATGGTGGCAGAAAAGCTTCACATCCCTCCCTCAACAGCAGGAATGCTGGCTCCAAATGAGGCAGGAGATTAAGGCATCCCATCCTTTGGACGGAACAAAGGAGGAAATAATCTGCCAGAAGCCCCTTGGGCTGAAATCCATTCTACAAGCTTCTGTTTGGGGCAACAGCAATTCAAAAATATTAGGAGTACAAAAGGATAGTGGAGAGGAGAGCAGGAGGGTATGAGAAGGTGCAAGTCCTCCTCCTAAGTGCACCGGCCTCCCCAGAGACCCCAGGCTGAGCTGTGTGCACAGCTCTGGGCTACGAAGCTAAAGGGTCTGAATAACATCTGGATACAGGTATAATTATAGGAGTCATTCCTTTAAAGCACATGGCATTGGACTCACAAGAAGGTAGCAAATGGGTATTTCATCCTAGCACTGCCCACTTCTTATTGAAAAATCAGGCCCCCGAGAGTTGGGAAATTTATAAAAGAGCAATCCAGCACACCTGAAGCTGACTTTCAAACTCCCCTCTGGCCCTCCCAAGCAAGGTGCAGAAGGGAGAAGACATTTGCTTTTCAGCCTGCAGTTACGCTCACACACACTTTCCATGTCCCCTGCTGCTCAAATTCAGTTTTACCTTCAGGCAAAAGAGCCATCATCCCATTTCTTAATAATATGGAGAATTTTCTTGACTGTTCTGTTAGCCGTTCCCTGCAACCCCTAAGAGCCACACATTTCTTCACACAGCAGTGGGAAGCAGAGGAAGGAGAAGAAAAACTGCTGCTGACTGATTCTAATAAGAAAACTGCTGATAAAAAAATCAATTAGAAAAAGCAGCAATTAAAAGTGCCACAGCTGGGTCAGGCACCAGAATTTCCAGATATTTTCCTCAAAGCCCAGCCCTCAGACACCAAGATTCTGTCTGCATATCTAATAGCAAGGGGGGTTCACGTCATCAACCCTGAAGCCCTCACTAGAGATATTTCCCACTCCATCCCCAAAAAGCCTCCTAACAAGCAAGCTTCATGCACTTCTGCAAGGTGCCAAAACCATACAATGACTTCACAGAAGATGACTAAATGGTTCCTCTTGAAACAGGAGGATAAGGACTCCCCTAAGAGACACAGGAGAAGGCTCACTTGAAAGCATTTAAGAAACTTGTCAATGCTCAACTGACTGATTCTGACTGATTTAATGAAAGTGGCCTGTACTGCTGAGGGGGGATTTACAAAAGCAGACTTTAATCTAGTGAGACTGTGTTCCCACAAGAGCCAATGAATAGACATAGGCTTGCCCTGGGCAATATAGAGAATGAAGTCATGCAAAAGACTGTCTTTGTGAGGTGTTCCACTGTTCCCCGCCATGCACTGAACAACCATTTGCTGACATGGACCATTTCATGTATCATGCGCTCTTTTTGGAAGCACTTATATGATAATCTGAAGAACAATTCACATAGAATGATTCCAATTAATTAGAATAATGAATATACTGAAGAGGTCAACTGTAAAAGATTCTCATTTCTCCCCCAGCTAACTCACAGAGAACAAGGAGGAAGTACCAGAAACTATCATCCAAGGTGACTTTGCTGAGCAGAAAAGACCTGTAAGCCTCCCGACCCAAACAGATTAATGGAGGTTATTGAAGGAGCAAAGGAAAAAAAGAATCTCAAGACTGAGCAGAAAGAATACAAACTTTGAGGATCCTGGAAAAAACTGACAAAAGACCATCTTCAAGCAAGGACAGAAGATTTGTTTTGGATGCATCTCACATCATGTAAGATGTGTGACTGTACACATAAGCACATAAATATTAAGTTACTGTAAAAAAAGACTCCTACTTATTGTAGATCCTCCTACTACAAGAAACCCACTTGTTTTACACTTTCTAGATAATCTATAGTTTACTAAAAAAGTTGGAATGCAAAATGAAACAATGCAAACATCCAAATGCTGTTAGTAACATGAAAATGGCACATACCCTGTATTGGACAGTTTTGGCAAAAGACTGTCTTCTGAGGGTGCCAGGGTCTGGAACAATTCATACACTCCATTAGTTCTTGAAATAGGGAAATTTATCTAATTCCTTTTGAAAAACAATACAAACATATTTCTGAGAAAGGAAAACATTTCAAAAGTCTGTCAGTCATACAGACTAACATTATTCTAGATAATCAGATATTGGCAGAAGTCTTGGCAAACTGATTCTACTCTTACCACTACCGCGAGAGCGCTTGGGCTAACCTGGCTTCATTCCACAGGCAGACGCAATTCTAAATATTTGGTGAGCATTACACATTATTCTTCACTTACAAATTACGAATATAATCTTTATTTGATATTAGATGTAGAGAAAATAGCCCATAAGTACTCCTCTATAGATTTTTATTTTTAACACAGGAGAAATCCCATTTCAGTTAGTCTTACAATCTCTGTCAAGGTAGCTTATAATTTTCACCATGTCTTTTTCAATTGAAACAGGTCTTGATTAGAGATCCTACCCTAAAAACCACTATAAAGCAAGCATATCTTTAGGCAGTTCATCTGTTCACTCTACATATTCAGCTCTCTTCAATAATATCCTTGAGTCTCACGGGTTTCTGAGCATCGCTATCCATGCTTATATAAAGAAAATAAAAATCCTTCCATATTAACATCTTTTTTTCTTCTAATCAAGTGCAAGCCTCGATTCATTGCCTTAAAAAAACCCAGAGCCTGTTGTACCTGTTTTTCATGTAAATGTGGCCAGTCAGAGTTCATGCTCATAAGCAACCAGATTTGGCAATTTTCCGCGCTGCATTTCGCTACCCAAGAGCCTAAACAACACAACCAGCCTATCCCTGCTGCTTAATCTCTTACATTAAGACTGGCTGACTGAATAAAAATTGAAAGGACCTTGTCTGTATGACTCCTCTCCAGCATATAATTGCAGGTCTTCTTACCTGCTTGATCCATAACAGAATTCACAAACAGCTATAACAGGAAAAGATCTTGTTTTCTTGTTCAAATCCCGAGACCGAAAACTAACCATAACAAGGAACTAGTAGCCAAGGCAGCAAAAGAAAACATGTACTTTGATTATTCATGATTGCAGCCTGATATCCCAGCTAACACTGCTGAAATGGGGCTTCTCTGAATCAATGTCTACCAGGGTGGCTAAAACCACTGGCCCCAGTATCCTTCCACCAACTTCAATCTGTCAAATCCTAGGGCCGCGGGTCTGGATGTTACTACTTCCAGCCTTCAACGGCTGCCACTGGGTACATCAGGAACAACCTGCCAGGTATGGCTACTGAGCAAGAAGCTCCAGGGTTCAGCAGGAAAGACAGCAATGGAAACATGGAACGGAGTAAACCAAATAAGCTCTTATCTCTGTGTCTGACTTTCAGGTACAGTTGGTTGTGAGTGACCATTACAAGTTCTACATTACCTGACATTCAAATCTGGAAATTGCTCTAAAAAAAACATCATGTGAGCAAGTCAGGTGCTGCTTTTGACTCTGAGGGCAAACATTTCTAAGAGCTTATCCATTTCATTCAATTCACCTCCACAGCAGAGACACTCAAGAAGTGCTAATCAGCATTATATAGATCAATTCTGGCTATCAATTCTGTATTTCATTAAATTCCAAGTAGACAGTCATTTAAAGGAAACACACCCGAGGGAAGTTACTTGTGAGTGCAGCTCCCTACTGTGGGGTCACATCAGGGTGCAGAAGACATGTGCCATGCACAGAGAGCTTACCTCGAACCTACAGACCCCACTGAAGATGACCACAGAACTATGCAGCTAGCGAGACAGTTGAAAACCAGACTCGTTTATCATTACCAAAATAAAATCTGTGGGAACTAAGAGATTCATATATATATATATATATATATATATATATATCACAAGAAATAAACCAGTAGATAACGTCTCTGATTTCTAAAGCTACCACATCAACACTAACGATCTGGCCAAAATACTATTTGGAGTGCGAGGGACAATGAGGAAAAGGTTATTGTTTTAATAAATACTATCAATATGCAAGGAGACCTAAAAAACTAAGCATTCATTAATAGCAAGCAATGCCTCAGAACACACTTTTTCTTGGCAAACATCAAATACAGATTTCTGCAGTTCTCTTTTTCCCTTTATGCTGAATGCAATACAAATAAAAATGAATATTTATTAATAAAGTTGCTTGAAGGCACTTCCATCTTCAACCCTCTTACAGTTACTTTTTTTACTCCTTGTTCACCTAAACTCATCTCACATATTAGCTATCAATTTTCAAATACAAAAAAAAATAGTATAAGGCAGGGAGAGAATGTAAAAAAAAAAAATAGTCAAAGAAGAAATTTCTTTGTAAGAAAGAGCAAGAGGAATAGAATGAAAATAAGTTTGGACTGCAGGAATGGGAAACAAAAAAAGTTTTCACTTCAGAATTAGATAGTTCCTCCCCTTTCTTGCTATTTCCTCCAGTCAAACATTTTCACTAGATACCTGCTTCACCCTGAAGCGTTGTTCAAGGCAGCAGACCTTAAAGTCTTTTTTTGCTACAGAAAATTAAACTAAAATTGATTCTCATTACTAGCATTATTAGTCCAGTTTCGTTTATTTATACTCAGACAAATTCCAAGGTTGTATTTTAAAGATCACCACGTAAGACTAGAGTGGAGAACAAGACCCGATGACTCTTTCTGATGCTTGCACTGACTTATCCTGTGATTTCTAGGCAGTGAGTGGCCAGAAGACAATGTGGTAATACTATGTAAGGATCTCATCGGGCAGCGATAAAACAAGTTGTTTATAAAGCCCATTGATATCATTACAGATTTTACTACTGATTATGTTACTACAGGAAAAATTGCTCAGTTGTTCCATCTTTCCCATCTTTATCAGTTCCCCTGTCCTATGAACTCTAGCTGTGAAAGGAGGATCTGAGTCCTCAAGGGAAGGAATAAACAGAGACTGCCCTGGCTCTGATCCTTCCCAAGCCCAGATTTAGTGACCTTGCTAATCTTCCTGGGTTGGTCCTACTTCCTTCAAGGCCTGAGAAGCAAGGACAGGAGAGACAGCAAAGTTTCATTTTAGGCAAATGCAATATGACTTGGAAATGCATAACATATTAATTGAGAGCTGGTGTAAAAACAACTGTATACCATTAACGACACCAACACTAGCTCAATGTGAGAAATTTTCATGAAAAAAAATATTTACAAACAAGCCTTCTTTCTAAAAGTGGATTTTTGCAGGAATTGTTGAAAAAGAAAAAAAACACAACTTTTTCATTAAATATTTATAATTATATTTATATTCTCAGTATTTTTAATAATAGCAACAATAATGTTACCAAGAGAGTCCCTGGAGTAAAAAACATGAAAAATTCTACCAAACAGGGAAAAAAATCCAGGGTGCAAACTATAAAACAGAAGTTATTGCAATGCTTAGCAATATGGTATTTCTATATTAGTTTGCATTAAATAATGTGAATGGAGATGTGGACACATAATGTGAATTATAGTTTCTGTCCTACAAACTCTATAGTAACCAGTAGCCTTGGTAAAAACTCTGGGTCACAGATGCTGAAGTCACGGGGCTACTTAACACCTCTTCTTGCCAGCTGCAACCGTCCCTTAAGAGCAGAAAACCTCCTTGCTTGCAGCTCACTTTGTACCATGAACACAATGATGTGACTAAACACTAGATATATCAATACTTAACAGTGTGACCTACATTACCTATGAATTATTATTAAATTAATTAATAATAAGTACATTAATCATCTATCAAAGGTCTTTGCAAACTCACTAGTGCTATATATTCTTACAGGTTTGACTTACAAAGACTTAAAAGCACTTGTGACACTACTTGTGTGGAAATATCCCCATTCAATACTGAAGGGGTTTGGGATTTGTTGGGTGTTTTTAAACTAGTTACGAGACCTAAGTGATCGGACCTTGTTATCACCATTTCATCTATGTGCACAACACACAACGTCCTTTCAGGGAGTTTAATGAACCATGCAGAAAGAGGAAAAGAAAATATCAAAGGAGCTAGTGACTCTTGCCCCAGAAGTAAATTGTAAAGCATTTCTAATATTTTTGCTGAAGCATCTTTCTATATTTGTACTGTCTCTATGCTGGAAGTTGAGTTGTTATGACACAAAAAAAATTGATGTACAGCTTGGGAAAGTTTATTGACATGTCAAGTGTGCGCAGGTTTAGAGAACGATTTAATCAATACAAAAGGTATAGGGCATGCAGTTTGTGTTGCTCAGGTCCTTTCATGTTTTGTTGTTTATTTCAGCAGACTGGAAAGCTCCTCTTCATTTGAACCGACAACTGACTCGCTGAAGTTCCCCTGTGAAGGCCAGATGCCACTTGCAAGAGAACTTCAGAGGGTTCCATCATCCTTCTCCTCCTCTTGCAGGTAGTAGCTTCAACGCACTTTCAACAGAAAGAAAACTACTCACCATTCCAGCCCAGAGCTCTGCAGCCAAAATACTGGAATGTAGGAGAAGTCTGGATCCAGGTTTTGCCAGTTCTCTGATTTGTCATTCTTCATTGCAAGCAGGAATAAATTGGGCAACTATAACACGAACTAGTTGCCCAAGTTTTCAAGTATTTCAGTCTCATTGTTGAATCAAAAACGTAGCTGTTTTTTCTTAAGACATTTTCCATAATACCGTGGTAGCCAGCTTGTGCAAATAGCATATTTCTGCTGATTTAGAATAGTTTTAAGTGAAAATAGATCATGTCACTTCAGCACAGCAGTTGTAATTTACTCAAGCTGAGAATTTGATTTTAAACAGTAATTTAGAGGTTAGTTTTCTCTAATTTTTTTACCTCTAGTTACTTCTCTGCCATTAGTTGTGGAACAGCCTACCAATATTAAAGGGTTGTATTTTCAAATTTATTTCTGGGGTTTCCTTCAATAAAATTGCCTATACTTATTGCCAATTTTGGGGGAAAAGAAATGTTTCACATTTAGTAATAATTTTATAAAAGGAAAACACTTCTTCAGTATTGTACTTTGTCGAGAGACCAAATGCAACAATAGAACCAGATTGGAAGAAAAACTTTCATTAAAGGCAGAAAAATTGTCTGAAATGATAATTAGTCAAATCTAAACCTCATAGAACCATGAGAGGACACTTTGGGTAACAAAAACGTTGCCTTTATTTATGTTAATGTGCTATAAAACGCAGAGACATGCTGAAGAACCCAACAAGTTTGACTCTCTCATTTTCACTCTGATGCAATGATTTGGGTAAGTGGACCTGTTATTTCCCCACAGGAAAATCAGATGCTTTGCTGGCAAGAGAGTAGAAGTGGAGGCAGGACACAGCTGCTCTCCTCATACCTCAGTAATCGGGATCATCCATGTTTAAACAAAACAAAATGGGAAAACAAACTCAAACCCCAACACAAAAACTATTTTTCTGTTCAAAATCTGACATTTTATGTGGCATTAACTTGGAATTGTTTCCCTTCTTGATCTCATTAAAAGTCAGGTGCTGTTGAGAAGTGTCTAGGTTTGGGCAGAAATAAAGAAATCGGTATCAGCAACACTTCACTGTTCAGAAGGGCTCAGATTATCATCAGGGTTATTAGAGTGAGGGATACATAGAAAAGTGAGGAACGTGAGATTGCAAATCTACAGTTTTTAATGAGCTCCACTACGGGAAAACGGGTGGCTATTTCATGCCAAACCAGAATTCTGTCCCTGGCAAACAGCAGTGCCTTGGGACCATCCTTTCAGAGCTCAGCGGCACAGGGTTCCCCAGGGTGGAGAAGCTGAGCCTGAGACTAGAAAGACAGATGGCCTCCAGAGTGACAGAACTTCACAAACTATTTAAGAAAGGATATTAAACAAACAGAGAGGGCCCCCTTATGCTCTGCTGTAACTGCATCTGAAATAGTGCTTAGCTGTCTGAGCACCTCATCTCATGATAACCACGTACGTGAACTACAGAAGTTACAGGAGGAGGCAACAAAAGCGATTCAGAGGTGTGAAACAGTTTCCACCTTGGGAAAGAGACAGCACCTGAAGAACAAGGCAATAAATTTATATTAAAGAAAACACGAGCGATATGGAGAAGTGGCAAGGATACACGGATGAGGGGTTGCCCAAAGCAGCTACTTGTCAGACTAAAAGCCAATAGAAGAACAAGCTTTTTTCAGGAAATGCCCAGTTAAGCTGTGCCGGTCACAGCCACCAGATGCTTTGGTAGCCAGAAGTATGAACAGCTTCAAAATGGATCACGGAGGACAGATCCAGTGGTCACTGTGAAGGCTAACAGCCTGGATGCAACCTTGATCTCAGAGTCATTAAGGCAATTATTTCCAGGAACCGGGGAAGTAAGCAGCACAGCAGGACTGCCCTCAACTAGTGCTTTTCCTATTTAATACCTGTTCAAGTTTATACATGCAATAGCACTGTATTTCCGTGAGAAATTCTCCTGGCTCTTTCCCAGAGAAATTTCATCAAAAAAGGTTATGTTCCCATAAACGCTTCAGTTTTGACAAAACTGGCTCTTTCCACCTAGGGAAAATAAATAAATAAGAAAATCCAACCAGTTCTTACACTCCGTGTAACTGAACCCAGTGGCAATTTTCTTCTGAGCTGCTGCAAACCTGGAACTGTTCCAGTCAAACCAATGAAGACACTGCAGAGTTCATAAAAGAAGCCGCCCACCGAGTCCCTGTGTGTACAGGAGTAAGCACTCAATTATGTCTGCTGCTTACCAAAACGCATTACATTTTAAGTTGATAATTCCAAATCATGAGAAGGAATGTGCAGCCTTTATTCAAATAGTTGTTTTAAAGTCATTGAATCCAAATTACTAAAAACTGGAAGTCATCCTCTTCCCTTGCCTTACTTTTCCCCTCTCATCCAACGGCTAAACAAACATAACAAAAGAAAGAAAATATACCATATAGGAATTCTCTTTCATCGTTTTACACAAAGTAGTTTAAGTACTATTTCCAGTGCTATTGTCAGCCACAACAGGGATGTGCTGCTGTATTAGAAATGGAGGGAGCTTGCCAACTGAAGGCAAAGGGTTCAAGAAATACTTATTACATTCACCAAAAAAAAAAGGTCCTTAAGCTGCTGGTGTTTACACATGGTGACATTCCAGCAAACAGCTCTATACATGTTTAAGTCACTGTGCATAAACTTGAACATGGACTTGTTTGATCCATTAGGGAATAATAATAATAACAGCAATAACAATTAAAATAATAGCAGTAATCAAAAAAAAAAAAAAAGTAAAGTTTCCAAAAAAGTTCTTTACAAAAGGAAAAGAAAAGAGCAAAAAGCCTCCTTTAAAAATTACAGATGCTGCAGGGGGGAAAAGCCCTCCTCTCTCCACTTGGAACAATTCTAAAATCAGAAGAGAAGGAATGAAGGAGGTAGAATGAGGAAAGTTCACCTCAGAGCACAAATCAAGCAACCACTTCTTTGGAGCACAGTTATTTTTAAAGTTACCATATCATTTTTGTTAATTATAAGGGCTTCTTATGATCAAAATTTAAGATTTTAAAAGCTTTTAAATATTATTTTTTAAAAGTCTGATTTTTAAAAGGGGCTCATCACCTCACTGAACTGCAATACAGATCTGTGTTAAAGATCAAAGATGACGCATTGGAACCCGAATATAATTTAAACTTGCAGTTTGTCAGGGCGCCACCTTACAGATAGCAGCATGGCTTTTGCAAAACTATAAGCAGTTCCTCCCTTACTGTGCACCATAGTAAGATCCAACATTACAGAACACGCTCAACTGCATACCACGTCCGCTTCATATTTTTCTTTCTTTGCGCATAATTCTCCTATTTTTAAGGCATTAAAAACAAGACCAGAAATCAATATTGAAGGCAAATACCTTACCTTGCTCTTGAAAATATCCCTACTTTTATACAATAAAAATGCCACAAAAATTAGACAAACTGTAGGAAAAAAGTCCCATATTTTTTCAGAGAAAAATGCTAATTTCCATTCCCAGTTGTGTTGAGGCTGTGCCAATGATTGGCTCCATATGTTTCAGCAATTGGAGCCATACTAACATTCCTACAGTTCTTTTGCTTTCACATGCTTTGTCTTGGTTACATTATGTAAACCTGGGAAATCTAGCATTTCTTAACACACACACACACACACACCAAGCAAATAAAGATCGATTCAGTCTCCTGGCTACAGCGGTTTCTCTAGCCCACACGCACCAATGGTGATTTCACCAGACAATGCAAGGAGGCAGAAGGAAACCCATATCTGGCTTCCAAAATATGTTCATTTTTGAAGAAATTATGGTTGACTGCATAGCGACATGCGAAGATCACTCTTACAGGAAGAGCATCCTTGCTGCTTGTTACAGCAAAATGTTAATGGATTCTGCGTGTGTCTTGGGGGGGGGAAGACAACCGAGCAGAAGTATTCATCCTGATCCAGTGACGAACTAGGAGTAAAATGCTAGCTGGGCTGAGACAAAGCAGACCAACTTAATAGCTGTAATTTTCGTCAGTACTGGAATATGAGTGGTAGGATGGAAAAATCACTTTCCAATGCATAACACTGGCAAATGTATTTTTCCAAGACAACCTGTTTTTCTAATGCTGTTGACCACAAAGCCATTCAAGCGCATGGTTTTCTTTGGAGGAAGGTAGATCTCCTTAAGATGAGTAAAACCACCACAACATGAATTTTACACAGATGGCTAAAAAAAGTTTATTCTTCATCATAAAAAGTAGAAGGCAATCCTAGCTGTGAGACAATTCAGTACTTCCCTTTCAAACAATATTACTAGAAGTCACTGAGTCAAATCACACATCTTTTGTCCCATTAAAACTCCCATTGAAGTTAGCGCTGGGAGCAGGGATATAAGACCAGAGCATCGATGAGAGCAACTACTGGCTTCTTGAATTTTACTGTGTAGCTGCTTACAGGGTGGCAGATCATATGCCCACTCCTAACTAAAAGATGAAACATCATCATAAAACAGGCTGGCATGAAACAAGTGCTTGTGGTCTAGTTGGTGTGGGGTTTTTTAATTTTAAAATCTGACAAAAACCAAACCTGATTCTGATTCACATTAACTTAAAACAAAAAGTTCTTGTGTGACTTCCAGCCAGCAATTTCACAAACCAGAGCTTTGAAGTGCCACCTAACCGGCAATAAGGGCGGCGGCTATGCTATGGAACACAGGGGAATTCAGAAAATTCCTTTCAAGGACAGTGGAATTTTTAGGACTGTGCTCCATTTAGAAATACCAAGCATTTTCATAGTAGTAAACCTCAAACCTAAAGCAAAAACTTTCTCCTAGCCAAACCACAGATTACGGATAGGCTTTCTGACATGCATTTTACGGCATTTAAAGAACTTAACTAATGAATCTCTCAAGTCATTGCTGACCGAGATCTTGCTGTAGCGAAGCCTTTAAAGCATCTACTTATATTTAAGTCAAGTGGAGCGAATGAGTTTTGAGCATGCATCAAAGATTAGTCAGGTTATAAAGTCATGAGAGTATGCCAAAGGAGCAAAGTAAAGCAAATGACAATTAATCAGATGTTATTTTATGAAACACACACTTTCAAGTCTAAATTAATTTTATAAAACAATGCAGAGAACAGTCAAAAAACAGGAAGAAAAGCTCCCTAAAATTATGAAGGAAAATAACTGACAACTGCAGGCAGCTGTATCACTGAGGAAGAAATCATAACAATCACTCTTATATTTGACAGATCTTCTTTCCCCCGCCTCCAAAATGTGATGACGGGAACTCAGCAGACATAACAGATTTGAATTTTAGTGCCACATTTGTCAAATGCCATTGTGAAATCTTACAAAACTATTCAAGTTCCATTGGATGTAAATAGTGCCATGCAGACTCTTCTCAGCAAAAGGCATCTGGATTAAAATCAAAACTGAGATTGTGCAGAAGCATTAAACAATGCTGGCAAACTGAATGACCACAGTCTAGGCAAAACACACCATTCCCTGCAAACTTGTTTTGCAGACAAATATTCCTCACTGTCAGGGTATTTTACAGAGCTGTGTGACCTTCAGGGAGAACTGGACCTAATCCTTAAGCCCCCAAGGCCCTAAATCTAAGCTCAGACTACAGTACTTCCCGGTGCCTTACTCTTTAGGTTATGCACTTGGCACGAAGACACACAAACCAGGCAACCTTTGGCCACTTACGTATAGGATGCAGTGCTGTTACCATTTGCCTCTTGGGTCTTCGGAGATCTCTGTTGAAACTCCCCATCTCTCACTTACAGTAGCCAACAAGTTAATGGAGGTCCTGCTCTACACCAGTATCTTCTCAGCAGATCCCTCAATCACTGAGGAGATGATCGAGAACAGTGTCACATGATGTTATTTTAACCAGACTGCTCTACGTCACATAAGAAGGGAACTGGTTTTCTTTCTTTTAGTTACTTATTTATTTGCCTGTGGGGAGGGGGCTGCTGTGTGTCCTGGAATGGTCCCAACGCAGTAAGGCAGGCCCTGATGTATAAAGAAGCAGAAAACAGCAACACTTCCCATAGTAGCAGAAGCAGCAGCAGCAGGAAAGCAGAAATATAAGCTGGATTAGCAGTATTCAGCAGAAAGATTCAGCAGCAGACACCAACTGGCTCTTCCCTGAGGGATGACAACTCAACAGGGTGTACCCATTTTAATCCTGTGTCCAGTGGCATATTTATAAGCTGCAGAACAAGGACAAGTGCCCGTTGTGCACAGGGATTCACACACCAACCTTAAAAAGGTGACAAGTAGGTTTTTCCACATGATCACACCCACAGACATTACTTGGCAAAACAGATAATGAAGTAAAGCAACTGGGTGACAGTAAATAACTGCTAAGGTGAACTCAGAGTCCTTTTATTTTGCAAACAGGACTGCGTGCCATTAATTATGGGCAAGGTGAAACAAGAGTGTATCTCCAAGTTGGAGAAGCAGAAAATGACAGTGCCAGAACACTTTTCTCACGCAAAGGGCGGATGCACAGGACAGGTACAAAATGCTTGGACAGGAACCTTAATAGTGCCTGAAACACTTAGCTCATCAATAAATTTGCCTGCCTAATGTGTACACTTGATCAAAAGCAAATATCCTGAGAAACAGAGGGCTTTACTACTTTCAGCACAGATGTAAAAAATGTCTGTGTATTTCGGTATGAAACAAGCAAACGAACAATAAAACCCCTGCTCTGTGCTTGTAGGATGTCAACTCTCTTTATTAATATGAAGGACAATAGCATAGTTTATAGCTTTTGCAGGCTTTTTTATTTATTTTCTTATCACCATTGTTGATAGCAGTATCGGTTTTGTTTATATTTTTAAATTAACAAATAATCACCACAAAAAATTCAGAAATTGGCAAGGGACTCCCCGCCAGAGCATGGGGAGACAGCTGTGTTTACAACAATGTCATTAGTACTTTTCTGTTAGTAACTAACAGATCTCTTCAAGACTCAGAAGTATGGTGGTCCAGACACTACAGCAAGGACTACACCATGAAAGGCCAAGCCCAGAGATGTTATTTCGTCTGCCTGGGCTTTGTAGAGACTTGCCAGAATGGACCCACACTGCATTTCCAGGGTACAGCTCAAGGGGAAGGGCTCTTTTAGAAGAAAAATTATATTATCACAGCAGGGGACCAGAGTGATGGCAGGGAGATGACCTTTCTGTGGGAGCAGAAGCTTTGGGAGCGGGCCCAGCTTTTTGCCTTCGAATGAACCTGACGTCCCTAACGGACAACATGGAGAATGGAGACACTACCCCTGCCACAACTCCCTCCTGCATGCTTCACCCTGAGCAGAGAGAATCTGTCCAGAGTTATCATGAAGAAGCCAATTCAAAAAGCAAATGCTTTATTTTGGTCTGCACATGTGAGTGTTAATGATCTCTGACCAACAATTGCCTCTTGACACCAAGGTAAGAGGAGCATGCAATGTCAGGCTGATACAACATGCAGCTTCAATTTCCAAACTGGGGATGCTGAGCAAATGATCGTTTCATACACTCCCACAGGAAGCTAAATTATTCATTCAGAACACCTTATTTTTATACGTATTTGCATGCAAAATCTTTTTTCACCTGTTTGCACGAGTGCCAAAATGAAAGCCTCCACTTGCTCCGTTTTCTATTTATACATTAATTTTTTCCACACAAAGGAATGTATCTCTCCACTGCTTCCACAAAAATCTTGTCAACAATCCACAATTAATGATACCATGTATTATTTCACTGAGATGAAATAATACCATATGCCTCACCAACTTTTTAAATAAATGCCCACTGCCCAGCACAAGGGGGAAGAGTACGTAAGGCCAGCATCTGCTATCTGCAGATCTATTGTATCGTCCCTATTGGAAAAACTTTCCAGTTCTGGTAAGATTTAGCAGAAGGCATCCCAAGCAAAAAGACGACAGTGGCTGGCAGAAAGGCTCCTTAAGGTCCCTACAGGAGTCTGTGCACGCTCCCATTCATCACAGTCACTTCAAAGGCTTTGCTTCCTACCTTGTGGGCAAGAAGGCACGCAAGAGGGCCTGTGAAGGACCACTTCACTGCCTCTCTTCCTCATTTCACTAATAGCTGCTATGAATGGCGCTGGGGATGAGGAGTGGAATTATGATAACCTGTTACACGCCCTTTTGTCCAGTGCCAGCTGCAAGGCCAGCTGAGGCCGTGCACCCAGGCGTGCAAGGGTTGCAGTACCTGGCCAAGCATACGCAAGCTTCAAGCACTGCCTTCTTTTCCTTGTGACGCTTCAGGTCAGTAGGAGAAAAGGTGCCAACATCCCTCCACTTGTGAACTGTTTCCATGCACCACAACAAAAGGTTCTGAAGACAATAACATTTTCAAACCAGCTACCTAATTCATTGACTTTGCTGGAGGCCTGTGTAACTTCAAGTTGGGGGAGGTGGTAGGGGAATTTGAGAAGAATTACAGCCCTAAACGCAGAGAGGAAACCAGGCATTTTAAAGGCACAGATTTCATATGAAACAAAACAAGGTTAGAACCTTTGTTGTCCCCAGCAGCCCCCCCAACTCCCAACAACCCCAAAAGAGGGTGTTATTTTTCAGTTGAAGGGTTTCAGCACCCTAACATTCACCTTCCAGGTGTATCACATTTCACGTGCAACATACAGGCTATTCCAGAATGGGATAATAACATTTCCTAACATGCCTCTGCCTCATCCAATTAGAAGGAGTCATTCATGGACATCTCTTTTGAGGTTTGGCTAGGAAGCTTGGAACAACAGAGTTGTGATTTCTACTGAGTCTTCTTGTGAAGAAAGGGTAATGTAAGCAATATTCTTCCAAGAAATCCACAAGACTTTGTAGGAAAAAATGTATTTTAAACATCTAGAGCATCTACTTCTGCTTCCCACTATGACTGAGTACATGGGGACTCAAAGCACAGGTCACTTCCTAATGTAGCACCAAAACAATGAACACCCATTTCTGAGGACCCCAACTGGTGCCACTGTGGCCCCCATTTAGACAGTTCACCCAGAATCCTCAGAATCATTTAAAAGTGTGGATAACCATATTTTTTGTTCACCTTTAGGGAAGGAGAGGCACAGGACTTGATAGTGACTTTGCACAAGGTCACACGACAACTCGAACAGCCAAGGCAAGGACAGAACTCAGGTGCTTTATTCCTAATAAAGTGCCTGGCTCTCTAAATCATTTTTTATATTGCCGTTTCCTATGTACACCGTGGCACAGCAAACTCATTAATTTACTAACAACTGTTAGTAAACATTTTCCTGTAACATTTCCCCAGTTACCAGCTAATGTTTCATTTGAAAACTGAAGCTTTTATTGACAAAGCCATTTAAAATGCAAAATGAATCACGCAAACCTGCAAATGGGAGGTGAAGAGTAATCCATGGAAGAATTACACGGGGACGTTTCCAAACATGAGCGAGAAAGGCTGAGGAGACGTTGCCTGGGAAGGCTAGAGGGGAAGGAGAGATTTCACCTTTAAGTGGAAGCAGCTGTTGTAACCGGCCTAACCCCACCGGAATGCGTGCCGGGCCGGCATCTCGCCGGGGCTCTGGCACCAGGACCATGGCAGCTTTCCTGTGGGCAGGCAGCTAACTCACATTTCTGTTATTTTATCCTGAAAGAAGTTACCATGGAGACTGGCATGAAAATGGCAATAGGCCAGCCAGATAGAGACGGAAAGCACGGGAAGCACAGAGTCTGGCGCTCTTAATAATCTGGCCAAGTTCTCCCACTCCTCAGGCTGGGCACCGGGCTTTCCGTGCCCGTGAAGTTTAGCTGTCTCTCCCATAACAGCAGTCTATCAAAGAAGGTTTGATGGAGTAGGTAAATGCCAGTCATTAAAAGTAATCTATCACAGCTCATGAACACCTAGTTAACCAGCATCATATTGCTTAATATGTATTTGCGTGTGCAAAAGTTGTTAAAAGCAGAGTTAAAACGACACAGTAAAGGTAAGTGTTTATTTCCCAGGACAAAGTATAGAATGCAAACAGCTTTCCAGGAGAGTCTCGTCTTCCTTTTAAAAAAAAAAAACCAAAACAAAACAAAAAAAAGAAAAACCAACTAAACAAACAAACAAAAATTATCAAATACTGTTCTCCGATTCTCTACATGCAAGAGTGACCTAACTTTTTAAGGGAATTAGGAAAAAGCTCTGATGTATTATGGGAGGAAGTTTCACATTTCTGATTATTACGATGCACTTTGGGAAGCCCTGGTGAGAGCAGCAGGTCGTTGCAAGAGCTATGCTTTCTAAGGGAAGGACCTGAAGGACTTGGGAATAGTTTAACCAAGCCACAATATGCATGGGGTGGGGAGGAGGAGGAAGGGAGGAGATGCCATTTCCACCCGGAGGTACTGGGAGCCTGCAGAGTGCTGGGTGCAGGCTCTGGCATCTGGAATACATTGAAGCTGAGGGCTGAGACACGCTCCCTGTCCTGTTCTATCTGGGCACCACTCTTTAGAAAACATTTATGTAAAATTCAAAGCTTAAGGATCTGCCCAGGACAGCAATAAAACCTGTGAGAAAACAGAAGAAAAAAAGGGCTCAGGATGAGAGGAACTTCCCCCATGTGTGGGTTTTTGCCTTTTTTTTCTGTGTGCTTTTCCTTTTTCTTTTGTTTTCCTAAGCGAAGGCAGAGCTGATGAACCACAGGCTCCCCACCACTGAGTTTAGCCAACGAACACAATAGGACACCTAAACACATCTCTGCATTTCAGACCCATTGTGAACTTTATGGACCATGTTCTTCCTCCATCCACAGGGCAAATGTTCCAGGAGTGATTCACAGCCCTGCCACTTGGTACCAAAACATGCTCCCCTGAGCTGGTTAATTTAAGGCTGGAATAAGTCTCTTTGTGCTGACAACCTTTTTATGAAGGCAGCATAATCCCACAGAGCACTTACTGCAAGCATTTCAAATCCTGATGTTTTATAGTGTTACTTTTTACAACGTACGTGTATATTTGAGAGGTTTCTTTGATACATTCCTTTACCACAGTACAAAGCATAAAATACAACCCACAGAGCTTCCAACTTAGTGACATTGCTCCTTGCGTCTGTGTGCATAATGGCAATGTCATTTAAATTGTTTTGAAGTACAATTTACAGCATTAAATAAAATGTTGATTTTTAATACATTTCCAATTTCACTTTTGTACCACAGCGCAATTGCTGGAGTCTGTCTAGACAAAAAGGTAGTTTAATCCAGTAATCTTTCTATAAACCACTGAAATAATGGCATCTATTTCTGCATATGTGCCTCTGGAAAAACTAATAGAATTTCTGACATTTCTGGAGATACTAAAAAAGCCATAAGTGACATGCAAGTACTCTCCACAGAAAATTCTGAGGTCAGATGAGGAAACCGAAGTATTTTAACAGACTGAATAGCTTAAGTTTGCATATTATGACACTGAGTAACCATACTTAACCTACAGTTTTACATCTCTACCGTAATTCCTCTTAAAACTCTCGTTAGCAGCATAATAAATACTACATGTCTACAGTGACAGGCCTGGTCCTGACAGCCCTGACAGAAACCCAACAATCACGGTTCCTGGGGACGTGTCTCTTCCGTTTTAGAGGGCAACTTCACAGATGACATTACCTGTACAGCAGAGCAGGCAGCAGGTCACAGGACGAGAGGTGCTGGAGCACACAGGAGGTAATTCTACTTCTTTTGCCTCTAAATGAAGTATGCTGAGAATACACCGTAAGTTTAAAAAAAGCCTTGCTTCTTGTTCTCTTCCTGTGCCTAAAATCTTCAACTTGATGTACCACAAAAGCTGCAATTTCAATTGACTGTCCAGTAACCAAGACCAGATGGGCAAGTCTTTCATATGTAGCAAAGGGCATCAAAATATTCTGGAAGCAAGAAGCAGACCTGATAATTCATTACATCCGGCTTCCAGAGCAAAAAAATCCCAAGGAAAGCGGTGAGGGGGAAGGCATATAACTTACACTTCCAAGATAACAAAGAGTTCTTTCCATCCTGAGCAGTCCAAATCAGGACAAACTTTTGCAAACTGAAGAAAACCAAAAAATACAATTAAAAGTATGTGTATGAACTTGTGAAAAAAAACTGTATGCCTTTACTAGCTCACTTCTCTACAGTAAGATGCATTTCATACCAAATTTTCTGTGAAGGCCAAAATAAAATAAGTTTGGAGCAGTCAGAAGAGGAGCAAGGTGCGCACAGCCACGCAGTTCACCATATGCTCCGTGAACACCTATACAAAAGTGTTGTCTCCTTTAAAGCCATACTTAGTTGGAACTTTCTCCTGTGAAAATACCAAGCTTCTTGCTTTTCCAGTAGAATTTTTCTGATTAACAACTTCTCATCAAAAAACAAAACAAAAACAAAAAAAAGGGGGGGAGAGAAAAAAAAAATCCCTAGAAATCACAGATGCTGATGATCTTAGAATTAACAGCAAGTGTGAAACTACCCTGAGAGAGAAATGACTGCTCACAACTTTGGCTAGGCTCTCCCCTCCTGCAACTCACCTTAAGGTATTTATAACCCCATTAAGCACCTGTCAAACATATTAGCAGGGCCTTAGTTCACTACTTTCAGAGTTACAAATTTTGAAGGCTAAGGTTTATCATTACTCACTTCTGGTTTTTTGCATGTACACACATAGGTGCACCTTTTAACGCTCTCCTGCCTGGCACTCCCACAGATGTTATTTGGGACCATTTACGACTTTTCTAGTGCACCTTGCCCATTAGGTCTCTGATTGTTGAAAAGACATTTGGATGAGGAAGAAGTTGCTATCGAAACAGAAGGAGAATTATTATGTCCAAAAAAATTCTTCTACCTTTTTTATTCCTCTCCCCAAATATATTTCAGAAACTGTTCCTCCTCTGATGCTCAAGCATCAATGCATGTGCCACTGTAGACAGAATACAATGGCAATCAAAAAAAAAAAATCAACATGGCACAAATCCTTCTCCATCAAAAAAAACAGGCAGACATAGTTTTGTTCACAAGACAAATTTACATATTAAAGGCTGTATTTATCAATATTTGATTTAAACGTCTGTGCCTGCACATTTATTGAACAAAGCCAGATGGGTGCAGGCAGTTGCACATCTGTATTCATTAATAGAAAGGAACAGAGACATGCACAGCCAGCCACAGCAACAAATAAAGGAATGAAAAGTATTTGGTTGGACTGTAAGCATTTTACCTCTGTTCGTCAACAAAAAATGGAGCCTTCCGCAGGCCTACTTTGATCCTTAACTTTAAGGACCAAAGTACTTAAGTCAGGAGAGTAACTGATGCAATCAGCAGAGAGAGATGCTCGCAAAGGTGCTACAGCTCACTTAAGATATCATTAGGTAGACCTCTCCTCCTTGGCCACACAGGGAAGCTACAGTTCCTCAGGTAGCTGGGATAAATGTCAGCCTCGATATTTATCTGCCATGAACAAATTTGTGTTTATAGTCAACTAAAATGATAAAGTGCCTTCTATGGAGCAGGCTTATGTTATCACAAATGCAATTAAGTTTTCAAGGATGTTCCTAGCACTAAGGATTGAAGCAAAAATTTCTACTTGTCCTTAAAATTAAAAACTTAAGTGCACTTTCCTACTGAAGCTGTGGCTGCATGACTTATATGAGCACCACGCGCAATGGAAAAAGATGTTCAACCCAGCTTCTCTTACATGCAGTCTCTACTGATGGAACCAAGATGAAATGTATTCTACAGGAATTCATCCATTTATAGGACGAGACCAACTATTTGGGACAACCTACTTTTAGATACCAGACAAATAACCTTCAGACATGCTAAACAGCCATCAGTCTCACAGTTAATGTCAACGGGAAGAGGCAACTGCTCCCATCCAGATTTTCAGTAGCATCTAAAGTCAGATCAGCAAACCTCACAGTTTTCAAGAAACTCAGTTTTGAAACCAAAACTACCCAAGAAACTCCTAATTGCTAAGCATGGTAGGTACACAAGTTTTCAAATCGAAGATGTTTTCTTGCTTAATTGGGAGCTGAGTGCCTCACAAAAATTAATGGTTTCAAAGGTGCTGATCTCCCATAAAGCTTACAGTATTCTCTTAAGACTGTGGGCTGAGGAAGCCAAGTGGAGATCACTCTGCATCAAATGAAAAAACAAACAAATTAATGATTAGGACAGAGGACTGACACAGGCAGTACATGTTAACTCTGATGGATCTTTCTCAAAGGGGAAGACAAGAGAACTGGTGAAAAGCTGGTACTCTGTTCTGCCAGTGTAACACAAACAAAAAATTAGTCTGGCATTAAACTGAAGGTATCATGAGGAAAGGTCTGTTACACCTGCATCCTCCTTACGCTACTTGCACATGCTTGCAAATTAAATGGGATAATGGGACCTCAGTGTGGGACTTACAGATAATACAGCACCAGTGAGAGATATGCCAACTGCTACTGCATTGAAAAACATGTCTTTTAGATAAATGAGTGAGATCATAGATCCCAAACCATGCATGGTTTACTCTGAGCGAGAAGAAAACTCTATGCCTTTCAGCCTAGATCACCACCACTGATAGGTCTGCTTCCTAGAAGCAGAATCATACACAAAAACGTAACTGGATACATTACCGTGTGCAACAGAACTTAAAATTAAACACCGACATAATCGAGGAGTTTAGATCATAACAGCCTCCTGCCAGTCTACAATATTATGCTTAAATCTGCCAGTAGAACGTGGAACAACATAAATATTGCATCAGTGCTTTGGAGCTTACAGCATGTTACAACTTTCTTCACAAGGAATATACTTCACGTACTCTCCAGTGGGAGCTAATAGTAATTCAGCAACCCACTGAAGTGCTTTCTGCTGAATAAAGGCAAATACCTTAATGCCAGAAGGAAGAAGTTCATTTTTATATACAGGTTATGGAATAAAACCATCCAGCTTCCTACTTCTGATTTGCTAGGAAGGAAAATGGTGTCTCAGCTCCAGCACTGGGCAGCAGGGACCGGGAATCATTGTGCCTTTCACCCAAGAACACCATCTCTGCAGAAAAGCCTCAGCTACTTATCTTGGTTGCTGATCACCACTTCTGGGAACACAACAATGCAACAGGAAAGGCTTCAGTTTTGTTCCAAGATCCTCAATATAAAATGGCAAAAAAAGCACTTTTAAAGATTTTTAAAACTCCCTCTTTTCCAATTATTTTTCTGTGTCTTAAGGAATAAAATGCAAAGACAGAAGCTCTGCTGATACCTCATGCTGCCTGAGATTTTGCATCTGATTTTGGAGAGAGGGCCATTTCGATATGCAGTGCACAGAGTCCCAACCTGCATCAGCCTCCCAGAACCACCTAGGCAGGCTTCACACTGCAGTGCGGAGGGCTGGGCAGGCTCCTCCTGCCTCCAGAAGCTCTGCCGGTCCCTCAGCTCTCAGAGGCTCCTCTGCCCACTGAGGGTATGTGTACACCTGTCTGTGCTTCACACTCCTTCCCCACACAGACTCTGCGGGAACCCACACTGAAAGCTTCAGCCAGCTCGCAGTTACGCCCAAGTTTTAAATAGGCTGCCCTGACATCTTCTCTCACACACAACTTGTCTCCCAAGGAGGAAATTCAGAGCCAGATGAGAGGTGCCTGGGGTGGCATTTCTCAAACAAGCTTGCAGGAGCTGCGTGTGAGGCTCTCCAGCAAATTGTCAAACCTCCAGCTATAGTGAAAGTATTATACTGGCAGTTCTTTGAAATTATATGTTTCACGTGGTGACCACACATGAAGTCTCTCACGGTCACATATGGCCACCAAGGAAGGCATTACTCGAGGGTGCCTTGTTTACCAGCACAATTATATGGGCCTGGAAGCTGGAATGAGGAGTACTGGGGGGAGGGGCGCGGGGAGCAGAGTGTTTATATAAGGGAAAAACATCTCTGAGCCTGCCAGGATCACAATCCCTTCATGCCAGTGGTCTTGGCCCTCCTACAGTTTTTGTTCATTTCCTCATGGCTCTTTTGGAACCCAACATCCACCCATTCTGCCAGAGAGCACGTACTTAGTAAGAGGAACCTGATGAAAACCCAGAGAAATACCACTTCATCACTAACCAGCTTCTTCAAGATTTTTCCTAAGGGACGAGATCTGGTCTTGATACAGCTTAAGTCACAACTGTGTTTCTACACCACAGTAGCGCCTGAAGGGTACCATAAAGGTGCCTTCTACTCTGCAGAGGCAGGAATCATGGCAGCCTCATCAGTCATCTTCTGCATTATTTGCTCTTCACTAGTAGCCAGCACAGTCTGGGAAAGAGTAGACATTTCAGCCTGTTTTCCCGTGCCTAAGAACTACAATGAAAATTCCCCAAGCTCACTTCCCAACCAGTTTTCCAGCAGGAGCGGCTCCCAGGCACCACTCCTGCCCAGCCGTGTAGAGCTGTCCCAGGCTGCAGCCTGCACAGCCACAGCCCTTAGAGCCACAAAGAGGAGGCACCAGGCAAGTCTTCATCTCAGGAAGCCAAGGGAAAGCAGGTGGAGCCATGTCTTGTACTTACCATACACTGAAAGCAAAAATCTGACCTACCGCCAGGCCCCAAATCAGAGAAGAGCTGCAGCTTCTGATTTGGCTCAAAGAGACACTCTCATGCATTTTAATAACGCAACTCTCTACAGCGTGTCATGGTAGATGAAATCACATAGATTTCCCTTCCAGAGTGCTTTCAGTCACTTATAAATTTGCCAGTGTTGCTTAGGCCAAAGTCAAGGCCTTGGCTCCTACAAAGGGCAGCCAGACTGCAGCACCAGGATGTCCCTGTCCCAACACCTTCTCTCCTCCACTGCCCAGGGCAACCACCTCTCAGCAAGGGCCTGCAGGCTGCAGGCGAGCATTGCTCAGCCAAAGCACTGCTCCTCTCACGGAGAGACCTGAGGGGCAACCGGTTGTCTCCCGTTGCTCTCAGAGAGGGTGGGGTTCCCTTGAAGGTGTTTTGTAGATCTGTTCCTTATAGACGTGACACTAGAAGGCTGGATGCTTTGACTGAAGGATCAAGACTGAAACACTGGGCCTGGACAATTTTTAATTTCCTCAGCAGAGCTTCTCCAGCTTTTCCTGCTGTAACTGAAGAGAAGTCTGCCTCCACTTTTTCAGTGGGTCCAGCCGCTGCAAAAGCTGTTTTCCGCTTTCTCTCACCATTTACAACTGCCTTGTGCTACATGGTATACAAGTATATAAGTAATTAAACAGAAAAAAAAAAGTTCCAAATGTAAATGGGAAATTACTACCTTTGACAGTCAAAAAACTAGTCAGGTTTTCTTGCAAGTACATCACTCTAGAGCAATCAAAGTGCTTATTTAGTTTTAAGCCAAGCATGCAGGTAAGCTTGGTGCAATATCCTGTGAACACCTGAGATTTCACCTGTGAACACATTGATTTCAACTCTCTTCCCCCCCCCTCACCTGCACTGGATGTAGCCAAACATCTCTTGCTTGAGGTCTGGATCTCACACAGAGCTGTGGTCTCACAGATAATTTTGCATGTAAGGAACAAAGGAACAACCATCCCATGAAAGATTTGTTCCCCCAAAATATCTATATGCTTGAGTGGTACATCAGCCATCCTCAAATTAAGCAAAAGGTCACTGATTTGAATGGCAGTTAAGGAAGGTGTCCACGTCAAACACCTAGCAAGCTGCATACGCACCGGTCTGGTGCCTCACCATGGCACAATTCACTGCTAAGTACTGAGGGACTCTGCTTCAGGTTTTTAAAGCTCAAAAACCCTAAACTGCTCGTCTCCACAGAAAAAAAAAAAAATATCCCAAGCTAAAATTCTCCCCCTTGGGCTGGGGGGAAGGGCATGAAAGGCAGACTGTAGCAAAGCCCTTCATATTACAGGACTGATCCCACCACTCCCCTGCAAGCAGAACTGCCACACTGAGATCAGCATGTGCAGAGCCCAGGGTCAAGTTTTCTTCCATCTTTTGTTATAGACATTGGTTGGAGCAAGGCTCCCTTATCTGCACTTTTGACGAGTATGATTTGCCATTAAACTATACCAAGGCCCATGTGCTTCTCTCTGCTCCAACAACTTTTTAAGTTGTCCCCTGGAAATAAGAAATGTGCACAGTGTGTGTTGTAATCAACAGCACAGGAGAGTCCTGCTCCACTTTACACATAATTTACCCAGTCTCATTTTAAACAGAGACATCTGGCATAGACAGGAAAACAGATAGCTGTAGATGCAGATCTATAATCTCCGTTTATGGACACAGGGAGCCCTAGATCCAGCTCCCTCCTTCATCTCAGGAAGAAACAGCTGGGCAAATGTTTGGCAGTAGGACATTTTATAGTTTAAACAACACACACAATCCATAAATGCAATTCCTACCTGAGAAAATCCCACACTGTGCACTGACTGACATGTCTCCTGAGGTTATTTTAAAAGCTACTTGTGTCCTACAGGTTTATTTTGTTGTGGAGTTGTTCTTTAATCTCCCAGTACCTATACATCAGGACCACGTACCATCTGTCAGTTAGCTGATGGGCTGAGGCAAGATGATGGAGAGCAGAAAGCGATGAGATTTCACTGCCTCTTGTCAGTCACTGGGAGGGCATGCATTATTTTTCCCTGGTGGAACATATAATGAAAGGTTGCCCGCCGCCACATACAATGATGAGCTCCTCTGGATGTCTAATAATTTTGCCACACATTCAGGACTTTGGACCTCAGTGCAAGAATACATCCAGACCACTAGAAATGTCATAGTCATCAATAAGACTCACTCAGGGATGAGGGAAGAAGCCATAGCTGAAGAAAGAAGAATTTTGGAGAAACAACCTAGTCTCTTCTGAAGGTATATGAGACCACTTTTCCCTTTTTATTGCCATTATTCAGTGTTAACAAATAAGAGAGGCATTTTAAAATAGTTCATTGCTGGTTAAACACAGAGAATAGTCCCTAGTTCCAAACTCACAAGGTTTCAGACCACAGATGTTCTCCCCTGCTACAATGAATTCTAAAGAGCCTGACGGTGCCAGGACCCTTAGAGCTTGCTTGGCTTATCATTACTTCTATAGATTACATTTATGAAAACAAAGCAGGGCAGTCTAAACGAACTGCTTTTCTAGGAGCAAACACAAGCAGTGATGCTGCTTGCCATGGAAGGAAGCATTTTCAGTATCTTTTTTGCACATGACATGGCTTCACCTCTCAGACCTAAGCAACCTGAAATTTCCTATGCTGGGGCAGTCTACATTTTCAGAATTCACCAGCTGACAAGTAGGATTTTGTAGTTATAAAGAAAGCTTGCACAAAGCATATTTGGAAATGCAGAGCCCTAGCAGGAGCTCTGGGAAACATTTGAGCCCAATGCCTCAGAGCTACAGGGGCAAAAAGAACAGATGTAGAATTAAGTTGAACGCAGAGTTCTCGGTTCTGCAGTTACCAAAGTGAATAGGAGGAATGTAAAAAGGTAAGGGATTTATTTCAACTACGATCTCATTCCCTCTGTGTTCCTGCTAATGCACACAAGAATTTTGCAGTTTTGCTTTTCAATGGCTGCTGTTTCCATGGGCACAGAGGTAGTACTGGTCTGCACAAAGGCAACTCCTCTGGCTGTCCACAAAAGGCAATGGATATTTCTATCAATCAGTATTATTACACTAGTATTCACTAGTGTCTCCATATATAGCTACAGACCTTGTCCCCAGAAAAAACATTTGAAAAGACAGTATGCTAGTTCTGTCAGTAGTAGTACATTTATATAGACAGATGCTCAGAAAAGACCAATTTCTGCTTTATTTTTGCATGGTTCTTAGTGCTTGCTTTCTAAATGCACCCACACAGACCACAACATATGGCAAACAGCTTTTGCAAATATCACATTGTGGGGCGATGTTGAAGTTCACTGGTGATGTGGCTGTTGTAACATCTCCAGAAACCAAGACCAGTGGCCTTCTTCTTCTTCTTCTTCGCTGTGTAAGATAGCACAATGATATGCACTGCTTTTGTAGAAAAAACATCTGTGTCACTTTTGTTTGCTGAGAGTATACAAGCAGCTTCATGTCATCATATGAGTGTACAGGCAATTAATCCTGGCATTTCCATTAGCTTGTGCAACACAAGTGAGACCAGGCTGCTTCTGCACCATTACACTTACAGGTCAAGCCAAACTTAACCTCTCACATCTTAAATACATTTGTACTTTATTTTAATTCATCCATTACCAGTGATGAAAGCATCCTAGTTTCACAGCCAATTCAATTTTAAATTTACCTTCATTCACATTTACGTGTTGAACAAGTCACTTCAATACGCATACTTTGACAGGGCTTCTTTCATAACTAAAGATCTCCTAACATTTAAATGCCCAAGAGAAAACATGCCTTCTTTCAGATGTCTGCTTTAGATAGTAATAACTTCTACCTACTTCTCTTACCGTTTGAAACCTTTCCTTTAAAAACCCTCATACTCCAGCATCTTCCATTTGCATGAAAAAAAATCTTTTTTTCCCTTGTAAAAGATAAAGTTTAAGCCCTTATGAGCCAAAACCCAAATGACTCAAAGCAACCAGCAAATACAAAATCTATCTTAAAATTAAACAGCTTTGTGGGATTTTGAAGGGAGTGGGGTGGCCGTGTGATTTCCAGTTGCTGTGGCTGGCTTTCCTCAGAAGGGCAACCTGAGTTTTCACTGCCTGGGCTGAATCGCACATGATGCAGCTTTGGTGCTACAGTACCTAGGCTAACAAGGTGAGGTAAACGGATGATTTAAGAGTATATTTAGAAACCAAACCCAGAGCACTAAAAACCAGATAGAGTTTTCTGCCAACATCAGTGGAAAGGGAGTTGATGCCATGGTCTGTACTGTATGTAAAGACAGTAAACTCTCCGGTTCAGGATTCTGTAAATTCCCTGTTTTCCAAATTAACCTTTAAGAACACCGAGGGATAATTACTCTAAAGCAGGCTTATTTTCAGAGACATTCTTCAAATTTCTCATTGACTTCATTGGGAAAACAAAATACCCTCTACCATTTCCCTACACATATGAACAGCACACTTGCATACTTGCTGTAGTTGTACAATAGATGGTGGGAGCTCTCTGCCTTTGATGTCATCTTAATGAACTCAGTGTAACTGCCTTCGTGAAATAATGGCAAAGAGCACAGCAGTACTTAAACACAACTCAACTAAAGCAAGGGGTGCTCTGGTAGTGTGCCAGCTTCCCATCGCCAGGTCCTTCATAACTCTCTCTCCCTCTTTTTGAAACACTCCTTTTTTCTCCAAAATACAGGGCCAGGATCTCAGCTGATGTAAAATAATGTAGCTTCATGCGATATTTACTAAGCCATCAGTCCAGAAAAGAAGAGACATAAGCGTATCGCAGCCTTCTCTGTGTTCCACACTCAGTTGCTACAGCTGCCCAGCTCCCTCTGACGCCCACCAGCCCCATGTACCATACAGTGAGGTTCATTGGGTTCAGCATTGGTCTGCTGGGATGGGAATGGAAATTCTGCAGCTCTCAAGGCAACTTTCCAAAGCAAAACACTTTCTTTAATTAAATATGAAAAATTGATTAGCACAGCACTTGACTAATCTCTATGTTTATTTGATTCTTCAGCTCAAGCTTTCAGTATTTTACAATATTACAGGTTACCAACACACAGCTCTATTGCACAGACTAATAAACCGAGTGCAAGCAATATTTTGGGGTAACCACTTATTTGTGAATGTGTGGTGATTACTGTATTACAAAGTGAATGTGACAGGAAAGTTACAAAGAAATCATGCCTTTGTTGAAAGCTAAATTCATATCTGAAAACATCTCTCTGAAACTATGCACAGCAGGGTATACTTGTCATCTCTAATTTGGCAGTGATGGGCTTGGCTGATTGTGATTTAGAATTCAAATGTTCACTTTGTTAAGGGAAAAAAGAAGGCCAGCTCTTTTAAACCTGGCAACTGAAGTTAGATACTTAAATTTGAGTCTCATCAAAATGAAAGTGCCCTGGAATATGCTGCTCCTTTCATCTTTAATGGATTTCAAAGTGATTTCAATAGATTCCATAACTGAGAAAGCAATGCACAACAGCTCTCATATGACATCCAGTGAAACCAGTGACTGTTTTTGTGCAGATCTGACGAGTACTGAAGAGCAGGGCTGGGAATGGTGGGTATCGTCACGCTATGACTTTTAATCCAGCTCTGACAGTGCTCGCACCAACTAAAAGTTTTCTGATAAAGCTGAGACGATCTGAGCTATACCATTACATGATCAGAATGATTGTTTGTCTTTAGATTTCTCCCTAAATCACCTACGACCTTTGCATGCTATATAAATAAATTATAGCCAGTATTTTAGCTTCTTTCAGACACAGCCATTATAAGAATGTCACTGACATTTTAGTCAGGATATTCTATTTAGTTTGAAATATGATAGGAGACTAATGAGGTTTTAACCAAAGGCAGGCAAACGCTAAGAAGCCTGAATCCAAATATATCTAGGAAAATTAAAGGAAAAAGCCTATAAAGACTATACAGAGAGCAAGCTGATGGTACCTAATGTTGAGCACACCCTTCTTATCTGGAGCTCTAACATAAAAAAAAACCAATAGCAGGAGGACTGTAGCAGTAGAGATTTTGCGCTGGCTGCAGCACATTTACAGCAAGACTGAGTGCTACAGTAAGGGCACACTGACCGCAGCTGGTAAGTCCTTGGAGAAACAGGATCACATGTGGCAGGGTAAGACAACACATCCTGCGGTACATTTTCCCTTGGGCGCCAGGCGATACAAACCAGGGGATGAGCTGGACATCCCGCACGACAGGGCACCAGCTGGTGCTTTCCCAGCACCGAGCCCTTACCCCACTGGGGCAGAACCAGCTGCATAAGAAAACATTCTCCTGCCTTCTCACTTGCCTTTACCCAGCCAAGGCAGGGTGCAGCAACCTCCATGTCCTCCTACCGTTGCACTCTTTCATTTTTTATGGCTTACTAGAGCATCAATTGTGTAGTTCACCTAACAACCAGCCACTTCTTTTGTTTCTGCTTGCGAAAGCTGAATACAGAGGTCCTTCATACCATTAAATATCCGTCAGTAAAACAACAGTGTAGTTAGTGAAAGATTAACATATTCAAAGTATGTATATGTTCTAAAGCTAATTAATTTCTAAGTACAAGTCACTCATATGACCATTGGTTAGAACAACCTAAGAGCCATGCTTGAGCAGTATAAATGAAATTAAATTAAATACCAAATCTAAAGCTGTGCTTTTAAATGGTCCCCCCATAAACCTGTACGAAATTATAAAAACTAGGAATTAGGAACAAAACTCTGACTTGACATTCCTTTTCTTAATTTGAATTTAACTGGATTACACATGAATTACTAATTGCTGTTTCTAGTGACCCATGGTGATAATATGAGCTCTGTATTACAATGACCTGACATTTAATTAGTTTGTATGAGCAGATTATGCAAGGTTTTATCATAAAGTGATTTAAACTCAGATTGCCCTTGGTAATGCAGCATAGCAACAGTGAAGTCTACGCGTTGGTACAAACATAAAATTTCAAAGAGAATCCATTAAAAGAAAAATCAATTGATTAAATGTAAAATGAAAACAAGCTCTGCAGAGTATTAGGTACTAAATTCTATTCATCCAAGCTTCAAAGTTTGTGATCATCAACTTGAACTATGTAAAACAAGTATTAGTCACACTTCAACTACCAAATAACTCAGTCTGTATATTACTTGCAATTCAAAAATTTCCAGAAAGCTCCACTAGACATTGATATGCGAGTTACAGAACCAGCTAGTCTAGAAATGGGTTTGTGTGGAAAGCTTTTGCATGACTGGTCCTCGTACAGAGTAGCAGCAGCAAATTTGGCCACCTTAAAACACTCCAAAACAGGCAGGGGAATAAGCTGGCATAGACATCACAGTTCAGCTCTTCGATGAAGTATCTTCCCAACAAGCTGAGAATGCTTCTGAAGAGCTAATAGCAATCTCAAACAACATAAAGCAACTATAAAGAGGCACAGGTGCCACTGCAGACCATGCACCACTTCATTTACCGCTACTCATCACTGAAACATCTGATACAAATCAATAACAAAAATGTTGGCCCTTTCTAACTTCATTTATGCTTTTAGGGCTTGTTCTGATAGGAGGTGAAATTTTGTTTTGAGATTTTTATTATTCTATTTTTAAGTTCTTAAAGATTTATTAGGGAAGAGGGGAGTATTGATTTGGAAAAATCTCTTACCTTGAAAGACTTTTCCTCCTACTGAAGAGGAATTTACACAGATTACAGAGTTCCTACAGATTTCATCTTTACCTAATAATCTCCAAAACGTGTTTCCTTGCTGAACCATTTGATCTGAGACCATATAGGGCTGCCTGTTGAAATTCCGGGCATCTCTACAGAGAAACAAGTCCAGGCTCTGGAGGAAATGCTTCCTTGTCTAGAACAGTATGGAGTAAAAAAGGGAGGCCAAATGTCAGTTTTGCAGCCAACTATTAGGGACACATTCTAACGTTGCCAAATAACCGAGACAGTTGTTGAGCAATAACCCAAGGCCCGACACTGGAAAACAGATGCTGATTTTTGGTATGGAAAAATGAGTGATCAGATGGCCAGGCTGTACTGAGGATTGGTATCTTCATTTTTGCTGCTTCTGTGCCAAGGAGGATCATTTGATCTGCAGGTCCTTTCTGGCGAGGCTCACACGGCAACCCTTTTGCAGGGGCTATGTAGCATGAAATGTTTAGTTTAGTAAATCCCAGAGGGAGTTATTTCCACTACAGGTTTGCATTTCTCAAGTGTGTGTGTGTGTATCTTTCTAGTTTCAGGTTTCCATCAATGTTAATAAATGCACATACACTTTCAAAAATTATCATTCCTGATGACCTTATTGCCCTTATATCTCTCAGGATCCATCAAGATACTTAGAAGACAGGAGCAGCCTGTCTGATTTGAAAATAACTTGAATACTTGGCAATGTCTGCTAGCTCCTTCAAACCACAGAAACAAATCATCTGTAAATCCAGCACATCGCCTGCAGCTAGGAAGCTTTCCCCAGGACAAAAAGTGGCACACCCTGCATTTATCACCTGTAAGTCATGTACCAGCTGCTCCCAGATCCCTGCGCTGCAGGTCATCTTTGCCACCAGTGCTGGCTCAGCGCAGAGCTGGGCTCCTACCATGCCTTTCATCAATGTTTCATGTGAGCACCCTGCTGCAGCCTGGTCTGCAGGGGTGCAGCTGCTGCTCCTCAGGATGATACATCTTCCCCAAACCACCTCCAACATACCTTTTAGCAGCACCCCAGAAGCCACCTTGCCCCCAGCAGAGTTTACTATGTCTGCCTTGGAGGAAGCCGCACCAGACCTGAGCTGGCCTCTTTAAATAATTCCTCACTTTTCAGCATTGCAGCCACCCAGCCCCTTACTGCCTCTGGTAAAGACCGGCTGACCTTACAGGAATTAATTTTATTTTTCAGTCAGCCTCCTCTACAGCCCCTGGAGAAGAGGAAACACATAACCAAGAAACCTGTGAGTCGCAGACCACTGCAGCCATATGGTTTGCTATGCCCACCTGCCCACTGCTAGAGGACTTGAACTTCTCCCAAGGAAAACACAAGAAAGAGAAAACCTGCAAGAACTTTCACGCTCGCTTGCCATTACTCTTACAAGTAAAAGCATACTTCATTCATTTGCCCTTAATCTTACAAAGATGTCTGTACTTCACTGAGTCAAGGCTGATAATTTCCAAAACCATCTAGTGGCAACACCATATCAAAGTCATCCATTTCTCATTAGATATTAAAACCTTAAAATGTATTGCTGGCTTTGAAAACTCTGTGTAAAGTGTGTATCTGAAAATTGTTTGTAATATTTGAAATCTACCCTACAGCTTGAGCTTGAAAATTGCACACTGCTGAAATCTACCTCTATTACTCATTGACTTCAATAAGACTATTCACGCAAGAAGTCCATGGCAGTTTTAGGGCTTTCAGTAATATGTGTGTACATATACCTTTTTATTTTTAAAAATGAAGAGGGATTTCAGAATAAGTGAGATCATAAAGTGGGTAAAGATTTTTTTTAAACCATCACCAAAGCACAATCGCGCTGAAGAAGCTGACAAATTTCAGCAGCTCTTTTTCATTAAAGTACATTACTTTAAACAAAACCCCCCAAGGCAAGCTCTGTGAGAAGTTTGCCATGATGTGAATATACTCATGTGAAAGAAATATAGCACAATCTAGCACATTCATAGAAATGTCACTTTTAAATATAAAGTCCATTATTCATTATTAAAAGAAAGGGATACATATGTGAGAAAAACACCCATCTTGTGGCTACATGCCTGGCAGCAGCTTGTATTCTTTGCAGAGTATTTTACATCCACAGTAAATGTGAAAGAGACATGTATATATCTAGCTTTTAGGATGTTTCTTCAGGTTTATCATCGCTGGGAAATAGCTGCATTTGATTCAAGAAGAGAAGAAAGCTACATTTATCTTGTAAGTTAAAGTGCCAAGAGATTCAAAGACATGGGAATGCTGGACAAGTTGAGCCACAAGTGGCAATGGCTGCATTACTCGGTAAGACACACGGTACCCCCCCCCGATAACAGAGGGGAATTGTCAAGAGCTTGACGAAAAAGATTTCATAAAATAAAGTGGTATAAGTCTGATTTCACTGCACTTACAGTAGTTTACAACACAAGGTATTGCCTCAGCATTTTGTGGGGGATTATTCTGTCTCCTGTTTGAAACTAGTCAGAAAGATAAATGGATATTAATACTACTGATGCACAAGCAAGTTATCAGAGTGCATCTATGTTAATTGCTGTTGTATTTTTTTCCTAACCCATAGTAGGGCAGTGCACACATTGAAAAACAGTCGTTTGGGCCAGAGAATCCAAATTTAACATCAGGTTAAGACTGAGATTGCTCTTCTACAGGATATTCCCACTGTTAAAACGTACAAATGATAGATGCAGTGAAGCTTTTCATAATATAGACATTTTAAATAATGTCATTAACGTTTTTTTAAGCCTCTTTTTGGCCTGAAATTGCACATGTGGCAGCTCCTTAAGCTCTGATGGCCCTCTATAGCTGGGCAGTGAGACAGGGTTTGGAGACTGGTTGTAGCTTTTCTGGCTCCAGAAGTTTCTCAAAACATGCTGCCTTAAACTGTGGTAATTTCAACATGTTGGGGCTTTTTTTCCTTCCCTCCAACAACAAAAGGAAACTCGTACCTGGAGAATGGAGACAGAGTGGAAGATGACAGAATTCACTGTGGATTGTTTGTTCCCATCCCAGATGGAAGGAAAATTTAAACAGAAACATTTTTTCGCTGCACCTGACACAATGGAAAGCCTGATGATGAAGAAGTTGATTCTGTAACCATTATCTTCAGAATTGAACTACTTGGTTGGATTGAGACTTGAACTTCAGTTGAACTATTTGGAGACTCACTTGCACGAGGTTTATGTATGTGAACATGCACTGGAAGTGACATGTGTATTCCCTTACACACAAGACAGTATCAAAGGGCGAGACTAACCACTAGAAAACCCTGCCTCCACAATATCATACAGCAGTAGGTTTTAGTCAGCACCTCTGTTAGAATCAGCAGGAGCTTCTGCTCAGGTAGGAGCACCAGACTAGATTTAGCAGCTGATGCACTGAAGGGGCAGGCTGGCTTCTGGGGGTGCACAAGGCACCAGATGACTCAAAAGGTCCTTTTGAGCAGTTGCAGAGAGCTAGCACCTGTTGAGGACAGCAGCGAGGATCCATTTGCTTCAGTAACATGGACCAGGTTCAAAACACCTAACCACCCAGCCACCTCACTCTGTTGTGTTCAGGAAATTGTTACTCAGCTTGTAAAGGTGGCCTGTCCAACATCTCCAGTACTTGGCTTCGGAATGGCCCAGTGCAGCTTGCATTCAGCCACCTCTGTGACAATACAGACCATCGTCTACTATGTCACTGGACCTTCTCTTTCAGAGCGCATGGACTGAAAGTGCAATGAAATTTTGGACATTCCTGCTTGGTGTGGTTTTCCTAAGATGAGGAATGGTTAGAGGAGCCAGACCCTCTCACGGACACGTCAAGAAGCTCTAGCCCTCAGGTGGTGCATTGGAAAAGGATGAGCAACAGGCTGCTTGAAACCTGCATTGGGAGAGGCAGTTTCTCTCTGCTCCCTGGAAAGCAAGATGTTGTTAACCACTTCGCTATAACTAATCCATTGCCTTTCTGGGATTCATAGTCCCTTCTCAACCTTTGCATTTGTGGCACAAGTGACAGTCTGGCTTTAAACTGAACTGTGATTTCGGTGGGCTACCAGCACTTCTTGGGGCACACAAGGAAACAAAGTGAGGTGGAGATTTTTAGTATTTTATATCTTGGGACAAGCTAGATGTCATTCTATGGAACAGGAGAAAAAGTAACAACAAAAAGGGGCATCTCCTTAGCCAAAGGTCATCCTTCATGCTGCATATCAATGACTCACTGCAAACAGGAGAAAGACAGAAACTTCTCAAAGTAAAGGCTACTAGCATCTTTTGTATTGGAAAGCTTTAAGCAGCTTAAAAGTAGGCACTGCTAGCAACTCCTCCTACAAAACATGGGAGGTAAATCAGTCAATCTGGAAAAAATATACAAACCCAATAAAGAAAGGAAAAGCTTTGGAATGAATCTAAGAGCTGCTGATCTCACACAGGCACTGCTCCTGACTAGAACTGGAAAGCAGAATTTGCTAAAGTGGTATTATTTTGCTCTTGTGATTCTGAAGCAGTGTGAAGGGCAGAGAGAGAGAGGCTGGGTTTTAATAGGAATTACATCTAAACTCTGCTCATCACTAAAGGCAGAATGTAATCACTTAGTACAACTAAGGACAACCAGAGGAAGACAATGAAAAAATTCTAGAAGTCAAAGTTCTGTCGAAGTGACAGCTATATTGCATGAGAACAAAGCTGCAGGAACAAATCTCTGTCATAGCTGGAGCCTGACACATTAGGGACCTCGAAAAAACCAAAAGGTAGATTTAAAAGCTTCAGTTTTCAGTCTCTCCCATATATTTACAAAGTGCAAAAACAAGGCAGAATATGTACCACAGATTCACAAGCTTAAGCATAAACCTGTACTGTTTCTCTTCCTAGTTATGCTGAACAGAAGTTCTTTTGCGTAATTGAGGAGGAGTAGCCTGTTACCCCAAAGCACTGAAAAATGAAATCATTCCCTGTGGCCTGAATGAACCAGATTCAAGAGCTGGCCAGAAGGGGAGGCCACCAACCAGCCAGCGCAAATTTTGTAGCTAGCTGACAAGTAACTTGAAATTTGGGACTGGAAATCAAGTACATGTTAAGCAGACAAGGAAAGTCATAAACAAACATAAACGACATATACACACATATACATCTGGGCAGCTGACAAAAGACATAAGACAGGAAACAACTGGAAAGGCAGCGGGTCTTCACAATAGCATTTGGGAACCATAAGGGATCACAAACTGAACGCAAGTCAAGAATACTTTGCTTTTGAGAGAAAGAAAATATCAAAGGGGGATATATAACAGGAGTGCTGCTCCTGAGACAGCTGAAGTAAACCACCTGCTTTGCTAAGAAATGGTAAGGCTCCCGCAGCTGGAGCACTGCAGCCAGATTTGGGCACCGTATCTAATGCAAGAACAATGCAGGCCAACTGGAAGGAGTTCAGATGAAAAGAATTATCACTAGAGGTCTCAAAACCTATCCTCGGAGGGAAGTTGGGGAGAAGCAGAGTTGTTTAGTCTAAAAATAAAGATGTCTGAAGGGAGATGAGATAAAACCCTTCAAATATAGAAAAAGGCTACTAGAAAGAGAAAGGAAATAAGCCCTTTTCCATGTTTGCTAAGGGTAGGATGTGTAGAAATAGGCTGAAATGGCAGCAAGGGAGATTGAGGTTAGACTTTTGGAAGTGCTTTCTAATGGTAAGGACAGTTAAGCCCTGGAAGAGTTGGCCTGCAGAGATCCTGTGATCATCATTATTGAAGCCTTTTAAGAACAGCTATATAGGCATTTGTCTCAAATATATTGGTTGTATCTGTACTGTCTTGGGGCAGGTGGATGACCTGTCCTTTACAGCCTTCTTTTCTTTCAGCTTTCACTGTAACTATGAAAAATAAGCGTGATTGGAATATTAACATGTTTGAGTTTCTGGCAGGCCAGCTCTCTTTGAAAATGTATGAGTCCTCACTAGACCAACGCTTGCCGTCTTCACAGCATCACCTCTGAGCTTTGGTACACAGGCCAAGGTGGCAGAAGGGAGTGCAGCAGAACTCACAGGCAGACCAGAGTACTGTTTGCAACAATAAATGGCTTCCTTTCTGAAATAAAAAGGAGACGATGTGACAAGCTCCATCTCTCTTCCTCCCCAAGGAGCAGATATGCAGTGTTTGCTCTCCATCATCCCAGCCCAGAATCAGAGACAAGGAGACCATAGAAGGGATGGGAGCTGGCCTCCGTCACACTGCCCGAGAAACATTTTCATCCTTCAGTTTAGCACTGTACCTTTGAAAACAAAACTTTCTCTGTCAGTCAATGCGCAAGCAGGAAGACTTGGTCCATGTTTCACCAGGTATTCGTTGAGAAGGCTATAAAAGCTCTGCATACATTTTGGACCAGTATTTTATTCTCTTGTGGGAGTGCAGTAAAACACCAGCTGCTGTTAATGTACCTTGGTGAACAATCACACTCAGCTAATTTTCAGCTATGAATGATTAAGCACTTCATACTGTATGTGAACATAAAGAGCCATTTTCTCACACTTAAAACATATTTGATTTGAGAACCCAGTGGAGCGAACCCACCCCATGCCAGTATAAGGACAAGTTGCAAAATTAGGCAATTACTCTTATGCATCCATGATGTAGTGCAACATACAAATTCTGCAGGAAAGCTGTGACACCCCTGCACAGACCAATATTCCTGCAATGCTATTCAAAAGCAGACTGCAGGTATTCCATGCTTTTACCTTTGAGTTGCCATGCATATATTACACTTTACAGCTTCCAGAAATACCTCTAGAAAACGTGAGCACAGTTTACAAAGAGGAAACAGTCTGAACTTGTCAGCTGACCTAAGATCCAATTTTGTAAGCCACACTTGATACCAGTAATTACTCCTGCAAACTGTTCTCTGGAAGTCAGTTTGACAAAAAAAAAAAAAAAAAAGCATTCAGTGATCTGACATAGAAATTGCCAAGTCATGCTATTAGCCTACGTGAAGACAACTGTTGCTGCTTTAGCACAGACCTGAGCTTGGGTTTTCAGCCTCAAGTTAACCAAAACCACACACTTGCAAAGCTTTATTATGAAAAAGACATTCAACATTCTCCTGAAGCTGGAAAAATCGGCACCCCAACTGTCTAGAGAGAACTCTGTCCCGTACTCCTTCATTTGCTCTTTCTTCCTATGTAAACACATGTTATTAAACAGGAGTGAGGATTGTGGGCTTGGCGACTAAAAGTGTGCTTCCACCGAGTGCGGTTATGTACTGCTCTCCACCACAAAAAAGAAAGATGCTGTATTGTTTTACTGCCAATAGGAATTTTGGAGGTCACACTGCCTGAAAAAGCCCTTGTAGTTATGCACGGTAGGTGGTCATCCTTTCACGAGTGGTTTTTGTTATCCTCCGTCCCCAAGAAGCTCCTTTGTATGACACATGGAACACAGCTACAACAAGCATGGGCTGTCAAGAAATAGCCATTCTGATTCTGCACCACCAAACAGAGGTCTGTACATATGGTAATAACAATTTACTTTTTATAGAATAATAATAGGCTTGGGTAATTCCTGCGCCAACAGATCAGCGGCTGCTGTTTCCACTCGGAGGTTATGAAAGATTCTGCCCTCACCCCTTTCCAATGGCCTCTTGTTCCAGAACAGCTGAGCGTTATTTTTAAGCCATAAAATTGTAGGAGAGTGGCCGAGCAGCTATTATTAACAATTATACAGAATTCTGCATAATGTGCGTCTCAGTCCACTTTATATTCTACCACTTAGACAGCCGAGAAAGCACAGACTGAAATAATTTACAGTCAAGTGACATTTTGCATATATAAAAGATACATCTATTTGAACAAGTTGGGTTCAAATCTGTGTTCTCTGTTCAAAGAAAACTTAAATATAAGTCAATGAGAACAATGTCTGTGAAAATAGGCCCTGCCTGGCTGCCTTCAGAGCATAAGATCAAGTTTATTCTTTCAAAAATTCCTCCGTGGGCAGCTCAGGATTGGCTCTTTCATCTTCAGGTTCTCCATTCCCCTGATGGTCCAGCTGTAGTTACTACTCCAGCTGTCCTTTTCCTAAATATAATGAGTTTTTCTGCCTTTCTCTAACTGATTCTTACCTGCCCCCTGTTCACTTCCAACCTCTTTCCGAACAACAGCATCCTCCTCCCCTTGTCTATCTTATTAATGACACAGGACTTGAGAGCGAGTAAGGACAGGAAATTACAATGGTGGCTGAAGGAATTAACTGGCAAAGACGAATTCGGGTCTTTTTGGGAGAAGCAACAGCAACTTCTATTCAGATTTCATGGTGATTTTTTCTTTTTCTTTTTCCTTTTCAGATTTGAGAGAAGAAAACCAGAACTGAATCTTTTCCTCCCTCTTTTCAGGTCACCAGGAAATTAGCCAAACAGCTAACTGCCCACCCCGCAGCCCTCCCCCAGCACGCTGTATGAATGTCTCAGATTGCTACAGTTTGTTAATTACCACACAGAAGTTATCGCATTAATGCAACTTGGATGCCAAGAATAGCTTAAACGAAGTTAAATGAGTAAAGCATGCCTAGTAGTTTCCATTGTTCAGACTCATAGGCAGGCAGCGAGTTGTATAATTGGGCATTCTGACACTTCCAACTCATTTGTTTCATCACACTGTGTTGCTTGCACTCAAATAAACATCTGCAAAAATTATGAACAAACAGATCTAGAAATTCTTCTTGGGGAAAAAGCTGCTTTTTACTTGGATTCAGATTGATTATGCACTAGGAACTTGTAGGATTAGGAGGCTGTTCTGTTTTAAGGATGAGATTTTCTTCCTCCCAAATGAAGCAGGTTATGCAAGAGCAACACAGACCACTGAAGTCAAAGCTCTGAGTATCATGTAGCGAACATCATATTTAAAGCAGGCTCCTGTAAGATCCTGAATTTCTTCTAACATCACATCCCATTACTATTATGTAGGTGCCCTTCACCTAGAGGGACATACAGTACTTTGCAAAGTCAGATTCCCACAACCAGATTATTGCAGCTCCTGGACTTCCACCACTCCCAAGGGTGCCAAGAGGTATCCTGCACTTAGGAGACAAGCATTCATTCCCTGCCAAATAAAATACTCTTCAATGGATATAATTCACGGTTGGCTTTTTCTAGCTTTTGGCTGGTATAGCTCCCCTGACTTCCACAAATCTTGCCAGCACAGAACTGCCCTGACAGCAATAGTTGCAGAATTGTCAAATTAGGCATCACTCATTGTTGCAGGCTAATGTGACGCTGGAACCCAATGATGACTCTCTCAGTGTCTTCACACTGGTGTTATAGGACGTGCCAAAACAGATCAAGTCCACTTGTACATCTAGTTCAGTAACCTGCCTCCAGCAGAGCCTTCATGCTTCAGGGGGAGACAAACCTTTCGTACCGTGTATAATGAGAGGAGAATTTCCCCTTTCTAGCAAGTTGTACAGCAATTCGTGGATACGCTGATGAATGAGAATTGATTAGAAAGACTTAAAAGGTCAGAGGTTATGCACAAATCTCATATGCAATATAAAGGATAGTTTATTCTCTATATCACAGAAACCATATAGTGAAATTTTTGATGTTGCTGATATAATACGTGACATACTACAACAGCGGGTTGCACTCCAATACAACCTTTATCATTAAAAATCCCACTACAGCTATGTTGTTCTTGTAAGCACGTTTTCATCCTCCCCAGTTAAGACAGTTGGTTTTCTGAAGGCTAGTGAATCTTGCTTTTATTTGCTAAAATAAATTCATAAAGCTTCACGTTCTTGAGATGCGTCAATCAGCTGACTGACCAAACCCCCTCAGAGTCCTAGCTCTAGAGCTGATTAATTTTATTTCTACATAATCTTACTGAACTTTTCTCCTCGAGAAATGCTGTTTTCCAGAAATAAAAAGATCAACATTTTCTGCAGAAATGCTCTATTCTCCAAAATTTCATTAAGAAAGAATTGAGCAGACACTGTATTAAATACTGAAACAAAACTGCAGTGCAGCAACTGACAACCCAAAAGCCCAAGCTGTTTCCAGTTTGGAATAAAATATTTCAGGTGCTCACATTGCTACAGAACAGGCATTCTGTGTTTGAACTGGTTCTTTTCTAACATTATAAACTTGTGAATCTATGGTGGGTTGGGGCTGGGTTTTTTTTCTGTTTGGTTTGGGGTTTTAACTCCAGGAAGTCTCACAGCTTTTGACATAAACACCATATACACAGGTTTAAGTTTCTGGCCCTAAGGTTGGAAAGAACCATGTAAAATCATGAACCTAAAGGTCTGAAATCCATATGGTAAGAAAGAAGAACAGAAAAGTTGATGCTTTATGGCTTCGAGGAGTTTTGATTCGGTCTTGTCTCTTGGGAGCTGAAACCTTTTTCTTGAATGTGAACATGAGGAAAGTGCTGATCAAGGAAATGAGGAAGTTAGCAGACTGTGCCATATGACTTACAAGTTTTGTACCATATACTTTTATACAACTGCAGATGCGTGGCACAAGATTTTTGTGGTGAATGAAAGAGCAATGGAGGGAGCTTGTGGAACACATACCGCCTCACCTAGGACTCAAAATAGTCCTTGCTTGTTCTGTCTCATTTCATATATATATATATATATATATATATATATATATATACATACACATATGCACATGAACACACTCGAAATAGCATTTACAGTCATTTTTTAATATTACTTTAACATTTCAGAATTGGAATACTAAGCACCAGGTGTTCAAAAGATTTCCACAAAGTGATGCCAGTGCAGCCAGCGGGATTATGCCAGCAATATAACTCTTACAGAATCAGGCCCTAAGGTCATAACAGTTGATCTCTCATAGCAAGTGACTCGAGCAGAATCCCTGGGAATGCTGTAAAAGTGGCAGATCATTACATATTTTTACACTTTTATTTAATAATTTTGTAAGTTGTTTCATTTCTGCACCCTTCCTCCATATTTCACTACTGTTAAAAATATTCCATTAACATACTCAAAATGATCTAGCTTCTCAATGTGCAGCCCCTGCATGAATCATCATTTCCACAAGAAGGGAAGCAACAGCTACACTAACCCAGGACAGTACAGAACTCTTAGAAACCTCCATTCATAATTCACATATGTTCCCATCTTTTTTTTTTTTTCTATAGCTGCATCCTTTTATTTCCCCCCCAGCCAGGAAAAGTCCATAACTGCAGCACAATGAAGCCTTACAGCCTGGTAACAGGACCCGTTATTTATTCACATGTAGAAGGAGGATGCACAGCATATGATATTTTACTGTTTTATTCAAGTCCATATTACAGAATTTTCTAGTATCTCCTGAAGTTTACGTTTAGTTACATACACTGAATGCTACGCTAAGTGTGTCACCTGAGTAACTGAGGTAGAAAATGGAGTTTCATTTGGATCCGGCCTCATTAGAACAGAGGTACCCTTTCATTTAAAAAATAAACCTGTGGCTGATAACATAACCATGAAGAAGTCAAGAACAAGATATGATTTGATTATGATTTGACTCTGGGACAGGGAACCAGACCCACTACGCTCTAACCATTGTTTCAACTCAGGACTCATTTCATAGGTCTCGAAGAGCCGCTACTCAAAGAGAGGAAATAGATTTAAGTTTTATACGTGTGCATAACACACATCTAGGTTAAAAAAAAGAAGTCATATGCCACTCAATAGCAATTTCAAAGCATTTCAGAAATATATGGTTAAATCTCCATTTTTTGCTCCAGTCAGATTTTCATACATTCTTGAACCTCAGTATTCTCATTGGGTGGAGTTTTTTCCCATCTGAGCCCCACGCAGTAGTTGTAAATATAGAAAGTATTAGAGTGATGTTCTTCACTATTTTGCACTCAACATAAGCAAAAATCACTTGAAGTTATTTTGGTTGTGGTATCTTAATGTACCTAACTCAAAACTCACTAAAATGAAAAAGTGGTGTTAAAGTGACCAGAAGTTTGGGGTACCCTGTTGACAGACCTCCTTTTCACAGATCAAGGTATCTTCTCAAAACTAAAACTTCTTAAACCAGCTTGCATTTGGCACTCAAATATGGCCTCTCAGTTAAATTTCTGAAGGTCTAGAACAGCCAGAAAGAAAATAAACAAACTGGGGGGGAAAATAAAGACCTGAAGAGAAGAAGCGTATGTGGGAAGGGTGGAAGAGCAGAGTGAAGAACTAGGTGGGGTGGGAAGAACAGATAATAAATCACAACGCTGCTCAACCAGCAAAGATCAGTAGGTTTTAGCTGAAAAAGAGAGTCAGGCTATAAGCTACATAGGATTGAAATGAGAATCTGAGCACCAGGAAATTTAACAAAGTTACAAAACTAGGGCAAAATCAGAATTTATTTTTTTTAAACACATGACGCGGTTCCGTAAGGGCTCAGACACTGTTATTGCTAATTCTCAGCTCCTAGTGCAGGGGCATGAAGTGTCTGTACTGAGTAAGCAAGTTTGGAGCCCGGTTTAGCCACCCAGTAAGATACTGAGTCTTTGGCCTGTGCTTGGGTTATGGACTGCATTTCAACCCGAGTACATGGCTTGGAAGGGGAGAAAAAACAAAGAGACTATGAGACACTCACTGTCACCAGGCAATATTACATTGTCATATGAATTTCACAACACATGCGCATATATATGTACATACCATTATAGACATGCAGAGACATATGTGTTATTCAACTAGAAGCAGATTATTAGCAGCTACATAAAAGTACACACACATATTTCAAAGAAAAACCTCACAAGGTACAAAGTGCTTTCCTGCCTGTGGCATCAGTTTAAAAATAAATATGATAATAAAAATCATCATGAAATGGCATATGGTACATTTTTGTACACATATTATTCACTCATTTTTTATTGTATTTGACTTGACACTGACAATATATCTTACTCATTAGGGGAGCTTATATTTCAGTCTCAGCTGTATGTTAAAAATCTCCCACTGTTATGTGGCAAGAATACATAAAAAACAAATACGCAAAAGCACGCTTGCCTGGAAAGACTTAATATTTCTCAAAATGTTCAGAAATGATTCTTCCCATTAAAAATCCAAAGTCAAAAGGGGAAAATACAATTGTTACCCTTGATTTTTCCCTGGTGTTTCATTTATTACATCAAAAGTTCCCTGATTGGATTCAAATGCAAAGTTGCTCCCATGGCTTCAAAGTCAGACTAAATTGAAAAATGCACTTCAACAACATTGATACTGAAATAATATCCCAGAATACTGTCTTAATGGCTTTACCCTTATTAAACAAAAACATAACAAAACTTTGGGGGTCCTTTTAAATGAAATAACAGAACAATAATAATAAAAAAATAAATTAAAAAAAAAAAAGAATCATGTACTAAAGAAAACTTTGTCCCCTTTTTAATAAACCCCCTCTGGAAATACTCGCAAGTTTCAGCTTTGCTGCAGCTCTGAAGAAGCGCTCAGGCTGGATCCACAGGTGCGGACATCCACACACAGTGTCCAAGCCAGCGCTCCAGATACCAAGGGGAAGGCTGCCACTGTGGGCAGTGCCTTGATCAAACCATTAAGTGTTTGATCAAACCTTGATCAAACCAGAGCTGGGGAATCCCAGGAAGCATCGTGTCTCAGACGGAGCATTTAGACACAGTTCTCCACAGATTTCTTTCCAGATATATGCAGCTGTCTGAGGAAAATCAGACTGGAAAGCAGGTCCACAAATCACTGCTAAACAGAAGTTCTAAGTTCTCAAAAATCATTTAAATAATCTGCATGTACAGTTGCCCTATAGTATTTATTAGTACCTACTCCCTATTTTAGGTTACACTCTGGAATTTCAGATAGCTGCTATTTCATATCATTTCTGTAGATAAGAAGAGATTAAATATTTTGGGGGAGTTGTGGAAATGGCCCAAGAGCTGCTTCCCTTTGTAAATAATAGCAGATGATGATGCTGCTCCAATGTCAGTCTTTTGGGACTCCGTTTAGGTTGAAATGACATTCGTTCCAACCCTTCCTTCCCCTTGGCAAAAAAACAATACGGGGAAGGAGCAATGACACCTCCACTGCTGGCAGAGGTTATTACCTTCCCACGAGGTCACCCCTTGTCCCCCTCCCAGGTGAGCTTCCATCTGTCATGGCTTTCTTCACAGTGAAGTCAAGGCTTGGCGTTTTCTTTTTGACTGGTCCGGCTCAGGCAAAACCAATGTGTTTGTAAAAAGTAAATGAGGGGGAAATGCTGTATTTTCCTCATCTAGATCCCATCTCTGAGCAAGCAGTCAGCACAGGAGGAGATACAGCTGGAGTAGCGATGTCCCCCTGATCAGCTGTAATGAGCATGCCATCCCCTTAATGACAGGGGATAAAGATGGCAAACAGTCTCAAACATACCAAACTGGGACTGCGTTGCTCCAGTGAATCAGCTGGACAAAACCCTTTACAGTCCCATGAACACAACAGGACAATGAAGATGCTCATGGCTCATCTGTTTTGCTAACTCACTAGCTGTCAGGGTGTCAGTCAGAGAGACTGTGCCGTATAGGGACAGATGCACAGGATGCTGTAACGCTTCCTAACTACAGCAGCAGTCCAGGCAGATGCAGATTTTCTACATAAAGCATGTACTGCTCAGAAGAGAAGCAGCCAGAATACCCTATTTTACCGATATTCCTTGCTCGGTAACAGATGAATATTCTCTGACTCCTTATCTTTGTTATAGAAAATATTTTTAAGTCTTTTCCAAGGGTAAGGATCTGAACTGGGTACGGTTAAGCTAAGTCTGAGCTCTGACCTTAAACTGTGGTGTTTCTACATCATACAACCCTCGGAATGATGGCATTTTACAGAAGGTATATCACAGTCCCACCTAAATCACAGCGTGATTAAATAGGTTTTTCAGTTCTCACTTTTGCCCCTCCAATGCTGTGGTACAGCATTGCTGACTAGTTTCCATCCACAGAAATAACACTTTCAAAAGCAATAGAGAATCTTCTCCAGAAGGCGGACACCGGAGCTGACACCAGGTTTTAGAGTACATCCATCGTCACGCAGGTGGCCCAGCATAAAAGGATGCTGCAGTCTCTGGCCACTGCGATGCATGAGGGGACCGCATCTTCAAGCCAGATATGACTTTCATTACATTTATTAATTATGCCTGACATTTAATATTTGAATGTAATATTTTTTGTTTTAATAAAGAATCACTGGATCATCAGAATAATGGATAGCACTGGTGCAAATATAATGAAAATGCCAAGCTTTAAATAGCTTGTTTAATTATTAAAAATGTTACCAGAAAAAACTAACTTTGCATTGCTGTAAAGATCAAATGAACATGAATTTCAATCAAAAGAGAGGCTATTGTACAATATATTAAAACATGAGTTTCTGCCTACAGTAATTATTGTGCACAGTGCACAAAGGGGAAAAAAGGCAACAATATCAATCACAGTCTGTCCACATTCAGTCAATCCGAGCCCCTCCCCTGTTCTGTTGCAGTTTTTCCTTTGTTAGCCATATTATACAATACATGGGGCTTTCAAGATCTTGGCCTTGGTTGTGCATTATGGAAGGCTCTTGAGATCCATCTTGAAAGAAATTCAATATCTTTTCTTGTTTGAGAAAATTGCAATAAACTATACAGCATCTTCTTTTTATTTATTTATTGTTTGTTATTGCTAAATCATCAGTCATCTGCTACTTACCACACTGTCCTTCCTATATGACCATGGCAACATGCTACACAGAACACAATCTCCTCACATGTTCATCCACATTACAGTGACAGTACAAGCAGCACTCATTCAAGCTGCTGAAGGAGCTATTTCTCCATCCAAGAGAAACACAAGGATCAAGATTTCCATTTTGCACCACTGTGGCAGGTTTGCTGACTAAGTAGATGCTGGTAATTTCCACGCTAAGCAACTGCTGGGAATAATACAGAACATGCTATCTTGCAAGAATCCCACCACTGCACCTGTGCATATTAAAAAACTAAAACCGTATAAGCATATCAAGTCCAGACGCCCCGGTATTTTTGTTTATTTGTTGTAGAGAAGCAGGAGGTAACACTACGCATTTAGTCTCATGTCCTTCTTGTCCATTTTTCTGCTTCTATTTCCCAAAATTTTGCTAGTAGGCAATTTCTACATCAATCAGGATGTGTTGTGTGTATCCTTGGCAGGATTCCACCGACACTTGCTGCTTTTGAAATCCAAGTTCCTTCCCCCACCACCATAACTTTTTTTTCTTTTTTCAATCTGCATTGTTTTAAAAATATCCTTTAACAAAATTGGCTAAGAGGTCAAGTTGACTTTTTATTTTTCTATTTTTGCTAGAAGTTTTATTGTGTTACAGCAAAGGCTCTGGTGCTGTATTGCTCATTTGGATATCATTAAAGGGAAGTTCCACATTTTAAAAGAGGAGGTTCAACCTTTACAAAGTTATAGCTTTATGGTGACCTAAGTATACATTCTGAGCTATAGACAATGCATATGCTGAAAACACTAAAATGCAGATATAAGTTTTCCTCCACTTGGCTACAATACGTCATGGCTTTATACACTGTGCTGCATCTGTGGATCTAGTACTAAAAGATCCCCTTTCAGAGCTGGCTTTCTCTTAGGCAAAGCATCTATGGAACCATTTTATGCTGAAGGTAGTGGGAATTTTGTCCTCAGGCTTCGTCTGGGTTAAAAGAGCAGGACTTGCCACCCATTCTACCAAACACAGAGGCGTTTGTTTATTTACCCACATCTGTGAAAATCTTCACATACTCTAACCTGAAGATTCACAGGAGTGCTTGAAATTAAACAGCAGAAACAAAATGTCTTCGTGTGCACGCTTGAGGGAACGGTCACAAATTCTGTAACCAGGTCTTTATCTCAAGAGAGCTATAAAGCTGTAATAAAAACCATTTTATTGCTACACTGTCCCATGATGGGGCTGCTGTCCTCTCATGAATATTGGAGATGTCCTGCACTTAGACATAAATGCCTCCAGCATTACAAACCAATAAGTACTTAAGTCATTCCAGCAAAACACTTTAAACCCACACAACCTGAAGCATGTATTTAGCGCTATGTAGAGTATTTCCAAGTTCATTTTCAAATCAGTGCAGGAGAAGGCTGCATGGTTACACCCTATACCAACGTCACAAAGAAAACCAAAGGCAGGTAAGGACATAGTCTTTATAGGAGTGCAGTGGATAAAGCATGTAAGCTGAAACCAAAGCTTCAGACTGGCAATATTTGTTGCCTGAGTTATGGGACAGACTTAATCTCCAACTTCTAACGATTCTCCTGGGAAAAGAGTAGCTATTCCCTCCTACCATACTATCCCATGTTACCTTATCTAGGTAGCCAAGAAAATTACAACCAAAATATATGAGGTGGATTAAAGAAAGTGTGAAATGCATTTAATGAAAAGGTCGGCGTTGCAAGACTTGCATAAAAGCCTTAGTTTTCTCTCTCTTCTTGCTATTAATACCCCATGCCCACCACACAAAGCCGGACAGAGCAGGACGACTTGGCAGAACCCTCAAATAAGCAAGAGACAGATTTTATAGCACAGCCACCACCTTTGTGCAGCTAAACTACTTCCATCCCACAAGTGGTTTACCTGTGGCTAGTGAGGGACCTAACAAGTTCAGCCTCATCTAGTTACAGTGTACTTGCGCTTTTTAAACACCAGCATTGACCCTATACCTGCTCAGTTCTGAGCATGGGTTTCCATCACAAACTACAATTGCGTTAGGACTAAGAGCTTAGGGGATACAGAGAAGTAACTGCAGTGATGCTTCAGCTCTGTGTAAGTCAAGGGGAAGAAACATGTTCAAAGCAAGCTGGGAAAGTGCCAGATATTAAAATAATAATTACTGAAAAAAAATCCTTCCCATCCCTCTACCTCATAGCTTTTGTGGACACAACTTCTAAGGATCAAACAACTGTAAGTGAAATACACAAACTTGGCCAAGGCACTTACTGAAGCATCAGGCTCTCTCTGCTCTAGATACAAACTTCAGTAATTCTGTTCTGTGAAATTTTTCAAACGTTAGTTCCAAGTTTCACAAATCTCAATGCAAACATTTTAACTGATAATACCATGGAGAAATTGTTTGAGGAAAGTCACATCTTGTAGCTAGTTTAAGACTGGCTGTGTTGTCCCAAGTGAATTAGTTGAGAGGACAGGGACAGAACACTGAATCTATTAAACATGTTGGGCTAAAAGCAGTAATTGGCTTCACCCAATATTTTGTAGACCTTGTTGCATTATGCTGTATTAACTTTTCCTGGCTTCATGCAGTGTACATTTTTTGACATTGCTTTCCCCTTGTCCCCATGAGAGCAGTCTGTCTACTCATTCATCTTTGTTTACATTCTTTCAATAAATTATACAGATAACTCTCTATTTTGCCAATTCTTCACTACTGGCATTTTTAGCTTTGCATTTACATAAGACATTCTAAGTTTATGAATTGAATGGGAGGCGATAAAGTTAAAACTAACAAGGCTATAAAAATGAATTTGCTTTAATACTGCAAAAATGCTCACAGCAAAACATTAGTTGCAGCAAGCTTTTTCTCATTTTCTCCTGCTTCCCCTTCTCATACAGCACTTGCCTCAAGCCATGGAGGGGAAGGCACCTCACCCAAGCCTTTCATTAGCAGAATCTATCACAGCATATAGAGGAGCATCTCCGTTTATAAATTTAGTTCTGGGGCTATCCAACAAGCCCATCCACAGCCAACCACAGAAGATTCTGACCCAGCAGCATCACTGCCATTTAGTGTGGTACAGTTTGGGGGTAAAGAAGCTTTCATTAGGTGGAATACAACTAGAAACACACTAAGCCGCTGCTCAGAAATTTCCCAGTAACATCCCTACAGCTGGTCAGAAGAGGGATTTATAAATATGTTTAAAGAATATTAAAATAAATCAAGATTTTGCAATTGGAGAAACAAAAGGAAGTATTTCCACAAGAAGAGCTGCCAACACCCATACCCAAACAAAGGAAATGAAAGATAAATGGGGCTCCCAGTCTGCTCCATAATTTAATCTTTACAGCATCTCTGTGGGAGGGTGAGTGCCAGTCCGTAACTCTATCTTCACCTAAACGATGCAGGCATCAGTTAAGACTTTTAGAAAATAACAGGATTCTGCTCAAGAGCAAGTCTTGTGCTTAAACCACATGGAAACAGAAAGCTGAGATGCTGCGGAGCTCCATTTAACTCACACTACCTGCCGATACAGCCCCAGGGAGGAGCAGGAGGCAAGGCAGAGGGTTTGCTTGCTCTTAAACCAGGGAACTTGCATGCAAAGATGTTAAGTCTATGCTAGCTGAGGAAGTTCAGACACTTGCAAACAACAGGCTTTCAAGATTCTGGGCCAGACGTGTATTTGAAACTGCAGTGCATGTAGCTGACACTATACAATAGAAAGTATTGTGAAATAATGGATTAAAATACTACTTAAAAACACTTCAGCTAGATGTTAAAACCTTGCTAAAACTCTAATGTCACCTAACAAACCAAGTAGGATTTAATCATGCATACAAGGAGAAATTATGTGAAAATAATCTGAACAAAGAAATGAGAGCCTAATGGCAGATCTGAAGATCTAATCCTCAGAAAGCCTGCCTAAAAATTTCATGTCATTGATATGAAACCAGTTTCTACCTTAAACAACCACAGCTGATTTCAGTGTTTAATATATGAGTTATTAATTACAATTAGAAACACTTGTCATATTCCAGACAGAAGATTAAGATTATTTCCTTAATTTATATGGTACATTATTCTGATATTATCTAAACCCAGCATAAAACAAACAACAGCAAGAAAAGACCATTCCCAAGAGCACAACAACAAAACAACCTGTTACACTTCGTTGAAAGGATATTTTTAGGCAAAATAAACATAATGGATTAGTTTACTCCTGTAATTTGCATTTTATTTTTAGCTGACAGAGCTTGCTAATGAGTAAAACTTCCATATTATCAAGGACTTTTGTAACACAACTTGGGGAGAAACTCCAACTATTTAAGACAGGGATCAAGAGTTATACAAGTTGTTGATAAATCCAGCATTTTCCAAAATTAACATTTCTATGGAAAAGCTTTTTTAAAAATGCACTTATAAAAACACCATCTCATTCAGGAAAAAAACAAACCAAAATATTCCCATAAAGCTGAACAACTTTGACCTTTTCAGAATGCATTTGTAGCTTTTGTGTTGTCTCATATGAAGCAAAAAAATTGATATTCAAACCCAAATGTTTTACTTTTTTCTGGAGGGAGCAGAAAAAGTAGATTTTTCATGTGAGATTTTGAAGTTTTGTTCTTAATCTGCTTGGAAGAGGATTTTTTATTTGTCCCAAAACTTTGTATGAAATGGAAAAAAAAAACAGCTCCCACAAGCTCCAATGTTTTCATAGCCTCTCCCAGTGCTAGAAGGTACGAGTGTGTGCATGCACGACCATGGGAGCCATAATCTGAAACCACAGCTGGGCACCTGCTGTTCATTTTTCAAAAGAAACAAGAAAGATTACGGTAGGTTATGGAGTGATTTAAGTCTTGCACGGTTGATGAAAATGCTCACTAAAAAAAAAAAAAAAAAAAAAAAGGAGGCTCAAAAGGTAGGCAGACTTCTCTAACTATTTCTTGGAGGATCAAGGACCCTAATGTGGATGGGAAAGGCTGTGGATAGAGCTCTGACTCCCACACAGCTGGAGCCTGGTTGGTCCTAGTCAGTGTTAGCAGAAAACAGCATGCAATTTCTTCCACGGAGGGGCGGCTGGTGGGGCTGCACATGGGGGACCCGTCACCCCGTGTCACTGTGCTACCATGCAGCAATGCAGCAGTCACAGTGCCCCGGGGCAGGATGAAAGGGGCCTCCTCCTGTGTCCCGGGCCATCATGCCCAGCAGGCAACCCAGGGACAGCTGAGGGGAAGTCCTTGAGGAATCAGTGGAATTACTTGCAGGGAGGAAGACTGGAAGCTGGATGAAGCTTCTGGAGGTTCTCCGCAGCAAGGCCAGTTCCTGGCAGGGCCATGCTCAAAGCCCATCTGATTGATGGAAATCCTGTTTCAGCCTTCGGGGAGCAGACACCAGCTCCTCAGGAGATCAGAAGAACCACTAACCCCAGTGGCAAGATCAAGGGAATGCCTACTTGAGGAGCACTGTGGAGCTCTCTGTACTCATCCTCTGCAGGGCCAGGGGCAGCAGCTACAAGAAATGGGATTCACAGATGTTGCAAGGGGACCAAGTGCTTTGCAGCACCCACTGGTGTCCTGCCAGGCACAGGAAGGATCAGACCAGGGGCATATGGCCAGTCTCAGAAGCCCCTGAGATGGCTCCAGGCTGAGGAAGAATAGGGGTTGATCATCTTCTGGGAGGCATGACCAGCCTGTGGAATGAGGAGGTAGGTCTTGCTTATATGCTCAGGAAATAGCTGATCGCCAGCTCTAGTGTCAGGAAGGAATTTTCTCCTGCAGCATATTGGCATTAGTCCCCAGGGGGGGTTTGCCTTCCTCTGCAGCATTGAACACAGCCTTTGTCAGGGCTCCTCTGGTCCATTTTGGCTATGTTCTTGCACCTCCAAGGCACCACTTGTGCCTTGTCTCTCTCTGGCTCTTTCCCATCGGAAGTTTGTAGTGGGAGCAAGCTCTGCTCTTCCTTTGGCTCCATTTCACCAGGTGTTCTTGCTTGTGCAAAACAACCTCTGCTTGGAAGGGCTCCAGGTTTGCTGCATCATCAGGAGCTGCCACTTTTCAGCTCTCCCTGCACACAAGCACAAGGCAGGCACAAGAGCGCTTTTCATGCATCACTGGCCAAGAAGCACAGTGGAGCGGGTTTTTGAAGGTAAAATGTATGCTTGTCATGGATAAGTGTCATACTTTTGAAAATACCCATGGTACCATGCACCTTCTCCTCTTTTTTTGTGTGTGGTCAGTCCTGATCCTCATTCTTCGCATCCTCACTCTTTGGGAAACAGGGTCTGCTTGGCCTGCGTTCCTGCTGCTACTTTCTGTAGCTCTGTCACTTGCCTTTGCCAGACTGCAAAGAATGTTTTTTTCAAGCTAAACTGCAGCTAAACATCATCCTGCTCCTGGCTACACATGTGCATCGGCGCTGAAACAGATTCAGCAAAATAAAATAAAATCCTGTTTCTGGTTGTAACCTTTGTGATAAGTGTCCTTGAAAGTGGTTTTGGAGCTGAAAAACCCCTGGCATTTCATGCAAACAAGAGTCTCATTACTAAACTCATGGGGAACACAGGGAATGGAACATTCTAGCTCTGCTATTTTATGCACGACCTAGGCCTGAGAGGCTCATCCAGAAGAGCAGCTACCTGCAGCGTAGGTCCCAGGCCCATCCAAGAGACAGGGTCAGACACAGACACACCTACAGTATTGCTCCGGCAGGGACTGAAGGCCCCAGGCTGAGCTGAGACACATCCACGGGGCCCTTGGCAGGAGATGGTGCGAGTCCCACACGAGGCCAGCCCCAGCCACCGAGGCCTACAGGCACCCACAGGACCGTGACAAGCGGACCCGCACTGCCCACATGCGCTCCTTCAGACATTTATGGTTGGCCACTTTGGAGACACAGTACTGGGCAAGATGGACCTTTGCTCGGACAGAGTACTGTTGTTGTCAGATTCTTTTATTATGTTTTTCCAAGGGAAACAGTTCAGGCATTTCTAAAAATGAGTACAAGGAGAAAAAAAAAAAAAAAAAGTGCATGGGGAAATTAACAGGTATTTGCTCGCATCAAAAAGATTTCCAACCATTTCTTCGCAATCCTTAGCCCGTTTTAGACTGAGGTGTTGATCTTTGAGCCTCGTTAGTGTTGGGGGGGGGTGGGGGTGGTGTCATCCTGTGGAAACCCAGCTAAACTGGATGAACATAGATGACTTCCAAAACTGCACGCATACTTCTTGCAAATTTATTCAGATGGTCAAATTACCTAAAGATAACCCACAGCTCTCACCTCCCTGAGAAGGTACATGCCTCCTTTCCACAAAGTGACAGAGCTAGCTCCTAGGCTGGAACATGATTAGCCGTTCAATGCCTTCTGCTAGTGCAGAGCTGGGAAGAAATGTCATCAGAGATTTCTTCAGCACGTACTGCTAAGGAAAGAAGGAGGTGGGAAGAAGAACAGAAGGGAACAATCCAGCTGGAAGGGACCTACAATGATCTAGTCCAACTGCCTGACCGCTTTGGGGCTGACCACAAGTTAAAGCATGGTATTAAGGCATTGTCTAAATTCCCCTTACACACTGACAGGCTTGGGGCATCAACCACCTCTCCAAGAAGCACATTCCAGGATCTGACCACCTTCTTGGTAAAGAAACGTTTCCTCATACCAAGTCTGAACCTCCCCTGATGCATGCAGCTTTCAGCCATTCCCATGCACCCTGGCACCGGATCCCAGAGAACAGAGATCAGCACCTCCCCTCTCCACTTTGCCTCCTCAGGAAGCTGTAGAAAGCTGTGAGCTTGCCCATCAGTCTGCTCCTCTCCAAACTAGACAAACCCAGTGTTCTCAGCCGCTCCTCAAAGGACATGCCTTCCAGCCCCTTCACCAGCTTTGTTGCCCTCCTCTGGAGATGTTCAAATACCTTAAATCCTTTTTAAATTGTGGGGGACAATTATGGGGTTGCATTCCTGTACTGTGTTCCCCCACAGTATGGGAATGCAATTAGTACAGCTATAGCTAATTGTTTCAGGATGTGCTATTCAGCATTGCACAGCCCTTTGCAGAAAGGAAAGCAGATCATAAAATGCACTGGCTATCAGTTTGTTTCCAAGCACAACTCAAAGCAGAGGTTTTAGGTCATAAATCCCATGGCATTTGAATTCCTTGATAGATACTTAAAAAATGTTTTTTTTCCAAAAAGCCCTCTGGACAAGGGGGCACTTACGGCAAGCAAATTCATCTCTAGCTTCACTGTGCCTGCTGGTCTTCCAGATCTGTGCTTGGACATACTGAGCTTGCATCAAAATATTAAGATTCTTTAACTGAATAGACATAGTCTGGCAGCTTTCTGCACTCATTGCACCAGTTTTGGAAACTAATTACTATGTGCATGCTGGAAGTTTTTTGGTTTTTTTTCACAGTTTCTTTTATTAATTTTTAAAAAGTTCCTTTGTATCTGAATAACATCATCAGTAATTTCATCACACTGACATTCTGGGGTGGTTTCAGGTGAGCATATAAAAAGCAGTCCTCCTTTGCAGCTACCTTACAGGTGTGTAGTGATTCTTCAAGAGAGGCCATTCCCTTTTCGTGTTGGATAGCCACCTGGCCAGCCAACTCTTTACCTGTACCAGCAATATTAGCCACAGCCTTCCTCTTCACTAAATATTTGCAGAATTCCTTTAAAACCACAATAACTTTTATTCACACTCCTGGAGAGTAAAGCACAGCCCCACAGACAGCAGTGCCACTTAACTGCATTGCACTGACCCACCAATCTTTTGTCTTTTGTAGCTTTTTCAGTGTCTGGGCTGATTTGGCACTTTTTCTCGTGACACTTCCCAAATGGAAGCTCAGTTAATGCCAGCTGTGGTTGTTTTCTTTCCTAGGAGGCAGAGATCCATTTTGAAAGTGCTCAGACCAACATCACCAGCTTCTTGTTCAGAGCCTGCCCACACAGCCCGTCTGCTGCCCAGCCGACTGCTGGAGGACTGGCATGCTGGTGGTGACTGCGGGAGGGATGGACTCCAGCAGGCTATTGATGGGTGAAAGCCTCATTAACATCTCTCTCAGGCTCCACCCTTCATGCTTTGATGTCATCAAATGAACAGAAGAGTGAGGTGCATGGTCAGGTCTTTCAAATTTAGATTGCAGAAAAGCATTGATAAAGTAACGTAGCTTTCCTTGTCCGCATCGCGCTCTGGATTTCATGGCATCTCAATGAAGTAATGCATACCAGTCGCTACCTCTGATTATACTAAGAAAAGCAGTGAGCAGAGAAGATCAAAACCTCAAATGGAAGATCTCAGTCATTAAGAATCAGGGCCAAAACCAAAAATTCAAAATGTGTTTTTATGTAAAAAAAAAGTTACTGTAACTGGGTTTTTTTGCCAGTGCATAAGCACCTAGGACTGAAGTCACATCTACGCATTACCTACAAGACCATACACCGTATTCAAGCTCTTGCACAAGCTGCCTCTCCGTTTAAAGGCAGAAGCTATGCAAATGTAACTCAACTTAAAAACAACATCTTTACAGCCTTGTTAGCCATTACAGAAAAACTCAGCAATTTTTTTATTATTATTACTTTTAGATCTCATGTATAATATTCTGCAGAACATTAGTCTCTGTAGAAATTTTTCAGACATTAATATTCAGGTGAAAACAATGGAATCTTGTTTACAGCTTTAACTACAACACACTGAGTATGAAAGTTTCCCTCACACAGATTGAGGGTTTTTGTCATTTTTTTAAGAAAAAAAAAAAATCCTAACCCAACTACTTTACGCTGATGAGAGTAACTAAGCTAAATTCAGCGTGTTCTGAAGATCCAGAAGATGAAAAGCTAGGCTAAAAACAAGTTGGATGACTTCTGCTCTCCACAAACAGGTTAGCCAGGCTGCACGTTGGCCAGGGCTCAGGTTTAAGCACTCTCCTATACCTATGTGCAGAACTAATTTCCACCTCCAGTTCTCAATGGCTGAACTGCAGCACCACACCAACCCAATCCCTCTCCCAGAAGTAAACGGCCTCCTTCAGACAGCGAGAAACACAAGCTACCAAACCCCATCAACTGCACTAAGCACACACACAGCCAAAGTGGGGTTTTCTGCACTACCGCCACAGCAGCTGGCCACAAACCTGCCGGGGCCAGGGTTAAAAGGATCATACTGAGCCTTTGTGCCATTTCTATCCACAGCCCGTTGCACATCTCTGCAAGGCTCTTCCAAGCCTCCCACAGCAGTCACACGACCGAGGGCTTTCCCTCACCCTTCTGATCCTCCAATATCCTTAGAAACCCTTGCTAAAGCACTAAATCATCTGTAAAATAAATACACAGATACTACGTAGGAAAACATTAGAAGTGCAATTCATCCATCTGTGCTATGATGAATGTTTTGCATATAAGCATTTCTGCAGCAACTACCACTTTCACAGCTGAAGAACTTCATGGCTACAGTGGTACGCTCTTCCCCATGTGGAACAGTCAGCCGGCTGTTCAGTTACACTTCAGTATTCCGACAGAAGACAATTGGTGGGATGCTGGGGTCTTTCTTTGTGCCACCTTCTGGTGTGGCAATATTATTTTCATAACTTCATCTCCTTGGCTTCCAGGTCTGCTGTCAAAGGAGGCTACCAGAGGTCTCACCTGTGGGACTTGAATTCTTTTCAAGCTACATGCACTACCACTCTGTTTCAGATGTTTATAATCCTGTTAAGTTTTCAAGCAAGCGAGCTTGAACACCTAACATGGACATCCAAGCTTATTTTGCCCTCAACAGGATCTAATCCATGGGCTCCAGAGTCACACCGTGGATCAAGTCAGTGCCTTGTAAGCAGGGAGGCTCAGCAGACTTGCTTCAGAGCTGCATTACCGTTCCGAAAAAAATGCTAATAATATAGGTACAACTAGGGATATGCTCTGCACTCAACTGCGGTTGGAACAAATCTTTTTCCAAGCAGTTCAGACCTAAGACTAATGTCAGAAGGAAAAGTAATTTCCACCAGAAATGTTTCTAGGCCCAGTCTTACGAGTTTCCCCATTTACAAAAAAAGTTAAAACTAGCCCTGAAATAATTAACCTGTGCATCAAGCACCAAACGAGCCTGCACTTGATGTCTGCTCAGTAGAAAAAAGTCCTCCTGGCTGCAGGAGTGTAACTGAGCAGCACCCTACCCTCTTTCAGCCTGCCAAGGGGCATCCACACGCCAGGATCTCTGCTCCCTTCCTCCAGCTGGCAAGAGGACCAGCAGGACCAGTTACTTGTTTTCCATGTTCAGTTCTGTTCTCTTTGGAGCACTTTGAATTAGACTAGTCTAAAGAAATTGTCATAAAAAGATATTACATTCACACATAATGCAATGCCTTGAATGAAATGCCAATTCTTAAGTTTCGTTAATTTACTGTATGGCCGTTGAGTAAATACGACTGTAGAAAAAATGAAGAAATATATATGTTTAAAGTCTCTCAGGTCTCTTTTCCTATTTTCACTTCTCAGAATTAAAAAAGCAGACAATTTCAATTTCTTACGTAAAAATGAATAAGTGAGACTAGTCAGGAAAATAAATGTAAATCAGGTGTTTTTCCATCCTCTCGGAACAATTTATATATTTTTCACTTTTAAAACAAAAGTTTCAGTGTCTTAATAGTGAAAACTGAGCTCTTTTACTGCATTCTTCATTGAAGAATTCTACTTCTTGACTTTAGCTTTATTCTAGTACAGAAAACCTAATTGAATGAAGGCAGCATTAGCCCCTTTTCTTCCAGACTGCCAAAGTAGACACACTGCAACCCAACGTGCTAATATCCATACCATGTACTTGCTCATAGTGTGATCTCTCATTAACAGAGCAGCTTATATTCAACAATGTGGCCATTCTTTTACTAGAGGCTGTGAGGTGCAAGGTACATAAAATAGCGATGCAATGTTTTCTTTCAACCCCAACCATACCAAGAGCATGGATTTCATCGGCTGTCTGCTGACAGATGTATCACTGTTTACTCTATGTCCTTGCTTGTGGGTTATTCCTCTGATCTCTAACAGGATCCATCGGGACTTGCCAAACTTCAGCTGCTCAAGACTCATTCATGATATCTCTTCTCACAGAAGCCTGTAATGCTCATCACAGGAAGCCATGTAAAATTCAACTACAAGAGCATCATATACTTACTAAAACCCAAGAGGGACAAAATCAGCCCTCAGATGACAGTGGGCAGATCTCAGTTTCAAGAGAAACAGCAGCCACACACTTAAGGGTGAAATATAACCTAGGAATAAATCCCCAGTGCTGGGAATAACTGGGAACAATTTCTAGAGCCAAATACCTGCTTTTATCATTTTGTATTTTCATAGCTTTCATATCGAGTTTCTCTCCTTCTATTCAGCAGCAGAAAATTTATAACAGTGGGAGCATCATTATTTGTTATACTTTCTTAAAGGCTCCATTTGATTTATGCGGTGAGCAAACCAAAACAAAAAAAATCTCTGCTTCTAAATTTATGTTAGTGCTACAGGCTGTCAATTTTTTGCACAAATATATTGAAGTGGCTAAGAGATAATCAACTCTCTTCCAACATTAAGATATTTTAATGCTATTTACCTTAACTCGGGCTGATGCTGCAGTGAGTTGTCACTCCCGTACTGTACAGTACCTTCTGGGATGCATGGGCAACCAAACAGGTCAACATTGTTTATGGGTAAGCAGCAAGCATCTTCCCATGGGAGATGCAGAATTTCTAACCCAGAACAGACAGACAGAAATGCTGGGGGTAGAACAACCCTTGTAAATAGATTCAGATCAGGATTAAGGCTTATAGGAAATTTCCTATAGAAGGTTGCCATATAAGACCAGCATGACCACCCATAGAGACAGAAAGCAGCTACAAGCAACTGAATTACGCTATTCTGATTAATATCATCTTCACTGCTGTCATGCCCTTAAGACCCAATTATCTCACACTGGATAATGACCAACGTCTTGAAAATATGCTCATCGTTGAGAATAATCTTGAATTTAGCCATCAGAACCTTCCCTAGGCTAAAAGGCCAGTCCACTGCGAGGCTGATACAATTAGCAACAGCCCTAAGATAAGCAAGAGTTAACGCTTCTGAGGAAAGCTGTAAAAGGATAGTAGGGTTAAAGCTTTTATCACTGTTCTGTCAGTAAACTTGCACTTTAAAAAGCAGGTTGCCATAGATTTTTCAAGAATGAGGCGCTTGCATTTCATCACTTAACATGGCATATTAGAAGGTTTCTACTAAGAAATGGCAAGTTTCTCATTTATTTCACATCACATTCGTTGAGATGTCTCTAATTTTCACAAGTTTAAGCGAGATGTGCAAAAGGATTGATCTAAAACATGAAAGCCTAGATCTATGACAAGGTAAATGCATTAACCAAGACAAAGCATGCTCTTGGTTAACTGTTAAGACACCCCATCAGCAACCTAACCCTAACAGCAGAGACCATTTTGCAAGACACTATAATGACAGAAAGTGTAAGTCACCAAAGCCGTTGTCAGCTTCTAAGCTCATAAGAAATTAGGTAACCTTGGATACCCCTTCTGATCTCATGTGCACACTTAAAGTACAGTTTGCAGCGTACTGTGAGCACTGTGGAAGAACCTGAATGAATTATAATGCACATCGTACTGTATTACTGGCCAGATTACTATCAGGTTATTAAATTCACTTTTCTGTTTATTGTACTCATCAATACACTAAACTTCAGGCCTACTGAATTTGAAATTTATAACTACTTCGGAGAGATTAGATAACTCTTCCTGAATCTTAAATCAAAATGTGCCAGGCTCCTAAATAAACAAGAGCATTTTCCAAAATATTCTACAGGAAAGTAGTATCTCACATGGACCTTGATTTCACTGCAAAAAGTCATAGGAGTCATAGGAAAATTCAGGTCAGAATGACCACAGGAGGTTTTTAGTCCAACCCCTGCTCAAAGAAGGGCCAGCTATGAGCTCAGACCTGGTTGCACAGGGCTTTATCCAGTTGGGTCTTGAAAATATGCATGGATGCAGGGGTGGACACAACTGCACAGCCTCTCTGGGCATCCTGCTCTGCTGCCATGTCCACCAGGGCCTTTTTCCCAGAGCTGCCTCCCAGCCAGGTAGGCCTAGCCTGTGCTACTGCAAGTCTCCTTCCCTCCCAGGTGCAGGACTTTTGCATTTGCCCTCATTGACTTTCATAAGGTTCCTCCCAAGGCATTCTTTCAGCCCATCTAGGTCCTTCTAGATGGCAGTCCTGCTCTCAAACACATTGACCCGTTTGCCCCAATTTGGTATCATGTGCAAACATTAAGAGTGTCCTCCATCACATTCTCCAAATCACTAATAAACATGTTAAATAGGACAGGTCCAGTACAAATCCCTGTACTACTCAGAGGCAGCTTAGGCAGAGTACAGACCTACCTGGATCTAGCTCCTAGGCCTGATCATCCAAACAGGTGGGGTTTTTTTATGCATCTAGTCAACAACCCATCCCTAACTTGGACACAGGAATATTGCAGGAGACCACATCAGAAGTGATGCTAAAGTCAAAATAAATGACACTCACTGCTCCTTCCTTGTACACAGACCTAGTCATTTTACCACAAAAGGCTGGCCAGGCATGCTTTAATCCTGCTTCCCCAGTCATCCTATTTGTTTTTCATCTGCCCAGAAATGTGTCATTCAGCTGTAAAACAGATCTAGAAACATACAGCCTTTTTTTCTTTCATTGCTTCAGGTCAACACTTGTCATAATTGTCCAATGGACTAGGCCAGCAATTGCTAAGAACAGAAGTAAGAGACTTTTAGGTATTCACACTGTTGTGCTTTTATGCGTAATACTCCAAATTCGAAACAGTTATGCCATTTTGTATTATCACCTACCTTCAAAAAAGAAAAAAAAAATGGTAAAACATTGCATCTGATGTGCACACATGAAGCTTGGGTGGAGCCTTGCAGATAGTTCACACTCCAGACCCCTACAAATGCAGAACCACAGAAAAATGCTGCCTCCAACTGAGCTACCAAGTGAAGCATCAGTAAAAGTGTATCTTTAAGTGTCATGATCCCATTTACTACCAGTGATTTCATGCATAAATCTTCCTGCTTGAAGCACTAAACATTCATAGCCTTTCAACCAACAGATGATCATCATTTTGTTAATGCTCCTTAAAGCAAATCAATATCCAAAAAGTAAATACTTAAGAGCAACCAAGAGGCTTGTGAATAAATACTAATTTGTGAGTATCAGCATTTATGACTAATGCAGCTTACTATTATATCAAAAGAACAACTAGGGTACTGTGACTGTTTACTTCTTGTTGCTACAGCTATTGATGTAACCCTACTAACTTCAAGGTTACTATAAGACCAAAAAAAAAAAAACAAATTACGTGGCAAATATTGTCTTCCAAGTCAGCAAACTCTTAATTAGATCATACAGAAGAGTCATAATTTTGGTCCTCAAGTTAAATTGGTGTACTTTAAAAAGCTAGACTATTAAACTAGTGAGTGGTCTGTATCTTCTTACAAGTAGCAATTGAGTCAGTATGGGAAAAAACCAGTTGTATTCAACATGCACATACGCCGGGAACAGCCCTGACTTTAATGTTTGCCAGTAATGTCAAACAAACTGGTACATTTCCTCAGGACCCTAAGGTTAAGCGTATAAATACTTGCAAGATCAGACCTTCATAGCTCAGCCACGGAGAGATCAATAAAGCACATATTCACATATTGTTGGGGTGCTATGCCGACATCTCACATATTAAAAAAAGCCAAAACAAGTTGTTCATCACAAATAGGCCACAAGACAGACACATCCACTCTTTCATGCATGCAGCCTGCTAGCTCATACTTAGAGGGGACCAAAAAAAAGCAATAAAACAGGGGAAGGAAAAGAATAAAACTAAGATCTGTATTTACAATCACCCAAACTACATGAGTGAAGATATAACTGATTTTTAAGAGAGGAAACTGCAGTTTTTCCAGAAACCATACTTCTAGAAGGTATCTGAAAAGGGACCACAAAAAACATACAGGAAGAGATAAAAAAGAACATTTCACTGTCTTGCCTCTAACACATGTTAAACAAAATGGGATGGAAAGCCAAGGCAGCTCCTACAGGCATGTTAGAAGTTAGAAACTAAGAGGTCTGAAAAAGCTGCCAACATTCAACAAAAGACAACAACTGATGTCACACAAGGTCTGCATATACATCAATCTGCTCTATCATATATATAGGAATAATAGCTGCCTGTTGACTGAGTGCCAGTCAATCACAGATTCAGAGGATGGTTAGCATTGGAAGGGACCTCTGGAGATCATCTAGTCCAACCCCCTGCTGAAGCAGGTTCACCTACAGCAGGTTGCACTGTCATGTCCAGGCAGGTTTTGAATGTCTCCAGAGGAGACTCCAGAACCTCTCCAGGCAGCCTGCGCCAGGGCTCTGTCACCCTCAAAGTAGAGAAGCTTCTCCTCATATTCAGCTGGAACTTCCCGTGTTGCAGTTTGTGCCCGTTGCCCCCGGTCCTGTCGCTGGGCACCACTGGAAGGAGCCCGGCCCCGTCCTCCTGCCACCCACCCTTAAGGTGTTGGTACGCACGGGTGAGACCCCCCTCGGCCTTCTCCAGCTCCACAGCCCCAGCTCTGCCAGCCTCTCCTCACCAGGGAGGTGCTCCAGGCCCCTCACCAGCTCCGCAGCCCCCGCTGGGCCCTCCCCAGCAGCTCCCCGTCTCCCGTGACTGGGGAGCCCAGCGCTGGGCCCAGCACTCCCGATGGGCCTCACCAGCCCGAGCAGAGGGGCAGGATCAGCTCCCCGCACCCGCTGGCCACGCTGCCCCTAACGCGCCCCAGGGTCCCACCCGCCTTCTCGGCCACAGGGCCACCGCTGGCCCGCGGGCAACCGGCTGTCCCCCAGCACCGCCCGGCCCTTCCCCGCAGAGCTGCCCCCCAGCAGCCCACCCCCAGCCTGTGCTGGTGCAGGGGCTGTCCCTCCCCAGGGCAGCACCCCACGCTGGCCTTTACAAAAGTTCATTAGCTTCCTTTTTTAACTAGTCCATTGCAGAGACAGAGGTGAGGCTGACCGTCCTGTAGTTTCCTGGGTCCTCTTTTCTGCTCTTTGTGAAGGCTGGAGTGACACTGGCTTTCCTCCAGCTCTCAAGCACCTCTCCTGTTCTCCATGACCTTTCAAAGATGATGGAGAGTGGCTTCGCAAGAACATTTGCCAGCTCCCTCAGCACTCTGGGTTGCATCCCATTGGGGCCCATAGATTTGTAGCTGTCAAGTTTGTCTAAATGATCTAACATGATCCTCCCCAACCAAGCAAGTCTTCCCTTCCCCAGACTTTCTCTCTTGCCTCCAGGGTCTGGGATTCCTGAGGGCTGGCCTTGGCAGTAAAGACTGAAGCAAAGGTGGCATTCAGTAACTCCACCTTCTCTGTATTCTTCAGCACCGAGGCACCCACCTCATTCAACAAGCCCACATTTTCCCCTAATGATCCTTTTCCAACTCATGTACTTGCGGAAGCACTTATTTCCTTTGATATCCATCTCCAGATTTGATTCCAAACGTACCTTAGTCTTCCTTGTTGCAAACCTGCATGTTCTGACAATGTTCCTATATTCCTTCCAAGTGGCCTGTCCCTTTTTCCACATTCTGTAAGCTTTCATCTTCTGTTTGAGTCTTGCCAGAAGCTCCTTGCTCATCCATGCAGGCCTCCTGCCGCCCCACCCACCCCCACCCCCACCCCCCAGCTTGATTTCTTACTTATAGGGATGCATCCATCTTGAGCCTGGAGGAACTGATGCCTGAATATTAAGCCAGCTCTCTCAGACCTTCCTACCTTCTAGGGCCCTAACCCAAGGTATTGCTCCAAGAAGGTCCTTGAAGAGGCCAAAGTTAGCTCTCCTAAAGTCCAGGGTTACAATTCTACTTATTGCCCTGCTTCCTCCATGCAGGTACCCGAACTCCACTATGTCATGGTCACTGTAGCCAAGGCTGCCCCCAACCACTCCTCCTTTGTTAGTACAAGGTCCAACAGCACACCTTGCCTCGTTAAAAGTTTGTCAGTAGAATATCTTTTGATCAGAAAAGGAAAAAACCCTTCAAATCTTTTAAATTGTTAAAGGCATGGATAAAAGGGACAATAAGAGTAGCCCTACTCTTAGTTATGTCAGGAGATTGTCAAAAACATCTGCTCATTTTAACAGCAGAGGACCATTAACTCCTAGAAACCCTATACATCATTCAACATACGCCTTCTCAAATATTCAGAAAAATGATGTTTCCAAAGTGCATATATGATGGCAGAATTATATACAAACACTAGCAAAAAAAAAAAAAGTTAATCTCCCCAAATCCAACTGAAACACAAACCTTGCCTGGAGACCAATAGGGCCAAGGGCTCCTTTTCCTCTCTAAGTACATCTTCACTTGCAACTAGAACAAGCTCTACTCTGGTATTCCTTGCGAGTACTTTGTCAGTACCTATGCTGAATATATTTATTCTCAAAAGAATATCTTCTATTTTGGACTAGAATTTCTTGGGAAACGTGAAGGACTGTAACAGTATTTGTCTACAAACATCATATATTATCACACAAGGAAGCCTGAAACACAAGTGTCAGTATCTACTAACACTACTTATCGCAGTGGAACTGAAAGACTTCTCTCCTCCCTCCTCAAAAGACAAGTGGGACCAATACTACCTGAAGTCACACAACTTGAAGTATGAAATTGTATGGGCAGAAGTGTTTTGAATTTCTTTCTCATCAGAGGTTATCCATACGCTCACAGTTCACTAGCAAAAGCACTCATTGGCCAGTTCCTCCACTCTACAGTTCAAACTACTATTAGACCATAAAAATAGTAGCACCTCAGTGAATCTCACATTTCTTGACTGGTCCTCACAGATGGGCTGTTGCAGCCAGAATCCACTAAATGACAGAAACAGCTTAGCAGCAGTGCCGTAATGAAGCTCAGGCAAAAGAAAGTACATCTGAGTAGAGATACCAGCTCAGTTGTTTTCTCCACTGAAGACTCAGCCTCTGGGTCAGAAAGGATTTTCTACAGTTTGTTCCTGGTATGTTTCAGGCTCAGCTCATAACATGAATGGGACTGTGAGTGAGCAAAGATGAAGAAGGGAGAGGGGAAGGCCCTTCTACAAGATCAGCAGTAGCAGGTGCCCAAGAAGGAACACAGACGTGAGAAAGAAACATGAGCATTTACAAGCGTAAAAAACTTGTGCGGGGCGGGGGGAAGGGAATTAGACTGTTAAGACTCCAGCCCATTCAGTCTTCCTTTTGTAAGCCTTTTTAATTACGAGGGTCTCCCAGTGGCAAACCGTTGTGGAGGAACAGTTTGCAAACCTTTCCGTAATTCCACTTGGATACAGTAGACCTGTCAGAAAAAGCCTCCAGAAAGAGACAGCTGGTGTTCCCATTGCTTAAAAGGTCTCATCATGTGGTTTAGACCAAGTCAGTGGGTTGCTGAGTATCAGAATGTGAGGCTTCATTTCAGTATGCCTAAAGGAGGAAAAAAAGACTGGCAGGAGAAGAGCCAACACACTGTATCAAAAAGATTCCTCATCTCTTGGCCTCCTTTTTAAACTTACCTCTGTTCTAGTCACCAGAAGGAGCAGGTCTGAAAAAAATAATAAATAAAATTCTAGTGCATTCATTGGAGAACCCGCTTCCTTCCATGAAGGATGCAAGCATCAGGAATTTCCACAAAGTTTTAGAATGTTTTTGCCTGCTCACTTGTCACTTTGGTCAAGTAGCAGAGTTACTGCTAGCACCAAAACTGGCATCACACTGGTCTTATCTCTTGCTTGGTCATGATGGGACTGGTGACCTCCAAATGGTCAGTAGAAAATAGAAGAAAGATCACCCCTCTGAGGATGACAGCCTTTAAAAGAAGTTTTAGGGGTTTTCCTGAAATAGTCCTGGAAGCAATGATTCCAACCTTATTGAGTGCAAGATGCAAATGCCTACCAGGAATTGCACTTTCCTCCCAAGCAATAGAGGCAATGGAAACATCCATGTGAATTTGAGAAGCAGCTGCAACATGTAACACCAGGTTAGAAATCTTCCAGGAATACCAAAGCCATAGGCTGATGGCCTAGTAAAGACATCGAGCTTTGCTTCCAGGCATGATAGTAGGGGACTTAGAAGAGGGAACCCCCCCAGTGTTCAAATACAGGAGGTTACTATAAGATGTAGAGCTGTACCTAGAGTCAAAGAAAAGGAAGCACAGCTGAATGACTTATGTCATAGGCCGAGAGGAACTGATGAGAGAAAGGACAAAGGCACTGCATATAGTAGGTGCAGGAGAGGGCGATGATTGTATACATAGTGACTAAGAGGAGCATCTTCTGGCTTTCAGGGCTCCTGCAAAGCTACAGCCCAGTAAAAACATATCATAACAAACAATAACAAAATATCTGACTGACAATAGAGGACAAAAGATATATAGCTGCAAAGAAAGGACTCTGAAGAAAATACAGTAACTCCACCAAGAATTAGACATGGGAACTGTCAGCAAACAAGTTCACACTGAACTCCAGGAAGCAGGCATACAAATAAGTGAGTAGAACAGGAAAAGCGTAAAAAGGGGGGGGGGGGGGGGGGGGTGGTGGAATGGATTTTGCACAAGATGCAAAGTTTAAAAGTTAAACAGGAATGCAACAAATAAGTACTGTAAAGAAAAGCCATGACAAAGTTCATAGGAAAGACTTTGCATACAGAATGAAAGCTAATAATTATGACAACAAAATTATACCTATCCTTGCAAACCAAGGGAAAGAACACAGCAGCAAGAGAGCAGGCAGTCTCAAAGGATGAAATATTTTATGCATATGACAAAACTAAAAAGAATGAGAGCAGTTTTAAATCACAGACTAGTATCAACACCAAGGACATGTTTGTGTGCAGCGGGCACAAAATAGATAACACAAGTAAATGGCTCCAGAGACAGCAACGGACATAAGAATTACATCTTCACCTCTTTGCTAGAAACAGCCAGGGAAGTAAAACACAAGATAGAAGAAAAACAATACGAATCTCAGAGTAGAACTATGTATAGGACCATATGCTTGCTGCCCACCCAAAGATTACACTGTTACCTTAACATATATGAGCATTACAACACACATCTTTCCCTAAAAAAAAAAAGACTAAGTGAATTCAAAGGTTCTATAGCTTTATAAACTGTAAGAACGCCTTCTGAAGTTTTTGATTCCACAAATGGTGCTGCAGTTATCCAGCAGTCACAAAGAGGTGGGTCTCACTGAAACTGTGCTAAAAAAACGATCCCAGTCCTGAAATTCTTCAGTGAGGAAAAAGGGACCTTTCAGTACATGTTCCGGCAGCTCCCAGTGTCCAGAACTTTTGTGCCAGGGTCACTTCTACTGAGGGAAGAAATGATCACCCAAATGGGGGAAAAAATAATAGAATATAATCTGACAAATAATTAAACTCACACTATACCATTGTAATAATTTTCAGGAGTGGGAAGTTGCGCATAGGAAGTATCACCAACAGACAGGGAAGACTTTAAAGTCAGTCACTCAGCTACAAGGAAAAAAAAACAATCAAGGGATATATTGCTGAATTCTGTAAGACAGCCTTGTAACAGGAAAGCATAGCATCTGAACAAGAACATGACCTGTTAGACCAAACCAGTTTCAGACCACTTCAAGGTAACAGCTAGGAAAAAAATAAAAATTTGAAAGAGAAATATACAAGGCGAAATTTATATCAATTCTACTTGCATAGTCAGCCACTGCAGAAAAAAAAACCTTGACGCTCAAGAACATTTTAACCCTCAAGGTGATTTGAAAAATACATCAGTATTACACACAGTGAGACAAAACACTTTAGCTGTATACTATAAAATACTTTTTTAAAGTTTCTCAGAAGTATGTGGGAGTCACTCTGAAATAGAAGCATTTCTCCGAAGGCTCTACAGATAGAGTGCATTCCCCAGCAGGGCCACGACTGTTCAAGACCCACTGCAGAGCTCTGCATTGGGATATCCAGACTAAGCAATAGGCTACAGACATGCAGAAACACACAGCAGATTTTCAAACGTAGCAGGAATTGCCTATTACGCTACAAAAACCACACAATAACATCATTATCACAGACTATTATCTAGACACCTGGGAACTAAAAAAAACCCTGTCAGACATTACCTCAGTGACCACTGTAATCAAGGCAATGGACCATTTGCTCAGCCATATCTGAAAATGTGAAGTATCATTACAGTAAACTGGACTCCCTTGTCTTTCTGTGATTTACCTGGAAATGGGAAGTCAGGCATATCACTCCCTTTCCCTGACACAGAAGTCTGTCAAATGGCAAAACTGAACAGCAGTTAAAATTATTATGGCTAGTCAAGATGAGTAAGAAAATGTGTGGCAGGCCATTCTTAACAGAAGCAGCTTATAAACAGCGCAACACCAGAAGAAGCGAGTGCAAGGCAGCTCCTGGGTGACAGTGAGACACATACTCTGCTGCCTGCCAAACGTGCACAACAGTTTGTGCAGTGTTCAGATGCACAAGAACAACCCTCCTAAATACAGCAGATGAAAGGTCAGTTGCCAAGGAGGTTAAGCGGTTACTTGCATTAATAGGACAACATAGAACTTCCTGGTTTTAACAGAACATTAAACAACTTATGTATATAAAGCATTTATCTTCTACTCCTCAGTGTTTTTGAGAGATCTCTCTCACAGGTGACAAGTCTACCAATATGTAAGGCCTATAGCAGTACAACACAGCATGGATTATTTTTTTCTGGAAGCACATGATGAAAGCATGAGAAAGAGCAAAGCAAAGCCTGGATGTTAAACTGTTTTGACTATCTCCCTTTTAACATTTAACTGTGAATGAAATGAAAATAACTAAAAAATAAAGCTGCATTTAATCTGAAAAGGTGAGGAGAGGAGAATAATTTTAGGTCAGAAACTGGACTTTATTGAAGTTATTTTAGTAGAAATTAACAATTATTTTCAATCCAAACCTTCCATGAAGCTTGAAAAAAACCTAACAAAACCTTCCCATTTAAAAGGACATATAACCATCACTTGATGTATACAGTACCTAAGAAAGAATGCAAATATATCAATGCTTTATTTACTCAGCATCTTCTATAAGGTCTGACCGGGTATTAATTAACACATGAAAATGTCCAGTGTACTTAACTAATTAGAGCCAAAGACAGATTATGTAATCCCAAATTCAAGCCTTGGGGTATGTAAAGACATGCCCTCAATATGCTGCTGAAAGATAAAGACAGTGCTTGTGGTACATGAGTTATAAGCCCCCCATAGCACAGCACACTGCATTCCATGATCTCCACTTCTCTGCTCGTGCACTGCAGCAGAAGTGGGGGAGCACAAGCCTGCTCTCAGCAATACGCATTTGCGGTTGCATACAGGCTGCTAGTGAAACAATATGCTGCTTTACAGAAATGCAGATCTGCTATCAAATGCCTTTTTCCTTCTTTTTCAGTTGTTAGCTGCTAAGCCACAGGAAACATCATGCCTGTGTGTCTGATTGCTGCAAGGGTATAAGAAAGCACCTTTGAAGTGTCATAATCTGTAATTTAAACCTGTAATACATCCTTAAACAATACACTGCAACATTCCTTTACAGGCAGAAGAGGTTTTCCTTACACACACGTTTAGTTAGGAGAAAAATTCTCTTTTAAGTGAATTTCAACACATGAACTAACTAACATTAGCAGAGATTAGCGGTCTAAAGCACACACCAGAGGACCCGTATTTACAGTGAGCTAGATGAATTCTGACACAGATGGTAACAGCTAGGACATCTGACATTACAAATGATACTGTGTCCTTAAACAAATTCCATTATGCTCAGGTATGTATTGAGCTGCAGTTGTTTCAGATAACAAAGTGACCTTTCTGCCATATGTGGTTTGATACTTAAGCAAAGCAGGAGAAATTAAAGACAAAGTACCAGCCTTCACTTTGAATTTTGCCTTCCCTTCTCCATTTCTTTCACATGCATGATGAAGTATAAAAAGCACATACAATAAACCACCATCAAGCTTTCAGTACTCTGTTCACCAGCATGCAAGTGGGATTTCATTCGCATTCAGTAACGCTGTGCAGGGATCAGACTCAATTAAACCACTCACGCTTTTTAGAATTCTCTATGGCTTTCCTCTGAGAGAATTATCACAGTGCAATCAGACCACATCCTCGCCAAGAAAGTAGTCCAGAAACAAGAATATGCCATGCTGTGTTTCTAAATTACTGCAAGAAGCTGAGTAAGCAACATATTAGCTGAACAGGAAGCCAGACATTTGAAAATACAATTACTGCAATGTTAATATGTCACTGTCGCTGATCTGGATTGTAGAGTTGCCTTCACAAAGACAAAGTGGCCAAAAGTGATAGCTATGAAATGAAACAGGTGGGAAACTGTTACATGACTGGTGCTGGGGGGCTGTGTGTGTCTCAATCATTGCTGATATGTTTTTATATATATATGTTTATATAAATATATATAAATTTATTTTACACCTCGTCAAAACATCAAGCAAAACCCCACTACACACAAACTTGTTTGAAGCTTTGGATTCTCCCCTGAAAAATCTCGCTCCGATCATCTGTATACATCAGAAGCAGCTCTGGGTAGCTCCAAAGCATAGTTTTAACGAACTGAGGCAAGTACCAAGGACCTGGTTTAGAAGCGGTTTAAGATTTAATGCTTCTGCCTCCTTGTGGCAGACGCTGGAATGAGCCTCCCTCAAGAGTCAGCTCAGCTGCAAATGCACGTCAGCTCTGAAAAACACAGGAGCGTTGGCTCTCCTATAAAATCCTCGGAAAGCAGCTTAGAGTTAATTTTTTAACGGAGTGAGAAACCACAATAAGTTGAAGGACAAAAAGCCGCAAGGAAAAAACCTCACTGGGAAGTTTGTGGGGTTCTCCCCCCCTCTTCCCAAGTTTGTGGCTGTTAGCAAATCTCTTCAGGCACCAGCTCCAGGGAGAGCAAAGCTGAGCAGGATCCCAGTACTCATCCAGAGCAAGCTGAGCCCAAAGTTATCCAGCACTTTCTGAATGTTGACTTTACCTCACTTACCCTTCATAAACATTGTGTGTGAATTGGTGGCTTTGATACGGAAAGCCTTACGTTGCCTGAGACTCGGTCTGTGTGATGCTTACCTCTTTTTGCTATATTGACAAACACAGTATGCCCTGGTGATGGATTATTGTCACACTGCAGCAGAAACTGGAAGAGTTGGCCTGCCCTACACATAAAAATTATTCTGTATAACCTAACACAGCCTTCACTTTTGGGATACATCACACAACATGCATTTAAGTAACAACAGAACAGCTCTAGCAATTCAGAGTAAAGGTCCACGTGAGCACTATACTCCTCCAGACCTGAGAGCAGCAACTGCTTCAAGAAAATGTACAAGAAACAGTGCTAGCCTGGAGTAGCACTCCTCCAGAGTAGGTAATCCTGTCTTCTGACCCCTACTACATCGACAGCTTTCAGAGACAAGACTTTGATATGCATCATTATGCTGAATAAACCTCAGCAGACGTTTTTGTCAGGTCTTGTTTTATCACGTTGAACCTATCCAACTTTCTGCATCTACAATACCACATGGCAGTGAGCCTCCGCATTATTTATTCATTCCATGAGAACAATCTTCCTTTTGCTCTGGAACAGATTGCCTAATCACTGCTTTGTGGGGTCCTGAGAAGTCAGAGAACAGGAGATGAATTCTGTTAGGTTCTTCCACATAACCGTTATTTCATATAACCCCCTAAAACTTTCTCAGTGCAGTTAAGCTTTCAGCCTACTCTGCCCAAGCACTTTTTAATTGCTAGAACTGTACCACCCCACTATTATTCTGCTTTTTCAGGTCATTTATGAATGCAGCGATCATAGGCGCAAGAACCAATCTGCACCCCAATGGCAACTTTTCCCTGCTGTGGAAAAGGATAATTTTTCCTACCCTTTCAACATCTTATTAATCCACAGAATGACCTTTCCTCATGAGAATTTAGTGAGTTTTTCAGTTTTAGGCACCAGTCAAGGACTCCAGCCAGGCTGTTTTAACACTGAAACCCAAGTACGCTGCAGGATACATACCACTGAGCTAGATGTCTGCCAGTTCCTTTATAGAGTTCATGCAGATGCTCACCTTCCCTCAGAAGATGCCCTTATATCACTTCTAAATTACAGAAGTGTCCGTACTGGTTGCAAGTTTGATATATATGACCTCAGCACCTCTTTGGGAGACTGGCATCATATTCAACATCTCCAAGACAAGTGACAAAGTATAGGCTGAAGCTGGAAGTTTGGTGGTTTCAGTTTAGTTTACTTGCAGCTCTTAAGCAAGCCCAAACAATAGTTGTAGTACTCTTGTATTCAGGGACCAGAATGGAGTAATTCTTGAGAAACATCATATAAAGGGCAATATGGGAGAAAGACTGAAAGACTCAAAATTCATTCTGCGGATGCTTCTATACTGTAGTGGGAAAAAGTACATAAGGCATTAAAAAAAAAACAGCCTGTGAGTCCCTAAATAAAACCTTTCTCACTGAAGACAAAAAAAACCATAAAAAAATCCCTGCAACCTTAAACATGAAGGAACTCTGGAACAGTTCTAGCACAACAGTAACCACTTAACTGTGACATGAGAACACTCCAGTTCATAAGCATTTCCCATACCAGTCAAAACACATGGCCTTCCATGATTCATTTCTCATACTTCTTAATACAGCTATATCAACAGTTTTACAGCCATTATTATAGGCAGGATTTCATATTAATACTTGTGCTGCAAAGGCTGGTAGCCCCTATTGCTTAATAATCATAAAATGTCTTGGATCCTGTATTTGGGAAATAACATTAGAGAAGAAACTATACTAAGTTATAGTTTATAAGTTATATATATAACTAAGAAGTTAGGAGAAGACTCTGGATTTTAAAAAGAGCAAGTTTAAGATAGGTATCTGCTTCAGCAAGCAATTTAGTTATTTGAATAACAGACTGAAATCAAAGGATGTCAGACTATTGTGCTGTGACAAAAGACTTGGACCTACTTACTAGAACTGCAAACAAGTAGCCAAAGGGCATGGAAAGCCTTTCATTTTGAACTGGCTGTTTATGGTGGCCAGGTCAGAACTTAATGCTATTTTCAGTTAATTTTCCATCGTCATGTTTCCAAATTAAGTGTTTTGGTACAACATTCCCAGATAAAAATCAACCTGTAGAAATTTATAAAAACAAACATTAGATGACATCCACCTCTGAGAACACTTCACAACCCACAGTTTGTTAATATGTAGTAATTTAATATGAATGTTCCCTGTTCTGTGCAGTAGGCAACACAAGCGATTGAAGCTCGAGGGTAATATTTATTTTGCCAAACTGTAAACTAACTCTAGGATTCACACTTTCCCCTAATGAAGTACAAGATCTCCTAAATGACTCCTGCAATGTCCTCTTCTGGCCAGTTCATGTTTTTATTTTTTACTATCAGATACCCATAGTATGCTTCACTAAGTATCACAGAGAAACTCCTTCAGAAGTTCACAGGGTAGTATGAGGAGGTGTACTACATTAATTCTTTAAGGGAGATAAAGCTACAATAAAACTGTTATCTAAAGGAATCTAAACAGAGCTTGCTGGCCTACTGCATAGGGTGTCCTACTACAAGGAAGAAGTATTCTTCCATTTTCTCCTTGTATGGTCTATTTTCAGTTCAATACAGCTAGATTTCCACTGAGACCATAACATCATCTGTTTATGTATTCTGTCAAGTGTTCCCAGGACCTACTTGAATTGTTTTTCTAAGTGTAGGGCCTCTGCTGTAGGTCCTCAAATGAAGTGCGTGCAATATTGATCAAAGTCCTGCTTGCACTCCATGCAAGATTCAATATATTCCTATTAGACGGATACAAGCAGAGCTTGATCTTTAGCAGGATAGGCAAGCACTGTACTGCAGGAGACGATAAAGCTCAGTTGTTCCAAGTGGCTTAGAGTGTTATCTAGTCTTTGGAGACCCATCTACAAGTCACTGGGAGGATTAACAACATTTCCCCGCCCCCCTCCCCCCCCCCCCCCCCCAGTCAGCCATGGTTATGGAGGCACAGAGCGCAACCTTGCTTACTATTTTCACTGCCCACAAATGTAAATCATGAAGAGAACGTTTGTGTGCTTTAAATCTAAGACGTTATCATACTCTGCCAGATTACCATTTTCCTCCACAAGTTTTGGATGGGTACATTAGCAACCTGCACACCATTTTCCCTTCTTAATCTTGCAACTATCCAATTAACACCTGCATTTTAACCTGTCCATGAAGAGGGATTCAAATCAATCTCAGCCATCGCGGTACTGTCACTCATTCAATACAATTAAGGTGCTTTCCCCATGTAAGCACCATTCATACTTCACAGCAGCAGAAACCAACTAACTGTTTTGTTAGTCAGGTTCTTCTTACATTGTTCATCAAACTTCAGTGTTTCCATTGAAGCCTGTAGGATTTCTGTTTTCACTGCTGTAGCCTTTTCAATAGCTTGTTAGTGGCTTTTCCTTCATTTTTGAATGTTTAATTCAAGATTGCACTCCTGTTGAAATTTTCCCCTGCCACATTAATAATTATCTTTCACATCCACTACAGCTGAAACAAGAAATACAGTGGATTTACTACAATACCTAAGCCAAGCTTATAAAGAATCACATTATCCAGTTCTTTGCCTACATTAACCCTATTTCAGCTTCTGTCTTAGAAGAGCCATATATTTCATTTAGACTGGAATTAGGGTCCTGGCCCCCAGCATCAGTGAACTTTGAGGTATTATTGCAAGTTATTTGTAGGGTTTTGGCTTTTTTTAACAATCCCATCCCCCAAATGCATGAAACATTGGTGCTTACTAAAAAAATCCCAGTCAAAGCTGACAGCCTACTTCTTAGATAGTGTGATGGTCACCATACAGAATGTTCTCAGACACTGGCAGAACAGCAGGGTACTAAAGACAATCATCATGGACCTTTGAAACAGAACTCTTCAGCAAGATACCAAGAACACATCAAGAAGTTCTCAAAGAATTTACCTCTAAGTCTAAAAGCTGGTCATCAGGATAACACAAGGGTTCTAGATATGCTGGCAGGACCATCACTCTGAACCTCATGTCAAACTCAGTTGCAGATATAAAAGTCTCATTTTCTTTCTAGCACTACATTCCTGTGTCTCAGGTAACTTCCACCAATGCTTGGCATCAACCAGTGATTAACTGATTCACTGTTAACACAGAATGGCAAAAAAAAAAAAAAAAACAAAACACAAACCCTGTCATTTCCTGAGAAGTACAGTCTGATTCCAAATATCAGCATAGCTTGATTGAACAAAAAAGGAGAACTCATACAATCAAGACCTTAACTCAGTAGGCAACTGATCTGTACCCTGAAATGCGAGGATTAGTAAGCATCCTGATATAACCAAGTGTTACTGCTGTTCAATGACTATTCAAGCTTATGTAGAGCCATGTAGTAGACGGCAGGGCTCTCAAACTGCTGAAATAAAACTGAAATACTGAGGTCTCTAATTAATGAAAGATTCTTAGCCAAGACCAGCTCCAAGATTAGACAAAGTGACTCTAGAAAGAGTCCACATTAAGAAAACAACCCAGGACAAACAGACTGACTTTAAAGACAGAGTATCTGTTCTCTGACAGATTTAAAATGAATTGTATCTGCTGAGGAACTGGTCCATATGTTTGAGAGGTATTTTCCAACTCCAGCTTTTATGATTCATACATAGATTGCAATTTCATTGCTACAGGGTAAATACATTTTAAATTAGACTATATAAAGAAGCTCTAAAGTTGCCATGACAGTTGCAGCAAAATGCCTTGTCGTTTCTCATCACAAAGCATAACCTATCTTTATAACCAAATTAGCTTTTTCAGCTATTCCACCAAATGTAGCCTGCAGATCTATTTTTGTTGATCCACCAATTGTTTCTTTCAGATTTGCATGGTTAATTATCAAATACAATGATCATAATTTAGAATATTAAAACAATCCATCAGCTAGCTTTGTTCTCTTTCATGTGAAAGACAGGAAAGGTGAAAGGTTTTAGAGAACTTTTTGTCAGGACCTTGTTTAGAAAGGCAGAGAAACAGTTCTATGCCACCAGCCCTGATCTGACTGTCTTCCCTAGACCTGCCCCTGGACACAGCTCAATGCCAGCTGTTTCTCCTCCAAAGGTTAGCCCTACCCCTCGGCTAATGTTTGCTCTTGAAAAATCATCAACTCCTTTGTTAGTGCAGCTGATGGTGGATCCAGCCATGGTCTCTTAGTTGCATTTCCTTTCCAGATTTAAGGCTTCAGGAGTATGAAAGATGAGAGGCACAAAGAGCAGAGTCCATCTGTTACTTTTAAATAATGGGTGAGGGGTGGGGGGCAAAAGTCTTCTAAAAATAACTTAAACTTCTGCTCCCACTTATCTTCCAATCTTTAAAAGCATGGGAACACTAAAGGCGGGGGTGGGGGGGAGAACGGGCGAGTGACACACAGCAGTATGCATGTGGGTTGCAACTTGTCATACTAATTATCTTTTGCATCAAATTGATTTCATTAACCAGAGAGCAGAATTTTTAAAAATCTCCATGAACTGTTCATTCCAGAAACAATTAAATCGAAAGTAAGAAGAATGATGAATTGCTGACAAGTGTTAAAACATCATCTGCAGGCAGCTTCTTTTTTCTTTTAAGAAGATGTCATAGCAAAGTCAAACGCAAGAAAACTACAAGAGAAGGTATCAAATGACATTTAATAGAACATGAGGCAAGATGGCAATGTGTAAAATCCTTTGTCAATCTTTGTTATTAGTCAATGTGCACACATCAGGGATACTACGGACAGTGTAATGGAAAGACCCCACTGTAAGATTATGTACTGCTTCAAACAATATTATCTAACAAAAAATTATCAGACAAGATCTGAACCTTGAGAAGAGTCAGGAATAATGTTGCTAGATGCAGCAAGGAGATAGTTTCCTTAAAAGACTTAAAGATTTAGAGAGTTCTGAATTCAATCAAACCAATATAGAATTTTGTTAGAATTCAATGGTGTAGCTGTGTGAACAACAAAACTAATTAAGCCTGATAGTGAGCGTATACGTGTCTTGCAGCTGATTGACTTTAATTGAATTATTCCTTAAGCTCTGGGGTGAGCTCATCCCTTAACCAGAAAATCTGCACAGGAGAAAAAGTTTAGCCTCATTCTTGAAAAAACACAGACACCAACAACTGAGTCTTTTGCCCCATTGTTAGGGAATCCATCACATCGTTCTCTCCATGAATTGCCTGCTGGCTAGTGAAGGATGATCTCATGCTTTCCTTTGGTGCAGCACCACCAGCCTCTCTCCTCTGCTGTGTTTTTACAATTTGCAGAAGAACTTCGTATCTCTGGAAGATGCAATAAACTTGTACCCTTTCTTTTCTTCACCAAGTTCAGTCAAAATAGGCCAAGTTACAGGGAGCAGTCAGCACTCACAGACAGAACATCAATAAGCTTCATTCAGCAAGAAAAACAGGTGAAAGAGTTATGCGAGGAATTTCCAGGAAGTTCTCCAATTGACACTCTGCAGTTTTGAGGTGAGGTTTCTGAAAGGGGTAGGGCACCTTTCGGTGACAATTCAAGATGTGACACAGGGAGAATTCTGGCTTTATTGGTTTAGCATTAGTAGAATCCTATTGGTTTCAGGGTGTTTGTTTTTTTTTTTTCATCTTCTAAAATTCACTTTCTAGGAAAAAAATACTTCTGAGTGACAAAATAAGTGCAGCTTACAGATACTTTGTGGAAATGTTTCATGTCTATAGAAGTCATTACAAATGCTGTCACTTCCCTTCATCCCCAGCACACATACTTCTCTAGGCTCTACTCTGAGCACACTGAGTAGATACTTAACATGATACACTCATTTGGTATTTGTCATCAAAAATAATGACGTAACAACAAAAATAATGACGTGAACAGAATAAAAAAGCTAGCTGGTCTAAAAAAAAAAATCCTATTATGGCAGCTGTTTAAAAACATAATTTTGAACTAAAACATTTTTATACTGCATGCTGATTTTAAGATTAGCCAGGGTATAGATGGAATCTTCTGAACCTCAACTTGAAAGTGCAACAAAATACTGGCAGTATCTCTGACTGACTAGTGATGAGAAAGGAAACCCATTGTATTTTCCTCTCATACTTGCAGAAGAGAACACAATGCCGCACCTTAGAAGAGTCCTCTTATGTATCCATAACCATTACACCTAAATTTTCAGGTTTATACACCATAATCAGGAGAAATTTAGCATAAATAATTTACCAAGACTTAGGTCACCATAACTTCTACAGAGCATGCACTCTCCAGACTTTTGAGCATTGTAATACTAGACTCACATAGTTGTTGTGTAATGGGAACTAATGCCCAAATATCATGTTTGGTGAAGGATATATATATATATATATATATATCTCTTCAACCTACGGAGTGGTCTAAAGGGACCAGTTATATAGATTGCAGAGGACAGTTGACCTGCGTGTTGTCATTTACACTAACCATGAAGCATAAGCCTAACTTCTAAACATAAGTTTTAGCTTCTTTCTAAAGATACACAACTGCTACCATAGCAGGATGAAGACCACTGACGCTATCAGATACAAAGGGTCTCTCCACAAGCACTAAGAGAAAGAATGGGGTCAGACCTTATCTACTGCCATTGCTTCCCTCCAGGCACAGGGTCTCATCCTGCTTGCAACTTACAAAATAGCTTTACATCCAATTCAGTAGGCTTCTTGGTAATTTTTCAAACACAACAGGTACCATACTGGGAGGAGCAACCTTGGAATAACGCTATGTACATTTACTCATATTCTGCCACTGACCAGAAGTTTCCTTTTTTAGTTCCTTTCTTATTTTGCTTTAAAAACACCTTAGCTTTTCAAAGCTAAGTTTATGTTGTACTTTGCTTGGCAACAGATATAGCAGCTCCTGAGTCTCATTTGGTTGAGTTATCTTCATGCAACAAAAATAGCTTACACATCTTGCTGTACCTATGCATTTGGCTGAGCAGCCAACCCAGTGTGCCGCTCTCTCTTGTTGCTTGCATAGCAGTCACAAAGATTAACAGGTCTGCTCTGCCCTTGCCAGTGACCTTGGTGAAGTCAGGTTTGTCAGCGCAGCTTGCAGATTCCCACTGCTTTAAAAACAGATGCCAGGTTCAATCTTCCCTTATGATGTCTTACCAAAAGCAACATGCTAGAAGCAGCAGCCCACAGATTTTACTGAGGAATCATCAAACTTTGAAGTCAAGCAGGGCCTTTAACACTTCCAGTTGACTGGAAGAAACCAGCAACCTCTAGCAGGAGAAATGAGCAAGTGCTACAAGATATGAGACACACAAGAAAAAACTGTCCATGAGTCAGGGTTGTACTTGATTTGGCTACCTACTACACAGGTCAGTCTTTATTAATAGCAGACAAGATCCCACAAAGCTATAAAAGCTATAATATGCATAATGTGGCATATACTACAAATGTAGTAACAGCAGCAAACTTGGTGCACTGACCACAGATACTTGATTTTTCCAATCCTTCTTCCAATACTTCTTTTACACATCATGCCTTACAAGTATTTTAACTAGCTAAACTTGCTTCTGCAAGGCACTGCCTCCACCTCAAATTCAAGTTTAATGAAGTATCTAAGGCAAGCCTAACAAAGGCTTGTTGAAATTCACTGCGTTGACTTCACAGCATGTCAAAACAACGTTAAGAATTCAATTTTTTTTTCATTCCATATTTGATTTTATCCCATGTGCTTATCCAATGATGATTTAAACCCAAATGTAACTAGGATCAAAGTGCAATAAGAACCAAGTTCAAATGTTGTGAAACTATGATGATGTATGGTACAGGGGTATATATAGTTCTGAGAAGATGTATTATGGAAAGGAGGTATTTAGGGATTTTACACGTATGTCAATTTTTTGCAAAACTGACAAATTTCCCTCATTAACTCCGATGAAGCCCACTGAATTTTGCTACAGTTTTTTGGTTATATGCCAAGTGCCAGGAGGCAGTGACATATTTCTGTTGCTTGGGTTGTCTGGTCTGCTTTTGGAAAATTGCCAGAACTCATTTGACCTTTATAATAAGGTTTAACCCTAGTAGTTGGACTAAGATACTCATTTAGATAAGCAGACTGGTCCAGCTCAAACCTAGGTCAACAGTGAAGGAACACTGTTGCCATTTGACAGCTGTTCAGTGGCTTCTGGGAAAATCGTTGGTGTTCTCAGTACATTTTCTAGTGGACAGGCACTTAACCTGAAGTTTACTGCCACAGTTTGCAGTGCTCAGCAGAAAGGCCAACAGCTGAGTCATCAGGGAGACAGTGACTTTCTTAATACTGACTTTTTCCAAGTCAGACTTGAGGCACTGAAGGGAAAAAGCCTAAAGAAGATTCAGAACAGGCAAATACAGAAATCTTTATAGTATTTAGAACTAGGCATCTTCCAACAGCTTAAAACAGAAGTCACTTCACAGGAATGGATCTTCTGAGCCATGGCTAACAAGCACTCCTACAACCTTTGTGTTCAGAAAACATGCCAGATCCCATAACGGAAACTCACCACTCCTCATCTCCCTGCTCTAACAGGTAATTAATTCCACCTGCAGGTCCCTGTTATTTTGGATACAAGCAGGCAGCAACAATCCCAGCTACTACTGGTCAAAGCACTCCAGCTACTACCAGTAGCCATACCCGGGATGCTTCTTAAAACTAAATAAATGCTCTATTTTTATACCAAATGATTGATCACAAGGTTCATTTTGACCTCAGGCACTGTGAAAGAGACTACTGAACTGACAGCTCTGTATAATTATCTGCTTATCAACACATTACTGCTCCAACACATATACAGGAAGAATAAAAGTGCAAAAACAAGGCAAGGGGAAAGCAGGGACACACACATAACAGGAAACAAGACAGCTAAGTTATATACACTGAAATATCTGACCTGGAATTCAATGAAACAGCTGCTACAGAAAAGCTGGAATATCATCCTCCCTAGCTTCCATTTTCTTGACTGGTATTTCCATCATCTCAATCATGAAGAAGCTGTATTATAAACTATCACATAGAGTGGTAGAAGAATTGGCATATTTGAAATGTAGATCTTACACTGAATGTTTACCAACATCCACTGTCTGTTCCAATTCCTCTAAGAAAACCGCTAACCACTGGGTACTAAAACATAGTACTTATTTCTATGTTTAAAGAGCAGGATATTGAAGTAAAAAAAAAACCAACACATTCTGATCTTGATTAAGGCACCGATGCCAAGTTCAGCAACGGACAAAGCTTTGACTATCTGCAAGAAACCAAGAAGCTTGCGTTGCCAACACCAGAAAGCCACAGCAATTGTAACAAAGCAGCAGCAGCGCCAGACAGAGGAACATTATGGAAGTTTAGCCGAGAGCCCTCCTGTCCTGCAGCCCATTCGACATACTTTCTGCATTTTTACTTCGTTAGATATTAAGGTAATGCCTTGCTAATAGATACAGGGAGGGGAAAGATGCTGAAGTGTTCTATATTATTTTTAATGGCATTTAAGACACAGCAATTACTCTTTGGGCTCATTTAGCACCTAATAGTAAAGATGCAGTCATAGCTTTCTGGAAGGTAATATAATCTAAGCGTGTCTAAAGATACTTCTGCTAACAACCCTTGCGCAAGAGACCTGGAATATTGTCACAAAGGTGCCAGCCAACAGTGAGGACCAAATAGTCAGACTTGATGGGCTAGCTCCCTAGAGTGTGCCCATGAGCAAGAAAAGACAGCCTATCTCTGTCTTCTGCTTGCATATAAAGCGGATTTACTTGCAAGATCTGTTTAGCTGCTACCCACTTTTTGCCTCTCATCAACATAAGCAAGTTAGGACAATGGTTGTTTGGTTGTTCCAGCCTTTCTTTTAAGACACTTCACTTACGGTTACTTTCAGTGCTTCAACTTTAGGTTTGTATCTGAGATACTGCATTTCTTCTGTTTTTCTAAGAAACAATTCTTTTTTTCTTTCTTTTTCATTTTTACATCTACTTTGGCTACACCACCCCAAGAGTTTCCACATCATTGCTAGTAATGAGAGAATTGTTCATGTTAAAACTGCTTCTAGGGACATCTGAGCTGCAATACCAAGTGCCTTGCGTCCCACCCTGCCTGTCTACCTATGATTCCTAATGAGACACAGACTGTCCCACACATGGATGTGCCATTACTATAAGACACTCTGCCTTGGCTGCCATCCCACTCGGCAAAAGCAGCAGCATGTTAGGAATCAGCTATATCATTGTGCCTGATAAAGTGCCACTTCCTCCTTCATTTTCATCAGCAGTAAGAGCCAGTTGCACTTCAGAAAGCACACGCAGTCTGCAGAGTACCACAGAAGGACTAAGTTCACTTCAGAGCTTCTCACAAAATTGCTGCAGACTTCTTGACACATCAAGTGATGCCACTAGCCAAGAATGGCAGCATAGGCAATTCCAGCTCATTAGCATCAGCTTGTATCTTCTTGATTCTATCCCTCAAGCCAGTTTAGCACATCTGAAGGCAGTAAGGTCCAACACAACCCCCTGGATGCCAATTCAGACGCTGAAATTTGGTTTGGCTTCCCTGCCCAACCCTCAGTCCTTTAATTCAGTAGATTAATTCCTTGGCTCCAAGAAAGATCAACCTTTTATACTATTGGCTTCTTATTCTGACATTGAGAAAGTAAAGTGCTTGAGAAAAAGCTAGCGTGAAGCAGGTAGTAATGCTTCTTTCCCAGGGCAGTCAGAAGGAACCTCTTAATCAAGTTTTAAAGACGCCTCCCCTGCAACAAGACACTTTCCCAGGCTCAAGAAGCAGGAAAAAAAATTTCTCTCAACAGCTTCACATCAAAAAAAAAAAAAAACCAAACCTGAGCACACAAATTCCACATGTCCATGAGAGCAATGGGTTAATAGGAACTTATTAAAAACCTTCCGCAGATAGTGTATTTGAGATAGATAAACATGCTTCAGTTTAGCCAATACAAAATATAAGTATGTCTGGGTAGTACAAAGCAAAATAAGTCCGTGAAAAATGTGTTGTTTTCAGCAAATCATTGACCCCACCTGCAAAACACCTTTCAAATCTCTCACTCAATGGACCTTCGAACTTCACACAGATAGAGAAAATGAAAAAAGAAAACTTGGGGGAGGGAAGGAGGAAATCAATTTAACTTTTAACATTTCTTAGATGCATCAAAGGTCTCAGCCATGTAGTTCTATTAGGCTTCTGTGTGAGTTCTTGTAAGATGTATGTGGAAAAGCCTTCACTGGGTTCACTGCATGAGACTGAAGAAAATGCAGACAATATGAATTCGAACTTTAATCTTTTTCTTTCCTGGAAAGCCATCTTCAAAGAAAATGTTTAAATAAACTATATATAGATGCTGGCAAGTTGTAAGGCTGAATACAAGTCTCTGATCCAATACACATATTTTGCCACTCAGCTCATGAGAGTGCACAGCAGTATTCGGGTCTCCCAAACTGAACCGCAGCATGGCTATACAGCCTCACAGTTGGTACAGGTATTTGTAATATCCGTGAGGCAAGTTTACAAGCTTATTAAACCCAGAACACAGAATACAAAAGCTTACAATAAACAAGGATGAAAAAGAAAAGATTAGGAGTGTAAACGACATAGGAAGATGAGATTAAAATGTGTGTGGGACAACACAGGTGGAAGAAAGTTACCACAGGCATGCTTTAATACAGCACGACAAATTTTTTTCCTGCAGATGCTGGATGGTCTAGACATACTTTCAAACAACATTCCTGGTAGTTAATCCCTCGACTCTGCTAGTGATTTGACAGGGTTGTAACATTACGAACAATCTTTATTATGTACTTATCTTCCCCTCCCTCCTCAAAAAAGAAATCAAGCCTGTAGAGCATAAAGTGCTTTTCATACTATTTGTTAGGATGATCTCCTTCTGACTTAGGAATGCATCTCCCATTAACATTAATGGGCAACTGCAGACACAGAAAAAGGGGAACAGTCATTACTGTTTCAGCCTTGTACATGTTAGTGATAAGATACTCCATGAACTTTTTCTTGCTTGCTGTCTGATCCCTTAGCATGGGGCAAGCAATAACCACTGAAAAAAATTAACCTTCTGCCTACATAGTCTTCATTTTTACCCCCACAACAGTGAAAATTCCATATTCAAAAAGTGAAAGAAAAAAAAGTTGGAAACCTTAGTAAGCAAAAAAAAGAACATACTTCTATATGGAGAGGAGGCACGAGACTCAAAATATTTTGTGAAAGCAGAACTACTAAGACTGGAAGGATGGTGACATAGATATCTAACAGCCCATGAAGCATTTAGCCACCTTCTTTCCCTTCATAATTTGACTACAAATAAAATTGATAGTTTCTTTGGCTTTAGTTTTCCAGGCCACAGCTCATGTTGCTGAAGTTTCCCCTCTTAGTGCATACACGTCCTTCAAAAAACAAAAATCCAGTACATCAGTTCAAGAATTTGCTCACCAGGATAACTTACATTTTTCATAACATCAAGGGCAAGGGTGTTTAAGAGGAAACGAATGTACAAAGAGGTCAGAAAGAAACAAAAGTAGAAGTTGGGGGAAAGCAATATTAATAGGATCAATACTGAACAAACACTTGAAGAGTTTTTAAAGACGAAGTTGCCTTAGTTGACACACGTTGTTCTTTGATCACAAAGCAAGCCATGTCATTGTCTGTACGCAAAAAAAGGTCCTTTGGTTTTGATGAAGTAACAGAAACCCTAAATACCATTCAAATTCATTCAATAAAAAAATCACTGTCAATAATACTGCTTCCTGGCTATCACCAGCTTTCTAGCTTCAGGCTGGGCTTATAACAAGTTTTCCTGAAATTTTTAGCCATTATAACCACTTCACAACTCTGTTGTTTAAAGTAGTGCAAAGAATATTGGCTGGGGGTAGGCAGCACGGGAGAACATGACTTCACACATTGCCAAAGAGCATCAAACACTTCTAACTTAAGTGACAAGACACAAACAATAGAGGGATCCAGCCATAATAACCATTCCCGACAACCTACAGAGGGGCACCACTGCACTGAATGAGTCACAGCTGTATAAGCCTCCTCCCTAAGCGGCAACTGCATCTAACAGTTTGCCACAAGATATCCTGCAACAACCTGAAATTAGCATGACCTAGTCGGGCTAATACAGGTAGGAAACACTATTGGATCCCTTCACAGATAGATTTTAAAAGGAAGCATGTATCAACCTGAGCTTCATATCTATTTTGACAAGGGCATATTACCTGATGGGGCTGTGAACTGGACCATCTGCTGTAGGAAGGAGCACCAGAAGTCTTGTTGGCTGTAGTTCTCTGCAAAATAAAAAGATAGACATGTCAAATATTCACCAACATCTCCATCATAAGTCAGCTTCACCAATCTCAACTACGTAAGCTCCCACAATAAAAAAAAATAAACAAAACCATCAAAAAACCACAAATACAATGCATTAGCATTAAAATCAGAGATGAGAGTATGCTGAATTTGCCAGTAATGTTGCCTCAACTTCTGTGTGTCACCTAGATGCCAAATTTAAACGCTGATCCCTAACCTAAACTGCGGCTGCCAAGCACCACCTTTCAACCAGGTAATTTACTCAGATTAAGCAAACATGCTCTAAATGGAAAAACAACCGACATCCTCTACCGGTGTGGCACATGAAGGCACAGACCCCAAGTCAGTGAAGAAGTAAGATCCTTTATTGCATATGTAAGTGCTGGTCATATGCAATCGCTTATCTAACCAAGTTCTGCCCTGGAATATGCCTACATGCAGCAAAGCACCTTTGCAGCCAGCTCACGCTCCACCAAGCCGTCTACTCCTTCCAAGCTCATCTAAGGAGGTCTCTTCTTCCCAGACCAGGATTTAAGCTGTGGGGGGCTTTGGGCATGCCCCTCATTGGGAGGCTTTGGGCAGCCCCTCATTGCAGGCAGGTGTGCACAGAACTGATGTGCAGGTGAGCTGAGAGCCAGAGTTCATGCTAGTTGCTTCCTCACTACATTTTAAGGCATAATCACTCTGCAGCCTGGCACTCAGACAACAAACGAAGCCTTTTCTTTATCTCCACATCCAGGCCTCGGGAGCAAGCAGGGAAAGCCTGCACAGGTTTCAAAAAGAGCCCTTACATACCTGGGCTTGTGCAAAGCTGTCCTGCACAACATCCATGTCTCTAAACTGGAGAGGCATGGATTTGATGGAGTTTGAGGGACCACTCAATGGATAAGGAATTGGCTGTATGGTCACACCCAAAGAGCTGTGGTCAACAGTTCGATGTTCAAGTGGAAACCAGTGATGAGCAGCACTCCTCAGCAGCTGGCACTGGAGCCAGCACTGTTTAACATCTTTGTCAGTGACATGGGCAGTGGGATTGACTGTACCCTCAGCAAGTTTGCTGATGACACCAAGCTGAGTGGTGCAATTGACACACTGGAGGGAAGGGATGCCATCCAGAGAACCTTTACAGCCTTTAGAGGTGGGCCTATGCAAACCTCATGACATTCAACAGGGCCAAGTGAAAGATCTAGCACCTGGGCTAGAGCAATCCCAAACACAAATACAGGCTGAACAGAGAACGGATTGAGAGCAGCCCTGAGGAGAAAGGCTTGTGGGTATTGATGGATGAAAAGCTCAATATGACACAGCAATGTGCACTTGCAGCCAACCATATCCTGGGCTGCATTAAACGAAGCGTAACCGGCAGGTCGAGGGAGGGGATTCTTGCCCTCTACTCCATGCATGAGACCCCACCTTGAGAACTGCGTTCAGCTCCGGGGCTCCCAACATAAGAAGGACCTGGACCTGTTGGAGCAAGTTCAGAGGAGGGCCACAAAGATGATCAGAGGGCTGAAGCACCTCTCCTGTAAGGACAGGCTGAAGAAGTTGGAATTGTTCAACCTGGGGAGACCTTATAGCAGCCTTCCAATACCGAAAGGGGGCCTACAAGAAAGCTGCAGAGGGGCTTTTTACAAGGGCATGTAGTGATAGGACAAGGGGAAATGGCTTTAAACTGAAAGAGGGTGGACTTCAGATTAGATATTAGGAAGAAATTCTTCACCATGAGGTTAGTGAGACATTGGAACTGATTGCCCAGAGAAGTTGTGGATGTCCCATCTCTAGAAGTGTTCAAGACCAGGTGGGATGGGGCTTTGAGCAACCTGATCTAGTGGAAGGTGTCCCTGCCCATGGTGGGGGCAGGAGGGAACTAGTCAATCTTTAAGGTCCCTTCCAACACAAACCATTCTATGATTTTAAGGACACCATTTAGGATGTTTGTCTGCCTGTTCTGAGAAGTTATATCTGTATTTTTCCCTAAGTCATAGTGACGTTTCATTCCCTACTTCATAGTAGTTTTATAGAGGCTTTTCTTAACTTGTAGAAAATAAAGCAAAATTGTTCTTTCAGAATCACTTCACTCAAAAATGAAGCTTACATATTTTTGGAATAGGTAATAAATGAAATTAGCTGTTTATCAACTTCTTTTTGAAGAAAAGAACCACAGACTTTTATGATTTATCCCTACACTTCTTTCACCTGATTCTCTGTATTTGATTTCTGAAGCACTAAGAAAGAAGGCCATAACACGGACTTTCATATCCCTATCATGTATCACATAACAGACCTTATAATCAAACTGCCTTTGATATTGCAGAAGAATCAATGCAATATGGTATCCACGAGAACACCACCAATTATTAAAATATGTATTATCCCCAGTTTCAAAGTAACTTTATACCGCGAACTTCTACGCCACTTACTCCTAGTTTAGGCTAGGGCCTAGCATAACACAAAGCTCCTCCAAATCCACCCCTCGCTTACATGAATTTGTTGACTCTAAAAAACCACAAAACACCACAAGCCACAGTCAGTAGCCAAATATCTTGCAAGCATATCATTACAATACTGTGTAAGCTCAGGTATTACAAAAACGTTGTGACAACAAAGCTATCTGTATCAGAAAGATCAGGTAGATTTGAGTTACCTACTCAAGAGATCTTAATTGAAACAGGCTTTCCAGACATGAGATACTAATCTATCAGTACAATATGTCACCAGGAGGATACTAATAGGGGGACAGATTCAAATTTCAACCATATGGACATAAATTATACTAAAAAATACAAGTAAGACAATCCAAGTGAGATTTATATACCACAATGTAGTATAATCTTTGTAAGTATGAAAATAAATAGCCTACGGTTTTTAACACCCAAGTGTATAGTACATTTCTATGCCAGCTATAACCACTAGGGCTTACACATCATTACATAAAAAAAGCTGGCGTGTCATTCCCACTAATGAGAAACAGCCACTGCTGTAATTGTGCTTTCGTGTTAGTCTATCAAAAAGCAGTTATTTTACAAATTTAATTATTAGCATTACTGTTTAGTGTATTGAGCTTCTACTAGACACCCTTAGAATAGTCATTTTTTAATAAACAAATACACCATGCAACAGAATAACGGTTTCTTTTGACAGAAACTTTGAAAAAGACAAACTGCACAGAATGCTGATTTCAGGTCTATAAAAACTTACAAAAACTATCTCTACCTACTTCAGAAGAAAGCCTAGTCAATCTATGAACAACCAGTTGAATAATGAGATAGCTGGAGTTTTTCTGGGAGCTGTTTTCCAGGAAGATGCCTTTCCACAAGGACCACACACCTTTTTTAATTTCAAAATTAATATACATAATGTATGCCTTTATTATTGTCCAATAAAAACCTCCATATTCCTCCTGCTTAAACACATAAATAGCAGCCTTTGGTTTCGTTACTTACCCCAACACCTGTTATCTCTAGTAGGTACATTTCCTCTACAGCAATCACTTTTGAACTCTCCCACCTCTGTTTCAAGGACATCCCAAAGAAAGATATCCTTCAGAGAAATAGTACTGCATTATTACAGAGAAACAAGAGAACCTTTCCAGGCTAGGCAGCCAGTAGACAAATTCCTCCAAAGACAGAGGCAGAACATAATTTTTTGTCTAACTTTACAAACAAGAAAAGACCAGGGCTTCAGAAGTATTTAGAAGCTGACTTCATTTCCCAATTTGTTTAAAAGGTACTCACTTAACAAAAAAAAAAAGTGTAAAAACAGTAGCATAAAAGTTCTAAGATCAGCATTTATTTCCCCAATCCTCCCAGGCTTTTCCCCCCCCACCACCCCTTTACATTCATAGATCAATGAGCAGGATCAATTGCACGTTCCAAGGCAATCAAAATATTAAGTTATAGGGCAAAGGCTTACACTGCTCACACACAGGAGCTTCTACATCAGGTCATTTGGGATAGATTCTGAAAGATCTCGAAAATACTTCCATCAGAGCTTCTTTCCAAGTTCTAAGGGGCAACACGAAAAAAAAAAAGCTGAAGGCTTGACCACATCCCCCACTTGTCTCAGTGGTTAAAATATTTGAGGCAGGTAACTTTAAAAAAACACACATGATCAAAGTCCAAAGACACAGACATATACGCACACTCTCACTCCTATCTCACTGCAATTGGTAGAAATTGGACAATGCCCTAACTACCCCTAGGAGTATGACCCTTCACACATAGCAGCCAAGGTCACACTGATGGACGAATAGCCTTTGCATGCAGCTTGCACCACAAAGGAGACCTCGAGGTGTTGAATTTTCACAAAGTATCTTACCAGGGAAAACACAGGCTGCATATAGCCCCTTAAGCCACATCCCTTCCTTCAGATACAATCACCTTCCTCATCACTCTTCGCTTTGAGAAAGGGGGAGCACGCACACGGGACATCTAAGCACTCTCCCTCTGGCACAACTAGCACTTTAGCACAAACCCTAGACAGAATCTCCCTCGCTGGTCTTGTCGAGCTCCCTGAGAGCATCATTTGAAACACCTAAACCAAGCAACTCTCAGCTCCCCCAAGGCCCCTAGCAAGCCCCTGCACTTCGCTAATTTTACATCCAACCCTTCTACCTTCCCAGCTCATTTCTGCTCCCTGCGAGCTGTCTCTCAGCCATATGCAGGTACAACGCCACCACCATCACCCACCTATTAAAAACTAATTAGGACTGACTATTCTAATCATCTGCTTGTCCAAGCTGTTCCTTATGTCCTTGCCACTCCTCATTCCCCCACCTGTGAAGAGAGCTTAAACCCACACAGCTGCAGGTGACCACCAGTCGCTTCAAAAGACCAATGAACTTCTGCTGAAAACTTTAGAAAGGTGTAACAACTTTCACAGATGGCTGTACCTCTGAAGGTAATAAAAATGCTAAGTGGATATGTGAGTTTAAGTATCTGAGGTGGAAGTTATGGAAAAAAAAGAAAAAAAAAGAAGAGAGATGAAAGCTGGTGGCCTGCACGCTGCTGCCCAGACAACACTTGGTATGAGAGGAGAAAATCTGATCTAGGTTCAGATACAACATGTGCTTCAAGCGCACAACCAGATCCAGGCCTGAGTGTGAAGAATGCTGATGAAACATCAGACTGCTTCCAAATCCCCATGAGAGCAGGAAAATAGTACTTTTCATAGCAATGAAGTGGCACAGATAAAAGAAGAGCAAATGATGCAGCGTATGTGCAAAACCACTGTTTTATATGCAGTTCACAGGAAAACTGTTTTCTCAGAAGTTTCCTACTACCGAACACAGTAGATAACATAGCAAGAGGCCAGAAAATACTTTTAGGAGAATACATGGAAATCTGAGCATTTTCATGAGCAGGATTGCTCATGAAAATATATGTTACTATTTCATTCTTGGGCTAAGGCTATTAGTGACTGTATACAACACGAGCATAGATCACATACAGTCCATAAATAATTACGTGTTCCGTCAAGAGAGCTTTGATGTAAGGCAACCCTTAAAAATTAGGAACAAAAAGCAGAGCACAGAGAAAGAGTTACAAGTGTCGTTACTCTGGCAATATTTCTAAAAGCAAAGTGTATATATCCCGATAACAAAGCCAAAGCTTATAACTTGTTCTACAGCCAAATAAACTTATAAAGCCTTCTGATGGGTATGGCAATTCATCTCATTAGCTTGGAAAAGTATCTTAAGAGGGGCTGAATTACTGTCTGGAAGTACCTGTCTCTTTCCATCCACTCAATGGGGAGAGAAGCTAAGCAGCCAGTTTAATTGAGATATCTAACTTTGGATGGCTGATGTTAGGTGAAATTAAATCTACCCACACTCCCTGTTTTCGATTTTACCAAGGGACCTAGGCAATTTGTCCTCTTCTAGGGTTTAAAGGGGTTTTCTGGTCACAAATTTGGTATGTAATAGGGGTATTTCTGAACAGCCTTGTGAACTCCTACGAACTGTATTAATCCTTCAAAGGCAGCTCGCTGGTAAAACTGTAAAGTACTGTCTTGACTTTCAGAACTTGGAATATTTTGGCTGGGCAAGAAAGGGAGAAGAGATTTTTACTTATAAATAGAGAAAACAATACGAATAGAGAAAATATAAAAATACGAAAGTAACCCAAAGAAAATACTAAGCATTTAATCATATCAAAACTGGGGGGTGGGGGTGGGTGGGGGTTAAGGGAAAAAAACTACTTAGACTTATTGCTGTAGTTCTTTGAGAATGCAGTTATAGTTACGTAATATACATGACACGCTACCAATTCCCGGGCTCTTCGATTTCCTGGCCTCAAATCCTGCTGGCATTTAGCAGGTATCTTGCTCATCAGTTTTACTGGAGAGGTTGCTTGTTCAAAGAGTGTAATGTCCAGCTGTTTATGCAAAGGCTGACATCAAATTCAGAATATATTTGCACTGTCCAATATCTCGTTTACTTTTTTCCCTATTATTTGGTATGGAATTTCCCTGATTTTTCCTTAAATACAAAAATTCATTTGCTGGACAAAGTAATAGTGACATCTGATAACATTGTGAGATGTTAAGGCACTGAAGTTCTTCCTTTGAAGTTTGCTTTCTTTTCTTTCATTGAGTTCTGTATATCTGTGACTTTTGCAAAGAGGAACCAGTAATGTTATGTTTAAAAGGAACAATATTCAATGGCTTCTTATTAAATACAGGCTTTGAGGTTCAGTTGCTTATTTTATTTTTTTTCACAGCAGGAGTTTATGAGGAGAAACACAAATTAAAAAGTTTTAACCTCATACTATCAAGGGCTATAATGTCCTTTATGACTCTTCAGAAACAAACAGTGGGTGAAGTCCTTTTGCCATTAACTGTAGCAGAAAGAGGGAGAGGTGTTTTTTAAAGTACCAAGTTTTATTTCTTTTTACTTATTGAGTTTACTCCACAAGAATGCAGTATAGAAAATGACAAGTTATTAATGCCTATATACAAGTTAAATAGAAAAGGTGACAACTTATCTGATTCTGTCTGATCAAAAATAGCGTTTAGAGGAACTAGAGAGTCTGAAATTTGAACCAGTAATATCTCTTGAAACAACAGAGACTTCATGCCTACGTATCAATCCATCCCTGCCTCTGGTCTGGCTCCAGGCACCCTTAAGCCTTGTTGATTCTGTGGGGGGTAAGACCTCGCACACTTAATAATACTAAATCCTTCACAGCCTCCTCCTCACAAACATCATCTCAACGGATCAGAGGAGTCAGCTCAGTGGAAAGAGTTTCCTCTGCTTCCAATCTGCTATCACACCTGGCTCCGTGGGGAGACAAACCCCACTGAGGCCGGTTCATTATAGATGTGATGCTCACCTATGAAGCCTTTTTCACTCCTGTGCCACAAATATATACAATTCCTTGCTCTCTTTGAAACCTCGACCCATTTTTCAACAATACCAATACTATGCTGGAAATTCATAGCTAGTGCCTCTCTGGACATAAGAAAAAACAAATTGCAAATACTTTAAAGATCTATGGTTTCTTCCATCCTGTCCAACTAATTTTCAGGCTCCTCACAGTTAAAAATCCTCCATTACTGCCTGGAAAACTACCTGCTTTCTAGTGAGACTAGCACGATGAAATTCCAGAGATGGATATTTTTTTTTGTCAGAAAAATGAAGATAAAGGTTGATAATTCGATTAATAACAGGAACATCATAGTGGTGTTGACAGCAGTGCAACGACAGTATGTGGCATGACAGTATGGTCTTCTCCCATGCAAAAGGTGCATGATGCCTTCAGCTAGCTTGGCAGCTGAGTGGATAGCATATGTCAAAGCGACATCAATGTTTTGCAGTGATGAGATATGTGGGAGAATCATCAAGTATGTTGTCCCATAAAAGTATAAAATCAAGAAGAAAGCATTAAAAAAGCAGCTGATCTGGACACAATGGTCCAGATGGAACAGATGCAAAATATAACAGAATTATGAGAGGTAAAGTTTATAAGTAATGAAATACATTTGTAAGGTGTGTATGAAAAAGTATGCAGTGGGAAAACAAACTTTCCTAAAGATTGTTGCACAATGTCATCAGGGATTATTTCTTCTAGCTTACAGAAATCAATGTTATGACAGGGAGAGACAGAGCAGGAGAGATATTGACTGAGCTGTCAACCATAGGAGTGCATCTCTCTGAACCTGTGGGTTTGGGCTTTGATGAAGCAAATGCATTCAGGAGACATTTTTATAGGAACTCAGGCACTAACTCAAAGTACTCACTTGCATTTTATATCCACTATCTACTCCTGCTCATCAACATAGTGACTCAAAATTTTTGAGGTGAAATTGCCAAAAGTCATATAATTCATCTATTACTCACTCCAACAGTGGACTCCTGACAGCTTAGTAATTTGACATGGGCTCTGAACTATAGTGTAGGGCTTGTCATGATACTGTGATTCCCCCCTTTTTCCCTCTTTGTCCACTCCTGCTCACCAATTTAACATAGATACTGTAGCACCCTGGAAGGAAAAAAAAATTCTGGACGAAGCCAGGGTTGAAAATATCCTCTCTTCAGAAACTCTCATTATACTTACCAACCAGGAGTTTTGTTTTAAAAAAAAAAAAAATCACTTCATGACCTCCCACATTCTACTTGATTGTTAAAACTAATAATGAATGTATTTGAAATTTCAAAGTATATCTTTAAATGGTGATGAAGTCCACAAGCCTTTGATATCTCACAAACTGAGTAAGAACTGATATTAGAGATCGCATTACCCACCTCAAATGACATCTGCCTTAGCAAAACTGGCTGGTCAAGCTTGAACCAGCAATACTGTAGCCATTAATTCCTTCTCCATTCCCAGCTGTATTGACCAACACAAGCACCGAATATTTGAATCACAAACAAGCTGAACAACTGTTATGGTTGGTGACAAGCAACAACTTCTTTCTTAGGAATTTTAATATGGTGAAAGAACTCATCTCTGTGGAGATGCCACATACACCCTGACTTGCTGTGCAGTCAGTACTTTCTCCCAAAGCCAGAAAATTTGAAGATAAGCTGCAAAGAGATCGAGGAACAACCTTCAAGTCTTCCAGATGGAGTTGACATAAAGTTGGCATCTTTATCCCATAAAATGTACAATTAAGAAATTGTAAGAAAGTCACAAGGCTTGGAAACATGCAATAAGATAAGGAGGAAAAATCACATCAGCTTTAGTCAAAAAAAGGAAAACGAGAATATAGAAACATTTCATGCTTTGAGGTCAAGAACTCTCACAGGCACTAGAGATAAGGTAGGGGAGCACAACACAGCCTTATGAAAGATAATATAGTTTGAAAGTGGATTTTTAGAAGCTAGCAGCTGCTTCTGTGGAAAAAAGACTGCAAGGTAGGAAGTAAGTATTATATCATGTTAAGTTGTTATATTATCAGCATTCAGTAACTTCAAACAGTCAGGGAACGCAACAGTACTGATCTTACTAGGACATGTACTCCTACTGGAAGAATGCACAATGCAATATAAGATGCATTATTGGAAGAACTTGGAACATACCATGTCTTTTATGTCCTTTGAACTCTCACCATTTTCCTAAGTGAAACACTGGGGCACAAGGAGGTATAGGGAACTAACTTAAAAAAAAAAGATAGTCTTGGTTATGGAAGACAGTGGAATGGGATTAGATTTGTGGGACTGAAAGATGTGGCTTTTTTCAGAAGTTTGCATAGGTCTGCAAAAATGGAATTAACAGATATATGTTGATTTGAGACAAAGGAATAACATCAGGAAGGTAAAAGAATTTCACTGTAGTGAGAACTGTTCTTTTCCAGTAACTATTCTGAGGAAGACATCCACCCTGTTAAAAAAGCAGACAAGAAATATGAAAAGTGACCCAGAATCTTTGAGCAATATCAGGTCTGAGCTGCTAAAAGATAATGAAGTGTCCACACAGAAGACTGACAGTCAGTGGGAGACCTTCAATGATACACTATGGAGAGTGCCAAAAATCATTAGAGGAACAAATGCAAATACAAAAACAATGGATGCTTTCATAAGGGGGGGGGGGGGGGGGGAGGGATCCTTCCTTCTTTTATTAATGTTCAGTAAAGATCATAAGAATTCAGGATTATGATTACATTGAAGATTATAATAAAGCCAGAACACAGAAGAGTCTTGGTAAGAGAATGAAAAAGACAATCATGCAGAATTTGGAGTAGAAGATGGTATAGAGTAGATATACTAATCAGAATATTTTACATGTATTTCAGTACTGGGTGGTAAAGACATGAATCATGAGGGTTCAGGAAAGTACAAAAATAAAAATCTTTATTTGCAAACAATGCAATCACAGAAAGGTGGAGGAGGTACTCTAATGATCTCTTTAATGGCGAGACAAATAAAAGGGAGAACAACAAAAGGCTATTTTCTAGATAAATGAGTCATTCTCAGAATAATCAAAATTTTAAAGTATTCAAACATTCAGGAAAAATGCTGGCAAGTCCCACTAAATTAAGACCAGGACACAATAAAAGTAGCCAAATTTTTGACAACCTAATTTTGAAAATATTCCCAAGCAGTCAAAAGAGAAAGTCACATTTCCCACTTCAAAATAGTGATGTATTGGAAATGTAAGAATTATTTGTACATTTCTTCTCATTACAACCTCAGAAATCCACCCTCCATATCTTTTGCATACTCATTAAACAAAGGAAACAGTGAGAGACAGCAAGTATTGGTGTCTGGCAAAAAGCATGATGTTCCCTCCCAAGATTAGTAAAAAAAAAATGAAAACAAGCAATCAATGTCAGTTAGGTGTTGTCTCAAAAGAAAATGCTGATATAAACACAATTAAGGTGTAACTGCTTAGAGGATTTAGGAAGAACACACTAGTGGATCTTTGGCCTGCAGGGAGAAGATCTGACATCTTAGAAGACCATAGCACAAGCATGCAATTGTTTATCCAACGTGTAGGAAGTTGAGTGCTTTGTACGCAGGGACACAATGAGATTTCTGCTCTGGCGGGAACAGGAAGAAGCCCCATACTTTCCAGAGCGGTCCTGTCACTGGGAGTCTGGGGTTGGAAGGAACTGAAGCGATCTGCCTCCATTTCTGAGCAAGTGGCTGCTGTAGGAAAGATGAGGTAGGAAGAAAGGGGTGTTTTTTCAGATCAATGAAAACAGCAAGGAAAATTCAAGGAATATAAAATCAGGTAAATAGGTGTGTCATGGTAAGATTTTGAGCAAGCCTTCTGTCATGCTTGACATGAGGTTTCAGTGAGTTTGGTAGCACAAACACCTAGCAGCTTTCAATAATAGTCTTAGTTTGTGGGAGGAATAAACTCAATTATTCGGTACTTTAGCTCTAGTGACAATGAGGAAATTTGTCTTTATACTCTTATTTTCCTAAAAAGTCAACAAAGTAAAAAAAGGGAGCATTTGACTAGATTAGCACTGATACTGCCTAATCATGAACTGAGACACGGAGCTGACAAACTGAAGGGGTGACATCGTATTGCAGTTTGACTGCAGTCAGTGCTAGCGTAATACAACTGGCACGGGTGACAGCCGCTGCGACTGTGAAGCAGTACAAGGTTTGTTACTCGTCAACGACCACAGCAAACTTGCTGGGCTCCTGGGTACACACAGTACTCTCACTTGGTGGCAGACATTTATAAAGAGAATTACTGAAAATACGGTTAGCTGACTGTTTTGCCCAGGATCCAGAACATTACTCTTACTGCCCAAGCAACGTGTTGGATGTGATTTTTATAGAGAGATTCTAGTAATTCTGATAATAAGCTTTCGCAAACACTGTGCTCATTTGTCTAAAGGCTGTGAAATCCTACACCTACTGCCTTCACCTACCTTCCTCTTCCACCAGTACCAGCCTTTACGTTCTCCTTGTTCAAAACCCCTGTGCTTGCTCCCTGACTTCGGCTTATGCTCCTTCTCCCCCAGGCCTATCACGCAATCTAAATCCCGACACCACAGAAGGTGAGACAGGCATTCAAATTCAGCTGTCATCGCAAGAGGAGAGATGCGACACAGTGGCTAGAGCAGCAGTAACTGCGAAAATATATCATTCCAGCTTCTTCAAATGCCCCTCCCTGCACCGTGATCAAGTCACACCACAGCAATAAATTCTTCTAAGAGCCCTTAAATCTATCACACTAATTGCTAAATGTGGAGTAGCCATTCATCTTTCCTGGTAACATTGCAATGCATAAATTTGCTGTAAGATTATTTTTTTTAATGTTTCCTTATGATTAAAGCATAAAATAAGAGAAAAAGTAACACCACTCCATCTGCTTTCAGGCTAATGCTTCTTTTTGAAGCCTGGAGAAGAGTTCAGGATGGAAAACATGAAAGATAAGGAGAACCGACAACAGAAAGGGACAGATATTTCCCTACTGTATTCACATGCATTCTTAGCACTTAAGGCACTTATTTCTAGACTGTAGAATGAATAAACAACACTCATATTTTCAGAAATTTCCTAACAACCTTCTCTTTAAATTTCTTTCTAGAAATCTCACAGTAAGTCTCCATTATTTTAGCATAGAGAGTCTGTGAAATTGGACTGTATTTTAGCAGAGGTCAAATATTTAAAATAATAATATACTTTGGAGTTGGTTGATAAATATACATGGAAAGAGACTTCAAGGAAAACACAGGCAATAATGAGAGGCAAACTTGGGATTGTGAGCATGTCCTTTGTCAATTTGTTCAGCGTACAGTAACCTTGCCAAATTAAGAAAATTCCAAGTGCATTAGGAAAGGCTGCCCTCTTCAGACAAACTTAATAAAAGGTATCCAGAAGAAGTTCTAAGCATCTTGAAGTTAAAATAAAAATGTAGTGAAATGAACTGTGGAGTGTAATATCAACATAATACCAACTTTCTTCTGCTTAATAACAATTTGCTACTACATAAAGAGAAGTGCTTCTTGTCATTAGCTGCATATTAATGTGTGTTTGTTTAGACTCACTACAGATCCATTTATGTATTTTTATAATGCTGTAAAAACTTCCATTCATATGCTGAAATACAGAGACATAACTAGTTAAGAAAGCTATTGAGTCTGAGCTATCCCTATACTGTCATATAGAAAAATAACCCATTTTGCAGTGCTGAATTTCTATCACATGGGAATTTTCATTAAACATTATAAACTTGCTTCTTTTCTTTAACAAAATTTGGGTTTACATATGTTTTGATCTCCCTAACACTTCAGAATAGTAGGTGGAAAAATGTTTCCATCATTGTGATTGGTGTTTTATATTGAAGGCTATTTTTAATTTCTTTGCCTTAAATTTCTCATGAACAGTAGGAAACTGAGCTTATTTAGCCAGAAGTTTCTTTTCTTTTCTTCACTATCTGTCATCTGAGTGTTTTTCACAAGTGAAATTATGGATTTTTATGTTGCATCACACTAGGTGGCAAAACACAAGGACACCGGCTACTTTCTTGGTGAATATGAAATGAATTTTCATAAGGAAAACGACCTGTATGAAGAAAATAACTGTATCTGGGTTTACTGCTGTAAATAAAAGCTTCCAATTTATTGGGGAAGGTGAGGTGGATATAAATGTTTTTAGTTGTGTTTGAAAACTGAAAGGTGTATCATGGAATCTGCCGAGGAGAACCAGAAATACAGATTATGCTCAGTAATACCAAACCTACTTAAAAACTATCAAATGTTTTCAAGTCCTTTTAACAGGACCTGGGACTGTAGTAGGCAAACTTTTTGTAACGGTCATTAATTGTCAATATAGTCCCCTAGGGTTGCTCCAGAACAGGGAGCTACCAAAAGAGGAAGTATTAACTGTGACAGAAAGGTACCAGGGATTTAACTGCCAGTTTGATGGAAGTTTCCCCATTGATCCATAGACAAGGTCTTTTTTCCAGCTTTTCAGCAAAGCCTCCAATGTCATGATGTCTCAGGGCAACACCTAACTGCCCAGTAAGTTTGTGACCTGAGATAATGGTTCTTTTTCACTGCAAAACACCTTTTTTGGTCTCAAAGTACTTCCTCTGAGCATGATAAATCCAGTTCATTCTATATTCTGCTCCAAAATTTCAGCCAAGTTCCCAGCTTCCTTCACCACATCACACAGGCTTTCTGGACAACAGGTAATATCTTCTTTAAATGTCCCTTTCCACAGAAAGTCTCTTGAGCCTCATGTGATACAGGCAGCGTTTCTAAGTTCACTGTAACAAAAGCCCCCACACTCTTAACTTTAACCATGTGGGAAGTCCCTCGGAAGGCTTCTCTTTTTTTTTCACTTTTCTTAAATAGGATTCGGTTTAAGATGTACTTTAAGTTAAGCATTACTTAAATGCTTTGTTGAACTGGGGCCTGAAATGGGACTTTAATTTCCTTAACAACTCTCAATACACCATTACCAGAATAAATGTAGAAAAATCAAGACTTTCTGAAAAAATGTGTCTCAAGGGCACTAGTACAAGCAAATTATGGAGAAGTTAAATAATGCCAAACTATAAATCTCATATCTACCAACACTTATCCATCTGTCTTAACAGTGTGCTAAGCAGCAGGTCTTGTTTAAAGGCTGAGATGTTAGAGCTGGAAATGAATACTTGCCTTTTAGTCCCCTCCTATACTACGGTATTCAGTTTCATGTATAATTGATGGGCTGAAATTTTAAGATAGATAGAGTAAATAAATTATGAGCATTCAAAATATTGCCCTTTTGCCAGTAAAACCCTGTTATTCTTCACACTAACTCAGCCACCTCTCATGCTGCTATCTTTATTTATAGGAGCAGTATTTTCTGTGATTTTGTGGTATACACTTACTAAAATGATATCGGTGGAAATCATAACCATGATTTTGTAATAATCAAAATACAGTACCATTTTGTTTGGGTATTTTTCCTTCATTCAATAGAGACATAGTATAAAAGAAAGGCATATTAGCTGAATACCAGCATTTTATATGCTATTGCTAGTTCTTGCACAATAGAATTCCTGAGAACTATGCTGTAATTCTCTCCTGCAGTGAAACACAGGGGTGTCCACATTGGTATTCTTGAATTTTCTTACACTGTTAAATTATGAGACTGCTTGTACTATGAAGAGAGATTGGGTTATGAATTTTCTGAAGTGACAGATTCTGTTATATAAACCACTGGTGAGTCTGGGAATGCCATTCAACGTTTTCAGCTTTGGAATTAATTTTATTCTCCTTCTTCTCATGAGGAAATTAAAAATGTTCACAATTTTACTGGTAAGGAGTGCAGTTTCCATGACAAAGTCACATCCCTGGGAAAACCTCAAGTACTTCTTCCAGCCGTGGGAGGACAGAGCCCTGGGTGCAGAGGTACAATTCTGCCCTGACAGGTGTGCACCTGTTGCGAGTTACTGAGAAACTCAAACACGGGTCCTAAAATTAAAAGGCTGCTCTACAAGACAGCTGCAGCATCCCTCTCGTAAAAGGCAAGGCTAACAGAGTTGAAAAAAACAATAGAAAACATAGGGTTTATGCGATACATTATAAGTCTCTTTTTGAAAAAAAGTACTGGTCTTTTCTCCCATTACATGCAAGTCTTTCCACTACTTTCAGGCCCAGGCTGGTGAGAGTCAGGTAGTCCACCATCCTTCAGCATTACAGATGTGGCATCAAAAACTGTAAATTAACTGTCTGATACCACTTATAAAAGTTAGTAACATATTCTTATACAGTTTACTTCGTTCAGTGATGACTTGTCATCGCAGCCTACAGAGTCCATTCAGAACTTCATAAAGTAACTACCTTGAGGAGTAAGAACTCTTCTATGGACAGCAGCTTTCAGTAAGAAGAATCTGAACAGGTAAATGAACACATGGAAATTTATTGATAGAGAAATAATACAAGAAGCGAGAGTTTGTAATGGGATAAAATACAAATTCATGTTGAAACATTAGGGGAAGCCAGCATAAATTCAGGGATCAGACAAAGATTACTGATTTTTCCTTAAATAAGAATAAGAAAGCAACCTAACTGTCTCACAAGCACTGGCTGATAAATTCACTTGAAGAAATATAGTTTGATTTTGCCTGTCTCCTCTTACTAGGCAAAAGCCATCAAGAACATACCAACACCATCATTCCAAAATCTGCAAGCTTCACAGTCCTCTCAAATACTCGCCTTCACACTTCTAACCAGAAGATGGGAGGAGAAATGAACAACAACCCTCCCTAAATACCCAAACCTCTCAAACAACATGTTGATGTAGCCTCATTACCTCTGTTCAGAATTAATTTAGATTTTACCCTGAAAAAACAGAAATACATGAAACTTGATGCTTCAGAGCATATCTCCAGGTCCCTGCAAGTATTCTGGGCAGAAGCTCCCTAGGTGTGCCCTAGGTGATTCCTAACACCCTCTTGTCACGTCAAAGACAAGTGACAAACCCAGGCTGACCACCAGGCTCGCCCACATGCAAAAACCAAGTCAACTTTCACATTGCTCGACTTCTCTGCAAGCATCAGCATGCCTGTTCACAGAACATTCACAGCCTGCTTTCAACACCTGAACACTTTGGAAGGTGGAGCATGAAACTTTTCAGAACCCTAAATGTAAGCTTCAGTCAGCAGATGCAACTCTTGAGCAAGACAAGCAGATCTAAGCGCCTTAGCACTGGATTTCAGGAAGTCAGGCATGCGGAAGGGAAAAGCTCACACCCCTAGACCCAAACTACACGTTCTCTGGAATATCACAGTAAGAGCTGAAATACAGAGGGAAAAAGTTCTTCCTGGGATGTGGCACAGAAAATGCCTGCTCTTGGAAAAAAACTAGGAAATTGAGCTGGTATTCAATAAAAATTGAATTGCTCAACACAGTTTTACCGTACTTAAACACAGTGCAAATCCATTCAAGTAGTCAGGAGTAGGGCAGGGAGAGGTTAGTCTGAAATTTAACCTGACTGTTCAGAATGTAGGCAGAAAAGCCACAAGTCAACCTACGCAGCCTGCTTAAGTTTTACCAAACAAATCATCAAACAAGGGCAGAGATCCAGTGGAGCCCCAACAAGTCCTTCACCAGGTGTACAGAAGAGTTTCAGTTGTGTAATACCAGTGGTGTGTTAAGGCAAGTCCTGCGTCAGGGCATTTGGCGAGCAGAAACATAATCCGCAGTTGCAGCAGGCCAGCCTTGCTTGTGACATGAAGGTTGTATCCAGTATGATGCATATACACTGGCTGCATTGACAGGTTAAACATCAGGACTTCTAAATTCCCATTTTAACCAGTGGGTATTTCAGCACACTGTACTGGGGAATGATTCTGTGCTTGGCCCGCACAGCTTGTTGCAGCTGCCTCGGAGAAACAGCCACTTGTCTTCTAGCTGTGTGATGTTGGCCTGACGTCAGATTTCATAACACCCCTGAGGTCCAGCTTAGGTACACCACCACAGAATCATCGTGTAGGCTGGGACTGTACTCACAGACACAGGCACCGAAAGAGGCCTTGGCAAAACAATCACTGAACTCACACTTGGCCTGTGTCTTTGTAGCTTCAAGCTGGGATTTTCAAAGGAGTTTGAATTTTGCTGGTAGGTGAACACATAATACCCCTTCATTCCTTTGAAGAGGCCAGTCTGAAGCTGTAATGAGCCTGCAAATAGTGATTAGCATTTAAAGTGGCACCCTCAATAATAAAATCTCCGTAAACCGGATTCTAGTTTTCTGGAAGTGAAAGACACTATTCACATTTACCTCTCAGGAGCCTAATTTTGGTCTCGTACTGCTAAATGCGAGGTCACAAGATATCAGCTCCAGTGAATTACTCCTAGGCTCCTCAGGTAAGATTTAATTCTGGGCATTCCATTTGCAAGCTTTCTGGAGGCTGCAGCCTGCTGCTCCCGGCTCCGTTCCCCTGAGGAACCGCCTGAGGAGCAGTACCTGTTGTCAGCCAGGCTGCAGGAGGCTGAAGCGATGCCTTCCTAGTCCAAAGCCTCGCACCTCCTCTCAAGCGGGGGTGAATAATTGTCCCTGAAGTCTGATTTTCCCATTATGCTCAAAAATCCTGCCCCCCAAATGTGGACCCTGACGGAGTTGTGGGGCTGTGAGGTACGCTCTGTACCTCTCCTACCTGCTGAGACCAAGCCCACAGTAGGCACTTGCAGTCCAGCTGCGTCTCCAGCAAAGCATTTCGTCGATGAATGCAAGGGGTAGTTAAAAACACACAGGAAGGACTTATCCTGACATCAAACTGAAGCTTACTTAGTAAAACCAAAATAACAAATGAGCAAACCTGCAGCCAGGTAAAAAAATCTGAACCTACAAGCGGGGAAGCATTGAAATAACAGTAAAGCTTTCATTCCTAGCTGCTTCTGCAGAAGCAGGTGTTAAGCAGACATGCCGCATGGAAACAAACCTAACCTAGGCAGGCTCTTTTGGGAGAGTGAATAGACAGAAAAGTTTTTCAGTGCCCATGTAGACGCCGGTACCTCTCTCTCTACCTTCTGCTGCAGCCAACACAAGGACGTTGGTCAAACGGTTCAGAGGAAAGGCCAAGCTCAGGCTTAGGAACTACACATTCCCCAGAGAAGACCTCCTCTGCTCTGATTCTCAAAAAACATAAAGTTTCTTACTTTTCTACATTGATCTGGAAATCTATTCCATTTTCCATGCTTGACTATAGAAACCTTCTTAGAAGTTCCCGAAATAAAAATATTAAGCAGAACACCAGTGTTCTTAAAATACTGTAGCACTCGAGTCTGTCTGCCACTCAGTGGCACATAGCAATTTGAAATTATTGAAGCTCTTAAATTAAGTGCTTAAATTTGAAGGTGATCACCACTCTGAACATGTGAATTGTACAGAATCTGAACTATCAAAGCACTTCAATTTACTCTAAGCAGGTCATTTTTGGAAGTGATAAGAGAGCCTGTGATTGCCCAGCCTGCACTGATTTCAAGCTAGTGAAGTTTTCTATTCATTTTTACAAGTACTTGAGTGATTATGGTAGCTTAAACGAAGCCTGTGTTGACCACATTTGAGCAAGTTGGGGGTATGTGTGTTTGTTTTGTTTTGTTTTGTTTTGCTTTTAAGTAGCAATTTTGTATCAGCATTTTCCTTCAGGAATCAAGTCAAAGCAGGTGTTTTTCCCCAGTGCTTCCGTAGTTGTGTGGATATAAAAATTGAACACCCTTATCCATTTCTAGAGTCTTCAATTCACTTAATAGACAATGTACAATTTTCTGAGTGTACTGAAAATTTCATTGCTTTGTAACTACAAATTGAAACCTATAATGCTTATCTCCAGGAAGCAATCATTAATGCCTTTTTTACAATACAATTTACTCTTGCAATTTTGACACACAGTGCCTTTTGAAAGTACTTTCTTAAACGAACTAGTAATAGCTAGTTACCCCCTGTAATATATTACTCGGTGATGAAATAGTTATATTCCATACACAAACCCTTTATAGCTGTAAGGACTATAGAAACGTGAGAGATCCTTACACTCCAGGACGATTCTTTCCTTTGCCATCCAAGTAGCTTAAGGCCAGAAGGAGGCCTTGCCAGTTTTTTTTTGGATTTGGACAGCTTTCTTCTACATATTCCCAGAATTGTTAAATATTGCACTATTTCCCACACTGCATAAAGTTCAATTAGAGACATTCTTTTTGTGGGCCTTTTTCTTGGGCTCCTCCAACTGCCCCATGGCAGAGCTGTCATGGCTGATGCCCTGCCTTGATTCACAACTCCCAGCAAATATTTCTCATTTTCTTTTCTGAATAGCTTTACTGATAAAGCATAATTATCTGAAAACTCTGATGAATTCTGGTATTTGTTATAAATTAATTCCATTTCATGCCTAGTCTTTTTAAGGCACTTTCATTCCCTATCAGAGGTAACTTCTGAGTTGAAGATTTGTCTGCTACCCTTCCCGTTGTAAACCCTTGAAAATCAAGTCTCTCTTAAGTAGAAGCACATTTTGGCTCTTTGACAGCATTTCCTCTTATACATCGGTACTGATCCATAATCTACTGCAAAGGATGTGCATTATCACTTGCATGCTCTGCCTCCTTAAAATAATGTGTGACCTGGGATCTGGGGGGTTCTTGCTGCAATATCTGTTGCTTACTCATACCTGATTGATAACGAGCTCATGTTTACGATGCTGAACAGTCTTGAACTACGTGGGGAGGATTTTTGCCATTTGGAAGACTTCCACAACCAGCAAAATCTAACTAATTCCTGTGTACGGCTTCTGAGTCATGCAGTGTTTGTGCTACGCTTTTCAGCATAATGGCCAGTCAAATACCAGAGGTAAGATAACACAACCATGCTTGACATTTATCCGTTATCAAATCATTCACTCAAGTTTACATTGATTTAGCTATGCACGTTGCACCTTGATAAAATTATTTTTATTGGCATACCATGACACATCAAGATGTTTCAGAGTAATTTATAAAGAAATCTGTCATGTGATTGCAGAAAAAGTATGAAGGTTTTTTCAAGCCATTTGATGTTCTCTTGAATGATTAACCCCCGTGTGAAAAATCAGTTGACAGGTTAATTTTCCAGGTCAAAATCCAGGCTTCAGCACAACCACTTCTTTAATTTTGTTTCACGTCATAATGTGGAAGAGTTTGCCTGTCACTGGAAGAAGTATAAAACAGTCACAGTTGCTTTAGTTTGCTAACTGCCGTGATTGCTTACATCTCTGTTCTTTAGTATTTTGGCTATAATGCTGCAGATGCAGATTTTTCCTAGTTCCTTGCTTTGCTGAAGAGTTCAGTAATTTATCAGCTATCTCATTCTCACAAGCATTTTCCTGGTGGTTTGAGCTTCACCTGAAGCTTTCTCAAGTTTATGTATGTTTATCATATCTTTCTACTGTACCTGCAAAGCAAGTGCCATAACAGCAATTTCAGAATGATCAAAGTCTTAATCAAGTTACGTAGTTGAGCTGGTAGACTACTCTACTACAATCCCTTTAACCGTTTCAGCTTCTTTATGAAATTGTCCTTGTTGTTCCCTTCATTTCTACAGTGCCTTGTACTGCATTGTCCTTTGTTTTACAACTTTTTGCTGCCTCTTTTTTTCAGAGGTATTTCTGAGGAGTTAATGCTTTTTTGGGCTCGTTTCTTTTCTGTCACTTGGTTACGCAGACTTCAGAGACACTTTTATGAAAATCAATAACAGCTGTTGCAGCATCTATGATATGATCATTCAAAAAAGACAATGGCACATCAGGGCTGACTTGTACAGGATCCAAGCCTCGATACATGTAGACTCCTTTCATTGGTACAACTGGAAATTTGTTTTGTTGCGCCTTGATTAGCCTTTTCCCTATGCTTTGTTAGGATCGTGAAAAAGAAGAGTTGTAAAAGAATTTGAAGGCTGTTTTGGCCCCACTCTCTGCATTAAGTTGGGATCAAGCAGTTGTAGACTATCCCTGGCAGAGTTTTCTTTAACCACTTTCTAAAAGGCTCTAATGAGGAGACCTGAACAACCGTCCCAGGGTTGGAACAATTGCTCACTACCCCTTCCCATCTTTTGTGTATGTTTTGGAAGATGAAGTTTCCCCTCAGGCTGCTTTTCGTTACATTAGACAAATCAGGTCCTTCACCTTGTTTCCATAAGCATGTTTTCTAATATTCTCTTCCTGTTACCCTGCTCTGGGGTCTATCCGGTCTGTCTACTCTTAAGCCCAGCTCCCAAAACCCCATTTCAACTGCAGCTGCACCAGTTCCAAGAGGAGCAGAGAACTTTTCCTGCCACTGACAAAAAAGTTAGAGCATCCCAAAGTGTCAATTTCATGATTTTGCAGCAGTATCATGAAAGAGGTGCACTTTTTAAATGAATTTGTTGTTCAGTCATATCAAACAAAAATTCTGTTAACTTCTAATATCAGCTTATCTATAGCATCTCATGTCTTCAAGAGCTGATGTAAATTTCCTTTTAGAAGAAGTTAAACCAGTGAAACCAACTCCCGGTGACTCCATTTGGACGCCTCCTATGAGTTGTAGACAGCCACATTTTACAATGGCTTCCACTTCCTCTGAGCTCTGACTTTTCATTTTTAAAGTCATTTTTTCTTCATGCTCATCTAGAATACGGGGATTGTGCTTGTTCATTGCTTTCTCCAAGTATATGTTAACTGCCTTAACGCTTGTTACTGCCATTACTGCAAAGATGCCAGCCCAGTCATGTTGTCAGTCGGAGCAAGCTGATGAGTAACTCCCCAGTCACAACTGGCTCTTAGCCTATGAGTGATGATGCTATTTCTGAATTAATGCTATGCTCACTGAATAGTAACTATTTTGCATCCTTGGATATATTACAGATTTTCTCATTTTTAAATTGCTTTTTGTCAGCACTGATGTTTGCATACTCCAAGGATTTAGGGCTTGCGTTTGTCCATTTCTTTCATTACTGCTATCAACTTTTATTATTGCAACTATTGTTCTAATGCTCTAGAAATTTACTTACATACTTAACTTCAGAAAAGACTGTCATAGACGCCTCGCTTTACCAATGACTCACATCAACACTTCAAAAACTGCAGAGTCCATAACCTTGCTTCTGTGACTACCTCAGTATATTTTTGATGCTTGACTTTATTTTGCTAATGACTGCAAGTTATAGAACTATCAATCATTTGCCAGTCTGGCAAAACAGTGAACTTCATTTCATCTGGCCTCTTTGACCTGTGAGACTTAAGTGGCCCTAACAGGACTTAAAGCTCCAGCCAGCAGAGATGATAGGATCATTGAAACACAGGCTCTTTCATTACCGCAAGGGGTAGCCCTGTAAGGCTGAAATCTCAGTGGTGCTGCTCGTAAAGGTTAACATTCCTGCTAGAAACCACTACCCAGCATTTCAAAACACTTCTACATAAAGCTAATGCCTGAATGCATACTTAGGTGATGAAACCAAAGTAGTCCGGTTTGGGAAGGCGCTGAGTACCCACATCTTTCAGCAATTTTTTAGAATTAAATGAAAACAGTAAGTGAAATAACAGACCTAAGAGACAGACACAGCGGCATATGGCTATAGTCTTTTCAAGACAGAAATAAATCTTTGTACAAACTTAAATAAAAAATTCTTAAAAGGTAAAGTGACTAATTGCTTCGTTTTATATGGTTTAATTGATGGCCTAAAGCCAAGAACAGATTTATAATTAATCAAAGTTTCTTAAATAATTGTGACTTCATTGTGATACAACCCTGAATAATGGACTGAATAATAGGTTAATCAATTGACTGATTCTTTCACTGAACAAAATATCAAATGAAAATATTCACCTATTATTTATATTCATTTGTATTTAGATGTAAGCACGTACAAATCTGACTCCTTGCCATATTGAAACAGGACGGAGTATTACAGCATGAAGTGTTCACAGAGAATTTGTCATCCATGTGGAACTGGAGGCAAGGGTGACTGTAACACCTCCTCTTTGCACATGTGGCCCAGCACACGCTGTGTTTGATGTGCCAAAGAAAAGGTACTAACGCTTGCCCAGACAACATCAACATCACTTCCTCGGGAAACTCCCTCCCTGTTCTCTCCAAAAGATTCAGGGACATTCAAGCAGGGCACTGAATCTGGATAATATAGTCCATCTACACAGGTTGTACACAGCACGCTATGTCTAACACCGCCTTCCAGGTTTGGGGTGGATGTAGGGCGACCAATGCACCGAAGAACCTCTACCAAGCAGAGGAGTGTTTACCCCTGGAAGACTCACACCACTGACTCTATGAAGGTTTCAGTGCTCCCAGATAACTTTACACAATTAGGTTTTGAAAGCACTTATTATGGAAGATTCAAGCCGGTTTATAGTTTGCAAGAGAAAAGTAACCAGTTGTTCACAAAAGGAACTGAATGTGAAGGAAGACATGGAGATAATAATGAAATAAATACATCCATGAGTCTGCATTTAAAAAAAAAATGCTTTGAATGTAGGGCGTCTATAAGTCAGGCGCCAAGCTAACAGGCTGGCAGGCCAGCATGTTTTCTTTTACTCCTTTTGCTAGTTCTAGGTTGTATTTTCAAGTGTCAAGTCACATTTCAGATCAGCACTGCGTATTTTCTTACCAGTAAAGCAAAGCAATACTGATCTTCTGCAATAAAAGTGCATATTTATTTGAGAGCACCCTGCATTATAACAGCAGCCAAATTAAACTGCATTTAATATTTCCTGTTGGTTTTCTATTATTTATCAAATGCTTCAGTGTAGTAATTTATATATATATTTATTTATATTTATATTATATGAACATATTTGAAACTACATTGCCATTTCTCAGAACCCTCCAACAAGGGTTTTGTTGTTCAAAGCTGCTGTAAAGCAAGCTGTGCCAAAGGGAGCTATTTGGACTGCACAACAATGAACTTTATTGATCCTGCAAAAGCCATAAACACCGTTACATTTTTCTGAATGCCATCTATGGGCACATTTGCCATCAGCTGATAATGGGAGTGCATGTCTGCCTATATATTGTTGTTAAAGACGATATCACTATGCAATAAAGAATTCAGCCAAGAGATGCTCCAGAATGCCCAATTCTGGAGCGTGATCTTTGCGACCTTTATGTTCTCTTGCTTCCATTATGTAAGTTTAATTGGCATCAACTCTGGACCCACATTGAAAGTGCGACCTTATCCAAGCCTGCTAAGATTTTCTAGCTTTTTAATTAAACTAGGTTAAATTGTTCCACTTGTGGCCTTGACAACTATACATTTATGTCACTCTATTCACACACATTAAAAAAAAGAGAAAAAAAAAAGAAAAAAAAAAGCATATGCATGCAAGTGAAACAACTGCACACCTAAATAAGTGCTTTCACAAATAATATGGCAGGTTATTCAGTAAGCACGATATTTGGATAAATTCTGTGTCTGTAAAAAGTACTAAGATACAAAATAGTGTCTGTGTCAAAGTACAGATTTACCAGTGGTGGTAAGTTAATGTATGACTTGTATTCCTGCTTGCCTAGTCCAGCACGGCACCTCTTGGAGCATTTCTGCTCCTACCCAGGCATGTTTCCTAGGTCTGGAAGAACCGTGTACTTGCATGGCCAAGTCTTATCCTATACAGAAATCATGGCTAGTTTGCGTGCCCAGACTGGGAAGCACAGAAAGGGGAGCTCTTGCAGTCTGGTGCCATAAACATAGCCAATGTCAACAGGGTTTATTTTACAGGGAACATTAAAGGGGAGATTTTCAAAGAAACGTAAGAAAGTCATGAGCAACCAGGGATCAAACACCTTTAGGCTCCTCTGAATAGCACAAGGTAAAACAAAACAACCAGTACACCAGCCCGTACCAATTGCCACATTATAATGCCCCCTGAGGCTTCAGTCCAGGAAATCAGGATCTTGTTTATGGAAACATAATTAAAGCACTTTCCTTGCTTTCCTGTAATAGACACTTTAGCACCTGGTAATCAAAGGGAAATACCTGAGAAGTCCGTCCTTGAGTTTCACTAAAGCCACGCGTTAGAAGCCTATTTGCCTATATTGCCTATCTATCATGCATTTTTAAGACACTCAAGCGCTTTACACTCTTTAAATGTTTGGACCCTTTACCTGCTGCGATGCTGAGAGTATCAAATGGGAATCCTGCCCCTAACACTCACAAGTGATTCTTCACATACATGTTTCCCCGGCTCAGACTGTGCTCAGGCCCATCTGTTTGGAAGCACCTATCCTGCTCGCCAGTCCGAAGCTCACACAGAGATGCCAAGGGATGGGAACACTGAGCAGGGTAACGCTCACTCACATAAGGCTACAAAAGTCCTGTCCTTTGCTTCCACCCCGACAGCCACACTACATCACCTCTGCTGCAAGTCTCACTGAAAAAGGGTTCACATCTGCTCATACAAAGATTGCTGCCATGGAAGTGAGGTACGGTCCAAGGGAGCTTCAGCTATACATGGTGGCTGCTGTGGGTGAAGCCTGCCTTCACAAGCTTGCCCAGGAGCTCATGCTCATAGCAGAAATCTGTAGCTCAGGAAACAAAAAGTGATTCTACTGCGGACAAATTTCCTTCTTATTTGAAGGAATTAATGCAGTGGAGGTGCCACAGGGACCTTCACAGAGCTACACACACACATACTCGAGCCCTAAAATTGTAATGAAAGACACAAGTCAGAAACAAAGGACTCTGAGTAATGAAATGATTAAAGAGAAAATACAGTTGAAAACTCCTGGAACACATTATAATTTAATATCTCATTATTTACTAGGCACATTGAACATAACATGAATTTCCCTCTGCTCCACCAAACCCACTTCATATTCCACAGAGCCTATGCTTCTGTATCTCATCCAAGTCGAGATGAAATTGTCTTGTATATCAGACAAATGTACTAGAGAGTAGCCTACACTTTGATAAGGTACAATCTGAACGTTCCCAACAGTCCAGCTTCCACATCATTTAGAGCATTTGTACGCACACATTTTCAATGCACAATGAGTGGCTTTAGCTGTTCATTATTATTAAGAAGTTATTTTACATGCCCTTGTGCCTGGTAAATAATACCACGGAGAAAAAGGTAACCAAGGGTTTGAATAAATAATTCTGCATAAAGCTAGAAGTTCTTGTTTTAAATCTGCATTATCATGTTGGTTCAGATCTGTAGGCTTAGGTCTGAACAAACATGAACTTCAGGGACATTTGAAATTCAGCTCTGAATCCTGACCTGGATTTTCTAAACGACCTTTGAAATTTGGAACTAAATCCAAATGTTGCAGAGTCTCTACCTGGAAGCCATTCGCTGATGGATTTTCATTCAGTCTAATGTAGGTGGCAAATTATGCCGGGAGTAAGTCATTTTCGAGAGATCCAAGGTCTGGCATACAGACTACTGCATCCAGCAGGTTTAAATGGAAAACAAAGGTTCCTCATTTACCTCTGAGACTTCTGTCTGATTTATTTTGCTTCTCTGGTTTGCATTTATTTGATTGTTTGTGCCAGGTATAATGGAGAAAATTCAGGCATTGCTAGGGAAAGCTGTAATCTGCAGCACTCTGAGGCAGTCCCTCAACCACAATGACCTCTTGAAGACACCTCTGAATCAGAGCAGAAAGGAGAGGTGGCAACTCCCAGCTGGACAGGTCTTTGCAGCTTGCCCAGATGTCAGCAAACTAGTCTTTACTGGCCAGTACTGAGACAGCCGTAACTTTTTACAAAGCAGTGAAGCACATACTTAACTTTACTCACATATTTAAACTTAAGAATGCACTTAACTGCTCTGCTGAACACAGACAGGCAGAGCCACACGCCGTGCTGCTCTGGGGACCTAGGGTCAGCCACCTTCAGAGCACTGAAAGCATCTCGAAAACTCCTGAAAATGGGAAATACAAGAAATACTATTTACCAGGTAACTACTCCAGTGTCAAGAGATAGCAGTTAGGAAAATGTCCCTTTTGCAGACTCTGGCTGCATGTGATACTACACTACACAACCCCAACAATCCTCTGCCATTCCTGTGAAGGCAGACATTCAACGTATATTGGTATGCTAGCAGATCTTTCCCGCACAGAAACCGAAGAGTAACAGCATCATAGCAGTCCTCTTCTGAATTGTACTATAACAAAAATTGATATGTAAACAGAATTCTGAAAAGCTGCCTTGTACTTATGACTATAATTTGTCTTGATTACATAGGACCATGTACAAGTAAAAATAATAACAAAGAAATATATTTTACAAATGCACAAATATTCATAGGCAGAAGTCAGTCACCTTTTCAGATGTCTATCAGTTGCTTTGGTAATGTGTTGAAGAAAACAAATGAAGATTTAAAAAATTAGTCTAGCCACTACCTGCAGGAACTGATTGTCCTTTAAAATAACTTCAGTTTTACGAAACTGTAAAACCCCAAAGCATCAATACAGTTTGAGAAAAATGTCCAGGTTCCAGGGACAGGAAGAAAGCTACCCAAGGAAGTATTTTATTTGCCTTTAGACCATTTCTGCATGTGGAACTCCCCGCGGTGATACTCAGCTCTGCTTCCTGAGTGGCTACTGTTAGAAAGAGGCAATCTACCTTAGACCATGCATTAATCTGCATTTTTCAGCACAAAAATTTTTTGGCCACTATGCTGATCACCCAAATAGAATTTTTAAGTAGCCTCTGAAATTCTCCCATCTAAATAGCATTATGTCCTCTGCACATTTTGCTACCTCACTGTTCATTCTCTTTCCTTAATGAGAACTATAGACACATTTTATTTCTGCTGTATTGGCATGTCTCTACAGATTCTTCAGCATGATTCTGTATTTTAAGTGAGCAGTGGTAATCTTTTTAATTGCACTGTTTTAATTCGTATTTTGAATAGAAATTACACATAGATAAATAGAACTAAGTTCCTGCTGAGACGAAGACCACTGGAGTCGGGATTGTCATACTGGTTTTTGACTAGTATTACGCGTGGTTCAGAGATGACCTGAACTTTCATAGAAAAAGAAACATGAATCAAAAGTCAACCCCCCATTTTAATCAAATTGCCCTGATTATCTGGTATGGATCTAAAAAAGGAAGGTTTAAATAGCTCCTACAATGTAAATATTTCAGAACTAAGCTGACAGTACAAGAAAAAAGAAGTAATTAATAAAAGCAAATGAAATTACATTGTAGGAATCAGGGAATTGCTCAGGAAAGGGCACAAAGACTACGAGAACCAGCTGATTACTGTGGATTGTTTCTATGCAAAAAAAACCCAACAAGCAATCTATGCCCTTCAGGTTACCGAAAAGGAAGAAAGAAAAAGGAAAATATAAATTTGTCTGTCTATACAAATGCATTACTGGATTGCAGTTGCTGGATTTTATGAAAAGAGAATAGTTTCATATTAACAAAAAAAAACAATATGATTATACAGTTTTCTTTCTGGGGAATCAGGGATAGTTTTCTGCAGAGGCGTTAATGTGGGTGTTAACTGAGTGACAAATCCTGAGCCAGGCTTCTTGCTGAATTCTTAAGAGGGAAAATCAAAATCCTTCACTGAGCACAAAGCTCCCATGTCTTGTCCTTCCTATTGAAGCTCTTGGAAATAGTACAGTTTTAAATTGCCCAAAGACCTTCTTACCTGGAGGTATTGCTGATAACTGTCATTTTCTCACCTTGGCATAAGAGAGGAAAAATAATGGAGGAATGACATTGGGCTGTGCGGACAAACCCCAACATTACGGAATAGTTGAGGTTCACCTTCCATCAAAATGGAGGTTTGCCATTGAGCTCCGGCCAATGTGAAACTTGACAAACCAGATCTTGTGAGCACTCCCCAAGTCCTTCTTTAGCCAGTGAGAAATAAAGCATCTCAGGTGTTCTGCCTCAAAAATGTAAAGCAATCATGATCCTTACCATAAACTGCCAATGAAAAGAAATTTATATATCCAAAATTATAATTCATCAAAGGTCAGACAAAATCTACCATGTTAACAGATTAGTGTCCTAAAATATTTTAAAAATATTTTTCAACATGACAGATTAACTAGTAAGTTGCAAAATAAACTGGTATTCGGGAGGATGTGTTACAAGGACATGACTGGATTGCCTTTAACAACTGGTTTTCCCTGTAAGATTCATGCCTTAGTTATTCAAATGTTTGTTAAAGGAAGAAATTAAAGCAGAGCGGGGTGCAGCTCTAACCTCCTGGAAAACCCTCTTCTGTGAGAGGATCAAGTTATGAGACTGCAAATTGAAGAGCTGTGATATCAAATTTAATGTATAGTCATCATCATGTCAGGTAACTTAGAAACTGGAAAGCCATGTCTTAGAGTTAATGGCTTAATCCCAACGTACTTATTCACACTGTGAGAAAAAGTGTCAGAAACTGAAAATCCGTGAAACAAGGTTATGGAAGAAAAAAAAGAACAAAATAAACATTGTAACTGACAATATGCTGATATTGATTTATTTTCCTTCCTGCAACTGGTACTTTCTGGTTTGCTAAAATCTGACAGCATCCTTTATATTCAGGTCATTCTGAGGCCTGATCTAGTATGCCTTTAACTAAATATTAATTATGAGTAACTGTGCCAACCACTGCCACTAAAGATGGGGTATTTATCCTGTTCAATGCCTGAGCTCAGAGGTATTCAGCTCTCAAAGTTTTGGACTGCCAGAAAATAAAACTGTGATGGCAAAGGATGTGGTTATGTGATAAATAGTGGAGAAATTTCCTTTTTACTAAACACAAAGAGTAAGAGAGTTTCCTGATTATTAATGATAAGCTTGTGCTCGAGGCCTAGCTAAATCAAAGCTGAGTGTTCTCAACCACAGAAACAACAAAAATTATGATTGAATGATAATCACATGTGGTTTGATTATATGCATCCTACAGGCTCCCACAGATCCTCCTAGTGTTTAGCCCAGGCCCAGGTTATCTGCTGCCTCACGGCCAACCATGCCAGCCCCAAACCCACCAACTTTCATAATTTTGTAGTTAAAGAAGTGAGGAGGACGTGGGCAAATGTACCCTGAGGACCACTGTTTTGCCAGGGCCCTGCCTCCATCTGTGCTCCTTGAACAGACAAGGCAGCAGATAGCCCCTACAAGCTCAGTCACACATGGACTACATGGAACAGGGCTCGGCACCTCTGTGCTGTGACTGCAAGCCAGGACTCTCTGGCATGCCACATGAAATCCTTTCACCATTTTGCAAGAGGATACAGAGGGATTTGGATTCCTTCCCTTGGAGAGAGCCTTGATGTGGGAAAGGAAAAGAGGAAGGGAAAGCCTTTGGATTTTCTATTTGTGTACACAGGTTTTGGAGGTCTTTTTGGAGTTCCCAAAAGCACTGAACCAGGAGACACCATACCATGGGACAACAAATGGGGATACGCATTGGAAAAGCATCATCAAGATTCAGTGAAGGAACACAATAAAGACCACTGCAACAGCCGTGTTGGTCCTAAAGTTTTGTTTAGTGTTCAGAGCAAGGGCTGTCTTGATATATACCAGATACAGGCCAAGATGCTAGAGACAAGGAAGTTATTTGCCCTCAAGGGCTACATCTATGCTGCTAAAATTACAGTCAGGTCATGGGCTCCAGTACTTGCATGCCACTGGCCATTCTGGGTGTTACTTTAGTCTCCCCCCGGGATGTTTGAATCAAGCTGTCAAGTTTTGAGGGGCAAGAGACTTTAGCAGTGTGCACACACACAGTGCCACACCTCTTGGCTTCACGGTCAGCAAAGAATCTTTGGCACAACTTATTTCTTAGTGCAGAGACCTGGGTGCATAAAGGAAGTCCTAAAAATTTCCTCACTGGAGAGGTTGTCAAGCATTGGAACAGGCTGCCCAGAGAAGCAGTTGAGTCACCATCCCTGGAGGTATTTAAAAGACATATAGATGTGGCACTTAGGGACATAGTTTAGTGGTGGACTTGGCAGTGCTGGGTTAATGGTTGGACTTGATGATCTTAAAGGTCTTTTCTAACCTAAACGATCCTATGATTCTAAAAAGCAAAGGGAGAGGCAGGCTTAGTGTTACCAGTGGTGAAATAGAGATGAGAATAGTACTTATCTTCAGCACAGGTATTAGAAGCAGAAAAGAAGAAGCTGTGCCCAGAGAAGTTATGGGTGCCCCATCCCTGGAAGTGTTCAAGGCCAGGTTGGACGGGGCTTTCAGCAACCTGGTCTAGTGGAAGAGGGGTTGGAACTAGGTCATCTTTCAGGTCCCTTCCAAACCAAACCATTCTATGATTCTACAAAAAGGTCTGCAGTGCCCTGGTCATTTCTTCCTCCATAGCGAGAATGCATGCTGCCATGAGTGCTTGTAAATGCAAGTGTTTCCCTGCCATGAAAAACGTGCCAGTACAGATGCTTGCACCATTTCAAAATCGCATGGAGTGTCAAGAACTGTTGCTGCTGACAACAGTGGTGCCTGCTGCCACTGCTAACTGTAGTACCCTTCAGAAATACCCCTCCCCTAAGAGATGGTAGAAATGACAAATTGAAGTGTTAATTTGTTAAACTGCGATAGGACTGTCAAATTAGCCTGGCTTAATGCTAAAATAATTCTATTCATTACTACAGAGCCAAAACTAGTATCAGTTACAGAGCCAAAACAAGCATCATACCTTTTGATAGTAAAATTCTGTGTGCAGAGCAGTCTTACAAGTCCAAGAGGAAAAACAGGGAAACAGGTAAGCAGCTCAGAGTATTCAGCTCCTGCAAACGGAGCAAGTCCGACAAGGCTGTTGCCTCTGAAGACACTTCAGACAGTGAGCATATGCTTCTGCTGAACACCCCTGAGGTTCACCAAAGAAGTGTCTTGAACCCTAGCTTCTCTGACTGCTGCTCTGATAGTATCAAAGATTGTTCACTCGTGACAAAACCAACAAGTAGTGAATTGCTTCCTAACACATCAAGAAAAAAAATACACTGTCACAATCTTTTTTTTTGTGGATGGAGGCCAAGCTGAGTCTGTTCCAAGCATCAGGGCCAAAATATCTTCTACAATTAAAGCATTGCTGACAATGTTGTTGAGGCTACACGAGATGGAGCAGATTACAGGTCACCCTGCAGATTGGAGGTATATTGGCACTGTGATGGTAGCAGTAATAAAAATGTGTTTGTGTCAGTAAAGTAAGCAAATATGACTCAAAGCACACAGGCAGTAGACAGGCTGAATAAGAATTCACTTTTCTAAACCACAATTTGAAGTGCCAAAGCATGGTGGCCTACAGAGCCTCACCGCTGGACAGCTGCTGCGGAAATCTAACAGGACATAATTGAAATTAATGATAGAAGAAAGCAACACTCACAAGGCTACCACAATTACTGCTCTGCAAAAGTAAAAGTTCTTTTCTCTCACTGATACATTCAGGAAGACATTAGATGAAGTGAAGCTATGTCATTTGATAAAATACTGCTGTATAGGGGTAATTAAGAAGGGCAGTAGGTAACTGCAGACACTGCAGAGGCCCTGCCATAGTCTCACAACAGGAAATACAGAGTTGAGGCGGGGGGGGGCGGGGAAACAACAACAAAAAACCCCATTTGCAGCTGGAACAGAGAGCATAACCCTACACCATCTGGGAACTTATTCCCCTTGTCTGGGAATGATCTCTAAGCCCATGTTAAAGGATCAATGAATTGCAAAAGATGTCTCAGCCTGCCTGGGAATCTGAAGAATGGGTGGAATTCGGTTTTGCTTTGACTTCAATTTACCCTGCCCACATTACAATTTTGTAACATACTGTCAACCTAAAAATATTTGTTCTGTTGCCAGTGTCCTATCACTACAGAAAGGGAAACAGTGATATTTTGATCGTGATGGGTAAATGGCAAAAGCATATGAAATAAAGTGGGGGTGTGGTGGTGGTGGGAGGGGAGGGGATAGCTGAGGGAAGAGCCAGTCCCTAAATAACCCAGTAAGGCAATACTTCTAATACTCATTGTGAAGCGTGATCACGCTGCTAATGAAGCAATAAATCCTCCCTTGCTTTGGTGCTTGAGGGAGGGGGGTCAGAAGGTGGAGAGAGCTCCCTTTCCCTTCTCATTACAAGCGGCAATGCAAAATGCTTTAATAAAGCTAAGTAATGTCTTAGAAGGAATAATCAGCTAACGTTTCTCCTCACGAACCCATGCCGCAGAGTGGCATGGCTCCTTAGCCCCTCTGGCTTTCCTCTTTGGACCCCTGTCCTACAGCCAGCACCAAGCCTGGCCCTGCCCTCCCCATCCTCCTCACCAGCCAACATCCACTTCGGGACTTCGACACTTGACTTCCAGACTTGCACCAGCCAATTTAAGCATACGCATCACTGATTAATGCCTAATCCCCACCACCCCCCATATAATAAAATACCCTGAAATTGTAAAGGAAAGAAACATTTACTTTCCCCAAAATTGAAACTGGCAATGAAAAATGAGCAAAGCCTCTCTCTAATTAACGCTAATCTGTCTGCCTTGTGTACGCACTAGTGAGGGAGCCACAGTACACTGCAGATCAGAAGATACAAGCACACTCAGGAGTTCAACCGCTTTAGAAGCACAACATCTGTTAGCCATGTTATTCTGCAGCTACCCAACAAGCAGGCACTCTTCATAACACTTAATAGCTTATGCATTATGTATGCAGCCGTTGATACAGAGGCGCTTGGGTTCTGGGTTTCGTTCTGCGCAAGTCTTAAATTAGAAAACTACGGGCGAATCTGGGGAGTGCCTCTCTCCCCTCTCCTTCCTTGCGTGGTAAGCGAGAGCTTAGGGCCAAATTCTGCTCCCAGTTACACTAATACCTCTCCACTCAAAATCAGTCCGGTGTAACACAGAACGGTATCTGACTGACTCCATCTTAATTCACTCAGTGTGTGGAATTAGAATAAAATTGCAAGAACTCTCATTAGAAGAGAACATTTTAAGTCACTTATTGTTGTAATATCCTTGAGTGATTTATTCACTACATTATTATTACAAATTAATAAAGGAAGGGCATGCATTAATGGAGTTTATAGGTTTTTCAATTACTATTTTCCTATTATTCTTTCTATTATTCAATTCACCAGCTTCTTCATATAATTTATCTATAACTCCAATATATTATAGTGCTTCAGAATTTATGAAGTATATACAAAGCATATAAATCCTATTAACTCATCCCATCATACTTATAATTGAGTCAATTAAAACGTTCTGTGTGTCTACAGTATATAAAGGGGAGGGAGAATAAAACTGAGACCAGGGGGTTAATAAATCCTTGATTATTTATATTTTCTTAAACTTCTCTGCCACAATGGAGCCCAGATGCAGCATGAATATGCTGCACTGTGCTCTTTAGACCCTATAGCCCAGGATGCACTGCCTAGGGAACATAAGAGACTTGAGAGCAGCTTACAAAGATTTTCATATTCATTTTAAGGCCAAAGGGACCATTTTGTTCTTCTAATATGACTACTCACATAACACAAGCCCATAGGATTTCACTCAGGGATCCCTTTATAAAGCTAATACTTTCTGGAAGAGCTTTTTTTTAAAGTATCCAATCTTTATTTAGGCATTTCCAGCTATTTGTTCCAATTTTGTAACATAGCCTCGCTGATAAAAATATACATCCTGGCAGGTTTTCACACCATATATGCATGACCATGTTAGGTATCTAGCTCAGGAATGATTCAACAGATCACATCAAAGTGAAGGACTCCCTGCCTAGTCAATGAAAAGAGGCAGGCAGTCAGCTCCAGTGTTTTGAGTCAGAGCATCTAAATGAGTTGCCTGAAAGAGCTAAAAGCAGACTAAGAGAATAAATACCTACCCCAACTTCTGTTCTGAACTGCTCAAGATCCTCCTACTGATAGCTGCTCCTTCCAGCTATTGTCTTTGGCAACATACTTCATTTGCTAGACTGAATAGGCAGCTACTTTCTCTATAGCCATACATACAGCTCCATAATAATTAAAATACATGGAATTTGCAATGTGATAGCAAGATAGATTTTCAAGAACCCAAATCATTCACAGAGGTCTTTCCTCATCTCTTCCCTTTTTGCTGCTATCTTTATTTCAGTGGTGACCCACTGGATCTCAACATAGGGTTTAGGCAACAGAACCTTAAGTGCCACCGAATTGAATTTGTGCTACAAAGCCATTTAAGTGCATTTGAAAATCACACCCTTGAACCCTCGATAGGACTGCAGCATTATCCTGGCTACAGAATCCCTGTGCAACATCAATGTATTAATTCCTATTTGTAAGGCCTTTGAAGTGCTCATACTACCGCATTGCACCCTGCAGATTTTCATTGGTGCTAATGTGGTACAACTCTGTTTTCTCCCTCCCCCCAACCTGAACCAGTCTACTGAGAGCAACAAGAAAGACCAGAAAATCTGTTTTTCCCATACATTTGAGAAGACAAATCTTGATGTCCCAGCATGAATTATTCCACACCACACAAAAATGCTAATTAAGCCTTTATTCTATAACCTGACAGATGTTTCTGATGCTCTGTTCATTCATTTCATACTGTACAAAAGCTAAAGTTTTAAACTTTTTGTATTATGACGAAATTAGCATTATTCATGAAGACAACTGTCAAAAGTCTACTTGAAGCATTGTCCCATTCCTCAGAGGGAAGAACATCAAAAAACATAGCTGATGACGGCCCTCCCTTGTGCATTAGGTAGACTCACCACCCCGCCACACACAAGGAGCTCACAGGCCACCATTCCTTCTCTCCACACACCTTCACTTGTCTTTCCTACTAGTAGCATCTTGGTTTACACTTACTCCACATACCCAGCCCACACAACCTAACACTGTTTATACAGGGAAGCAGTTCAAGCAAAAGAAACGGTTGCCTTTGTGGCTGTAGCCCACAGGGAAAAAGGTGAATCTAAAGATTTTGTGCCTGATCACCTTATTCCTCCTTCACATGGAAGTTTGTCTGAGTGCCCTTCTGTCCCAGCAGTGGCCAGTGTCCACCCTGGCAGCAGCCTGCTCTGCAGTCCCCACGCATCCCCTGGCATAGCACTGGTTTTGGCTGACAGCCGCGCTGCACCTCTCCTGCTGTTGTGCTTACCAGGGTGGGCAGGCAAAGACAAACTCATTTTCACACGCGGATTGCTTTACTCCCCTGCCTCTCCTATGGGTACAGCACGTATACCCCAGGGAATGGCCCACCCTGTCCCAGCCTTGCCCTGTCCCCATCCCCAGGGAGAAGCCCGATGCCCAGGGCTGAGGCTGCCCCTGGTGCCCCCCATCTGCCTTGCTCCTGACCAGGGGGTGGGATGGGCCCTGGCTGCCAGGTCCAGTCCTGCTCCCCAGGAGCCCCAACTGTTCCTGGACCTCAGCCCTTGCTGTGCCCCGATGCTTCCCCCAAGTAAGCCACCATCGACTCCCATTGTCTGCTTCCCTGCAGTGTCTTCATCCCTGTTCCTTTTATCTTATCTTCTACACATCTACACAACATCTTTCTGTATTTTTGACTCCTCTTATATATCACTATTTCCATTTCTCCTCTGTTCCCCTAAAAAAGCGCATTAATACTCCTATCTACTCAGTATCCTGCCCTTGTCACCAGACCAACATCTGAGAAAACACTTGTCCTTTTCTCTTTGCTCTCTGGAGTAACTGTCAGGAAAAGAAAGATTTCTTTAAAAATACAGATTCAGCAGCTACACACTGTTACTTGGAAGGAAGGTTGTCCCTGGGGTAGTGATTATACATATAAAGACAATAATAAGACTGAAGGCTGCAACACTGTGTAGCAAAGGTAGAAATCTTAAAGTTCATCTTTACAGTTCTCCAGAGATTTAATATATAGCATAAAAGAGCCTATTTTACATGTTTGTTCATCACAATTTACACTACAACATGTCTCAAGAAATGCATCAGTATGAGGATAAACAGAAACAAATATGCATTAAATAGATGCACATAAATGAACATTTCTAATAAAGTATCAACCCATCTTTTTTCTATTTGCAAATTTTTGAAATTGTATTTATTAACAATATATACCAGAGTTATTTCTGTTACTATAAAGCTGAAGACCTAAGGGATGTGGTCTATTATGTATCAGAAAAAAGCTACGTAGTCACCTGATTGTTGCTTTATGTACCTACACAGTACATCACTAGAAACTCACACGGGATAAAGTTTTCTAAAAGCAGAATTTAACCGAGCCAAAATGGTCTATGCCAAATGCATTTCTGTAGCAATGACAGAGTTAGGTAAGTGAAACCTGGAAGCATGACACAGATAATTCAGCTACAAGTTTATCAAGAATCATGATGGAATATTAGACTAAGGATGCAACCAAAAAAAAAGACATGAGGACTTCCCTGTTAGGTTCCACAAATCCTAAGCCTGATGTCCCTTCCTTCTGCAAAGCTGAATCCAAACAGCAGATTTACATACAGGGTCTCTGTTCATGGGCAGAAATAGACACTTCAAAGAGTCAGGCCATAAAATCTGTACTCTGACGATGTATCTAGAACAAGCAACTGGGCAACACTAAGAAGGATGTGATACTGACTCTGTCCTTCCTGTGAATGCATAGGAACGAGGAGAGCCAGAGAAAGGCTCCCCTGCTGAGCTGGATGGATGGCAGGGGAAACAGAAGGGGCATCTTTCTCAAGAAACACAACTACTGTGTGGTTCAGGATTTATAACACTGGAGAGCAAGAAAAGCAGGGATGAATTTTCAAAGATCAATTGCACAGAAACCTTCTTCACAATAGCCTCGGGGTAAGGGCAGTCTTCTTGGATGCAGGACGGGGGGGTTTGAATGAACTCAGACTGAAGCAGTAACGGACTTCTGTTTTCCTACTGGAAAAAAAAAAGTTTGAAAGTGTTCCTGATCAATATGCATTTGTATAGAAAACAGCTCCCTTCCTTTCTCAGGTGAGTGAAAAAGACAACAGCTGTATCTGCCTCCTGATGAACTAGATATAAGGAAGAAACATTTTATAATGAGTGTGGTGAAACACTGGAACAGGCTGCCCAGAGAGGTGGTAGATGTCCCATCCCTGAGAACATCCAAGGTCAGGTTGGATGGGGCTCTGAGCAACCTGATCTAGTTGAAGATGTCCTGGCTTATTGCAGGGAGGTTGGACTAGATGACCTTTAAAGGTTCCTTCCAACCCAAACTATTCTATGATTCTATGAAGGTCCGAGTCCTGCTAGCACATTTTCAGGGGACTCAGCATACCTACGAGGTAGTGGCCAACAAGAGGTTTAGGAGTTCATCGGTTAGGCAAAAGCTAACAGTCGAGGAGTTGTGTCTTGCCTGTGGACCATGAGTGTTTGGTAGTGCTCCCTATAACCACAGTTCCTGTTTACCCAAGCAGAGGAGCTACCAGCATGTACTCCCACATCACCGGCTCGCCCATCTTCCCTCCAAAGGACCTGTAGCAGCCAGGCATAGGACTTGCACACAGTCGGGGTGCTTTCCCTCACTGAAGGCTTTTCACTGTCTTGGTTTGGAAATGCTTTGTCAGGAAAGAGCAGCCCTGGCCACGTGCACCAGAGAGAACTGCAGCATAGGGAGTCTCAGGGACAAAACACTGAAGTTCAGACACTTCCAAGCTATGGCCATGCCTGTTGAAGGATTCCTTATTTCACTATTATGTGGGATATATGAGACACAGTGGGATTCAGCTAATCTATATTCTGATGTCCACCATACTGACCTAGTCATTCTTGATTCCCTTTTTAGCATATGGAACTTTTTAGTCTAGGTGTCTTTAGGACATGGTCAATTTAAACTGTTTTAGATGTCTTACCTAAGACATGAAAATTACATCCTCTGTCTTGACAGAAGAATGGTCTACATGACCCGTAAACAGTAGGTATCTGCTGTATGCACAGTGATGTACTATCAGAGGCTGGATCTGTTTTGTTTTCTATGATTATGTCCTGTGGAGCTAGCCCCAAAGATCACAATTACTCCTTCTGTCCTTAAAATCTATTAATCTTCTAATCAGAGCTAATTAAAATGAAATGCATTTTTACTTTTTTCTTTTCTAGACAACTCTCTTTCATCATTAAAACACTGACATTTTTTAAACGAGCTCCCCTAATAACAAAAGAACATTAATATACCTTGTTAGTATTCTTTTCTAATAGTAACACCACAGGCTTGTCCAATTACACATTTTTATACCATTAGAAAATGAAGTGTGAAGCTACCCTAGGAATAGGCTACATGTAATGGCACACTCCAGTTAGCACAAAGTACCCACTGTAAATAGAAACCAACCAATTAAGTGTTTCTTCCAGGTATCAATAGTTCTGGGAAGTATTCTACTGTAGTTCATGAATTTTCTTTACGTGTACATGCAGTAATTTTGTATTAAATATTTGGGATAAAGTTGAGTGATGTAGAAGCACAAGAACAACAGGAAGGAAGCAGGGGGCTGCTTAAGTAGGACATGTCTCCTCTCAAGCTTTCAGCTTCTCTTTATAGTTCTTATGAAAAGCTTGCAGCAGCAGAAGACAACAGGAGATGTGCCATTTAAACACAGGTAGGCCATTAATATATTGTTTAAAGTAATTGAAATGCATTGCAGAGGATTAGCTGCCTGCCAATCATTCCAATTAAGCAGGCGTGTCATTGATCAGAATGGCAATTAAGAGGATTCTAGGGTATCAGCAATTTATTCTTAATGGCCTCAAAACTAATTGCTTTCAAGCACAGAACCAGGTTCAACATTCTTTACAAAAGAGAAAAGAGGGAGTTACTGGAAAATTTCTTGTTCTTTCCCCTGAACTACCTATGGGCTAAACTAGATTAGGAAAATTTACAGTACTCCGGAGCTCTAACACAGTAACAAATTATTCCGTCATTATCTGCTGTTAGTGACGGGAAATTACAAGATAAAATGGAGCGACACTTGGTGGTTTTTTTAATCTGGACTTGTGACGTCTCCGTTAAGTCAATGAGCAATTCAAACTCGGCAGCCAGCACACGGTAAGGCAAAGGCTCTGCAGCAGCACACAGACAGCACTTCCCTGCAGGTTCTTTGACAATGAAGAAGTGTAGCCCTGCAAACCACCGAACTCTTGGCACCCATCCGTTAGACATCCAGTTTCAAACTGGTGGGACTTCCCACACTTACATGCTCCAGTTGGTGTCCTTGGGCTCAGCACCCACTACCATGGGCTCGGCACCATGTCTAACCTCTGAGCAAGTGAATTAGTTTGACTCTTGACTGCCTGTGTTACAAGCATGCTGGGATGTCTGGTGGTCTGCCATGTCAGCCGCGCTCAGGAAACCCTCTGTGCAAGCAGGAGAGACTGAAAGAGCAAGGCATCCAGGTAGCTCAGGGGCTCTTAGGAGCCAAGTTGCCACAAGGATGAGTTGGACAGAAAAAAACTGGATAATTACATGGGCAGACTGAGCAGTGCCGGTCCACAGGAACACCATGGAGTCAGGTTTGGTCATAACCTCAGCCCTGGCACAAATCAGAAACCTAATAAACCTTGTTAAAGTTACAGTGAGAAAGCTTGTGCGTGTTGCCGCACACTACTCTGTTTTTTCAGGTGGTTTTTTTTTTCTCCTTTTCTGTCACTTTTTTTCTGTTCATATAGTTTTTATTCATATGCATCAGTAAGGAAATAAACAACAGATACCTTAACTGGAATGTTTACATTTTTGCTTTTCTCATTGTCTTGTTTTAATACAGAAAACACTGTGAACTAAGCAAAGAAATTAAAAAAATACATAACACCTCCAAAATTATGGTATTCGAATGCTTATGTAGAGCAGCACTTGTGAATATTATTTTGAAGTAAATTTCAAATCTTTGCATAGGATTTTACCTTTCTGAAAAATCAAATGTTCGGTACTACAGAAATATATTCCCTATTTTAGAATATTTATTATGCAGACAGCATAATGTTTGCTGTTGATTATAGTATACATTAATAACCTCTACATAAATACGTTATTTTACAAACTACTCTTTACATAAGGTGGGTTTTGCTTTAAGTGCATCATTTACCTTAAGTGCATCTATAGGATCTGCAGTTCCTAAAGGGAGAAGGCAACAGTGAAGCAGACCAACACACCGGAGATAGTAGAGGTGGAAGGAACCTTATCCTCAGTCCTTCGAAAATGCCAGCTGTCTTGTCAGTTCAGTTTAAAATCTCCAAACCCTTACACAGAAAGTGAGGACTTCACTGGTACAAACAGCCCACCAAGCCTGTATTCTGGCTTCATCTCCATAACAACACCTGAACATCTCCTTTCTGTTTCCTACCTGAATTTAACCTACTCAGACTTCTAGGCTAGGGAATTTCTAACACCCCTGTTTTAGAGAAGTATGGCCCAGAACGACTCACACACCTGAGATCACGTAAGGAGCCTGGACAGACCCCTGAATGGAATTTGGAAGTCCAGAGCTCCAAGAGTCTGCTGCCCTAACTCTTGAACATAGAAACCAGGAGTGTTTTTAAGAAGCATCTCTTCTCCTTTAATGACCCTGGGACTTCCTCTCATGGCTCTGCTTTGGGCATTGCTTAGCTCATGGTTCTGCTTTGCAGTCTTGGACAAACTGCCACGTCTCTTCCCGAATAATTCTCCCTGTAAAACTAATATTGCCATCCTTTTAAAAGGCTTTGATATCCTGGCATGACAGAGGCAGTTCCTATTTATCCATTAAATGCTATTTGACGTAGTAGACCCTTGCACCCACAGCTGAAAAGAACACCCTATTAACCTGCTCCTAGCCTAAACAATAATAATTGCAATTAAATTTTAAATTGGCTTTTGCAGAGGTCAGTGAGGCTGCTGTGGGTAACAGGGGACAGAAAGTGCAAAACTAGCAATTAAAATAGCCTCAGCCTCTCCTAATAAAAGGTGCGGGAGGATAATGCATATATACATACTGATCTTCTAGCCAGTGCAAGTATCTTTTGTAAATGTGTATTTGGCAACTCAGTAGGTAAACAAATGGGTCAGTGAGTTAAGAAAAATTGTTTCTTTGCTCTGTCATTTCAGGAGGGTAAAGCCTGCAACAGCCTGCATTTTCAGTTAACCAGACTCTTTCTACTTGCAACAGTGGAACTGTTGATTTCCACAGTTTCACGGCTAAGGATTTGCTTAGAAAAAGAGCACAGCCTTAGTCCCCAAACCAGCTTTTTCCTATTAATTTCACTTTGCTTGCTCTATGTGTAATGCAGCCGTTTGAAATCCTTCCATCTTGTTTGCAACTTGAATCATGTCTCTATTTTTAGAGGACTTGGAGCTACACTATGACTTTACCAAATGGAAAATGTAATCATGTCTGTGTTATGTATAACAAAGTGTGTATTTGCCCCGAGCCAGATGAACTGCATCACCAGGATTTTGGATGGAGTTAGATTTTGGGGATAGTAACAATCTTAGGAACTAGCCCTGCCAGCAACTTTGTTTTTCCTAACTTGCATTAGCTGGAGGTTTGTGACAGTTCCCCAGAGAACAGCGCTGAGGCAGCACAGCAAGAAGACTGTGTGTCAAGAATGCATGAAACCAAATTACTCAGTTTGTCTGTATAGCGGATCAGGATTTGGTCTATTCAATGGGAAGGGACACAGTCAACCCGGGAAAAACACCCACATTTCTTCAGGAAGAGCATGTATACGACATGGTTGTAACTGACTCTCAGCTTAACTAGCGTTGGCAGAGATTCGAGAGGGTGAAACACGCCTCCCAGACTCCACTGGGGCTGATTTATGCCACTGGGCAGCATTTGCACATAATGAATTTCCCTCCCACAGGGTCACATTTACTACTTCTGCCCTGCTCTGGAGGCAATTCACATCTACCTTCCAGGCTCTGAATTTAACAGGAACGAGAACAGAGAAGCTGACAGGGAAACTGAAGAAACATATGGCAGTTCTGTGCATATGGAAAGGAGAGGTGTGACTGGGAGCATGCTGTGTGTTGTTGCTATTGGAGTCCCTCCAAAGACCTATATACATGCAGTAGGTAACAGGAAACCTAAGCTGTTTGTTCATATGCTGGTTTTCAAAGATTCTTAAACTAACACTTACTAGATGTATTATTCAAAGCATTCTAGATCAAATAACCAACCATTCTTTTAAAATACTTAAAACATTTCAATATATAGCGTGCCTTTAATGATAAAAATAAGAGAGGCATAACATAAAATATCTGCATGCATCTAATCTGGTTTTCCTCTCACAGCATTTTTATACCAGCATAATTCCATTGATCCCTGAGAAATTGCTACAGATTCAATGGAAAAGAATCTGGAGAGAGAAGAACCAGCCGGCGAACATCACTGCCTTAAGACTGGTACATGATATTTTAAAATGCCGTAATAAATGCCCACAGAAGCCACAAAATCCCTTGAAAAAAGGAACTCTGATTCATCCATATGTGGGACAATTGTTCCTCAGTAGAGTGGTCTTCCCTCAGTGGAGCAACTGTCAGCATACAATTACAGATCTCTGAAAATCATTAAATCTCCATGTTTACTGGAAATGCATTAGTGAGAAAACATCATTCTATTTCTCCAAATGTCTTTTGAACATAATAGCTTTTTTTTTTTCGAAAATGAAATTCCCAAATCTGCTAAGAAATTACCACAAAATGTCACATTTCTGTAATTAATATTTCAAGTCTTTTCCCTATCCAAACCCATAAATAAATCAAAAATACAATTGAAATGTTGTTTGCCTGGCAATATGTATTCTACTTCACAGCAGCAGTTGTCACAAAAATACTTTTGGTGTTAAGAAAGACATTCCGGGCTTGGTTTATAAACAAATTTTTGCTGGTACAATTGACATAAATCAGGCTAACTACATGATTTACATCAATTGCATTAGATCAAATTAACTGCTATAATCGAGCAAAACCATTCAGTTCTCCTAAATATTGCTAAATGAAGAAAAGCAATGCACATCAGGCAGTTTGTAAGCATTTCCTAGTTGTTTGAAAAGTTACGCTCCCACTTTTAGAAATGCTGCAAAAATATTTGGCATAACATCACTCCACCATACGGTAACTTTGCTCTGTATCAATTATAATCTTTCCTTAGCACTTTGGTCTTCAGCATTACTGATGCTCTGCAATTTAACTTTGCCTCTGGTTCCATGTGGGGGAATAAAAGAACAGAAGGAGCGAGCTGAGCCATGGACCCAGACATTTTACCACTTTCTAAATAAAAACCTGCGCCAACCAGCACAGCTGTGGCAGTGAAAAGACAGAATAATTTATACAGGTAAAGGGCGATAACAAATGCTAGGGACCAGGGATCCATCAAAAACATGAGTGTCAAAACAACCTTCTACAGAAAAGTAGACCCATTTGGAAACAAAGTTATTTGCATCTTCTGGTGCTGTGTGAATTTGGATGAGTATCTGACAGTGTGACGTTGGCCCTCCATCTCCAAATGCTAGTCCGCTCACAGACAGACACGTTGTAAAAGGCTGCCTGCAACTGAAAACCTCCTCTCTTTGGAGACCACATCGATCCACTTCTAAAGTTCCTGGCATAATTTTGCATCACTAGGCAACCACTTCTTGGTGGGCTCCAACTTATTGCTTAAGACAACTTTTTCTGTGCTATATCCATCGTCTACCACTCCTTCCCTCGGGGTGTTGAAATCTGTCAACACTTCTTAAGACACAGGCAAACAGTTTTATTTCTACTTGACCCCATGGCAAAATTGTATTGCTTTCCTTCACTGCCTTAAAATTCCTTCTCAGCATCCATTTGCTTTGCATTGAAACTGAAGTGGTCGTTGCCAGGAGTCTTGTCCATTGAAAGGGATTTCAATTCTAGTCCATGACTTCAAAACTTTCTTTTAAAGATTACCTGAATTGCATTTTAAAGGCTTCTAAAGCCTTCGATACCTGTGCTATGTACAACAGCAGCAGCAAGAAAACCAGTGTGATGAGAGAGCGAGTCTTCAGCAAGGTGTGCACACCCTGCAGAGGTGCAGAGCCCTGTGTGCCCCCAGCACCCTCCAGCTCCCCGTCAGAGTGAGACCTGGGCCTGGAGCATGTGCTAGGTCTCTGGGGGAAGGACGTGGGCCAGAGGAGTGCAGGGGTAATTCAGCCCTTTAGTTCCCATAAGCTGCAGCCAGTGTGTCAGGGCAAAGCCACGAGCCTCCTCTGCTTCAGGGCCCAGACACAGCAATGGGGATGAAGAAAGGGATGCATGCATTACTGTTCAGAGTGAAACGTGGGACATTTTGAAGAGGTTCCTGCCTCAGTCTCCTTCTTTCCTCCTCTCTTTAAGATTTCTTTTCACCATTTTACTCCGACCCACCTCTCCCCACTTTCTGACAATCTCTCGCCAGCAGAAAAATATGTTTTAGAAACCTATTTCATATCTCCAGTCCTATTGTCAGATTTGCTCTAACTGTTGACTTCTAAAGAGCACCATGTGCTGTTGATTCTTGTTAAGACTGTGATTACATTTTCTGACAGAACAAGACAATAGGAAACATTTTTGTATCGTATATAATTAGCCTGTGGCAACTCAGCTCCTTGAATTAGGAAGTTTCCTAAAAGAACTATGCACCTATTTCACCCATTGAATAAAAAAACCTGATACTTTGTAGAAAAGATTCTTATGAGGTGAAACTTTCCTGTATGGAAGAATTTTCTCCATGTAGGGAAACTATACCAGGCAGGAATCTTGCTGAACCTACTGTTAGTAATTTCTTTTAAAGTATAATTAATGCATCTGCTTCAGGGCATATGTTGACTCCATGTTTGGACAGAGAAGAGGTTTCCATTTTTCAGAAACAAGGATTATTTTGGAAAAGTCTTCCACTCCTGTTTGAATGATCCAATTCTAACCATTGTCAGTGAAGGCAGATAGAAAATGCTCTTTAAGGATAAACATCTCTCTCTGTCTCTGTATGCATGTATGTATGTAATCAAATTAATCCTTGAATGACTCCTTTGACGTCAATTTTGCATGATTCATGGCAAGACAACAAAGGAAAAAGTAATTCTCTGTTTGTAATTCAGAAACATGAGAAACCTGATTGTAATAAATGTATTGCCTTATGCTGAACATGCCTGTATTCCCATTTTGAAAAGCATATGCTCCTGGAGCCTCAGCATTTACCACAAGGGGGATATAAACCTCACAGAGGAAATTACTAAGACTGGAATACACCCAGCAAAACCAGAAATCCCATACCAGTTGAGTGGAAATCCCTTGCCAGTTAGAGTGGAAAGTTAAAGCCCTGACTGGCAAATGCTAAGGTACTACTCCTGCAGAATTTTGAGTTCCCTAGTAAAATTATTAAAAACAGCTATCGGGAGGTGTCTTTGTGAAAAGAGGATGTACAATATTGCATCAATGCCAGCAAAGAGGTACTGCTGCCAGTCCTACACTATTCCAAATACATCTTGTCCATGGATTGTGCAAGGTATTTATCGTTCACGTAGCAATACCACATAGAAGCTCTAATTAATGATCTGGACTCCACCGTACCAGCCATTAAATGGATACAAGCAAAAGATTATTTCTTTCCGATGTCATTTGGTGAAGGGATCCAAAGCAGAGGATTAACCTAAGGGAGGAAGGATTGGTTTAGAAATCAACATAAACCCAAATTTATATTCTTCACAATGTAAACTGTCATTCTTTCATTCAATTTACACTGTACTGAATGCTTAAGTTCCTACAGTCCAGAAATCATTTGATACCTCTTTTTGTTTCACACAACTCATAAGGAGTTGGAGAGACCTAAGTATGCTCCCTTCCCCTTCACAAATTCAGAGTGTAATTCGTTAAACTCTTGGTTTAGGCAAGTCTGAAGGTTATTTAGAGCAACATCACGTACATCATGAGATATTTGGTATGAACTAGAGGTCATGTGGACAGCAATAATTCTAAACAAGAGCATTTTTCAACTCTATCAAAACATTAGGAAGCCAGAAACCATATCAAATGAAGCAGGACAGATTGTTTTACAATGCAAACTCAGTGGTAGAAGGAATGAGTAGAAAAAATTAGTTGTGGTTGTAAAGTAATCATGGTATTATATTATTAGCATATGGGGTTAACAGTTATGGTTAACCATTACACCAGAGGAAATAGTTCTGGTGCCAGATTACTTCAAATCAGCATTTAAATGTGCTCTGGTGAAGATAGAATTTATCAGTAAGTCTCAATCGAATAACCTCGTTTGAATTAGCCAAGACTGAGCTGCTGATACGCAATGTTTACGAAAGACTGATAAATACTAAACTAGCAAAATAAAGGTCAGTTTTAGGGAAGTTTGCAAACCACTAACGATGATCTTCCTTTTCTCTTTGCCTTCTTTTAAGAGTAGGTCAATGAAAGTTCCATTTGTTTAAAAATATACTGTTAGTAAACATAGTTCAGAATCAGGTCCTAAGTGGATGAAGAAAATAGCAGAAACTAGAGTAGTTTAGGAGGCAGGACTGACTGAAGCAATTAAGAAATAAACCCCTATCACTCCTTGGAGCTCTAGGTCAATACAGAAGGCTGTGTATCTAGGCCACTAGATCTGCAAGTTTGTATTTGATCGAGAAGTGAGAAACCTCTTGGGCGCAGTAATAACAGCTCTGAAGGTCCCTTCTTGCTTAAGGAAAGAGATGGCCTCAGGCAAAGCAAGAATCTTGCAATGAAAAACCCCACTGTCCATCAGACTTTGTGGGTAGCACCTCAAGGCACTAGGCAGTGTACCAGTGTACACAGGCTGCATCCCTTCTGCCCCAGAAGGGTTAATGTGAAATGTATTGCCAGCTTTTGATTAGCAGCAATTGGAGCTGGTTTATTATTTTAGTCAGAAAAAAAGCCTGAAAAATCCTGTGTGTTTTATCTTCCATTGCAGAAAACTAGAACAGCAGCAGCAAATAAACCTTGTACCAATTCAATTTGGAAATCACAAGTTCAGCAAAAATGAAGACACACAACAAATTATTGAAGTTACCGGGTTTGAAAAGACCTTTATAGGGAGACAAGGTGAACTAGAGGTGTAAATAAGTTTTTAAAATTGAATGAGCTTTCTAAGAAAGCTTTAAAACAGACAACTTACAAGGTGAGGATAAAACAAAGATTTAGAATGTCATTTCTAAATGACATGGGAATTCAAACCAGGGAACGAGGCTGCTCACCTCTGGGACAAATCCTCCAGCTCCCCAGGGAAAATGCTAGAGAGCAAGAAACTGAGAACTGTTCCAGCAGCAGTTAGACCATGGCCACACAAAATCCCCTCCCACAGCTGTGTCTATGAAGACACTGAAAGCCTGCGCCATCCTGCCTGATCAACAGGATGAAAAAACACATGAGGACCAGGACACACACACATAAGCTTCCTAAAACTAAAGTGCCCCAGGCAGGAAGGGGAATGCATAAGAGAGGTTGTGCAATATCTCCACAGCAAGAACACTGGTGTGATAAGGATGGCAAAGGTCATGTCTATGGTCTCTCCAGCCACAGACTCATGTAAAACAGGCCAACACTGTAGACCCATCACTTCTTCCTTTCCCCCTCATCTAGAAATTGTCCCAAAACACACGATATTTTGGTGATACCAATGAAGGTGACAGAGCTTATGAGCTTTTGGCTTGAGATCAAGCTACTGAAAAACTCAGACCTTCAGAGCTCCTTCCAAGACTGCCCTAATTACCTCTACTGCAAACACTGAACTACCAAAAAACCGCCTAAAGAACTCAGCTTTTGCAGTTTGTGAGCCTTCCCTTTCCTCCCCACTCATCCGTGCTGGCAGGTCGATTTTCTCCTCAATCTGGACTAAAAAAAATAAAAAAAAAGACATCAGTTTGTTTTTTTGAAAACCAAGAAAACCCAATGGGAGAATCAGGCAAGAAGAAAATTGCAGGCTTTTCAATCTCCTATTGTAGGGAAGTATGCTGGAAAGACATTCATAAAATGAAATGAATGTAAAGAGTACATCCAAGAGTGCAGATTAGTGAGGAACGCATGTGCTAGGATTTGCATAATTCCAGCTGGCTGGTGGAACATTTCATATTAACAATAATGCTAAAAATAACGTATTTTGAATATACTTGAATAGACTATGCTTAAGCGCTGCTGTTTTCTTCACAGTCAATGGGTGCTCTGTGAGAATCAAAGACAAATGCAGGGCAGGAAAATTCCACAAGTCAGGTGGTTGCAGACAGCATTGCAAACAGCTACAGCTATTGCAGTGAAAAATGCCAACATATATAATCAAAGAAGACAAAATTCCTCCACATTCTCATCAATAATCCGTTAGTGCCTGCAGGAATCCAGACATTAAGTTCTTGCTCAAGTGAAGTTCAGACCTGTTTGATAGTGGGTCTAATTAAGCATTGCAAGGCTGACAGACAGACTCCTGAAACCACATTGTCTTAAAAACTCACATGGTTTCAAGGGTCTTTACTTCAGTACCTCTAAGCTTTGAACTGCTAAAGAGATACTACATCTTTTTATGCTTTGAGTTTGCTCTCTGTCTCAGGCTCCTCTACCTCTAGCTCATAATTTTACTTCATGTCTTTTGATTTGGTGTTTTTCTAAAAGCCCGGCCCCTTCAATGATATGTTTATGTAAGGATTTCATTTTTTGCTTTAAAATAAAAACCCAGATGCTCTTAGCCTTCGTTATTGAAAAGAGAAGTTTTGAAAACATCACTAAGCTGAAGATAAAAAGATCAAAAAACAGAAGGCAAATAAAAAGAATGCACATTTTGTTTTAAAGCCCATATTTTTTTCAGCTAGCATCATGACGTTTTTGAAGTATAACATGATTTATAAAGGTTGGAACTGGAGAAAAAAAATACAAAGAAAATGCCTTTTCCTGCAAGCATGAAGGTACCTGTTTAACTGTACATACCAGGATGCTCAAAGAGTTAATGGAGTTATTTACATGCATAAGTGTCAATGTGTATGAATATTCACAGTATGTGACAAACATTAGTGGAAAACCCACTTTTTGCTGACTCAGGTTGGATAGCCAGTTTTATTCATTTTTATTTCTATGTATTAAAAGGGAATGTCAGCCTTGAGGATGTAACCATGGCTCAGCCAACAGACCATCCAAAACACAGATCAGAAGTGTTGGGTGTAAACATGCAGTATGAAGAAAAAAAACCTTAAATATCCACCAAGTTCTATAGTTACCAGATGCCTAAACTAATAAATAAAATGGGGTCAGTGGCCTGTGAATAGAAAATACCAATTACATAAAGCTAAAGTTTGGGTGATAAGGTGACAAAAAGAGGAAATTCTTGAACTGAGTATCTGGAAGACCACACCAGCAGCCTCCATTATACTCAGAAAGACCCAATTCGTAAGTCTGACTTACGAATGAACAGTAGATATGTGATTGACTCATTCATACCTCAGCTTTAACTTTTCAGTATGTCAGTAGCTTGATTTTCAGTCCGGGAGCACCTACAGCTCCACTGAAGTAGCAGGAGATATAAGAATTTAGCCTCTTTGAAAATTCAGCTAAAGGCACTTGGAGTTATGAACAAAACGCAGACTCAGTTGCATGCCTATTACTGTATGATCATTATGACTACTCAAAAATTAAGCACACAGTTGCACACACGGTCTTATTCACATGGGGGCAAGTTTCAAAGACACATCATGGGATGACAGGAATCCGACTCCCTATAAAAGCACATGCCTTTGAAAAACTTACCCTGGGCTCTGAACAGCTTTTCACAATGGATCACTTCTTGGATTGGTGGTAATAGAAATCGTTGCTTATATATCACTGGATAATAAGTCAAGATTATTGAAAAAATGTTGTTTTTTGCAAGAGGAGGGAAAGTTTGCACATTGCTCCTGGGAAACATATGTTGCAACGACAGGAACAGTGTAGGCCAAAGACCATACAAGAGTAAAAAAGAAATATAAGTCCTACACTGCTACAAGAGAGACAGCTCATTTTAATCCCCTATTAAATCCCTTGTTTGTTTACAGTGAAATCATGCCAGAGGGGGCAAAAAAATAAACTACCTTCCAGTTAAACTCATTCACAAAATTAACATAATTTTGAACAATCCCTTGTATGCTTTTGTTCCATTACAATTTAAAATTAACATAATCTAGCTTATTGATTTTCATACTCTTCAACATTTGCCTTTTTATACTAGACCTGACATTTAACTGTAGGGCATGTTAGGGGGTAAGGGGGGAAGGTAAGCACCTTGATTAATCTCAGTCAAGGGTTTCAGTCTCAATCTCACTTAGGATTCAGAGTATAATCATGCAATTAGCTTTTAAAATCACCCAAATGTATTTAAAATGTTTCCTTGGTTGAATCTGTTATGCTTTGATAGCATCATCACTCTATACCATAAAAGGCAAGGAAATATAATATGAAGGATAGCATTAATAAATAATCATTATAAACTACAACCACGCCCTGACATGCTCTTTTGATCTTTACCATGTAAAATGCATTTAGTCAACAGGTAAAACAAAGTTCCTTGGGATACACCATCTTCTGAAATGTTATGAAGGAATGGGAAAACAGTGATCCATAGGATAAAGCTGTGATTTCATGTGCAGTCTTAGTTCTGGTGAAGTCGGCAGGAATTTTGCTGCTGTTCGGGGAATTTTACCCTATCCAGAGACTGTTATCTAAATATTTTTTTTCTGAAGACAAAAAGTAACACATAGCTAGGTAGTTAGTTCTGAAAGAAGAGGATGAGAACTGGACAAAAAGCCTTAAAGCTCACATAGGATAACCAAGTGATACTACCCAGAGTCTGTGCAATGTATTTGCATGAGTAACTGTCCCAGAAATCTGTGGATCAGCCCGTACTTGCAGCTTCAGGAGTCCCTTTATTCCTCCATTCCTCAGCTAAGGGCAACTTTGGCCTCTTATTAGTGCAATTATTGTTAAGGATCAGTGGATTATTAAATCCATCAGTTTCAAGATGATTTACAGTAAGCCTGATCTCTAAGAGACAATTATGAAACTGGGACCTGGACACCTGAATGTTCTGTCTCCAAACTAGTTTCTCCCAGTGGATGAATGCTTGATGCCATGGTAGGTTTTGGTAACAAAAAGAATGCTAGATTCTTCACCATAAGCCCTGTAAAGGTTGATTCACAACCTAATACCATATTTTACAGAAATGCAGAATGTGACCAGCACATAATATCAATGGCTGACTTTTACCTGGAGAGCTTAAACAGGTAGTTTGACATCCTGGAGACCAGACTTTCAATTTGAAACCAGAATATAACCTAAGCTAAAAATACACTGGAACACTACCAGAATATTATCTGTCCACAGAACATTTGCAAAGAGGAGGGAGGAAACATTTTGGGAGCTGTCACTAACTAATTATTCATGATCTAAGGGGAAAAAAAGTGAAGACCCCATTTGAAGTGTACATGATATTTGGAACAGTTTCACAGGCAACCGATAAAGTTACATATTATCTAGTCTTCAAGATGTTAGCTTTTCCGCTCTGTACCTTTTAATTTTGCCAGAGTCTGGTTTTAGCCCAAAACGTTTCAGCAAAGTATTTATATTCAACTTAGTTACAGGATAGTTAGGAGTTTTGTATTTTCTGAGTTGCATGCAAAGGACAGGTGCTTATACATGCTAAGGTACAGTTACTTTTCTCATAGTGCTTATACCAAGACACAAGAGTGGAGAGAATTTTGCAGGCTTTTTCACAAAGAAGAAAACTGGGGGAAGAGTTGCAGTTATGCATTACAGTTCAGTCACTGAAGCTGGACTGGATCCATATCATTCGCTTACATCTTTGCAAGATCCAAGGCGTATCAGCTGCAATGCGCTATTCACAATGTCAAATATTCTAGACAGGCCAGAAATAAATCTGTCTATGAGCTATGACTAAGAAATCATCCATCAGCAACACAAAAGTAATCTCTGCTGTGTTCTAGTCCAAAGTCCAATTGAGAAGGTCTAACATATTGGCCAAGATTGGTTGCTTCTGAGGTTGGTTTTTTGCCATTTTTGCAGTCATCTCAGAAAGAAACAAGAAATTAGGCAGTGTGTTGGCTTGCCAAACCAATGACATTAAAAAAACTTTTAGCGCTGATTGGATTATTGTGTTTTCAAGGAAGGTGATAAATAAAAAGAAAAAATAAATTTTACATTACATATGTAATGGAAAGACTCTTTAGACACTCTTCATAACATGAGGCATATCAGCTATTTTTTCTCCAGGTTCTTCCTCTCTCATAAATCCTATCCAAAGAGGTGATATGCATCAAATTCTGAAGACCAGAAAGTCCTTATAAATTCATCACCTTATCTTCCCCTCAAGTTAAGGGATTCATTTGGTGGCAGACACAGGAAAAACATGATACACATAAAAACATTAAACCAGCATACTATGAGATGTTGATGATCCCTAATGCATCATCATCATAGGTAAGCATGCTATGGATACACTGCAGACCTTGGTCTTCATTGCAGAAGCTAGGTGACTTGCATACAGCCAGCATTGACCGGAGGCCATCGGTACCTAACCCATCTCAGAGCAGATCCTTGCGCCTGAGTGGTGACGTTCCGCGGTTTCAGTGAAGATACCCCAACATCCGCTAAACTGGAGGGAAGGAAAGCAACAAGCCAAGATCCTATTTCTTTTCTCACAATATGATGTGGCAGACCTTTAAAGCAGGGCAGAAATAACAGAAAGAGAGGAGCATAGAAAAATAATTTCAATTGATACATTGCCTTTCTGTCTATGGATGCAGTGCATGGCAATAGCAATTATTTTAAATGAGAACTTTGTTTTACTGAAATACTTACTGACACAGGGTTTTAAAACCCACGAGCATTCATCCCTCTGTCTAAAGGACTCCTGCACATAGGTCACAGTCAGAAACAGCTAGTTGTGAAGCCAGGAAAGGGCAAGGTATGCTAATTGTTGCTAATTTCGGTTTGTCCAGCATACTTTGGGTTCCCACCTCCTCCCCAAATCCTGTCTTTCTGAACACTCCAGACAAACAGAACATTCATTACTGTCGTCTCAATTTCTGTAAACAGCAAACTTCAATACAGGCCTAAATCTGCGGCCGCTGAAGCTGATGAGAGTACCTCTTTAACAGGATTAGCGCTGGTCACTGCTGCCGACACAGCCTTATAGCAAAGATCAGCCTGCCCTTACACCACTTCAAGTCAAATCCCAGTCCCTCCAATTCCTTGCCTTAGTAACAATCGCCAAGGAGAAAGGAAAGCACAAACTCTGGGCACTTCCTTCATCTTGGGATTTATTTTTTTTTTTTACAAAAGCAAAACAGCCAGCCCATGAACTTCCCTCTAGAACAGGGTGTACTCAACTCATACGCTCCAGTCTCGACAGCAAACAGCCCGTGGTGCTAGGCTTAATTGCTATCTGGCAGCTCTAACCACGCAAACTTCTCCAGCAGTTTTCAGATGCTGAAATCCCATAGCTCCCTGGAAACACATCAGAATCTATTCCCCGTGCCGTATTTTGGACACCCCTTGTCCTGAACGTTTTCCTATGCAGCTTACACGGGGTAACGATTGTCAGTCAACACAAACACCGGCTGGTTTGGCTGCAGCCCCACCCAGACTATACTGCAGGAAACTACGGTGTTCGGGACAGGATTCCCACCTAACTGACTTTATTTCAGTTAGGTCATGTAGCCTAGGCTAGCCTAGACCCATTATAATCAGTGAGGACACGGGCAGCTGAAGAGTCATTTAATTCCAACACAGGCTTCTAAATTAAGTTCAATGAATTTACCTCCTTAACTCCTTGACTGTAGAGGGAACCCAGTGAATTAGCTCAGGCTAGTTGCTTCCTTTTTTAGGTCTGGTTAAGCAGCAATTACATGACCTGAGCTCCATGCAACACTGTCAGCTCCCAGTGGGAACTTGATTCCAAATATATATTCCAAAAGATTTCAAATAGCTTCTTAGTGGCTCTCTGTTTACCCAAAACACCATATGTTCAGTAACTTCAAGCCAACCTCTAAGAAATCTAGCTGAGGTGTTCAAATGTCTTAATCTGTTCCTTTTAGAAACTGGAAAAATATGTTCTATGAGATAATATAGCACAGTCCATCTTTTCATATGACAGTCAGCAATACTCTGTTTTATGTTCAGACGTGCATAGAAAATTAGGTGTCTGAATTTTTCAATGTATGATATTTTTCAGTCTGATTTTTCATCAGGCTTTCAAATCTGGATGTAATTTTTACTTTTCAGCCAGCTGAACGCACAAATAATACTATAATTGATTTTGGCATTCAACAGAAAAAAATAGAGTCTCAGGTATTTGGGGGTTTTATTATCAAAACCCATTTTAGTTACAATTTTTTAAAACAGTAAAAATTAATATGCTAGAAACTATAGTGGCATGCTAAATCTTTCAGACACGAGAACAAATTAATGACTTACTGGGTGCAACTGTAATGCTGACAACTGCAAGCTAGACTTCTGTAATGTACTGGTAGCATGGTTAACAGCCTGCAACCAAAATGTCTTAGAATCTTTATGTGAACCATCAATTAATGCCTTTAAACTTACCTTGCTACTATACCATTAGATTTTATTTTTTTTCCCTTGCCAAAGTTTATATTATTTTCTTGAGCAAATTCTACATTAACACAAAATCTTGTCCTGGGGTTGTTTGAAGAAACAGATGTCTATAAAAAAGAAATGAACATCAAACTTAGTAGGCATTCACACAGGGTAAAATAGATTTACCTTGCATGTTGAGATGCTGGAAGGGTGAAGTATCTGAAAGCGTAATTAAAAATAAAAATACTGTAAAAAGCCCTGCATCCCTTTACCCTAGCATAGGGTAGTTGCCGAATCCATAAAGTCTATGAACAAGGTATCAGCATAAGCTCACCGAGACATCTGATACTTTTCTTCAGTGCTGGAGACAAGCATGGACAACCTAGACCCTCACTCTGACCTGTTTCTGGCCATTCTTGTCTCTACTAATTCCCACCTGATGAAACAGTCTACAAAACCAGGCAGCTCTGGGGCCACCCCTGGTATGAGACATGATCAAAGCCAGTCTAAAGTCATTTTTTCTCCCTGCAGAAACCCATGCCAGGACCTTGTATTTTTGAAATCTCTACTATAACATTTCATGTCCAATCCATAAGACACTACTGCTTACAGAAAGTAGTTATAAAATACTATCCCATAAACTCTGAAAACTATTCAGGGACTATAAAATCACCACAGCAACTCCATTTTGTGCTACTCACCAAAAATAAGGGGGGGGGGGAGCAATAGAAATTCAAACTTCTTGCAGGAAGGACAGTGAATATGTATTTATTTGATGGTAATTAACTCCACCTCCTTGTTACCTTCAAATCTTTTAAGGTGTCACTCTAAGTGATAATTACTGAAAAGTAAATTTTAGCCATTTATAAAAGGCAGAAAATTTAATCTGAGTAAGAAAGCTGCTTTTCTTAAAACAAGATATTCAAAAAGTCTTACAATAAGTACATCCTGGCAGAAATAACTGCATTTAAGACCTAAGGACTCTACTTTGGTTTTATGTTTATAGGGTAATACCCTATTCCCCCAAAAGCCAATGGAAATTTTGACGTCCATTTCCATGGTGGCAGAATTTCACTCACTGAGTTCAGTGAAATTTATTAGATCTTAATATTCAATGCAGAGGAAAATCCTGTTCAGGTTTTGTGCTATTCTAGAATCATAGTTTCTGCATGGCTAAAGCAAGAAAGTTGGTAACCTCAGATCTTTTTGAAACTGTACAGAAATGACCCAATTTCCCACATTCTTTTGAATACTAAATCTTTGAAGCCTGTGATGTCGGGAGGAACTGTTATGTTGCACTTTGAGTTTCACTCAGTATTCTGAGTGCAGTCTTTGTAAGTCTGCAAGGATTTACATTCATTGTCTCTCCAGAGTCACTTGCAAAATGATTTCTAAAAATTTTCTCTTTCAACTACTATTAGATGCTGTCTAATACAGGAACAGGAATTCCTGGCCCAAGGGCCAGACACAATCTGCAATTTAATTTCAGGCAGACTGCAGCCAAATGAGTTTGCATGTGTATTTATTATTGGATGAAAAACAAAAGCACTTATTAACATGTGACTTGCCAAATGCCTCTGAGAGACCTAGCTGGTCCTTCTCAAGGAAAGGTGCTCTGCTCCAGGGCTAATAAATTGCGACTCAACATTACAGCGAGGAGGCAAGCAAGAGAGAAATACAATATTGCAGAATATTATGCAATACATAAATGCAGCATTCCAATGTGATTGTCAAATAGGTTTGCCACGCTGGTACAAAGGGCACCATTAGCAGAGAGAGAGGCTACTCAGTACTGGCAGCTTCACTTTAGTCAGTGGCAAAGATGGGGAAGGAGGGGGAGAGAGGGAAGAAATTACTCTAACTTGAGCTTCAGAGTTGAAGGTTTGGGGACTGGCAGGAAAACAAACAAAAAACCCCAAGTATCCTTCTGTTTTCAAACTGAGCATTTGATATAGAAATTGAGGAGGAGACAACATTAATATAAGACTCCACAATGTCATTTCTACAAAGATCCTTGTTAAGCAGAACTGTACTTTGATATCAAGCAACATCAAAAGTGAATGCAATAGATTCAGTGGGGAAAAAATGTCCAGAACTGTAGGAAGTTGCTCACATCCTACTGTTACTTGATCTGAACCATCCTATATCCATCTAGGTTATTGCTGTTTCCTGATGTCACTGATAAATGACTGCTCATGCAGTAAGAGCCACTGTCACGGAACAGCTGTGCTCTAGTGGACATGTTAAATAAAGCTCCATGGGTTGGGAGGTGGGGAGGGAGGGAGGGGTGAAGAAAAGAGGTGGGGGTGCAAAAGAGAGAGGAAAATGTAATGGGTTTACATCGTCACCCTTCATAAATCTTGATCATGCCTTCAACAAGATCTAGAAAAATCACAATTTCACTTCAGGACAGGGATGTTCATTACCCAATTTCAAACTGTATGAAAAATTACTGTGGGAAAATAATTCACAATTGATTTATGGCGAAATTGAGGGAACTGGAAGTGCCATGGCCAATCTGCTGCCTTCAAAACATCTTCCAATCTTGCATCCACACTAAAAGCTTTGCACAAAGCTGCTTCTATCATTTGAGTACCCAAACACAAGGCGTTAACTCAGCACATCCCATTAATCATTCTAGCCACCTAGAAATGAAAGCTGCAATAAAATGGAGAAAGGGGAAAAATGAATAATTTAGTAATTGATCTCTATCTGGAAAAATATACCATTCCAAAATAAACACTTCTCTCTTTACAAGCCTGAGAGAGTCCTTAACAATATTTATATTTAAAAATCTAACCAATTTATTCATGTTTCTTTAAGGAAAAAAAAGAAAAATCTTTCTGTCAGAGGGAAGACTCAGGCTTCAGAATTTTCATTCATCTTATTTTTAAAAAACACCTAATTTCTTGAGAGCTGTTCAGAGCAAGCTAAACAGAGGGAAGGCTCTGTATGACAGATCTTTTCTGAGATCAGCTGTTCAATGTCTCCATATACTTCAAATCAATACAAAGGGCACATGGATGTTTAGATTAATATCTGTATTCCAAGAAGTGCAAAAATATCTAAGGCCATGCATTAACGTCCTGCTCTCCAGCAAGTTTATCAACAGGCACATTACTTTAGAGCTGCATCATGCCTCTAAGAAAATTTAACTCATGCACTGCCATGGCATGAGGAATATGTGAACCCAGAGGCAGCAGCAGAATGTGAGGGGAAGGGGAAGGGGAGGGGAGGGAAGATGATAACTCCGCTTCGAGGAACTATCTCTCAAAGCAGCAGCCATCGTTCTGACACTGTGAAGGGAACTAGGACTCACTGGGGAAAAAGCCGTCTGTGTACAACCCTGAAAGAAGGAGGTAATGAGTCACTGAAAATAAAAAAAAAAAACTGTTATTTTTATTTGCATCCTACTGAGCAATCCCCTATCATGTTTCGCTATAAATTTATTTATAAATGCATACAAACACTCTCCTCACATGTTTCATATATACCTCAGTCAGTGGCTTTAGGCCAGCTAATCAGGCAATTAAATGCACTGTTTTTTTCCAAAGTACAGAAACTAAAATCATGAGGTATCGCATATTAGAAAAGACATTTTAAAGTTGCACAGTAGCTGAATGACACTGTAGCAGCACAAGCACTAGGCATCTCTATCAAAGGCTTTTTTTTTTTTGTAAATGAGCACAGTACACTGAATTATTAACTCCTCTTACAGAATGTAAACAGGATTTCAGAAGAGGCATGAATCAGGAAAAAATCAAGTAACAGTTTGAAAATTGGAGCATGAAGTAACTAAGTAACAATCCCTCTGAAGAGGCACATCTGTCAGAAGTCAGGCTTTTGCAGGACTGCGGCTCTCACCTATCCTTTCCCGCTCTTAAAATCCTGAAGTTGAGTTTACGACATGAAGCCTGATCTGTTAGTATCACCTCCCCAGTTAGTCATAATCAGGATCTTTCTGAACAACTATGAAGTTTCATCCTGTGCCCCTGTGGGCCTACGCTATGGGATGAGAAGAGAGAAAGTTCCTGACCTCTCGTCTCCAACATAATGAGCAGCCTCCATACTTGCACCATTTCTCCTCTTCTCAGTCTTCTAAGGCTAAATTTCTGGTGCTTTTTCTGAGGAGTTTTCCCAGGCTCTTGAATGTTCTTGTCACCCTTTTCCCAATCTCCCCATTTCAGTCACATCCTTTTTGAGCTCGGAAGGCCAAAACTGCACACTGTGTTCTAGCTGAGACCACAGGCACAGCTTTATACAAAAGCCTGTATAATGTCCTCCCAGTTACTCAATTTCTTGGTAGTCTTGAATGATATGCAACCTAATATCACAGCTGGTTTTTGACTGTGGTTGTAATTTGAGCAAGTGTTCCCGCAGATCTCTCATACTCGGCTCTTCTGGATCCGGCAGGACTGACTGCTCTCACTCGGTCTTACTTTCTTAATTCACTGCTGATCCTTACCCAGCACTGTTCTGCCCACTTGGTGGAAACCTTTAACAAATCTCTGAAGGTATCCATAGTTCTTACTGCTCCTAAACAGGCTACGTAAGTATTTCCACTACAGATACTGCTACCTTGACTCCAGCCCTCTCTCAATACCAGCAATAAATGGGTTAACAGCAGGAATCTGTTAATTCACAGATGTCCAAAGCCCAACTGTGGTCTCTTTCTACCCCAGCAGATTAGCCTAGCCCTCTGCTTTTCCTCTCCTTCCCACCTTTCAGCCACAACAGTATTTTGCCTGTCATTCCACAACACTGGATTTTCTGTAATCTTTTGTCATGAGCATTGTCAAAGATCTGTCACTCATAGCATTTTGTTTTCCATTACTCATGACTTCTCCAGCTCATTCTCCGTGCTAGCTGATCACTGAAACATCAGCTCTCATTGCAAGAAAAAATGCTGGTGGACTACATCATCCCATAATCTCTCTGGTACTTTACTATTGTTTTAAATGAGGATTTCAAGTTGGTTGCCAAGTCCAGATGTAAAATGTTACTTAAATATATCACTGAATTAACTAACTACGCCTGTAACTGATTCCCAGCCGAAGCTCTGTTTTCAGCCTCAGACCACTGCTAAACCCAGCCACAAATCAAAGTCCTCTGGCATATGGGACCAATGGGTCTAGCAGAAGTTTGCTGCTGGAGCACTCTGCAGCGCATGCTCGAGTCACAGCCATTAGCCAAACCATTTCTACTCGGAGGGCTTTGCTAGCTCAAATATTGCCCTGCTCTCCTTTGCAGATTTCCATGCACCTGTGCAGATTCACTGGTGTTTCAGTATTACTTTGGGGATCCCAAACCTGCTCTGCTATTCTCAAAGTCCTTCAAGGGCTTCTCTTGACTCAAAGCCCTCCAGAATTTGAATTCCCAGCTTCAAAGGCCCAGCTCCCATGCAGGAATTCAAGATTGTAATACGGGATGGGAATTGGCAAACCAGGAAGGACAGGAAAAATGAGCAGAACACGGTGTCTTCCATGATCTCTGCTGCATCAAGGAGGCAGTTCTGTCAAGGAGTTTTATTTAATCCTTCTACTCTGAGGAAATGTCACCTGGATGCTGTGTACTTTTGAGGATGAATGCTAGGAAAAAGCAAGCCAGAAGAATCCCACTGACTCAACCAGGATTTTGGAAGAAGGAAAGAGAGAAAAAGAAAATCTAGCATGCCTGAAATGGTCCAACTTCACTTCCATCATCTTAGATAAGAGAGTTAGAGACTACTGAAACCATACCAGAGGCCAATATGACAGCAGGGTTATTGTAAATGATAGCCATAATAAAAAATGCAATAAAATTACAAGGGTGCACTGGTGTTATTACACCTTAGAAATTAAATTCCAGCACTGAAAAAAATCACTGGCATAGACATACTCTGAAGTCTTTCCGAGAGCCCTCACAATGACAGCATTGCTTCCTCAGGGCTCAGTCCTTCTTTGCCTGAAACTGGACTCTGCCTCCTTTCCAGTTTCAGCGGCCGCAGGACTAGGACCTTCGCATCTTTGCCCAATGTAAGCATTCATACACCGTCAATGGCAGGAACTGCAGCTGCACTCCCCTGGATCCCTGTCCTGCACCTTCTTTATTCAGGAGTTTCCAACGTTTTCAAATGTCTCATTCTTGAACCACACACCAACACATTGATTGCAACGCAGCTCAAAAGTAAGCACTTTTTGTTTATTTACTCCAATGTATACAGCACACAGAGAAAAAGGACAAGAACAACAACAAACCCTATGTGTGTGCTTCCCCCTCTCCATCACAGCTGCATTTCATCATGTCACCCACCCTAGAGTCACCGTCTCTGGCTTGGGAACGTAGCTCTGCTCCCAGCATGCTCCCCATTTGCCTGTCAGTTCAGCATCATGAGTGCTGAGTAACCCTCCTTCTTCCTTACAGCAGCATCTTTAAGGCTTTAATATTCTGTTTGAGGCTGTGGGAGGAGTAAGCAATTTTCTGTCTGGCTTATTAGTTAGGTAAGGAATACCGCCCAATAAATACATTCTGTAGTATTTCCTTTAGTCCTCTTATCCATACAATTGTTCTGCCTTTTTTTTTTTTTTTTAAAGACTTTTTTGTTTAACTTTATGTATTCAGGCAAGTGGCTACAATGCAAATAACCTGAGAGCCAGCATTATTTATAACGTTACTGCACATAACACCCTCATTCTCCCCACCACCCTTTTACTCTATAAAAATATACAAGAGTAAACAGGCACTCCATAAAAAGAAACCCTGGCATCCAGTGTTAAAACTGAACAGCTAAGAACTTAGCAGCAGCAAATATAACCTCACCTCCTTGTGAATAATGCTTTGCTATTTAGTCTGGTTACAAGATGACGCACTGTACTGCAAATACTATGCTGTGGTATCAGCTTTTCTCTACAGTCTTCAATACAAGGCTAGAAGATTATGTATGTGGAGGCCAAACAACCCATTTGAAGGACTGAAAGAAAGCAAATATGTTTGTAAATTGACAGTGTTATTAAAAAAAAATACACAAATCCAAATGAAAATGCTGAAGCACAAGATTCATCACATTCACAGCGTAATGTGAAAAAAATGATATATATTTCAAAAGGCAGGATGTCACTGCACATGAAAGAAAAGAGAGGAAAAAAAAGCAATTACTTTAGCTGAACACTTTTGCCCAACTTTCTGCCCAGACCCTGTGAGTGGAGAAGGTTCACATCAGTTGTCTTCACAGTTTCTTTGGAGATACTGACAAAGGGGTGAGTTTGACTTAAAATAGAAACATTGAATACTCAAGTCTCCTGCTCACCACAGATGAGGCATATCCCTAGTTAACACCATGGGCTTCATCTTTGTGGAGACTTAGAATATTTTCAGAGCGCTTGGCCAAACGTCCCAACAACCCTGCCACCGGGCTGAGAAGTGAAGAGGCACCCATCTGCGTGTTTTGTGTTGTCTCATGAAGAAAATCTTTAGAAGAATTTTACAGGGAAGCTTTTAGAGAAAATAAAAATATTTATTTTTTTTGTCTACTGAGGATTTCCGGGTTCACACTGACATTTGACTGAGCGGTTACTTAGCATGCTGTACATCATATTTCACTTACAAAAACAGTGGATACAGTAAAGTTCCGTTTTTCTCCAGAAGATGACAATAGGGTGTATTTTTCACAGAAAGTTACATTTTCAAGGTTTTTTGTTGGGTTTTTTGTTGTTTTTTTTAAAGGCTCAAATGAGAGAAAATATGTTTGGAAGGAAGGATCTATGGTGAGAGTGACACTGAGTATGGAAGTACAAAATGTGTTTCTATGTTACATTAAATATCCTACCATGGTCAAACAGATACACACAATAACATTTATATGTGCAAAGGATCCACAACCATAGGTCTGCCACCACCTCTAGAATTCCCTTCAGCAGCAGATTTCATAGTCATTGACAGGCGCCTGTAAGACAGAAGAAAAAAGAAAAAGTGTTAGCAGAGACACTTCTCCCATCCGAAGCCTGCTGCTCAACAGAATTTGCAAAAGTCTTCAATGTATATCAAGGATGACTAATTAATCTTCCTATCCAGCGCTGCTCTATGATCAGCAGATGAATGAGATCTGATTTATCTGTGACCTAGGTGTACAGCAGGGGCAGCAGCGCTATCCATGAAGACACCCATCAGTACCCAAACCTATAAGATCGATAAGTGAAGCAGCATCACACTTGTCACTCATATTCAGCGAGGCCATCCTCCATTTGGTGCACAAAGTGGGTGTTTCTACCCACCTATGCAGAGGTACTGAAAGGACGTAGCATTACATTTTGGGATTATGTTACTCATGTTGTTAACGGCACGCTGGAGAAAGGTAAGACAGCTATCGTGCATTTGTAATACACCACCTAGCTCCAAAAGGAGCAGTAAAACGTTTTAAACTGACACAACAGCAAAAACAATTAAGGAAACTCCTTTAGTTCAGAGCTACCTGGGGCAAGCACATGAACTGGCATACAAGCTGCCTGGAGGCCCTGGAGAGCAGCTGCTGAATTAGCAAGGACTGGAACAACTAATTGGTGATTGTTTATCAAATAATACACTAGCAATTCCACTGTACTCTAAGGGGGAGGGAAGAATAAAGCTATTTCAGGTGCCACCACTGTGAACTTAGCATATTGCTGAAATACATAAGACATATTCTTCAACTCTTTTAAGTGTCCATATGCAGACTAGACAGAGGCTGGCAGGAGGCACATTTATAAGTACATTTATTTCAAGTGCCTCTGCTACTTCAAAGGACTTAAACATAAACAGTTGTCTAAAAAATATATAGATGTGTATTGGAGAGGAGAAGGAGGAGAATTTATCACTTTTGAGGTGGGAGGAAGGGATAGGGATGGCAAATACAGTGCTAATTAATATAAAGCTTTCTCCTTCCTTGCTGCCCCCTTGTCCCCAAACACAAAATCAAAAGCATACTCTGCTCCGCTCTCCCAATACACTTGGCATGTACCTCCTGCCTCCCCCACTCTCTCTCCCTCTCTCCCCCTCCCTGGCCCTCCATAAAGGGGCATGAAATGAGAAATTTTAGCAAGGTTTCTTTACAGAAGAGAGGCTTGGCTTCGAGCCCAGTATACAGATGTGGGAGGGAGTCTTCAAAGAGAGACTTCCTCAGTGCTGTCCAAGAACGTGGTACTTCTCACGGTCTGGAAGCAAGGCTTCCTGGGACTCACTGTCTCAAGCCCCACCAGTACTACACAGTCCCTCAAAGACAATAAATGCCCAAGGAGGAAAAAATATCTGCATGATGTTGTCTTCAATTTTTCTCAGCTTGAACTTTAGGCAAAAAGTGACCGCATGTTGACGGGGATGGTTAAAAAAACCAAAAACAATCAAGAACAAATCTCAAAAAAACTTCTGGCATCCCAGGATTTGGTATTTCTTTTTTACATACCACATCCAGTCGTATGAATTAGCCAATTTATACTGAGGACTATTCTTAACACAGCATCAGAATTAATCATAATCTTTCTACTTTTTGGATAAGAAACTTGCCTATCTGGAAAATGGTGGGGAGTGGGTTCTGCAGTAACAATGTTGTCAGCTGCTGCTGGGTACCTATGTCTTTAGCTTCAGATAGATTATTTCTTTTCAGCAAGTCCTTGTAGATTCTTGTAATGGTTTATTGGTATAGTTATACAAGCGCAGACAATTTAGCAAAAAAGCCTTTTGCAGGAACAGTTTTACAACATTTCCATGAACAAATTAAGTTGCCCAAGAAAAAAAATCCTTTTCTTTCCCCTGGTGTAACTTCATATATACTAGGGCTTTTGCTAGCATAGCAATGATGACAACAATATAATAAATCCCTTCCTGACACAGCTGTGCCAGCAAGACTAAAGCCTTCATCTCAATGAGATTGAACTACTTCATATTTCAGCAACATTTATATTACAAGCTTTTCCCCTCACAGCACAGTGTATCCTCCCCAGTTGCCTGGCTTTGTGTTGTTTCCTGCCCACAGCCTGGTAACCGTGGGTCTGCTAGGCAGTCTTTACAGTATCAAGTATGCAACTGTATGCTCACTAAGACCATTTAAAAGGTGTTTATTACATATAGTTTAAAAAATTTTTCTCTCCATCATGCAGACAGATGTTCCACAATTTCTGATGGGCCCTCAGCCCCAGCTTACAGCCAGCTCTAACCAATTCCTTGGTATTGTGGTAGTAAACACTGTCCCACATGGTTGCAATGTATGTTTGCTTTAGTTATGTCTTTCCCTCCTGTTTTAAAATGTACAACATAAATCAAATGCATCTAGTTTCCACAGCTGTACTTCCACTTCGAACATATCAGGAGGTAAACAAAACAGACAGCTCTTAACTGACTCTCTTCTGTAATTAAGAGGGAATTTCTTACCATGCCCAATGAAATCCAGAATGTTTCAGTGCAGATGCCTAAAAAAGAGAAAAGAGTCTTTAAAAGACAATCTTTTGCTCAATGAAAGTTTAACTCTGAAAAACTATTGCCAGCATAATTCTATAGGTTGAGTTAAATAAATAAATACTTATCTGATTAATTGTTGCCTGGAATCCATTTGTGCTTGTATCTCTTGAGTTAGAGGCCATATTAAAAAATGTGCACAGGAGATTTGAAATATGAGGACAACCTAAAGCTTGATTCTAAGAAGGCTCAATGCACCAGTACTTCCCCATGGCGTGGGTGAGACAGGTTTAATCATCAGGTGTGACAGAGAGCAGTCTGTTGCAATCCAACATTATTTGGAGAGCCAACTAGAAAGCAACGTATTTAGCACATACACTGCACACATTACAATACCCTCAAAGAAAAGGAAATCATGTGTTTCAATATGTAGATTTTATTCATGTCAGCTGCATTTCAGTCTCTCTGAAAAGATTATAGTCAGATGTCAACATCACTGTTATTCACATGTGGGTGATATACTAACATACTCTGTATAACTATTAAGACAAAAAGACCCTCCAAAAGTATTAAAAGATCCTTGCAAATCAGGATTTCACCCAATATACATTTTTGTTCATCTCAGCCTTTTCTTTTTCTAAATTTTTCTGCCTCTTTCTTCTGCAAGGACACTCACATAAATCCTTCCACAAAAGCTCAAATGGGTTTTTAGGGGCAGGAGCTTCTTTTGTCATGTGTTTAAACAACACCCTGGAACAAGGTAGGTGTAATTACATGGGAATAGTCAGATAGGATTGGCTCAGAGACTGAGGAAGTCAAGCATTCTATCAAGCTCACAACTTACACTTTTTCCTCCTCAGGCAAGTGCAAACCGCAGCACACCCCTCAGATCCAGCCTCCCAACCCCTGGGCCTCCCCAGCCCTTGGCAATCTCTAACAAGGCGATTCCCTGAACCAAAACTGCATTTCTGCGGACAACAGCCCCTGGAAGAGTTTTCTTTAAGTGGTATGTCCAAACGCCACTGTCAGCATGGGAACTTTTGGCATCTACAATATCCCACGGCAAGTTGACAGCTATAGGAAGTCCTTTTTGGTAGTTTTAAAATTGTCACCTAACCATTCACTTGAGGCTGCTTGGCTTCCACAGTATGGGAGAGTGAATAGTCATTTTCTATTTGCTTTCTCCATGCCACTTGAGAGTCGACAGACCTTTGTTTTCCTCCTGCTCAGAGAGAAGGTTGAAAAATCCCAAGTGTTCAGTGGTTTTCCATATGGGAGTCACTCCACATCTTTTATCAGTATTTCCCCTACCTCCTCCCCTTCTCTTGCATCCTTTCTCAAATGAGGGAGCAAGGATGCAATATTCAAGTGTGCCATGCATTTATACTACACTATAAAGATCTTCCTTTTCGTTCACTATTCCTTTACCAATAATTCCTAGTATTCAGGGTGGTTTTTTCTTTTCTCATTCCTACTGCACATTCAGCAGGCTTTTTCATACAATTATTATAACCCAAGGTTTATTCCCGAGAGATAATTTAGATTCCATTGCTGTGTATTTTGATTTAGAATTGTTTCTCCTCCTCTGCACTATTTTATATTTATCAACATTGAATTTCAACTGCCAGATTGCCCTTCAGTCACTCTGTGGTCCTCTAGTACATCCTCACCTCAGCTATACTGCCTGACTTAGTATCATCACAAGGATTTGTTGTCTTATTCTCCATCTCGTTCAGGACTATGCTGAAGAGCACCAGACTCACTAGAGAGACATCACTGGTTGCTCCATCCCTTTTCTAAAAGCAAGCCACTTTTTCCCTGACCTTTATTTCCTAAACTGAAATTATTATTAATCCATGTAAGGACCTTGCCCCCTATCCCATGGCAGCTCGATTTCATAAAAAGTTTTTGAAGAGGCATACATTTAAAAAAACCCCAAAACTTTAGAAAATTGTTTATTTTATTATAACAAAAGCACAAACATTCTGATGCTCAAAAAATCTCTGCTACTGTCCAATCCTTCTTTAAAGCAACTCTTACCCTTCACATACCAGGCTTTTAGGTTCTTCTCAAAGTAACAGCACATTATCTACCCCCTGGAACAACTTCTGCCAAACCACAGGAGCTATCCCCTCTGTGGGGAACGTGTTCCTTGCCTTTGAAGACAGCTTTTCTTACCATGCTTTCTTTAATCACAGTGAACTGCTAAATTGGAGGGCACCTTCCAGTCCATTGGGATTACCAGCAGTTATGGGCTGCAAATGCCCCATTACTTCCAGGGCCATTAAGCCAAGGTATGTAGTAGGAGACACCAGTTCTGCAGATCTGTCCTGTAGAGTCCATCTGGAAAGACTTTTTTCCTGTTCTCATTTTAGAAAAGCTGTAGCTCTTCTCTCCCATTCTCAGCCTTCTTGTACACATGCAGAGGTTGAACAATGGTGCATGTTCTTAATTGACTGAGCTATATTTTCAATGACATGTTTACACAAACCCTCTGGTTTTGCATGTCATTCAAGCAACGTAATGCCACATATGGTTTCCCAGTGTTCAAGAGCAGCTCAAAAGTCCCAATTTAGACTCTGAGGCCCACCAAATAAAACGGAATGTGACGCATTTGTTCCCAGATCTAGCTCAGCAAATGTAGGCTAGAGAAAAACATCAACCCTCGTTACTTCATATTACAGTCGATGAGTAAGTATAATCTTCCAAATAAAAACAATTGGCTTGAATATAATGCCAATAACCCTTCAGGGACTAGAGCTGGTGAGTACCACTGAGAATAATAAAGGAGGCAATTCTTACTGCATGCATGCACTTTAACTACAGAAACCCAATATGAGAATTTTAATTCAATTTGGATAAAGCTGGCTAGCCTGAATCAGCAAACAAAATGCACAGGTATGGCAAAGTACAAAACCAAAAGAACTGCAAATTTCAGACAGCAATCCAGCCTCAGCCAAGCACAACTCCAGGATTGCCAGTACAACCAATGGGGCTATGACTGTGCTACTGCCTGGAGCTTCTTTAGGAACAGGACCTCAACCATGTTCAGCACGGGCCCCTGGCACACACCAGCCCTGACGTGGTTGTACGGTCCTCGCAGTGCAGTGCTGTGGATGGAAAGGTGTCTGCTCAGGCCCTGCATGGCCCTTTACCAAGGCACTGCACCAAAAGCAGTAAATGATTCCTCCTAAACAACAGAGTCAAAAAAGTAACACTTCAAGAAAACAGGTATTGGTAAGATTCTGATTCTGCCTTCTCCAGCAGAGCTCTGCCCACTGCAGCCTTACAGCACAGAAGTAGCTGGTCCTTTCTCTTCCTGAGAGACTACTCCAGTGACCAGTCAACACCAGTGTTAAAGGATGCACTTATTCATTACACACACCCTCTCTAGATTTCCCCAGGGCACCTAGCAGAAACCCCAATCTTCCCTTTTCAAGGACATAAACTCTGTGAGAAGAGAGTAGTCGACCCCCTGCCAGCCTGGCCAGGACTGCACCTCCTGCAGCACACATGGCTTCCCTAGGATGTAGTGCAGCAGGTAGCAGGGAGTGGATTCAGCCCAGCTCGTTCACTGTTTAAAAATTAATGGCAAATGCAGCCTCTCTAGCTGCAGATAAGTCACCCTGGAGACCTCTGAAAACTAATGTCAGCCCTCCAACTCCGTTCCTATTACAGTGTTAATCTTAGAGGTTCATCCACACACCGGTAAATGCTTAAAGTGGCCTGTTAGGTCTACCAAAGGACTGATTTTCACTCAGATCACATACACAGGAAGGTAAATGCAACATACCAATACACACATTCCACTATCAAAGAACAACTCAGAAGTGTGAAATTTTTAATATCACATACTTATTTACTGACGCCTGCCTTAGTAGGCATATATAACCTAATACTGTATTTTACTGATATTGCAGATGGTATAACCAATCTCCTAAACTCTCTACACTCTCAAAGGATTAGTATGATGTGTAGAGCAGTTTTAGCTTACAAAGCACTACTTTAGTGTGTAGGTTTATTGATTTAACTTAGAAATTCTGCTATATAGTGTAGTTTTACTGATTTACCTTTCACAGTAGCATAAGAATATCTTTTCTCCCCTAAAAACTTTGACACACTTCATTATCCAATACAAAATATTGCTCCTGGTAGGATTTCAGGGGAGGCACTCAGTAATCAAAATTACGGACCTTTTGAAAAATTCTCTGTTGCAGGGTTCCTCCCTTCTTACTCATGTCTTTTTTACCAAATAAAACTAGCATACCCTTTCCAGAAAATTCTCAAAGAAGCACCCACAGTTACATATATCAGCATAACCCCTCCCCTCTTCCAGCCTCAAGCCTTTGAGTCAGATCTGGTTAGATATAGGGCAGATACTGACACAGAGGGAAGAGTTTTCTCCCCACCTGGAATACTTCCCAAACGTGTTGATAAATTTTCCTTCTTCTCAGCCATAGTAGTCATTTAAGCCTCTAGTCTCCTCTCATCTTGAATGCTGCAGGAATCTCCCATGTGCCATCCCAGTTCCAGCACATATGGAAAGCTGCAGCTGAATACTGCACACAAATGACAGCAGTAAGATAATCCTGTGACATTGCTAAAAGCTTATTTTGAAAATGCATTTTAAAGACAAGACCAAACCCCAGAATCACTGCCAATGACAGCTTTTCTTCATAATCAACTGTCTCTGCAGCCATGCAACTCTTAACTCCTACCTTCTGCCCTGCACCACTCCTGTTTCCTCACTGTTCATGCAAGCATATTATCTCCTGTTAACTATTCTATAGGTTTAAATGCTCCTTTATTCTGCTGTGTTAATCAGTTGTCCCGTCCCCTCTGGCCTCTATTTTTAATTTCTCTCCTATTAAATGTGATAGGGAAAGAACTTAAATTTTACCTTGTGATGACTTTATGTGGCACAAGCCATGATCAAAAAGAAGTCTAATGTCAATAGCTATACTTTCCCCCCTTTTTTCTTTACATATGTAGTTACATAGAAGTTAAATCTATCAAAAAGCACTGTATCTCGAAGTATACCAACTCACCATATTTTTGTACATTCAATGAATTATAGTCTTTAACTGTTTTAATCCATAACCTACATATGAGCCCATTGCCAATAGCCAGCGATATGACACCATGAGACTGTAGTAAGGGCTTAGACTTGCGTATCAGTTGTTGCACATCTGTTGATTCACATCAACCGGCCACAAGTATTTTTTTTGGCCTGTGGCAAATGCAGGATAATTCACATTAGCTTAAAAAAAAAAAAGAGTTTTGCCCCAAGGAAAGAATGCCATATGGTTCTATCCCACTCCAACACTACAAGGAAAGAGTCAGTAACAAGTATAAGAATTACACAAAGGAATTACTTCAGTCTCAGGTATTTTGCTTTGTTTTACAGTGTTTCCACACCTTCATACTTTGAGATAATATTATCATAGTATCTGGACACTCCCAAACTCTCAATGTGCTAAAAAATATATTTAAGTTTATATCTAACCCCCTATTCTGCTAAGGTAAATAAAGCAGTGATTTCAAAAGGTACACAGATCACAGACAAACTGGTCTAGCGACCAAAACCTCCTCTCTCACACAGTGATAAATTGTGCCATTCCAGCAGCTATTTAGACCTCACTGCCTGAACTCACACTGACCCGAAACATACCCATTCCTTCATTACCCCAAGCTTTGTGCCACATGCAGCATCAAACAACTTATCTTCTTCCTGCTTAAAACACCTCCAGCAATAGTTCTCTTTACAAAGAAAGGAAAAAAAAAAAAAAAAAAAGGCAGATTATTTAAAATGGACTGATGTTTATAAAGTTAAAACAAAACAGAATGGCACATCCAACTCTGTTCTGTATTTTTCAGCAGCACAACATCCTGCGGTGGCCTCAGCCAGCTGGGCTCTGTGACCCTCTGAGCGCTCCCTTGAGTGTCCTCCCATTTTATCAAGCAATGAACTCTCTGGCCCCAAAGCCAGCAAGAAGTTTGTCACTGACTTCAGCTGCGAACAGGAACTGGCTCAATCATAAGAAACATTGAGCTAAATAAAGCCGCAAGAAAAGGCACAGGCGGGAGGTGGGGTGTGTCAGCTTGTAGTACCATGGGGCACAGCTCTGCTTGTTACCAAGGTTACTTGATACTTCCCCACATAAAATTTCATTTTCCGTTGCCAATAACTCCGCAAAACTTTGACTCCCCTGGAGTGGGAATCTGGAGTGGAAATGCATTGAGTATGTGCTGCAGCCTGATTTGGAGTGGAGGAAAAGGTTTCTAGACATAATATCGTAGGCAGTTTTGAGAAAGAGGTTACAGGGAAAGGTGTGGAGGGGAAAAGCTCTTTTCCAGGAAAGGCTCCCCACTATCTCCCTGCTTTGGGTCTGACAATAAATACGACATATCAAAAATTTACCCTTTGTGTCAGGAATGTGTCTAAACAAAAACCTACCTGAATTTGGACAAGGTGTAAGTCCTCAAACAGAACAGAAAAGAAAGACTCCAGTTCAAACAGTTCAAAAACCATCAATAAAGATGTATTCAATTTTTAGCTGTTTTAGCCAATGAGCTGCTTTGGCAATTTCAGCCATTCCCTCAAGGCTTCCAACCCAGCACGTCCGTTCCAGTCTGGGGCTGAGCAGGACCTTCCTTGGAACGGCAATTCCAGTGTGCTCCCGGATCCAGACCTCTGAAACAAAAGCATGATAACATCTTCCCCCATCAGTTTTTCCCCTGCCAACATCCCCTGTTTGGTCCACAGAACATGGAAGAGAGTTTTCAGAACCAAACGTAGTAGGGATAAAAGTGTTGCGCTTGCAAAGTTTAGGGAGAAATAGAGGGGGACAAGTATGTAGGTGGGGAAATGTCTCCCTAAGCTCCTAATGACCAGCCTGGATAGGCTGAAATAGGAATGGATGAGAAATGGGATCTGAAAGTCAAGGAGACCGAGATCATTCACAAATCTGGCACTGAAATTTGGCAAAGAAAACCATGGCAAGGAGTCAATATGGTGTGGAAAAGTGGGCAAGACTCACAGCTCTGATGATCTTGGATGCAGAAGAAATGCTGAGTCTATGTCCAAGGGGTACCAATTGGCTGAGGTATCTTTGGAAAGGAGCTCAGGCCTGAGGTTCAGTGGGAACAAACCAACATGGCAGAAAATATCAAAGTCAAAGCAGAGACAGATCAGAAAACCCATGATCGGGGGCTTTGTGTGGCTGAGCCAAAAATTGAGATTTGTGTCACATATCTGTGAAGTGAATCATAAAGCTGATTGATGCTCCTTCATGCCAGCCTCTGGGGAAGATGCTTGGTGGCCACCAGTTACTCCACTAGCCCAAGTGGCCCTGCTTGGTATGGTGGACAAGAAGAGCTGTCATCTGTCCAATGATTTACAGAGGTACATGTTTCACACTATATCATTAATTTGCTTTTTTTAAAAAGTGAGCTGGCAGGGAGCAACTTCTTCCCTTGTACCTCTCCCTGCTCCATTCATTAGGTTTATTTTATGAAAGTACATTCGGTTACCTACAGCTGGACTCATCTCTATGGTACTTCACCCCATACTCATCTACCTTCCCTTGAAGCTCAAAGAGAGTTAGGAAACTATGTTGTCTTTCACTTGCTGGGAAATCTGAGTGTTGTTTTTTGCATAAAGTCCTTGCACTGCGGAGGAGCAAAAAAAGGGTTATTTTACATGTTTGAGAAATAGTTATGGCCATATTTAAGAGTACAGCCTCCTTCCCCACGAAGAGGTTTTTAAATCTAACATCCTAATACAAGATGATCACTTGCACACTAAGGTAAAAGCTGATCTGAACAGCCTCATTGACTGAGGATAGCATTCCTTCTCATGAACAGCACAGCCAGCACTGTTCTGGGATTTGTTCATGAATTTATTTAAAACATAGTGATTTCAAGTTTTGCAGGGCACTTTCCATCAGTTACTTAAGACAATTTTGGTAAATAAAATCTGTAAGCATCATTACAGATGAGAAAAACAGAGCCCCTGGAGAGAAAAGTATTTGCTCCAGGTCCCCAGGCAACCCAGGAGGTGAGTTGGAAGAGAAGACACAGCCTCCTGCAGCACAAGCCACCTGTACGGGAACAAAAAGCCCAGATCCAAGGTTATTTGATTCATTTTAACACTTGCTCTTCAGTAAAAGGGTTGAAAAAGATCTTGATCACTGTCATAGTTCATGAATTTGCACAAAACCTTCCAGTTCAAAGCACAAAGTAAATCTGGCACCTCTGAAAGTGACCCTGCCCCACCTGTCAGTCTGAGAACTACCAGATGATTTGTTTCCTAGAAGGATCACTTCATTCAGATCCTGGTGCTATTTACTTCCCAGTGCTACACTGGTTGCATGGCTAACAAAGGGGAAGACGGTTCTTGCTAAACCTGTAGCATCTCAGAAGTTTGATCACTTCCAGGGAATCTTCTTGTGTTTCCACTAGTCCTCCTTCCCCCTTCAGATGCTGCTGCTTGGTATTTGCCATTCAGCACAGATGTGCTGTTTGTTGCGCAGGGTTTGAGCCAGCACAAGCCATTTAGCCTCGTAGTTTGAAGAAAATGTTGGAGTATCTTCTACAGAAGAACTAACATTGACTCATGTTAGGAAATGTCACTTGTGCGATGTGCTATTTTGCAAGACCACCATGGTTGCACTGCCTCACTCTGATCAACCACATTAATATTTGAATACTGGATGACAACAGTTGAAGATTAATTCCAGTAAGTTATTCATGCCTGGAGGTTCAGATTTCCAAGTAAAAGCATGTGGGCTAGACTATGGCATTTCACCACAGCCCCGAGGAAAGTGCAGTGGGAAGTCACCCAGCCCCAAGAGGGTCAGAATAGCTTGTACCTTTGTAAAATAATCTCTCTTCCTGCTTCTCTGTATCCAGGACACTTCACCATAGGAAATGATATGCCAGGGGCCTTTCCTTGCTCCGACACAGCACTGCCAGACAGCATGTTTACAAAAGGGGGTGTGGACACACTCAGAAAACCTTGTATCCCTCTTGGAGAAAGATGCATCAGTTATTCACCCAGGGAAGCAAAGGCGGCCATTCTCAAACAAGCCTTCCTTGCAAGACTATGTGTTTCTGTGACTGATCAAGTCAGGACCAGTTTGGCCCTCCACATTTACTTCAGTTCCGCACTCCTTACATAAGAGTCTTGAAGCCAAGAAGGACTTGAGAAAATGACAGTGTGAGAAGAGATACTGTCAAAACAAAAGCGTGAAGGCCTATGTGGTGAAGAGCCTCTTAAGAACGCTTTCTGCCACAAGGACAAACCGTTTTCCTTGGATTGGTACTGACACACATGGAGCATGAAACTGATGCCTGGGAGCACTACTGGAAAGCTAGGGCAGAGGGGTTTGGCGAGTCAGCACCTGACCCTCTGCAGAAGGAGAGTCAAGGAGTACCTGCTAATTCTCTCCTAGGGTTTGAGGAATATAAACAGCAGTGAGGTTACCTGAAATATTACAAATCTTTTCCTGAAACCACCATTATACACAAGTTCTTCTTCCTCCATTTTTTTAAATGAGGAACAAGTAGCCTACTTCTCAGAAGTGTGCAGCAACCCCAGCTCAACTACAGCAACATCTAAGGGTGTACCTTCAACGTGCAAAAATCCACCGAAGACAAGACTAGAAGATAGTACTTGCTGATTCCCACTTTCCAAATGGAAGTTCAGAACTATCAAGAGGAAAATCTCTCTACCATTACATGCAATACTACTAAATCACTATGCAGAAATCACCCAGATTTCCTTCCACTCTGTCAAGCCTTAAACACGAGTATCCAGCTATTAGTACCTGGCTGTCTTGAAACCCCTGACATCTCCATATAACAAGTAACAGAAAATGAAAATGTTGAGTACATATTAATTGAGGTAAAGGGTTTACTGACTGAATTCTTCAATATACTGAACACTAGTTTAACAACTGAACCTGTGTTTATGCTAGCCAGAAGTTCATACAGAAATCACCCTGAAACACGTGGCTTTCAGTTTCCAAACAAGGACAACTTATAATAAAGCAACTATTAAAAGTAGCTGCAAGTTGTCTACCGGTTGGTACTCAAAATCAGAAAGGTTTTTAAAATAACTAGTAAGAGTGTGAGAAGTTTTCTTAGGCTAAATATAAACAGTACGATCATTGACCTTTTAGGCTCTCTGGAAAAAAAATAAATCCACATTTAAAATCCTCTCCTTCTTCTCCCTTCTGTGACCTGAGCAGAAACAGGAGACATTCACAATGATATATAGTAAAGTCAATTTTTTCCATTGCTTTGCAGTCACATATACCTCTGTAAAATGCATAGAAAAAAAACTGCCAGTGGAAAGACACAGAGTATTCCTGGTCAGTGCCTGCGCTGTTTTACAGCAGCACGGGCATGAAACAGGTGCACTCCACTCTCACGGATCATTACAGAAGTCCAGGTCAACAAGATCAGGCTCCTTGTCTGAACTCTCTGTCGTGACCCTAATGCTGGGATTACTTCTTCCAGTCTCAGGACTCTCCATTTCCTCTCCCTTTCTGCTAAGGACACACTGAGCAGCAGCAGTCAAGGCAGAGACCTTCTTCTGGCTCCCTTGGGACTGAGGGGCCGGGGTCCTTGCTTACGTGATGCCAGGCTACTCAGCAGTGCCCAGCACCATGAAGATTTGTGGGGTTGTAGATACTCCCACCCCTGAAACACACAGTGCTACACTTACAAGAGATTGCTGGAAGTGATTCAGTACTGCTGACTGTTGAGATTACAGGAATTTGTGTTTGCGTTGTGTCTGCTGGCTGCCACAACCACTCCAAAGATTTCCACTGGGTTTAAAAAGCACCCCTTTTACATCTATTAGCCAGCAGCTGAGGTTACTGCAGCAAATTATCCACGTTGCAACAACAGTTTTACAAACCTACAAGTTATTCAAGATCACCAACACGCCAAGGAAATGGGGGGGGAGGGGGGGGGGGCGCAGAAATTAAACCCCTGAAACAGAAAATTGTCTTCACCTCTTGGATGACCATTCTAAAAGCAGCAAGCTCAGGATTTGATCCTGAGATACAGACAGCACCGAGACAACAGGTTTGCCCCAAATTCAATATGACTAATATTTACCAGAGGAGGAAAAAGGTTCAGAATATAGAGCAGGTCAAGTAAAAGGATTGTGCAAAATTGAGAACACCTGCAAGGTGGGGCACATATGGAAGATGTACTGACTATTAAACAGTAGACAGAAAAAAAAAGGGGCTTGCATTATGGCTGGAGTAAAGAGCTGTCTACTGTCATGAGCTGGCATCTAAGACTGTGAAACCTGCTACAGCCGTGTTCCAAGGCAAACAGCATTAGGTGAGGCTGGGCGCAGTCCTCAGGTTTGCTGAGAAGAGCATGGGAACTTACTAGAGAGAGTCCAGTGCTTTCCAGTTTCCATCTCCTGCCTTCCCAGTTTTCAACATATACCTCCCAGCAAATAACATGTTTAGGTGTGAGCAAGCATAGTGTTGATAGTCATCCTGCTCCAGCTTCCTTCAGCCCAAACTAAAGCAGGACAGAGACATGGTCACTCAGCAGATTGTGAATAAAATACTAAAAAAAGAAAAAAATAAGGAAAAAAAAAAGATGTCTCTAAACCACAAGGGGAAAGGCAGTGAGCTAACTTAATGAGTTGGGGTTTTTTTCCCCCTAAAATTTTGCATAAGAATCATGCGGAGCTAATGAGATAGGGAAAAATCTGGAAGAACAGCTGAAAAGATCTGGTTTTACAGCCTTTCTTGCATAGTATTTCTTCTTAAAATAAAATTTGCTTTAATAAAATAAAATATAATTATATTATATGTTAGATATAATAAGCTAGTCGAAAAAAAATGTGCTAAACATTTTCAAAAAGCTCTGTAATGGTGTCCTTTCAGAGACACTCCCCAGGGCCAGCTGGGACCTGGCTGTGACAATTCTGATGCTTGCAGAGGGCCTAGGAGGGGGGCAGACAGCAGCAACTCACTTGGGGTAGCTTTCAAGACTACTCACTTTTTTCTAAGTACCAGTCTCACAAGAAAATTTAGTTCCATTCCTCTTTTACTGTTCCATACAGGGCTTCTCCCCTCTACCCCAAATGTGGTCCCCCAGCACATTTAGGTCCTGATCCTAGCTGCTTCTATGTGTACAAAATGTCCCCTGACAGTCAATAAAAGGCATGAATTAAAAATGGATAATTAGGTCTCAGTATTTTCATGATCCAATTCTACCCTGGCTCTTGCTGCATTAACCCATGCACAAATGGCCTTAAAGCGTAGGTGATTAACACTGCCTGAAAACAAACATAGTACTTCTGTACTTCACAGTGGTCGAGCATCTGAAGATGCAGCGTATCCTTTCACATTAACTGAGGCTCCTACTAATCAGAAGCCCAATGGAGCAGTACTATTGGAAATGCCACTTGATTAGTCTGTGACTCAAGGAGAAAAAGAAAAGCCTTATTTATTATTAAAGCAAAAATTCTCATTAAACTGTATCTTTCAGTAAACCTAGGACAAGCTGATCTCCACGGCTTTTTAGCTTGTTCTGTTACAGTCTTAAGCAGCACACCAACTACAGTGTTTCCCAAAACTGTTTGGAAAGAGCATGCAGAGCCTTTTTACCTCCTCCTCATTTTAGAATCATAGAACCATAGAATGGTTTGGGTTGGAAGGGACCTTAAAGATCACCCAGTTCCAACCCCCCTGCCATGGGCAGGGACACCTTTCACTAGACCAGGTTGCTCAAAGCCCCATCCAGCCTGGCCTGGAACACTTCCAGGGATGGGGCATCCACAGCTTCTCTGGGCAACCTGTTCCAGTGCCTCACCACTCTTGCAGTAAAGAATTTCTTTCTAATATCTAATCCAAGCCTACCCTCTTGTAGTTTAAAACCATTACCCCTTGTCCTATCACTACATGCCCTACTAAAAAGTCTGTCTCCATCTTTCTTATAAGCCGCCTTTCGATACTGCAAGTCTCCTGTAAGGTCTCCCCAGAGCCTTCTCTGCAGGCTGTACAACCCCAACTGTCTCAGTCTGTCTTCACAGCAGAGGTGCTCCAGCCCTCCAATCATCTTTGTGGCCCTCCTTTGGACTTGTTCCAACTGGTCTATGTCCTTTTTATGTTAGCAAGTACAGTAAAGATGGAGATATAAACATTTAGGGGAAAAGTGAACTAATATTTTTCTACTTCCCCAAATTCCTATAAAACTTCACTTTGTGGGCAGTTCAGCTTCCTTTCAGAGCTACTCTTAGAGATCTTCTTAGAACAGATACCAATATTCAAGATCTGGAAAATGAGAGGTCACATAATGCAAAGACTTCGGAAAATCAGAAATGCAGAGTTACTGAGAGATCAGCATGTTTGTCACTGATTCACAGGAGCTTAAAGCACATAAGATCAATTCCAAGTCCAGAATCCCAAAGAAATAAATCGGTTACCTACACAGATGAGAGAGGGGGAAGCAGTTTTCCCTGAAGCCACTCAGACTTACATCAACAGAACACAGTAACCTACTGTTTCCAACCACTTCAGAATGTTAAAGGCAAAACATAAATTGGCTGTGTTACACCACAACATAGTCTCAATAAATAAAATCAGCATCACAGTCCTATCCTACCCACAACTGGTCCAGCCTACCCCTTTGAATTCATTATTGAGCTGAGAAGCAAAATGTGAAGGTGTCCATTTGTTTGTCTTTGAAGTTAATTGGTGAGTCAGTATTCACTAGTAGGTGAGTACAAGAACACTTCTGTGCATGGTCCTAGTCCATGATGTTCCAGCAAACTTTCTGCAGAAATCAGTGAGAGTTGTGCCTCTGTAAGAAACAGTTCAGCCAGGTACTGTGAGATTTACAGAGTACACCACCTATTTATTCTATCAAAAATAAATGAGCTCATTTACCTTTTAAATTTGTGGAACAAGCCACTCTCAACAGGGCAGTTTGCTAGAGTTACTGCAGATGTACAGAAGTTATCATTTTCATCATAAATGCACATTACAACAAAAATCTCATCAGAGAAACCAGAGAACCAACAGGCATATTAGAGAAACTGCCTGTCTGGGAGGTCCCTCCAGATATTCATGAACACAGTCTCTTCTTATCTTGCAGTGTGTTGTTGCATAGCTAAATACCACAAGAAGTCTCATTAGTCAGAATGGAAATAAGTACAGAAAATATTGTACTTTTCATTGACTCTTTGAAATTATTAACACCATACAGATGGAAATCATGGCACAATATTTAAAGCCATAAATAATTTAACTGAACAAGCTCAAATAAATACGTTACAATAACTACAGAATGTACTGATTCTCCTTTCTCGTATTCAGGGTTTCATTTCTCTGAATCTTGTAGTCCTTAAACTAAGAACCATCCTTAACTAGACCGGAGGATGGAAAGGCAAACTCCACTGTGTAGGTGCTGCAGTGCACCAAAATACCATTTCAAAATTCTTCTCTCTTAGCAAAGACTGCAATCAGGGCTGTGTCAAAGTCTGTTTAGAGGATGAGGACGTTGATTTTACTGCATGCCTTTTAGAGTCACTGTGATCTTAATATCACTCATGAGAAATTCAGGTAATATTTGGCAAATAACTATGGTTCAGTAAAACAACCCAAACCCTTCAAATACTGAAAGACCCTGGAATATGGTCTTTGTAAGTTATGATTTCTACAGTGGTAATCACATATTTATGAGATGCTAGTATTTACAACAGAGGGACAGTCCTCATTTTAAATTGCTGCTCTTAGGTAGGAAAGGAACGTTAACCCAGGACATTCATTTCTGAGGAGACAGACCTAATCATTACATTAAAAGCTATTGTGAGGTAGAATTTTCCTCCCTATTTCTACCAGAGCTTGCATCACTTTATACAGAACAATCATGGAAGCCAAAATCAGAGAACTTCTAACGTCACTCTCCCCCTCTTTCTGGCTCTACTATCATTAGCATTATTGTTTTCATGATGGAAGAGCTTCAGGATAATAGAGCATCCCAGAAGAACCTATAGGTCTGCAGTGAGAGCATTCCCAAAACAGGGGGAGAGATGGTTTTGCACGAACTGAAGAAGATCTGAGCTGAGGCCAAGCACAGTCCAGACCAGGTCACTGGGATCTCCAGTGGTGGAGTGTAACAGGCACTATTTCCTTCTTTCTTCTCTCCCGTCTGTGACTTCAATCCTTCGGTCTTCTTTCTACCTCAAGATGAAATGAGTTTCCTGAGTTTGTTAAATGCAAGTTATTTCTGTAACACAAACTCATCTCCCAAGACCCTCCTCCCTGCCACCTCAAAAGAAGCAGAGGGCTAAACCAGCATTATTGACTTATTCAGCATTCATTATACATTGAAAAATGTATGGCAGTCAGATCATTTTCAAGAAGCTGTGAATGGTAAAAAAGGAAAGGCCTGATGAAATATTTTCCTAGATTCAAAATTTTATATGTAAACAGAGTATGGATTTAGCAGTTCTACCCACGCAAACCTTCTAAAAACACTATTGTCAAAGGAAATCATCACCCTCAAGTAAATATTTTTAAAATTATTTTATAGACTCTGGCTTAGAACTGGGGCACTTCAAGAAGGATACCTTGTAACCACATGCATATGCTGTTATCTTCTCTAGCCTCGCACAGAAATAAGCCTTGTGGCAGAGAGGGAAGCCTGTAGCCTACAGAGCACCGAAAGTGTCAAGATGATTTTGCTCATTCGCGGCCCCCCCCCCCCCTGCTTATCATCATGCATGAGGAGGAGGGCGATCTATTGATACTGGGTGTAAAGACAGCCCTTCTTCTGATCCAGTGTTGCTTTTGTTAACAGCAGCGAGCTGGTGAAAGAGACCAAACGGTCTCCCCTACGTGCATTGTTAGGGTAGGAGACAAAAGAATACCTGTTTTGAATCACTGAGGACTATTACTGTAACAAAGTACAAGATAACATTTCGCCAGAGGATACAAGAGCTTCTGAGAGGAGCGACAATGAAACCAGACAACCTTTCTGTCATCTTATCAAACTGCTTGGGGTACTTACTGAACAGTGGGGGGAAATAATAGCAAATAGGGAGCAAACACCGTTAATCTTTATACAAAGGCTTTTTGATATATAGTACAATAGAGTTAAGACTGGCCTTTGCCAACTCACATTGGTTAGCAGACAGGCTATAAGACAGGCCTAAACAATTTTAGGATAAACAAAGACATAAGCAACAGGGAAATGTTGCATGAATGAATTTCCTCATTCTCCTTTTTCAGGCAATTCAAGAAGCAATCAAAGCACTCTAAGGTTTGGTATGCTTTTACATACTTTTTTGACACGTTGCTTTACAGAAGCTTCGTAACAGCCCACTATCAGTAGCTTTGGTGTCACTGTATGGTATGTAAATGGAATAGGCAGATCTTTGACATAAAAATAATAATCTCTAGTAAAATTACAGTACTACAGAGTATCATAGCATCAGAACTGTGGAAATATTAATACATGGATCTTTGACAATACAATGTAAGATGTCACTTTGAGCAGTTATTATGCTAATAATGGATACTTATTATAAAACAACATGAAAGAGGTAAGCTATGTGGGTGTAGAAAAGGATATTTAGTATTCAGAAAATGTATTAAAAAGGAAGAAAAAGCAAGTGCTTCATACAGTATCTAATCCCACATTAGGCAGATGAGGAGTTCCCTGGCAGATGGGTGTCAGGGTACCCTGGGACTTGGATGAAGAAGCTCATTATCTCTCAAGGGAGCACACATGCCAATATAACTCACAGCATCCTTCGAGCTTCTTTTTATTATGCAGTGGGCCAAGCTGGGACCGCAATCATGAAGGCGAGGGAAAAGTGGTACTAGAGCTTTGAGGATTACGTAGAAAAACTGCTCATCAAGTCTACCAGGGTTTCAAGAGAAAATACTCTGCTCTGTGCTCACTGACTTTAAAATAAAATTAAAGAAAAAAATCTGATAATAAAGAAAGAGAATAACATACCACAATAAGGAAAAGTTCTCATACCAAATTGCCTATACAAAACTAGCAAACAAGCCAGCATCATGACTGGTTCCATTTAAGCTATAAGAAAGTGTCCTTTTACACTGGGACATGGACTTAAAGCCAAAATAAATATTTGCAAAGACTGTGATATAAGGAGGAATCCAAGAAAAGAGAGTCTCTGTTGGCCTGATGGCTAAAGAGTAAATTTCTTCAGGGTTTGTCTACTTGGGGAAGGCGCAAGTTATAGCTATTCTACATTAACTGTCACCTGGGCCCTCTTACTCTGCTTTAAGGCCCCCTTTTTCCACCTAATCTGAACTACAGAGGCACTCTGGGGGCAGAATCACTCATTTAGCACAGTGCTACTATCTCTAAATTCAAATCCTAGTTGTGTTTTACAAAAACTTCCATATAACCAAGCCACAAGCAGTGTTGTCCATGGGCAACCAAAACCACCTCACCCTTACAAATACATGCTTCAGCCCTGAAACATGAGCCATGTTTGTGAAGACAGAGCATAAGGTGCAACACTTCAGACAACAGCCATAAATAAAATTCTTACATGCACAAACATAATCCATTTCAAACAGGAATGTTGGTACTTACGCTGTAGTGGTTTGAAATACCTGTCTTTCAACATTAAGCCTTGCGAGAATAATGCTTAGCTGCAATCTAAACCTTAGTGATTGCAGCAGAAAAAGCAGAAGCAGCTGTGTGATTTCTTACACAGCTCCCAGTCTGGCAGAGCAAAACCTGCCACGTAGCTTGCATGCAGGTGTAAGGGACGCCTTACCTCAAACAAATAATGCAGGGAAGCATTTGAATTTTGCTTACAGCTGCAAGGATTTCCTCATGCATACTTCTATATACAGATGCATTTCCAGGACAACTGCACTGACCATGGACCAGACCATAGATCACTCAATTAGCTGGTAATTTTCTGGGTCAACTTTATTCAACCACTGACCCAGCTACCCTCTTATCCTTTCCCCCCTTTTCAGATTCCTACAAATTTTTCTGGGTAGGTGCAGGCTCCCTTGTACAAACTTTGCAGCCTTTTACATGGTTTTAGCTTTTTAGGAGAGAAGGTAATGGCCATCTGCAAAAGTTAACAACAGAAACCTGGGAGTCTGCAAACTACACTGAAAGTTACTGCTTTAGTAGCAGGACCCAGTAGACAGCTATGACCAGCCACTACTGTGCTCAAATTCCTGAAAGCTCACAACCTACAGCTCCTGGGGCATGTCCACTGCAGAAAGAAAACTTGTCTTTCCCCTGCTTTCAATTCTGAATTTGATTACTGCCCTCAAAACACTAAGAACAAGACTTTGAGAGTGGCAGTTTCTTCCAGTAGAAAGCACTACTGCAGTTATCATCAGTTAGCTCTGGACCAGTCTGGGAACATGATGAGAACAGAGGGCATACGTGAGAGAGCTGTAAGTTTTCTGCTATACACGCCCTTTAGAGACATGCAGACATATCCAAAAAAAAAAAAAAATCCCAACCAAAAACCAAGCCTTGGGCACACATTCCTACTAACTCTCATGATCAAATTCCTACTTTTATAGCATTTAGGTTTTTTCCCTAAACTTTCAGTTCTAATAATCAAGGTATTCTGTTACACTTGCAAATTTCCCTTAAAGAAAGGTGGTAGGCAGACCATAAGAAAAACCTTAAAAAGAAGATTCCTCCAGAAGCTGAAAAGCAGAAGTCATTCATAAATCATTCATCAGTCCTAAGCCATACTTAGCACTGGGGTCCTGATTCATGATTTGAACTGCAAAGTCTAGCAGAACTGCTGAATTTCCCTTCCCGACAGGTGAACATAACTCATTTTACTCTGTGTGCTAGGGAGCCCTGGAAGTTTTCTTGGCATTTTAAGATAAACTGTCCCTTCAGGCTCTAACAGTCTCCTCTTCCCTTCTAATATCAAAGCCTCAATTAGACCATGATTAAAGAGGCTGTACTTACAGATAATAGCAAAAGGTACAGGTTGTCAGTTTTATTACAGGTCAGGAATTTGTTTCTCTGTGTACTCTACACTTCAATGTGGGAATAGAGTTTACTAACAGGCGAGTCAGATTTGCTAAACAACAGGATTCACTCCTGATTATCAATTAAACAGGCATAAACCCATCTAAACAGATGGTTTCTGCCAGTCAACAGAAGTCTTAAGAAGAGAACTCACATTCATTCACAGAAACATTTTATGCAAGACTAAAACAAATCCAACTGAAGATGTGCCTCACATGATGCTTTAAACTCTTCTTTACTTGAAAAAAGTAAAAGTCTGTATATTACAAAATATTGGTTAAGCAACAGCATTCTGCAGCTCCATTTTCTTTGTGAATTTGTTTCTTACAATTCAAAGCACTGATCAGTTTCTAGGAAAATATGACGCAAAATTATTAAATTCTGTTGCTGCTTGGGAATGCCAGATTAAGGATCTCAATCTCACTGCATTAAGTACGTCTACCCACATGCACAAGCAGCTTCAGCCCCACAATACTACCAAAAGTAAAGGCATAGAAGTCAGGCATTGCAGCCCTCACCCCATCTTCACTGAGGCTTAACTCTGGTTATTCTCCTTTACTTTTGACCAGTCTCCCCCTGCCTTTCTCACACTTCAGCTTCTGCGCAGGTTCATACAGATACATATTTTTTAATTGCCAAAGAAAACACTGCTTTCTCCTGCGCAGTTCATCACGTGGTTTGCTCACAAAGATGACACTGTCCCATAGTGTTTAATGGGCAACATTCCCTTTTGGATCGGTAACAAGTTGAAAGTCTGGTAACACGCAATCTTCTAATTTAGAAATGGAGCTTTATAACACTGAAATACTGCAAGAAGCTCCGCTGCTTGCCCTTCCATTAATTTTCTTACTTACTGTGTTGGCTTCTCATCAGCAATTCTTAACTGATGTACTATGAGCCATGCCATCAAATATTCTCTATGGATCTGGTTGGCGACAATGGTTAGCTTCTAAATTTTGGTAAGCTACTGATTATTCAGTTTGTGATTACTTCAGAGTAAAGATCTTCTTATGTTTTGGAAAGCCCCAGTAAATAGTGGGCACCGCTACAGATAAATAATATACTATGAAAAGGATTCTTATAATGGTAATGTGTGATGCACAACCATTTTCCAGATGCTACAGAACTAACTGTACTGCCAACTGAAGGAGCCAAATCCAAAACAGATCTGTAAGAGGAATTACTGTTGAATCAATCTCATCAGTGAGAAATGCTTCAGTCCTACAAACCCTTCTTCACAGCATAGTCTTCATAAAGTTAATGAAATGCAGACTGCCCCAATATAGCTGTAAAACCAAAGTAACTCCCGTACAGGTGACCCAAATCAATCTGAGTCAGAACTGGCATAAAGGAGACCCAGGATCAAAAACATTTTCCATCAGAGGAAAAAGTGATCTCCTCACACGGGGGTGTGAGACCATTGCAAAGCAGCCTGTGTGGAACAAGAGCTGGCTGATACAGACTCCATCCTGAGCCAGGAAAACAATGTAGTGGCACAAATGTGTTACTGGAGCTGCACCACCACCCAAACATCCCTTATGGCCCCAAGTCTTATGGCAGAACTGGTTTGTCTCTAGGGTGAAATAATTCTTCAGGTAAAAAAGAACTGTGTTCCTCCTCAATTTTTAAAGAATTAGGTAAATAGGGTGTATAGGCTTTTAAGACCAGAAAAGATAACTAGAATATCTAGTTTGACTCCCTTGAAACAAAAGCCAAAGAACTTCACCCAGATACACAATACGAACAAAAATACCAAGAGGCAGACTTACATCACACCCATTTCTAGTCATCATTTAGCTAATCTTTAGATTTTTAGTCTTTTTAATCCTCCCTCATAAATCAATACCTCTAGCTCCCAATTATTTTAGTAGCAAGCTCTCTGAGCTGTGTCGTGTAAAGAAAATTAATGACCTTTAAAACAGAAAGTTTACTTACACAGGCATTAATTGCTATTGTAGCACAGACAAACTGTTAAGCAGGACCATGAAATGTTTTACTCAAGCACCTAATTCCAGAGAAGGTAATACTTAACTCAAATCCTTGGATAACAAAAGGTCAAATGCAATGAAGTTCCTGTCAAAGAAATAACCTACTCAGGTCTATTTGCCAAGTACTGCAAACAAGTTAACCATATACACCATTAAGTTCTGAATCCCATTATGATCATATGGCATAAAACTGATTGCAATTACAGTGCCTTAAGCAGAAGGTGTCATTTTAAGTAGAGAATCACTACTCTGGACAAGTTTTATAAATGATTCTCATTGATTATCATTTCCAATTAGAGGAAATAAAAGCATTAAATGGCCACTTTGATGCTGGAAGTGACCTTTCACCTGGACTCTCTCCCTAACAGATGAGGGTTAAATTTACTGTGACAGCCCCTAACCACATTTGGTATGGCCTGTTATTTGATGGTACCAGCAACACATCAGCAGCAGGCTGAGTTGGTAAAACCATTACATTCGGTGTTTGTATCAGAAGTATGCTTATTAGTATCCTAGGGAGTTGGAAAACATAGGCATTTTCCAATTACCTACTTTACATTTCAGTAGCTAAAAATTGACACACAGCTATACTGTTACCTACAAAGGGATTTTTCACAGGAACACACATTTTTCTCTTTTATATTTTTTTCTGCTTAATGGATCTCAACTGTATTAATTTCAGCTCCAAAATGTTAGCGTTCCCAATAACAACCAATAACCACAAGCAAGCAAATCATAGGTAACATCCTCCTCTCCAAACAAAGAAAATAATGTATTTCTAACACAGTACTGCCTCTTTCAGTTAGCATAGTCATGTGAAATTAAATATAAAAGCTCTAGCAAGTGATTTTTTTACTAATCCTGTGTAACACATTTTGCAAAAGTGTCAAAAAGAAATATCATTCAGTCACTGAATTCAGAATGGAAATTATTTACTTTATAATCCAAACTTCTCTATTTACATAGAAATAACTTTGTTACAGTAGAAATTTTAAGCTAACACACAAAATTAACGGAGTCCAATTGCATATTATTCTAAATAGGTTAGTTTATAGCCATCATAAGATTAGATCTAAATACAAGACATATACTCATCCTTGCAGTATATTTTCACGTGCAAACAGTATTTCAAAATATTGCAATAGGTAAGCATCAGGAAAGGGCTTTTCTAAAACTACCGCCCTCTCTAAAACCTGTATTTGTATACATGCATAAATGTCTTATTTCACTATTGATGTTACTTATCTCAGAATTACAGTTGATATTCCCGTAAGAAAAACTGACAAAATCTTCCTGGCTGTAGAATGAGCCATGTATCACCTTTGTTTTATTCTACGCTGTTCAGTGTTCCTTTTACTGGCATAGTTTTGTTTTATATTGGTTTTACTAGCATCCTAACACTCATCACTGTTTGTTACACACGCCTCTCTAAAGTCCATCCACGAAGGAAATGAATCACCACAGCTTTTAGTTACAGGGCCCGACTTTTTAGCGCAAGCTGTAAGGCTCATGCTTCCATCCTCAGCATCACTCAGCACAGGGCCCCTTCGTTTAGACTGTGTTATTAGCCAGGAGGCCTCTGGAGAGCTCTGCTTCCACTGGGAAGAGCCATAAACATGAGCTGCAGTGAACGCCAACCGGCACTGCCATACTTCTTTAACAGAAGAAGTTGCTCCCCAGTGCAGCTGGCAAGCCGCTCTCAGGTTCCCCTTTGGAGCCAGCCAGAAGACAGCAGCTCACGTTCACCAGGAATTACTTTCTATTTGCTTTCATGTTCCTTTAGACTGAAGCAACATTTTAACAAACAGAATAAAATTTTTAAGGCTGCCACCATCATATAGCTGGGACAGCCTGTAGGCTGCTGCTTGGGGAGGGAAGTGGCCCCCAACCACTTCACTGAGGCTGAGGGAAAATGGTATTTGTGTTAGCAGTAGCCATGAGCCTTAGGAACACGTCATGTTCTCTGAGAAGCTGCCAGGCATCCCAGGGCCAGGGCTCCAGGAGGGCGGAGCACCCTCCTAGCAGCCACACCACCATGGTCTGGGAAACCAAAGCTTCCAAACGTTTGGTACAGCTGCCTCTCAAGAGCTAGCTCTCCTTTTGAAATATCTAGGCTTTTTGCTGAGGACCTAAGAGGTAAGGACCATCTACTGCTGGGACTTCCACAGTTTTCAAAGTCTTGGCTCCACACCACCACGTGGGGAAGTGCAAGAGTATCAGGCTCTTCAGCAAGGAATATCTTCAAGTAACAGGCTCCCCTTCAACCTGCCATGAGTCCAGATGCAACTGTGAGAACTTGTCTTTGATTTACTGAAATCAGATTAAATGTGAAGTGTTTCCAATGAAATATTTTGGAAAAAACTTTTGACCACCTCTCCCGCTCCATCGATTCATCAACTCTACCTCCAGTTTACCCCATCTGAAGAAGCTGTATCCTCAGAGATCCACAAAGAAGGACTAGAAGAAACACAGGGGGGCGGGGGGGTGGGGAAGAAAGTAGCAGGAGAAACATTAATGTTAACTCTGTCTTGTCCAATGCCTGACTCTCATTTACATTAATGAAGAAAACAGAATAATAACAAAACAAAAACAAACAGAAAAATACATCCTCTAGAGGGTACTTCTTAGTCTTTGAATATGACTGGGTCATTGTCAACAGCCTGTAAGCCTGTGGAGTACACAGTTCATGACAGTCAGAAGACTTGGTGTGCAAACCAGGCCACAATAATGAGCAATAGCAGATTGCAGATTTGCATGTCAGGTACTTCCACCATAGTGCAATTAGTCTACTGATACTGTAGGCAAGACTAAGGACGAGGGGATGTGAGGGCAGATCACTGGGACAAAGTGAATGATTAAATGGCCTTAGACTTGACTTGTGACCTCATTCCATCATAATCAGCAAACTGAGAGAACTTGTGTGTGGATCAAACAACCTGGCAGGGTTAGCTGAGCACATGAGACAAAAGAAATAGCATACTGCACATATTCTTGGGCTGCCACAATGTGCAGTTGGCAGCAGCAGCTACACAGAAGATCCAGGTAGCTGCCAGGTCCCAGAACAACCTAGCTGTCTACCTGGGGAGATTATTAGCTTCTTCCTTAGATAACAAAGCAGCAGCTCCTGACTAAGGAGAGCCAAGAGGCAGCACAGACATCCTTAGTGTCTGCTGCAGAGCAGTAAGCAACAAAAAGGCAGGAACCCACACGAAAAAGAAGTCACTTTCCAGACATCTCTCTACTGCAGTCTTTCCTATAGCCTCCACAAATCCAACTCAGGAGCCTGATTCCAGGCTCTCCTGCTTTGATCAGCAAAATATAGTTCCCTTCAAGCTCTAGAAACTGTCCAAGATGTGTCTTTGTATGTCTAAGAGACTAGAGTCACCAGGGTGAGGAAGCAGTATGAGAACTGGTTGTCTTCATTTTCCTGCTCTGTCTGCATTGCTTCTCTACGGTTTTTCACAGAGGGACCCAACTGTATGTCCCATGACGCACTTCCTTTACCAAGGACCAAGCATCCAGCATCACTGAAAGTTTTCCAGGCCTGTCCTATTTCATACCCTGGTAACCAGATAAAGATATTTTCTATTATCCAAGTGTGTGGGACAGTCAGTCACCTTCACAGGCAAATTTGCAGCATTTGCTCCTTAGAAACATTGAAATGCAGCCATTCAAACTCCCAATGAGCCTGCAACAGAGTTTGCTGTAGCTTTTAAGGCATAACCAGACATGATGAGCTTTTGGAAGAAAACAGGTACAACTGTAGTAATTTGTACAGGGACAAGAAATTGCTACTGGAGATCTACCCAGCCAGAATCCTACAATCAAAAGACTGCACAACCAGCTGGGTATAGGAAAAACATAGGGTAAATGTCCTTCTGACCTGATTAATAGCAGAGCAGCTTGAACCCAACAGACATATACCTTTTTCACCGTTATTTTTGGTTTTTAATCCCTACCATTGCAGTTGGATACCCTTGTTCTCTACATGAACAGGTAAGTGTATACATTAGTCCTGAGCTTTCTAAGCATCAGCATGCTCTTGCACCATCAAGCTGCAGAGCTCTTTCCTTCTCTTTTGCTCAAACCTCCTCTTTCAGTTAAGTTAAGCCTAAGCCTACCCTGCACGTTCCTTTGTTCCTCTGCAGTCCTGTTAAACTCTTGCCCTCAGAGACAACCAGTGACAACGAGTTCCGGCAGCAACTAGTTCACTGTATATCACAGCATTTCTTTTTACCTACTTCTGACTTTGCCACTTCTAAGCTTCACTGAATGCTCCTTGTTCTTCCCTGATGCTAGAACAGCATTTCTTGCTCTGTAAAGCCTACGCCTTTATTGTCTGTAACCTTTTATCATCTCACTCCTGATTCATCTGACTCATTTCCTCTCCAAGGTAAACAGTCCCAATCTTCTCAATCTTGTACTATATGAAAGTTTTTCCATGTCTGTTTAAAAACTGATTTAGGTAAACAGTTAAAAACTTACTCTGTTAGCTTAGCTTATAGCTATAATTTACCCATGCATATTAAATTTGTATTAGCTTGGTTCAACTGAATCAAGTGTATCCACACAGGATATTTCACCAAATTCCTTAAGTCAGTTTAAAATCTTACCTTTTGTGAAAGCAGAGCAAATGAAAGTGTAGTTAGGCCATAGCCAGTTTCTGGTCCACAAGAACTTCCAAAAAGAATTCAGACAGTTCTTTGGGAAAGGGTGCATTTCAGCAGACCCCTCAAACATAGTAATCTCCATTACCCTGAAATTCATGAAGCTCCCATGCATAGCAGGGAATAATTCTTCTGGAATATTTTCCATCAGCAACACAGGGATTTGTTACAGAATTAACTTAACATGTTTTATCTTGATAGCACCTCCATTTAAGGGAGAAAGTTTATTGCCTAGGCAAGTCAAACTGCTATTGAATCACAGATTTTAATTCAGCTGCAAGTGAGCTGCCCTATTGTACCCAGAACACAACAGAGATATAATGAAATCTGCTATAAAAATTAATTCTGAAAATATCAAATACTAGCATTGTTAAATTTAAACAAAGTATATTTGCTAGTTCATTTCAAGACTTAGCTGCATTCAAAAATCCAATGAAAACTGGCTTTTACACACACTGATATACATACACATTTGCTCATGGAATAGAAGTTTTAAATTATGGCTATTAAATGCATGGTATTTCTTAATGATAGCATTCATTGTTATACTCATAATAATACATTTGACAGAGAAAAAAAGGAGAATTTATCGAAAAGCTGCCAATGGATTTTAATAAAAAGTACTTTCCAACAGAAGGCAATGTCCTTATCTACTAGACTACAAAGTGCTCGAGTATTTCACAAGGTTTTAGAGGTACTATTTTGCAATAGAAACTTACTGAAAGTTACAAAGAGGCAAATAATTCTAAAAATCAAATATACAGGCCACTGAGTTGAAAGAAAGTAATTTCCCGCATTAACACTAAGATCTATTATACATGCATACAAATTTTCATGCAAATCAGACTTCACTTATTGTGTATTTTGCCTTATTTGATTAAAAATGAAAAAGACAGAAGAACACCTACCCACCTCCATTTTGCCTATTAAGTTGTTGCTGCCAACAGGACCTTCACGACTGTGTTTCCATTGAGGCTAATCACAGAGAGGAGGTGTGCACATAAACACAAGAAAACTAATGCTGAGGTTAGAGAGAGCAGCCACCAGGCCTGTCACATTACTCTCTATTCACATGGTGGAACTGCTGTACTCCGGAAAGCAGACCAGACCTGTCATGATCTCAGAACACTAGTTATCCCCTACCAAATCACTTTCAGAATTGGTAAATAATACAGCTAATATAAAAGGAGAGAATGTCAGACAATTCAGCCTCAGAGACCTCACTTTCACCATATGCAGCGACTTGGTGAAAGCACTCGAAATACACACAGCCAATCCTGGTCAGTGCTACAGCTGCGTTCCTGGCAGAGAACCCCCTTGTTTAGGCTTCTCTGTGCCCACCCCATGTGTGTCCCCCCCCTTGACAATCCTCTATAACCTTCATTCCTCTTTTCCCACATGGAAACATGCTGGCAGCCTCCTGCCCTTGGCTGCTCCACATCAGCAGGACACTCTAGCTGGACGGGCAGAGCTGTGTGGGAAAGGCTTATGCAGAGCCCCATTTAGCTTCAAAACACCTTCCTGCCAGCTCACTTCCCCTGCCTAACTCCACTGTCTATAGCTTTCAAATGCCTCTCCTTCATAATCACACCTCCTACTATTCTGAAGACTATTTTGTGGGAACGCTGAACATATTTGTTGGCTCACTGGACCCTAGCACACTGACTGCTCATTCAGTAACATTCACACAAGACTGGGAAAGACTTGTCATCCTCTTACTATGTGGCACTCTGTTACTAGCTTACTACTGTTTCCCTCTGCCCTACGGGTCCAAATTGGATGTCAGACACAGTAAAATGCCAGCAAAAGCTCCAGTTCACAGGAACCAGTCACCAAACACAGTCCAAACCCAGACACACACTGGCACATTACCGTTAACACAAGGTTTGCTATGAGTACGCTCTTTGCCATTCATCTTCTTGTCAGTGAGGACTAGGGAAAATAGGGTTATTATGATGTTTTGAAATATTTGCAAGGTGCTAACATCTACAGCGATGGCATTAGTCAAAAACTCAGGCAGACACTAGGACAAACCGATTCTCCTGCTTCTGTAGCCAGGACCAAAATTCCCAAGGAGATCACAGAACCTACCGTGTAGTTGTCTCCTGGTTGTCTAAATATTCAAGCGAGGAAGGAAGGGATTAGGTCCGTAAATCTGCCGGCTTACTAGCCAGCCTGCCACGCACATCCATCACCCAGCCCCATTCTTCCCACTTTAAGGTTCTGCAACTGACCGACCTTCCCGGACTCAGCACAGCCACATCAAAACACACCTCGGGCATTCCTGCCAGTGGCCGAATTGTCAGCTAAAATAATCATCTAGCTGTCACCAAGAGCAACACAGGTAGGGCAAAGGGGAACAACCCAATACGCATGCTTTCAGTTGATATGGTAAACAGCTAACATATGGTAATTTAAAAGGGGTTGACATGCTGCAGCAATTATAAAAAGGCTGACACTTAGCTGAAAGAGCTGACAGTTGGAAGTTACGCCCTAGCACAAAAGAGAAAAAATGAAAGCAAAATGTGACTGAACTGTTGTCTCACATGCTCCTATTTTGTTGACAAATGTATTTGCAGGTATAAGAATCTGGCCCTTTCTTAAGAGTGTCACCATCAGCTGCTGATAAAAAAGCAACTTGAATCTATTACAGATGTGTTACTCTTCAAACTGATGCTCCTGCAAGAGTGAGGACAAAGCATTCTGCTCTTATAGATCTGTTGCGCAGGCTAAGGCTCTGGTATCAATAGCAACATGTGACATTGTTACACATCCCTTCTACATGGGAAAAAAAAAAAAAGACTACTTGGAATTCGCACTAATGCATTACAATGAAATACCTCCTTAAATGTATCACCCTAGGAAAATGCAAGTTTGTTAATGGCTTCAACTTTCCAACATGTTTTCTCTTTAAAGTGCTTCAAACCATGGTTCAGTTATTACACTAGCACTTTATATGAATTATCTACTACCAAAAATAGATTCAGTTTACATATGACATCCCCAGCACACTTACCGAGCATTAAGACTGGTTTTTATATAGTAGGAAATATATTTTTACACTGTTGAAATCTTATACTTACACAAATATACAACTATACAGATTTCATTGTAGCAGCAATGTTTAAATACATAGAGAGAGATGGTACCTACCCCTCAAAAGCTCAAAATCGCAAGATCTGATCCTGCAAGTGTGCACCTGACTATGAGACTGTATTGAGTAATTTTATTTACAGTTGCATTCATTTTATACAATTGTCAGGTAATTCATATCAACTTTTGGAGTTTGAGTGCATCTGAAAACTCTGTGTAGATCCAGTTTCATTTTAAAAAGCATCAAAGCATCTTCCAGCACAGAATCATACAAGAGCAAAGTGGAAGATATACAGCATTCTCCTGCTCCAAAGCAGGATAATTCCTAATCCCAAACTGAATCTCATCAAGAGAGTTTCTGTCTTTTGTGAGGAACAGAGTAAGATCTGGACTATGCATGTTCAGTAAAATCATTATTTTAACAAACTTTAAACCCCCAAACTTATTTCAAACTGTGACCTGTCCATGTTCCTTCCTTCTTCTCCAAACATGAAAATTAGTCCCAAAAATATACTGGGCAAAACAGTTCTCTTACAGCCCTGAAGAGCTTAATGCACAGAAGTGAATTTCAAATTCCCGTTCATGCTACAGCACGTCCTTCTCCTAGCTGTGTACATATAAGAATATTTTAAACTGCTAGAGCATCTGACTACCTCATCTGAACCTACTAATTCATCTTTCTCTGGATTATTTTTAACAATCTGTACCTTTCCACTCCTTCCCGCACAATGTCTACTCATAACAAGTTTTACTCGGTCACAAATCATTTCAAGTAAGTAAAATATAACATGTCTGTAAAAAAGGGGTGAACTTCCTTTGCCAGTAGGAAACAAAATTTGTCCTTAGCCTGCTATGAAGTAAAAAATTAGATCTCAGCTTTAAAAATGTTGTTAGCATATTAGAAGCACTTTTCCAAACTCTGTGTTTTTAAAATATATTTACTTACTAGTGCTTCTGACCCCTGCACATCTGGGCTGATGCTAAAGGACTAAAGCTGCTGTCAGAGAGATATGGTAATGCTCATGTCAAGGGTGTAGTCTCTGTCCTCTGTTCCCAAGTCCACAGCAGCATCGCCAGCACACACTGGCACTGGTTTGGAAAGAGATCAGGAAAGGGGACAATAACAGACTACAAATCCAGGTGATACTTTGTCCCCCACTATGGCCAGTATTGCACTGGCATCTGGTATCACCTGGACAAACAAGAGTATCCAAAGAGTATTTTAGCTGTAGTGAATGTGCCTCCAGATACTCAGATCAAGCAGTGGCCTGCCATGCAAGCAGGTCCCATTCCCTCACACTTGCTAACAAGAGATGAAGATGGATAAACTGCCTCATTGTTCTTTTCATTAACTTTGTACTTAAAATTTATCACTAGATCCCATTGCTGCATTTATGCATTTTCTATTGTTTTGGGTTTTAAATGTGAGTTTTATTATTCTTGCCTAACTGTCGCACATAAACTTTTCCCCCATAATTCTATGCACCATTATAATACAACAAATCTTGGTTAGAAGCAGAACTTAGTATTTTCTGCCTTCACACTGCATGATACATGTGCTTCTGTCTGTGCACAGAGTAGCTTGGTGGACAGTGCATTTCTGTACTTATCATTTGGTATCTCACCTTTTAAATTATCTGCAGTGATCTCCACACCACCTTTCTGAGGTCCTGACCCTGACTGCTGAAGTCCTGTACTCCTCCTCACAGTCTTCTGGGTAGCCGTGACAGTCTGCCACAGCATTAGAAGGGAAATGTACGATGTACAACAAAGCAAGGGCCACACTGCATGCTGAGACTATTTATACCACGGAACGTGTGTTAACAGGCGTAACTGCTCTGACCTGCATCTTAAAAATGGCAAAAGTTCTACCTATGACTGATTCATCTATAATTTTCCTTTCTGTAGCTGAGATACAAGTCACCTGTATCAGCAAATAAGAGAGTAATGCTTTAGGCACCTGTTCACTGTTGTAACACTTGTGTCTTCCTGCTCCTACTTAATAACAACATACAGTATACAATACGTAAGCACCTGTTATCTATGGTTATCTAATTTTAATGGCTCTGATCTCTTCCAGTTATTACCATCAGATGTGGATGTATGAATAAGAGGCATCATGATGTGATCATAGGTAACATGCACAGACACTTGTGAAATGCATACTGGCATTGCAGAATGACATCTTTCTATGGGCTTTATTGTAGCTGCAGACAGCTTAGGTGTTAGTTCTGGTTAGGTTAGTTAGGTGGATAGTTCTGAGGTACCGGGAATAAAGCCACAGCCCACGGGATAGTATGATCTAACAGATACACTGTTCTGAGGATGTAAGTCTAACTCTAAAACAATATCAGTTAGGTATAATTGTGACTGCACTACTTGACCAGTTAGTAAGAAAGACCTTAACAATTGTTCTAAAAGGCTATGAGTATGAAACACTGCCCAAAGACAGAAAGTTGGTGAGCCTTACCAACAGGCAGGACATGCACAACAGAGACCAGACAGAGAAGTCAGAGCCTTGTTCCTGCCCTGAGCAACATTTCCTAGCACTGGGTGATTCCAGCTCTCATGACAGTCCTGTGATATGACCATTCTTGTAAAGATTCCCTGAGCCACACTGACCTTGATTACCTCTGACTCTCTAGCCCCTACATGGCTTCTCTTAGAATTGATTAATCATTTATTTATCTTCAGCACAGGGTGCGTCCTCTTGACAAGTTCAAGAACTGGCATGTTTGGTCCCCATTTTCAGGTCTAACAAGGCTATGCTTTGCCTAAGATCACAGTGACAGGTGACGGGTAAGTTTCCACTGCATTAGCCACGTCCCTACTGCAGGAGGCAGGTAAAGTCAGGTTTAGGATGAATGTCTGACCCTTTGTTACTGCCTTGCTCCTCTTGGTCTATAGAAAACCTAACAGCTTTCCTTCCCATTAAGCTTGCTGGTATCCTTCCTTCTCCCTCTGGAAACATATCCATGGCCTCCTCCAAACTTAAGTGTTCTCCACTTAAACAAAAATTTCCCCAAGTGCACAACAGGCACACTTTAACTGCACACACTTAAGTGACTACAGAACATCTGTGGAAGTCTGTCTTTGAGGTCATGCCAGCAAGCTCACCATTTCCCTGCATCCATCTTAACAGACATCTGATAATGGTGTGTCATTTCCTGTGTCACACTGCATATGCGTGGATGTAGATGATAGTGTGGATGGTGGCGACTCTGCTTCAGGCCGAAGTCAGTTTATCACTTGGAAATTTCAGCGTGTCTCCCTGACACAGTGAAGTTGAAACATGCTTCCAGTTATAAATCAGTTCAAACTGGCACGTACACACACTTCTCATTCTCTAAAAGTGGACTGATCTTCCTGAATCACTTACTGGATCAGGAAACATTTAGTCTAAGAGCACACTGTCAGAGAGTCATGGGAGAAATAAGACAGGACAAAAAGTGGGGATTTTTTCACTTCTAAGATCTTTGGGGATATCCTTTCTAGCCTGTCATATGTCAAACCCAACTACCCTAAATATTATTGTATCTGTTGGCTTTGGCATGGACTCACTGTTGCCTTTTATTAGATATGAAGCAATAGGTGGGAGAGAGTGAGCCAATTAATTATTAAAAGTGGCTTTCACATACTTTGAAAGTCTGCATGTCCTCGAAGCACACTCAATAAAGCTAACAAGGCTAACCAGGGCACTGCATAATGTCTGTGAAGCCCAGATAGGCATTTTGTGAACTCTGCAAAATTCTGTTGTGTGCTTCCTTAACTCCACATGGACCCAATACACACTTCATAAAATTCTTTCGTCTCAAAATACGAAACTTACAAACTCCCTTCTTCCAGTCCTACTCAAAAGTTGCTGTTTTCAATTAGCTTTCCACCAAGGACTCTCTGCCCTCTGTGCCACTCCCTTTCACTTTTAATTCAGCTTAAGAGAGGAAGTGATTTACATCCTGCCCCCTCATATGTGATGTGTGCGTCCTCTTGACATCATGTGAGGTAAAACACGCTCACCTGCCCACCTGTGAGGACTTGCAGTTATCCTTCCTCTGTTATGGCTGATTCACATTGTAACTACCTCAAGGCAGTAACGTACTCCTTTTGAATTCTCAGCAAAGCACAATGCATACTTATTATGCTATAGCTAATATCAAATTACTACTAAATAAAACATCTAGAACAATTATCTTTGGTAGATACTAGCCCCTTAACTCCCTTTCCACAAAGACTTATCTTGAGTATGTTAGTTTGGATCCAAAAAGGGATTTTCTGCTATGGGCTCTGGGAAATTAGTATAGACTCAGTAATAACTTTAGTGAGACAACCATCATTAGTTAGTAGTGAAGAAGAGATGTCAGTGGTGCTTGAGGCACTTGTTGAAATCAATTAACACAGAATCTATACTAACGGAACAGGCATAGGTTCCACGCCATTTTATTTTCATTCTCCTGTCAATGATAACAATCCATTGCAGATGGTCTAGAACTAAATGGGGAAATACTCATTTTATCTGCTTACAGTATTTTCAGTTGTTGATCACATTATCACTTTGAACAACGTTTGTATAATACCTTTTGGGAAAGAATACACTCTGAAACTATAGGCCAAGGTGTTCAATGGAATGAACTCAGAAGCCTGGGAACAGTAAGTATATTAACCAAGCTTTGCAGCTCAAGTCTGTAATTTTTATTCACCCAACACTTGATTTTCAGTCAAGGAAACTATTTCTATTCTGCTTCTATAACAAGATTGGTCTTCACTTAATAGAATGTATAATGAAAGTAACAGCTGTATTTAAACACATGGCAGAAGCCATTAGGCATGGAAGAACTACTCTTTTTCTAGTAAATCATGGCTGTCTAACAAATTTTATACATGACTGTCCTTGTCCATACTATGAACCAAATTGTGTCTTGTTTTATCCCAGTTAAGATGCACTGGTTACTATAGTTCCTTGAACAATTAATATTCCCCTTATAGCTCAGAATGCAACATGGAGAAATGAAACAAAACCAAAGTTTTTGTTATAGGCAGAGAATTCCAGATCCACGGAGAAAGGATAAGGAGTGAGGAAGGAAAGAAACTACTGCAGAATACTTAATATCTGTAAGACCTTACAAATCTGTCTTTTTATTTTCTACATGTTTAAACATCACATTAGAACCCACTCTGAGCACTACTGTTAGAAATTATTATCAGTGCTCCTGTTGTCATTTTTCCTATTTACAGCTGCAGTCCCATTTTCTTTACTGTTTGGGTATTTTCTGAGACAGAAACTAATAACTCTACTGAGACTGTGCAACTTTTTTACCCTTACTGGATAATTGCTACTGGCAGCTAGTCAGTAAAGAAATCCACCTAGCACAAGCTGCTGGGAAATAATCCCAGTCACCACATGAGTGGCACGGCTACAGCCAGGCAGCGAACAACCAAATATGGAACCAAACAGAAACAGAACCACTTCACACATCAGTAACTATACTTCCCTCTTAGCTTCGAGCAATTAAGTAAACCTTAAGTATATTGAGAATTACTGTGCTGTAAGGATGCAGTACAATACAGTAAGCTTTTACCACAGATAGAGATGGTCTAAAAATACTGTGAGCATTTAGCAAAACACTGAGAATAGCTTGCAAAAACATGGGCATTGTTCTTTTCTAGCTTCATTGATTATCCATTGTTTGTAGTCTCGGATTAGTTACAAGTTGGCACTCAATGCTTGGACAGGAATTCCAGTGAATACTGGGCTTTGGAGAACAAGCTCTACCTAAGCAGGAAGGATATGCCGTGCATTGGCCAAGCTCTGGGCTGTGATGCACAGTCCTGAATAGGGCTGCTTTCCAGCCTCAGCACATAGGCACGAACACATACCACTACACCTGAGTCAAGGCAATGTCCCAACTGCTCAAGAAGAGATAACAAAGCCCTTTTCAGTGCTGCGAATTCCTCCAAGCAGGAATCCTTGCAACCCTACTGCACTCAAGACGAATTTACCTTTAGCCAGAGAGCCAGTTCTGTGTCTTCTGCATATGAAATTTGTGGTTGTGTTTCCAATGACTCAAGAGTGCTGTTTAGCTCCCACCCATGATGCTCATTGTTTATGTCCCTGGATTTGTTACCTAATCAACAGCATATGCACTTAATTTCACTTTGTAATGACTCTAAGCAGTACTTACTTTTCACAAAATCTCTGCATTACAATGAATATTTGTATGTTTACTGCAGGAACCAATCAAACTGTGATCAGCTTTTCAAGCTTCATCCACTTATCGATCAGTTGGTTGAAAAATTTAAACAGCTGTTCTCTCTCTGCCAAAACATTTCTGATGCAATTTATTAAAGAGAACTATTTTAAACAGCATACTCTTTTTTTAGAAGTCTCAGTATTGGGTAAGATTTTAAAGAACCATTCACATGCACTATCATGTATGTTGTTCTAGTAAAGACACAGACAAAGTGCAGAAGTCAATTCCTCCCTCTCCAACTTCATGCTTTTACTCTCACATAAAACCAGTGCTGGATCTCATTCTCTACATTCCAGATTCTCAATATGCCACCTGCAAATAAATACATTTTAAATGTGTATTTACTCTACTTAAGATTCTTTCCCATATCATAAAAGGAATTCTCAGAATACGAGATAAAAGGTAATTTTGGAGCTATGAAAATTGTGAGGCCTGATTACTAATACCTCTTCTTATGGATTCTCTGATTTCTAATAATATGAGTTTATTAGTCTTGCCTTCAGTTGAGGTACTAACAGTTTCTCTCTGTTCTTCTCCTCTGCTTATTTTTGTAACAAAGGCACAATCCTAGGTTCATCTAAGGATTCTCTCACTGGAAGGCAAGAGAAGTATGTGAGGCAGAGTACATCAAATGCATGGAAATGCAGAAGTAGGCTTGCCTGCAAAGCAAGGCTTTCAGTTCACAGTGAATGTCCTCTTTTTGATTTTTCTTAATCTGAATTTGTTATTTATACTCCTCAAAGCAGATGGCCCCTAGGCCTTGTTCACCAAAACAGGTTAATGGCATGGTTAATAGCTTTGCTGCCCACAGCAGCAATACAAAGGACCAAAACCTCCCTTCCAGAGGCACCTGCCAGGCGCTGTGGCTCTGGCTACCCCTTCCAGGCAGACGTGCCTGGGACACCCCCCCACGCCGGCATGAATTAAAGCCTGCCCTGGAGCAGTGACCTGGGAATCTGCAGGACAAATATCCGAATATGAGTGATTGACCACATCCTCGGTCTATGGCTTTGGAACAGACTCAGCACCCAGCCAGCCACCAGGCTCTGGGAACTCTGGAAGAACTGGGAGCTAGCACAGAATGGGAGCTAGCACAGAATTAGGTTTTTTCCAGACCATTTCATCAGGAAGGCACTGAACTATGCAGACCAATATCAGTATCACAATGTCCCACAGCACAGTAAGGAGCAGCTTAAGAACAAAGAATAGGTGCTTAAAAGTGGACTGGAGAAAGAGTTGATGTTGCTGGGCTGAGGAATGATTTCTGAAACACACTTAGCAATGAGTTAGAGAAAGACCCATTATTCTCCATCTCTGCCCATGCTTTAAAAGATACATTGGAGTTTCTGTCTGACATCAAACTCTCAAAATAGCAGCAGCTGCAAGTAAAATTTTCTACCATCTCTGGGTGGCTAAGAAATTGTCCATCCAGGCAGACAACGGCCTGACCTTGATTATCCGTGCCTGCATTACACCTCGGCAGGACCATTACACCTGGCACAAAGCCTTCAGTACATGGAAACTCCAGCTAATACAAGGTGTCACATTTTATGCAATTATCAGGAGAAGCTGCTACCATCAGCAACTGGTAGTGTTGCCTATCTCTGCTTTCTTTGTCCCACACACCCTAGGCTGGTACCTCATATCCATTACTGATTTCAGTTTCAGCTTTTGGTTCTTAACTTCAGGTTGCTCAATGTGCTGGGTCCAGGTTATCTGAAAAACCACTAAGTCTCCAGGGAAAGGGCAGTTGATTGACAACTGCTCTCCCATGTGCAATAGAACTGCCTAAGGTAAGACAAGCACATCTGACCTGAGACTGGAGTGGTCCCCCACAAAAACATCTGTTTCAAGCATAAACTGCATTTCTTAGGCCTTCTCCTCTCTAAATGTAAACACACAGTAGCACATGGCTTTTAAAACCAAACAAAACTAAATACGTAAGAGAAATTATTAAAAAAGAATTGCTCCTGAAGTGTCTTCCACTCTTCCTGACCTACCACTTGTAGAGGATGAGTAAACAACCACCATATTGTTAATAGCAGTAGTCCTGTAAATAAACTAGCAGAAGGCTTTCAGAGACTGACGGTTAGATCAGATCACGTGTACAGCAGAACAGAATTCCCAAGTTAATACCAAGTGCCTTTCCCCAAAGCACTCAGTACTTCCCCTCTAGAAGCTCACACCTGGGTACCACTAACACAGCTTTATCACAGGCAAGCATTCTGGGAAATAACATACAAATAAGCCCACAAAACACTTCAGAACTCTTCTATCAAACACAGGCAAATTGTTTTTGAACCAGAATACAATGTACGCTGCCCAGATAGGCTTGCTTTTGCTGTAACCTTGGTGTGCTCATTTCCATGTAAATACACAGAAAGTTCTTCACCTTGGAGCAATTTCACAGGGGGAATTTTATCTGGAATGTAGGTATAAAGTAAAAGCTCTCAGTGTGCTTGTAAATCATTTGTGCTAAATGATTTGTGCAAACCTCAGACACGGAGATGTTTTCCTCAGTGGAAAACAAAATAAAATGCTCTGATTTGGGTATGCAATGTTATCTTACCAAATCCTTACCTAGGACCAACTTTTGGAGGACCTGGGGGCTACACAAGTACTTGAGAAAATGGAAACACTGTAACACACTGGCTGTAGCTAAGGGCTTGAAAGTCCTAACTCAGGCTACCACCCCTGGGAAAATTCTGGTCATAATGTCAGCTGTCACCTATAGCCACCAATCTGCAAAGAAACTGCATAGCTGCCTTCAACTCTCAAAGTACTCCCCACACCGATACCTGCAGAGACGCCATCACTCCAATATGAGCTGGAAAGAATCCCTGGTAAAATTTATGAGCCTGCTTCCCTTTGCACCAAGTCACGGAGAGGCAAGATGGTGGGACAACACACCCACACAACCCGTCACAGGCATCAGCTGCACCTCCAGCCGGGAATACACAGCCAGGATTGCATGTTGTTCTCTCCTCCAGTCACCCACTTTGCCATACTGAAGAATGTCAACATGTTGCTGTATATAGGGTTAGACCTACGTGCTTTTAACTAAAGCAACAGAAAACATTGTAGGAGTGTTGAAAAACATTTTCTGATCTGTTTTGCTTTAAAAGAAAAAATAGCATCCTTACAGAGTCAATAGTCTTCCAAATCTCACACTCTACTATCTGCTTAATTTTCTCCCACCTAAATGGCAACTATGCTTTAAAGCACCAAGTACTGTATACTTAATAAAGCCAATCTTCATAAATTCTCTTCCCATACATTGGTCACAGATGGTTTCAACACAGAAAGATATATGGTAGGTAACCTAGGCCCTCCTCCAACAAACCACTTAAACATACATTTCAGCATGTTGGCATCCCAGCTGAAGACAGTGGGATGTATTTCAATTTATGCACGTTTCACAATTTTATTGAAGTTCAACGACAAATAAAAAATGAACACACAGCAGAAAAATAAACTCCAATATGCATATAATTGATGCTATAGTAGTACCTTCTACCAGAATTCCACAGATTTAGGAAAATACTTTCTTTGGTTAATTCAGCAATGTTCCTTTTGGAGGCAGTGACAAAAAATAGCTTTATCAAAGCATAGATTTGACCCAGTCCATTTATATGGAAGCAAAACTCTTTTTACCTCCAGTGGAAACGGAGCTCAATGATAAAATATAAGGCTTTTTATAATTGAAGCATGATCCCAAAAAGCAAGTCCTGACAATGGAATCATGAGATGTTGTGAAATCTTAATATTTAGTTATTCATACATATACACTTGCCAGGAAATCAGGTTCTAATGTCCTTTACAATTTCCACATAGTGCTTATACTTCTAGGATGTATCAGTATGCCTCTGACATTTGTTTAAGGGTCACATAAAGAATGGTACTGTTATTTAAACCATTTAGAAAGTTCTTAGATGGTGTTCCCAGCAAAACTTGTGTTTTGTTTTGTGGTCGGAACATTTTTTTCACAATAGCGTTGGATTTTACTATTGCTTTAATGGGTTTTCCCCTTCGCATCACATTTCTGGTGCCACTATTTTACCAGATACCTGAAATACCTCTGCACCAGTAAGAAGTACTGCTTGTATCCAGAAAAGATACATACATTTAGGGAGGTTTGAAATATCACAGCACTTCCCAAAAATACGAGCTAGTCATTGCATCCACCTTGGCGATGCCAAGCCTGGAAAAGCAGATAGCAGATTAAAAAAAAAAAAAAGGAAAATATCACAGTACTTTAGCAAGGCTACAACCAGTACCAAAAAAAGGGTAGTACATTTGTTTCTATGTCCAGAAAACACTGGCAAATACAGAACAGAACAGTGCAATATTGAGTTATCTAAACATGTTAATTAGCCACACCAGAGAGAATCAGGCCTTCTCTAGCATTCGTTCACCTTCAGTCATACCGTTTGCTTTCCTCATGTCCACGATTGGGAAAACATCAGACTGACTGTGTGGCACGTCAGAAAGTAACTACTGAGCATGGTTTTCTGCTGATGGCAGGGGTTTAAAATGCTCATGGCACTGGCACAACCATCTCACGTAAATGGCAACCTTGGAGTCTATATTTTAATTACTTTGAAATAAAAGCATTTTAAGTTCCAGTATGTAACACAATGCAAGGAAAGGGATCCCAGAAACAATCACACACACACAAATCATTTAGCTACATACAGTAATATGCAGTCACGACAGAATGAAATATTCATAAACTCAAGGGAGATGAAATTCTGTGTTCATCTATCACAATATGTACACCAACAGTTACCATTTTACAAAAGCCCTTCTATCCACCTTAATAAACTGTACAGGCCCTGTTCAAATGATCAGTTGTTGATACTCCCTTTTAATTAAAACGATAGGACAGATTTTACCAAACAGTAACAAATCTAAAAGTGTAGGAGGTAAATGCTACAAACTCGGGGTCTCCAGTTAGAGGCCTTTTTTTTTCAAAATACCTTGTCTTTCTCACGATAATTGCAACTCTTGTCATGTAAATACGTGGTGTGACATAGTTGTTGCATTAATTTATTGCATTGCTGGTTTACATTCCTTCATTGTGTTACTGCTCTCTTACGCATTTGTAACCAAACCAAACTATAGTAAAACTAGTTGAAGAAATGGGGCTCAAATCCAGTACATGGCAACATTTCTTCATTTACGGCAAGATTATAATCTGTTTTAGGGCATCTGTCCATTCAGAAAATTACTCGGATTTCCGTAACATATAAACGGATGTGTTTCACATTCTAGCACACGCGGATCACTCTTTGCAACAATCACCGTATTACAGTGAAACTTACACATTTATCGGTCTCTGCCTATTGCAGACCTACAGACACGACAGAATTCATCAGCTTCAGCTCAGTAAACCCACGCCGAGAAAAATGAATGGAAATGAAGACAGTGCCCACAGACAAAAGCACTGATCAATGCACTTCGCTGACATTATCTTAATGGCAACCTTTTTCCATCCCATCCTCCCTACTTTCCGATTCTTCCAGCAGCAGACATATCCGCACTAAAGGATGCGATCTGACCCATTTCTCGTCGAACTCCGTCACCCACAGGTTTTCACTCGGCAGCGAGCCGCCGTCCCCCGCTCCACAATGACACAGCAGGGCCGGAGGGACAGGGCGCCCGGGCTCCTTCCCCCAGGTGACTCGCCCCTCGCCGCCGGGTGAAAACCGAGGCGCGGCGCGGCGAGCGGCGGCCCTGCCGGCGCTGCCCCCTCGAAGTGCGGTAAACTTTCGCGGCGGCACCTGGGCCACCGCCCGCGGCGCCGCTCCCAGGGCGGGCGGAACAATGCCCGGCGCCCCGGGCCCCGCGGCGGCGGCCCCGCGCTCCCCGCCCCGCCGCCCCCGTGTCCTCAGACAACCTCCGCCGCCGGCCCCCCGCCTCCCGCCGCCGCGCTGACAAAGGGCGGCGCGGGGGTGCCCGCGGCCGGGCGGCAGCAGAAGCGGCAGCGGGAGCGGGCCCGCCCGCCCCGCCGAGCGCGGCCCCGGGCAGGCGGCCCCGAGCAGGCGGCCCCTCCGGCGGGCGCGGCGCCGGGCGGCCGGCGGCGGAGCGGACCTACCTTTTTGTCCTCTTTCTCGCCGCCGTGCCTCCGCTCCGGGTGGCCGCTGTCGGCGGCGGGGGCCGGCTCCGCGGGCTGCCCATCGCGGTGGTGCGGGCGCTGGTGCGGGCAGCCGCCAGACCCCGCCGCCGGGGGGATGGGCTCCGGGCACGGAGAAACTCCCTTAACATCCATCTCCATCTTCCAGTTCACTGTATTGCGAGACAAAAGCAGGCAAACACTTTCCACCACCCCGCGTCTTTCTTGTGCTTTCCTTTCTCCCGCTTTTCTTTTCTTGCTTCTTTCTTTCCTTTTTTTTTTTTTTCCCTTCCTTCCTTCCTTCCCCCCCCCCCCTCAGGAGGCCGTGACACGCATGGCTCTGGCCGCCGCTGCCGCACCGATCCGGCGGCTGCAATTCTCCCCTAGATCCTCCAGACTTTTGTATCCAGCGTGTGTGTGTGTGTGTGTAAGAGTGAGTGTGTGCGTGTCCGTGAGTGTGCGCGCGTGTCCTTGGTACGATGGCCTTCAATCGCCCCGAAACAGCAAACGCTAACTAAGCAGATCTCTCGCCACGAAGATCAACTCCCGGCCCCAGCCTAATTGTGGTGGTTATTTACTTTACCCTATCTATGTCCCAGGCCCGGACAAGCCCTTCTGGCTGCAGCCCTTTGAACAAAGTTAACTGGAGGGAGCCGAGCCCGCGGAGGGGGTGGGGGCGAGGGGAAACTACCGGGGTTTAACACGGGGGAACTGACAATAGCCCGGTAATGTCAAGTAAAAGTTAAACCTCCCCCTTCCTCCCCTCCCCCTCCCCTCTCCACATCCCAGGCAAGCGCAATACAGCAAAGCAAAGCAAGGATTTCAGACCTGTGCAAGGTGCTGGTGGCGAGAAGAGACGAGCATTTACCCGATTGTTGCTTTTATTTTATTTTCCCTTAGACTCCCACCCCACCCCCCCCCCCCCCCGCACCACCCGCTATTGCAAATGTGGGCTCCTTGATGTTAATCTCCTCTCCGCGGTCTGAGTGTATGTGTGTGACTGGAGCTCCCTCTCTCTCAGGCTGCCAGCGCCACGCAGCACTGCACAAGGAGAACTGGAGTAAGGAGGAAAACAAGAGCAAATCCAGGCTGGAAATCTAAATCAGTACCAGCCACCGGCTCTCCGATTTTATCAACACAAAGAGAAGAAGAGAAAGGAAGAAAAATCGCGTGTAAACTGCTGAATCGGTCGTGACTGCAGCGTGCACACGATTATTTTAGTCCTTGTGTTAGCTTCCTTCTCAGACTGAAGTTAGACATAGTAGGGGAAAATGCAAGCTCATTAAGAGTGTTTTAGACCAAACCAAGGATTTCCTTAGTGGTGCCAGAGCCAAGCCAACTCCTCAGCTATTCCCCTCTTCATTTTGAAGAGATGAATGGTGAGTGTAGACCTGATTGTTCTTAAATCAGGACACCATCAGGTGACCAGTCTGCACTTCTAAATATAACACCACCACAGTGTCCTGAGGAGCAGCTGCTTTGAAACTTACCAGGAAACATCTACCGAGAGCCTGCAGGGCCAAGATACACACCTGATCTATACCTGATCTGTCTGCTCCACGTACTGCCCTCCCTGACAGCAGCTACCCGCTCCGCAGAGATGCCGTGCCACATCCTCAGGAGCTGGTCTGTTTTAAACCAGGAGAGAACCTGTCCCAGGGTATTTCAGGAAGCGGGTGACTATCAGGTGTTACATGATGCCCTTTCATTCCTCGCCTTGGGTTCTGTTATTCCCCAACAGGATTGTTACTGTGGGAACCTGAACAGATCTTATTGCAACAATATATTTGGACAAAGGGCAAGGACTAATCTCACAATAGGGAAAAAAGTCTTTGTCACACACCAAAGCTGTATTTTTACAATACACATCTCTAACGATCCTTTAGTGGTATTCTCAGTGTATGTCAAGTATCTGTGGGCCCTGCTGTCTTCTCAAATTGGTGCGAATAAGGAGCATTTCTATTTAAACTATCAGCATCAGTCTTTAAAATTGAGGTAGATAATAAGACAATCAAGTCCTGAATTTTAAAGTCTATAACCAAATAATTTTGGCTACTTACAATCATTTATTAATAATCATTTAAATATAGTCTACATTTAGTGGTGGCAGGATTTAACATTCTGGATATTCATATAGTTTTAGCCTCATTAGCAAAAAGCAGTACTAACTGCAGACAAGCATTTTTGGGGGGATGGCTGCGGAACATGTACAAAAGTGGACTTCCCTGCAAAATTGCCCAGAGTAAAGCAATGAGCCCACATAGATGTCAAGTCCCCACCACCCCCTTCAGTCCACCTGCACAGTGAACATCCCTCCACACACAACAAAGCACACAAGGAACAAAATTCTGTGCTCAAGAGCTTTTCCAGTTTGGGTTGAAGTACTTCCAGTACCACAGGTTGGAAAATGGCAAGATAAGAGTGAAGAAAAGTTCATTCAAGTGCTACAGCGCACACTTACAAAATTACCGATAAATGACATAGAAACCTTCCCGCGGCAGGTAATACTAAAAAATCCTGTTAGAAAATAACAGATCCCAATCTACCATCTCCAGATCTGTAAAGTAAAATTAAAAGCAAAACCAAACCATCTAAAAATAGAGAAAAGCTAACCCAAATACAAACGTTTTACCATGTGCACTGAAGCTAACTAGAGCTGGACATTGGCAGAGAACCAAGGAAAACTAATTCCAGAGGTGGGGGCCCTTGACTCAGAAAGCTCTGCTTCTAATGCTAGAGAGTTTAACCCCCAAAACCAACAAAAGCTTCTTATATGGTTTGAGTGAACATGATCACACATGAGAAGGGCAGGCCCTAGACTATATGAAAGTCAGTACAAAGATTTGTATTTGTCTGCTGAATTTCAAATTTCCCTTTCTTTTCTCTTCTTTTCCTCATCTTTCCTTTTTGTGCCGCAAAAGATTTACAATACTATTGCAAAAATAAAATTATTACAAATAATTCATAATAACAGCATGCTCCAAATTGTTCTCTGCACAAACCATGTTTCTACCTGACTGCTGCTATTGCATAGATTTCAAGAGAATCCTAAGTAGAACATGTTTTGTCAGGCTAAAGTAAAGGTCTAAACAATCATCACAAATTTCTCTGAGAGAACTAAATGGTCTTTAGGCCAAATATTTTGAGATACAAACAGTAATGACAAATCTAGAAGCACTAACAAATTGGACAGGAAAATGAAATCTGAACCAGCAGGCTGAGGAAATAAGAAATGCGACTACCTTCCAGTCTCATAAGTGGTCCTTCTCACAAGTATCAGGTTCCTCAGGTCCAGGTAGAAGCATGTGAGATTTTGCCCTGAATTATTTTTGGGAAGCACTGAGAGAAGATGGGACTGCAGACCGTAATAATGCAGCAAGCCACAGAGCTGAACAGTTGATTGGTATCGCGTCATGGAAAGTGTTTGGTACCTTCAACTAAGTAAGCTGGTACAGATGTCAAACTCAAAACGTTAAGTCCACAGAAAAGTGTTTGGAGCTGAGGTGGAAGAATGGTGAGCCAGAACCCTGTATCACATGGCAACTGTCTTGGAAGACTATTGTACTGAGAAGCAGAAACCAGGGAGTCTTACTGGAGGGCAAGTTAACCCACACCAGGAAGGCTGTGTTTGTAAGAGAACAACATTGCATTGAATGCCTTCCACATGTGCCAACAAATTGAGAAAAATTAGCACAGATCCTTCACCCATGTTCACTGTGGTAAAACAGCATATAATTTAGCTTCTATACAGAAAAATAAAGTATTGAATATGGATTGTCTATTACTATACACAACATGCATTAAGAATTTCTAAGCCCAAATCTATCATTCATTTTTCAAGAGAAATGGCATTAAAATATTGCTACTGAAATCAATACTGCAACTCATTAACACACACTCCATGCTCCTGCGTATTTTGCAGTTGTGGGTTGTGCTGTAAACCAGGTGTAGGTGACTAAATAGATTCCAGAGACAATGATGTTCTAAAATGCAAAAAGAAAACCTTTCAAGACCAACTCTATTCTTCATGTCTCAAAAATTAAAATTAGGGAGTGATGACACTATGAATTTAATCACAGGCCAAGTATTGGAACAAATTGATGGAAAGGGTCAAAGATCGCTGCTTCTAGAATAGTGTCATTTTTGCATTCTTGTTCTTGCTTACGATCAGATGACAGTACAACATACTGTGCAAGCTACAACTACACTGTAGTCCTAATTAATAAGGCTACAAATGGTGGGAAGACATAAGCAAATTAAATGATTTGCCTGAGATCATAAAGTAGTTCAGTGGCAGTTTAAACAGAACATTTATGCCCTTTCCATGGGCTCTTCTTTTGGCCATTTATTTCATTTAGCAATTTGTCACTTTTTCTTATGAATAGTTAAGATAACTGCTCAGAAACTAACTACATCCCTTACTGATATTTACTTCCATAACAATTCTTGTTCAAAGATATTTTCAGTTCTTTCTCGAGCGCATTTATGTTTATGTTAATGCGGATAAACTGAGGATGTGGCATGTCAAATGTACAAAAATGGCTATTACAAGTTAGTAGGATATATGCAATCTTAATAAAAACATAGCTATCATTGTATGAAAGACGAAGCATTTGGCTTTCTGCTGCCTTACATATCTACTTGTTTAGGATTCACCTACCCATGTATTCAACATTTGAATAATTTTGACCTTTTACAAACCTTAGACAATTCAAAGGTTTCCTGTTGTCAACGCAAGCTCCATGGGCCTCACTCAACACTGTCTCTGTCAGCTTGCATTCTAGGCTTGAGAGCTGCAAACAGAGTTGCTTTCTCCTGAAGATTCTGACCTTATCGATAATTCCCTCGATACTATACATTTCAAAGTGGCTAACGCTGATGTTCATTGAGTCATTTTCCCACCCATCGATCTCTGCTTCTGTTCTCTAAGGTGTCTTACTGCAAGCATGCAAACATTCAGTAACCTGAGGGCTCCTGTAACTTTCAAGATCCATCTATGCAGGTATCTTCTGTCTCCGAAAGTCTGTAATTGTATATGCGTAATAAATGCCATCCTGAAAGAATTACGTTGTGTGGGGATATCAAGACACATTGTGGATATTCTTACAGAGTAAAAGCTGAATATGCTATTTGAATCCCACCATTCTCTGCACAGTGTCCAACATGAAAATGGACATGTTACAAGCTGCATTTTCAAAAGCACCTTGTCTTCTAGTTTTCCACACACAATTTTGATAATATTGGCTCTCCCATGCATTCTAACATTTTTGCTTACAAGTACAGAAACCACAAAGAACTCAAGCCTTGAGTGGTATTTTAAAGATTTTGAAGACTTTTCTCCATTTCTGGTTTGGAACAAGAAGTCCTCTAAATCTTGTGAGGTCTCTCGAGCTCCTCCAGCTCCTTTTCTAGAAAGCCATTAAAACAAAACCAATAGGCTTAATGACCTTTAAACATGAAGAGAGCTCCTTGTAGTTTATATTCTACATAACTCACAAACAAAACTATTCCGGCCATAGCCAGAGCTTCATCCTTCCTTGCCCAAGATACTGTGAAGACAACAATAGCCATGCAGACCCTGCACACACTTTCCAAAGCAGTATCATGATTTGAGTATGTATGTATTTCAAGCATTGGAGCAGGCTGACCAGGGACATGGTGGCATCACCATCCCTGGAAGTGTTTAAAAAGCACGTAGATGTGGTGCTTAGGGACATGTTTTAGTGGTGAACTTGACAGTCCTGGGTTTAACGGTTGGACCTGATGATCTTAAAGCTCATGTCCAACTTAAAAGTTTCTATGATTCTAAGCATCTGTTCTACTATGGAAGGCTTTATTCTCCTCAAAATTGCTGTGCGAGGTAGAAAAAGCAGCAGATACTTCTGCCAACTTTTCCAAGAGTTACTTGGCTCGTAGTTAGTCAAGACACCACTGGGTGGGACAGAAGGCCTAACCTAGCAGACTCAAAGAAAGGACACGCAGCTCTGAGGCAAATGGGCGGGAAGCACAGCCACATAGACTTTAGTTTCACACAGTCTGAAAACATCTGTATTTCACTGGGTGATGCTGCAGTCTCCTCAGTTCCTGCAGTAAGCCTGGATCTGTGCCAAATGGAAAAAATTGACCTAGTTTTCAGTTTTTTGGAAAGAAAATCTCCGCTGAGAAAATAGGGGGGAAAGTAATTTGTCATAATCATCATTTGTTCGAAACAAATAAACACAAGGGAGATGCAGTAAAACAAGGGGAAAAGAACTGGTCTATATTATTTCTTAATGGATGCCAAATTTTCATTGCCAGAGATTAAACCTTCAGGAGCAGACAAAGGCATGAGAATGCTCTACAATGGACACAACATCTCCAGTGGCAGCCAAGGGTCAGTGTGCAAGGACTGGTCCACTGAAGTTCAGAGTCCCACTAACAGGGAGAGACAGAGGCGACAAGAACAGGCATGGGTTTAGCCCTCAGGCATTTGTGCTTCACCAGCTGACCCGAAGCCCACACACAGCGCACAGCTCTGCTCTGTAAAGTGCAGAGATTTGTGTAGGAACTAGGGCAGGTCTTAGGAGCACTAACTCCTGTCCAGTTCTCCATACTATGGAGTGTTCCTACGCGTCTTTATTTGTGATATGCCTAGTGGGATCCTAGAGAAACATCCTCAGAACTGGAATATGCCATAGGAGAATGGCCAGAACAGATAGGTGTTTAGTTCCATTGATCTGCATTGATCTGTTTCTTCCTTGCCTTTTTTTTTTTTTCCCCTCCTGGTCTCACTGGTTCTGTCCCTTTTAGTACAGAGCAGCATAAAGGTTTAATGTGCTATTAGCCGCTTCTTTTGTTGTAGCAGACTGCATATATACATATGCAAATAATAGTTTTTAGTTGAGGTGATAGGTTTTGTTTAAAACTGTCAAAACTGAAGTCTGGAGATCTTTCTTGATGGTGAAAATAGATGAGTTATCCATTTGGTAGTATCTATGTAAACAATATGCACAAACACACTTTCTTAAAACATTTCTACTTTTAATTTTTAAATTAATGCATACTGCTCAATTAGTCTACTTCTTTCAACTTCTACTAACTCTCTGGCACTTCTGAGATATGCCCCATTCTCTCCTTGTTCCCTCTGCAGATTGGAAATGCATTTAAATTCACCAAATTTCTTGAAGTACAAAAAACCAACTTGTTAAGCATAAATTAAAGAAACAAAGTATGTTTCAGCATAAATAACACGAAACAAAATTCATTCCATCTTCTTAAAACTAAAAACAGATAACAAGTATGTACAATATCAACTCTTCTATTCAGCTGCTGGGACTTCGGTTTAGAGTTTTACAGTTTTGTCCACTATATTCAGAACTTAATCTGCAACTGGCTGAATTCAGTGAGTCAGAGAGTATGTATTTAAACAGTATAGTCTTCAACACTTTAATTAATCTTTATGAAATACTTAGCTGTCTTTGCAAAGGATAAACCTGTTTTGAGGTCACTGCTACAACTACGAGGTAGAATGAAAGATTGGGCTTTGAAGGAGAAAAACAACTGAGCTTTCCTTTTCCAAAATAATTTTAAATTCCATAAACAATTTCAATATATGCCTACTTTGGAGCTAGCAATGTCTCCTTAATTGTAAAGGCTAAATTTTCACTATTCCTGCTTTTGCAGGATACTACATGAAGAAAAAACCTAGTAACAATTGAAAAGAAATATTTGCGGAGTGGGATATCATATATTTTCAAAAGCAACATAACAAATTTTTTGTTTAATTTTTTTACCCACAATTGTAGAGTTTAAAACAGACATTTGAACAACTGAGTATGAAGCAAATTAATGAGGAGACATGAGAAGACTCTAAGATGCAAAAACCTAGGAAACTGATGAAAGTGAAAAGCCCTGCAAACAGTTTTCTGACTTTGAATGGCAAACTCAAGAGAGATGAAAGATGAATGCATCAAAAAGAACACCCTTTTGTTCCTTGAAAGAATAGGTTATTGTCTACTTGTATTTCTTGGACACCATCACTGGTACTGCACTCACAAAAAACAATGGAAGACACATCCCTGCCCCAAGGAGTGTACAATCAAAAAGCCAGTAGAGAGATGTCCAGGTCCAGTAATTTCAAAATGAGTAGGATTAGACCCAAAATTAGGCAAACATACTTGAATAGCAATGCCTGCCAGCATATTAGGAATAGTTCAGCAAAAGACAACAGCCTAACCATTCAAAGATAGATGTTTTGATGACAGATTAAAAACAAATAGACATGGTAATGGATATACAGAAAATAAACTGAAGTTGCAAGGAAATGTTTTGATTAAAAAGCTGATGTTCTCAGGTCAAACATGCTGTCAACAGGGTATGACACTTAAGGTCTCAAAAAGCACTCAGGGCTAAACTTCAACTTTGTGTATGCAAATCACTGGGGTGTGTGGCTGTTTATCACTGTCACTTGTACAAGCAAATGATAGAATTTACATCTGTAAAAGCCCATTTGTGCTTAGTTTGTATTCAGTTAGCACAAACAGCTGAGGTTTGTATGCATATCTGTCTTATTTTATCATTTGCTTGTAGAAAAAACAGTGCTCAAAATTGGACCTGAAAAATAGAAGTCATATTTTGAAAGTCTGGTGCTGAGTAGTACTCAGCAAAAGCAAAAAAACCCCAATACAGTGCTGCAGATACAATCTATAATCTATGTCTAGCAACGACACCAAAATAAGGTAACACAATTTAAGATCAAACAAACAAGATGCCAGATATCATGTAGATGTTAGAGTGTGTTTGTCTGTTTCCTTTCTTGTGCCCTTTAATTGACAGTGAAGTAGTTCAGAATTTTAAGTCAGTAGGGGTCAGTTAACTTCAGAGAAGTTACTACTCCTTTGCTACAAGCAGGCAAAGTTCATAATTCTTTGTACTCTTGTTTGATCCTGCTGTGAAGACTCATGGTGTGTCGGTACTTCACAACAGTGCCAGACATGTAACCAGAAGTAAAATTCCTGGATTAGGACAGGTGTGAGGCTGAGTTAGCTAATGTGTCTCCCTATGCCACCTTCAGCACTGAGCTAGGTCCTTCACTGAACCCTGCATCAGTACAGCCCCAGCTACCCCAGCCCAATGAATCCCACCGCACTGAGACCCACTGGGTTCTGCCTATTTGCCTTTAAAATATATTATTTGATTATTTATTTGTGTTTGACAGGATATTGTAGCAAGGGTCATGAGAAAATTCGTTTAGAGTGAGTGCTTAGATTCCAAAACGCAAGACAACTGCCAGGGAAAAAAACTTGGACCACTAAGGTCTTCACTGTCCAGTTTAACTCCTGCACTTGTATCTAAGAGACAATGTTACCCCTCATAGAAGAAATCAAATTCACTCAGTCTATAAGCCTATCTGTTCAGCTATTCCTCATTTCATATGAGCACCAGAACTCTAGGTTGCAGAAAATAGCTGAAGTAAGAATCCAACAGCAATCTCAGAGATTATATTTTTACTTCTTCATCAGACACTTAATCTATTCTCAACCTCCAACAGGTACTTTCCTTTATCTACCTGTACCTACCTCTAGAAATTCAGTTTCCAGAGTTTAAGCTCTGGCCCTCCGGGAACACTGTGTCAGCATATGAAACCTGAGTCTTCACATTATCCTGTGTACATGTAAAAGTAGTCGGGATTCAAGCCTGAGCAGCAATACCTCCTAAATTATCTTGTGTTCTCATGAAAGTCAGTTCACAGCTGAACATAAGATAAATGACATTCAACCAAAGCAGACTTCAGTCTACTTAAAAATGGAATTCAAGTTTGAGAGCTAGAGGGCATGTCCATGAAGACAGAGCCTATGTGAAGCAGATCCAGTGAATGTTTTCTAGCTTAATGCAGGAGCTTTGCCTGGAAGATAGTCAAACAGCTAAACAGCTATCATTAGAAATAACAGAGCTGTACATTAACCTGAGCAGGTCTGGTACAGGGAAGCCCCCTGTCTTCTTAGAACTAAGCAACAGCAAGACGCCTGCTGTTTCTTGTGGCATTATGACACTGATGTCTCACAATAATGAAACAATTTTTCAGAAAAAATCTATTTTGTGTGCCTTCTGTGAAATCAATTTGTATTTCTATTACTTTCTAATGAGAAACATTACAGTTTACCTACTTGGCTATATTTATACTGATTTTATAAGCATGTCAAGTTGCCCATTTTGCTAACCCTACAATAACTGCTCCAGAATAATTATTTGTGTGTTTACTTTACCAAGCACTTCCGTTTTTTCTAAAGCAAATTATAAGAAAATTAGGAATTGACATCCTAGATAAGACCAACAAGCCTCCTGCTTCAACACCCTGACAGTGCCCAGTGCCAAATGCTCTTCAAAGGAAAATAAGCTGGCAAAAGTATTGACTAAATATGAAATAGCTAGTCTGTACTAGACATTTCCTCTTCATTCCCACCACGCTGTCATTAGTTTATGTAAAAAATAACACGTTTTATCGACAATGTAAAAAAACATTTCTCACCGTAACTCCTGTAACTATTGATGTTCTCTTTACCCATATAAAGGTCTCATACGCTAAGAATATTATAAGGCCTTTTAAAAATCCAAAATAAGGTACAGCAAAGCAAATGCAAATCAGTTACTTTCTCAAACAACATGGCTAATGACTCAGTGTTGTTTAGATATGCATTTTGATTTTACAGCTGCATCTTTCAGTGCAGTGCTATCATTCTAAACTGGTGATTCTACAGTCTTGTGACATCTAATAGCTGATGTATTTTTTTTTACCTAACAACAATCTATTTAAGGAGAACATTCAAGCTCTTATTTAAGATTTGCCTCCTACTAAAGAAACCTGTGTTCTGGGGAATGAATCAGAGGTATGGGAGGGTTAAATAGGTACAAGTAGATAATATTGCCTTTTGGTCATTCTTTCTCAACAAACTAACTTCAAGAATGCCAAGCTGAGAACTTTCTAACTTTCTGTTTAGGAAATATTGCATATGTTTCAAGCATATCTGCAGTGCACACAAAAACAAAGAGGACAAGAAAATATTAAAGCTAATCTCTATGTTTGATATTTAAAATCCACTCAGATTACCCTGTATATTTGTGCATTTAAACATATGGGCATATATCAGTATATAAAGCGCAAACATATATAAAGCATATATTTCCATATTATACAGACATACCTACACTTCCATATGTGAAAAGGAAGCATTCCTGCTTCTCTAGCTCTGTCCTATTTGCCACATTTTGACATGAACTAGAAAAGCATTTACAAGCAAGATATGTTATGGCATTTGGAAAAAGTAATATTCTTAAGGAAAAAAAAAAAGTGTTTATCAATGGTAATTGGAAAATTCCCTTCAAACACAAAGGAGAATTGAAAGTAGTCTCCAGAGGGAAAACCAGAATAATATGTTGATTGCTGAAACAATTCTAAAATATTGGAAAAAGAAATTACCTGAGCAGAAACTTGTTAATTGGTGTAGCTGATTATGGAAAAGGTTTAAAAGAACAGCAATCTGATTCAGAGAGCCAAGTCTAAGTTTAAATGAAATGGATGCAGTAGACTGGCTGAAGAACAAGTTTATGACTCATGAGTAACAGACAGAAGAGTTACAAATTGAAAGGATGTAGGAGCATACTGGCTATACATGCCCTGAAGTGGAAATTCAGAAAATCTGGAAAGTTAAAATCACAGGTATTGATTTCAATAAAAATATGAAAAGATACCGTTACACTGTAAGGTTCGTTTGGCCAGTTCTGGGTAACAAGTTTAGCATGTATTACTTGCCATAGTACAAAGAATTCTTAATTTCTTGAGCTGAAATTTCACAGCTCAGGTCTTCAAGTGAATCCATGAAAGGGTGCTGATTTAGTGCTGTGTACATGTTAAGAGTTGTGGGAAAAAAATTCTCTGGAGTAATTTCTTTTTCAAAAATGAAAACTTAAATTTTTGGCACAGCAACCAAGTTATCTGTACTAGTTAAAATACAACTCCTTGTTATCTCACTAATACTTGACTAAAGAGATTTTGTCCTCAGGAGGAAACTGAAAGGAATGTGATGTAGGGAAAAGGTTCGAAAGCCTTACAATGATGGTGGTGGTTTGATGAGTGAATTCCCTATTCTTCTTCAGAAGTGATTTTGTATCAATAAACATTTCGTCTACACTGAAAAACAGAATTCCAAAGAAAACAGCTCAAAGAGAAGTGTTTAAATTTTCTCTTGAAAGCCAACATTTGGATAAAACAGTTTCTTCTTAATGTTCAGTTGCTCATTGGTAATCAGATTTTTGTTTTACTTCTCATCTTTTAACACCTCTAATAACCAGGACACACTCAATGTTTTTTACCTTGAAAACGTTTCAGTTGTCTGACAGCTCTGTTTTAGGAAAAAAACGCTCAACCTAAGTGCAAAAAATAATTAACCTGTTCAGTTAAATACAATTAAAGGCTAAAGGAAATGCAGTTGCATTACATCATTTAAACTGGTTTACAATTAATCCATCTTAAAAAAATCCTCACAGTGGTATTTCAAGATTGTCTCACAGTCTGAGAAAAGTTGTACCTAATACAATATGCAAAGGGATTAAGGTGGATTCAATTTTTATAGACATAAGATAGTCAAAGAGAAAGCTTTTAGAAGCTTTATTGGAAAGCTTCAGTAAAAGGTAAATATGATCTAGCTACACAGACTTCAGCTACCAGAGGATGATATAGCCTATTTGTAAACAAATGGTTATTCATTAGCTACGATGTCCGAGGGATGAAAATTGCTAGGGATTTATAGGCAAGTCATCTAATTTCTCTTAGTCATGGCAATGACTCAATTTTCCTAGCTACAGTGGAGTTTCAATATGTTCCATCCATCTCACAATAGACTGCATCACTTAGATGTTTGGGTTTTTTCTTAACTCTAAGCAACCGTTGTCATAAGACGCGATATCTGTGGGGAGCAATTACCATGACCAAGTATTGAGTACTTAGCAGAACGCAGTCAAATTATTATTTTATATTTCATTACAAAACTTCATTTGTAATTTTGAGTAGAAGTAAATATCGGTGCTATTTAGAATGACAGCAAGCAAGAAACGGTAAACAGTAAAAAAAGAAAAGTATTAAAGTTGCATAATAGCGCAGTTAATGTACAAAAGGCAAAGGAAACTCCTCAATGCTTACCAACACAATCAAAGTTTGTAACTACAGAGCACTACACAGTGTGTGGGAATGAGTTGATTCCTGTCTCCAGCCTCTAGTAAATTGGGCAACATAGCTGAATGATCAGAGGGAAATTTACAGAGCTTCTGGCCTTAGTCCTTGCAAATTTCTCACCACTGAACATTTTCCAGGCAGCTGCATTTTGAACTTACACATATAGCCCTGTCTTTTAAACTCTATGAGCTTGAAATGTCTCAAATATTGTTTTGATGGATATGCTGATTTAGAGTTTCCCTCCTCAGAGACATGTGATGACAGAAACACAAAGCACGTGACTCTTAAAGGTATTCTAAGAATGATTGATTCATACTGGGTATCAGTGAAAAACTTGCCATTGTGAATTTTTGATGAAGTAAGTATATGCTATGCATAAAAGACTAACGAACAACAGGACTATGTTTGGAAACTCAGTGCAGCTTCCTAGATTTTAAAAGCAAGAATTATAAACAGTTACATCACATACACGTACCCTCAACTGGCTTGAGTTTTTAGGTGCAGCACAGATTTCTGACATGCAATCTAGAAAAATATTTGAGTAGTCAAAAGCTGTCACCTTTCTGTGGATCAGCCACAAGAGGCCGGTGAGACAAGCCTTTTCATCTGGCCTACAGAATTATTACCTGGCAGGAGCAAAAGACTGGTTCTAGGGGGCAGGCAAAGGTAATACCTATCCATCATTTTCCAAACATAATTCCTTCACTGGTGCTATATCCATATTACAGTCATAGATTCCCTGCTGGCCTTTCCAGTGAAATAATTCCTTTCTGAGATGCAGACTTCTCCCACTCCTCTTATTTTTATATTTTAACTCCACTTTTCTCTGTCTTCACATCTTTTGGCTAATAATTTCCATTATTCTCTCTTCTCCTGTGCTCCACCATTGTCCCCATCCTTGTAACGCTCAGATCCAGCTCCTAAGGCTCCACTTAGGCAGTTTTCCTTTTATTGCTGTGGCATCAGCAGGGGTTCTTTGACACTAAAAGAGAGATAATCTCCTTCTACAAGCTCTGTTCTCCAAACCACAATACTTGTCAAAGAGAGGAGGGACTGCACAAAGTCCCACTCAGCCCTTTCAGTCCAAGCAAGGAGCAGACCCCTTGAAGATGAAGCTTTGGAGAAGACAGCTGCCAAACCCTAATGGCTAAAAACATGGCTTTTTTTTGCTTTTTTTTTTTCCTCAGCAGGTTATAAATGCAAGCCAAATGTATGCAGGTTTTCACAGGATAGCTCATGCCAAATTTTAGCCTGCTGCTCCAGAACATGAAGATAATACAGTTTCCTTGGTAATTGTAAACATTTTTCATAGGGGAAAAAATATTTTCCTGTGAAACCTATTGCAAGGCATAGATCTGCTTGCTTAAGCCTTCCAAAACAAGTAAAGAACTACATGCATTTCAGCCCAAGGCAGACAACCTGCTAATGAAAAACTTCAACTCAAGTATTTAAAATTTAGCAAAATTGTATTATATCTTAAGACACTTAATAATGGGAAAAGACAATGCCTTAAATATAGGGATTTCTTATCCTGCCAATTATATGTGTTTACTTAGATTTTGACTGTACCAATATTTCCTCCAAAACCTGGCAGTGTGGGGATTGAGTTATTTCCTCTCGAGGGGATGAGAGTCATTTTGCAGACAATCTTAAGAACAGAATTTAACTACAGTTGGATTCTTTGTTCTTCAAGGGCATGGGAGATACTCCAAAAAACCTAAACTGTGAACTGAACAATGCTTGTTTTAATAATTTTTGTGTATGCATTTGCAAGGCATTTGAAAAAATACCCATGTGATTTCTCCAGTTGCAGTGATACTGGATGTGTTTCCCAGGATGAGATTAGGCAGATTGCCTTGGGTTTGCTCCACAGGGGACAGGTCAACTACCTTTATTGCATGCCATCAGCAACGTGCCACTGAGGCATTTCCAAAAGATTAAATACTTGTCAGGATTAAGAGGCCTGGTAAAAATGGAAAATTTCCTTTTTTGTTTTTGCTGCATGTAATACCTATTAGGGGGCTATAAAGGGGATTATGGAATCTTAAACCATCAACAGTATCGTTTGCTGAGGTCTTTTTGTCCTTTTTGCTTATATGTATGAAAGTATGTGCATTTACAAATTGTATATGCATGTGAGTATCTATTAAAATAAACGCAAAATAGTATGTTGTTTAGCCTCCCTAGACAACCGTTGCATTTCTCAAGTCACTGAGCCAGTTAAGCTTTGCTTTGAGGTTGGGGGTGGTGGTTGGTATAGTTATTGAAGAAAAGGTTTTTTCAAAGGTTCAAAGGATTGCTTATCAGCAAGTACTTTACGTGACTCCATAATACTTCCCTGTTCTTTAATAGAGGTTCCCTAAAAACTCTTTTTACAATCAAGGAAAATGAATTTTTAAAATTATGTTAATAATGGTAAACTCTATTTCTCGTTAATCATTTCTCAGTCTCACATAGTCACTCTTTCAGTTTACATTATCTGACTGAATACTACAAGGCTCACATATTTTGGAATCTGTTCTTTTTGACTGAAATGTTATGGAGTACATGATACAGTATCTCAATCAATGAAATCATTTAAGCAATTATCAATGCTTCACATGACACTTCCATATTTTTAATATTAAACTTTATTTGGTGGAAGCAGCTGTAACCTTCTGTCCTTGTGTTTTCTCATCACATAAACGAAGGCTGGCACAAGGTACATGATTTCACAATGTGACAGGTCAGCCTCAGAGACTGCAGGACTACGGATGGAGGCTCTTATTTTTGGCAGAAGTCTCATGTAGCCCCTCCCTTTTTCTTTCCAACTCTTTTACTCTTGAATCTGACCCTGTCTTTAAAATGAGTCATGCAGCGAAGCACAGAACCTCAGATGTCATAGATCTATTCTGAAACTTTTACTCCCAGTACATATCCTCTAGAACTTTAAGAAAATCAGTCTCAGAGCAGAGCCCCATTGTGCTAGGAGCTGTACAAAAAAAAGAGAACAAAAATGACTCCTACTCCAAAGAGGAGTCCAAAGAACAAATAGAAAAGAGAAGACTGTAGGGATGTAATAATGGTAGCAGATTTTTATAGACAGCTATGTATTAGTATAAGCATTAGTAGGCATTAATGCTTTATAGGAAGACAAATTCTGACATTAGATACTATGCAGTATAAGTTAACGCTTTTAATCTAGGCAGGACAAAAAGAAATGTCTAAGGAAGTGCCAATGGAAATAGTCAAGAGACCAGTAGCACTGTTCTTTCCACTTCTGCCAGAACAGATCTTAGAGTAACTGAATTAGTCTAAGGATTGACATAGTCTAGCTGGGGAAAGTCTGACAGAAACAGATACAACCACTTGCTGCATTTGTACTAATGCTGCTTCAGGTTGGTGCTTAGACAATAAAACAGGGCCCTGCTCTGAGAGAGCGTCCCACTGGCACTGATTTCATGTTCAAGCTCAGCTTCCCAGCTGCAGATACATGAAGATCCTTACTTCTTTGCAGCTTAGTGTTTAGAACTTGGATAAAGTTTCTCCCTGACAGCTGGCCAATTGTTCACATTTTTCTACTCTTTTAGATCTGTTTTTTTGTTGGTTTGCTTTTGGTTGGTTTTTTGTTTGGGTTTTTTTTTTGTGAGAGGGTTGCTGTCTGTCTGCCAAGCTTATCAAATATTTTGTTTCTTTGGAGCAGGAACATTGATCCTGATGCCCAACTCAAATGTGGAAATCAACACAATGTATCACATCAACTAAGTTTTGGATATTGAAAGGTCAAGTGCAATTCTGAACAAGGTATGGAGGACACGCCATACCTGAGGAGATAGATTGAACCACCGTTGCCTAAGATACCTGCAGCCAGAAAAGATGAATGCAATCATGGCATAAAGTTGTGCAAACCTGGCAATGCCCTTGGAAGATGATAACTGTGCAGATTTTCTATGTTTGCACATATGCACACAACAAAATGGCATGCAACTGTAGAATATTCTAGTGACAATAGCAATGGAGATTTCCAGCACATTCAGCATGCTTTGGCATGCAGGGTACATATCCAAGGTCTCTAAGAATTAGCACATACTAACATCCTAACATTGTCTTCTCATTTACTATTACTTGTGTTAAACATTACAGGTACCCTTTCATATGCCAATTTCCATTTTATTGTACAGTACATATTTTGTTAGACAATACTTACTAAATTCTCGTCAGTTATCTGATAGACATGTTATATAGGCTTCATTTCTGGTTTTGTGGAGTGTATGTTTAAAGCACATATTTTAAGGCACATAGTTGTCTCAGGCCCACACTGTTTGATATGAATTATATGTTTATTGTGAACTGTGAGACAGATTTGGGACATGCTGCAGACTGAAAACTTAGATCAAGTCCTAGCAAGCTGGCGTATGCTTCTGTCTGAATTACATATTGGCCAAGCATCAGCAGCCTTGCAGTGATGTAACACGGCCAATGACAAGTCAGCTACGTGTATCTTCCTAGGATGCTCCCAATCTTGTGAAATACAAAGGCAGATGAATCTTTAGGTTGTCTGAGCTCCAGAAGCCTTTCTAAGCCTGTAGGATATGCTACAGGTGTCCAGTATCTGACCGTGCAAAGCACCAAGGCACCTTAAGGGTCACAGCGGCTTTAGTGAGCTCCGTGGTCCAGCCCCTAAGGTGCAATGTAGACATAACCATATTCATGAAGATATGTCTAGTTCTTTTACTCTTCCACAAGCGAACCCTTCCAGTATCAAAAAGTTCTTTTTTCATTTCAACTCTTCCTTACAGAGAAAAGAAAGTTGTGAGATGCTTATAGCTAATAATGATCTTAAGTACTGACATTATTGTTATTACAGTGTTCCACCTCCTCTTCTCCACCATTGCACCAACAACTCACTTGTTCAGTCTTGACTTGAGTGGAGCACTGCAGTTTCTTTCTAGCTCCTCCAGTGCTGGAGAGAAACCGCAGTGCTGTGCAGCACCTGAAAATATGAGTGTGAAAAAATATGCTTTGCAGCTCTTACGTTGGCAGCATGCCCCACCATATGACCCAGTCTGCAGGGAATGACCTGAAACAATGAAAATGGGACGCAGCCTCCCCCTCTGTCATTAACAGCTGTACTGCATCTACCTCTGGCCTCAAATATACGGAGAGGGACCATCATTTCTCTGCATATATGTAGCTCACAACATGTATTAACTTTGCATACAATAAAAATGCTGCATTGTGGTGATACATCCTCTCTTGCAACCAGCTCACAAAATTGGGGAAGTAAACTTGAGAGAACAAGACGCACTATCCTGAAAGATGACACAGTTCATGTGCTCTGCAGATCAGAGAGCTCAAGAAGCGAGTTTGTCTCCCAAATCAAACTGCTTGTCTTCCATATTCCAATTCATATTCATATATAATTTGCAGTTCAATTATTGTCCCCATGGCTCCTTTAGTATCGCGACGTTCTATATTTCTAGTACTGAACTTTTTTCATACTATATTTCTCTACATAATTAGCTTTGAATTTTCTATGCAAAAATTTCCTTGTTTTAGTTATTTCCTTCCTGTATTTAAAAATGCCTTTCATTCTTCTGTATAACTCTGTTTTCACTGTATTTTAAACACCTTGTAATTTAGCATCGTCTATCTTTTTTTTTAACACCCTCTTCTTTCAGATTATTAATAATAGTGTTAAATAAGAAACTTTTAAGAGATTGGGTAGTTTCCTTCCTTGCATTCTCAATGACTATTTAAAACATGCAACCTGAAGAAATCTGTTTCCCTAAATATCAATCTGAATAAATGGTAGCACAGATTGCCTAGGGAGCGTACTATGTTATGAGGAACTGACATGTCTCTGATCTTCCACCAACAAAGACACTCCTACTTTATCCTCAGAAAGTTTAGAAAGTCAAGTTTTACTAAATTTAAGTAGAAAATTCACAGACTGTAGATGTAGCTAGAGACTTTTTATAAATCCACTGCCCTGAAGAATCTGTGCCCTATCCAGCCACAATCAATCAATTAACTCTAACCTAGACCAGTTTCATGCATGCTAAGATCCTGCTACAGATGCTACTTTTGTCCCACACTGAGGGCCAGCTGAAACAAAGTAATGTGCTGTATATCTTCTTGCAAGGTACGCAGAAAAGGTACTACGCCCATATTGCTCATAATGCTTTGGCTTTCAATCACGTGCTACGAGTACCTGAATAGTGAAAAACTCAGCGATGATGTCTCTCTAATACCTATTACTAACTATCTTTGGTCAAAACGTTCAGACGTAATGAAGATACCCAGAAACAGGGAATTTTCCTGTTACATCTTTCTCACCTCTACATTTCTTTTGGCAAAAATTTAAGTATGTTAGTTGAGCTATTTATTCACTTATTTATTTAAATGGTGAAAGATTTATTGCTTTGTTGAGACCTCTGCGTGACAAAGAACTCTCAGACTAACATTCAACCTAACTAATCAGCTTTTCCTGTCTCTATTACTGTTTAAAAACAGGGAAGGGCTGGTGGGTGATGTGGTGTCAGAGGACGTCTTGGGCATAGCAATCATGAAATGACAGGTTTAAATTCTCAGAGAAGTAAGGATGAGGCTCAGAAGAACCTCTACCTTGGACTTGGACAAAGGCTGGACATTATTCAAGAAGGAAGTCTTAAAAGGCAAAGGAGCAGGCCATTCCCATGTGCCAAAAGTTGAGCTGGCAGGGAGGAAGACCAGCCTGGGTGAACAGAGAGCTTTGGCTGGAACTAAGGTAAAACGGAGAGTTTACCACCTTGGGAAGAAGGGGCAAGCAGTTCTAGAGGACTACAAGGATGTTGTGAGGTTATGCAGGGCAAAGATTAGAGGCGAAAGTCCAGCTAGAACTCAGGCTGGCCGCTGCTGTAAAAGATAACAAAAACTGTTTGTACAAATACATTAGAAACAAAAGGAAGGCCAAGGATAATCTCCATCACACACAGCGGGGAACATTGCCACAAAGGATGAGGAAAAGGCTGACATACTTAAGGCTTTATTTTCCTCTGTCTCTAACAGCAAGACCAGCTTCCCTCTGGGTACTCAGCCCCCTGAGCCGTAAGACAGGGATGAGGAGGAGCAGAATGAAGTCCCTGCAGTCCAGGAGGAAATGGTTGGGGACCTGCTGCTCCACTTAGATGTGCACAAACCTATGGGGCTGATGGGATCCCCCCAAGGGTACTGAGGGAAGCTGCCAGAGGAGCTTGCCAAGTTGCTCTCCATCAGTTATCAACAGTCCTGGCAAACTGGAGAGGTCCCAGAAGACTGGAAGCTAGCCAGTGTGACACCCATTTAAAAGAGGAGCAAGAAGGAGGATCCAGGGAACTACAAATCTGTCAGCTTGACCTTGGTGCCAGGGGAAGATTATGGAGCAGATCATCCTGAGCACCATCACACAGCACATGCAGGACAACAGGGGTATCAGGCCCAGCCAGCGTGGGATTATGAAAGGCAGGTCCTGCTTGATGAACCCAGTCTTCTACGACAAGATGACCTGCCTAGTGGATGAGGGAAAGGCTGTGGATGTTGTCTACCTGGACCTTAGTAAAGACTTTGACATCATCTCCCACAGCATTCCCCTGGAGAGACTGGCTGCTCATGGCTGGGATGGGTCTACTCTACGCTGGCTAAAAACTGGCTGGCTGAGCCCAAAGAGCGGTGGTGAGTGGAGCTACATCCAGCTGGCAGCCCGACACAAGTGGTGATCCCCAGGGCTCAGTACCGAGGCCAGACCTGTTCAGTATCAATGGTCTGGACGAGAGGATCGAGTGCACCCTCAGTGAGTTTGCAGGTGACACCAAGTTGGGCAGGAGTGTTGATCTGCTGGAGGCCAGGAGGGCTCTGCAGAGGGATCTGGACAGGCTGGACTGATGGGCCAAGGCCAATTGTATGAGGTTCAACAAGGCTCAGTGCCGGGTCCTACACTTGGGTCACAACAACCCCAGGCAGTGCTACAGGCTTCGGGAAGGGTGGCTGGAAAGCTGCCCAGTGGAGAAGGACCTGGGGGGAACCAGTAACGGCTGGCTGAACATGAGCCAGCAGCGTGCCCAGGTGGCCAAGAAGGCCAGCAGCATCCTGGCTTGTATCTGAAAGAGCATGGCCAGCAGGACAAGTGAAGTGATGGTCCCCCTGTAGTTGGTCGGCACTAGTGAGGCCACACCTTGAATCCTGTGTTCAGTTTTGGGCCCCCTCTCTTCCAAGAGGGAAACTGAGGTGCTGGATCATGTCCAGAGAAGGGCAACAAATCTGGTGAAGGGTCTAGAGAACAAGTCTTGTGAGGAGCAGATGAATAAACTAGTGTTGTTTAATCTGGAGGAGACTCGGGGGGGATTGTATTACTCTACAACTACCTGAAAGAAGGTTATAGACAGGTGGGTATCTGTCTCTTCTGCCAGATAACAAGCCACAGGACAAGAGGAAATGGCTTCAAGTTGTGGCAAGCTAGGTTTAAATTTGGATATTAAGGAAAAATTTCTTCACTGAAAGGTTTGTCAAGCACTGGAAAAGGCTGTCCAGGGACATGGTGGAATCACCATCCCTGGAGGTGTTAAAAAAAACCCAAACGCATAGATGCGGTGCTTAGGGACATGGTTTAGTGATGGACTTGGCAGTCCTGGATTAAGGTTGGACGTGAGCTCTAAGATCCTAAAGTCCAACTGTTGATGATTCCATGATTTTACTACTAACTGGTTGAAAAAAAAAAGATTATTTTTTTTTAATGCATGTGAAATGTTGTATTAATATACATGTTTAATACAGTACATCGTGCATGCTTGTATTTTGTTTTGTAAACTTCCAAGCATTCTATAAAGTTCAGTGACATTTTAAAGTATGTCTAATCATAATGCAGACAAAACTCTGATAGCTCAAATAACTTTCATATTTTTTCTTAATGATCACCAATTTGACTGTTAGGTAAAGTGAAATGCATGGAACTGTAGTTGCCTGGTGAAAATCAATGTATAGCTCAAAGATGTATCATACTTTATTATGGCCCTTTTAGGATACCTCTCATCATTGCTTTTATCACAAATCTCTCACCATTTGCATTTACATCTATGCGAGCAATTACTAGAGTTCAAGTCTGAACTGGATATAATTGATTTTACTACTTGTTCTCTTCAGAGTTAGCCACAGCTTCAAAAATAATGTGAAGCAAGCATAAACAGAAACTGTCATCAAAAGGAGGAATCCCCCGCAGCCACTATTCTTGCCCTTGCTCTAGTCCCTCTCTTATGTCATCAGATATATTTATGTGGCTACATGGTGAACTGGATCAGCAAAGTAACCCTGCAAAACACTAACTCCTTGCTGGAGGGGATATGGGATTAATTTTGACCCAGATTGGTTTTCTGATCTAATTTACTAAACCCCCACACAAATACTTGAGCTGCATCAAGTGACATCAACAAAAACAAAGCACTAAAGTCAGGACTAGACTGCAGCAATATTAATCTGATGCTTTGAAACTACGATATTACAAAACAGTTGTTAAAATCAAATAGTACCTAAAACACATAAGTGGTCCTACCATAGAAAACAGTGATGAAAAAGCAGTCATGAAAGATTTTCTGGAAATCACCAATCTAGGTAGCATAATTACTAAACCAGAGTAAACTATTAGCTATTGGGTAAAACCATAAAACCTTATTTTTTCCTTAAGTGTTTCATATTGCTTGCTAAGAATTCCTCCCTAGTCTGTGAAGAAGCTATTTATTAAAGCCTTGTATATATTGGCTCACTCACTTTTAATCCTTCTCAGAATTTTGGCCTTACCTCAGGGCCACTTTATTTTTCTTACTAGTTTCTTGTGAAAGATTTTATCAGAAATCCTTTTGAAAAATCAAAGTAAATTACTTCCTCAAGATGCCCTTTATACACTGTACTGTTGACTCAAAGAATTTAGCAGGTAAAGAATGCATGATTTACTTTCTGGAAACCAGGCTGGTTTGCTCTTATAAGCATATATTTATCCAAGTGTTTCATTACTTTGTCCTTAATTATACACCATCAGTTTTTCTGATACTGAAGAGAAGTTTGCCAGACTGCGATACCTGTAGTCATTCTTGAATCCTGTTAAAAGATGGGAGCAGTGCTAAACACTTTTTAAACACAGAAATTTTTTACTTCAAATCATGTATAGATTTTATAGTTTCACTTTCACATTTTATGGTACTGCTTTGCTCTTAAGAGTTTGCTCTTTTTGTCTTTTAGTCACAACCAAATATAGCAAAGAAGAAGTATTTTCAAAGATAATTTATGTTTGCTTGAGGCCATAAAAATTACTGTAAGTTAACTGGCCTAAATGAAGTGATCTATTACTTTAAATATTTCTTAACATTAATATATAATTGTCTGAAACTTTAAAAAAAACCCAGCAAAAACAGCTGTCAGAAATAATGTTTTAAGAATCATTTCATTAATACTCTTATTTTTTAAAAGTATCAATATTTTTTTTAAATAGCATAAAATAATTTTTAAAGGCTTTTCACTGAAAAATTTGTGTGTGGGTGATGACCATTTATCCTGTAGAATAGTGAAGTGAAAGCCTTCACATTCAATATTAATATTTTATCTGTCTCTTTCTGCCTCTTAATTCCATTTTTATCCACTTTGTTCTGTTTCTCTTCTCCTTCCCTACTCCTGGGGGTGGGAGGAAAGAGATGTGCTTTGATCTTTATTATGTTTTATAGGCTCTTCTGTTTTAAGTATAATTTTATTTGTAAGACAGTGAAATGGGCATGCTTTGGATGTTTCCTAACATATCTAAAAGCTGTGTGGCAGTTAATACTCCTGTGGACAAACATAGTATTTTTGAAGTGAAAAAAAACTCTTAGAGACAACGTAGAGTTTACAAAACTGAATTTTCCGGTATCGAACCCAATATTAACCAAAACAGATTATATATGAAGATCAAAGGACAATGAAACCCTGTTACTGCTTAGTATTGAAAAAAGGAATATAGTCAAGATTATACAGTTCAAATGTAGTTTCTAACTGCTGAAAGATTTGTTTAAATCAGTTCCAAACATATAAAGATCCAGCATTTTGCTAGAATGCATTAATTAAAGATGTGTTTAGAATCAGAGAAGTTTGTATGTTTTTATTTTACCTGAACATTCATATTTCAGTTATCTAAAATTTTGTAAAATCTCAATAAGAATATTCTCTGTGAAAAAAATAAATACAACTTCATTTTTCAACCTTAAACTTGAACATACAGCAAGCTTGCTTAGCAACTGTATGATGTCATGTAACGGTCAGTTAAAATAATTATTCCTTTGAATAGTTCAAACAATTCTACTTCATTGAGAACCAGTGAGTTTGTAGGAAATTGAAGTATACGTGAGTAAACTTCAGCAGGGGAGTAGTGATAGTGTAGTGATACAGGTTGCCTAACAGATTCTTTGACGGCGGAATCCCAGCCTGAGCAGGGAGGTTGGACAAGATTACCTCTGGAGGCCCCTTGCAACATCAACCATTCTGTGATTACGTGATAAACCTATCATGATGGAATAATTTGGCCACTAGGAAAGGCAAAACAATGCAATGGTACAGAAGTACAATTTTAGCCAGCTTTTCCTGCATCTCAGGTGTGTTCTGAAAAATAAAAGCCTTTCAAATCATCAAAAAAAGTTACAAAGATCTGATACTGCAGAAGTGCAGCAAGAATATGTTGAAATAAAGTATTATTGAATGGAAGATTAAAAACTGTGTAGAAATAAAAGAGGCAACACCCTGTGAATGCAGCACACTCCTAAAACTGAACAACATTCTGTGCTTTATGAGGGTCACTAAACTACAGTGCTAATTATTACATAGATCATTTTTCATTTGAAGATTCTATTAGGCATGTGGTCAAGTGGGTACCAAATATAAGAGTACACTTCTGGTACTGCTGTTCCACTTATTTTCCTTAAAAGAGCTTGTGGGAAGAGGTCAGTTTTCTAAACAAATTTTAGCTAATTTATCCCTATTTTTTTGAATATACATGTTCACTTTCAAGATATATGCTCGAAGTCTAATATATGAATAACAAATTACAATACAATTATTCTTGCCAGAATTGATTTAAGAAACAGAGAAAATAATCAGGAGATTGTGTTCTGAAGAATATAACACCATAGCAAAGTCATCCAAAAAGACAATTTGATGAAAATGTTCTGTTAGAAGGCCTTTCAGGAAACACTAGAAGAAACCCAACTTTTTCACAGGCAATAATGTAAATAGTAAATAAAAAAAAATATTATTTTTATCCCATTTTGCTTTTATTTATACTGAGAAATAATGAAGGAACGAAAAGTTTTCTTCCTTATTAACATAGGATACACCACTACCATCATTTTAGTTTATTACAACTCCATCAGTGTTACAGTTTTCCTCTGTCACAAATTGAGAATCCTAACAAACTCTGTACCTAATATGTGAGTAGGTAAAGCCTGAAAGACAATCCACTTCTGGACTTTCTCTTCTGAATTCCATCGCTATGTGCTGGATGATGTCTTGGGTCAAATGCCTTGAACTGACAAACCATGTGAAAATACATACTTAATGCATTCAGCTCAGTCAAATATATACTATTTGATATCTCAAAAGAGATCTTTCAGTTTTGCGCATTTTGGAAAAAGATTTAATAAATTTCAGTTGAAGAAATGCCTTAGGCCAATACGGTTGTCTTCAAAGTATAATGCACTAACAGACAATGCACAAGTCTAGTGTTTCTCTTAAAGCCAAGATTATGACCCATCGCCTTATAAATAGTATTAATTTCAATCTGATCTTCCTCTGCACATACATACAAAACCACTCTGTCAAAAGAATCAAAGCAGCTTTGAGGTCATGCAGAATACTTAAACGCCATTACAGCCCTCCGCACTTGCCATTTTAAGTAGATCTGGATCTGTAGAAAAAAAGCATATGGATTCATGACCCCTTTCTGAAGGAGGGCGGGAAGCACCTATTCCTTTCACACCATAGTACACTTGGACTCAAAAACAGCCCCTGCAACACAGGTGAAACAAAAAACTTCCAAAACATGCCCAAGAGGCTCTACAAGCAGTGCCCATGAAGATGGGTTTCAATGCTAAGACATGTAGATTACATAAACATAGCCTTACCATATCTGAGCTAAAGAATCACGATGAGAAAATAAAGAAACAGAAGAGAGCTGAGAAAGTTCAAGTATGTCAAAAGCATTTCTCTTACATGACCCTCATGTAATAAATACTACAATGGAAACCAAACAGCCTACTGTAAGATAGAACAAAACCCTAGGCTTCCCTGGGATACTGCTCCCAGGAGGGAACAGCAGAAGAAATGTACACTCATATCCAAAGACAGTGCAGCCCACTGATATTTCACAGGCTGTGAAAAGAACAGAGCATAAGAGAGCCTAAAAATTGTCCCAAGTTACAAGCATAATTTTTCTGAGAAAAGCTAATTTGCCATTTCAATATTATCCAAAATATTTCTGTTTCAAATAAAAGAAAGTCTATGGAATAAAAAATAACAAATACTGAGTTATAATGCTGCATTTTAAAATATGCTGCAATAGGCTGAGACATCTTCATGAGGTATGGAAATGTCTTTCTTCAAAATCAATTAGAAATAAATTGCATAAAAAAGGCAGCCAAATATACATGCCTACAGAATACCAACATTTAATAGGAAGTTTCCATGGCAATCAAAAGGCTGAAGTACACACACGAAGTGGGGACCTACTCAAGCATTATCTTTTCTGGTTCAAATGTTGTATTTGTGTTCAAATGCCAGTATGTGTCCAAATTCTACTGTTACGTTTGCAACTATCATTGGAACACCAGATCTGTGTAACCAAAGAAGTTTGCTGTGAGATTGTTGGTCTCATTTGGCTCTAACATTTCATAATTTCCACATAGCACCATATATAGTAAGACTATGTAAGTCATCATTATTCTCTAGTTTTTTAAATTAGTTTCTCACAAGACAGAGCTTGTATTGAATCCGGTTGATACTTAGAAAGGCAGATCTCAGGTGTAATATTTGGGCACACAATGAGGCAGAAGGGAGTAGCTCCAACTTTTTTTCTAGAGGTCTGAGCTTAGAAGTACACCAAAGACCTTCAATTAAGAATATGATGGCCTGCTTGAAGGCTTACAGAAACCAAACACACTACTATTCCAATCTATGCATCCTGTCTTGTCTGAGAAAAGAAGCAGAAGCATCAATGCAATGTGAAAATCAGTTTCTGTATCTGACTCTCCTTGATAAACTGGATGAAAAAAAAAAGAAACCAACACACCCAAAACAAAAAAAAAAACCCACCACTACCCAAAAAAAAAAAAAAACTCTCAAAAAAGAACACAGACAGGACACAACCCTTTCAAATTGCAGCGCTCAGGACTTGATCTGTATCTGAGTCAAAGCAATCAATTCTCACTGATCAAGTGAGATTTCTAATAAAATGTAAATACATAACGGGACATGTGGATAGAGTAGCAGTTCTGGCTAAACTAGGCCAAGAGTAGTCTTCCTTTTTACAGATGGGTCAAGTAAGTTACTTCAAAGTGAGTAGTACTGCACCCCTTAATAAACCTGGAAGTTCTGTAGGCCAACAAGAAAAGATTCAAAATTTTAGTATTGAATGTTCCTCATTCATGGTGTTCCTCATAGGAGGAATTATTTGCCGTATATTTAAAACTTGGAGTTCTCAGCAACATAACTTGTTTTTAGAAAAAGATTTTATTAATTGCAAAGGGATTTTAAAATGTAGAAATTTAAAATTGCATTTTATAATTCTAAATAAATATACTTCCAAAACACGAAAAATTTGCCTCTAGTCATCAGTTATCAGCAAAAATATGTATACTTTTCCCCTTTTTTCCTTGTATTTCTTCCTTCTCTCTCTACATGACTCACAAGCTGTTTTAAAACAGCCTTGCAACATGACTCACAATTTGTTCCAGATCTTTTAATACGATTACTGTCTCTGAGATAACTAAAAAGCAAAATTTAGCTAGCATATACTTTATTATTTTGCACAATACTATTTCTATTATTAAATCACTTAAAATAGTGGTTCTGAAGGACACTTTTAAAGAAAAAATATTATTTTAACCATTTAAAAATGGGTTTCACATTGTCAGAACTAATAAAAAAATCAGCCCTAATTAATACCAACGTGAGCACAGATGAACTATCTTTGCTTTAGGTTAGGACATAACTTATCGCAGAGTGTTCGCTTATTTGAAATAAGTGATTAATACTCAAACAGTTGTATCCGAATATGAAATTATTGGGTAAATGGTATAACTGACATTCGTAGAAACATCATTAAAAGCAAATACTTAAGGCAAGCATTTTATTTATACACACAAACCAAAACAGACATCTTCACCTTTTTGGACAGAACACTGTGGAAGAAGGATTACAAAACATCACATAAGTAAAGTGCCTGAGGCTGAGTTCTCTGGAAAGGGTTATGGATTTTTTGTTTGGTTGGTTTTTCCTCATCTCTCTCTCAGATACAGTATTAGGGTAGTTACAGGAGTTCTACCTGGAGACAACGGACCATACACAGCCATCTTCCATAGTTCCATACATGGGTATAAGACAAGTATAAGATGAAAATACATTATTTATATATAAAGTATATATGTAAAAAAAAAGTTTATTTCACATCTACCACAAATACTTTTCCCTTGTGCCCACTGAAAATAAGATAATTTTAAACTGGTCGTACTAAACATGATTAATGTTTCTTCACAGCTAAAAATTACTTCTGTGGCCAAAGATTACATTGGCATACAGGAAATCAATAAGAAGTATTTCACTACTGTCCAACATGTTTACATTAACTAATTTTATAACATACCTGCAATGATGGAAGAAGCCAAAGAATTATTGCTGTTAGCTATTTTTAATACAATGTAGTCAGCAGATAATTGTGTTTGCCTTAATGTTAACTAATGCCCCTCCTACTGTGTTTGAAAAGGAAGTGGATCAGCAGGAAACATTTAATTTACAGCAGCTTCTTGCTGTTTATGTGCAAATCAGCTATTGGAATACCAAATGGTTATTTTATGTATGATTTATTCTTCCTTACCGATAAAAATTCCTTTTTTAGAAAAAATTTACATACCAAGTAACAGGGAGAAAAAAATTAAAATACATGAAATGTCAAAAGTTTACTTTTTTGCATTTATTGCAGGCTGTACTCAGGCTGTTTCAGAGTATTAAGAACATTTGTGAAACTGTGTCCCTCAAAGCTGTAGCTGAGGAAACACAGTTGTACACCACTTTCAATGCCAATACTGAGACTGCTCAGCAAGAAATCTGAAGAGCAAAAGGGGAAGGGTTTTTTAAATCTGCTTTCATTATTTTAGGATGTTTTGTCTCATTTTCTTTGGAGGTACCTGACAATTTTCTTTTTGTCTGATTGACTGCAGTCCATATATTCATAAATGTGGATGTGCTTACACAAAATTTTATACAGTATTTTCAAGGGCTTTTCAAACTGGACCACAGCTAGCCTCTTTGGAATGCCAGACAAGAAAACAGCAAAATAAAACAAATAGCTGCCATTTAGCCTCTAGTATATTGGTAGTATTACACTGCAGGGTTATTTCACAGTCATTTTCTTACACTTTTACATACTGTAATTCAAAGTCACTTCATAGGTTTATCTAAAAAAGTTTCTGACCTCAAAAATACATGGTTTAAAACTGGTTGTGAAGTCTAGCAGTTTTAAGCAATTTTTAGTGTATTTGAGAATGGAGTTTGGTCAAGCAGCTGTTTTAATTTCCTGTTTCTGCCTGTCAACTATTTCCCTGGAAAGCACAGGCATATCTAGCAAAACCAGAACTGGCCAAAGAAAATGACACAAGAGATTGAAAAAGTCTACACACAAACAGCTTGAACTCCACTTGGAATCACTATGACAAAACAGCTTGTTAGTACTTCCTCTTGTCAAAACAGGGTGAAAGAAAACCTCTTACTAATACTGAAATTACTTCTATTATTATTGTTTATTTCAAAAATGCTTTTATAATAAACAGTATAGATGAGGTTCAGGTTTCTTAAGTTTCACTTATTTGACCTTCTCCATATGGACCATACAGAACTATCTCTCTAGCAAAGATAAAAGCAAAGCAAGTCCAGATTCTCTTCCCTCAACGCTGCCCCTCTTTCCACTCCTATCCTTTCCTAATGCTCTGCAGCTTATAGGAAGATGAGTTTGGCTGGGAACTATAGCATGGCCACTTTAACCTCAATTTTCCAACAGACTTCGATTAAAAACTCTGTAATTTCATAGTTCTTACTGAATGGAGTCTTTTCACTCCACACAGCTTGTAAACAAAGTAACTGACCATCTAAGATGCTGCACAAAATCTGTACCATAGGAATACCACACAACTTAGCCCTCTACCACGGAAGATCCAAATCACACAATTTAGTTATATGTCAAGTTGCTCCAACCAGTTTTCAGCTGAAGCTAGTCCTACAGAACTATCTCAACTAAAACAATCTGAGACAACGTAAATGTTGTAACCTTTCAATACACAATGTGTATTAAGACAGTAATGTGGGCCAGTAGACTAGCGAGGCATCCCATCTTCCAGTGCCAAATTGAAAATATTACTTACACTGAAAGGCTAAGGATATGGCTGCTGAAAATGAAAGGTTTATCTGCTTTTGTTATTTACATTATCATGAAATTAATAGAAGTGAAAGGTGGTATTACAGTAACAGATGTCTTTGATTTTTCCCCTTATACTACTTGTATATACTTATTAAAGTAACAGTAGTACCATTACAGTTGTGATCATCTGAGGATATTTAAAAAAAAAAAAACACACACACAAAACCCAAAACCAATTTCTGTAAAAAAAAAAAAATAAGCTTTTCTTCAGCTATATGATATAGCTGGGAGAAGAAAACACTAGCATACAAGCCCTTTTCTTGGGCCTGAATTATACACCTGACTGCCTGCTAAAATGTTGCTGTATCAGAAATTAAATTCTTTCTTATCCTGGAGAAATGATTAAATATTTCACATGTATTGTATGCCAGCTCTATATAAGTAATTTCCGATAAGATGACCCTCATAAATAAACAAAAGGTTTCTACGTATCTTACACACCCACAACAACTGTTTCAACAAAGCACCTTAGTAAACCTTTCCTTTATGAGGACTGCATAATTTTGGGAAATGTCATTAAATATCCTTAAGACTCAAAATTTCAAAAAGTTTAAATATGACCTCCAGCCATACCATTTCATAAAAGAGTTAGTGGCTGGACATCAACTGTAAAAAAAAAAAAAAAAAAAAAAAAAAAGACTTTTTACCATTTAGCAATAATTTTATAGTGCTTAGGTTATTCTGCTGCAATTTACAGGGCAACGATTCCACAGTTCCACTTCTGACAAACAGCTTTTCTGTCTATGAGCAATGAGGCAAAACTCTGTTGCCTAAATATCTCACAAACTAATCTAAGTTATGTAGAACTTTAAGTACTTGATTTCACTGATAAATGGGACATTTCAAGGTATAAATGGTCTATGCTGTTATCCAACAAGAACTGCATCTGCTGTTGTTTTCACCAACATAGTCTGGACCAAAAATTAAAGCCTGATAAAAACCACAACGAAAATCTAACTCATCAGAAGTAGCAGTAAGCTATTTAGTGAGGTAAGCAGATGTAAATTTGGGTAAAGGAATTCTTACTTAATATAAAATTATTTTTTTCAGAAGTTATAAACATTCTTTACTTTTTAGGGATCTTTAACATTTGTAACTATTACCTTAGCTGTGTCTTCTCCTTCAAAATTCTCTGTTATAGGAATTGCAACCACAGGGAGCTTCTTCCTTTCAGTAGTGTTGTGAATTTGCTACAAAGAAATGGTTTTATCCCAGAACAGGGTTTCTCTTTGTCCTTACTCACTCCTCAAGGAAAATACACTAAAAGCACGCCTGTAGCCACATGAATCACAGATACATAATTACTAGCTAAAGAATGCAGCAATAACTTAGTACATTATTCTGCATGTTAGACACAGTGTTATCAAGTAATTAAGAGTTACTAGTTTATACAGTTTATTAGAGTACATAAAAACATTTTTGAAAGCCTACTTCAAAACTTTCTCTTTTGTCCAAGTCCTGTTTTTATGATTTGTTCTCCATAAAAGAGTAAAAAAATCTGGTATTTGAGCAACAGCTAGATGTAATGCTTTAATTATTTCTATTGTGTGTTAATAAACTTGGCTACAAAATTAACTTCAATATACATTTATCATTGTAGAAGTTTTTCTAATTAAAAAGTAAATAAGATGTTACACACCCAACATGTATGTGTAAAAAGTGAAGATTTGACAATTTTGCTAGTACAGTTAAGACTCTAGCCTTGATGCATTGGCTGAAATGCAGTGGGGTTCTTTTGCCTATAAATACCAAAAAGGGAAGGTAAAGCAAACCATGTTAATGGACTCTTGACCAAAGAGTTATACTTATTGCCAAAGGAAACAAAACCTATTTAATATAATAAACTGCTCCTCATCACCAGTTTTCCTTAGAATTACTTACTACAGTTTCATGACATTATAAGGAAAGTAAACTCTGGTCATTTGATTAAGACAGTCTGGTGATGTAGGTCTCACCTTTGACTGCCACTGACCTGTCCTAAAATGTTTCATTTCATGTTTCATTTCTTTGATTCTCCATCTTCCATCTGATTATCCGTCAGCTCTATTTATGCAAATTTTGAAAATGTAACCCCTTTTAGTGTATTGCTAAAGTGTCCCACAGAGTAGCCTTTTTTATGCACTTAATGCATGTAATAAAAATTTACTACTATTTAGTTAGATTTTCTAAATCAGTCTACACTAAGGTAAACCACGTAAATTTATTGTGATATTTCAAATAAACAGTAGTTAAGTAATTGAAAAATATTAACAATTAACAATCAATTCAGAAGCACAAATCAACCAAACAATATATAGCTTTGTTTTCAAGTGCTGCTTGTGCTAACAAAACCTAAAGCTACCTCTTGATTTGTCAGCCTGTGCATTGAAACCAGATTATAGACCTGCACACATCAAACGTTCAACCACTCTGCACAGCTATGATTTGTCTTTGAAACTGTTTCTAGGACCATTAACATATGCCCTGTAAATACTTCTGTGCAAACAAATAAAAACCTATGGTCTCTTTAACCTCTATTTATGTAAATTTTATACGTAGTTCTTAGAAAGTCTCTGTTCTAAGAAAACTTGTAATTTAACTGTGTCTCATCTCTTTTCCTTATACATAAGACAGTGATGTTCCTTTTCCTTCCTCAAGGCTTTCTCTGTCATTCCCTGAATCTCATGACTTTCAGATCCTATCCACCTTGTCAAAAATGTTTTTGGGCATTTGTAGTCACTCACAAGAGAAAATCAATAGTCACCTATACTTGTTTTTCAAATGCCTAGAAGGACAAGAAGTCCTGAAGTTTCTATTTGGAAATACGATCCAATGAAAACACATTACTTTTCCAGGTCTGTTTATTGCAACTCTTCAGTCACACCAATGTTACTGGTTATAGCAATAATTATTACTTTCCCTCCTTTATAACACTAACCATTATATAGTTAAAGAGTGCACTTGATATCTATCTCATTGTCATTTATCTGATTCTTCATACTCTCAGTCCTACAGTACTGTTCTACCAGGTTCTATTGTGAGAGCAGCCTATCTGCAAACCTCTTACTTATCAGTAATAATGTATTCAACAGCCTCAGCTTTTTATTCACATGTAGTTTCAAGAAATAGCAATTTAAATGTTTTCAATGTGTAAGTTTAACTTATTTTAAGGTGATACTAGTTTTGTGCATTTTTAACACCTCTTTCACAGTAGATTTGAAGACTGCCTAAACAGTAGTACATGAAATCGTGCATTTCTGGTTAATAATTGATTTTTATAAGAAGATGCTGTATGAAGAACAAGCATTTTTAATTAAGAGCAGCAGAAACTGCTACAGTAAATTCCATATTTGAGCTGAGCGTCATTCTAATAAATTGTGTATTTTTTAACAAGAAAGCTTATCTAAAAAGTATACCAATATGCCAATTATTTTTAAATCATGTCTACCAACAATGTACTTCAGCTCAATTAACATGATCCTTTAGTCCTAGCTGCTGTTGATTTCCCCTAAACTTTTTCCTGTACAGCAACGTGGTACACTGAAAACCTGCTGAAGCAATATAGCTACTGTTTAGCCAGTTGGACATTTGAAACTGGAATAGATAGTATCCCTGTATCCTCTAGCAGATCATTGTAAAAACTCACCAATTTGGCATGATTTAACATGACACATAAAAACTGCAGTGAATGGAATAGCAACAATATTAAAATTTTAAAATACAGTTACATAATGTAAATTATACAGAAGAGCTCACTTACACATCTTCAGCATTAAAATAAATTTCTTTCTTATAGCTCTTTCCAGTGCAACTCAAAACATGAAGCTTTCTAAATCTCCTGTTTAAAGACTAAAATAAATCAGTATTCATCCTGGACATCTGCTCTAACTGACAAATCCAGATGAACTTTGTACTTTCTGTTTCAAATGTTGCCCTTACAGAACAGAATTATGTAATGGTATACTATTATGTTTAGCCTCACCACATTTCTAAAGTAAGTGTTTCCTAAAACCCATTTATGTTCAAATAAATGATCACAAGTGTTCTGGACCAAAAATACTCCAGATAAATAAATCACAGAATTCCAGGAAAAGATTAAGTACCCTAGTGCCCACTTATGCTTTCATTGCTTAGAAGGCAAAGGTAGGCTTTTCCAGTAAGATTCTTTAACGTGTTTTTTACACTCCCCAATTAGGTGTCAAGCAAAAAATAAGTATAAATGATACCAAACACTTTGTAAGAACACTATTCTCTTTAAACAGTTCTATAAGAAACAGTTGATTTCCTGTCCCTAGATCCTCAAGATTTTTTACCAGATTCATGACATTGCATAGGTTTCTACTTTCTGCTAGTGGCACTGTCAATTTATTTATCTGAAAAGAGACCACTAATTAAACAATTTTGATACTAAAAGTTTACTAGATGACAATCCACTAACCCATCTGTCAAAGACTGCTCATCCATTTTTAATTTGCTCATCTAAGTTAAGACCTCTCTTAAAAGGTCACAGTTAATTCAATCTTCTGACTTCTACTTTTTGCACAATGTTAAGAAATGTTACCAGAATAATCAGTAATTCTGCATTTTTAAAGAGAAAATGTTTCTAAATTAAAAAATAACCAAACTATGTTTATATCTCTGTTCAAGCTTCTTTTTCTTCAGATGATAACTTAAATTGTTCAAATAACATCCAAACAACTGATATGACATGGGAAAAACAGAAGAAGTGATAGAATTACGTATTTTAAGATGCAGTATTTCTAAGCTTACTCATTTTTTATTCCCTTCAACAGTTTAATAAAAATTTCCTTAGTTATTCACTAAGTAATGAAGCCTGAAGAGATACAGCAGGTTAAATAATTTTTCTTTGTTACATTGAATGGTATGGATAAAGCATAGAACTTCTAAATTTTTCGTTAAAAAAACCCAGATATCCTCATGCCAGAGTCAATTCAAACACTGGTGCATTTACTCTTACACTTTGTATGGCTAATAAAATCAGCAGCACTGCTATCCTCTATGGTCTGCCTATATTTCTCAGTGAATTTGTGTCTGTCTCCATAAAACTTGGCTCAAAAAAGCCCCCGTTCTTCCCTGTATGGTCTACAACCAGATTCCTACATACAACAGAAGAGGAACATTTTGCCTTTTTAGGTGGCTAGTGATATTTTTACAAACGTTATTTTATTTTCATAGTTCTTGCAGCACAAAGAAAGCAATGCTTATTTGAAAACAGACTACCTAGGACTTAATTCACACTCAAGCAATCTTCACTAAATAACAAACTTTGTTGTATTATAAAAATAAGATTAAGTTTTCAACAGTTTACGATTATAAAATGCCATCATTTGCAGATTATCAAGGCTGCACGGCAAGCAGGTTTCATTCTGTAAGGTTTTTTCCACCTAAGTATAGAAAATGAAGATTGGTGCATTGTACATGGCAAACTGAAAATAAAGGTTAATGTTATTGGCTTCCTTTTGCTTTCTGGAGGGACTTGTATATTTCAGAATTTTAAAAGTGAAGTAGAAAAATATCAAGGCCAAAAGGGACTGTAACTAAATTAGCATCACAACACTTCCTATACCGGCCAAAGAATCTCCTGCTTTTAAATCAAAACTAAATGTCTTTGTAAAGATTCCAAGTAAGGACAACCTAAATCATGCGTTCCAAAGGTTAGTTATCCTCATTGTTAAAAGATAGACACCTTATTTATTAGTCTGAATTTGTCTACCTTCAGTTTCGAGCTTCTGGACCCTATTATACTGTTTTAAGGCCATCATATACTATGAATCTCATTTTCATGCACCTATTTGTGGACTCTGATCAAATTACAACTGAATCCTCACTCAAACACATTGAACAGATTGAGCTTTCTAAGCCTCTCCTTATAACTCACATTACAAAAAGCCCACAAACATTCTTATAGCTATTTCTGAATGCTTTTTCAATAATTTTTCCTTTTTGAAATACAACAACCATAGCTGAAAATAATATTACAGGAATAGTCTAACCTACGCCATTAGATAATGTTGTCCTACTTCTCTATTGCTATTCCATTTCATTTCTATTGCTATACATTCAGCAGACAGTTCAGAAAATAAGTGATCTACACACCTAAATATATTACTCTGATCTTAGAGTACAAAAGACCTAAAACAACTTCTGAGGAAAATAAACCATTAAATATATGAGGGTAAAGGAAAAATGAGGTAAAATGACATGACTACCAAAGTAATCCTGTTAGAATGACTGGATATCTTTGATAAAAGAGCAAATTTTATGGATAAAAAACAAAAAAAAAAAAAAGCAGGATAGGATTTATCCAGAGCACAGTAGTTCACTACAAAGAAGTTTTACATAAAATGGGGATTAATGCTACAATTGTAAGAAGCAAGGAAGTGGGAGGAGATGCCAACTCCAGTGTGCTAGACCTCTGCCCTAGAGTGAGGTTAGTAGCAGAGCTTCTCAAAGGTCATCTTTGGGAACAAACTTATTAAGCATTTTTAAAACTGCCTGGCATAAAAAGTTGGAGTAATGTCAATGCCTCCTAACGAGGTGTCAATACAGAGACCTGAACTATAATAAAGGAAAAATGGGGTGACTTGGGGACTGGAGCAGTAGAAGTGTCATGACATTTAATAATACAAAGTATGAGGTTGGGACACAGGCTCAGCGCTCAAGGCTTCTTAGCGGTGTATACCAAATTGGATTTTGATGCCCTCAAGGAAAGGATAAAATTACTTATTTTCTCAGCATGAACAGGCATCAAAACTATATTTCATGGTGATGACAGAGGAACCAGGATAGAACATCTTCCCTGAGAAGTTTGTGTGTTGCTGAGCTAAGCAATATCTTTATTACCACTAACAGATGGCCACAGTCCCACTGCCTTTGGCTCAAACCCCCCTCTGACTTAGGACTGGGTCCGTGCACCCTGCCCAAGGGAAACGGAATGCTTCCAGCAGAGGCAGAGGGGTGACACAGGCACATCCCAGGTCAAAAGAACTTCCAGTTCCAGTATTAGATAGCCAAGATCCCATGGTTTGCTCTGTGTTCACCTCTGTCGATGGCCAAATCCTCCTTGAACACTATGTTGTCTACAATCTAGAGAAATGAAGAGGAGGGGAGAAAAGCCACAACTGACTAAAGCTTCCCCATCCCAGTAAAAGGTGGCTATTAAACATCAAAACACCCCATGCTGCTAGAGGTAAGGGCCAACTTTAAACCCTTAAATCCATCTGCTGCTCCCCCATGCTGAAATGAACTGCTTTCTAGTCTGTTATCCCTGCTAGCAGCTGAGTTGACAGGGCTGGGGAAGAGGTGTGGACAGAAGGGGCTGAGTACAAAACCAGTATAGCAGTAGCAGCCACATGAAATTAATGCTTGCGTGATCTTCGCACCCTGAGCTGCTGAGAGGATGAGCTATGGGAGCAATTCTGTACCATGATGATTTTGCAGACAAGTCAGTCTCTCACTATACACACTATTTATGCCTAAATCTAGTTCTATGACAGTTCCTCAGAAACTAATACACTGAAAACCTATCAGGGAAATTAAGATCATAATTAGTCAACCTCAGGACAACTGAGCCACCAGTATGATGCAACCCTACAAGGCAAACATGACCTTAAATCAGAAAAGATCATCCCAGTAGAGTAAGAGAAGTCTTTATGCTATTTTAGACTGCACTAATGAGCCCCTGTGTATACAGCTATGCAGAATTTTAGCAACTTATATTACAGAAAAATGGATTTAAACTGGGACACGTGCAGAGAAATGTTACTAAGATTATCAAAGAATGGAAAAATCCCCTGTCCTGTAAGAACGAAGGAAAAGAACTTATGCCTGCATAAAATAATGTCCCACTGTATTTCTCCCTTTCCCTTAATTCCACCATTGCTTGTTTCTGCCTCAGCATCACCTGCACCCTTCTACCAACCCAAATGCTCATGTAGCTATGCAGTGAACTGGGTCAAGGAACTAATTAGTCATTAAAAAAAAAGATTTTACTCATCATTTTCCTGATAGGATTTCTTTTCTGAGCACATGTCTATGCTGGCACATACAAAATAAGGCCTGAAGCTGAGGAAATACCAATTTATTCTGCAAGTGGAGATCATTGTTTGCTAATAAATACATGTTAAGTGGCCACACCAAGAAGGAAGGTAGCTGTTTAAACATAAGGACAGCAAAAGCTCGAAGAAAATGGTTATAAATCTATCAGAAATCACTTCAGGCTGAAAATCAGGAAGCTTTTAACTATCATGAAAGTACAGCTGTAGTTCCAGTAAAGGAACAAAACCATAACTAGTCCTTACAGTAAAGCAACTGGTTATCAACTAGCACTTTAGAAGCTCTTTTTCAATCCCAAATTTAACAATTGTTCCTGGTTTTTGATAATAGATACACATTTTATTCTGTTGTAGTGTAGTATATTTTAAAAAATTAATTTTCCAGGAAGTCCAGGTTAGTAAATTAATAAATTTTAAAATGGTTTAACTTGTACAAACTAGTATTATATCTGGAAATGCTAGTAGTAGTAGTGTTTATCATTAAAGTTAAAAGAAAATTCAGACCAAGAATCATCTTTCAAACTCCAAAATTACTCAGACTGCTTCTTTCAAAGAATCAATCCCCTACATGCAGCATGAGACTTTCAGACATGCCTTGTATGCCCTAGGATCCATTACAATACTTGTGACCTAATTTTTAAGAAATTTTTCATACTCACTATTTTCATTTTTTGGAAATCTGTCTACCTGTTTAGGTGTGTAAAGCCATTGATTTGACTCCAAAACGGCAAAGTACGCAAAAATAAATATATGCAGTTAAAATTTAAAAAAAAAATCATGAAAAAAAAACCAAAATGCAGATAATCTATTTTGATATATGTTAAATGAGAGTTTAAGGGCAAATAAATAAAAAACAAACAAAAGAAGAGGCATCCTCCAAGATCTTTGATGCACGTTTTGAATATGGTTAAAGCTTGCTGTTTTGCATAAGAAACTTGACAAAGTATGGAGTTTCAAAGCATATCAACCTGCAGAAAATAGTTTATATTTCACCACACACGGTAAGTTCTTACTTTTCATACCAATGGGTGTTATTATAGCAGCTCCTTTGGAAGTCCACACTGGGAGCAATGAATGTGCATTACTTTGTTTCCACATTCTTTGTAATGAATTAGTGACTTAGGGATTTATTTTTCTAACAACTTGGTGGAGATTGATTATTAGATACTAGAAAAATATTTGTTACCATTTTAAAGTCATTCAACTAATTAAATGAAGACATATAGTTTAAGGGTTTGCTGAATTACATTGTTGGGCGTAACCACACAAAAATATATTTTACATGCCACCTGTTAAATAACATTCGTATGTGACCATATAAACCTGAACTATGTCTAGCACATCAAAAAACACTAGACAAGTTTGCAGATTTTAGGCTTGACATTGCTTTCTTCCTCCTCAAAGGATGTCTACTTTGTGCATCACAGCTCTACAGTGGTACACTTGAAACATCTACTTTTAAAATACAGAAAATACACATAAAAACATGCAAAAAAATTGAAAAACATGCAAAGAATAGTATTCTGAAAGAAATTAAAAACTCAAACAACATTTACAAACACAGTTGCTTTTATCATATCTTAAAATATGTTATTAAAAAGTCTTCTAAATATGCTTTTAAAAAAAAAAGTTAAAGTCTATTCTGACATAAAGAATACCAGAACTATTTGGGGGGTTTTCCAGTTGTTTTTTTTAAGTATCTTAAAAGCTCAAAGTCTAAAAGTGGTTGACAGCAAAAAATATGTATATAGCAATTAAAAAATATGAACCTAATACCATGCTTGTCATCAGTTTTCATCAGAACATTAGAAATGCATACTTTACAACAAATTTTATAGGTCTCTCTTTTCTCTTGCGCAATACTACATTAATTCACCTGCTTGATCCTTTAATACTGCCAAAAACCATTTCAAAAATCAAACTAAGTAGAAGCCAAATACTTGTAACAAACAAAATGAACTGTTATACTGATTATTCATGATATAAATGTAGTCCTTACCTGTTGAAACAATACACATGTAATTGATTATGTCACAGCAGAGACTAATATCAAAAAAATCAGCTAATTTTTCAAATGTCTGCCTTTAGATGTGTAGATCAGTGTTTTCTGTTACTATTACTATTACTTTAAATAATTAATAAGTCACATACAGTTAATAAATTGCATAAAAATATATTTGGGTGTTCTTTATACCATCCTTTTTTAATTTCTTTGTATAAGGTACATATTAATACGCCAGCATATATGTATATTTATAAATTAATAGATATACTAGTAGTATTTTTAATGAGAGCTATGTGAAGGAATATGCTTCATTATTTTTTTGTTAAATCTTTGCGTAACACTTTGTGAAACAGCAATTCAACAACCTTGTTCTAAGTTCATTTTATTTCAATACTTGGTTTTAATGGTTGTCACAGCTAAAAAGATACTTGACAGAGATGTTTAGATCCCAGTGGAAGAGGTGCATTGTTGCCTGCACTTACTACATCATGACACTCATTTTTCAAACCCATCCACAAGTTTTGCAAAGGTTTTACTTGGAAGTTAGGCTAGTGAATGACCATCTTCCCTGATGTCAATCTGTTGTTCTTCCAAACTAATCAGAAGGTGTTACATGCTTATGTTTGTAACAGATAGGTTCAAAACCCACTGAAACTGTCATTTGGATTATTTTTAAATAGGTTTAGATCTGTTTCTATCCTTCTGAATTGTACAGATATGAGAGGTTTTTATAGGTGACACACTCACATTGTGTTCAGCAACAAGAATGAAACAAAACATCACATACTGAGGGGAACATACCCAAACACTTGTTTTCAAAATGCTCTCTCCATAGCCTGAGTTTCTTCTGAAAAGCAGTTACTTTCTCACTCACTGTTAAAATGTCCCCTTCACCTCGAAGGGACCTACTAAGAGCGTTTATTTTTTGGAAATACCTGCTAGGCAGCAAACGACTCATAGCCACTTGTCATCACTGAAAAGGTCAGCCAATTTGGAACATTTTACTCTTTCTAAAAGAAAATGCCTAAAGTTTGACAACTCTCTTAAGCTTTTTGCCACAAGAAAACCAGTGAACCTCTGTGTAGTATGGGAGATTTTCAGGGCCCCTCCCCATCTCATTACTAAGTCTGGTAAAGATGCTACTATTTGAAAGGCTTGTTTGTATAAAGTTAACTACAATAATGTCACCCTGTAGCACTTTATGCACTCCTGGCTCCAACCAATTTGCTGCAGTAGCTCACTTATGAGCAAATTCCACGTGTGGTGCTAGCTCTGTAACTTTAGCATGGGATCCCTTTCTCATTCCAGTCAAAGCAAACACTGTAAAGCTGCATCAGTTTTTCAATAAAGCATTGGGTTTTGTTAAATAGCTATTTTCCATTGGAATTTATCTTCTCCGGTACATCTCTCCTTTAGTGGCTCACAAAAAAAAATTCTTCATGCATTTCATTATTGAATGATGAACAGCGAAGTCAGAAACATCTGTACTTTCATCCAACTGTACAGCAAACCTACCACACCGTAACCTGTTTCTTCAAATCTTCAGCAGTGTCTTCTATGCATCTTCCAACAGTACTTACTTACAAAGGAGTGCATTTTAGTTAGTTGTCATATTGTTTTGCACATACTATTTCAGCAATTTTTACCATGGCAGGAAGAACAGCTGTTTCTCCAATGGTATGTGGTCTTTTGCTATTAGCTAAGAAACCTCTAGATACTTATCATTAGGTTTTACAAAATACTGGACGGAGCATCACAACTTGAAACATTGCTGAAAAAAATTGTGAAGGTTCATCTTCATGTTCCAAATGCTTAGCTTCTAAACATCTTGCTAATCATAACAGCTTTATACTACTACTAGCTAATATCTCAAGACACAGCACCCACTTAGAGCAAACTTCATCATTAACAGTGGGTGTCAATCCTTATTTCAAACAGTCTTGATAATTTTTAATGGTTTTGATCAACTTATTGTCAGATCCAATCAGATTGCCATTAGTTTTGATCTCATGTATCTGACAAAGCTTGTCCTAGGAACAGAAGTGTCAGCTCTGCCATTTTCTAATTGCTTGCTTGTGCTCATTATCTTCAATCTTTCTTTCTTTGTAGGAATCTTTTTAAGCCACTTGTCCATTTTGTGAGGGTTAATGTAGTTAGAACTAAATATAATCTGTAAATCTAGTTAAGCAGGCACATGTAAACTGCAATACAAAGCAATACACTGTAAACAAAGCAGGGTGCTATTGTCAACCCCTCTGCCTTGTAGAACACCCACTCCTCCCCCAGGATATCTTGTGTACAACACCTGATGTGACCATTTGACATGCAGACAAAGCGAGGGCACCAGCATCAATCTGTATATTAAATACCAGTAAAACTTTTTTTTTTACTAGAAATAACTAGAAGTGATAATTTCATTTTCCCCACATGCTAGTGGATCATCCTGTGTACTACTGGTGTGTACATGCCGCATTTTGGAGACCACTGGTCTGGATGATCACTAACCAAATGATTATATTAATAAAAAATTCAAATTCTTCACATTGTTTTATTACAACTACTGTAAAAAAAAAAATATATTTCTATCACGATCCTGCAGGCCCTGCTTCAAGTAAAAGAGTTTTCCAGTAGTAACAGTTTCTCAACAAAGCTCCCACTGACAGTGTCAAAGGGCTATTGCTGTTTGGGTTTTTTTTTTTTCTTTTTTTTTTTTTTAATTAAATTAAAGTACCAGGAATTGCTGGAACAAAGGCAGACAACAGGGAAGTAACTGAATCATCTTGCTCTACAAAAGTTGAAGCTTCCAGTTTTGTTTTTGATTTCCCCCCCCCTTTAAAGAAAGACAAGTTGAAGAAGCTACCACCGAAGCATGTATAAGCAAAAGCAACCACAAGGAGAATAAACAGCAGCAACAAAGAGGTCATGTTGCTGATGGCACCTTTTAATCTGGAGTTCTACTGAAGGGAGAGAAGTTTTTGCAGCAAGACCTAATAGCTCTGAACAGTTTAAACAGTTTAGGACCAGCCTGTGTGCCTGAATGTTGGCTTTGTCAAACCCTGAGATGCCATCCAAGTGAGCTCTCTGTTACTTGTGATTGGTTGCAACTACATTCTTATGGCTTCTCAGACCCAGTTAATACCAGTTTAATTCTGCTTCCCACCCCTGACTAGCCTGCCTGCCAGTTTACTGCTTCTGGAAATAAACTCTTACCGTCTTTCAATGTAGTAGACATTTTGGTTCTGTGGCTTTCTCAGGCCAAGTCTGAATCCTGAGTATCAACTCTTTTTCTTTTTTTAAAAAAGAATCTCTTTACTGCTCCTAATTACTATTTCAACTTTGGCTCACCTTAACATTGTTTCCAGCCTTGACTCTAGTCTAGCAGCAACCACAGAGCCCAGCTGTCTCTTAATAGTGTCTACCTCCAGATGACAGTTGTTTGATATTGTGTTGAAGTATAAATCAGGAAGTGAAACTTTCACAGATACTGCACATGTTTAGAAGCTGTGACATCAAAACATCACCAAAACAAATTGAATTGAACACCGCTGTAATTTTCTGTATAGTTACTGAAACGTGAATACTCTTTGGGCATCTGTAGGGAATCCAGTGTAATTCTCCATCTTCCACAAGGGACGCTGTTCAATTCCCATAATGTAATCATTCAGGGAGCATTAGGCCCCTCACTAACTATAAAGTTTCAGCAGGTAGGCTGACTCGCATGCTATGACATTATCTAAGCTAAAATGCAGACTATTTTCATACAATTTCTGAATTAATAAGATGTTACTTATGAAAACTGGTGATTTTGAATGTCAAATATTGTAAGTGCAAAACAGAAGTTCAAATTAACCTTTTTCATAACTATTTCTAAATTTGATACAAGTCCCAATACTATTGTTTATTACGCATAAAGTCTTCAACGTAACACGTTACATTAAAAAACGATAATAAAATCTATACCTGTAATCTTCTTGAACAGAGATACAAAAATAAAAACCCAATTGTTTCAAAATCTGCTTTATGGCTTCTGTTCAAATCTCATGTCTTTTTGAGATATCTGGTTTTGCAGCTTTAGAAAAGCCTATATGAAAATATCTGCAGTGACAGAAGAGCATTGAACTTAATCTTAGTAACTTGATCGAAAATTTTTCACGAAGGATCAAAGCAGATTGTTTTCAGGATCATCCTTTCCCACCTATTGACAAGAAAAGAAAGTGAATGCTTGTAAGTTTTTGGCTTCTAGGCTTAAGCAAACTTCAACATCTGAAAGCAGATGTAATCTTCAATGCATTCGTAGTGCTCTTGGATTTTGCTATACCCCTGTACCAGGACTTGTACCTGAAAAGACCAAGCAGTGCTAATATGAAGACTACCTCAAAAGCAGTGACCCTTATACTTGCTGTTTTTTGGATGGCATTGTAACTTGACAGTTCCTATTTAACACGTTTACCTTGACTGGAACATAGTTTAATCACACTGGACCAGATCCTCAGTCATCAGATACTAATGAAGGTTCCACTAAACCCCTCTGAGAGTAGCATTATCAAACTTTGACAGTTTGCTATTGTCCAAAACCTGTACACTCATGTTCCTGAACAAAATCTATGTTTTCTGCTCCGTAACACTCTTTAGGGTGGAGCTTCTAATGAAATACATCTTGTCACAATGAATTATGAGAAATAAATCAGCACCTCAAGAAAGTTTTGAAACCGGAGAGACTAAGCCAATGGAAGAATAAAGATTCTCTTGTCGAAGAAATGTACTGTTAAGAATTGCCTCTGTGTATTTTTGTTTGTGGAATTAGTAGCCTCTGATGACAGGCTTACAAAATCCTTGTTAGAGTTGCTGAAATCAGCATTTGAACCTGGTGTTTGTCTTAAATCCTATTTCCAAATATAAATACATTGTAAGCTGGCATAACCAACTAGAAATTCATCTTTTGCCAGTTTAATATCCATCTTTTTTTAGTTGGTCATTGATCAAACGCTAGAGGACAAGCAATTAAAGGGAAGGATGGGAATTCCTCATCCAGTAGCACTGTTCTTGAAAGCATTTTTAAAAATTACTTGGGAGCATCTGAGAGTGAAGTGGCCATGTACCAAGTTAAACCTGTTCAACTGTGATGTTACCTTGAGCGAAGTGAACTTTGATGCAGAAAATGCAGTGGTAGAAAGTTTGTGTATATAGTGATAATTCTTAGAGAACCACCATTATTAACAAGGAAACTACATTTCTTCAAGGACCTCTGTACATTTTTAAAATAAGTCAGAAACACTACACAGAAAATAAGGTGTAAGTTGATCTTTAGCTAAATACAGGAAAGTATTAAACAAAAGGCAAAGCATAATATTTAAGCAGAATTTCAGATTAAGGTACTGACTACTGAAGAAGAGACATTAACTGTTAGGGTACTCTACATTCTTTAATTTGTCCATCTGCAAATAAGGCAATAGTATGTAGAATAATTCCAAATCAAGACAGAAACTTCAGTCAGAGTTACAAATGAAAATGAACCAGTTCAGTATGCAGAAAAATTCTGGATAAGCCACCAAGTTTTTCAGAGATATATGCTAGAATTTTACCCTATAAGGGTCCAACATGCCATTGTAAGCATATAAGGATATATCAAACCACTATATGATTTCTATTAGCACTGCATTCAGACAGAATAACGTAGGTACTTATGAATATGTATTTTTTTCAAGTCTGATATTTGTAAAGCTTTGGGGAAATTAAATAGTATACACAGCTTAATGCCACGAGCCTTCAGGAAATCAACAGGTGAACTATTCACCCAAAAACTGGAAAAAACAGTTCAAGAGCACAGAGATCAAACAAGGCTGCTACAAACAAAACCACAAAACACACACAAAAAACAGAACAACAACAAAACCCCCACCTAACTATCTATCTATAAGACAAAGGACTTCCTTGTCTACTCAAGTGCATTTTCCGATTGCCAATTTTCCACTGTGGGGAAGACTGAAATTTTAAGACCGCAGGGTGGCAGCATACAGCATAACACCATAGTGTAAGTAGTGTCATTTTTCCTTTCAGCAGAACTTGCACCAAAGAATTATCTCATTCTCTTGCTTTTTCTTAACAGTGAAGTTGTGTAACTGGGATAGATCATGCCATAAGCTTAGGAAACATCCATAATGATAGTGTAAAGGCTGTATCAGATTAGTTTTAGGATACAGTGCTGGAATGTATGGTGCTGGTATAGAGAAAATGGATCATATATGCAGTGCTGCTGAATCACTGTTTTGAAGAACCACTGTTCTTCAAAGATCCTTCAGCTGATGGGAATATCGAATCACAGGTTACTGTTGAGAATGAACATAGACTGAAAGATTATTACTTCCACGCAAACTCCCTGAAGAAGTCTGCAGCTATCTGGATAAAGAAGTCAGGTTAATACAATCTTCTTGGATTTCAAAAAGGCACTTTGTTAAACTCTTAAGATAAGAATACCACAGAATATGGGTCCTCAAATGACTAAGCCAATGACAAAAAAAAAGAAAAATGGGTAAAAGGATATTTAGTCTGTTTACTCAGTAACAGCATTTCACTAATGGAATGCCAAAATGGTCTCTGCTTAATTTATGAACATGTTGCACAGCAAAGCTATCTGAAGAAGGGAGTAAACACTGAACTTAATCTCTAAGTACCCTCCAATGAGGAAGTAACTTGTTCCAGAAAGATGAAAGTCACAGGGACAAGCAACTAAAAAAAAAAAAAAAAAAAAAAAAAAACAAAAACACAAAACAACCAACCAAAAACCCACACAAACCAACAAAAAAATCCCAGCTTACTAGGCTGGACTGGGTAATAAAACAGCAGATTAACTCCAGCATAAATTAAAACCAAGAAGTGATGAGTATGTGAAAGAAATCATAACTTTACAAATATGACAGGCTCCGAATTGAAAACTGACACTTAAATGTGACCTTGAAGTTATGACAGCTCTATGAAAACATTGGTTGAATGCTCAGTATCAATCAAAAAAGCAAATCAAGTATTAGGAATTAAGATGGAACAGAGGAAAACATCACAATGCCGCTGTGTGATTCCACAATGCTCCCAAATCTTACAGGCTGCATGCATTTTGGTTCCACAATCACAAAAACACAGAACAAAAAAAAGACAGAGAGAGGCAACAAGGAATTAAGGTATAGAATGACTTTCAAGTACCACTACATAAGGTAAAATTCTTTAGCTTAGAAAAGGGATGGCTAATAAGGTGGTAAAATGGAGATGATCTAAATCTTGACTGGCTTTTCAAAGAAATCACTTTCTTTCAAAGAAAGTGAATAGGGAATTATTTCTACTCATATTTTTTTTTTTAGCATGAAAACTAACCGGCATCAAACAACTTTTATGCACTGTAGACTCTAAACTAACAAAAGAAGATACTTCATAACTTAAGTAGTTACAGTGAAGAACTCCTTGCCAATTTCTGAAAAAGAAAAAAAAAAAATCAGCCACCAAGACCTTTGCTTTTAAAGGAAGGCCCTACAGCTACAAACTGTTGGAGGCTGGGAGAGCATCCTAGGGAAGTAGTGCCACATTTGGCGTTGTTTATATACTCTTTGCTGAACATTCTGCAATGTCTGATCAGAGAAGTAAAGGTGGACCAACAGCCTGACTTGCTAGAACTATTCTTGCGTTATAAATTTGTGTTAGATGCATTCATTTCACCACTTCCCCAAACCCTCTTTCAGAAAGGGAATATGTCAAGTTATTAGGTGGAAGAACATAAAGACAGGAAAATGGACTATTTTGAAATAAGGAAATAAAAATTTCATCTACTATGCAAGATGAGGAAAGAAAGAAAACCAAAAAAAACAAAGGACAGAAGAGTGATATACTGGAGTACCAAGCATGAAACATGCTACCCTTTCAAGAGGTGACAAAATAAACTGACAGTAGAAAAGAATCACTGGGGGAGGTGGCAGTACTAGTTTGAAATATCATTCTGTGTCCAGAAAGAGAATCCTGGCCTGAAGACTAGTGAAAAGCCTCTGAAGAACTAACTTACTGGCAGGACTGTTAGTAAGGTAATGGCACTTTCAGAGATCTGCCACAACCAAAAGAGAGGCCAGAGACTTCCAGTATTCCCGTTTTGTTGTGGGTTTTTTTTATATATTTCCTATTTTACTATGTTATCACAAAAACGTCTGCAACAACAACAAAAGGGAAAAGCCATTACTTAAAAGAGAAAGTAAAATAGTAAAGCTGTGAAGAAAGTCCGAATGAATGTTACAAAAGACTACCAAGTTAGCAAAATGGAGACCAAATAATAAAGGCAGCTGAAGACAGAAAATTTTGCCGTTAAGAAACTAACGCTCTTCCAACGACAGTATTAGAGTTGGGGGATAGGGGGAGGGGGAGGGAAAGGGAAAAATAGTCTTTGCAAACAGGTTGTGAAGAAAGCAATCAATGGTGTTAAGCTCCGTTACACATTCACAGACAGGTGTGTGACATCTAGTGGCTACAGAGTGTAAATGCGTTACAAACACAACGCTATAGAGCGCCTTTAGTTTTGCTTTCGATATTCAAAGCAGACACTGAAGTCATAGCGATCGGGGGCGGGCGGAATAAAATCAGGAGTACACACTACTTACTATATATATGGTTAGTTTGCAAAAACTTAACAAGAGGAGCTACTAGCAGAGGCATGTTAGATCTCACATCTTAAATTGCCAAGTTCTAGATTGATATATGAAAGGAAAAAATAGTTGACTCAAATGCTGTTTTACCATTAAAAAAAAGACATGCTTTTATTAACATTGTTAAACATGACGTCAATTATTGAGGAAAACAGACTAAAGTTTGAGCGCAAACTGAACCCAGGTATCAGAGACCACCCAAATAATGCTCCCTCGGCTGTGAATGGAGTTGGAATTGAGTTACAGCACGTACATAGGGTATGGTTCTAGCAGACACTAGCAGCCATGGAATCCCGAAGACCCATGTGTGGGGAACAGCAGATCTGTTCATTTGGAAACCTTCCTGGAACACAACCTCCTCCTAGCCCTTGTTTTGCACCTTTAAGTGCAGTTCAGCTCAGCACTGCAAAAGCAACACTAGTAATTTTAAGATCCTTAAAAGAAAGGAGTATACAGAATTTTTCACAACTACAGTACAAGCTTTCAACTATTACAGGTACTTTCTTTTACCTACTTTTAAGTTTGTGAAGTGGTTGAATATTTCATTTTACAAGTAAATATATCATACAGTTAATGTTGAATTTCAAAGTGTAAATATATTGGATAAGATTCACCGAGATCCATATTCAAGTGCAAATTAAGAATTAAATCTTTTTAAAAAAAAAACACTCCAGTTGCCCAAAATATTAAATAAGAAAACCAATGTTTCTTGAATAAAATATGAATAAATTGACAGGTCGTGTTTTTAAAAACCATTTTATCTACTTGCCATCATTTAGATAAATCTACTGCCATGTAGAAATAAAGACATTTTTTATTCAACTTGTGCATTGATACACTTATCTTCTATAGTAAAAGTAGCAGAACAAGAAAGTTTTGTAGTAAAATAAGCTGTTTCTATTCCTCAGCTTTCATTTATTCTCTGCATTTCCAACAGTCCTAACTTTGAAATAAACAAACAAATAAATAAACTACTTAATTTTCTGTCCTTGGAGGTTAGTAAGAGTTTATTTAAAACAAGTATTGCAAATATAAATAATGGAACTAATGACAGAACTTTATTTTTGATAGTCTACCAAATAAATTAAGTACATAAATGTACCTAATGCATACTCATATCTGAGATGTCTCTGGCTAAAGATGTCAAGAAAGGCATATTTCTTTATCCAAAGATTTATTTGTCAAGTGAGGAATTTAGTGAAACATGCAAGTGGAAGAATACCTGGATTTTTGCAATCAACCTCATTTGCCCTCTACAATCCATATTTTAAGTAGTGAATGCTCCTTTGAGAGGAGCAGAAGCTTGCCTTTTAGGGACAGCCAATATTACATGAGCTTTGCTCATGACCATCATTCTTGGGCTATTCTTTTTCCTGAAGTTACTATGTTTGGCTTTGTTGAATTCTCTTATGTTATTCACTTCAAATAACCACAAAAGAGTTCACACCTTTAGAAAGTCCTGCAAAACTTTTCCATTACTTGTTCAAGGGGATTTTCCTCTCCCAAAGTCTCAATTACTATTTAGTCTAACAGCTTAAAAAACATTTATATATCACAAGCACTCAGTAATACTGCAAACCACATTAACCAACTTTTTCTTTTTAAGCAACTTAATATTGACAAGAATTTAGTACTAATTAATAAAATTAGCTTATGTAATACTCCCTTGGCATTTAAGTTGCAAGTTATCTTTTCCTAGATTGGAATGAAGTATATTCCTGTGGAATACAGTAAAGTGAGGATTAAAGTCTCTTATTTTTTCCCCCACGACAAGGATTATGAAGTGTTACTAAGACCTTTCAGAAGACTCCTAGTCAAGACATAAGGTCAGTTCAGAGGGAAGACAGAAGTACCCAAATAAGAGGCCCAGAGAAACTAGAAATACTTAACATAATAATTAAACAACTTGACTGGGTAGATACAGAATGAGGGAGACTACATTGTTCTGCCACAAGTACTTTCTCCCAAGCTTAATATTGTACAGCATGCACATTTCCAAGTAAGAGTCCTGATTTACATACAAAGTCAGTTATACTCAGTGTTGTATGAACTAAGCCATGACACAAATCTAAGAATCAGACAAGCTTTTCTGAATTAGCCATATGGAAAGCAGATAGTGGTAAGAGAGGTGAGATGACTTCTATACCACTACTGTCAGATCTGCATAAAAGAAGCCATTACGATGCAATGTGATTCACAGTGTATCTGTCTGATTACTACTGGAATTGAGAGAAACTACAAACATATCTAACACAAAACCATTCATGGTCAAATCTCCATCCGCTTATATTTGACAGCGGAAACTGAGAATACTTCCTATCCATTAGTTCATGATTTATCTACAGGTAGATTATTGCACCCCCTGAACAGCAAGCCTAGTAAAATACCACCATCTAACCAGCACTTACAAAATCTTGAAACTTGCAGTCGAGTCCTGCTGGTAGAATTTTACATCCACTTGACAAAGCTAGCATCCCGTGTACTTGAAAAGCTAGATACCAGTATCAAAGCACTATCAGAATGAAAATAAGACATCCTCCCTTACGTTCATTAAAATGCAGCTTTCTTATTTGTGTTAGCTGCTGAAAGGCACACCTCTTGCTCGGTTTGATGGGAGGACAGAAAGAGAGGGTTCAGAGTTCTGGCACACTTACATGAAGCTGCATCGCCCACCCCATCCCTCTTGGTCAGAGACAGCCTCTCCAACAGGGAGATCAGATGTGTCTAATGATCAGAACAGATGGATATGAAAATTGAAATAGAGTCCTGAAGCATATTATCATGAAGTTCTCACTAGCAGATGGAATTCTCCACAGATCTCATGTACAGCAACCATTTGGAGTTAATTTTGCTGCCAATCAGTGCTGTGGGTAATCACCTTCTCAGGTATTAGGAAAAGTCTATGAAAGAAATCAACAGGACTATTAATCTCAGGTGCAATCTTTCTTCTCTTGCAGAGTGGCATAGCAAGCTTCCTCACAATCTTAACTGTGAGATATGCTTCAGCCAAAGGCAAGAACACAGTAATTCCTTTAAGAAAGATTTTTGTCCTTACAAGAATGAACATGGTCTTTATTGAGAAAAAGAACTGAAGTGTCTGAACATAACAGAAATGGCTATATTAAGAAATACATGAATGAGTTGGGTGAATTAAGCAGAAGTCATGTGAGGCACCTGGCAATACTTCCAGTCCAGCATAAAGCCCAAAGGTTCAGCTTTTCTCCACACACACAAAAAAACCCCACATTGTTTCAGCCAATCAGAGACACACTGAAAATCATTTACATGGTCAGCTCTGCTTAAGGGCATTATCTGTCCACACTCTACACCTTACCTTTTTAATAATCTGTTTGAGGTCCTAAAGATCAGTGACAACATGCTATCTTTCCTAAAGAAACCACTCAAACACTTCTCAGAGACATAAAAGGACAGATGGCCTTTTGTGGTGGGTTGACCCTGGCTGGATGCCAGGTACCCACCAAGCTGTTCTGTCACTCTCCCTCCTCAGCTGGGCAGGGCTAGAAAAATAAGAGGACAGGCTTGTGGGTCAAGATAAGGACAGGAAAATCACTTAACAATTACTGTCACAGGCAAAATAGACTCAGCTCAGGGAAATTAATTTATTACCAATCAAACCAGAGTATGGTAATGAGAAATAAAACTAAATCTTGAAACACCTTCCACCCCCCACCTCTTCCTTCTTCCAAGGCTTATCTTTACTCCAGATTTTCTCCACTTCTCCCCCCACCACCACTCCAAGCGGTACAAGGGGATGGGGGAATGGAGGTTGCAGTCAGTTCATCACATGTTGCCTCTGCCACTGTCTCCTCCTCACACTTCCCCCGCTCCAACGTGAGGTCCCTCCCACAGGAGACAGTCCTCCGCAAACTTCTCCAACATGAGTCCTTTCCATGGGCTGCAGTTCTTCATGAACTGCTCCAGCATGGGTCCCTTCCATGGGGTGCAGCCCTTCAGGAATACACTGTTCCAGCATGGGTCCCCCCCAAAGTCACAAGCCCTGCCAGCAAACCTGCTCCAGCACGGGCTCCTCTTCACAGGTCCTGCCAGGAACCTGCTCCAGGAGAGAGTCTCCACAGGGTCACAACCTTCTTTGGGTGTACCTGCCTGCTTTGGTGTGGGGTCCTCCATGGGCTGCAGGTGGGGATCTGCTCCACCATTAACCTCCATGGCCTGCAAGGGGACAGCCTGTCTCACAATAGTCTTCACCATGGGCTGCAAGGGGAATCTTTGCTCCAGCACCTAGAGCACCTCCTCCATCTCCTTCACTGACCATGGCATCTGCAGAGTTGTGTCCCTCACGCATTCTCATTTCTTTCTCTGGCTGCCATTTTCACAGCAATTTTTTTCCCCTTAAGTGTGCCATCACAGAGGCGCTGTCACTGACAGGCTCAGCCTTGGCCAGCAGCAGGTCTGACTGGGAGCTGTCTGGCATTGGCTCTGTCAGACATAGGCAAAACTTCTAGCAGCTTCTCACAAAAACCACCCCTGTAGACCCCCCACTACCAAAACCTCGTCACACAAACCCAATACACCTTTTCAGATTTTTCCTTTTAGAATAGTAGTCTAAAAACTAAATAAAAACAAAAAAGGACATTCGTACTCAGGTTGGTAAAGTTACACATAAATAAGAAAATTTCATGGTAATGTTACAGAATGTTTTTTTAAAATTATCCAAGACTCCTTTCTGCACAAAATATTACATCTCTAAGGACAGTTTTTATCTATTTAAAAGCAATTTCTTTTTAATTTCAAGATTCAAAATTCCAGTTTGTTGGTATGCATGTATGCACAGGTATATATCCACAGATACAAAGCTGTGCTGTGCCTAACACTCAGAAATGACAGTACTTCAACAGTTTCTGGCCCAAATAAGTGAATGTTGAGAGTTACAGGCTCCTGTATATATATTAGCATTCTGCTATTTCTATCAGTATAAAATAATTGCTGGCTATGGATAACATAGCAAGTAGGCTGCAATGCATTATTGATTTGTTGAAAATTAAGGACATCTGAAAAATGGTTCTGATAATATTAAACAAAAAAAGATGGTACTTTTAAGCTGTTTTGTATTTCTGCAAGTGGGATGCAAGTAGTAACAACTTCCAGAAAAACATGCATGTCACCGAGGAACAAGTGCTGAATAGCAGAAGGAAGAGGGGATTCTAGCTGATGACAGCACACAGAACATACGCTCTTAAAATATCCATAAGCTATTTCACATTCAGAATTCCAAAATAAGACAGAGTTTCATATTTGATTTGCTTTGGCACAAATCTGGGTGAACTAGAGTCCCGAGCTACCCAACATGAAGTTTTTAAAAGAAAATTATACCCACAGACTAATCTCTGGCAAGCACTCAAAAGCAGTCAAAGCAAGAGTCATGAGATGGTTTTATTTTATGGTAGATAACTGAGATTTTCATTAGTATACACTGGCAAGAAATGCATACTGATGTTCTGAATGCCTATAAAAAGCAAAAATGAATAAACACACAGAGAAATTACAAGTAATTTAGGAAGAAAGCGCTCTTCCTTTTTCATATCAACAGTAAGCTCCTGAGGTTGCCAGCAAGTGCTAGCAGAAAAATATTTGGGGGAGAAAAACAGAAGGCTTTATACATAAGAACTGCTAAGTCAGAGTAGCAAAAGGAAATACCGTTTAGGGAAAATACACATCCACCCAGTTTCTCCTAGCACATGCCCACAGCACCTACAAATGTTGGGTTAGGGGTGCTAGAAAGCCCTTACTTGCCTTCTCCAAGTCATCATTTTGTTTATGACAACAATTCCTTTTTGAACCTACTTACACTACCTAACTTTACAATCTCCATTAAGTTCAAAAAGTTCAATGCCCACTGCATAAAGTAGAACTTTGCTGTATCTTTTATAAATTCGCCTCCTACTTCCTTAATTGAGTGCCATCTAGTTTTAGTACTGTGAGATTTGGCAAGTAACAGTTCCACATTCCTTTTATCCACTGCCTTCATGACCATAAAAATTTCAATCACATTTCTGCACCTTCTTTTTTCCCCAGATTGAACATACAGCTTTGGTTACACTACTTGTTTTTCATAAAACTGCTGTAGATTCATACATGGTCTATCTCAAAGTATACATAACTTTTTTACATCTATTCAAAAGTAAAATTTAAATACAAAATAGACTCTTAATCCACTTCTAAATTTTTTCAACTTTTGACTTGATAGTCAAAGAATCTCCAAATTCTCTAAATAATCTGCACATTGCTCATGTCTGTTAATACCTATATCATATGCAAAATCAATTCCTAACTACCTTTAAGCATGAACATATACAGTGACTCATATTTGAAAATATTCCATCAGTCATTTATGTGTAATGTAATTATTTTCCCAACCTTAAAGAAGTTTGGAATAACTGTTAAAACATTTTCCTGCAAGCCAAGCTCTGGAACAACGACTAACCAGGAATTTAACATGATAGCTTAAACAAAGTCACCTAAATCATCCATCACGCACTGTCTGTTAACAGGATTGGAACACAATGTGTCAGGTCACCCTAGAAACTAACTGAAAGAAAATACGCTTTCACAGGTAGTCTATCTGGGAGATATATCCATATCTGTTACCATCAACTACTGCATAGAATGCATTAGGAGGCAGCAATGAAGTGCCTGAGTAGTCTCTAAAGATGAACAATTCTAACACCCATAGTGACTTCACCTGAATTTTATGATAAACTTCTGTATCAACAGAGAGCAAGTCCAGTCTGATATATTTAACAAATTTCGTTTCCCATATCATCGATATCCCTGCAGTAGCAGGATACACACTGGCTGTTCATTTTTTGACTTAATGGATTTGCTTATTATAATATATAAAAATACAGGCATAAAGCTTAGAAGATCCTTCAGTGATCAAATTTCCAGTTGTCATTTGTCTTTATAGGCATTCAGAAATTCTTACCATGGATTTGAAAGACCTGTCGATACTAAAATTCTATTTTAGTACTATGACACAAATATCACAGTCATGCAGATTTGCTCAACTAGGGATCATCTTAATACCATGTGACACCAAAATAAATAATGGCTGTAAAACTTCATTGAAGGAACTTCCACTGGAATAGCATGCATGTTTTGTGATTTCTACATTCTCAACATTGTTATAAAAGCAAAATTCACAAAAGGAATTAGAAAGCTTTCATGTTCCACAGCAAAGGCCTACACATTCTGTCCATGCCACAACTGGCAAGCAAGAGCTAACCTTTGCTCCAGAAGTGCTGCAACTCTGTAGAATCAATGCAAACAGGCTTGGAAATGGTAAATCTGGACATATGACTGTCTGTGAGCACTATAAAAAGCATTGCTGTAGGCACTGCCTAAGAGGGTAGCTCTTGCTGTGAGGTTCTCCAGAGAAACGGACAGAAGAGTTGTCCGTTAGCATCAGGCAAAGGTTTGGAAGAGTTCAGCATACTCATTTGCGAGCAAGATAATGGTATGGTTTCCAAGAGAGTAAAAGGAATAGGAAGCCCCAAGAAATAGAAAGCTTTGAAAAATGAAGGAGTGAGTGGGGAGGTCAGGTCAGATTTTGGTCTGTTGAAAGGGTAAGATTAGCTTGCATGTTTCTGTATACCTAAAGACAAGTCAGTCTTAGATCAGAGAAGTCATCTTTGCTGAAAGGTAACTGGTACTAGAAACTGGAAATCTTTAACAAAGGCTTCTTACAAAATATTAGTAAAGTTAAACAGGTGTCAATAGAGACAACACAAAGTACAATGTAATTAAAAAAAAAACAACACTGCTGCTGAAAATTAGATAAAAATCATGTTCCCCCAATAACCAAGCACAGATCCAACAGTGATTGAAATACTATTAAGTGGGGTTTTTACAACTTTTTTTTCACACTAAAGAACACATCTGAAATATTTCTGTACATAATACAAAGTATATGCATGTCTCAAGAAAAGAGACTATGATAAAAAAATAAGGTTATAACACCTGTAATCTTATATTGGCCATCTCCACACTTTTCCCAGAACTACTTCCTAGAGGAAGCTCTGGACAGATATATTTACTTCCACTTTTATGGAGCACAGATTCTACAGGGAAACACTCAGAAGCCAAACACTTGTTAAATCATGGATGAGTATCCACATCACAATACCATGGCTAATTTGTATAAGCTTACATAGCATCATCACCTGAAGACAGTCCCCGTTTTAAACATTTTTCCACTTTCACTCTGAACACACACTTCATCTAGTTAAAATTCTCGTTTCTTTCAAATTTTTGCTAATCCATCAAAAAAGTGTCAAACTGTATTTATTCCAAATAAAATTTAAAAACCCACAGTTATAAGTACAACAGATATTTTTCCCCCCAAGGAAGATTTACTTATCAATAAAGTGATTTGTATTTCTTTTTATGATCTAAAAGCAACATCTTGTAACAAAAGAATTTTATCTTAACACTCAACAAGAATACCAACAAACTGTCAATCAGTGGACATGTAACACATTACTTCAGCTACTTACTTCTCTATCACCTAATGATTAAGGTAGAAGGAAAAAAAAAAAAAAAGTCAAAATGTTGTGGAGAAAAAGTACGATCATCTAAAATATATTTGTCAATTCAGTCTCTTGAGATCTCCATTTCTCCATAATTATTACATCCAAAAGAATATCAGATATTCAAGAAGCATAATGAATTAGATGCACATTAATGATTTTTTTTAAAATAACCTATTTTCATGCATTTTGCAATTTACAAGTCAGCTGTTTTATCACAGAAGCATGACTATACCTTAAAACATTTTTTTGCTTTTAATTTTGTTAAATCATAATACTGCATAAAGGAAGAAAGGGAGTCTCCTTAAAAATGAATTGCTTTGATGCTTGAAAATGACATCAAGTATGACAGCAAAGACCCTTGCCCATACTACCAGGTCAGCGCAGTGATTAGAGAGCATGTTAGGCAGAACTTAAACCCAGGACTGCTTTAAGTGGTTTAACTGCATAATATGACATTGATAGTACATGTATGCAAGAAAAAAAAAGAAATTTAAAAAAGCAGCAATGTATGCTGATATCAGGATGAAGTGCCTGGTCCAGACTATCTGTCAAATATATTCAAGACTATCAGGGAAGACATCCAAAAATGCATTCTCACACAAGAGCCCAGTAGAAGAGGAGAGGAAAAACACAAGAATCACAAAGAACATGGAGCCTTCCTTCACTACAGTATACCTTTCTATACCTCTCTCTCATCTCATGGTTCATAAAAGATGGATGGAAAAAGTCCTCAGGATAATACTCCTTTTCTGGGGAGTACAATAATCTATCCTGAACTGTAATTCTCCAAAATTAACAAAATTAATTCTCTTTCTCGGCCTTCCGCAACACACTACAGATCTGTTCAAGGAGCAGACTGGGACATATCCATACATTTCTTTCCATGCTTAGCAACTTGTGGCTTTGAAACTGTCCTCTTAGATCTTGAGTGATTCAGCAGTATTTAATGGTATAAAACAGGTGGAACATTATGCCAAAGGACCTTCCTGGTTCATGAAACAGTGGGACGATGCTTATGTTATCAACAGAAGGCCCCGAGAAAGTAATTTCATTTTCCTGAACTGAGAAGACACAATTTTCTTGAATGAGCCAAGGTATTTAAAACATTGAAGCCACTGAAAAAGAGTTCCATTAGTTAGCAAAGACTTGAGAATAACAAAGCATTTACAGTGCGTATCACTGAACTGAAGACTTATTAAGCCAGTCTCTAATTAACATAACTATCTCAGCAGAAAATTACTCATTCTTCTTATAGTACCAAATCAGCTATTTATCACAGTACCACTTAACTTCTGGGAATAAGGAGTACAAATGTTTCCTTCCTACAGTCTTCCTCCTCACAAAACACCTCTTCCGCTGCCCGCCCCCCCCCAAAAAAAAAAAAACCAAAAACCCAAAAACAACCTAAATGCAACCCACACACACAAATTTTCCTCCTTTCCCTATGCTGTCTTAATGTATTTCACTAAAATTTGTATAAGAAATCAATAAAGAAACACACAAACAGTGGGAATGCCTGTATTTGAGCAAGTTCTGAAGACTCTTAGCTACAAAAGTAGCTAAATTTCTAATTCTAAGTACTTATAAAATGAGCAGTTTGGGATTAACACTGAAACAAAAATTAAAAGCTTAGTCAAGAAAGGGTAATAGAGTTTTAACTGCTTTTATCATATTAGCATATAGAAGTTCAAGCTTGTTGCAGCTAATCAGAATGAGTTAGCATGCTCAGGACCAGACTCTGCTCCCTTCGCTTAGCTAAAACGCTACCACAACGCACTGCCCTGTCAGTCAACAGATCTCTCTGGCTTGGATACCTGGATTATATACTGCTAAAGAGTAACAAAACACTAAAAACTAAGTCCCACAGAGCTTTCCAAAAGTGAAGACATCACTCATGGCTCAGGAGACAGCAGTATTGTAGTTTAGGTAGTTTAACTTTTTCAGAGAGCTAGAAGTGTTGACCATTTCTACCTTGTATTTTTACATTTTAACAGAGTAACTGTTTGTTACTGAAAATTACAATAATACTCATACAATGTAAAGATTCACTATAAAAAGGCTTATGAATAAGATGACAGAAGATGCTAGGCTATTTATCCATAAGTCATTAACCTGTACAGTAATTTAAATGAAGAGTTATAGGACAGTAAAAGTATTTCACAAGGAAAGAAAACATAAATAGTCATAAGAATTCTGACCGTGTAGTCAAAGCACACACTGGAATTTTCTGAGAGTATCATTAGCTCTTAACACCTTCTTCTGCTGTAGTCCTTGAAGGTAACAGTAGACAAGCCATGGCTTTAATTTAGGTGACATTTCACAGACAGATTAAGCCAGAGCCAACTACTATCTTAATAATAAAAACGTCATAATATTAATAATTACATGAGCTCCTTTATCATACTGAAAATACCCAGCTGTATTTTCCTCTGGCTCATTTGCACCATATCCTAGTTGTACTGCATAAGAAAACTGAACACATACATGAAACGGGTAAGAAAAAAGTAAAACCAGCTAAATGCCAATTAAAAAAAAATTAGTTTGATTCCATGCTTACTAAGCCAGTGGCAAAACTCAGGTGATACTCTAAGCTTCCTCCACCCATTCCTGACTCCTTTCTAGTCCACAGCCTACTTCTCTAAAAACTGTAATGAAAGTTTGTAAATTGCCATATTTGGAATGGCAATGCTGTAGTGCCTTGAAATTTATGCATTTTCTTGACTACATTGTCTTTCAGAACAGTGTCCCTTCATAAAAAGGGCTGACCATTCTAAAGCACAGCTGTTTACCATCAAATTACTTCTGGACAGACCTCTTTCCATTTCCTTTCCTCATTCACATGCATATTGACCTTCTGGCACCATCAAACAAAAGTAAAAATATGACTTCTAACAATTTTTTCAAGTCATCTGTAAAAATGTACAGAGCTTCAAACACACAGTTCTTTCTTTTGATACATAGAACAAGCCTGATAAATACAAGTATTTTGGCTACACAGAAAGAAAAGTTAGTGAAGTTTCCTCAAATGCAAATAGGGGCTAGTTTTTGTTTTAAATCTCAAAATAGAGAAGGGACAAAGCAGAAATATCTAGAATTAATACTCATTTAAGCACAAACAAACATTTAATTTTAATGCACAATTTAACATTTTGAAACCTACAGGCATTAAGGGAACAACAAAAGACATTTAGCTCAACTGAATTCAGTAGAAGGTTTGTCATTGTTTTTTCAACCAAGAAAACCAACTAATGAAGCTATAGATGACAATGAAAGCTCAAACTTCACTATTTTAAGTTTTTAGCCTCTTTAAAGTATTTTCATCCTAGTAGGACTTAATTTTTCATCTGCCACAGCACCTGTGCTCTGCAAGGATTCACCATTTCAACTAACATGGGTTCCAAGGCAGCAGCATTAGAACTGAGCAAGATACATGGATGTATTGTGGTTAAAAATATTCTTCAGTTCTGGCAGCCTCTAAGGAGCTTGCTATCAGGGCTAATAAACTTCCAGAATAGCTTTTCAGACAAAAGAAGGAAAATAAGAAAAAAAAAACAAAAACAAAAACACCAAGCTACAAAAAACACCCAACCAAAAATTGCCCAACCACTCAGCTCCTGTCTGCAGCCACTTCTCCCTTCAACCTGTTACGGTTCTGGGGGGGAGGTTCTCGGGACGGAACCAGAGCCGTCCCGCACTGCCGGCACGCCCGCTCCCCTCAGCGCCGGGAGGGAGCGCGAACGGCCCGGGCGGGGCGCGAGTGGCAGAGCCGCCCCGGGGCTGCGCTCACCGCCTGAACCGGGCCCTACCTGCCCGGCTTGGGCTGCCCCCCACGGGGGCGAGCTGCCCGCCTCAGAGAGGAACGCAGTACCCGCGCTACTTCAGCAGCGCCCACCGCCTCGAAAGAAACCGCGCCCGAGCAGCAGAAGGGTACGGACGCAGCCGCCCGACGCGAGGGGTGGCGGGCGCGCCGCAGCATCGCGACCCTCTGTTTCCGCGACCAACACCCTCGAGCCGTCAAGATCACAGAAGAACCGACCGCCGCTAACCTGCGCCAGCAGCTCTCCCATCCCTACAGCAACCAGCGGAGCCTTTGCACGAGCAGATCCCTCCCGTCGCCTCAGCGAATCGCCTTTATTGATAAGCGCCGCCGCCAGGCGCTGCCCCGCCGGAGGGAAAGGAGCGCCTCGCGCCTCCCGGCTGAGCTTCCCGCCAAATTCCGCGGCGGGCTCGTGCGCGGCCGGGCGGCCGCCCCAACGGGGCTGTGCAGCGCTGCGGCCCGCCCCGCCTCACGGGCCCGGGAGCCCAGGCTTTTCCGTGAGCTTTGCGTGGGTTCCAGAGCTATTAGCGGGCTCACTGCCGCCGTGAGGCGGTGCTCGTCCTGCGGCGGCGGCGGCGGCTGCAGCGCGCGGGGCTGTGCCGGCGGGTTGTGAGGGAGAGTGCAGCGGCGGGCGTGAGGCGGCGCCTGGCCCGACTCGGCTGTTGGCCCGGGTGGCGGCCTTGGAGCTCGTCAGCCTTTTAGCTTCCAGCGTAGTCGTCTTGTTCTTCGCTGGCAGCTGGGTAAGACAGTTTTAGACAGAAACATGTCTTCAAAGCTTCTTCCACCACAGGAGCTACTGGTGCCCAAGTTAGCAAGTCCTGCCTAATAAAAAACTAGTTTTACAGCTCTTTCTCAAATCCTTTTCTCCTAAACCTTCAGAAATTGTGCTTCCCACATCATTTGCTACTGCAGTAAGAATAAACTTACTAATGCATACTGTGAGGCTCAAAGGAAAGGTGTTCTCCTTTGCTATAGTGTTTGTAAATTGTTTGGTTTCATTTGCAGCTTGATTCATTAGAAGTTTCATCCACATCTGTCTCTCAAGTGGTACTGAACTTGTATGGGGTTTTTTTTAGTCATGGTTTTCTTAGGGGACTGAAAATACCTCAGAATTAACTGGGAGATACGCTGCCTTTGATAAGAAAACCATCATGTCTTTGCTTTTCTTTCGTTCCTTAGTTTTCACCTACTCTTTGCCACTCAAGCTTACCCAGTTAGGCTTCTCTATTTTAACAAAAATCCTAAAAAAGTAATGAAGTATAAACATATCCTAAATAATTTCCAAAGAAAAGACCTATATTTTATGTTTATTTCTGTATGTATGTGTTACCAACTTCTGCCTTTCGTATCCTTCATAAAGAGGCGCTGTAACAATAGCAAGGACAGAACAAGCTCCACTTGCCTGACTTGAGTCACCAAAAACATGGAAATTTACCTTCCAGCATGTTCTGCTGTCTGCTAAGACAGCCAGGTAAAAAATATCAGCTCTGTCATCATACAAAGTTTAGCAATTTTGGCAAGGGTTATGTTGTTCATGTGTTTTTGCATAGCCCAGAGTTTTCCAGGGGGAGTTACTATAAGGACTTTTTTAAAATCTAACAAAGGCCTTGGTTTTGTTAGAAATCCGTAAATAAGGGGCTGCAGAAATAATGTCGTAAAGTGTTTTCATTTGGGGTTTGGTTTTGGATTTTGTTTGTGGGGTTTTTTTTTACTTTTTTCTACCTCTACAGCTAGCTATTGACCTCGAACAAACCCATGCTGGTTGAACTGTGATTCTGCTTACCACGCTTAATGGGTGTAGAGCTATGTTCCCATGTATCTCTCTGTAAGATGTACTGTGCAGACAGGAAAATTCTGCATTTCCATTTTCACCGTGTTTGAAGGATTAATGGAGTGGCTGCCTGTTTTACATAGGTCTATGTATATGCTACTTTTCTCTGAAAGACTAGTTCATTTGCTACCAATTTCTATTGTGAATCACCTGAAGATCCTTGATGAGTTGATGAAACAATATTGTAGCAATAGCTTCAATCTAACGGGTGTTTAAAGAAAAAGTATGCTGTAACATTAAAAATTATATTAAGTACTTCAGTTTGAGTGATATATCTTGAAATGAATGACTTGTAAAATAATATAATACAGAAGGGTTAACCTATAACTAAAATTCAGGAGATGCCTTTTGTATTTAAACGTTACTTGTGCTTTATCAACAGTCTAGAGAAATAGGTGGCAAGGGGTCTGACTGCATATATTACTGTACTTCCAAGTTTTTACTGTAATGCAGCTTTGTGTTCTACCATGACTAGTACAGGAGGATTGCAAAAGCGTGAAAACTGATAAGGCATTACCTTTGGGCAGGACATGTTTTATGAGATCTTTGCACTGCTTCTGTATAATGTCAAGTACAGGAAAGGATCTGAGGAGAGCAACTATGACTTATTTTTATGTTTGCACTATATGAGGAGACAGTAATACCTATGATTAGCATTTATTTTAGAGGCTAAGCTACCCTGAATGAGTAGATGAGGGTGTTTAAAACAGCTTTTGCATCTGCCAAAGTGAATCTAACTTGCTGTGTTTTATAGCATGCTGATTTTTATATCAAGTTCATTTTATTCTAATTATGTACAATAAACATTTTGTATCGTTCTAATTATACATTCTTTAAATCACACATAATAGTCAAGAGAATTAAACAGAGTACAAGAAATAAGCTTCTAGGCACATACTTCTAATGTATCGGTTATTTAATTGTCATCTAGGGCCTTAACATTTCTGAATCTAATATCTTCTATTCACAGTTTTCTAGATGAAAATCTGATGTTGTTTGGTTTGATATTGCTTATGCTAAACAACTGTATTTAATTGTTGATCAGTGTTTTGTTTGTGATAGAGTTTTTAACTTTTCCGTTTTGTAGTAAAGCACATAATCTTTCTGTAACTCTGAAAAAAAACAGCTATGGAATCAGTTTCTTTAAAGGACATACCTCTCTTGTGGGTCATCAAACCGGAATTTATTTAGTACTGAAAAGTTACTAGTGTAAGTGAAAGATTATATGCCTTCTGACCTGGATGTTCTGGCCCACATCCTTGTGGCCATTTGTTGTATTGAATTATCTGCAAGAATTGAAAAGATTTAGGATTTGGTTTTGGTGTGGTTTTTCGTTTTGTTTTAAAAGCCTAGTGTTCTGGTTCAACAGGCTTATGCTTGTGCCTGGCATTTCACTATATGTGCCTAACGTGCTGGAATTAGGATGTCAAACTGAAGTACAGAGAAATGTCTTGCTAGTGAGATAATAATGCTTGGTGGCTTGCAAGGTCTAGACCGGACAGCTTACAAAGAGCTATGTAGCAACATGATTGTATTAAAAAAAAAAAAAATCTGTCAATCTGTTGGCACATTTCATTCTTTTTTCTTTTTTTTTTTTTAATTTCTAGTTGTTCAACAGAAACATTGTATGCCCATGTGCAGCTGAATTACATGTTTTTTACACTTTAAAATTAGCTTTTTAATCCATACTCTGCTCTAGCACATTTTATATAAATGGGGTGATAACGAATTAGGGTTTTTTCTCTTCAGAAATTGAATAATCTGTTCTTTCAGAAAAGATAACCAATGCCATGAACTGTTGCCTACTTAACTATTCAACACTTCAAAAAGAAGAAAAAAGGCTTTCTACTATAGGAATAAATTCTGATATTAATTCTAATATTACTGTCTTTAGGCTGGTTTTAGACACATGCCACCAGGTTTTACAATGTTGGCCGTTGCTTGGAGCGATTTTTTTTTAGCTGCTCTGCAGATGTGCTCCCAACTGTAATTTTTTATGGATGTATGTATACATCCATAAAAATACATAATTTTAAATGTATGTATGTATACATAATTTTTAATACATGTATGTAAACAAATTACATACATGGATAAAAATAAATGGGATAGTTAATGCTGTTCACAAAAATAGCGCACATATCTGATAGCCCAAGTCCTTATATTCTTTTCTTCTGGATTTCATAATGGCACTAATTCAAATCAATGCTAATGTATGTAATAAAGCCTCTGTTCTGTAACTTAACGATACGCAGACACATTTGTATCATTATCACATTATCACATTACTTATCACGAAGAGGTATTAACTTGGAAACAGTGATTTTTGGACTTTAAAAAAACACTGCTTTTGTTAAGAAGGATTTTAAATACAGCTGAGAGCAGAGCGCTGTACTACTTAGAATCATTAAAACCAGCAAAATTTACATCTAAGCTTCTGGTGTAAGTCTTAATAATGGTAGCATGCTGAAAACCTTAAAAATTTGTTTTGAAGTCTATAAACATGATTAATGGAGATCTTGTGGTTTTGGTTTTTAAGTTAGATTCTTGTCCGAGTAACAATCCGCTATGCACAGCAGATTGTGAGGTCCTGGTTACGTTTGGTCTTTAGGGTGTACACAATATTGCAATATTCTTCCATATATAGAGCACCTCCCTCGCTCCAGCTGACATCGTGGCACAGTTGCATAAGGCCCTTAGGAGCTCTGCTGGAGAAGTCTCATAATATAGCAAACTCCTGTGAGTTTTCAATTAGTCTTGGAACAGTGCAGCTGCTCTCCCCTGTAGATCTGTGTTAGACTTGTTGAATCAGGGAGTTTTTATCCTCAAAACGGAGGTTCTGAACTGTGGTTTAGACTTATTCTTGCTTCGCTTTGAACTTGGCAGAGGAAGAAGAGCTGTGTTTTGGTCAGATGAGGATATGTACTTATCACGCCGGTGCAGCAGCAGACCGCTTCTGCCTTCGCACCTACCTACGCTTGTTAAACAAAAAACAAAAAAATAAACACACCACGACAGTAAAAAGTTTCAACTGTGCACAGGTGTAGACTTATTGAAAACCTGCAAATATGTCTGAAGAACGTAAAATGGCCACAGAGGGGAAAAAAAAAAACCCAAAACATTCAGCTGGGGATGACTGGGAGCGCCAGCTGCAGAACGCCTTCCCGCCGCCGGCCCTACTGCCTGCGCGCAGCTGCCCGTCAAAGCACCGATCGTTACTGCTTTATTGCCGTCTCACTTTGGATCGGTTCGGGGAACTCGGTGCGCCTCTAAACGGAAGAGGCTGTGCGTACGCCGCCGTGCCCCAGCGGCGATGCCCCGCGGGGCAGGTGTGAGTGGAGAGCTGGAGCTGGCGGCCAGCAGATTCGCGCCCTTGTCGGGGGAGGGGGCGCGGTGGAAGCAGCAACGCCGGCCCCGACCTGCCCGCAGAGCCTCGGGCGCCGCCGCCGCGGCCGTTGCTTCGCCTTGAGGGTCAGAGGCGGGCCGAGCCATCCCGGCGCGGGCGGAGACAGGACCCGGCTCCCGCGGCGCCGCGCGCCCGCCCGCTGGATGCCGGGATGCGCGCCCCGCCCCGCCCCGGCCGGGCGCAGCCGCCTGGCTCCTTCCGGGAGCAGCGGGCGCCCCTGGAGGCGGGGCGGGGCCGGGCCCGCGTCACGTGAGGCGTGTGTTGACTTCCTCGAAAGGCGCGGGGCAGGGCCGGCGCCCCGGGAGTTCCACGCGGTGGTGGAGGCCGATATCGCGGCCGGGCGGGCGAGGTGGAGGCGATGGGAGCCCGAGGGGGCCCGAGCGGAGACCGTGACGGCCGGCGCTGCCTCTCCGTCGAGGTGACCTCTCGTTAGTGCCCCGCCTGGCCCGAGGAAGGCCCGCAGAGGTTGGTCCTGGCATCGGGGATGGGCCGCCGGGCGGGCGCAGGGGGCCGGCGGGGGCTGCGGGCGGCACCCGCCTGTGGGCGGCTCCGGCCCCGCGGCCTGGCCTCCCGCCCGGTGGCAGCTTCGTGCCCCGCCGCCCGGTGGGAAGGAGCGGTTCCCTCTGGGGACGCGGGCAGGGCTGGCCCGTCTGTGGTTTCTTTCCCTGCGATGGCGGGGGTCCCGCCGCACGGCCCTGCCCGCTTCGCCTTGGCGGGCGGCGGTGGGGGCCGGGGAGCGTAGTTTAAAGGTACAGCTGATGAGCTGGGAGCGGGTCTCGGGTAGCCAATAAAACTAGTTAAAAAGCTGCGCCTAATTAAACTGAAAAGCTGGGTGAGATCTTAGAGCGGCAGTTTGTGCGTTAGTGTAGGGGAATCTGGCGAAGGGCATGAACGAGGTAGGATTATGGGTGTGAGATGTGGAAACAGAAGCACGATGGAATGCTGGACCAGACTGGAATACGGGTGTTGCAGGCCACATAGGTTTGGAAGAAGGGACTGCAGACGAGTGTTGAGATAGCCTTGTATGCCGGTGATGCTTTCAACTTTTATAAAATTACAGCTTTGAATCCTGGTATTTCACCCAGTGGGGGGATTACCATGATCTCCTTAAATCTGTTCCCCATCAGCTTACAAGTGAGAGTGGGTTGGGCTGTAAACTGTTGCAGTGAGGGGTTTCAGGAGCTTTTGCATTTGGTGAGGGATCCCTTAATTTCCCTGCTGTTTTACACTCTGTGTGTGCAGTAAAATCAGGACACTGGAAGCCAACTCTGGAAAAAGCAGAGAGGAGGATTATTGTTTTAACAGTCAAGCCTACTCTGGACTCCAAAGGTCAGATGCTCTTTGGAGACAGTTCTCTGAAGAGTGTTATTATGGCCTGTGGGAAACACTTAACTTCCTGGATATTGGTGTATGATCAGATGCTACTGCTGCTAATAATACTAGTTACCCATTAGCACATGTATCCTGGAATTTTTATTGTAGAAACAAAAATAAATCTGAGATTTAACTATTACATTTATGAAATACTAATTATCCAAAAAACAAAAAGAACTTGTGATGTAAGTGTTTCTCAGATGATTGCACTGTAACTTAAGCAGGAGACTATTGCCCCAATTCTAAGCACAATTTTTGAGCAAACAGCTCTGAGTGAAGTTAGAAGGCAGAAAATGCTGGCTGAGTGAACTCTGGGTCAGATGATAAGAGGATTTTAGCCCCTTCCTGCCCCCCAAACCCCACATTTTTTCTCAGACTACTTGCTATTTTTTCTGTCTTTGTATGCTATAGTTTACAGTTTGGAAAACTATAAAGTGACCACTGCCAGAATACTAGCTAGGTTATGTTGTGCAATTAAAATCAAATAATAAAAAGGCCTTGAAAAGAGCAAAGGGGGTGAAGTGACATCTTTGTGCAGCAAAAATGTGTAATAAATTAGAGATAATTTTAAGATTGCCTAAATATAAGCAAATGTTTTGATTTGGTTTTCAGTAGGTCTCTGTTTTCTATGTGACTGTTAAAAGGTGGGGAAAGTGTGAAAATTACCAGGTAAAATATGCAAGTAAACTGTATTTAGTATACTCGGAGTGGAGAAATTGGATAATTTCCTCCCACAGTGTTGGAAAAGCTCAGCATGAAGTTGCAAATCCAGTAACGTTTGTTCTTATGATATCAATAGGTACATTGAATTGGGGATTGTGCATTATGACTGGAAAATGTTAAATGTGCAATGCCTTAATTAGGAAAATGAAAACTACCCTGGAAAGAATGCAGACCTGTCACTGCACGTGCTATTGGTATCTGACTTCTTTAGAATAGAATTTGAAGAAAATAAGCGAAAAGGTAGACGTAAATGGGATAAAGTGCAGTGTGGATTTACCTTTTGATGTATGTTTACATTCATTTCCTAACCAGAGGAAGTCTAGATAGACTGTCCGTATTCAGTAAACAGTTGCAGTGGCAATGAGATCTAGTTGGTTAAAATGGTAGAGTCGGGCTAGTAACTGGCCAGGTAGACGTCAGTGGTGGGTTCTGCTGAAGGGGACTTCTAGGGATTTCGTATGTATGCGGTTTATTCACAATCAACTTTGCAATCAGACTTAATGTTTTTGCTATGTTTATACTATAATTTCATTAATTAACTATTAATTACATGATTATATAACATTTTATGTGGTATCCTTAGTGCATAAAAATCATAGATGCAACTGAAATTTGACAGTACATTTGGGGAGAAGAAATGAAGTTTGAGAAGGGAAGTGAAGCATAAGTAACTTGAACAATCAAAGTCATTCACTTAGAGACTGCTAACAGGAACTTCGCTTCAAATGACCAGGTTTGTCTGAAATAATAAGGTGTAAACTTGGATACAGAATTGTAGAATGGCCCGGGTTGGAAAGGACAGGGAAGGATCAGCTGGTCTAGCCTTTTGTGGGAAAGAGCCTAGATGAAATTATCTAGCACCCTGTCCAGTTGTGTCTTGAAAACCTCCAGATGTTACATTAGTGAATTGCAGGATGACCAAGGGCCATCAGTTCGACTCAGTTTAATTTGCCTTTTAATAGTTGTAACAGGTGGGGTGTGTTTCCAGTTGAATTAAAAGTTAATGCAATTATACAAGGCTTTCATAATACCTTATCACTTGTGAACTTACTGAATGTTAATTAGTCTGACAGTTTAATTGACTGGGAGGAAACTTATGACTGGGAGGTAGGACCTACTGTTTGTTTTACAAAAGAAGATTTTAAAAAACCCAAACCAACCCCTCATAGCTTTAATTATTTATAAACATTTTGAAATGGGAAGAAATGAACGCCAAAAAAGTGTCTATTAAAATAATATTCAGTGTTAGCATGAGGTTTTTCAGTAACCTTTTAATATACTTACATTTGGTACTAGAAAGGTTTAACAGCCAAAAGCCATCTTGCTCCTACTTGTGTTTCTTTGGCAGTATTGCTTCTCATTAGTTTCAAGATTAAATTTAATAGTTTAATAAACAGCATTATATGATGCTGAGAGGACAATATTTAATTGACTCCAACTTGGGGGTTTTTTTTACAACCCTCTCATTTTCTGATAGTTGTCAGGGAAACTGGTTGTTGTGGCAGTATCCACAGAAAGGCAGACTGAATATGTTATGTTGAGGATGCATAGGGTTTGCAAATTAGCAATGAAGATACTGGAGTATGAAACTGTTCAGAGAAAGTAAAATTTACTAAACACTGTTGTCATAAAATGGGCTTTTTAGTACTTCTCTAGTTCTTGTGAGAGTAGGTTATTTATTCTAAAAAACTTCAGATTGAAAAAACTGCCTGTTGTTTTTTAGGTTAGGTTGAAAAATCAACCTAAGGAGACACTGCTTGGCTCTCCTGTAGCTTACCCAGATGTTCACAATGGATGAACTACAGCAATCTGGTTTGTGAGTTTAGAGACAGTAACTTTCCACTTTCTGGAGGCAGCGAAATGAAAGCGATGCGGAGGTCTGATTTGGCTGATGTGCCGGCCTGTTTCTGCAAGAGTACCAAGTATGCTGAGGCTGCAGGGCTGTGTCCTTGTACGAATGAACTTTTAGAAAGTACGTTGGGGCTGTGGACTTTGAAGGATGAACAGTAGCCAAAACTAGCAGCTACTGAGATGCATGTATGCAGATACTTTTTTTTTTTTTTCCCCCCCCTAAAAATGGAGTAAGTATCTGTAAAAAGTGATGTCTCTCTCTGTAGAACACAGTGTTCGCAGCTGAAATCAAAACGAACCTAAGGTTTCTGAGGGATAGATGCATAAAGAGTCTGGAAGTCTTGCTTGTTTTAACAGCATGTGTTGTATACTCCATGTACTGTACAGAGGTTTTGGTGCAGGCTGCAGGATTCTGTATTTTTCATTGCTGTGCTGAAATGTCTTTAAAAAGAAAGAAAAGCAGTACAACTTTTTTGAAATTAGAGGCAGCAACACATTCATTCAGGATTCTGGTGGACCAAAGGCATTTCTTGAATTTAATGTTTTGGTTTTATGTCTACATGCATATATACACTCTTCTATGTAAAGCAAGGTAAACTAGTATAAAATCATACTGTTGTTACTAGCAGCTGGAGACTGCTTCATACTACCATTATGAAGTCAAACCCCTCAATTCTGGAAAATAAACAAAATGCAATGGTTCAGACACTCAATAGTCCTGAAAAAAATCAGGAAAATACTATCCTGAAATTACTTGCCTTTGGAAATATTTTGAAAACCGTTCCATTCTCTTTTAAATCAATGGCTGGGGCAAAATGGGAATTTGCTTGATACTGGGAAAAATTTAATTTAATCCTGGTTTTACTGTCTCGCCTCCTGATCAGAAAGTAAGATTAGCATTTCAAACTACAGAAATCTGTTTGTGCAGTGGTCTGCCTGCTGTTAAAGCCTCTGCATCCTGTGTTCCCTGCATGTAAAATGTGTTTTATATTTAACTACCTCCCATGGTGTTAATGACTAATATTTGTAAAGCTCTATGAAGAGAAAAGCTATATTTCTGCCAAATATTAGTAAGAAGTGGGAAAGGATTCTTATTCTCAAGATATTTAATACATTAAATCAAAGCTGTTCTATATCCTGCATTAGCCATCAATGAACAACAGAAGTAGGTTCTGGAAACCCTTCTTTTCTACAGTATGTGAAACAACACTTAAGTGGTGCCATCACTTCAAACTTGTATGCTTATAAAGTAGTGGACATAATTACTCCTGCTAGAACTTAATACTGCGTCCTGTCAACAGTGTATTCATGTTGTGGTTTTGGTTTTGTTGTTTGTTTTTTTAAAAAAATATTTAAATACAAACACTAATGCTGGTATTCATTTAATATGTTTATTTTTGGAAGTAAAGATTAAAGTTCTTTTAAATAGGCTGTTTCAAATGCAGGTCATCCTCAAAAAAAGTATAAATGTAACTTCTTCTTTGTCACAGGCAAAAGTATTAGGGAGACCTGTCTTGGGATGGGATGTATGGTAAGCGGGATTGTAAAACTTGCTTTAAGTAGGCAGAGATGGACATAAATTGTATTCGTAAACATTAACTAGTCTGTGTATTACTCTAAATATTTTAGTGGAAAATCTTTCACTTCAATCGGTTACTCTAGTACCAATTATCTCATGGATTGCAACTCCAGAGAGATCAAAATTCATTCGGGTGCTTCAGAGCGACAGTTCTGAGGCATTTGCAGCAGTGCATGCAAGTGTAGCTTTGAATTTGAGAAGGCAAACAATAAAAAGTGGGCAGAGGTCTGTGGCTGGGCTCCGTGAGCCATCCTGCAAGCCCTTCTGGGAATGCCAGTTTTGAGGAGTCATAACTTGTGGAATAATCTAAATGCATGCATTGTGTCAGGAAGCAATTCTTTGATTGTTGCTTACAGTTCATGTTTTTAAAATGATGTAATATAGTACTGGAGAGACTAAATTGATTCCTGTCCTTAAAAAGTAAAATTAAAGGCTACAGCAGTAGTCAGGGATTTCTTACAGATATTGGCCAGTTTTGTAAGGTTTTGCCTTCTAAGGGTTTCTGTCTAATGCTTTAATATCATGGGAGAGCTTCTTACGGAGAAAGAATTTGCAAGCATACTTTCTCTTTTTTTCTGGTGTCTTTTTTTTTTTTTTTTTTCCTGACAACAAAACAAAGAGCTGGATGAACTGTGTATTTCACCATGACCTTTATAGAACTGCTGATCTTAACGCTGTTTAGCAGCCAGGTTTTATTCTTGTATGAGCTTATATCCTTTATTGGCCTTTTAATACGGGCTTAGCAGGTGCTGGAGCAATAACATCGCTTTTTTTTTTTTTTTTGCTTTGGAAATACTTCAGAGAGTTTTTTGCAGCGTAGAGATAAATTGCCAGGGGTTTTTCTTGTTCCCTTTTTTTTTTTTTTTGTTGGGTTGATTTATTTAGATACATGTAGCAATGCTGCTCTAATTTTTCTAATGTGAATTTTTCCTCATGCTTATCTAATGTATACTGCACTTAGTAGTACATATATTAAAACTTAGTTTGGAGTTGTCATGCACCTATCCAATACAGAAGTCTTAGCACTGTTTGTCTTTAGGAAATGGCTATCATATAGTTCTGTAGACTGAAATTTGAAACTTTGAAATATGCAATAAAAGGAATATTTTATTAGTACAGACTGACGTTTACTAATAGTTAACTGTTAAAATTATTTTTTATCAACTCATACCTGAGGTTTCATAAATGCGTTTTTTCCTGCATTTTTTTCCTCTTTTATAAATTCGTTAAAATTTTTGCAGGTTTCTTTTAAATTCAACTGTGTGATCTTGTAGAAAAACTATTATGGGAGGAAACGGGGAGCTATTTAGAAAAAAATACTTAAAGAATTTCCCTTTCAGATTGACTGACAAGAGCATAATGAAATCTCTTAAATTATAGTGTCTTGTTTATTTTGCAAAGAGAAGGTACTTTGGTTTCAAGAGTAGTGCTCCTTTTCAAAAGGAGAAACATCTTTTATGAGGTAGGGGGAAATCTCTAAATACCTTTTTGTTTTCTGGCTATCTACGCTATGGCTTTTTGAAATGATCTTATGCTAAACTTAGAGTAATGTAAATATTACTATACATTACTGCATGTGATGCTCTAAAAATCTGAGTAAATTGGTGTTCAGTGGCATTTAAATTTCAGTTTATGTAAATCTGTCCATTTATTTGAAAGTTACCTTTGTCTGAAGTCTTGGTTTTGTTTGCATGTTGTTGGGTGTGATGACAATAGTGATTTGAATCAAGTTTCTTGTAAAGCTGAAACAACTGCACTTTTTTGCAGTCGTGGCAGTGTAATATGGTGGGTGGGTATTATTAATACTTTATGTTAATAGATGAATATATCCATAATAATGAAATAAAAATGAAGTATCTACAATGTGAATATTGTGGTGATTTTGCCTTCTTGACAGGCTGTTGAGCTTCTGGTACAGAGAAGCATGTTTCATGACAATTTTAATTATTTTTAATAACTGAAGCAAAACAGTTTAAAAATCATACAATTCCTTCTGAATATCCCATTTTTACTTAACTCAAGGCTGTGTAAGGTGTGTTGCCTCTTCCCCTCCAAAGTATTACATCATCAGATCTGTTCTTTAAGGGTGTGAGCTGAGAGGTGGTTGTCTTTTTTGAGCACCTGTCTCAGGAGAAGTAGCCTTTCATATTGGAGGCAGTTTGTCAGCACTTAGTATGCATTAAGATTAGTTAAAATGTGTATATCCAGTCTTTCTGAAACGGTTACCTTGTGTGTAGAAATTTAGGAAAATGTGTATTACAAGCCCCTTTGAATTATGCGGAATTATATGCTTATCTTCTAAATAGCATCCAGTGCTGCCTTAGAGAGCAGCATTGGAAGACCAGAGTTGAATAATCCTGTACACTAAATGAGATCTTTTAAGTAAAAAAATATTAATGTGAATAGTCCTCTTGGTAGGTGCAGCTTAAGTGTGTACCTGAATTTATAAAATAGTGTTTGTGTATGCTGAATCTTACTTGAAATGTCTTGCTTTTTTGGAAACTCATAAAGGCAGTAAGTTTTCGTTAGCGAAATACAGAATAAATATCGTCTTGTCTTCTGATGTTATCTCCTGTTTTCCCTTATTGCCATCTCCTGGTGGAACTGATGTGTGCAAGAAGTAGGGAATGTATGATGCTCGAGTTTAGGAGCTATAGGAAAGTGTGGAGATGAAGATGTGTTTTATGTACAAGGTTGCACAGTCTGCTGCTTTCTTCAAGAGATAATAATGAGCTGTGACACATTAATGACACTTGAGTCTAGTGTTCAGAGAAAATGAGATGTGTTGCCATGAGAGGGCAAGCTCCTGGAATTTGACAAGATGGGTGACAAGACTTGCAGGGCCATCGGTAAAATGGGGGTGGAAAAGCTGGAATGCTATGCTCGTTTTAGAAGACAAAATGAGCGATTCCTTCAGTCAGTTAATGCAGTTTGAATGAGGTAGTACTCTTGGTCAAGGTCACCTTGTGCGTACAGTGATATTCTTACAATGAAAAGGCAGCAAACTTATTTTGCAGGGCTCTTTCTACTTAAGTATGAGTCAGAACAACAGGTAAGGGAAGCTTAGGTGCTACCTTTTTTGTTAGAATACATCAAACAGTACGCAAGGCATCTGTTTGCCTTTTGGAGGTAACCCTTAGAAGGACTTCAGTTCTGGTTTGTTGTTTTATTGTCGTCTTTCACTTGCAACTCCATTGCAGTCTATTTAATATAAACAAGCTGTCACAGTTTTTTATCATGTTGTCTAGCGCTGGCTTGGAGCAAAGTGAGACAAATGTGATAACACCACCATAGTTCAGCTATAGCTGTGCTACAGCTCTTCATAATGCTGCAGTCCATGTAGCTTTTCCATTGCTAGCACAGTGAGGGAGATTTGACCACACAGATAAGCTCCAGGGCAGTAGATCCCTTTATGTCTTAGTATCACTAAACAAATGGAAGTCTAGTTTGAATTTAAATACCAAATACACAGGGGTTGTCACCTACTGATGCCTGCCTTTCCTGCAAAGTTCAGCTTGATCAGGGCAGTTTTCCATTGAAAAAACATTTTCCTGTAATACAAACTGCCTTCATTAGGATCATTTCTTTCATTCCAGCATTTCTGTTGGTTTAATAGCTAATCACCAGGAACCGAAGGATTTGTTCAAGGGGAAAAAATAAAAACCTGTTTTTGGTAGTAGCATCAGTAGTTTGTTCAAGGTGGGGGGAAGAAATGTTACCAGGCACTGCATAGCATTTGTTAGTATTACATATAAATGCAAGGAATCTTGATCATAACTAAATAAGAATGAGCTGTGTCTTTTTGTTTTGTTGGGTTGTGTTTTCTGGGGGGGGGGGGGGGGGGGGCAGTTCTTTATTTTGAAATCAACCCCCTGAACTTTTTCCTGATAACTAGTAACATTAAGGAAAATGCTGTTGGGGATTTCCCCTTAAGACCTGGAGTTCAAGAAAGTATGTGGAGTTTATTTTAAAGGTGCCATTTTCTTACTGAATGTTGTGATGTGCCTAAACAGTGTGGTGGTGTAACAAAAACTCAATCTAATGGTTACTTTGCATTTGTCATTCAGGTGTTTGTCTAGTATTTTAGGGTGATACTTTTCTTACAGTGAGATTATTGTCAGTTTTTTCCATTCGCCTTGAGGCAGATCATGTTATTGAGTACATTTTCATTCTTACCGTATTTGCAGTCCAGAATTATTATAACTGTTCAGCAGGATGTTTTCTACTGTGACCAAGCAAAGAATAGCTACTCATGCATCTTCTTCAAGGACTAAAGCAAGTGTAACTCAAGATGCTATTTTGAAATTTGGGAAAAGTATAAATATTTGCAATCAAGATTGAAGGAAATTTGGCACTTGTGCTCAGGAACCGCAGTAGTTAGTCCGTTTGTTGCAGCTATAATCTCTTTTACAGCTCAGTGCTGGCTTGCAAAAACTCTTAACATGGTGTTCTTTTGGAATTAAATAATTTGTACTAGCCAAATTTTAGGATGGTGTTGAGCCTTAATAACAATTAATTTGGGGGTTCATAAATCTGATAAGCACTCAAAAAATTTTATCGAGCTACACTGGCTAGAAAAGAAGCATCTTTCACTGTATTTTCAACGTGAAATGGATTTCAAGATTTTTCTGCAAGATTAAGATATTTCCTAATATGTGCTCTTGTCATACGTAGACAGAAACACCCTGCAGTATCATTTTGGAAGGTTTTCAGACTTCAGACTCTTGATGAATTTGTCTTTGTGGAAATTTTACACTCATATCTGCCTTTTTAACAGCTGTCATGGAGGAGTTGGTAGAGGATGACATCTGTATTTTGAACCATGAAAAAGCAGACAATGGTCATAAGAGAGACGGGGAGATTCCTGTTTCATCTTACAGTGGAGATGAATCTGTTGCCTCACACTTCGCACTTGTCACTGCATATGAAGATATCAAGAAACGACTAAAGGAGACAGAGAAGGAGAACTCCTTCTTAAAAAAAAGAGTGAGAATTCTAGAAGAGAAGGTAAGAAAAAAAGGTGACTTACTAGCTTCTGGTAGCAGCTACTTTTTTTGCTCCTGGCTGGATAGCGGAACAGATGGTTAAGTATTTAAAATTTACTTAAAATAATTTCCAAGTTAAAAAGTTTTGGTGAATTGTTTTATTTAAGTGAAGTACAGTTTGTTCCTCTGGTAGTCTGGTTACATAATACTGGGAATTCTGATTTTTTACTGGGGATGTGTGTGATGCAATGCTGTAGTGCCCTGCAAAGATACGTAGTTGTGTTGAATCATTACTGTATTTCATCTTCCTCTTTGTGGTATTTCTTAACTTAGGCAAGCATAGTATTGTTGAATAGCGAGGTGCCAAGTCTATAAATTGTCAGAATCCAGGAACTGTCTATCAAAAGAATCTCTTGGGCTCAGCATAGCAAAATGAGAAGGGAAAAATTGGTTCTAGCTAGGTCTAGATAACAGCAGTCTCAAACATGAAATACGGAGTTGCAGTGCTTAATGTAGAGGTGTTGGCTGGCTGTTTTTTTGCTGCAGGCATTCTAAATTGTAAAGGAATCTGGGAATTTGTTTTATATGCAGTTTCTCATGGCCTTAGTCTAGTGAAGTTCATTAAAGCTGAAAATTGATCATGGCGCAGGTTTTTCTCCCTTAGTAAAGAATGCTATTTTTAAATGTATATCTGTCATTCAGTAGTGAGGGTCTTGATTTTGATAGATTGCTTTCCTTATTAATGTAAGATGGATCCTGGAGTTAGAGCCAAGACATTTATTAGGACTTGGGACTAAGTATGTGCTACTGACTTAAAAGCTTACAAAGTCTGTAGTATTTTGTGGCATTCAAATTAAAGCTTGAGTCACAGTACAATTTTGAAACACTTATTCAGGACTCTTGGTGACTAGTTTGACAGGATTGACTTTCTGTCAAACGGCAAAACTTTCTCAGCGCTTTCTTTATATAAGGTCCGGGAGGAGTGATGGGGATAGGAATAGAGCTCTAGACTGGACAATGTCTGAACCATGCCGAGTGTGACACCTTTTACATGGTTACTTAAAATCATAATAAACAGGACTTGACCTTGACAACCCCTTCTGTCTTTTCTCTTTTGGTTCGGCTTAATTGTCTTGAAGATGATACTTTGTTTTCTATGTTTGAGAGAGGGGCATTGAGAAGGCCTGGACCATTAAATATCGGAAGGGACTTTCAGTCTTTGTTAATGGCTAGTATACCTCTATGATAAAAAATACATGGGGGTTACTCCTTTTTGAGTCTTCCATTTGAAAGTGTACGGAAACTTCCAGGAAGTTTGGTAAGGCTTATATTCTATCTGAATGGCTTTATTTGGAGGAGGAAAGTGTAAAGGACAAAACTTAAAAAGAGTAGTGTATGTACTTTTGGTGGTCAATACAAAAAGCAAAGGGCAGAAGCTTCCTATCATTACGGCTGGCTTTCCCGTGCCTTTTCTCAAGCGAACACCTAAAAGAGGAGAGATTTAAGGGAGATATATAACTGTTTATATATTCTCATAAAAATTAAGTAGTCACACACAAAAAAATTACAGAAATCAAAGAGGTAACAATCTGTCACAAGTATCTACATTAGGTACACTGAATCTGTTGAAATGCCTCAGTAATTTAAAGCAAGTATGCAGGATAAACAGTGAAAAGGATAATGTGGTACTCAGTCAAAACAAGAACTTTATGTGTGAGCAGATGTAATTGATGTAGGACTTCTTGCTGTCTTACTAAAAATACTAGATATATTTTAACTCTGTTCTTCTCTTTCTGACGATCTAGTTGATAGTGCTTATTCCCCCTTGCTTGTCTTTGACCTGAGCAGGCAATGAGGTAGTGGTGATCTGGAAGTTAGTAGTTATTTGTAAAATAATTCTGCTTTTGGCTTTTCTCACATAAATACAGTGAAAAAAAATCTTTGTTTAAATTATGAGTCATTACAAAAATTGTTCGGTTTCTTCTGAATTTTCTCTATGTTGTGTCTTCATATGCTTAAAACTCTGATTCCAAAAAGTAGTTTGTACATCATCAGAGCTTGGGAAAAACATAAGGGATTGTCAGTGTCAGTAATCGTGACTTGTGGATGTTTTTTAAATACTCATAGCAGTAAACTAGAGGGCATTAAGTATGGTTAGAGATTGCAGAATTTGTAGACAGCTTTTTTGGCACTTGCATTGATAAAGACCAAAATTTTTTATGAATCTGATTTGTTTTGTAAGCTAAAAAAATGCGGTTCATTTAATGTTGCAGGCCATACTATTGCACTTTAAAATTTTGCAGTTCTCAATATAACATACAAAACTTATTTCCCATGTTTGTTAAACTTTTAGCTGCTGGGCTCTCGACTGGAAGAGGAATGCAGTTCAGTTGGACGTGAGCAAGTAAATAAGGCATACCAAGCCTATCGAGAGGCCTGCATTGACCGAGATAATCTGAAAAACAAACTGGATAAAATTGTATGCCTTTTTAAGTAATGACTTAAATGCATGTTGTAGAAGTACTGCATAGTTAGTAAATGTTTACTGTAGAATTAATTTTATTTGCTGAAGATCAGTGGTGTTTATTACTCCTTTTGTTTTTTTAAGTACAGCAGTACTTTATTTAGAAATAACAATTTTAAGTATCTCAATCTTATTACTGCAGTAAGCTAATGCTAAATAGAAAAATCACAGCACTATTTTTCTTGAGTTTGGGGTTTTTTGTTAAAAAAAGTTGAATTGTCAGGTATGATAGAAAAAAGCTTCTCAAATGATTTTGGGGTTTTGGGTTTTTTGTTGTTCCCCTCAAACCTGAAAATAGATGAAAGAAAGTGCAGAATCTTTGAAAACCTTGAATGAACAGTTGCAGTCCCAAGAAGTAGAGCTGTTACAACTAAGAACTGAAGTGGAAACTCAACAAGGTATGCATTTGGTTACTTCATCTTAATGTATGTTGACTAATCTTTTTGGTTATGTTCTCAGGGCATGAAGAGGTGTAACCCTATAGAGTGGCTAGGCAAGAGAGGCATATACTGCAGTGAGGTACTTAGAGCTTGTATATGTGCTCATTCTTGTAAATGTGCGTGTTAGATTGTCATAGACAAGGAACTCCATGGTAGAGATCTAAGGCTGTTGTGTTCTTCCACTGTAGATTATTTAGTAATTTGAGAAACGTGCACAACCTGACAGTTTATAGGCTAATCATGTACATCTCTAGACCCCACCACCTTTTTCCCGGAGTCAGACAGAGGGCATAGTTGTTCAAATATCAAACACTATCTGGTCGATACCACTTCTTCTGGTACCTGCAGATGATCCAGTATATTGTGTTGCCTCACTGTTGGGATATGACACATACAAGAAGATGTTGTATAGCAATAGCTGCAATCGACAACAGTTACTTAAAGGGCTGGGAGATAAGGAAAAGTAGAAAGATGTTGGTAGTAGAGAGCCTGGTGGAAAGAGGAAGGAGAAGCAAAACAGTGTACCCTGGCAACTCCAAAAACCCCGTTACTGCTATTGTAAAGAGTGCTGTGTAGATGATAGGTACATAAAATAAAATGCTACGGAAGAAAAAAGTAATTTTATTAATATAGTTAAAAGAAAATGCCATCTGTGTAAACTCAGAGATATAGATTGGACTTCAGGTTCTAATGCAGTCATTTGACAGGGGCTCGTAAGCATTGCTGTGCTTGAATTGGATTGCTTTCCAAGAGGACCTCAAGCATGTAATGCACTGCTTCAGCTGCACAAGGTTTTAAACCTAAAAGAACAAACCGCATGTAGTAGGTCGTAGTAGTAGTACCATTACCATTGTGGAGGAACTCATGTTTTAAGGAGGTAAGAAATGCAGAGTTTATAAGGAAAGCTCTGAAAGCGTGGTGACTTCAAGCCTTATTTTGTAATCAGTTTTACTCCTAAGTGGGGTCCGAGTACCTTGTCTAAGAAAAATTAGCATAGCTTAATCTTGTTTAAGTTGTCAAATCGGGAAATGAGTGTAGTGCACCATGCAGTTGAGGACTTGGGGGTTTTCTTCCTGTCATGTTCTTTCTTGTCGTGCTGTCTGACTAGTGCCGTACTACTGATTTGATGCTAGGATCGTCTTGGGTTGCTTCTTCCTAGTGACCATGTGAAATGCTTCTGTCTAACAAGAAAACTTACGTAACTTCTAGGGTTTGCTCTTTTGTTTTGATTGAGGCTTTGGTTGTTGTTTGGTATGTCTTCATATTAAACTTGTGGTTTAATATGAAGATGCAAGTCTGAGGGGAAAAGGCTCTTGTTTTCAAAGCATGTAAGAATTATGCAAGTTGATGTGTATATCATGCATGTTTGCCATTATTTTGGTTTTGTATTTCTAGTGCCTTTTAATGCTGTTAATTCCTTTTTCTTTATGTAAAATCTCCAGTGCATTCCTGGAAAGTAAGGCTGTCTAATTAAAGTTCAGAAAGTAGACCGCTTTTCTGCCAACTTTACCAGTACTACTATTTCCCTGTTGTCATAGACTGCAGTTTCTTCAGAGTGTACAGGATAACATTCTTGTAGGGTATGGGCTGGCTGAGGTGAAACCTTACATCCCGAGTAACATTCCTTGAACTGAAACTGAAATCTGATTGTCTTGCTTGTCATCTTTGCAGTGATGAAAAATCTGAATTGTACTCAGTCCACCTGGGAAATGCAGAAGCTGAGCAGTGACCTGAAAGTGCATAGTCTGGAACAGGATCTAGAAAAGCTCAAGCAAGAGTGTAACAGTCTCAGAAAGGAGTTGCAAAAATCCAAGCAGAAGGTAGGTACCTTAATCTTTAAGGAATTTTTTGTATAAATGGATTATTTTAAATTTCATGTTCAAGGAAAATAACAGGTAAACAAAGATTAAAAGTATACAATTGCCTGAAAGATTAACATGTTAGCAAAATTAACCTTAAATGTTCTCACAGACTGTTGTAACATGCTCCCCAGAGAGGTGGTCACATCATCAAGCCTGTCAGAGTTCAAGGAGCGTCTGGACAATGCTCTTAGTTATAAAGTTTAGTTTTCGGTAGTCCTGGGAGGAGCAGGGTGTTGAACTCAATGATCCTTCTGGGTTCCTTCCAACTCAAGATGCTCTGTGGTTCTACATAGGTGAGATTTCCCAGCCATTGCCCATGTAACAACAGAAAATAAAGCTTGATGATTTCTTCGAAGTAGCCATCCACATCAGCGTTCTATGTTAGACTTGGACTGGACTGCCTAGAAAGTTTGGGCAAAACCTGGTGTATTGGGTCCGGCTGAGCTGCACAGCAGCCCTCATAGTGCTGCACTCCCATCGGCACCTGGGAAGGTGGTGACAACGCACCAGTGTTTTGACTAGTGCCGAGCACTGCTCACCCAGTGTCAAGGCTGTCTCTCCAGCCTCCCCCCCAAGCCCAAGTAGGCTGGGGGTGGGCAGGATCTTGGGAGGGGACATAGCCAGGACAGCTGATCCAAAGTGACCAATGGGATATTCCATACCATATGACCTGTGCTGGGATATAAAAGCTAAGAGGAAGGTGGGGGCATTCTTTTTTCTTAAACAACAATAGAATGCTTGTGTTAAAAGATGTCATGGAACTTTAAGGAGTCTTTAGCACTTTTCTTTAGGATAGTAGCATGAAGCTTGTCAGGAAAGTACCTCTTTTGTTGCCCTTTCCTGCCATTTCTGGGACAAATATCTGTTTGATGGACTCGCTGTGTAATGTAAATGCTAGGATTTCAAAAAGATTAAGATAGCTTAACAGTAATACAATGCAATAAGTTTTAAAAAAAAAAAAGTAATGAATGCTTATTGCTTGAGGAAAGGTACAGTGACAGTCTCTAGGACTCTGCAGTCATGTTGAAGTTACACAGTAAACTTAAAAAGATTTAAATGTGATTGTTTGAAGACTATTTTAGGTTCCTTGTGGTCATTTAAAATTATAATTACGATTCTGTAATCTTGATTCACATAATTTTGAGTGAGTCAATATTCAGGGTATGTAAGACTTGCAGATAGAATCCATCATCTATAGCCATCATCCTGCCTGCAAACAGGATTTGGTTTAATTCGGGAATGTTTCTTCGGGACACTGACACTACTACAGAAATGTATTTTTGAAGCAAATCTCCTAATCGCCACCGCCTACTGTGCCTTGCATTACAGAGCAGTCTAGAGTATAGGAACCAGATTCCTTTAAGATGAAGTTAAGATGCACCCCAACCTCTCCTGGGCATTCAGGGACCAGACTGGTGCTACCCTGAAGTCCTTCTCTGCTGCCCTCAAAGCATGCATGGTTGGGGCACTGGGGTCTCGCACTGAATGTGTCTGTGCAGGTCTGGGGCTGTCATGCCTCACCGCTAGCTTAGACGGGCAGGCTTGGTCGCATCTCTTGTCGTGTTTCGGGTTTGGTCTGTGTTTTTTCCACTAGATGGGGATAAAGCACGTTACCTGGAAGGTATGTGAGGTGTTCTGTGAACTTCTGCCACTGTTCGTCGTTGCTTTCACTGGAATTCTTTCAGGTGTTTTTAATAACTTGTAAATTCTGAAGGCATACTCTTTAACTTGTATGCAGCTCTGGTGTCTTCAGGTAACCTACAGCTTAGAGTAACAGCTATATAAATAACTGAAGGTTGCAGATTATACTGTGAGAGTGAATGTTGCTAGAAAGAACAGACTAAAATAGCAGTTGTAAGCACTAAAGCATCATATCTAATATTTCTTATGCCAGCCACTTTTGTTGCTAAGAACAAATAAGGAAAAGCTTTTTTCTTTTTTCTTTTTTTTTTTTTCCCCAATATAATTTCTTTTTGCTCCTGGTAACTGCTTAATGTAGGAAATTAAAAGGTACAGATTTTTCAAACGTAGGGTAATATAGCACAGCTTTGTGGGTTTTTTTCTTTTAACTATGAAATTTAATCTCTGATGGGTGGTAGTGGGAAAGTCTTCAGGAGGGGAAAAAATTGCGAGGTAAAATACAGGGAAATGACAAGTCAGTACTGTTTCAAACACAGCTGGTATTTTCGTTATTATTGGTTTTAATTACATTACCATTTTCAGATGTTTTCTACCTTAGGCAAGTATACGTTCTATTTTTAGATATTCTTATTTGGGGTTTGCATTTTAATTGATGCAGTGTGTGCGTTATATGGACAAGTTGCTTGGTGAATGTTTATAGGCTACCATGAAGCCAAGTGACCAGTGTCAAGTTCATAACAGTTTGGCTGGAGGGAACAGTAGTAGGAAAGGAACATGAAGAGAAGGGTAATGAATGGGAACGGCTCACAGGTGAGGGTCTAATAGAAACATGACTAATAAAGTGAGCCCAGTCCTGTTAACTTCAGTGAAGCTGCTTGTATGCATAATTTTAAAGTGGTCTTTCACACTCGAGATAAATTATGTTCTATCATAAAAGTAACTCGTGGAAGTAAATCTATACTGAAACAGTTTCCTTGCATTTAAAGGTTTTTATATACTGAGGCAGGGCAAGAACAAGAGAAGACTGATTTTTTTTGTTGTTGTTTTTTTTTTTAATGGAAGTCAAAAGTCCATTTTAATTTTTGCTTTTCAGAGAATCACAAACTTTGAGATTTGTTAGAAAAAAAAAAAGTATGGTGGTGGCTGAGCACTGCTTTCATATAAGCAGGTCATTTAAGCATTAAGTGGAAATTCTTAGTCAAAGTCTGTCTGTTTTGAAAACCATGGCAGCCAACACAAATGAAGACTACTTCTGAGTTTCAGTATTGGTGAACTTAAAGTTTCACTGCAGTATTTTTAGAAGGAAAATCTGAAATCATATGTTAATTCCACCTCTTTCTTCCCTTTGCCGTGTTATGCAGGACCAGGCTGAAGAAGAAAACCCATTGAATGGAGACCTCCTTCAAAAGCAAGACGTCCAGAGGTATGAAAATCAAATGGCTTTCATGTTTTGCTTTTAGTTTAACGAGGGACAGTTATTTGAACAAGTAAACATTTTTGTAGCTTGTTGAGATGTGTTATTTCAAATTATATAATCTAATTGCAAGTCTAGGTATACTAATTGAGCAAGATCATTGTAGAGTTTTTTTCTTCGTGTTGGTAGTTCAGGATGATGATGATGATACGAAAACATTTACACCTTCACATTGTTGTACAGAACATGAAAGTTAAATTATCTTGGATTTTAAAAATCAGCTATTTAATAATTATTGGACTTGAGGAGGTGGCAGATAAATTTCCAAGTCTCATCTTAGCTACAGAATATTGTCATTTGGCGTATGGGGAGGTTTCAGTGTTTGCATAGGTGACGGCTTCAGATCTCTTGCTTATTGTTGGGACATACATTCTTATTTAGTGCAGTGCAGTAATACTTATACTAAAGACATTTAAAAAGATTTTTTTAAAATATTGAGGAGACATTGTGTGACCTATTTAAAAAGAAATAGCAATTTTCCAGAAAAATGCTAAAATATCAGAAAGCGTTTTGTTGCATTTTGCAGCCATTCAGATAATTGTGCCTATGATATGAACTCCGTTATCCTGTCTTGAGTGTGTGTGCCATGTTAGAAAATATGTATGTCCTTCAATTCTTTACGCAAGATAACACTTCATGAATGTCTGAAAATTCCCAAATGTTCTATCTTGCAGAAATTAAATACTAACTGTGTCTCTTATACCCAGTTACGCCTGTTCATGTACTTACGCGATTTTCCACAAGAGGGAAGAGTGGTCCTTCGTAATGACATTGTTTAGTGTAATACCTTGTTGCTTCCTTGGGTACGGAAGAGAGGGAAAGGGAAATTAGTCACTGAAAGAGAACAGTGCAGATTTTTTCATATAGTCTGCGGTGTAATTATGATAATATTGTATGTGCTGTGTGCAGATTACACTTTCACCTTTCACCTTGACTGGACAGCTAGCTAGCTAACAGGTTTTCTTGTGGTTTCTACTGGAGTTTCATACTCCATCTTTCACGCCTGAAAAAAGGTGTTATCCTAAGGTATAGTAGTTATCGGTGATCTTGCAGAGGAGATTTATTCCACAAAGTGACGTTTAGGTGGCAACCATCTGAATTAGCATATGCACAGTATAGCATTCATTTTAATATGACATAAATAACGAACGTGTAATGTGTGCCAAAGATACAAGCCCATCCAAAATTCTGTGGAAAAACACTTGAAAAACCTCCTATGCAAAACATTTGTTGCAGCAAGCAGTCCTGCTGTTCATGGGAGATGGAGGCATTTGCAGTTAGTTAACTTTTTGGAAAGTAATTATTTCACATTTGTTAGCAGCGTGCAAATCTGACTTTAAATCCTTGTTTTGCAAGCCTGCTTTGCTGTAGGTTTAGATAGGCTGTCATATCCGAAGTTTGTTATGTGTTACAAGGCAGTTTAGGATAAACTTAAAGCATGTGGAATCCTTGGTTTTCAATTGCAAATTCCTTGAAAATTAGGCTGTGCAATGGGAGTCTAGGTCAGTGTCCACAAAACCAATTAAAATGTTGTGTGTGATTTCAGTGGAATTCTGGTACCTGCATCCCCTTGCAAGATGTTTTTAAAAGCACGTTACAAAATTTATCTAAGCGCTTTCCTTATGGTTGGTGGCAGACACTACACTGTTCTTATATTTGCCACTTCTGTATTGAGTATTGGACAGGTCTGTTTGAGACAAAACCACATGAATAAATTAAGTGTGATTGCCACCTCAACTTAATTTTAAAATTGTCATCTTTTTAAAAGTTCAAAGAGCCAAACAGATTTTGCAGTAAAAAGGCTGGAGGTTTTAGCTGAACTTAATGAAATATGAGTTGTGAAAATTTTAACTTGTTACCTATCTGAATTGCTGATACCTAATACATTACCTATTAAACTATCAGCTTCTGTTCTGTAACCGAGTTTTTGAATGTGAATGTTTGTATTCTGGGGAAATAACCTCTGTGCATAGAAGAAAGTTTAATGTCTCTGTTTTAAGGGGACTCTTTTTAGTGTTAACTTGCAGAACAGATTAATAGCTGTTTCTCAGAGTGCTTTTGACATGTGTCTGATAAATTTCATGCAGGATTGAGTGATCCTATATTGCTGTTGTAGAGGGATAGAAATCTGTATATATGCATGTTTGAAAATACAGTTGTTATATAGCTTAATAGTTCTTAGTCATCTGGACAATAGTTTGAGGTACTGAACCGTTTTCAAATAAATATCTTGGGTGAATATAGTGAGGAAGAAATTCTGAAAACTCTTGTCCATGATACTAGTCCTCAATAAATGTGTTTTGTAAAATGTTAAGCATTAAAAAACATTAAGTCATTGATCTCAAGTTTAAGTTGAAGTAACTGCATCCTTATGTCTTAGAACATTAGTTATTAATTACATAAATATGGTGTTCAGTGAGCCTTTGCTCAAAATTTTACCAAGAAACGTATGGTGATGCTGACTTCTCTGATTTTGTTTTTTGTTCTTGATTTTCTTACCAGCAGAGAAACTTCAACATTGGAACAGTGCTGCTGTTGCTAAATATGTTCCTCATATTATGCTGTCTTATCAGAGAATGAATTGGGTCGCTGTTTTTACACTGTCTGATGAGGCAGTGTATTAACATAAATTAGATTACTTGAATATGAAACAGGATGTTTTATATTTTAGTTTGGTCTGTGTGCGGGTGCTCATTTTGGATCTCAGGTATCTTGTGTGAATTCATTGTAGCCAGGTAAATGGTGTAAAGACCCAAATACTGATTTGATTGAATATTTAAAACTATGATCAATTAACATTACGAGGATCATAGGACATGGTGTGCGTGGTCATTTATCAGAAGCCATTCAAAATTAAAACTTCCCCTTGTTTGTAGCCTAGTGTAAATTATTTTTTTTTTAAGAAGTGTTCTTTTGAGATTACTAGTTTTATAGGAAGACAGTTTCAAATAATGGAATTGGAGAATATGCTTCATACGTCTTTCCATTTGGGGAACTTGAAATTATTCCTGTCATCTAGTATGTTAATACATAATACATTATATATTGTAATATGCAAGAGTCAAAGTATACAAAGGTCTGTCAGATCAGGGTGATTATCAGTACTGCTCAATTCATTTTGAAGTATGGAACTCTAGCAAAATCTGCAGTGTATGTCGGGCAAAAGCAATTCATTAACAGTTAACGCTTGATGAGCATGTTAGTAGGCATGACGGTGCTTTAGAGGTGGCAATTTTTTAACTTTTAAAAAATCTTTGTTTTGAAAGTGTGCAGCAAGCATATTGGGAACTGAAGAGAGAAATGTCTAATTTGCATCTAGTGACTGACTTGCAAGCTGGGATTCTACAAAAACTGAAAACAAACCCAACAGCGACCAAGAAAGGCAAGTCAGTGTGTTTGTAAGGTCTGTTACTGCAAACTGTTGAATCAAGCTGTACCATTTTAAAAAGACACTAGCTATCATATCTTATCAGAATCTCATCAATTGAAGTTGATAAGATGGACTATATTATGGTTCCAGCCTACCCATTTTCTGCTTTTGCTTCTGTCTCATACTGGTCAACTTCACACATAAAGGTGTTGCTGATGTGTTTTTTCTTCAGTACTGTATTCTGTTCCCCTTGTGGCTTTTTTCTCAGTCAAGTGTTGCTTATGTGCACAAGGCTGAGGTGTTAAGTTTACTCGTATTTGACCTTTTACCACAACTACTTCATATTGGGGGGGGGTGATCTTTTTGCAAACACAGTCTTTTTTTCCCCCTGTATAGAATATATAAAGTATTAACTTGGCAATATTTTAAAGTCAGACTTTAATAGAATGAAATTCCCTTATGGTTGCATATTTCTTTATGTTGGCATTCGGAAAAGTTGTCTTTTCTAGCAAAATGCTATGCAGGATGACATTTCCTGAATGTCACGATGCTGGGGCTGCAAAACTGCCTTATTTCGGCTGCTACACTGCAAATAGTCAAGGGAGGAAAGAATCTCCGCATAAAGTATGTATAATTTATGTGAGCAGTTCACACAGCTCTTATATTTCATACATATGTTTCTTTCAAACCAAATGCTTAAGGAGGGCGTGTTCTTGCTCTGGCAGGCCAGACTGTCAGTCTGTTTATTGCAGTGTTTATTTCCTTTGTTCTTCACTTCAGTTGTGGTATTTACTGTGTTCAGAATACAGAAGATGCTGGTGAAAGACAGTGAATTTGGTTACAATATGTTGGTGGCAGTCTCTGATGTCTCTGTTACAAGATCAAGATGTTTTGTTTCTAAATGGCTTTGATCGGCTGGGTGAGGTAATGATAGGATTCACCTCCAGGTCAGTCACTGCCTTTGTGGCCCACAGTGGCTCTCTGGTACTTGGCTGATAAACTATCAACACATTTTGTAGATTGGTCAGATTGTCACCAGGTGAGTCCCTGTTCCTACAGTTCTAAGACACATCTGTTAAATAACTTCAGCAGAGAAACTGGGAGCCTGAATGAATTTTTAATCCTTAAGTCTGTCAGGGTTTGAAGTGATCATGTAGTGTCTTTCTGTCCTTATTTTTAAGTTAGAGCTGTCAGTTTTGCCACTACGCAAGTACTGATTTTTCTCTTCCCCTGCTTGGTGAACAGTCTGATTTTTCTGCAGTTGCTAATGCAGCTGTACATCCACAAGATGGATTTCTGCCTTTTACTCTGTAGGCTTTTTTCAGTAATTTTTCAGAAGTACGTAAGAGTGGACAGGTTCAGCAAAAATGAAAACTATTTGTTTTTTCAGTTTACCTTGCTTGTCAGCCACGCTTATGAATGCAATGCAGATATATCTGTGCTTGTATTTACAGAGAAATATTTGCTTATGCAAAATATGGGTAGAATTGACTTGAACCTTCAGTTTTCTGTACTTGTAGTATTTTATCATGTGCAAACTAGTTGCCACTGTAAGAGGTGCTTTAAGTCTGGAGAACAGAGTGTATTTGTGGCTCTGTGTGATGTTAATAATGTCATAAGGATATAGATTAACATGCAGATTCTACTTAGCTGTCATTTATGTATGGAAACATTTTCAACATATGTCTGCTTTTCTTTTTTATCTTTTTTTATTATTTTCAATCCATTTTCAGTGGATTCTGTTTTTCTTGAAATTATAAGAGGCCTGTAGGCCTCAGATTACTTTTTACACCTCCCAGCACAAAGAGGCCAAATCCAGTGCCTTAGCACGTCTTTCAGATCCGATGCCTGTGCCGTTGGAAAGTGCTTTTGGCTGACACTTGTGGATCGGGCACTGCCCTTAATTTACTGTGACAAACAGGAGTTGTATTCTTTGACCGATATACTGGCTTCTCTTCCAGTCCCTTAAGAACCGAAGTTACTAATCACAGTTCGTACTCAAGATTCGTAGCTGTTCTAGAAAACCACCTGTAAGATAAGAGCTTCCTTAACTGCAGGAATTATTAATCTAGTCCCATTACATTCATGTAAATCATCACTAAAAAAGAATTACCTGGTTGTATGTGGCCATCTGTTCAGATGTGCGTTGAAGGCGCAGCTCTTTCATTTCAGGTAGATGCTGTCCTATTTCAAAATCACCCTCTTCCTAGCACGGTTTAAAATTCCCCTGGAATTTCAGATGGCTGAATGTTGCAATCTCTCCAGAAGTCAGACAATAGTGGAGCACGGAGAACCTGTGAACACCGTGTGTGTCCCTCTTGCTGCTTCATGGACAGTGAGGATGCAGGTTCTTGGCAGCTTGAGAACACAACTCATTAGCAGAATCAGTAGAGGCATGCTCTGTGTAAGCGGTGTTCTGAATCTGATCGATTTCTCCAAGTGCACAGGAATCCTCTTTCAGCATTCGTTCCAGTCTTGTCAAAGAGAATCATCAGTTTATCTGTGTTCAAGGGGGAGCTGGGAGGTTTCCTTGGTGTTGGGTGTATTTTGACATTGCGATCTCAGGATCTCTGGTTCATCTTGCAGAATCAGACCGAGGTTAGTATGTTCAGTTTGTAACTTCTGAGCTACTGAATACAGTCTGAATATTTGTAGCTTGAAAATACTACTGTTCTACATTAACATCCCTACTATACTGCCATATACATTTGGAGTATATGAAAAATGCATTAGGTAATGTCATTTTAAAATCTTTTTATCTTCTTTCTTCAGCTGCCTCTACTGCACCCGTACAATGTGTTGACTTGAACATTTCAAAGCTGAATTTGACATCTGGGGTAGTCTATAAAAAACTCTCACAAAATGATAAAGTACTGTGCAATGCTGTGTCTCCCCCTCCACCAAGAGATGTAAAAAACCCATCTGAAAGGATGACTCTGCAAGCATGGACAGATGAGAGACCCATTCCAGTTGACGGTAAACCATTTCAGGAACACCATTCTTACGGAAAGAGCTTTCTGGAAGATAATTCCTGGGTATTCCCAAGTCCTCCAAAGCCTAACGAGAATGTGTTTTGGGAAATTAAAAATAAAACAGCTTTGTTAAACTGTCCAGCAGATTACCTGGATCAGTGTAATCAAAACTGTCTGCACAAGAGTTAAACAATTCTTGGAATGAACCGAGGCATTTTTAGAATGGCTCTGAACAGGCACCTTAACGATTGAAAAAGAGGGGGGAAACAAACTGCCTGAAACGTTTGTTCTTTATTTTTAATTCTAGTTCTGAAACAGAAAGCCTAGTCTTCCTCTGCTGTAAATCAGGAGTGAGCTCCTTGAAGTTAAAGCTGCGCTGGTATAATGTAAATATAAAGAAATGCAGCATGGGGCCCAGATAGTCTTGTACTGCAGATGGCATAGATTTGCAAAAGACTGCTCTGAAAAGTGAGTTCTTGGAATTACACAAAATAATAGAGTTCTTTATTTGTTCGCTATTTGTAAGTTATCAAGAAAATACTTGGTATCCTGTGTTAAAACTTGTACCAGCTCTGAGCTTATTTTTTGACAGTGGTTTCTTTCAGAGTAAGACATAAAATGAAGAACTGGATTATTTCTCCCTTCCTCCTTTCAATTAACCTTCTGATTCCTCTGGTTTAGAAATGCATTTTTATGTGATTTTTAACAAAGAAAGGTGAGATATTTTTTTTTTGTCAAAATCTGGATTTATATTAGATAGCAGCAAGAATCACTGTTTAGATTGTGGCATTTTGGGCTTCATTATGAATTATAAAGGATCGTAAGTAATGCTGCTGAACGCTGTGAGCCCTGGGTGATCAGCCCGTTTCCCCTCAGATCATGCTGTAGGAAACAGACTTAATTGTGTGCACAGTGGTGCCCGCCGCAGTCACCCTGTTCACCGTGCAGTTAGCCTTCCTTATTGTGCCTCCTCTGCACAGCACCAAAACCCTGACTTTTTATTTGTGTGGTGGTGAAGGCTACTAACTTATCTTGTATTAAAAGAAACAAAGCCTTAATTTAATCAAACTAGGTGTTGGAGTGTTGCTGATACACATAAGAAGGATTTTCATGGTGTCTTCAGTATGCCACTGAGAACTAGAGTTATTTGAATTGCAACTACCTGCTTTATAGATTAAGGGTGTCTGCTTTTTTTTTTCTTCTCAAGAACTGGTTTTAGATAAATACACTTATGTTTGGGTTTTTTTTTAACTGCTCTGCTTCATATCTGGCTTAATACAACCAGGTTAAGTGAAATGCCTTGACTGCTCAATACGTTGGAGAAAAATGCTTTGTATTTTAGATCCGTGATTCCTAACTTGTAATGGATGGGAACATACATAATACTAAAGTTATTTACAGGTGGGTTGGTGAAGTATTCAACTTCACAGGTGCACCTTAAGATCTGTGTAATAAAAGTTAATTTGTTACTAAACAGCTTTGACATCATCTTGAAATTGCTTGCAAAGAGGGGGGGAAGCTGTGGCTGTAGCACAGCCACAGTAATGATGGGCTGTAAAAGTGTTACCAAGGTGCTACATGACCTGTGTGGTTCCAGAAACCTCCTTCCCTGTGGAGTCAGTATTTCCTCTGATGGCCATCTTCTTCTCCTCTCTGTTTGTCTTATCAACGTCGAAAAAATGCCTTCCAGATACCTTCTACTGTATTAGTGAACAGCATCCATAAATAATGTTTCCCATTCACTAGATATTGTTTTTATCTTTCTATTATCTTGCTCACGTATACTGGCTTGTCTGTGATTAATGGAAATGGTATCAGATGCTGGAATTTATTCTGACCAATGAACACAGCTGACTCAGGGGAGTACAATCTCTTGGAAGGTAATAGAACAAAACCCAATATGCATAAAACAAATCCAACTCACTAGGCTTTAGCTGACAGAACCAACTACCTGTGTAATAACGAAGCAGCAGAAAACATTTCTCATCTGGCTGCATAAACTATATCGTGTCTACTTCTAATGTAGCTTACTTTTTGGGGCTCCCCACCTCAACATTACAGAGGGTTTTTATTAAGTAATGTATTATCCAACAGACATCAACACGATTAATACTTTGATTTGTGCAATGAAGGAATTCTACTGTGTAAGATTTTAAATAAATTTATTTTTGTTTGAAATGGGTTTCCCTTACAAATCTCCTTTCTGTATCTGGCGCAAAATGTTTGAGTCAGTTTTAATGTCTTGGTTGTGTATAAATGTCATTCCAAATGCAAACAATTAAACTTAATTTTGTCCTCTTCCATTCAGGAAGAAAAAAACCCAAAACCAACAAACCAGACATCCCCTGTAGACTGCTTCGGTGTGTTCTGGGAAAAGTAAATCTCTTGGATGTTGAAACCTGAAGGATTTGGTTCCCTTAAGCTATGGTGTGTTCCTGTGGTCTGACTGCTTCTGTCAGAAGGCTCCTGGTCAGCCTGTCCTGTCCTCTGTGACCGGACAACTTAAAATAAGCTGCTCTGTGCAGTGCTGAAAAAGTCTGCTTCACCTTTGACTCTTGGTCCATCTGTGCTGCTTTCTGTGCTGGAGGAGGGAGCGGTGATGTTTGCTGAGAGGGACTTCAGAAGAACTGCTGCTACTGGAGAGAGCAGGGCAGGGTGACGGAGAGCTTGCTGTAGGCAGCATTTCCAATCCAGTCGCTCACTGCTGTGGCCAAGCTGTAACATTTGAGAAGGAAGTCCCCAGATGTGGAGCCACTGGGGAGCTAGCTGGCTTGTGAAGCATAGAATCAAATTTTGATTCAAGATGGTAGAGTCATTTAAATCCATGCCACTAGTGGCTTACCGGGCCTTTTCCATTTTCAGAAGTGAAATCTTTTCATCACAGCGACAGCAAATTACATGCAGAAGTAGCTGTAGTAAAGGGGTTCTGGCGTTTCGTGTGCACGTGGGCATTTGTGCCATAGAACTGTAAAACTGCATAAAGTTAAGGACTGAGGTCCTCATGTAAGTACGTTACATGACACCAAAAAGAAGAATTTATTCGAATACAAACTTGGAACATTTTAGAACTTCACCCACCCCACTGATCTGACAATTTCTAATTTAAGAAAGCACTAATTCCATTTAACAGAAATGGAAGACTGCTTTTTTGGGCAGGTGGAGGCTGTTGATGTGCACGTTTAAGTGAGCATATGGCCAACTGATGAATATGTAGTTGCAGAGCTGGACTAACATTTTAGTAACTCGTATGTAAACTTCCACTGTTCGGTTAATTTTAAATATTTTGAAAATCTGGTAATTTTAAGTCTCCCTGCCAGTTTGGTGGGTTTACAGTTGACCAGTTTTCCTCTCGTGGACTAGCCATATTGAAGAAAGCAAACGCTGAAATTAGCTGTGATGCACTGGCAATTTTTTACAGCTGGAAGAAGACCAGAGTGGTACTAGACATACGGTGGAGTTACAGTAAGACAATACCCATTCCCAGTAATTTAGCACAGGCCCGTGTAAGTGTAATATGAACTGTGCTGGTGCTGTAAAGCAGATGAAATTTTATTTCGAAGCCAGCTTGCAATACACTTAAGACTCGCACACTCGGATGCCTGCATTTGTGGCCCAGTAAAGGAAGAGTGAAAAGCTCCAGTACACGACTGGCTCGCCTGCGTTTTCTGATCTTCAGACAGGCCCTGTGAGACAGTGGCTGCGAGCAGTAAGGGGTTTCCCTATTGCTCTGCGGAGTCTGAATACAAAAAGGCATGTGGGGTTTTGGGGGAGGGTGGGGTTTTTATTTGGGGGGGGGGGGGTTAGGGTTCAGGCTTTTGCCCCTTTCTGTGGGGGAGTGGTGTGCAGTTTGCAATTGTATGAACTTAAGACAACAGACAAGAACTATTTTTTTTTAGTACCAGCACTAAAGGTAAACCCTATTTTTAATCAAGTTGCAGTTGAACCATTTAAAAAAAAACAAAAACAAAAACAAGAACAAAACCTGTTCTCTGTAGTAAATGTGATGTGAGCTGAGGTCAGTGTCCAGAGGGACTGATTGCATTAAGATGGAAGAGACAGAGTGGTTCAAACATCAAGATACAGTAATTGAGGGGTAAGATGATGATGTTTGATCTAGGGGAGAAGCATGAAAGGAAGAACCAGGTGTTCACTGTTACTAAACTGATTTTTAACTAGATGGAACATTTGCACTCCAACTGTATTTGACCATTTTTGGACCAGCAGAGTAAACACAGGAATTACTTGAGGAACAGTGTATGTATGTAACAGTACTACGTATAAATACAAGGTCGAATGGGTTTTGGGCTTAAGTCGCTGGGTGATGCCTCAGACGTGCAATGGCACATAGTTCCACTCCTCTTTGAAAACTCTGTTCCCCCTTTCCTCAGTGTTGTCATTCTAGACTATGAAGGCAAACTGTTGTATATGACACCTTTTCCCTCCTCCTTTTTAGATCTTGCAGTTGTAGGGGGGCTGTCTCAGGAGTTTGAAGAGAGCCCCAAGTGAAAAATGTGGGTGCTTGCTGTGAGGAGGCAAAGGTAGGCCCCTTTGCCGCAGAAACTGACTTCGCTGCACTGGGTGAGGGGGTAGGTGACACAGCAGTCTTCTGGTTTTAAGACCTTATTCCATCGCTGTCCATCAGTGGTGCCACAGAGCAGATGGTTCCCATGCAAGGAGGTAAAGCATGGGGTGCAGGCTCGTCTTAGGGCTACAGTGTAAGCTTCTACTTGGAACCACTTGGTAATGCCACCTTAATTTTGGAGAAGGTCACATGTTAGAAAACATCAGCCACTTCCACAAATAGTAACTAGGATGGGCCAGGGCCATTGCCATACTTCAGTTACCCCCTGCCTCTGCACTTCCCTAACCTTTTCAAATTAACAGGCTCACTGGCAAACACTGGAGATGCACCTAGATTAATTCCACCAACGGCCTATTCAGACGCAGAATAATGTGTAAGAATCCTGCAGAATTTATTTCAAAATGAAGAAAAAAAAACCCCACAGCTAGGGATTATTAATTAAGAGTTGCAACCCCTGGTTTAGATGGAGATGGCTTATTGTGCACTGATGTCTGTGCCCTTCCTGATCGCTTACAGCTGGCTACTCTCAATAAGGACAAAAAAACGTGTTGTGTTTTGTTGGGAGGTGGAGGGGGAAGATGGCCAGGCTTCCAGAGCTGTACCCTCTCCTCGTTCACAAGCAAGTTCTGACAAAATAGAAGGGCTTTTTAAAAAATATTCAACATGTAGCGGAAAAAGCTTACAGTTCACTGGCGAAGCACAGCTGAAGGCTTTGTCAATACTACTGATGTTTTCTTACATGGATTAGAACCTAGGGCTGCTTCCCGTTAACCTCAGCAGGAGGAAGAAGCTGCAGCTGACAAAAAGAAAACCAAAAGCATTTTACCAGTGTGAGTCTGTCACCTCCTAGTATTCATTCTTTCATTTAAACTTTAAATAAAAGATGTAAATGCAATTAAAATACAGGGTACTGCACAAGACCTTAGGAAAGTGAAAGGTGTGGAATCAAGAATTTGAAACCAGGAAACGTCACATTAGGGCCATGGGTGTGTGAGAGGAAGTTGATGCCAGAGCCAAGGGCAGACAATGGAGGAGCTGCGCTAACCCCGTTCCTCCTTACACAGCAGGGTGGGTGGGGAGAAACGAACGGCTGATGGCATAATTCAGTGTGCGCAGCTTCAGGCTTGACAGCAGAGGCTCGTTACCGGTGCAGAAGTGAGTTGCAGTCCTTCCCATAACGCGTGTATAGAAGAGCAGGGCAGTAATACCTGCAGGTTAAACTGGACTTTGTCCCACTGTAAGCATTAATTGCTCCCCGGTCAATGCACTGGAGCTGCCCCTTACCTGCTGAACATGAACCTGCTAAGCCAGAAAAGGAGAAACCCGTGGCTGGTGCTGCTGGCTGCGTTCACCAACTGTGGGGTGAACCCGAGTAAGACCCAGGTGCGCCCTCGGGGCAGGTACGTACCACTGGCAGCACACAGCACTTGCCTCTTAACAGAATGGTCACCCCAGCCCAAATCCTCTTTGGAGGTGCTGTGGACAACAATTGCAAACACCCAGGCTCGCTGGTTGAAAACATAGCAGGTTTTCATAGTGGGATATGTTTTTAAGAACAGTGGCTGTCCTTAAAAAAAAACATTTCACCATCTATATTAAGTTTCCTCTTTTTTAAATATGTACAGGGAAACAATTTTCCACTTACTGGAGTATTTTTGTTTTCCGAAGTGCTTGAACCAAGGAGCCAAGAGCAAAGTACATATATAGGAAACAACTGCACAGAAGCTATTGCAAGGCGGTGAGTTTTAGAGCTGAATGGCACTTCAGTTTGCCTCACAAGGCAGAATGCTACACAGCTTTCCAGGTTTTCATTCACAAGCATTCCCTAGTCCTCCAGCCAATCTGCTGTCTAAGAGCAGAAGCAACGTTAATTATTCCAGTAAAAGGCACAGAATAAAGGGCAAGGATTAACCTGCCATGTTAAGTACTTCTAGAGCGATACTGGTTTTGTGGTGAAACTGTACTTAAGTCAAATTTTGCATCTTCTGATAGAAAAGTAACAAATCCTACTACTTACTCAGACAATTTTTTATTTTTATTCTTTTTTTTTAATCAGGGCATTAAAGTTACCATGCAAATAGGTCTTCTAAGTGCAGCCTTTCCTTATTTGTAAAGAAATTATTTCAAAATGCTTCAAACGATACTTTAAAATAGTCACATCAAGTTTTGCAGGCTGTGTCCAGTGAAGCCGTTTACGCATGTGAGAGTTCTACAATTCAGCAGCTTCAAGTATCAGTACACAAAAGATCCTCTGCCTGCCCCTTTTTAAATAGGGACTTGCTTACAAGTTTCTGCAAGAAGTGACCTGCATCTTACTTAGCTGGTTTAGGTTTTTTACTCACCTGTACCTCTAATAATTTTGCAAGTGTGGTCACCATTACCAAGGTGTGGAAGCTTACACAATCCGCCTCGTTCTGAAAGAGGAAAGCAGGGGACGGATCCTGCTGTCAGTGATTTTGCCTTCATTGTGCCACCTTCTCCTGTTCTCGGGGAAGGTCTAGATCAGTTGACTTTTTCTCTACAGTCCAACAGGTCAGTCTGGGCCACACACGGGCACAGGGCACCCATCTCTTCTGACAACGTAGACTCGAAAATGAGTCATAGTGTAGGCAAAAGTACTATCAGGCTTCCATATGAGTCAGTATTTTCACGAAAAATTGGTCCAAGAAGCTCTGCCCTTCTCCATTTGCCACCATTTTCCCCTAGTAAGAGCATTGCCACACATCCTCAGCTTCAGATGACAAACAGACCAGTTTTAATGTATACCCAGGATGTGATCAGCTAATGCAACTTAAAGGTGAGCAATTTAAGTTTTTATGTAGCCTGCTACATGTAACAAGACACAAGCTTTGAATTCCAAAAGGCCATTTGTAAATCGGTAACAAAATCTCAAGTTCAGACAGAGCAACAGACTTTTGCAACTCCTCTCACAAACTGTGACTGCATGCTTTGTATCTTTACAGAAAATTTAAAAAATCATTTTTAAGTTCAGGGATTTTTATTCTCCATTCATCTCATTTTGTGTATTTTGGTTAAATTCCACACAGAAGGGAACATACTATTTAAGTCTGCTTAAATCAAGTCAAATCAGAGATGAATAAAAAATTTGAGAAGTTAATTTTAACTACACATTTGAAGTAATCTTCTGTCTTTTTTTCTTAATTCCAGTTGCTCTGTATTCTTCTCTTTGCTTCAAATACTCTGCTTTGCATTCTTCATAGAATAATGGATCAGAATAGCTACAAGACAAATAGATAATACTGTTTTTCATCTTGGCATATGGAACAGATATTGCATGAATAACACTCGTAACTGATCTTTCCTTTCACACCCAAAGAAAATTTGCTCGTCTTCAATAATAAAGATTTTTTTAATAAAGTACATAAGCACTAAAGTTATCTCTATAAACTATAAATACCGAGTTGCTCTGCATTCTCTCATATACTGCTCTCTCTTGAGGCAGAGTCCTTTTCAAGCCTCTACAGTGAAGCCATGAAGAAGAATGGCAGAAAAAGGAAAAGATGTTTGGTACTTCAGCTAAATCATCTGTTATTACTTGCAGTTAGCTTCCTCAGTGTGGGAATCTGCTGGATTATGCTTATTTATGCAGGTTTTATGCACCCAAGCAATTACTGGGAACAGGTTCAAGTCTATGTCTCAAACAGTAGGTCTAGTTAAAAAATTAAATTAATTTTTCTCATGATTTTGATTTTTTTCATAGTATTTCGGTTGAGTGGTGGTGTTTTCTCTTTTTTTAAAAAGGCAAAGGTACAGACAAATGAAACCGAGTAACTCCAGCAAGTTCTTGCTGTGGTTAGGCCTGACCTCTTGCCTAGCTGCATATGTTTTTTCATCAGTTCCCAAATACTTGAGAATAACTGTCACTAGTTCAAAGGCATTTAATCTTAGTTTCTGGTTTAACAGGGCAGGACACTCATTCTACCCAAAACCGAACCAGCCTCCTTCTTCCCCCAGGTCAACCTCAAAAAATCCTCAACCCTGGGAAATTCAAGAATCTAACTCTTCAGCCTGATGGCACTGGGGATAAATCAGAACTTCCAAAAGAGATGTTTCGATCCACCATGGCATCAAGTTGACATCTCTAACAATTTCCTGTTGCTGTTCACAACAGCAGGACGCTTTCAGAACAAAGAGTAAATCTTAACAGTTCAAGAAGCAAAATCAAAACAAACGTACCCTGTCTCACTAACACAGTGTGAAGGTACTTGCCCTGCTCCCCCCTATCCCCACATCCGTAATTCAGCATAGTGAATACGGGACAACATCTCTTCTGGGCTGAACATCTAGATCCATCACCATTTAAATCAAGAAGAGAGTTTATAGTCACAGGACAACTTCATTAATGAAATAAAATATTGTCACATTTTTTAATGAAGTGAAGTTACAATTCTCAGAAAATACATCCAAGTCACTAACCTTGCATAACTCTTTCGACAAGGAGTTAATGTTTCTACTCATCTCTAGATTTTTATAGGCCATGCAACAAAACAACAAAAACTGGAAGGGACTTACTAGCCAACCAGACAGTCTTTCAGGGCTGTGTTCTCCTGCCGACACTTCACCACCATGAGAAAACCCGTTTCTTGACAGCATTTAGTAAATGCTGGGGGAAAAAAAAAGAGAAAAAAAAAAAAACAACTCACAAACTAAATCTGAAGTTAGAAAAATGACAATTGGTACAAAAATCCTCCTATGTGTATACTGTTCCATAAAAAAACCCTTGCAGACCAGATCAGATTTATTATTAGTACAACCATAGTTGGCCTAGGGTCTCCTACTGTTTGTAAGGTCTTTGTCACTTGTTTAGCAACAAGATTTTAATTGGATTCCTCCCCTCATCATGCAACACGTTCACACACATACTGCCGTTGCTAATGCCAACAAATTTCTGAAGTTACTCTTGCAGCAAATCCATGAGTCTTGTGTCTGCTTTTCAAACAGACTACTCGGGGCTATCACAGCAAAACAAAAGGAAGCATGAAAAGTTAGGTAAGCCACGGTTGTTAGCACTTCCTCTGCAATGAAAGCTTTTGAAATTACTGAAGTACAATTATTTCTACAAATTAAGAGGGCAGTAATGTTGACAGAAACTACTGTCTCAAGGAAATGCCACTGGCAGTCACCTCCTGTGAAGGTTTCCTTGGGACAGGAGCTAAGAAACTGTGAGGTCATGGTTCTTTCCTGGCATTTCCAAAACTCTTCCTTGGGAGTGCAAGGAGAAAGCCAGCAGTTTACCAGCTGGGAGTGCCAGGTTGTGCTCCACAGCACTACAGTGCTCCAAGGACCCCTATCTTCTCTGTGCCAGGTAGCGGCCTGTAGCTGTTCTTCAATACAGAGTTTCTCTGAAGTCCAAATGGCTATTAAAGAGCATTGCCCTCAAAAATATTGATGATCATCTACATTTCTTGGATCATGACCTCCAGCATTTAACAAGGGAGCATAAAAGGGGAAAGAGTCAATGATGTCTCTCTTCCCAATCTGTTTGCTCAATGAAATGAAAGTCCCTGGTCAGTCTTAGGGATCTTGAGACTTTAAAAGTCACCAACTCACTGAAACAGAATGGCAAAGTCAGGGTTAAGGGTGTGTTTTTTATCTGGAAGTAACTAAAATTACGCCTCATTGTTTACAGGACCCTGTACAGATGTTTCACTAAATAAAAACTCTAGATTAAAGACTTGGCTGTTACTCCCATCAGGAGATTTCAAACTGTTTCGTTATAAGGGGTCTGAGTTAGTAATATCTGCATTTAACAGGTGAGAGAGAGCGAGCCAATTGCCCAAGATCAACCAGTAGCCAGGTCAAGAACAAAGTCGAATCTGCTGTGTCGCCTTCCAGAGTTCCATCCGTTTCTCCTCCTCTGAGCTTCTGGGAGTGATTTAATATCCAGCAAATTTAGGGCATATACGAATCATTACATTCTTGCACACCTTTAGCAAAACTTACAGCTAATCCAGTAACATCACAACTAAACGATGCTATGTTATACAAAGGGTAAATCACATTATCTATACTCGGTGTATATGAACACCGAGTATGTTTACATACATTGATATGTGCGCACTGAGTATCACATATGTGTGTATATATATGCTCAATGCATTACTCTTATTCTGTATTGTCCAAAAACTTGTACTTCATGTACCCACAGTAGCGTCTTCCTCTTTTTGTACACACAGCAACCAGGTATGTAATATTTACAGAAACAGCAATTTTGGTATCACTTCCATTCTTTAAGTTTACTGTACAGATATACCTTCTGAAGCCATGCTGGGCATCCAAAAGGCACCTCAAGCACCTGCAAGTACCTGACCATGTGAATATATGGGCACAACTGTTAAACACACCAACTGTAGCACAGTCCTGTACCTGTTGTATGTTTTCATGACATTTAGCTTAAGTTTCAGATTTCCCTACTAAGGAACTGTTGATCCTGTACAATGATGTAGCTTCCATTACATCAAAACTTAAATAAACAAGAAAACAGATTTATGCCTATAAAAGCAGCAAGTCTCTCCTTAGCTCCTAGCAGACGCCCACTGAAATGGGCATTAAGCAATCACAGGCCTCAGTGGAACAAAACCCACCTTCTAGTATCCTGGACACTTCTGGCAAGACTTAAAGGAGGAAGCGATCGAGCAGCTGCAAGCAACCCTTAGGTGAGGATAATCTGCTTGTCCATGGCTGTATTAATCAGACTTTTGATAAAGACATTTATTAAAAAAAATAGTGTTTGCTCAAAGTGTTGACAACAGTCTTAAGTGTCCTTACACTGCCAAACTTACATGTATCTTTGCAAAACTTTGCAAAGAATGGACATCTTATCTACTTTGAACATATTACTGATGAACACTTAAAACATACTTCAACAAAGCACCTAACGTTACACACTGGTAACGTTACCATATGCCATCTGAAAATGCACCAGATTCAAGTATGCAAAAAATGGGTTTCAATTAACCAGTTCACTCCCAGTTAGGAAGACACTGTAACCTGTGCTCACAGGTATTTACTAACAACCATACTCAATTGCTACGATCCCATTTGGCATGTGTTTCATTTTCAGACCTAAAATCACCCAAGTACACATGCACAGATCTGAGGGTACTTCTGGATAGCTAAAGTTTACGAAGCAGTGTAAGCTCAGAACAACTCAGAACGACTATTAGGTTATCAAAATGTTTCTTTGGTTTTTAAATAAATCTGATGATTCTTCTGTTCTTGCCTGGACTGTTTACACGGAACGTCCCTACATCAGCATCTCACAAAAAGCATACCTGTATCACATTTCTAAAACGGTCCTTTTGTTTTTACCAGGAAAAATATGAGAAGCCTTTGAAAGCTTATGGTTTGCCTTTTGACCAGTTTGATTTCTGCTCTCTACAGGCACTTCCTTAAGTGCTGTGCTGTTTGGGTTTTTCCCTAGTAATCATTCCTTCTGGAAACTGTGAAGTAAAAAATCCACTGAAGACAACAGGAGGTCCCTCTCACTTGTTAGCTCACCAGTCTTGATTGGTTCAAGGCGCGATGTCCCAGTGAACAAAACCTGACCCGCAGCTGCAAGCACTCCCTGGCTTCAGACAGCCCACTTGCGGTATGTGGCCAGGCAGCTGCTAATTCATTAAAACTGCTTCCAGCTTTCTAGCTTTAACGTTACTGGTGCTCAACAGCAGCAGGGGCAAAAGGAGCAGGGTAAAGCACGCTGGGCATCCTCACGTGAGCACACAAAACTTGATTCTCTCTCTCCTCTTACTTCCAGCACTTCAAAATCCCTTTGGCAGTCACGTAAGGAGTGAGACAGGTTTAGTTACAAACATTTACCAGAAACCTTACAGGAGTCTGGAGAACCTTGTTTTATTTTTCATTGTGCTCTGTCACGCTCACAGCTCTATCGTGAAACAAAACATCTCAAAATTGTGCAGCACGAAAGAGTGTTAAAACTACTTGTTTGGACAATAATCTCACAAATAGTACACAATAGTTCCAGATACGATCTCAAACCAAGAATTAATCTCCACTTCCATAATCTTAACAATCACCACTCGTTCCTCACTCAAGCGATATCTGCGCTGTAGACCAAAGCTTCAGAGTGCGCAGCAAGATACCACAAAAGGAGCGGATACACAGGATCTGATTAAAACCCATTGTAGTTTAACACTTCAGCAGGTATAAGCGGTAATCAGAAGGCTAGAGAACCTGGTCTCACACTCAAACCAACCTCCTTCCTGATGTACTGAACGTGATACAAAGAACAATTGTTCTTTCAGAGCAGGATTGACCTTTGAGAAATCTTGTGCATCTTCCAATCTTCACAACTTTACCAAATAGCCTTCTGTGACTCTACAAGAGACAGTGCAAGCAGCAAGCTACCAAAACAGAACCTTAGGCGGCAGCGAAACTAGATGTGAATTGGGGCCAGTCTGCAAATCCACTGCAGACTGTAACACAACAGAAAGAAACGTTACAAACAAACAATAAACATTTTCCCCAGTATTTACAACTACAAGCTAAATAAAATGAAGGATGGAGGAGCCAAAACGCCTTGTTAGAAAGGAGGAAAAGCTTGCCCTCCATAAAATGAACACTGATGAGGCTTTGCCAGGACAGCTACATATGTCCATCACTGAATGCTCCATGCACAGATCCAGTACTGCGTCAACGAGCTGCAGGTGCCTACTAGTTACCACGGAAACTGGCCACGGACCCCTCTCTCACCTGCGGCAGTTACGGTTCTTGACATCATATCTGACATAGGTCAGCCCCACAGGCTGTGTCTGAAGGGACGCACACACAGCAGAGAACTGTTCTGGAGGCTACAGCTCAGAAATAGTTCACTGAGCAGTTCATCACTGATTTGAGGCTAGATTCTGTCGTCTTCTCTCTCATGAACAAAGCTTTACACTTCTGTTTTAAGGCAAATCCCAAATGAATTTTGGGCACAGTTCTGAGAATTTTTAGTCTTCTTACTTTGCTGGCCATTACAGCCACCCAGAGAGATTTTAACTGCTAAAGCAAGCTTGCAATTTAGTACCTTCTCTAAATCAGCCATGTGTGTTAAGGCTGAATGGTATCTCTGCCAAGACGAAGGTCTGCTTTTAACTGAACAAAAGCTGAATTACTGTATTTGAATACAGGGCAATTCAGTTTTGCCAATTCTCACCTGCTAACTATGGCATGCTGGCACACACAGGTGATCTCCCCATGATGCAAAGACCACTCGGCTCCTACAGTTTTCAGGGACAGTCACGGTGGCTTTGTGGGCCGGGTCAGTGATGAGCGAGCCCTTCCATGGACTGACTCTTCAGCAGGGAGTATCTCAGGGAAGCTGCTCTGTTTGGTCCCAGGCACCTCCAGATCTCTAACTGCCCAGGATCTAAGAGCAGTATTGCACTGGGTCTCCCTGTATCAGCTTACCGACTTGAGAAAGCAAAACATGAAGAACAAGGGGAAAACCAGCTGCTTTTGTAGGTCCCGGCACATGTAAGGTCACAGAACAACAGAAGAGCTTTTAAAAGCCTTCTAATTTTTTTCTAAAGATGTCCGGACATGCGTGTTTTTATTTTTTATAAAATCCTATTCCAAGTCTCTGTATAATTCTGTTCAGATACAGAATTATACAAATAATGTTGAAGGTTATCAAGAATTACTTTTGAATGTCTGACTACTTGTTAGTATATCCGATGGTTGATTAAGAACTGCTTCAAGTTACAGAGCACTCTTTTATTAAGGTTTCTTTGATAATTAGCTAGAAGATTAACTCAGTAAAGAACTTTATAAACAAAGATCCTTACAGTCCACCTAAGTCTTTGCTGGAAAATAGTTGGTATTTAAGAAGAACATTTGTCTTTATTATTTTTAAGAGGTTCCCCCCACCCCCCCCACCTTTCTAACTTTGCTACAGGATAATATGGGAAGCAGGCAGAAACCAAAGTGCAACGGGGTAACGGTTCAATTATCTCAGAATAAAGACTGGACAAATGATTTCCCTGTCTATCCAAGCAGAGAGGCATATGAAATAATCAGCACATGAAAGTATTGATTTTCAAATTTTAAAAGATCAGATCCATTACCAGAGAATTAGTTATAACAAAGTTGGTAGAGTCCACCAACAGATGTCTGGGTGCATACACCTCTTAATTTAAAAAAGAACTAAAAAGCCAGGGTACTGCCCATTTTCATCTTGGAACACATTTACAGTTTCAAGTAATATTTGCTCCTACATGATGAAAATAAAAACTTGCAGGATTTTGACTCAAAGGGACAAACCAACATCTGGCATAACACAGAGCCACAGCTCTGCTGCATAAAGATACCGCTTTTCTTCCACACCAAGGTTAAATTTAACATTCTTAGTCTCAGTGCAGACCTACAAACAGTGGACACAAAACCAAGGCGCCATATTTAAGATGCAAGTGTTCCACCCTCAAGCAGGGGTAGGCTGGTCTCTTCAATGTGCTGCATTCAGCGTGAAATGGCAGAACTGGTGTGTGGGACTGCAAAAGTTTCAGCTACATATATGGAAAGGAAAGAATTTATGAAAAAAAAAACACAAACCCAACCTGTAACACCCTGCCCCAAGCATTAAAAATAAACAGAAAGTTTTTACTTTTTTGTGGTTTAATAAAAGGGAATAACCAGTAAACAGATTACATTTGGGGGGCGGGGGTAAAGTGTTGGGTGGTTTTTTTACTTTAAATTTAAAAATACTAAATAATTATATCTTTCTGCAAACACGGAATTCTGTCCATGCGCAATGCAAGAGAAGAGCAAAAAGCATTTGGAAGTTATCTCCAGCTAACCAGCTGCATGGAAACTGCGTTGATATGACAATGCCAAGTGACCATCATCATTACTTTCAGCATGTGAACTGTGTGTAGCATGAAGGCTATTTCTGGAAGTTCATTTTTTGCAGATTCAGATTATAACAGTACTTGGCACTTTTGTATCAACTCATACTGCAAAGTGTTGTGCAATTCATATAAAACTGTAGTTTTATCCATCATAATTATGTATCTATTTTGCAGATGTTCTTGTACACAAAATAAATGAAATATTCCCCATTATCAAGATAAATTGATCCTCTCAGGTCTGGCTCTAGTTTATTTAAAGACTTTACAATTTTACTACTTAGGAGAAAGTCCTACAGAGGTGTTATCTCACCATTTATATTTTCTCAACACTTATGATACTGCTATCACACTCTTAAAATAAAAAAAAAAGCTTGTATCATGATCCAGACCAGGCTTATGTTTTATTCCTGGGTTAAGTTTTTTTCCTTTACACAAAAAAGGAAATAATTTTGTCCAATGCTTCGGTTGTTCCTGGAGATCTAGCACTGGGTGGAGAAAAGATGCCCAAGTAACAACGAGGATTTGGGGGGCAATGGTGGAAGGAGGAAGAAACGGTTCCCTTTAAAATGTGACCAAGGACAAGATTTTAAATTCTGTTTGTAAAATGTGTACAAAAACATGAAATTGATATAAAACATTATCAGCAACATTTTATGGTGAAGTTACTATGCTTTTAATTTTGTATTAAATTGTGATGTATCAGCTTGTTACTTTAAAGATTACTCAGTATGCACAGCACAGATTACTGGCACGTTTAATGAGACAGAGGAAGTAGTAGGATGAACATGAAAAGATTGTTTTAGATTGTAGAGTACAAGCTATTTGATATTTCCAACACAGTACAAAAGAAAGCTTCTCTGTAGATTGCTCATGGTTCAGTTAACATCACTGAATATCTAATACCTCCAACTCAATTAATTCTCACCTGATTAAGATCAGTCTGATATTCAAACTAAATCATCTCTCCAGTCAAGTAGAAATCAATATTTCTGATTTTACTTTTAAATTACAATAACAAATAAAATACATGCATCGTCAGTATGCCAGGAGTAGCTTTCCTATTCTAGTCTACTATGGCATGCATAATACAGCTGATTAAAGAATTATTCTAATTTGAGCAACAATATATATAAGACAGATTAATTTGAATAGAGGGAGACAGCATGAAATAATTAAATGCATCTTATATAGGGCAAAGAGAAAATTGACATAAAATAACCTTGACTCTTTCAAGTGAACCTCTGTTATCAGATCAAATACTTTGTCTCCACAAATATTCATTTGTTGTAACATAAAAATAATCATATACTTTCTGTTTTCCTGCCCATCACCACCTCCCAAAAAAGCTTCTCCCCATTTCAGCTTTTGTAGCTCCAACATACTGCTGGGGGCATCTGTCCTGGGGCAGATGGTCAATACATAGTAACACACAACACAGGACTGGGGAGGAAGGATGATTCCAGGAATCCAAGAATTTTAGGGAACTACTATTCACTGTGTTAAAGATCTCTCCTCCTGACTAATGCTTTCCAGGGCACTCTCAGCACAAATAACCAGCTTTGCGTTAAAGCATGCAATACAAACTGGATCCTCCAGTAGACTACAGCATCTCTTGCACTCCTATATTAAATGCTGAAAAGTTACTTGTCCCATGATTGAGAGGTGAATATAGAGCAGGCATCTTCAGGAAGACAGACAGCACGACTGCGATCTGCAGAAGAAGAATATTTCCCCCCAAAAATAGAAAATGTTTCTCTAAGCACACTGCCTTGCAGTAAAGAATACATGTTACCAATACCCTAGAAATAAATCTGAAGACTTTGCTTTAGGGGACACTTACAGTTAGAGATGAGAAAATAACATACTGAATCAGACAAAGGGCCCATTTGCCCTGTATGCCTTCTGCCTCAGAAGCCAGTAACAGCTGCTTCAGGGAAAGGTGCCATGAAGTCGACACTATGGAAAAACAAATTCTCAAGTGAAGTTTCTTCCTAACTCCTATCAACTGTAAGCTTGGCTTATACCTTGAAGCATAAAGTTCTCACATGCCTTTAAAACCTTATGATCACCTGCACAGTGGGTCTAAACTGACAAGCCTCCAACAGAAGAGGAGGAAGAAAGTGGAAAAAAACCACCCCAATACCAAAAAGGCACAGGCTAGCCGGAATTCCTTCAACATCTGTCTGCCCCAGCTTGCTCAAGTCCTGCTGAAGTCCCAACTATTTCAACTGTGGTTACGTGTCATACCATGGATGCCTTTTTCATTAGCAAGTTTTCAAAATCCTGCTGCAAAAATAAACTGGCTTCAAAGTATCCCTTGGCTGGACGTAGAATAGGACAAAGCAGTAGGGAGGAAAGGTATTGTCTGCTGATCAAAGCTGTTTGGGAGTGGTTTTTTTTTGTTGGGGGTGTGTTGGCTGGTGGTGTTTTTTTTACAGAACAATCCAGTTACTTGTTTGGTAATGCTATCTACCTTCCCTTAGAAGCAACAGTCTCAACAGTTTTCATCTTTTAAATGCACAGATATTACAAGTTTCTGGGTTTGATCTACTGCTCACACCTGGCAAGAGCATATCTTTTCTGAAATTAAGGCTTAGACAGGGCTTTTCAAATGGAAACCAATGGCTTATTTAAACTTTCTCTTTCAAAAGTTATTAAAAATGATTGGGTTTTTGCTTGTGCTGTTTGTTGGGGTTTCTTAGAAACCGCAGTACCACACCAGTTCTGAATACACATATAAGGCACGCAGGGATTCTCCAAAATCACTTAATTCAAAACAGAAGTCATTGCTCAGCTGCTGGTCTATTTTTTTTTTTTTTTAATAGAAACATTAACAGGGTTTCTGTTGTTTTCAAACCCAACAACCATTAAAGACCAAATTTCTGGGGAAAAAGGGGGATACTAATAAACCACCATCAAGGGATGTCAAATAAATCCAAGAAAGCCATGAACAATGAAGACAGTCCCATTCCCATATGATACAGAGGCTCATGGTGGTGGATGCTCTCTCACTGGACTCACTATACATGCTCTGCAGTCTAAAATTTACTCCCAATTAGACTGAGTATTGTGGGTGTTTGTCAGAGGTATACCCAGAAATCCAAAGCAACAACAAGGAAGTACTTCTGTCTGTCCCAATTAACCCACACTTGTCCACAGCAGATTGTTGGACATTTTCTTCTGAATTTCATAATGAGCATTAGAAGACAGTGAATGAAACTGAAAAGCAGCAAGTCAAAGAAAGAAATTAGTTAAAAAAAAAAAAAAAGACTGAGGAACACAGCCAAACACAGTAATTCAAGCAAACCCAATCAGTACAACTAACAAAAAATAGACAAAACAAAAAATTAACAAAAATACACCAGATTAATTAGAGTTTAAAACTGGAGTTCTGAAAAAAGTATACACATGCGATCTTACAGTACTTTCAGCAGTTCTTAGTTCTGCTGCTTGGACAAGGACAGGTCAGCTCTCCTCATTCTACATTTCTGTATCAGCCCTGCACACGTGAAATCTGACCAAAATTATTTTGGGGGGATAAGGGGTGGAAAGATTAAAGTTAATTGTCAGTTTGATAAGAATTCCGAACGCACACATGATACGTGACTATGGAAAGTGTTTTCCTAAGTTATCACAGAGCCTGAAAAGATGAATTTTTAAAAATGTACAGCTTAAAATGTCAGATAGTATTTTCCTGACTATCGCTGAATGCTGATGAAACGCTGTGGTAAACATAATTTGTTAGTAATATGCGCTTAGTCACTAGAATTTCAAAAGAACTTGGATTTCAACAGTAAACGGAGCTCTGACACAAATGATGCAGAGAAGTATCTACTTGTTAGCTTTAGTGTAGTAGGCACAAGCCTGACCTGATCTAATCTCCCATCTTGGATTTCCAGATTTGTCAGCATTTTGTGTATGCATGTGTATACACATATATCTATATGTGTATGTATTCTGCCTCAAAACCACAGAAATATAGTGCACCGCCACACGCATTAAGTAAGCTCCAGCTCTTTAAGAGCCAAGAGCCAAGTCCTCCTCCCTCTGACTAAGCAAGACACCCAGAGCACAGCAGTACAAAGAAGAGGGTTATGTCCTCAGAAAATGGAAGAAATAGCAAATCATGTATCAGGCTTTACAGTGCCTGTACTTGCTCAGGCAAGGCAGATTTAAGTGCTCAAAGATGACAATGTGCTGGACTACTGAGGCAGATTTGTCAAGAAAAGCATACCTTCTTTTCTTCCCATTGAAATTATGAAGAAAAAAAAAAAAAAAAGAATCCTTTTACGCAAAGTAAGTATGTTGTTGTGAAAGTTTACTTGGGTAAATCACGATTTGCCCACTAAAGATACTCGCTTTACAAATGTTCTTGTCAAGTACAAGCATTGTCTTCCATGTAAGGTTTCAGGTAAAGCACACCCAACGAGCACAGCCACCTAGCTGAACTGCACTGTTTTTAAACAACTGCTTCCTTTAAGACTGACTTGATCTAATTCTCCTCTTACCCTGCAGTAAGTATCCCTGACATCAAGCGTTACCATACCAGGCACTGGAAGAGGCAGAACTGGAACAAATGCAAGTTCCCCCATGGCTACTGTCTGTCACCGCCTGCTTTTCTATAAACAAGCGCATCCAACTTGAGCTGCGCAGAGTAGCCTCGCTGCTGCTTATCCTCCCACCTCCTCCGGGAGCTGCTGAGCCACTCAGGGACAGCTGAGAAGTTAGCATAACAGATGATTAAAAGAAACAACATCCCCCTCCCTCTGTCCCATAGTGACTGACTCCTTAGCTGAACTCCAAGTTAAAAAAAAAACCCAAAAAACCAAAAAAACCCAACAAACCAAAGCCCTATTTACAGAAGCCAGATTCACCCAGAGGCAGAAAGAGCAGTGGTGTCCTTCTACCGCACGGTGGAGGTAGAGTAGGTCATTTATGTAACTCCTGAAGAGGCGATTACACAGCTCCGCCGCCGTAACACCAGCTCTAATTTACAGCATGCTCTTTCAGGGATATTTCCCCCCCTCCTCAGTTCAATTTAGCGTATTTCTAAACGTATGATTTTAACTCAAAGTCCCAATACCAAACTTTTGTGTTTGTGTGTGTGTGTTTGCTTTTTTATTATTATTAGTTCTCCCTCCTCTGAATTAAACAAAGGATCTTCTAAGCAAAACGGATTTCAAAGCTGAAGAGAGTGGGAGCGGGATGGGGCATACAGCATAGGGTCAAAACTTCAGGCCTCCTGGGCACGCCAACAAGGATACAATATTAAAGATTAATACACTTGTGCTCTTTTTAAAAGAGGAAGTGACTCTCCCTTATAGATCAAAATTAATCCCTGATCATCAATCACTCCAGCATCTCCAAAACAGACTACCATGTACTTACCTTAGTTTGCAGTGTATATTTAGTCTCTCTTTTTTAAAAAATTACTAGCCTTTAGCATATACCAGTGTAGAGGCATAGGAAGAATTCCTCCCAAATGAGGTACTACTCAAGCATTTCTAAGGATGACAGAACCAGAAGTGTTATTTTCCAGCAAAAAAAAAGAAAAACTGTGCTGCATCTATATCCTGAACAGTATACTGAAGAGTAACTTGACCCTTTGCAATGGTGGCCAGAGTGTGACAAAGTATGTATAATCACTTTTTCAAAAGAAAGTACGTCATTGACTATGTAGGCAGTCAGAATTTCAGACTTCCCTATTCATTTAATGATTCTGAATAGATGAATTTTAACAATGTGACAAGAAAGCACACTACTAAAGCTTAGCAAGATCTGGCCATTTCGTAGTAACCATATAAGGCTTATCTTCCATCTTCTGTAAATGGTTTTAAATAAATGACTGTGATAACCAGGTACCTAAAAAGGACTGAACACCAGATATAGCAAATAATCCAGCCACCATACTCCTCCCGTATCTTTGAAGTGGTTACACAAAAGAATGACAAAACAGTAAAACTCAGTATTTTGTTCAGTTTCTGGAAAACTCCATGAGCTGTGAGCACTGCACACTGCCCTGCAGGAATAGGATGGTTATGATGCTCCCCTTGACCAGGAATTGCCCCACGCCACACACCCTCCCTGAACTGGTAATACACATTTTCTTCAAACTTTTCAGAGACGTTAAACTGAACAGATGAGGCCAAGGCTATTGAGAACCAGGCAAGACTGGCAACTTTTTACAACCCTACAAGTTATGTTCTGAACCAAAAGCTTGCATTAAAGGTAGCGATCAGCTCATGTGCTTCTACTCACGGAAGGAAACTGATCATAGAAGGGAGGAAAAAAAATCCTAAAAACAACCAACCCACCATTCCCTCTAACCTACCATGTCTTTTGGTCCAGTGCACAGCTTCCAAGAATCATTTATTTGCCCAGGCAGATCGGGCATGGACATCAAGCATCAGAGAAGGCAGAACTGATGACATAAAGCTCTACTGAAAAAGTCACTGGTTTTGACAAGAAAGCACCAGGCTGAAGCCGTGATGTCATGCCTAAGAATACAGCAGATACAACCAAGCAGATGTTTCTGTGATGTTATTGGCCATCGGAACCTAACAGTACACCTGGTGCCATAGCATTACACATGTATAAGGCACTGTAATAACAGACCTGATTCTACAGAGAAATTAAGAGATGAGGTCATTTCTCCATAGCAAAAATTATAATGTTGAAGACAGTAAAATGAAGTATTTGTAGACAGAGGATTTACAAATAAGCCTTTGATAAATCCACAAAAAAAAGCACCAGCCACTGTTTGTCAGCTATGGAAGTCCCTCAAAAAAGAGGAAGTATTCTTCAGTGCAAAGTTTAATAAGCAAATGGCATAAAAATCTGCATAGCACCATAGACCAACGCATCTGCTATAAAACTATTGGCAAAGGAGACATTAAAAATATAGAGGAGGACAAATACATATGTAGCTTTAATTTAGAAGCCATTTTAGTCACACTTCTTCCCATGGCATGAGGATACTTCCTATGAAATATCATATGCTACCCAAACAAGAACTACTCAGCTTTCTAAACAAGTCAACAAAGTTCGTTTCTAACAAGTTCAGTCACACAGGCTCAAGCTGCTGTAAGGCAAGATGTGACAGAAGAACTGGTGGCAGCCGAGGACACTAAGAACTCAAAGCAGCACTCGGTGGCTAGGACACAAGCAGAAACCGTTAGAGGGTCTTAACGCTGCCATTACCATGGCCTTCTCAGCAGCACCATTCATCCCCACGTAACCTTTTGTCTTCCATGTCTACTTAGAGCTGAAAGCTCCTTGGGGTATATCCTGACTTCTATGTAAGGATCTTTACTGGTTGGGACCTCTCAGTACTATGACTGGATTACCGAGTACCTTCTCCACTGGTACTCTGAAATTAGAAGAACATAACGTGGCTAAAAATCTTTCTTCCATTTTCTGGGTTCTGAACTAAATGAGCTGTACTCACTGAATGCAGATGTACACATGCCTCCACCACCACAGATTTGTCAGTATGTAAGTTTTTCCAAAGATTTCTCTCACCTTTATTCTGAAAGGAAAAAAAACACCCGCCCAAAAGCTAGCATATGCTGTATTAATGTAAAACCCCTAGAGGGCAACTAAGCTTCAATTTCAACCTGCATAAATATTCAGCTCCTTAACTAGTTTACAGATTATGTAAACTATTTCCTTCAACCTTGGGGTTTTTCCCCTCATTTAAAAGAAATGAATCCTTTTCATTCTCAAATCACATTACTGCTGCCTATTTAGTGTAAGTTAATCACCAGGGCACAACCAGAGACTGAGTTCTCAACCCAACAAAGCTCAAATGTGTGCAAAAGAGAACAATAAAGAAAACACATGCAAGGGCTTCATTTAAAGACAGAAAACAAGCATATGAAAGTCTGGAATTACTTTCTTTGCATTAAAGACCTTTAACAATACATCTTGTTTATTATTCAGCTTAGTATTAATTTATTGCATGGCATCTGTTTTCCTGTCCAGCAGGCTGGTTGCAAGTCTCAGATTTATGAATTTAAGTTTATACTGTTGGGATTATTTGCCTTTTTTTCCCCTATGTACTATGATTTCAACCTTATATATCATAAATATTTGGGGACAAAAAAAAAAGATGAACAGGAAATCAAATGTCAAATTAGTTATGGAAAACAGTTTCATTTATTCTTCAGTCTTCAGCTAGAGTCTGGGTCTGCTGCTAGTGATGAAAGAAAAAAAGGGAAGTAACTGGGGCCATAAAAGTAAAAAACCTTCATTCAGTTCCAAGTGTTCTTCCCAAATTTTAAAACTGCTAACTCCAGTGTTTAGCTGGGCCTTGTTTATAACGAAGTAGCAGGCATCAACTGCCCTTCCCCTACTTCCCACCGTATCTTGGCGGGAGCTGAAAGGCACTTACTATCCTGCCAGTCCACATCTGCACAGAACCTGCAGACACGCTGATGTTTAATGTTAGAGGACACACTAATAAATCAATGGGACTCACAAGCATTGTGGAAGCAACCTGAGATAGGGATGAAAAAAACAGCTTAAAGGAATCCTTTAGCAAATGCCCACGAAGCCCAACGGTTTCTACATGGCTTTTGCAGGAGATCAAATACCCTAACAGAAATTCGTATTTTTATGCATACCAATTGCTTTATGCATACCAATGCAGTGCCACATATGCACTGACCATGATAGTTCTCCTTCATGTATGGTCTTATCCTCATTTACATGTGTGAACAGAGACTAAAAATGACTACCAGTGGAATTCACTTTACGTAATTTTAGACACCTAAAATTTACATGTCTCACCTAAAGCTGATTCTGGAAGTACCCTGCTGACCCTTCTTGTTGCCTTGACACAAAACAGAGAGACAGAGTGAGCCAGCAAGCACAAGTTACTTCCAGAATGCTGTCAGGTCCCACTCAAGAGATTTTAACAGTTTAGACTGGTTTAGACTAGACATAACTTTCACATGACTAGAACAGGGATAAATGTCTCCCATCCTACATGACTTAACAAGAAATCATAAAGGAGGAGTTCAAGGAGCCAACATAAGTCTCCAAGCTTAGTGCTCCACTCACAAGCATCTCCTCTCTGAATACTGCAGAACACTATGAAGTCGCTGCTGCCCCACTGGAGCTCTGAAAGACTGCATAAGGGAGAAGAGGAGGGCTAGACACTGTTTCTTATTCAGATTCATCCCCTCTGCTTGCCTGAAATATAACAAGCTTTAAGTGATCATTCTGACTTTTGCCACAAGTTCAGCCAAGGCTTAGAAGGCTTGAGCACTGGAGAACTGTTAATACAAAACCTGCCAAAGTAAAAAGTTATTGTGCAGTCAGTTAGGGTTTGGACCACAAAACACTCGTTGCTACCGTATCTCTTTATATGGGTGCCCATAGCACACGGTAGAACCTAAACTTTAGCATATCAACTTTGTAATCAAGCTTTAACATCGACTGTATTACATTAGAAACAAGGGAATTCCACCTGCTTCACATAAAGCAATTGTACTCACTGCTGCAATTTACCCTTCATGTGAAATATACCTAGGCGGACCTGAAATAAAGGTAATTTAGAGTTTCTATTACCATAAGTACTTTTAACACACTTAAGGAGGTGACTTTTTTCTCCTCCTTATTAGAGTGGCTGAATTACCTTTCAGGCAAGTCAAGCAACTCAAACACTAGGGCAACGGTGATATTAATGCCAGGTCTGGAACAACAAGCACTGCACCGAGACCACTGCTTATGCCTCAGAGTGAAAATACTTCTGTGAACTATGAGCCCTGGGTAAGACCATAAGATCAGAATTCAGCTGCACTAATAGAATTGCCAGTGAAATGTTGCACTGATTTCCTAAGTTCAGCTCGTCATCGTTTAGAAGAGAACTTCATTCTGCAGTCACAGCAACCCAGCAGTCTTCCACAGAGACTGTAACATATTTTTGCATTTAAAACTCCAACACGGAATCTTACCTTTCATTAACAATAGCAGTAATGAGACACTAATTAAATTCAGGTACATAAATGCATATTTGAATATGTAAGCAGTTATCTAGAAGATAACTGAATTAGCATATTTTACTTAGGGAAAAAAATTAATCACATGCCATATTTTCCTGAACTACTATTTAAATGGCAAAAGCAGAAGAGAAAAACCTGAGACCAGAAATATTCATCTGAATTACTAGCCTGTTGGGAGAATGCAGCTAAAGCAAGAGTTGCCAACTCTGTCAAATACCTTCCCTCTACAGAAGTGCAAAAATTATTTTTTGGCGTGGTGTTTTACTAAGTATTCTCTGCCCAACAACGAATGTTTCTCAAAAGTTTATGCACAGTCAGTAACTAGTATTTACACAAATCTGATGGCAGAGTGAGGAAGACAGATTCCCTGAGCAATATTCTGTTTTAACACAGCTGAAATTTCATAGTTACTCAACAGATGAAGCATATTAAAATGAACTTACACAACAGCCTTGCTGAAGCAAGAGGATTCCTTTCCACACCATTCTCACTCCCCACAAAGGACTTAAAATTTTTTCAAGATGTTTTAAATGTACAAAGTTAAAAAAATTCCATCATATATACATGTATATGCTTTTTATTTTCCAAGTAGTTGAATCATGAATAGTTTTCCAAAGTATAAGATGAGGACACCTCTGTTAGAAAGAGAAAGCTGAAGAACAATTAGTACTATTACTCAGTAGTAATGAAGCATCATTAGATGTACATAACACAAAATATTTTAAACATAGGACACTGGATATAAAAGTGGATATTCCTGTGGTGAAGACACCACAGGAACTCTGAGCACTGTTAGTACCCTGTTAAAGATTAGTTAGCTACTTACTAATTAATTAGTAATTAAATATTTGGTTATATAAGCCCAAACAGTATACATTCTTTTATATTCTTCTTTTCCATACTATATGGAAAGCAATGGTAAGTTTCTGTTCTTTAACTAGACAGATGTTGAAGCCTACATTAAGGTACTAATGCAAAACAGTGCCTTAAAATAATGTAAAAATGTAAACACTATGGCCTGGCAGAATTCTGAACTTCCTGACAGGCAGAAGGAATACGCCCATCTGAATCCCTGACAGTCCACGTGCTTGCCCTGCTGCACTGGGTCTCACTCAGCATGCCATGCTTCTTCAACTGTGTTGACTTTTGCTATCAAATATCTCCCTCTGATCTGCAACCTGGAAACAGAAGGGACATTTCCTGCACACCCAAACTTTCTGCAAGCTGCACTGTTGGGGTAGGAAATGGGATGGCACACAAGACAGGTACCATCTTCCCCAGGTTACTATTCTACAGCCATACACAGGATGGTATCACAGACAAATTAATGCTTATGCAAAACCCGTAACACATGGGTTTTCTATAGTTAGGAGCTCAATTTCTTCAGCAATGCTTAGACTGTACGTTTGTTATGTTTCTTAAACATAAGGCACACTGTAAGTTGGAAAGTTTATATACATTAAGAAGGAGCATTAAAAAAACACTCAGAAAACACAAAACAAACAAGAGGAGTAATCAGGACAGATGAGGGATGACAAACCTGGATTTACACCAAAAAAATAAATAGTACTTTTCATCACTGGCCTTATGAATTATTTTGACTGGGCTGTCAGATTCACTGTAGAAAATTACCACCACAAAGGCAGAAAAAAAAAGTAATGGGCAATAAAGTGCAGCATTTGAAGTTGCAGACCACGGTCACTCTTCTTTACTAGATACCATTTTCTTCAACCTGAAAGCACTAGTTTTCCCTGGTTTACTTCATGACATTATGATTTTGGGCATTTTTGTTTTAAATTCTCCACGGTCCTGAAAACAACCCTGGAATCTCGGGGTCCAATACCTTCCCTAAGCCATCTCAGGAACTCAGCAGAAGAAACAGTTTTCCAGGGTGGTTACTGAACAAGCCTTTTATTTTCCCTTTTCTTTGTAAAAGTTTGTCCTATTTCTTCCATTAAAAGTGCTGATTTTATACAGACCATTACCAGGAATCTGAGAACATAAATGGCTTAATATAAAAAGAAAAGTTAGTGTAGGCATTTAATAAAGCCCCAAAACTTAGAAAAAAAAAATCATTCTTTGAACAGTAAAAAATACCTAGGCATTGGAACAGCCTTTCTATAGAACCCGCAACATCGATCAGGTTACAGGACAAACACAGGCACACTAGATATGGCCACGAGAGAAAATGATGGCCTAAGAAAAGTCCTTTCCAGCCCTGCATGCCTCTTACACTTCATAAACGTGCCCTCCAATGAGGAGGGAATTGTCTAGAGCACTCGGGTTGGATAGTCTCTTTATACAACTGAAGCTAATGCTATTAAAGCACAGTTAGACCAACCTAGATCACATCAAGAAGTCCTGCTTTCAACCCTCTCCTATGTGCTTCCACGCTAAACATTTCCTATACAGTAAACAATAGCATTCGGAAGTTCTTTTTGCCAACATAAGCTGTGAATTCATAAAGTGATTTTTAAAAGGTCTGACAGTCTACACCCACAGATGTGAGATCACACCTCAAGCCACATCTTTGCAGTGCTTTTTCACCAACTTCATGAGCATCCCGTTACAGGAAAGTATACAGGATGTTTCTGTCACCAAGAAACAAAGCAAGACCTGTACCAAGGCTGGTGTGCAAGTGTAATGATTAATTTACACACATAAGCAGACCTATGATTTAGTGTTTCAAAAAGGACTATTTAAATATCCTCAAAATATGTTCTTGATCTGGAGGGCTTGGAGGGCATATTTAGTTTATATTGAAAAGGGGGAGAAAGAAGACTAGATACTTTCTGGAGAAATTCTGCATCACATACAGGAAGAAAGAAGGCTATAAAGTGCAAGACAATATATGTGACAAAATTCATACAAGGAAATCCTGAATTTGACTATTAGAAGTGAAAAAAAGGGCATTTCAGACTTAAAGAAAACTTTCTTTAAACTCATTTTAGGAAAAAGGTAAGAAGGCAGATCCCTTAATACCATAATTGAAGTCCAAAATTCCCTACTATTTCAACTCCTTCCCAATACAGTGGCTATCAAGATAAGAATCTGTTCATCCAAGGGAAATTTTCATGCATTGCTCTTTTACACTATCTTCTTCGAAATTCCTAGTGTAGGTCCTTTCCTACTCATTATCCCATCAGAATTATTACCTTCCATCCCTTACAGGATTCCTTTCAAATCCTTTACTAGTATCCCCCTCAAATCTGGAATACAGCAGCTAAATTGTTTTTCTTGTTTCCTGATCATAAATGTAAAGCCTCATCCATACCTCCAAAGCTCTGTACAGCTCTAGCATTCCTTGTCCATCTCCCTTCACATCTTCTGACCAGCTCTGCAGCTCTTGATTACTTATCCAAAATAATTCTCGCCTTCTGTCACATGCCTACACTTCACGTAAAGGTATCTATCCTGATCTTAGGCAGCACGCATTCCAGGCGCTCTTTTCTGCAAGAATGTGAAAAATAAAATTCAGAGGGATGACAACAGAGCACACTTGTTTTATGGCCTTTCACTACTGTAGCCTTTACTCATTCCTTAGGCATCAAACCTTTAAGTGAAACATTCTTCAGAGCACCAATCTCTCTACTCTATGCAGCACCACAGAGACAACTATTGGAAAACAACATAGTAACAAAACTAAATTAGGGGGTGGGAAAGAGGGGGATGATTTTCTGTGGCAGTTACTAAAAGGACCTGAACAATAATGCACAAGAATGTGGTTTTACTCAGCAACAGACAAAACTGTTTCAACTTTTTTTTTTTTTTTTACGTTCTCATCAGTCCATGTTGCTACCACAGGATCCACCAATTTCTATAACGAATAAGTGCTGGAGGGACCACTCACTCTATTTAGCCTAAGCAACCTTTAGAACTACTGTTCCACATGGAAAGAGAAGTTTAAAATTATTTCATCCCAAAACAGGATGAAAATTTGAGATTTCACTAAACACACTGATGTTTCCAGAACACCAAAAAGCACGAAGAATATTTAAACCACCACATCTTGTTGAAAGTGTGTTTATTTGCCAAAATGTATTTCAGCTTTAACTCGCATTCCCCTACTGCCTGATAAAGCCTGTAATTCCTGCCCTTTTTTTTTTTTGACTGGCTCTGCTGACTCATAATATTCTACACAAAGATATATACACAGGAAATAAAGGAGATCAAAACTACAACTCTCATAATGCACTGCGTCGTAAAATCAAAATATATTAGATCAAACTGCAACTACTATTCTGACTCCCATTTTGCTCAACTGGAATTAATGAAATTAATTTCAATTTTTGTGATTCATATGAGCAATTTTCTTTGGCAAATACACTTGCCCACTTCATGTGCTTTCTAAAGAATGATGGACAGAAGTTTTCCCCTACTACCTTACCATCAATATCATACATTCTTTACAAGGTCAATACACTGCTTGTAGGCTATCTGAAAGCTCACTATTTATTGTATTTCTGAATACACAATAGCTACTTTTTGACCAAGTTAAGTTTTCCACTGCTGATCCAAATGGTATCTCCACAAAACATTCTGACTTCAACAGTTGAAAAATAACCTATTTTCTGTGTGAAAGTAACCCCAGGGTAATATTCATAATTCATACACAATATAAATATTCATACACATGCAACGGGAATACAGCATGACCTCCTAGAAGTATTAGAATTATTTACACAAAGTGCTAACTGTGTTACTGTTGAATGTAGTATCTAAGAGGGGTTTATAATCCAGAACTGCAAAGCAACTTATATACCTAATACATCATTAAGGATATGCAGTTAAACTAACAGTTACCATAAGTCACACGTGCTGCCATTAATAATGCATTGCTATGTGCAACTATACCACAGTAATACTGTAACAACACATGGCCATCTGTAGGTTACCACCATCATCAATGAATGTATACAAAAAAACCCCTATGGAATCCCAAGTATGCCCTCACTTGCTAGTAGTATGAATGACACAGAAGAAACAAAACCTGTCAACTGGGAACGAAAACTATGAGAATCAGCAAATATTGTATGTAACAACTAGGAAAAGATACAAACCTGGTATTAGTAATAGGCCCCAACAGTAACTACCCTAGCCTCCTCTTTTTGTTGGGAGAACAACTTGACCAGGTGTCCCCTGCCCACTGCCTGCTTCCCTATGGATACTCACCTCACAATCAGAAAAAGTGGTTCTCTAAAAACTGGTCTAAATACCACAAAATACCCCAAGTTCAGTAGCTACAGGCAAGCCTGAATTTCTCTATTTTCACAGCTTTCATCAAACCAACCCTACCAGGACTGTAACACATGGAACCAGCTACTCAACCCAACAGTACAGAGTTTACCAGTGGAGAACTGGAAATAATTAAGAGCACATAAAAGGCAACCTTAGCCTCAAAGAGCTAAACACCAGATATAACCCAATCAGATTCAATTCTTCCCAAGTCACAGGATCTATGTTAACATATCCTTGCTGAAAGCAACAAGCTTGAAGAAAGGATGTCAAGGAGACTTTTCACACTTTTCTCATCACTGGTCAAGGAATTTCCAGGTACAGAAGTCACATGAAGAGAGAAGCAATGATCCAGATTTGATGGGAAGTTTGTCAGGGAGCAGTGATATGACTAAACAACTGATGATCTTGGATCTTTATTTCAAGTCCCGCACTTCAAACGATCCAAGAGAAGATACAAAAGGACAAAAGCAATTGTTTTTCTCCTTTCTTTATATACAATTAAAGTATTTCCATTCTGCAGACACAGTCTGAAAGAACAGTTTTCCCCCTGAAACTGGATCACCAAGTTAACACCACAATGTAATACCTGTCTCTCACCATAAAAGCTGGGAAAGAAGCAATCCCATTGTTCCATCCCCAGCAGCTAGCTTGGTCAGTGCTCCTGTCATGGATATTACTACCATGTACTACAGTAACCCAAAACCATGCAGACATTTTCTACTTAAACCAGCATTTGTTAACATCATGTAATTAACCTACGCTATGTTAATACATTGATACTGGACAGGGTAAACAATTTGAAATTCAGGATCTTAACTGGAAACCAATAAAACCTCTAAGTTGAGAAAACCAAACTGAAAGACTAGACAACACACAGGTAACCTCTTGAGGTTGTCATCTACAAGCTCTGAACTACCAATATCACTTTAATATGTATACACAAAAATCTCTACCAGGTAAGATAATCAAAATTAAGACAGTGCTTGTAGGATATGGCAACCTAGCTGAAATTGATATTCATTAGAGTACTCTTTGCATGAATAGGAGCATTTGGACTCTGTGGTCTTTATCAGAGCCCCAGCTGGTAATGGTTGAAGGTTAATGCCTTACCCCATTCTGTTCAATTTTCTGTCCTAATTAGTCCTCCAAATCTATAGCTGTGAGCACCAAGTGTCTGTGCTCAAAAGAAACTAATTAATGCTAGCAAATTAGATCAAGTCCAAAGATCCAACAGCCAAACTCTTAAATGCTCCTTGTTAATAGGAAGTGTAGCTGTCAATAACTGCTGTTGGTGGCTATAATGAGGCCTCTTTCTTTCATTGAAAGTGATTTCATTTCTCTTTGTCCCTGTAAAAGCTGTTCCATTCCCTAATAAATAAAAAAACCCCACACAACTAAGTTGCAGTGGTAAAGCTAGCAGTCTGACCCATTTCTTGTCATCAGCTGGGTTGAAATGACATAGAGAGGGGAAGAAAAAAAAATCAAATAGGGCAAGTTCCCTCCGCAAACATTTTCTTCAAAGTCCTAACACCAGCTAGAATGCTTAAATTTCCATCGCCAAGCCACGCAATATGCTCTCATATTTCTTTTCTATAAAATCCCCTGAAATAGCTTAGGGTAGTTAATGCTCTAAGTATTGTTAAAAAAAAAAAAAAAAAAGAAAAAGGAAAAAAAAGGCCATGAGATCTAGCATTTCATCTCTTCAAACTGTAATTTACATATAGCTGTTTCCTCTGCCCAGTTTGTTGAGGCAAAGCTCAATATACCATAATCCCTCTAGAGATTGTATTAATTCACATAGTTGAATGTGATGAGAGTAAATGTCCACTGGAAATATATAAAGCTGAATAATTTTTTTCAAAATAAAAGCTATTGTGTGCAAACAAGAACATCATATAAAAACTCAGCAACTTACCCTTGAGAAACTCTAGCAAGGGAAAAACACATAGTAATTTACTACCAATACTAAACATAGCTGTACACTATCAAAACACCTAAAATAATTTAAGTAACTAACAACTGCACAGCATATTCAACAGTAATCTCAATAGCTTTGTATAGGGTCACAGGGTCACACACAATATGACTATAATGTACTTTAATAGTCAGACAATAAATACAGCGACAGAGGACAACATTTTTCTCCACTCCTCCACCTGCATTTTTGTCACTGGATTGAAACTGTTCTCAGATTATACCAACCTTCCTTTCACGAAAATGAAGTTGAAGGCAATAAGGCAGCATTCTATTTTATTATTCCTCCCATGTAACCTCTCAGGCTTTCCATCAAACTCTGAACAATATGCATGCAAGCACATGTAAGCAATTTCTGGCCACAGCAAGTGAACTAGAAAAAAGTTACCAGGAGTTGTCGTGTAAATTACTGATTTTTATCAGCTATTTCACAGTTTTGCTTTGGTCAATTAGAGGATTCCTGTATTCCCAAATACTCCTAAAATACATGAATAATAAAAAAAAAATTGTAAGGACTATTATTTTACATTGAGGCAAAGCAGATGAGCAAAGTTCAGCTACAGATGGTGATTTGGGGTTTAATTTGCTTCAAGAAAGTAAGATTCATCAAAATTTTCAAATGTGACCATCATGTAACTTCCCACTACTATCAGTTTTAGCATCTTTTTAGTGTAAACCTCAGAACCATGACTGTAGGTACCAACAGATTAATCCTCCTCCAGCAGTCAGCAAGGGCTTGCATCAATTAACAGAACTTGGTCTGCAATACAAAGGAAAGTGAGCAATACTCCTGAGGAACATCAAGCTGCAATTTGCTATGTATTTTGCATATTTCATTATCTGCATTTCTGAGAATATATATATAACAAGACTTCTTTTTGAAGAAGGAATATGTAAAAATGTGCATTTAAATGTGCAGCATCACATGTAGTTCAATCAGGAATTTCTTTGGGTTTATGGGCCTTGATGTGTCAGGTGTAAGGGTCATGGTCTAGAGCAGGTGGCCCCTACGGGGACAGAGATAATGTCAGTGACAGGGCTGTTGAGTAACTGCACATTATCAAAACTCTGGTTGACACTGGTCATGCTCAGCTGTAGAGAAGCCTGCAGTAGTGTTGCATCCCATCATTTTCACTAAGTATCAACATTAGCCCTGAGGAGGAGATGGCTAATGGGGAAACTGGAGAATGGGAGGAGGGTGGCTGCTTGGAAATGTCCTTTTCCAGCCACACTTTCCAAACCATTTTTTAAAGCCTTGCGAAGTAGCAAGAGCTTTTTCAGCAATGTGAACCCAGCTGCCTTAATTACACAGTTCCTACGGACAACAGAACCAACCTAACAGTTTTCTCCAGAGAAGGTCCTCAACTCTACACAAACAGAAACATCCCCCTTTTGTCTCCCTCTCATAAAAAGAAGAAAGAGAACAAAAACAAAAAAAACGCCAAAAACTAAAAAAAACCACACAAAACTCACAACCAAGACAGAAAAGAATATCTCCCACAACAAGCTTCAAAAAAGAAATGGCCACATGCTTATTTACAGAGTCACAGGCAGGATCAGGTCTTCACTCATCCAAATTGTTTCCCTTACTTCACCACCTTCCTAACAGCAAGATCAGGCTGATTTGAACTATCTACCCCTGTATTCACCCTGGAAAGTGTGTAGTAGGTTTCCTACTTGAATCTTTGAGACTTACAAATGAGTCACAACTACAGAAGACACCTGCAAGTCACTCTTGGTGACTTTTAAAGGACCAAACCCAGACCACGTATCAGTAGTAGACAACAAAATTTAGAAGAAAAAAGTTTTGAATTAAAACCCCCATCTCTGGAGCAAGATTGCTTTTCTCCCAGCAAAAAAAGACTGAGGTTTTGGAAGGTGGGCAGAATTGCTTTATAATAAAACAAATACATAAAATATATCCAACAAATATAACACAAAATTATGATCTCGTGACTGACTCAGTGATCCAGTATTTCTTTTTGGGATCTCAAGACAAATCTTTCAAAGTCCAAACACGCAACCTGTTGAAGTCACTCAGCTGTTTCTGTTTTTACAAGCCTAGTAACCCAAAAATCAAACTGAACCGAATGTACAAACCTTAAAGTTTGTGTATTTCTGTCCTCAACAGCTCCTCTCTAGCTAAATCCATCAAGTTTCAAAACTGGTAACTCTGAAGAGCAGAATAAGCGCTGTTAAGAAATGGAACAAATATTTCTGTAGATATGATCAAGATCAATCAAAGTTCTTGCAGTTTTTTTCTAGTGAGTGTCTCTAGCTTCAGAGCAGAAAGGAGTCATGGAAAGCACAGTTCAGCTAGATGAAACTACAGAAGTTTTGGTAAGCTAAATGAATAATGACAAATGCTAACTTCAGGTAATTTGCTATGATTTTGCTTTAAAGAAGTGTACTCAAATTTAAATTTTCTAACTAGAAATTAAAGCAAAAAATAACAACTTTAAAGGAAAACAGATTGATTAAAAAATTATTTCACAAAAGCAATAAACGAGGCAATGGCAAATAAACATTTCTTTTAGCTACTCCTGTTTGAAAGCACAGATTTTTATATGCCAAGGACACACGGATGCAGAAATACATGGATTTAATATTATTTCAGACAAATTCATGCTACAGTTTGTACAAATACAGGGAAAGTTCCTGTATGACAACACTGTTGGGTTTTTTTTTGTTTACTTGCTTTTTACAACACTTTAGATACTCCTACAATAGCCCACAATTTCAAATACATATAGCGCATGGATATTAACACGATAAAGCGTATTTACATAATGGTCATGAAAAAGGGACTAGCATTTCACAGAAAGCATGTTTACTCTCGTAACAAAATTACTAATATATGCATTTTCACTGAAAAAGTGCTTGAAAATCTTAAACACATAGAAATTATTCTGCTCCCGAGATGTACTAAATTCCTGAAAAATGTGCAGCACACCCCAAGAACTATATTGGCACAATCTGAAAAAAAGAAGTTCAAAATAAATTTAAATAATCTAAGTAAAAAGAAATATGACCAGACACAATATTTAATTCTTCTTTAAAATTATCAGATGGAAACATTTTCATGGTTATTTCATCCCTAAGCTACTCTGGTATGTTAACAACCAAGCACAGCAATAGGTCACCCATTTAACTGGGCTAGGGCAGCAGGATCATCTCTTGAGTTAACAAAACTTTTGGGTTTTATTTATGTTTTAACCCTTGGGGTTTCTTTTCCCTGGATGGCTCTTGAATACGTGCTGGACAGGCTGTCACTACTTGCATTATTAGCTCTGATAAGCACACAACTCTAGGTGGTATAGCTGCAGGCTAAGGTAACGGACTGTATACAGATGGACCCCTGTGTTCATGCAGAGCACTATTGAATGTATAGGGGCTCCCCATAGGGACGCATATGAACCTAGCACGACCAAGCAAATTGTAAAGGCCCACATTTGCAGAATAGCTTTATTTCCTGTATTACCAATGCATTTACCACAATTTCCTAAAGACAAAATGAAACAAAGGTGTATTAATAGGAGCTGTTCAAACAAAATTAACGTAAAGCAGAAAAATCCTAGAGAGCAAGTTAAATAAGTAGCTATGCCACTTAGTGTAAACAGCATGATTTCATACACATGTGTACGCTATGTAGCAACAAACTGAATTGCAGGAGTTTTCATTACCTAATTACGCAGTTTATGTTCATAGCTTATAATTGTTTACAGCATAGAAAACATAGCCTCTTTACTGTGATTAACACATAACCCTGTGTACTAAGATGACAAATTTATTCCAGGAATAATTTCAGGATGGATTTAAGAGACGATAAATTCTCCTGTTCACAAAACTCCTTAAGCTTCATTTCCCATGGTTTGGTCCCTCCCTGCCCCATCCAGATTAAAAGGTATGCAACAAAATAGCTGAACTTATGCTACCATCTTATTTTAAACAAGGGTATCAGTGCAGATTTTGCTTGTCTATTTGACCATTAAAATTGCATCAGAAATACTTCGTTTCTACCCCTAACTTTCACACAATTTAATCAAAGCAGGCTTAGAGATGACAGAGAAATGAGGGGGAGAGAGATGCATCCATAAACCTTATTTTACTCAAAATACACAACTGTACTCTATTCAGGAAAAAGAAGAAAAACCTTTAGTTCTGCCTCATACGACAGAAGAAAAAAAAAAAAAAAAAAGACAGCACTTTGCTTTAAAATTATGGACGCAAAAACATGGAGAACCTGCAAGGTAATGGTCAACAACTCACAGCTCAAGAATCTCCACTACTGGTTGCTGTCACAAAAAATTAAGGTGCTGAAACCAAAGTTCTCATCCTACACAGAGAAAGTCCAGAGGAGAAACACACACACCCTCTTTGGTCTACCCCCAAACAAAATTACATAAATAGCATACTCTCAAAAAAGTTTTAACTGACATCCTCTTTCAATGACCCGCATTACTACAATTGCTTTTCCTCTTCATTTTTTTTCCACAAAAGTTATAGAGTTCAAAGTAAAAATGATTTAACTACATTGAAATGAAAAAAACTTGGGTTAAGTCCTTCTGGCAGCACTGGAAGTTACCTGTCATGTGATACCACTTCCCTTCGGCAAATATTCCCACCTTTTTTCCTACTTACTCAGTTTCAGAATTACTTTGTAACACTACTCTTTTATGTCTTTTGGAGAAATCCTAAAAGCAGCTGCTTGAAAATACGCTGGTTCACTTCACCTAGACTTGACTCCAAACCTAGTGATAAACATCTAGAAACCTCCCTTGACATTTCTTAAGTAAATAGCGAAAAACAAAAAGCCACATACCACTGAGGAAACAATTGTTCTTCCTGCCATGGTAAAAATCACTGAAATAATACATATAAAAGATATGGCAATAAACTAAAATCCACTCCTTTGTCAGTAAATACTCTTGGAAGATGCCTAGAAGACACTGCTGAAGATTTGAAGAAACAAATGTTGGGACAAGTTAAAGAGTGTGGGAGGTTTGCTATACAGTTAGATGGAGGTACAGGCATTTCTAATTTCTCTCAGCTTAAGATATTTGCATTTCAATAACAAAACGCACGAAGAATATTTTTTTTTCTGAGCCACTAAAGGAGAGCTGTACTGGAGAAGACCTATTCTCAACTGAAAACAGCTTCTTTAATAAAAACAAAGTGTTATGGAAAAACTGTGCAAGTTTAACCACTGATGGAGCAGCTGCTTTGACTGGAATAAGAAAGGCTTCCTAGGGTAAGGTTACAGAGCTAGCACCACATGGGGAACAAACACATAGGGAGGTACTGCAGCAAGTTAATTGGAGTCAAGAGTGCACAAAGTGCTACAGAGTGACATCGCTGTACTTAACTTTTTTATAAAAACAAGCTCTTCAGATAGTAGCATCCAAATTTGCTGACCTTTTCAGTGATGACAGGTGGCTGTGAGTCATTTGCTGCCTAGCAGGTATTTCCAAAAAATAAACACTCTTAGTAGGTCCCTTCGAGGTGAAGGGGACATTTTAACAGTGAGTGAGAAAGTAACTGCTTTTCAGAAGAAACTCAGGCTATGGAGAGAGCATTTTGAAAACAAGTGTTTGGGTATGTTCCCCTCAGTATGTGATGTTTTGTTTCATTCTTGTTGCTGAACACAATGTGAGTGTGTCACCTATAAAAACCTCTCATATCTGTACAATTCAGAAGGATAGAAACAGATCTAAACCTATTTAAAAATCATCCAATTGACAGTTTCAGTGGGTTTTGAATCTATCTGTTAAAAACATAAGCATGCAACACCTTCTGATTAGTTTGGAAGAACAACAGATTGACATCAGGGAAGATCGTCATTCACTAGCCTAACTTCCAAGTAAAACCTTTGCAAAACTTGTGGATGGGTTTGAAAAATGAGTGTCATGATGTAGTAAGTGCAGGCAACAATGCACCTCTTCCACTGGGATCTAAACATCTCTGTCAAGTATCTTTTTAGCTGTGACCATTAAAACCAAGCACTGAAATAAACTGAACTTAGATGCTGTTTCACAGTGTTCAACAAGGATTTATTTTTTTAAAAAGCATATTCAATCACATAGCTCTCAATAAAAATAGTTATTAACAGTAATATTTATTTTTACCATTAATAGCATAAAGTTATTTTAAAGTACTGTTTATTTCATTTTTATATCATCCTTTTTTAATTTATATTTTTATGTGTTATAATGTACATAATGCACTAGTACAGTGGTACACGTATATGATTTAAAATAAATAAACATCTATTGGGATTCCATGCTCAGAGGGTTTTACTGATGGAGTGCACAATCAAAAAAGTTTTTAGAGAACACAGATCTAGATGACAAGAGGCATGCACACCCTACCAAAAGTGTGCCACTTGTATAGAACAATTCTGTGGCCTGGTTTTGGTTTTTTTTTTTCTTCCTTTCTTATATCCCTCTGAACAGGAGCATTCTTGGCTAACCTGCACATAAGTAGCTCTATCTTTCTCATACTTCAAAAAGTTCCAGATTTCTTCCAGGACTGTATGAACAGCTGTGTCTGAATGTGATACCCAATTTCAAAGAGTTACTGTCCAGTACTCTTCAAAAGAAAATGTAAACATGCAAAAGTGGACTGCATTATCCTGTTTCAACATCTGCCTAATAACAAGTTTATGTGCATGTATCATTAAAATACTGGGTCAGGGAAAGGATGCAGTTAGTTGGGAATATTTAAATACATTTATCATAATAAAGGAGACCCCTAACTGAAGGCTCACATGATGCAATTCCATTTATATAAGTATCAAATATTACGTACAGGAATACAGTAAATCTTGTGTTGCTCTGTCATCACATAGTCTAGACTGAGATGTGGGAAGTTTTATATTAATCATACTAAATTCCACAGCCCTCAAGAACAAGTCATTTTCAAAAATAGTCCACATCACCAAGCAGCCAAAGCCAACACCACAGATTTATACACGTTACTACCAGTTTCACAGTGTACAGATAAGATGCAGATCATACGTATTAATTCTATGATTGCTTGGCTTCAAAAACAGGGATTATATTCAGGGACAAAATGGAATACATCTGATCTCCCAATGAATATTTACTCTTACCTTGCACTTTATCTGAACACAGCTCCTTGGCTCGGTCCCTCATTATCATTGGAATCAAAACATCTTTTTCTACATGTCTCAGCTTAGAATTTTCTGCAAGAGTGGAAAAAAAACAGAAAATAAGAAAAATAGGGGGTTTTACCTATACATCAGAGAAAGTCAATCTACAGAAATAAACCCACATTGTTTATATAAGATACACGAGTACACTAAAACTGTCACAAACTAGTAGCATAAAGTACCATGGGAGGACCACACAGATCAAAAGGCAGGAAAGTCCCAAGACTTAAAATTGCTCAGATACAAATGTATGCATTACCCTGAATATTTCTGTTCTGTTCAATGTGTACAATGAACCAAAATTAATGGAGAGAATTCTGGCAACACATTCTAATTTCTGCATTACTAAATAGAAGGTCTGCCTACAGACTGCACAAAGGTTGAGAATTACTTTTATTTCAGAATACTAATATTTTTCTATGTACATTATCTCTACAAACTGGCTTTTTTGCTCACTGTCACAAAGCTGAGAAACACAGCACATATTAGAGCACAACCTGAAATTTGCATTGCTACATGGAAGACTTCAGTTCTTTAAAAAAAAAAGCCTAAGAAGCCTAATAAATGGAGGATCTAGGAGTTTCTTCATTGAGAAATTCAATTTAACATGAACAAATGCTGCTGCCTGAATTCTGCAATTAAAGTACAGTTGCAGTTTGCTTTCAGTTGTCTCAAAACAGAATTCAGTACTCTGAGTACAGCTAGTGATCTTGAATAGTTAAAACACACACCATTTAGAAAAAAACAGTGCATTTCCAAATCCACTTTCTTTAAAACAAAGGGATGAGAATTTATCAAGTACAGCTTTTCATTTCTCAGCTTCTCAGTTAAAAACCCTTTAAAGGATATTCGTTCAGAACATTGTATAGTCCAACACAATTATATCAAATACCTGGGTTTCCTCCTCAAACACACTATTTATTCACCCTTTGATGTCGATATGCTTCAGAATAGCATCAGATGTGATGCTCACATTATGAAAACTCTACTGTCAGACACACTGTTATTTTGAATATTTAAACAAAAATAATTTCATTTAAAAATTGGTTAACAAAAAAAGATAAAATTAAAGAAATTAAAACTGTGATGTATTCAAATTCAAAAGGAAAGAAGCAGAATTTAAGTTACCTACCGCTTTCAAACACTATCTGTTTTTCAGAGCATCCACAGTTACTTCTAGATCAAAATGCAACAGAGACAAACATTTCTCACTTACCATGTTTTAAAGTTTATTAACGCTATGAGGTTACACAGTATTGAATCTGTGATATTACTAGGGGCATTGGGTAACAAAAGAGAGGATTACAATGAGCGATATTCAGAACCTGAATTAAAGACTTATCTTTCTCAAAAACTTCCAATTCAAAAATTGGAATTTCTACAGCAAAAGATAGAAAAAAAGTGTCTTCTGTAAATACAACAAAAATGCCAAACACAAATAGCTCATGACTTAGATTCACTTCTATGCTCCTGTTTTCATGACTGACATAAAATAATTACAATGAAGTATCTTTCATTTTAACTTTCTGCAGAGTATCAGTACAAATATGTTGTACCAGGCATTTATTATGTTACAGACAACACAAAGCTGCCATAAAATTTTACGTACTTTTTTTTAAAAAGCAGGACAAACCACTTCAGCTGAATGACATGGCAGGAAACAGCACCACCAAGCTTACATGCCTCAGCTCTACTCTGAACAATTTCAACCAAAACAAGCTGACACTGCTGCAGTTCTGCCTCTCCTGATCCCTGTGATGCTATTTTCCCTCTGCCCACACAGATGTGCTCTGCAGCCCTGTGGTGACCCAAAACGGGGAGTTAATTTGGTTTAAAGGTAAATAAACTTCTTTGCAGGCAATTTTTCAGCTAGATAAATTCTCTGATCCAGTTCACTATATAAATGCATAAATAGCCCATGAGAGGGAACAGCATGAGACTAGGACAAGAAGGAAGACTGAACTGTCATGACCACCACTGGCTCAAACTACAGCAGCCTAAGCTTCCTGCCTTTCTTTTTAAATTTAAATTGGTTATATTCACGCTTAGAGTAGGCAGAAACTAAGCTAACCTACGAACGTGAATAGATAGCAAGTGCGTTACTAGCTGTCACCAAAAGGGAAGTTTTAAGTCCCCCACTGCCCTCATTCACCCCATCACATCAGCACTACTACGCACTTAACCACACAGTGCCTGACCAGTTCAAGACAGAAAACTAACTCAAGACATGCAAAAAAGTACGTCTCACCTGGTTTACACTTTGAAGTAAGTAGATCTACTTTCAGAGTTCTAATAATTACTTAATTAAACTTTTATACCCCAGCATAGGTGGAAACGTAGCAGACAGCACAGAAGCCTTTAGGGCCTGGGAAGGGCACCTGGGTTCCCCTGCTGGCAGAGCTGGCTACAAGTACCCACAGCTCCCACAACAACAAAGCGCAGGGCTCCAATGCAAGGGTCAGCCACCCACTACCGACAAAGAGCAGAAGCAGATAGGAACACAACGGAAGACCAGAAAGAAAACAGGACAAGGGCATCCCCTAAAAAAAATTAAAAAGGGAAGGCCTCCCTGCCCCCTCGTTAGCCCAAAACAGTCAAAAACAATTTTCAGGTTTTATCTAAGCTTAAGCACCCACTTTTCTGTTTGATTATTCAAAAAGAAAGGGGCATAAGACTGATAGCAAGAAGTAGCTGTAGTGGTGTTAACACCAGCTCAACCAGAACCATGACAGAGCCGTGCTCCAGGCAATGTTCCTCTTTTTAGTCCCGTGTTGTCAAACCTGCAGAGGCTGAAAATCCAGGAAGGAGAGGGCACATCAGGACACGGGGCAGTGTCCAGTACGAAGAATCAGAAGAGTGCTACAACAGTAATTCAAATGTAACTTAAAAGTTCATCTACAGTTTTTAAAAGAATGTTGGTAAGTATCAGTTTTCAAACCATTACACAAGCAATTCAAATCATCTTCTAATGTCTAGGAGGTAATTTTAGGCAACTGGGTGCCACCATCTCTCCAAATAGCTCAAATGCAGATGTTCAGTTTGGGCAATACTGTATCTACTCATGAGTTTCAACTGTAATGTCTTCAGTTTTTTAATATTCTTCCTTGATCCTAAACTATCCACTGCATTACACTTACAGTGATTTTCCTTCAAGTATCTTAAAACAGGTGACTAAAGTTGGTATTTCTAGCATTTATGCAAAATATTAAAGAAAAATAAAGTACAAATATTAACAGTACCTGATACCAGCTAGAAAAATATGTTTATGTGCAGAATAACTGCATTTCTGATACCAACGTACAAACACTTGCAAGATCATCATCAATTCAACCTAATCAGCTCTGAAGTAACATATACGGCAAGAACTTTCAAGGAAACAATCTCGCAGAAGCAAGACTTCATCAAAAAACATGAGACAGCCAGGATGTGAAACCATTGATTCCTTTTGCCTTGTTTCAACTATATTACGGTTTCTAGAATAAGAGCTTTTTTCCCCTTTTAAAAGTTCACTATTCTGCACTAAGAAAGATAATTCTTATTCTAATATCAGATTTGCTGCAGACTAGTCCCCACAGAAGAATCTGCATTACAACAGACCTACTACTGGTTTTTTTTACCTTCAAAACATCAATACAATTATCCTCAGAGAAGCAAGAAGTAAGTTTTTCTACAGTCTGCCCTCTGCATTTGAAAGCCGATAACCTCTGGTCCCCACCCACATCCTCCACACACTTTGCCTGGTCTTCTGGGTAGGCTCTTTGAGATGATCATGGTGTTTGGCCACAAAGTGAACCAACAAGAACATATTACCTTTCAGCTTCCAGTGGGCCAGACAAATGTTAGCAGCAGCTTTTCCTTCTCCTCCTGCCAGCCAAAACTCAGGCACATCTGTAGAGTAACTTAACACTCTGAGATTCTACCTTTACCTTACATTCTGTTGAAATTCCCAAGTACCATCAAGGTACAAGGGAGAGATAGATGAACACAAGCTTTAACTGAGTAAAGGTTAAAAAAGCAGACTAAATATAATTAACAGTAAAAACTAAGTATTTTGTAAAAATACATGCAGAAGTTAAGCCAAAATTAAAACCAAATGCAGGCTTGTAGATGTTACAGCATCTAAGTCACTAGATTCTTGAAAATGCAAATAAGGCTACAACCAAGGTGTATCATGAAACTACTGAATGTTTCCTAAAGACAGAGGTCAGCACATTCCAGAACGGTGACACTCCTTGTGGGGACAAGGAACCGAGGAGAGGATAAAGAATGGGTATACAGGTTATAAGCTTGCATTTGCCAGGAAAAAAAAAAAGACAGAATGGCAGAAAACTACAGAAAAGGGAATACCGCTGTGAAAGAGAAATTTTCTTCCATACCACCTCAGCCCAGTGTAAAGAATTAAAGGAAGGAGACTGATAAACTAGGAGTTATCTCTATTCAGCAACACACTAACACCACGTTGAAGACTTTTTGTTTTGTTTTACAAATAAAATCTGTGGGGTTTGGCAAATCTCAGTGCTTGAAACAGTTCTCTAGTTGCATACAATATACAGGGCACAAGACTACAATTGTAATAGTTTTCTGTGGTTGATCAAAACCTTCAACTGCAAAAGCTATTTATTGCCATTGAAGGCCAAGGACCACCGCCACTTTTTTCAAAGGTTTTAATTATTTTTCTAAAAATCACCAAAAAAACCTCCCAGGAAATAAATGCATCAATAGGAACAAGGGCATCACAACCACTAGAACAGCATAGAATACACATCAAATTCACTCTGTACTGAAGCTGAGAAAACAGATGATGAATACTCTCCTGGCTTCTTAGCCTCTGACCACAGGATCCATGAAGGCCTTGGAAAAAAAAAAAAAAGAGAGGACCGCGGTGTAGACCTGTGCTGTAGCCAGCAGACCTTTAAGAGGACAAGAGGAAACTGAAACACAAAGCTGCTTTACAGTCCTAATAATGAAAGGGACCATAGCAGCTTGTCGTATTAATTGGTATCCCCTTTTTGTAATAGTCTAAGACAAAAGCTCTCATAGAATGAGTCCTGAGAAAAGTCATACCATGTCCTCTCTTCCTTCAGCACAGTTGGTAACTGACTTCTTCACCCTTCTGTCACTATGTCCTGCTGGTAGTTTACAGCCCTGCTTTCACCTCACTCATGACTTCAGGTAGCAGGGACACAGATTACTCATACCTTCTACATTCAAGAGGATGCAAGTCGTGATTCCAGCAACAGTTTTTGAAACATGCACTTCTCATTATACAAGCTGTAATTTGGATATTCTTGGTTCAGTTTATGTACATTTTAAAAAAACAGCTCAAAGTAGTACTTTAAATATTATAGCTATTTCAGTAAGAATCACAGTATATAAGAAAAACAGAACAAATTTTATGGAGGTTTTAACATTTTCATTAGCAACTGTTATACCTCATGTTTTCTTTGAAGTCCCAGTTACATAAACTTCTAGCCATCAGCTATGTTATTTACTAACAAAAATGCTGTAGAAAGTTCAGTCAAGGTTCAAGAATCCAAGTCAAAAAATATAACACTCTTCAAAATATAAACATTTTAAAACAATCACTTTAATTATTTTGTGGCTTTGGTTCAGAAATGCAGAGCCATAAAAGGGACTGTGGTTTTTTTTAAATACACCTTACTATTTTTTTCCTACTAGCTGCCATCAAAGATAAGCAGTTGTCAGTGGATAGGTTTCTAAGATGCCTTTCTTTTTTAAGCTAAGAAATAGAACTTCAAAAGTATTAATGAAACTTCAGCAGCAGAAATAATAGTTATTACAGTGAAAGGGGAGAAAAACAAGAATATATATGCAGAATTCCAATTCTCTAATTTACACCACATTTAAAGAAAATCTCATTCTGAAGAAGTGTAATACAGTTCTTTTCCTGGAAGGGAAGGTCTTGCCTTCAACTGTGCTGAGTGTACTAAACTTGAGTTTACCTGCCACCTCTCAGTTTTTTCATATGCAGACCTACAGTATAAACCACACAAAGTTAAGATGGGCTGGAGAATGAATAACAAGTTTATTACTAAGTTATGTAAATGCATTAATTTGGGGGATTGAGTTATTTTTCATATCATTTGGAAAAATTATTTCTGTGCTGTAAATAATCTGTGTCATCCCAAAGGTTTTTTTAAAACATTTGCCTATGAGCTAATTATAAAACTACACTGAAAACATACACTTTTATTTGTCACAGAAGGACCAGCACAATGTTAATTGCATGCTTATTTGCAAACATTCCTTTCATCATTCAGACTATTGGCTCTGGAGGTTGGACTTTTACAAAAACCATTTCAGATTTAGTATACCTGCAACAGCGTTTTGAATAGGCAAAGATAAATTATAGCTTACTACTCCTCCAGGAAAAGAATGCATTCAATTCAAAATTTTCACCTCCTTTATTCTGCCTAACTTACCCTTTTTGTATTAAATAAGAAGTCACCAATCTTAGGTTAATCCACGCAAATTCATTTGTGCGTACCATCAAACAGTCTGTATAGCTGAGTATGTTACCAACTACTTAAAACCTCTATTCTGAAACACTACGCCACACATCAAACAAATTAATTTAGAGATAAACCCATTAAACTCATGGGAGGAAAAAAAACATGTTTCTACAATCTAAGTTTTTTTTCCTACAATTGTAATTTTATGTATCAATGTAATTAATACTTTAAGTACCCAATCCTGTAGCCTGTGAGGGGGCTCCTATGCCCTTACTGCCAAGAGGTTCACGGGGCCAAAGAGGCAAATCATTTCAGCATACTGCTTTGCAACCTCAGTCGCAAAAAAACGTTCAGGATCCTGTTAAAGATAAAGGATTTTATCAGTCAAAAACATCCACTGTGAACTGACTGATGACGGACCAGGACCAAACAACTTTATGCACATGTGAAATGTCACCGAGTTTGGTAATTTAATTTGCACATAGCGGTTTGCATACAAACTAGGGTCTTCAGTACTTTGCTCTCTACTAAGGTTTTAAAGTATAGAAGGACAACATGAAGTGCCAGAAGTGTTATAATCAAAGTGAAACAACATACATGCTATCCTTAAACCTGATTTAAAAGCGAAAGAGGCAGATCAGTGCAGTTTCTTTATGCAGCAACCATATTTTCTTTTTTAAATGTATATCAATTTCTTTTTATTTAAAAAGTTACAGATTTTGAGATCTTTCTATCTAATACTGACATCATTTTAAATTAAGATGGAGTACAGGGATGACAACACCAAGGAAAATTTCCAAAGCTTTAACTTCTCACCATTCTATCATCACCTCAAAGTCAATTTTCACCTTTTTCACTGGCTGAATTTGTTATCTTACATTTTGCTTTGGGGCTCATGTTCTTGCAATATGGCAGTACTGGATTACAAGAACACTGACAAGCCTGTTTGCTAAAAATGAACAATGGCCATATTACAGCAAGTCTGTAATATCTAGAAAGAAAAGGAAAAGCAGACCCAACAAAGCACACTTACTTGTTAATTACATGCAGACTGCAAATATTTGTACATCTAGTGAGTAATAAGTAAAGCCAAACCTGAAGTTGCTTGCCAAGGTTTTTGACACCAGGAGAATTTTTTCACATTCTTGATCACATATGAAAGCCAGTTAATGGCCCAAAAATTAATTATAGATCAGAGCTTAATATTTACTACTGAAAAAAATGCAGGTTCATTAACATCTAGCCTGAACTACTGTTCAAGTATGACCACCCTGCCAGGTAGGAAAACTTAAGGTGTGAGGCACCTATAAGGGGAACACCCCACGCCACCTCAAATCTCTTCTGACAACTTTAGATGAGGATTCCAGCAAAACACACAAAATACAAAGTCACAAACACAGCTAGGGACACGGACCAGACAAGGACTAAAATGGCACAGGCAGCCTTAACTCTGCCATTGTAAAGCTTCTGAATATTTCACTTGGTAACTGACGGAAAATCCTCAATGCAACTTTCACTTACACAAAGACATCCATGCAGCAATATTTCAGCAACCAAATACACGTTTTGTTTTTTTACTGGGACAGCAAAAATATAGTAAAAGCACAGATACAACTAGATACCTGCATATAGGGTTCCACACTTTTTAAGCAAAGCCCAAACTTTTGAGCACCTCTTGTGTGAAATTGGTCCCAAGTGTACAATCCCTATTTCTTCTATGACCTTTCTAACAGTGGATGTTGTGCAAGAATTTACTGCTTAGTTCCACCTGAGGTAAGAAACAGAGAAAGGTGCTGCAAAAATCACAAGCTATCTGAAGTATATAAACCAAACTGATCACATAAAATACAGCTAAGCAGTGACCACAAGAACAGTGCAATAACTTGCATCAGAAACAAGAGATGAGTAACAGGTAAAACCAACATAGAAAAAAGGAAGTAACCAGCACCTGGATGAAGAAGGCACACAGGAAAAATCTAACAACCAATGAATGCCAATTATGGCAGGAAATGTTAACCACCTAAGATTTCCCACCATGTCCAATAACACTAATGGTGGCTTCAGCACTACATATTCCTCTTTACCAATTCTCTGAATTGTGTAATTAGGCATAAAGAAAAAAAATGTAATTCACAAATGGAAGTTTCATTTAAAAAAAAATACCTGCCCAAATTCCTTGAGAGCAGCTTGAGTATTTAGCTCTCTGACTACTCCTTTGAAGATAAAGTTTACACCTTTCATTCCAAGTAACAAACACCACACAAAAATTAAGAGCAAGGCTTTTGAATAACAGGACTGAGTACATTCTTCCTGCTTTTTTTTTTTTTTGACTGCGAGTAAGGATTAAGAGACAAGAAAAAATGCCTACCTTAGATTTCTGTACCCATGTATTTAACAATCAGTACATAACACAAATGAATAAAGATTTAGAAACCAGCAACACAGATATGATCAAAACACATCAGTGTTTTCAAAAGTAGCACAGCATGAGGCATCCTGACACAGAGAGAAGGCTAAAAGCCTTTTGGTTATATTAGCACAAGGACTGCAGATAATATTCTGGATTTTAAACTCTCTTTAAAGAACCCTTTCAAATGTTTCAGTATTATGAAACTCACTGCAGCTTCTCAATACATCTTTCATTTTTTTAGTTCTTTTCCCTGAACAGTTCTTCAAGATGTGGTGTCAAATAACTTCTGGAAATCATAATTATCTTTTCCCTTCATGTTCCCAATCACGTCCCAGGTCAAAGACACCAGGAATATCAAAAAGGTCATTCTCATTCAACTCCCTTCTTGACAATGGTAACTTATGTTTTTAAACACGCATATTATCTAAAGAAGTTTAATTAAAAGCTGGAACTGTTCTTCATTTTATTTAGATATTTTGCCTTTAAATTCAACATCACTTTACCAGTAAGGGAGGTAAAGTGATGTTGAATTTAAAGGCAAAATTTTTTCCTTTCTACCTTTGGAAGCTGTAATTTCATTCCTTTCAATGTATTCTTCCAGCTCCGTCTTAACTGCCCATGCCACTTTGAAACAAGTCACAACCATTTTGCAAGCCCAATTCTCTCCTTCCACTGATATACTGTTGCTGTATTTAACAACTTAGATTTCCACATGACAGTAAGAAACTTAAGTAGCTTAGGAAAATTATGAAATCAGTCTTCAGCCCCTCTGTTTTTAAGACCCCAAAAAATGTCCAGGATAGGTACCAAATCCTGCACTGTGTATCTAAGCTACTGTCAATAACGCTGCTCTTCTCTTTACATGCTTGTGAATCTTCAACTAGGGATCCAAACATCACTATCCGAAAATAACAGCTACAACCAAGTGCACATTAAAAAGAAAATGAGCTTTCTAATAACCCATGACCTCTACTGCTGAAAACAGCACCCTACAGAGTTTTAGAAGCGCTGCATACAAAAACCAACTTCAACACTGGGCTGCAGCACATTCATGCCGAGGAAGGATAAAACAAAACAGTGTAACTAAAATTTTGTCAACAGATTTATCTACTAATTTATTTACTGAATACAATCACCTAATGATGCAGCCACAGTTCCCTTCCCAAACTGTGGCTGTCAAAAAATCCTCCCATACAAATCACAACATAATTCACAGGTTCCACATTCTGAGCTTCAGAAGACTCCTTGATATTCACTCCCTACTGCCTGGCAAAGCCATGAGAGTATTTATTTATGTCTTTTGCGACTGTAAAATGAAGCATCAGTCACAGTAACAATTCACTAAACTGTGATTCTTCTTTTTTCTGGTATGGAAGCCAAGAAGCAGTTAACAATGATGACATTAAAAACTACCACATTGGGGTACCTGAGCTAACATCTTACTGATATGAACAGGGCAGCTCACACCTCTTGCAGCTATTGTTCCAGTTTCTCTACAACCTCACTTAGACACCTTGGCTTTTAGGTTGTGTTCTGAGGTTTTCAAGAGAGCCGTAACAGCCAGGGACTGAGGGGGAGAAGGGGGCAGGGCATAAGCAAAAGATACCAGATAACAAGGTAGCAGATTTAGAGAGGTGTCAATAAGCAATGACACTACTCAACAGATGAATCTCAGTATTGGTGTCGCATAGCACGTACTCAAAGTACATCCTCAGTAGCCCTATCACAGCTAACATACAACTACAACGTGGATTAGGATGGACACATAACGTTGTTATAGACATGAATTTGGAAGCAGAACACTGATGAACTTCCGTGTTTGGAGCCATTGCTTTTGCTATACGGCAAATGCACAATAGCTTGATTTAAGCTAGTGTACTAAGTAGACTTTTTCCAAAGAGCAAACAAGAAGCAAAACTACACTGCAAATGAACAATCCCTTGAAATGCAGCAGTTAAGTTTTACAACATTTTCTTAATTTAATAAGAGATCAATGCTTAGATGGTATGATCAACAAAGCCAGAACTTCATTACTCTATAAATGCCTTGTTTGTAGAGGCCAGAGAGCGAGGCTCAGTACAGGTTTCCATCAGAAACTGAGACCTTGGCCTTGGCCAGCACCCTTCAGCTTTTGAAGAAAAGACCAAAGGCTGCTGGGACCGAGGTGTACAGTCACAGCTGCTACAGTTTGCCACAAACTACTCATGTCTCAACACCTCACGTTACCTGAAGCATACCGATGCCTGCTGGGTTCGCTGGGTTTGGGGCAAGTGGCCTTTTAACACCAACATAACCAGCCAAAGGCACCAGCCTCAGGGCAGGGCGGATGAGTGAATATTAGGTGGAAGCACATGGGCAAATGTCACTGCTGGGGATATGCGGCTGTAGCTGTCCAGACAAGATCCTGGTAACACGAACCTGAGGACCACGTAGCCTTGGTATTTTCCCTTTACGTTTGTTACACGGCCAGGGAGGCCAGAGCAGGCCGGGCGGCGGCGGCGAGGCCCCGCGGGCACCTCGACGCCCCGGAGCAGCTGCGCCGCTGCTGAGGAGAGGCCGCAGGCCGCGCCCCGTGCCTTGCCGCTGGAGGCCACGGCCGGCGGGAGGACGCGGCGGGGAGGGCGCTGCCCAGCGGGCGCCAGCAGCCCGCGGCAGGGCAGCCCCAGCCACACGGCTCGCCGAGCGCGGGCCGAGCCCCTGCAGGCGGCCATTCCCAGCCCCCGCCGGCGGTGCCGCCCAACCGGCTCTCCTCGCCCGCGTGTGTGAGGGGGCAGCGGAAAGCGGCGGGGATTTCCCACAGGAAGCCCTGTCGAGGCGGGCGGCGGCGAGCCGAGGCGGCGGGGGGTGTGTGTGTGCAGAACAGAGGGGGCGCTCCGCCGCTGCCGCCCTCCCCCTCGCTGCACGTGCGAACCGCCGCCCGGCCGCCCGCCAGCCAGCCAGCCAGCCAGCCAGCACGGGCAGCGGCAGCCCCTACCTGCGGCGCCGGGGGGAGGCTCCATCTGCGACTCCACGCTGCAGCGGCAGCTGCGCACAGACCGCATCCGGGCCCGGGCCCGCCGCGCAGGCGCGGCGCCGCCGAGCCCCGCCCCCTCTTCCTTGCACCGGGCGGGCGCACGGCGAAGGGCGTTGCAAACGAGCGGGCGGGGGAGGCGCCTGCGCCAGCGGTGTGGCGGGAGGGGGGCGCGGGCGCGTGCGGCGGGGTGCACGCGCGGCGTTCGCTGCCGTCGTGAGGCGGGCGGGCAGGTGGCGGGGCGGGCGGTCGGTCGCCGTTGCGCGCCGTGCTCCCGCGGCCGAGGGCAAGGTGCGGTGAACGGGGCTGAGGAGGCGTGGGTGGGCTCGGTGTCTGGGGGTTAGTGAGGGGTCCCTGCAGGTTCGGGTACAGGGAACGGCGGCTTCCTCGGGAGCCACAAGCAAACAGCTGTGTGAGTGCAGCCCCGATAGGGCTGCGGGCGAGGGGTGGCACAGCCTCCGGCTGAGGGAGCCCTTGGAGTGTCCGCAGCTTCCACAGCAAAGGCGTGAAATGGAAGATGAGTATTACAACGGTGGTCGCTTTTATTGATGAGTTGGTTTGTGCCCTTTAAAAAGAGCATCCAGCTATGTGGGCAGGAGGCCCTCTGTCCTGGCTCTGTATTGTATGTCTCTGGGACTGCCCTCCTGTGACAGGTGTTCAGGTGGTGGAGGAATCAGAAAATGTAGTGTCCCACCAGAAACTCGGGCAAAATATTGCCATGGAAAGTTCTGCAGGGGTGTTGGTCAGCCTAGCAAAATGCAGCAGAAACTATGAAAACCTGAAAACGAGGCATAGCAGAAACTTGGGACTTATTTTAACAAAGACAATACAGAATTTTCGGAGAACCCACCGTCTTTTCCTGTCTTCAACATTTTAGACTGATGGGCGGTATGGAAAATTGGCCATTTTATGCAGTAGCCTCTTATGCAAGGCTGCAAAAATTCTTCCAAATATAGCATTTCCTCTGTTATCCTGCAATGTTAATTCCTGTTCAGTGGAAAGGTAAGCTTTAAACATCATGTTCTCAGGTAAGTGGGAAGCCCAGGAGCCTTCCCCAAGCACCAGACAGACTTTGTATGCTTCTGGAAGGTAACCACAAGCAGTCTAATAACAAATCAGTGGGAGGAATTTAGATCACAATTACCATGATATTTATTCTTAAAATGAAATTTCATTAAAGTTTCAGATCCACAGGTTTTCTGCAGATTTACATAATTTTCCCCATGTGAAAATTCAGTCCCTTTATTTGAAAATGGATCGTTTCAACTTGAGGACACACTGCGAGCCAAGTACTTTGTGCTGATATGTTCACAGAAATTAGTAGAGCGTGATGCAGGCAGAATCTTCCATACAAATGCTTTTGGCCTTACTGATCTAGAGCATTTCTGTTATAGAGCATTAAGTGTCTTTGTGGGTTGGGCTTTTTTAATCCACTAGTTCGTTCTTGTTCCTTGGAGTAAAATGTGGCTATTACAGTTGTTTTCTGTAACTTTAAACTGTACCGCTTCAGTTAATGCTTATACTGTGATTTGAGAATTTTAATTGAACAGGGCTGTGAAAACGCAACATATAAATTTATTTGTATTTGTTTTATTAAGGGGTTTTGGACTATGCCACTTCAGCAATGACTGTGAGAGAATGTTAAAACAAAAAGGTAACCAACAAGCTACAAACAGTTGTTATACATATATGCAATGAGACAATATAGAAAAACACGCGGTACAAAGAGAAGCTTTCAGCATAAGAGCCAAAAACGAGAATGTACATTTACAACAGTAAGTTGAATTTAAGGAAAACAAAGAAACCTCCTTGAAGTTGGTAATTTTGCTGCTCTTAAACTATTGGCTGCTGGTGTTTATCTATGCCCTGCAGAATCAGAACTGTGAAAATCTATTTAAGATTAAGAAGTTTGAATGTGCATGTCAGCTCTCTGTATTGTCATGTTAACCTGATAGTTTTCAGGGACAGGATACTAGGCTAGATATAACTTTGCTTTGCAGTAGTATTTCAGTTCTTTGATGAAGACAATAAATAGAAAAAGAAAAGTCCAACAACTTTGTAACTCAGGGAAGTTGTCCTCTCCTGCTGCTTCGTCCAGTAACAGGCCTGGAAAGCAGAAACAAGATTTTTCTGCAATTCTTAATTTCATGTCTGACAGACAAGAATGAAGAATGCTAAGAACTGCAAGTAAGTAAGAGGCATCTTGGGGAAATAAAAACAGATACAAAGGAAAAAAATGGATAGAACAACTTTGTTCTGGAGATTTAAGGGGCAGAAAGAGTATTTGAGCAAGGGTGTAATGCAGATGTGGGTCTGGTATAGTCTCATGCTATTTGGGGCTATTAGAAAGTATTGAAATGAGAAAGTACCAGAGAAAGTGTTATCATGACAGATACATGAGACATTATGCAGAGCAGGTATGGCTTAAGTAAGACAGAAACTGTCCTCAAAGAGCTTTAAATTAAGATTAACAGTTTGTTTCTAACCTGGGGGTCAGTGCAGTGATCCCAGGAGGTGGTATACAGTGGCCAAGTCAATGGTTTCGTTATTGCAATTTGAATGAATATAAGCAGAACAATTTTCACAACCAGAAAAGAGGAGGTTATTGTGTTAAAGATATGAAGTTTTAAGAGTTATATAAAGAATTTTAGTAGCATGGATTAAAAGAGTTAAACACTTTGTAAATACATGTTCTGTATGCTTTTATATGCAGTCTAGATATTAAGATCATCGACCCGTATAGAGAGAGAAGATGTATTTACTTCCTTCCATAATGCAGAAGTGCCTGTTATGTGAACTCCATCCTGTGGGAGCATTTCAAGGGTATACAGGGTAGTTTCATTAATAAAAGAGGATGGAGCCAGGCTCTTTTCAGCAGTGCCCAGTGACAGGACAAGGGGCAATGGGCACAAACTGCAACATGGGGAAATTCCGTCTGAATATGAGGAAAAAACCTCTTTGCCTTGAGGGTGGCAGAGCCCTGGCACAGGCTGCCCAGAGAGGCTGCGGAGTCTCCTCTCAAGACATTTAAAACCTGCCTGAACGTGACGCTGTGCACCTGCTGTAGGTGAACCTGCTTTAGCAGGATGTTTGACTAGATGATCTCCAGAGATCCTTTGCAATCCCAACCATTCTGTGATTCTGTGAAAAGTGCAAAGTGGGTCTTCCTTAAACATGAGGTCTAACTTGCGTCTTATCCCAGGAGAGAGTTTTGAAATAGCATCTGGATTACGTAATTTGTGTTTAGTCAATTTTTTTTTTATATGAATCTTGTGCAAGCTCTGCAGCCCTATGAAGTTATGCTGAAATTGGTGGGCTTTTGGTATAGCATTTTGATACTAGTACCATATGCTTTGTTTAACTGATATACTTATCCAGCAAAATTGCTTAATTGGGACATCTCCTGGGGCACTGATGTAAGACCAGTAGTACTTAATATATACAACTGTTGCTTATCAGGGCCTTAATGGGATGGTGGCTACAATTTACTAGTATCTGCCCCTGGTTATTCAGTGCTGCTTATGTCATCTGTTGGTTACAGTCTCTTGAAACTTGTCTATACAAGGGAAATGTTTCCGGCAGTTAATTCCCTGAGAGTAAAATATTGAGTGCTGTAGTGAAAATAGATTGGTGATGGTAGTCACAATTTCTGCACTGATTATTACAGTGGGGAATATCTGGTAACTTCCCTTATAGTCTTGGAGGATGCTTGCCACAATTTTTTTTCTGATTAGATGAAAAATAAAATACAGTCATAAGTAGTGTTGGATTGCAGTCATTCCTGAGTTTCTAAGATTCATATTGTCATTTGATTAGTTAATCACCCATTTTCAAGTGTGAACATATTTTCACACTTCAACCAAGACAGTGTTAACAATGAAACTATAGATAGCAATAGAGATTCATTATCTATTGCACAAGTCTCTGCACCTTGTTCTTAGCAGATAAAGAGAGCCCATGTCGATATTTTTTTTAACTCCAAACATTGGTCAAATGAGTTCAAAGGAATATTTTCAAACGGCACCTCTTCAGCATGTTTGCTGTTGACATTTTTTATCTTGTTTCATGAAATATAACTTCCAGTAAAAGCCTGTGATTCTTTGCTAAGCTTATGCGTGTGAAATACATCGCTCGTAGGTGAGAGATGTGGGGGAGGTTTAAATGAAAATTAACATTTAGAATCAAAGAAACATTTCTTTCTCTTTTTAAAGGGAGCATACTTTTACTGAAGCCGCTGTAAAGTCATTCAGGGTGCCTTATTTGCAATTGCCATCTGAGATTTTCACTGACTGGAGACATGTCTTCCAGATGAGGAAAACACATGGTGGAGCAGTTTGTAGTGTCTTTTTGTTGTTGCAAGTTGCAACATTTTGTATTTATTCCCTCATATAAAATTAAACCCATCCATATGTCTTGTTTTCTAAAGGCTGAATATCAGAAGTCTTTACAGCAGAATCTGCTCTTATAGGAAGAGGAAGCACTAGGCATCCTCAACTATTTCTGTCCGGTCTTACTAATCAATAATTCTGCCTGTTCTAACAGGCGGATACTAGTAGCTTGCCAGCCTCTGAACCTGCAGCCTGTCAAGTCTCACATAACTGATGTGAGACTTCAAGCATTAGTGCTGTGTTGCCTTGGCCCCTCTTGCTCTAGAAGAACTGCAGCTGGTGTGTGGCTAGGTGGCATGCTCTGGAGTGGCAGTGCCTATGTCAAGTCCTGTGCCTTGTCTCTTTCCCCTTCACCAAGAATGAAACCTTTCCCTTCGTAGGCCTGGCCTTTCCGTTCATGTTTCAGGGGAGTTGGAAGCATCCGATCAAGGTGACTACCATAATTTTTTTGTTGTCTTTCTAGCAAGACATCATTGAAGTAGTATCTAGGGAACTGCCATCTGTTGAAGTAGAAAAAATGCATCAAATAATAATTAAGTTTGCCAGTCACTACTGGATGTGATTGAGAGAGTAAAAACCACTTCAGTTCCTTTTCTGAAGTCCATACACAGCAGCACTATCTTTCATTGGCTTTTGTTTCCTTACAAATGAATCTTTTATCTAACAGATTCAGATGTACCCTGAAGTTATAAGCTATACACCAGCTATAGATGACTTGAATGGCACCAAGATTTTGAATAAAAATAATAGCATTTCAGTAATGTAAAAGGAAGGGAAGGTCCACCACCAAAACAAAGCCAAATATAAACTTTCATAATTTGATTTATCCTCCTTGCAAGAAAATTACTTTTCAGGCTATGGTCAGAATGTTTTCTTGTCTGAATAAATTTACAACAATTATAGGGTGACTGTCACTTGCACTGAAGGTTTTATTTGGAAACTTATTTCAGACATTACCGAAGCTTTGGATTTTTGTTTTCCTTCCTTGTGGCTCTACATGCAGTCAAAAGTTTTCTTTGTCGTCATGGTTTTCTTTAAAAAGCTACCTAGTCAGTCTCTTGTTTTATCCTTTCCCATTTGTTTAAATGCCATACAGAGAAGAGCTAGTCCCTGATCATAAATGTTGAAGAGGAAATTGTTCAGTATTCAATGTGGCTTTTAGGCCATAGTAACCACTGTGTGGTGCAGTCCTCTGTGTGTGTGAGCTGGCAGTTGAGCCCTCTCTGCTGTCTTTCCATTAATACTAGCCTGGACACTTCCTAATCACTCCCGGGTGTGGTTTTAATTTGTTGGGGTTTTTGTGTCACAGTAGAGAATTACTCTGGAGGCAAGCTCTGAAGTCCTGAAGTACTTTCCAATCCATTCCTTAACGTAGACAGGTGTTAAAGCTCTATCCTTGGTATCAGGAGTTATTACAAGTATAGAAGAAGAAATTGAGTAAACCTTTAATAACTGAAACATGCTACATAGTCCTGTTTGAGTGCTAGTCTTGTTTATACATGCTCTTTTTGTGTGGTAAATCCCTGCTTAGAGACACAAATCTTCTTAACTGCTGGTTGATTCTCTTAGGAATTGCTGTTTCTTTAGTTCTGGAAATGTTTGCTTCTTAAAGGGCACGCCACCCTGTAATGTAGGATCACTGTTCTCCCTTGAAGTTCAACTGAAGTGGTTGCTTCTTTCATCTCTAAACCTCAAAAAGCCTTATAGATAGGGAAACAAAAGTACAAAGAACTTAAGCAGTTTGCCTGACATTCTGGAGGAATGCTAGTGGTAGAGTAGAGATCTAAAGATCAAGTCCTCAATTTATAGTCCGTTGAGATGACATGAGATTGTAACAGTACTCATAGTTCAGGAAATTACACCTAAGTACGCTTTTGCATTTGGATTGTATCATTGGAAATGGTAGGGTCTGAGTCATTGGAGCAGAAGACAAAGGTGATGAAACAAAAGCTACTTATTAATGTATGTAAAGAAGGATGCAGAAATGGATGAGAAAAAAATGTCATTGCTGAATGTGATCCTGTTACTATCTAAAAAAAAACTTTCTTTCAGCAGGTGACTTCTTTTTGCATGCATCATACCCTGAATATTTAGCTTATAGTAGATCCTTATGCCTATCTGTAGCCAAATGTACAGTAGGATAGTGTTATATAATTATCTACAGTGTTATATTTGCATACATCCTTAGTTTACGTTGCTGAGAAGTCTGTTGTTGTCTCTTCCATAAATTATAAAAAACAATCTGAGAAACTGGGATTTATGTTCCTTAAAACTTACAGTAATTAACTAAATTCACTGCACTTGTTTCAAGTTCAGACTTGACACTTAAAGACTGATAAACAGGATGTGAGTAGAGGAAGATGCTTTTCCTACCACAACAGATCAAAACATGTTGGGTTTTTTTATAAAAGCTTTTCCCCTCCCTTTAGTTTTTAGGTGTGTAAGAGTGATGCAACAATAATAATGCTGAACACTTAGCTTCTCTGTATTCACCAGTCTGGAAAATTCAATCTGACTTTAAATTTAACACTACTCTGCTAAGGAGCCCCAACTGACCAGCGCTCATTCTGTGGTTTTACTTACTGAGATATGGATGTTATGGAGAAGCAGTATTGGCAGTCATAAAATTCCATGACCTGATATTCAGTAAGGGGAAAGAAGTCTTACATGCATGAACTTCTTAGTTCCTAGTATCTTATCTATGTTGTGCAGTTAAACACTTGCCTGTTTATAAGTACAGGAGTCTTATTGTTGAAGGCAGTGAAATTATTGTATCCTATATTTTTGAGCTGAGAAAAAAATTCTCATTGTAACTGCAAACAAATGTGATTTATATCCCTGGCTCTCTTTCTTATCTTTTTTTATGTTGCCAAATATGATTTTATAGCCACTGTACTTTCATCTACTGATATTAATTCCAGTGTTCAGGGAGTACTGAATGCAAGGAAGGGAGATCTGATTTGAAAACTCAGCTCTTGACATATATTCCTCCACAATAGTATTCTGGTGTGTTCCTAATTATCTACCTTACAGGGATATTTGCATCCTTAAGTAATACGGGTTTTATGCAACTCCAGTTCTGATGGCTGGTTGGTGGGGGTGCAGCAAGAATTGGTTGATGTTGATGTGACAACATCAGAATATAGATATATATATATAGAATCGAAATGAAAACTCAAAAGCTTTATCCCACTGATTCCATTTGTGTTTAGAAGGTCGTAAGAGCCTGGCAACTTCTACATTCAACTTCTTTGTTGCAAAGCATTCAATTAACCACCTCCATTGCTTTACAAGCAATGTTCAACCTTTGTTCACAACTGCAAAGTATATGAGTATATGTAATGTAATGAAGCTGGATACAAAAATGGATACTCAATGGAAGCCCTTGGCAAAGTTAGTAAATCAAATTGTACAAGGTTTTGGAAGTGCTAGACAGTTTTGAAATTTCAGTGACAATGGTAACAATTTTAAGTTAGGGCAAACTGAAAGTAGGAGTTGAATATAGATACTATGAGTCAGGATTTCATAATTAATCTCTCTGCTGTTCAATTAAATGTTTAAGGTGTGTCCTATGTTTCTTGACTTTTCCCAACAAGCTGCAATTGGAGATTATGGATTTTACTGAAATATTTATATTATTTACCTGTTTCCAGCGTGAGTCTGATCATGTGTATGGTTAACATCATTATCAGGGATTGGGGTTTGTTTCTTTGGGCATTATAGAATCATAGAGTCATTTAGGTTGGAAAAGACCTTTGAGATCATCAGGTTCAACCGTTAACCCAGGACTGCCAAGTCTACCACTAAACCATGTCCCTAAGCACCTGTATATCTGTTCCAAAAATCTCGTGGTACAAACAATTGAAATAAGATAACAGGCAGAACTGAATAAGGGCAAAGAGAGCAAGAAGACATTACAAATGTCATATTTTGATATGAACAGATCTACTGCATATCTGTTATCATTATACATGTCATACATATGGAATTTAGTATATGTATTTTATATATATAAGTATTTAATTCTCTTTCCTACCTATCCTATAGAATTAGGAAGAAGCATAACACCAAAGAAGACATAGCTGAACAGTGATGTGTAAAAGAAACTGTAACTAACGTTTAACTTTCTGTCATGGTTTTACTTAACTAGGGCGAAGTGTTAATCAGCTTAGAAAAGCAGGGATTTTTGGTCAGGCTATTTTGAATTCATTGTTTTGGGGAGGTTTTTTACCCCACTTCTTAGAACACCTTTTATTTAATTTCAGTGACTAATTCACATTTTAGAGAAAAGAATAGTCAGTGCTCTAAACTTTCAATAAGGTTCATAACATCTCTGAGATTTCCCAGAACTTCTACAACAAAATTATGGGAGAGCGAATTTGGTAGTTCTTATAAGTCAAAGGCTTAAAACAAAAAGAAAAAAAAATTAACAATTGTATAAATCAGCATGCAGAAGTAGAAAAGCATAGAAAATCAAAACACTCATCCGCCCATTCTTTCTGTGTTTTACTTTTTATGGGAATTTGGAAATGTAACTAAATCTACTGCAGAGTATAGATCAACTTTTTTTTTTTTTCCTGAGCATTGCATTCTACGACACAAACATGTAAATCTCTCTCAGTATCATAATTTGTATTCAGTTAAGTACCAAAAAGTTGATTGCAGAGTGTGATGAATCAATTCCCATGCTGGGATAAGCTGTAGAAAGGGGAAACTGAAGTTTGAATTTCATTATTGTCTGATACAGAACATCAGATTATGACTAACAGCAAGATTTTAACCCCAGTGTTCTAAAAAACATTGCATTTGGAATGTCAGAATAATACTTTTTAGCTTCGCTATGCTATATACTGTTGCTAGCATGTATTGAAGTAAAAAGCTTTGTTTGTTCTGAGGGTCCTTTCTCCCTGTTTAGAAAAGAAGATGTGGAAATTTGCATAGCTTGGTATTTATTTCTTGAACTAGGAAATCTTAGCTAAATGGAGACAGCCAAGTTAGTTGGAGAAATCATAGCACCTTTAGAGAATCACAATTATTGGGTATTTTTTGATATTTTTTTGGGTTCTTAACAAGTACTTCTTACACCTTCTTGTTACAGTTCTTGATTTTTATTTTCAGAAATATATATTGTATATACTATAAGTATAGTATCTTAATGTTACGTCTTTTCTTCCATTGCTATAGAAAATACGCATAGAAAAACATTTATTAATCCGTTGTTCTCTATTGCAAGTGTGAGAGCTTGGCCCTTTGTAATGCATAAGGATCGCTTTTTGTCAATTTTAGCAGGAGAAGCAGCAGTATGTGGCAAAACTATATCTACGATCTTTGACAGATTATATTCTTGTTATGGTTCCAATTTCAAAACCATCAGTATGCCAGTTATGCTGTCATCCAGTGTCCTCCAATTCATTAATATCATTCCGGTTTTACCGTAGTTCATCTCCAAATTTGTCATAGTAATTGTCTGTCTTACCATCCATGAAAGTTTTTCTTTACTTTTTTAAATATAAAGATTTGATTGGTGATGGCACCTGACCTGTACCAGTACTGACAGATATACTAATGCAAATCGGGTGTGTGGCTGAACTGGGTTTCTGCAGATACTCTTTTACAGTCCCTTGAAATTCATCTGCTTCTTGCTTAGGCATTTACATGTTAACTTGCTTTTTACCATAAAAAATAATCTCTAACCTGGAATTTCAAGTCATTATAAATACTGCATATGCATGGATGCTACCATTTTGAAGTACTGAAATGCATTTGCACTTTTACAAGTGATGGTAGCTATTAATACTGTAACTGAAAGTAAATAAATACGTTTGTAATTCAGCTATAATAGTCTTTGAATTGACTTGAAATTCAGTCTTGTTAATCAGAAAATTAGGGGAAATATTGAATTTAATTTTTTTTAAGCTCATGTATGGGTTACACAAGCAGGAATATATGTTAATTTAGCAGTTTCCTGTATCTTTAAGCTTCTAGAATAGTATGATGTTTAAGAATTTCTCACATTGATTTCAGTTGTAGATTTCATTGTGGAAGACAGAGTTAGTCATATTTAAGAGACTTAGAATATAATCATAACTAGGACCATCCAGTGTAAGTGCAAGCAAAGTACCTCTAGGAGAGTGTAACCAGTTGTGGTGGCAGTTTAAGCTCCAATCATGTTCTTATCGTGTCATCAACAAAGAAACGTAAAGGGCTGTTTCAAAGAAAATATTACAGTACCTTGCTTTGTGCAATTAAAAGATCATTTTGAACAATTTAGCATTAAGCTAAATTGACTGTCTGAATAATGATTAGGACATCCGTCTGTTGAATGCAGTTTGCATTGAATTCTGTCTTACATAGCCCAAGTTCTGCCTGAACTAACGCTCACCTAGAACATGGCAACTGCATAGACATAATTCTTTTGATATCAGAATAACATAGGCTGGTCATTTTATTGACTTTCTGTTCATCAAGCCATGTTGTGCTTTGAATATAAAGAATTCAAAATGTCTAATTCGGCATCCTTTTTCCCTCACAATTTAATTCCATTGGAATAGCAAAAAACCCACAGTGTACCACCATCTGCAAATTCTGAGCACCAACCAGCTTACACCCCTGCAGACTTACAGCTGAGGAGCTCTGGTTCCTTGACGGGTGATACTCAGTCTCCAGGGTCGAGGCCATAGAAGGCACCTTCGGGAGACCTCCTGCTGGTGGTGAACACCAAGAGAGTGGGAAGCAGCTGCAGCAAGAGCTGCTGGCCAGCCTGTCTGCTGGAGGTATGGGGCTATGGCAGCACAGAGCCAAGGCAGGGGAAAGCGGCAGAATCTCAGCAGCGTGGTTCTTGCCAGGTTAGGGAATGTGTAACAGAGCAGCTGTTGGATATGCAGTGACAGTTACCACGACCACCATGGCTTTGCTGGCTGACAGCATGTCTCCCAAAGGGGGGTAAAGCATGGGCTACTCTAATCAGATGTTCATCCAGAGAAAAATGAACTTTCTGTCATTCAAGTCCTTGTGGGTACTGCAAAGAGAACAAAAGCATACAGTCATTAAAAAAAAGTCACTGGCTACTGACCTACCTGTCAATAAGCATTAAAGAAATGTGATGCTACTGCTGAGAAACTATCAAATTTGCTTTAAAGAGCAATGCTAATGTCAAACATGAAGTCAGAATCAGTGTTGATTTGTAACAATCATGCTGGAAACCAGGAGATTCTTTTGGTTTTATTGTGAAAGGAAAACCCTCCACAACACATACTTGCATGAACAAAGGAGAAAAATTGCTGCTGAAATAGGGAAAGAACAGAGAGGGTAAAAGTAGTTTTTCATTCCAGGCAGTTTGGACATAGTATATTCCGCACAGTTCACAACAGCAATTAGGCTCTGGAAATTGGCAATAAACCCTGAGAAAGGATAAACATATTGTCAGAATAGTTGTTTTTTTGAAGAGGTGCATTCAGTCTGACTCAGGGAGGAGCTGGAGTCTGCAGTGAAGGGAGATTAGCAAGCACTAACATACTTGCAACTCATTGGAGTTACTGTAAAACAACAGTTTTTCTAAGAAACATCTGCATGACCCTCCTCAGAAGACATGCATACACCAGTTCTACTTCTGCAGACTTAAATTCATATCCTGTTCCAGAAAAGAGAAAGAGCTTTGTGGTCTCACTTCAGCTTTTACTGTGTTTGATGTACATCAGAAATACCCTCCTAGCTTTTTCACATGCTAGTCAGAAGGCTACTGTAATTCTGTAAGTGCTGTGCTATTCTGGCAAGGTGGTTTTGCGTTAAACTCTTCTTAGCACTTTTTCATTCAGTTTCTCTCTCCTCTGTCATTTATTTCATACCACTTCTGATTTCTGCAGTAAAAAAACCCAACTTGTAATGTATATAAACATGAATGATACTTGCTTAAAACAAACGGGTTTTTCCTTTCGTCCATTCTGTAGTCATGTATGAAGCTTCTACTTTTTTCTTGTATTTTGGTGGTTAGTCAGAAGGCCATATAGACATTTGGGCCTTTGGGAGAGATTCTTCCTGCTTTTCATTTGAAAGCAGGTCACTGCTTTTATTGATTTCTGGACTACCAGATAGTGTATGTGTCAATGTCAAGTTTTAGGTCTCTTCTTGTGTTGGTATTGGTGATGAAGAATATAGTATTTCAGTTGTATGGGGGCACACCTAGGTCATTTTACCATTAAAATTACCAGAGAACCAGAAATGCTCTCCTGTTTTCAACTAAGAAATCTCAACATTGTTGAAATATATTTAGAAAGTTCATTGTATAATTGTCTTGTTTAGGGGGTTGGTTTTTTTTTTTTTCCTTTTGGCATTTCCAGCAAAAACTCAACAAAGGAATTCTTTTTTCTTTTACTATTGTATAAAAACTAGGCTCATTCTTGGAATGTTAATATTAGTGTTACCTATTTTGGAGAAAAAAACTGAGATTGAGAGGCTGAGTTATTTTCTTGCAAAAATGATGAATGATGACAAAAATATCCGTGGGGAAATATGTAAAATTACTGCGGTATGTAGGAATTAAATGTTATTTTATTTAAGATTTGTATAATCTGTCTGAAATACAGAAAACCTGAAAGAATGTTGCCAGACTTTTAGCTAGAAATGTATGAATTTCTGTCCAGGTCTTGTTTTAAATGTTAAAATTAATTCTGACCCACTTTTGAATAGAAAGATCTTATATTTTTCATACTAAAATTGATGATATTTTAATATTACCAGGAAAATTTATTGATAAAGCTTACAAAACTGAATGCCATTTTGGCTGGGAAATCTCACTTCTCCCTGCCAAGTAGCACTGGATATTTTGCAACATCCAGAAGTGCAGACCAACAGCAGTCTCTTTGAGGAGAGGATCTTAGAATTGCTCAGACCTTCCTGTCCTCATTTCAGCTGGGATGGAGTTAACTTTTCTTAGTAGCTAGTACAGTGCTGTGTTTTGGCTCTGATGTGAGAAAAACGTTGCTAACACACTGTTGGTTTTAGTTGTTGCTGGGTAATGTTTATACTAAATCAAGGACTTTTTGGTTTCTTGGGCCCTGCCAGTGAGCGGGCTGGAGGGGCACAAAAAATTGGGAGGGGACACAGCCAGGACAGGTGACCCAAACTAGCCAAAGAGGTATTCCATAGCATATGGCATTATGTTGAGTATATAAGTTGGGGGAAGAGGGAAGGGAGGGATATCTGACATTATGGCGTTTGTCTTCCTGAGTAACTGTTACGCGTGATGGAGCCCGGCTTTCCTGGAGATGGCTGAACACCTGCCTGCCCATGGGAAGCGGTGAATGAATTCCTTGTTTTGCTTTGCTTGCATGCACAGCTTTTGCTTTGCCTATTAAATTGTTCTTGTCTCAACCCTAGAATTTTACATTCCAGTTCTCTTCCCTATCCTTCTGGATGAGGGCTAGTAAGCAAGCAGCTGTATGGTGCTTGGTTGCTGGCCAGGGTTAAACCATGACACTTCCCATGAAACTAGGAATACAAACCACAGAATAAAGTGGTTATATTTATTAATAACACTAATTTTTTGCCACCTTTTCACTTCCACTGTCTGGAGACTGCAGCAGAAACCACGTGGCCAGATAATTATCTTTCAAATAAGTTATTAAATTAATCTTCTGTCCTTGAAAACACAAGCAAAACTAAGAATACATTAAGCAACCCCAAACATTTCCAAATGTGCGCATGCATTTGGTGGGACAGGCACATTCTGTTTCTTCTAAGCATAAATTAGTGTATTCAAAAGGAAAAAAGGAAACCTAATACTTATATGTATAAATTAAAAAAAGAAATTCTTCTAAGCAATCTAGGAACTGGTCATTCAGCTGATTCAGTTTTTGTCTGAAGCCTGCATATGAGGTGCAGTGTGTTGTATTTCCAGTCTGAAGTTCCAGGCAGAAGAGAAACTGCTTCAACTGTTCAGGTATTCAGGTATGGAGTGAGAAAGGAACACATTCTACTGTCTTACTGAGCTTAGCTTTGAATTGGCTGGATTTGGACTGTAGAGGCAAACTTTCTCCACTTGGGCTGTACCAATTTTCCTTGGCTCAGAGTTCACTCTTTCCAGTAGAAACAGGATGAAGTTACTAATCAGGTACTCTGCAAGCCATCTTTATGTGGTTGAATTGTTTCTTTTGTCATGTTAAGGTACCTTTCTGGACTGCTTGGGAATGGGAAAGAGCTCTGACAACATCATTGCTTTAAAAAGTTTTAACAGCAGGGTAAATTCTGCCTATCTTTAGCAGCTGTCTTCTTTAGATTCTTTCATTCCCTGTAAGCAGGGTCAGACTTTATTTGTCTCATGCCTGTGACCTACAGTACCCAGTGGTCTACACTTCACAGTCACAGACTTTGAAAAAGTGTCCCTAAATACTCACTGTGCAGCTGTCCTGAGGCAAATGGCTTAAGGGCAGATATGATTATTTCAGAGTTTTCTGAAAATCTGAATTGGAATGTTGCAGGCAGTTTTTTAACATAGTTTGCTTTTTTGCTGTATTCTCTTTTAACAATAGCTGCCCTTTTTTTTTTTTTTATGTCATCTTTGTGGTTCACCTGTTTCATATTTGCCAAGGAATAGTCATTCTTCAGCAGGAAATAAAAATGGCCCTATGAAGATGGATTCTGTAATCTCCTTTAAATTGTGATTCTAGAGGACAAGAAGGATAGGAATAGAGGAGGCATGTTCAGCTGAGAGCAAAGAAGAGCAATAAATGACGTATAAGTTCACCAGAATACCACATAGCTCCTGAGATAACTAAAAGGGCTGCTATCAGCCACTTTGCAGAAAGCATGTGGAACCATACCCCAGCAGTAATTACAGTGGCCAGACAGCTCTAGGTTTTGGTGTGGGAGCACAGATTTTTCCACCCATCCCACTCCAGCAAGGCAGTGTATTAGGCCTTCTACTCACCTGGAGGAGAGAACAAAGACAATTGCTGTCCTGATCCAATCGTTAGCATTCAGTTGTTTTCCTAGGCTGTTGAATGTCTCCTGTTTATTGCTGAAGTGATTGTGTATAGTGAATTGTGAAAGCAACGATATGTTTAGTTTCTTTTGCAAAAAAGCCTTCTGAAACCTAAAATCTAATATACCTCACTAGGTTTGTCAAATTTACCAGCAATTAATCGAAAATCTAGAACATGCCCAAGCCAGTGTATTGATGAAGTTGCAAAAGCTAATATTAAGTGATGTGTTGCTTGACTATAGCATGTTGTAGTGCTTTTAAGACCTCTCCTTCACAGTTCAGCACCTCAGTATGCTCTGCCAGAATGACTAGGCAACCGCTCCATTTGGTCTCACAATGTGTCCCCCTCTAGTGTAGCTTCACAGATGCTCTAAACCCAACGTGCATAAAGAACAGGAGTATTTGTTCTGACTGCAATGTCAGTCCACCAAACAACTATGTAATATGAAATTACAGAACGGAGACAGGTGATTTTAGGACTTACCTACTTCCCTGAAAAGAAGCCTAGTAAACTGCAGTGCTTTGGGAAAACATTCCAAGAGGCAATGGACTGGCTTGAAGAATAAGGGACACTTAAGATAAGTACTTAGATAAAAGTTCTGGGTTTTGCTCTCAGACCTCTCAGTGTAAATAAGAACATGCTCTATTGGAAAGGAGAGTGAACATTTTGTGCACTCTAGTGAGTTTAGACCATGGCTGGCTGCCACTGATAGTTTTTTTGAACCCTATTTTGGTGATAGTTTCAGTTTGAGTCATTATTACTCGCTGAAAGACAAAGTGATGGAAACCTTCAGAGTTATAAGAGAGGTTATGTAATCTCATCAATCATTTTGTGTTTGCAATGTATACCATAGCTTTAAATTTTAGTAATTTCAGTTCTTTATAGTCAAATGGCCAAAGTATCTGGGCTTTTTATCAGAGTTTAATTATAAATTGTTACAAAAATGACTAAGTTACATGAAGCTGATTTAGCAAAGCTTGGGGAAGAAGCTTTTGGAAAGAGGGTAGCTTAGGACGTATTTTATTAGCTTGTCCAGAGGTAGCATGTTTTTTGAAAAAAGATAACTAGGAAAACTGTAGGTAAGACAGGCTATTTATGTAGGGTAGCAGCACAGGAAAAAATAGTGTCTGATGAAAGGTGGCACAGTTTTAATTCTTACTAAGTATCCTTGTAATTGTATGAAACATTTTGAGTTTGTTTTGCCTCAAGACAAAAATGTCGGAGGCTGAGAGATTTTTCTTTTATACAGGAGGAGAGAGACAGAGAAAGAGGAAGAAAATAATAGTGAAAACAGTGACAGAAAATAATACTTGGGATAATAAAATCAGTAATATATGAACCTCTTAGTTTGCATAAGCACACAATATTTTCATAGGTTTACCATTTCAAATGTTTGCATTTGAGTGAGATTTTTTACATCTATCTGTATATGTCTGGTCTTATTTTTTGACATGAAATACTTGTGTTATATTTGCTATCTGAACTTTGCAAAATAATCCCAAAATACAGTGACAATGGTGGTTCTGTCAGACTTGCTGAAATTACGTAAGCCCCATGCCCTTTGGAGAAGATTGTTTCTTGTCTCATTTTTTGAATATTTGCCTGCTTTCCTAAAATACTGAATGGCCTGTGTCAAATTCTGGTCTTCAGTGCAACAATAGCACCCTGCTTTGGGACCACTGATTAGTCATGCAGTAGGGAGCAGAATTTGTTGCTGTGTGTTTGCTCTTCTGTTGCTGTTCCTTCATATTCTCCATGACTTGTTTGGCAGCACATTAGGAAGAAGTCTTGTCTAGTGGTTCATTTAAAACAACAATGTACTTGAGTTTGTTGACAATATAACTACTACTTCTAATTTGAAGATCTGAGCTGTCCCAAGAATGAGTCCCCAACAGTTATTTGCCTTATACTCTAATGTCCAGTGGAAGAAAAATCTGTGCTACAGATAGTTACCACATCAGAAATAATTCAAAACTGCAAGAAAGAGAAAAATAAAAATAACTGAAGCTCCAGACAAATTGGCAGGCTGGGTTGTGTAAATAAAATGGCCAGCTAATTGTATTCCCTAGTGAATCCAGTCCAAATGGACCAGACGGGTTGAGTGCATAATAGAACACATGCACCACAGTTTGAAAATCTCTGGGAATACTGAGCTGTCTTGTGCCACCCCTGATGGAGCTGAAATTGTAGTGAACAGAATGCTGGAACCATGTTGTATTATCAGAGGACGTGGAACCACTTATTTGAACTAAACACTTAGTGCTGTCATGCTGGTGTGACAGAAAATGGCACTAAAGCACAGCTGAGTGGCTATTTTTGTCTGGATAAATACTCCAGTTTGTCAAGCTCTGTCTTCAAATCTGCTAAAGCACAAAGGTAGAATTCAAAATTAGACGTTAACAACTTTATGTTAGCTCAGGAAGAAGTATCACCTTTTTTTTTTTTCTTTTTTTTTCTTTTTTTCTCCTCCTGTGTGCAGTTTCAAATGTCTAATAAAGTAATAGGTCTCAGGTTATTCAAAGGGGATACTTCAGACTATGTTTCATATTGTATTCCATAAAGGCATATTTTGTATACATTTCCTTGTTACTTTATTTCAGTTCATCAGTTTCTGGCATTGCTGGTGATGTAGTCTCCAGTTCAAAAAGCATCTCTTGTAAGAGATGGTCTTCACTATATAAGTATCACTGTAGCTCCTGCTCATACAATTATCTGTACTGCTCTGGAGCATTTGCTTTTGTGTCCCCAAACTAAGCAAAGTATAAAAAAGATAGAGGTTGCAGATAAAAAGATCAGAGTCTTGCTGGCTGCGCAACCAGGCTTAGGGTATAAGTGGGAGTTCACAGTTTCCATTCTTCAACTAGAAGTCTAAAATTAATACTTGCTTAATAATTCTTTGAGGGCTTTTTGTCATTAAACTTGGCTAAAGTTGATGTTTAGATGGATCAAGGAAAAATCATAAACTCAAGGTTCATGAGTTCTCAGAAGCATTTTCTGCAAATATGTAAAGTGGACCATTACCCCAAGACATGTTCATGGCCCCTTGCAGCTTGGGGATGCTCTGTGGCAAGCTGAAGAGGCTGTTGTTTTGTGTTGGGGTGAAGAGCCAACAAAGAGTAGATCGATGGTAGAGGAGTACTTCAGGCATATCTGAAGGCACCCCAGGGACATAGCTCTCAGGATACAAAACTGAAGAGGGAGCCTCAGTATATAGGCCACCGTACGGAAGGACTGTGCTTCTTTCTATGCAGGAAATCTGGCTTTCTGGCAAGACTGCTGGAGTAGAAATTTTTTGTTTGGTCAATTGTCAGAACTATAATTTTAAACTGAAATAGTACATAGAACTCACAGAAAGAGTTCAATCATACTGCCTTTAGTATAGCTAATGGGTGTTCTTGCTAGGCTTGCTGATCGTGTTGCCTTGAAGCCAGGAGTGCCATGCCCTGGCAGAGCAATGGGAAAAGATGAAAACAGTAGTTTGCCTCTCTGGTCCCCTAAAGGCAGCGCTCTTGAACTTTCACTACCCTCTTCCTGCAAGGAAAGAGAAAGTGGTTTGGTCAGTGCAGTTCTCTCTTCCTCTTCGTTTTCTTCCTTCTCATTTGAAATTTTCTCTATCTGAAACTGATCTGTGTCATGTAAATAGTGGTATCCAAGATACCAAAATTAAGAGCTGAATATTTCTTTAAACATACAGTATATTCAAAAGCTTTTACCCTTACAATTTTAAGAATTTTTATAACCCATTTTTAAACTCTTCATAATACTCATACTGATTCTCAAGTGTTGTTCCTGAATTTTTAGGTCAAAGCATATTAAGAGGTAGAATATCTTCTAAAAACTTTTGTTTCTGAATGAGGCATACATTGTACAGCCAGATTGTTCATGAATGTATGTGGGGAAATTTTGACTTCTAGTCAGACTTGAGCTGACTTCTGGGATAGCTCCTCCTGCTTGTTGTCTGGTGAAAATATTGCTAGGCAGAAATTAAATAAAATAAAAGTTCAGAATCAATAGATTTCATACATCAACATATTATCAAGGATCTAGGATGGAAAGATTTTCTTCAGTTATATTTTGTTAGTTTCACTGAAAGTAGGATTAATAGCTAAGGCCAAGATCAGCCAAGTATTTTTACATATTTGGTTAAATACTCTACATACTTTATAATTTTAAAACATATTCGCTGGATATCTATCACAATTCTTGAATATAACTATTCAGTGTAACACTGTTGGCCATTCTAGTAGCTGGATAATGTACATACACAGAGAAATACTGAGTTATTACAGGGGTAGCGTTACTGTTGTTCATGGCATTGCTTGTGTCATTGTGAAAAAACCCAGGAAATTAGGTTGAAACTAGGAAGGGACACAAAGAGAAAGTATGATGGAGAATCAAAATAGTTTGTTTGGAGAATCAAAAAAATTTTTTTTCCTTTCCAATTTCAAAATGATTGGAAAGGAATTTCAAAAGTAATGTGTGTATTTGACATTAACAATGCCTGCTTTATGGTGATAGTTATAAATACCTTGATATATTTAGCTTATCAGAAGAAGACAACTAAGATGAAAATTGGTCCTCACCAGCAAGCAATAGAGTATTGGGACAAAATATATGATCATTCCTGCTGTATACACTCATTAGAGAAATACATTACAAGACATGGAGGCTGGAAATGAAGGCAAGACAAATAAAATGAGCAGCATGGTCCAGTTTTTAACAAGCCAAGTAATGGATTTGGTATCAGTCACTTTTCCCATCAAAATGTTTATTTTCTTGCTGCACGTCCTGTAGCTCAAACAGGAACTATAGTCTCCTTTGCTTAGGAAGTCAGCCACAGTAGTCAGAATGTTGCTTGCAAAATATGTATATAAATACATGAAACAAGTGGAATGTGTGTATAATCTGTAATAGAGTCATTACCCATCTAAGTCGAGACCTCGACAATACTGGTGGAAGCATCAGTGGATCTGCAAGAATGCCTAACTCTAAGAATATCTAATTGTACTCCTATCTCAAATAGGTAATTTTCACTTCTCTGCATTGTGTTAAGGCACAATAGTCTTTCTTTAGTATTTAACAATTATCCAGGTCAATCCAAAAGGTATTTATATTACAGTCATAGCAGAAGTTCCATTGTGCTGTGTGCACTGTTCTTGTCACAGTGAATATATGCTTACAGTTAGGATGGACTGATAAGCCTTTGGCTTTGAGATATAAGAAGCCATACAGTTTGAAATACTTCCTGGCTAGAGTCTGCTTTGACACTAACTTTTTTTTAAAAGTAGCATAACAAATAAAATCCATCTCTCTTTCTGGAAGAAAACTAAGGAAAAATACGTTGTTTTCACTGTGTATTTTTTTGCTTAACTAGTGCTTTGCTGAGAAATTCTGTTGCCTTAATGTTTCCAAACAGCACTTTGTAATTCGCAGAAATTTGCTGTGTGCAAATCTGTTCAAGATTGATGGCATTTTAGTTGGTGAATGCATCTGGGAATGTATACTTTAAACAAATACATCTTACCATTTTACTTTTTCCTGCATGTTCTATTTCCAAGAACCAGAAAGGTACTGAAATAAACTGGGGTCTCTCAGCCTTCGGGGTATATTCACCCCTGGTTATGCACAGAGCTCCATTTGGTGCGTGTCAGAAAACCAAACGCAATTATTTGAGCAAATCAGAGTACAAGACCCTGATCAATTTAGCTTTGATTGATCCTTATGATCACATCAAAAGGGCGTGGTCTGACACTACAGCACGTGCACACCTAAAAAAGCAGATTGAAAAACACTGATTTAATTATGGAATTTTTGTCCTGACCTGTAGTTTGTTTTTCATTTATTCTGATAATGCAGTTACTTATTTATTTTTAAGGTGAACCACATGCTAGTATTTTGAGGCAAGTGACTTGTAAATACTTGGTTTTGCCTTTGAACAGGAAATACAATCCTCTGCTGCTAGGCTGCATGTTGTAACTAGTAACACTGACAGATACTATGTCAGAATTGCTGTATGTTCCTCAGGACAAATCCAAAGCAAGTGTAAACTTCATTATGTGTTGTGCTCTGTACACAGTGTCACATAGCTTTTCCACAGGCTAGAAAGACATTTCCAAGTGAATTTGTTGAGATGGTTCACTCCTGAGTTACATGATGCCAACCTAGAAAATTGACAGGAAGCAATTATTTAGATTCTTATAAATTTTTAATTTTTAAAGCACATTGTTATGTATTTCTCTACTAGGTAGGGTAAAGCATATTCCTGGTCATACTGGAATGCCCTGAGGATCCCCAAAAGCCTTTTAAAGAATATTTTATTTACTGTGAGGAGGACTTGAGATAACCCTTTAAGGTGTCTGCAAAATTTGTAAAGTATGGTGAGAACAGATTGGCAGTGGATGCCTTCATCTCAGGCTTCATTGTGTAAGGTTTACTGTGTATGGTTTCAGGCTACTGACAATACTATGAGCATTAAGAGTGTCATTGTGACATTAGTGTTGATGACATGGGAACTAGTATGCATGGCTGATCCACCCAAAACTCAGGAACAGATTTCTTTCTTTCCTGCTGCTATGTGGTTGCCAACAATCTTTTTTTACATACTAAATCCAAAGAAAGAGGTGCTGGGCAAAGCCTTACTGTGGTGCTGCTGGTTTGAAGAGGTGCCATGAATATAATTTGGTTTTGTCTTTCTAATATTTGATGAGACAGACAGAACTTCTGTCAAAGCACTTCTTGTTTATTTGCAAACAAAAGTAAACTTGCTTTCATTTTATATGAAGAAGCAAATTTCTTACCAGTGTCTGACCCTTGGTAGCAGGTAGAAGATCTCTGTGAGGAGAAGTGTGGCAAAAGAGCTGAGTTGGCATAAGAAATGGTATTGAATTTGGACATGCGTACCATTGGAAGTTTGTATTGGATTTGCCTGGCAAGGTTTCAGTACTGGGGGTTTACAGGGGTGGCTTCTGTGAGAAGCTGCTAGAAGCTTCCCCTGTGTCTGATGGAGCCAATGCCAGCCGGTTCTGAGTTGGACCCACTGCTGGCCAAGGCCAAGCCCATCAGTGACAGTGGCAGTGCCTCTGGGGTGCCATATTTAAGAAGGGGGTAAAAAAGCCTGTGTAAAAAATTGCAGTCAAAGAGAGGAGTGAGAATATGTGAGAGAACGAACTCTGCAGACACCAAGGTCAGTGAAAAAGGAGGCAGGAGGAGGTGCTACAGGCACCATGGCAGAGGTTCCCCTGCAGCCCACGGTGAAGACCATGGTGATGCAGGCTGTTCTTCTGCAGCCCATGGAGTTTAATGATGGAGCAAATATCTACCTGCAGCCTGTGGAGGACCCCACACCAGAGCAGGTGGATGTGCCCGAAGGTGGCTGGGACCTCATGGGAAGCCAGTGCTGGAGCAGGCTCCTTGCAGGACTTGTGGACCCATGGAGAGAGGACCCCATGTGAGGGAGCCATGCTGGAGCAGTCTGTTCCTAAAGGACTGCACCCCGTGGAAGTGACCCATGCTGGAGCAGTTCATGAAGGAGTGCAGCCCTATAGGAAGGACTCACATTGGAGAAGTTTGTAGATAACTGTCTCCCATGGGAGGGGCCCCATTCTGAAGCAAGGGAAGAGTGTGAAGAGTGTAAGGAGTCCTCCTTCTGTGGAAGAAGGAGCAGCAGAGACAACATGGGATGAACTGACTACAGCCCTCATTCCTAATCCCCCTGTGCTGATGTGGTGGGAGGAGGCAGAGAAATCGGGAGCGAAGTTAAGCCTGGGAAGCAGTGAGGGGTGGGGGGAAGGTTTTTTTAAGCTTTGGTTTTATTTCTCATTACCCTACTCTGATTTGAATGGTAAATAATTAAACTAATTTCCCCAAGTCGAGTCTGCTTTGCCTGTGATGGTAATTGCTGAGTAATCTCCCTGTCCTTATCTTGACCCGCAAGCTTTTTGTTATATTTTCTCTCCCCTATCCAGTTGAGGAGGGGAGTAATAGAGCTTCTTTGGTGGGCACCTGGTGTCCAGCCAAGGTCAACCCACCACAAAGTTAAAAGGTTTTTAATTTTAAGAGGAGTGAGCTCTGGACAACCTCTTTAAAATACTAATGGAGAGAGTAAGATTGATAGATTTAAAGAGGACGTTTCATTAGTCCATGAACAGGATTACGGGGCCCAGGTGTCTTCAGCAGCAGGAGTCTGACATGAGTCATGAAAAACATAGGAATACACTCTTGAGATTGGTTTGTTACCAGTTATTATACTTCTGATTCTTCCTCATCTGTTTTTCTTCCACATCTTCTGCTTTGGGGATCCCAGTTCAACTGAGCTAACTAAATGGTAGACCCATAACATTTGTGATCCCTATATAAATCCATTTTCACAAAGGAACAAGTACTGCACAGAAGGCCTGGAGCAATTCTGCTGTTCTCAGGTCTGTCAGCACAGAGCAGCTTTCTTTCTCTGCTTAATGTGAAAAGCCATTATCAAGGGGGTAGACTGCTGTTTAAGACTATTTGGCCAGGCAACATAAACATAGTCATTCTGTTTAAATAGCATTCAGAACCATCAGAGATACTTTTCTTCTGGTATTTGAAGAAAGATTTTATGAAAAGTATGGAGTTTCAGTAACAACTTAATATGAATCTCTTTTTTGTTAATGATTAATGAAGTCAGAAGTTGACTATGCCTAATTAAAGTATGGATTAATTCACTTTAATCACAGAATAAAAGAAATGTTGTTTGGAAGGAACTTCTGGAGGTTACCTAGTCCAGCCTTCTGCTCAAAGTGGGATGATTGTCAGAGCTAGAGCAGGTCAGCTGTGGTGTTGTCAAGTTAAGTCTTGAAAACATTCAAGGATGGAAATGCATAGCTTCCTTCAGTAACCTATTCCAGAGCTACACTGCCCTGCTAGTAAAGAAGTGTTTCCTAATGTCTGTCACTAGTATTTTAAATAATACATGCATAGATACAAGTTAAGATTGAGAAAACTGCCTCTCTGGCATTTTGTTTCTGTCTGATTACTTTAAAAAGTAGGAAGGAGTAATCTCCTGTGTGAAAGTAAACAATTGCCCTCAAACTGCCTACTGCCAAGGTGAGTTACCACTAATAGGTAGACAAGTTACCTACTTGAAATGACAAGGAAAAAGTTAAAAGTACTTTGTATTCCACTTATTTAATCTATGCAACATAGTGGTAAATGAAATTTAATTTAGCAATGTAACTGAATAGATTTTGAAAAAAATTAGTTGAATCCAATTATACCTATTCTATCAGGATGTAGCTAAAATAACTTCATTCTTGCTATGTTCTTCTCAGCACATTAGGTTGAGTTTATTAAGGAAAGAAGGAGATATAAACCCCTTCTATAAATCTCTTCACTGACCCTTAGCCTGAGCAAGAATCAGTTTCTGATTTTCCCATAGATGTTTTCTGCGCCAAACTTCATGCAGGTGAAGCACCAGAAATATTTGTACCTTTATAGATTTTGGAAAGTCTGTGATCTTTGTCTGCCTTTCCTGCAGATACCTAGGCTATAGCTGAGTTCACTGGAGGATCAATTGAAAATGTCAACTTGTAACTGGAAATATAAAAGGAAGCATACAAAATATAAAATAAAATGTAGAAGTACACTTCCCTTTACAAAAAAGAAAGTGCTTTACTTGATAAAATATAGTGCATCTAGGTGTCTTAAGATGCAGTATGGTAAATCACTAACAGAAACAGATGTAATTCTTAAAACAGTGCAGGCCACAAACTCTAAATCTGATCGTTCCATTGTAAGCATGGATTATTTAATGCATTTGCGTTAGCCGAGACAATTTTGTAAATGACCAGAGACCACAGGAAGATATCTGACGAGGTACAGAGATAAAATAGTGAGAGATTTAACCAGTTCAGACTTGCAGTTTGTAGCAATACGCAAACTGATGAATTGTCCCCCATTTTGCAAGTGTGAACATACACATCTTGGTATACAGAATGTCAGTAGATTGATTGGGTTCTGATATGCAAAATGAGGAAGAGTGATCCTAGTTAGATAACAAATACCTGAACTCCTTGTCCAATTTTCAAACTAAACTTAAATAATTTCTTAAAGTTCAAAAGCTTATAGTGATTCTCAAATGATAGGTACTGTTTTATTTTCACTAGAAGTCTGTATTGAACTAAAAAGAATAAGTGGCAATGATCTGTGTACCCATCAAAATTAGTTTAACTTGGATAACTGTAAAATTATTAAAATTTAGTCATAGAAACAAAAATTAAATAATCAAGTCTTTACATGTGTGTTGCTTCTTTTATAGTATATATTAAATAATTTTATAATGTGGAAATTACTGCTAGCTTTAGCTGAACTTATTTTAGAGTGAACATAAAATGATGACCGTCAAGAGAAGACATAAATTTAGTCATCTTCAAGTATATAAGTTACCTAGCCTACTTTTCAGTGGCAAAGTAAATTTCATTTATGCAGAGTATTAATAATAAAAATACTTATTTAATTCACAAATATTTTAAAAAAAAGAATTTAATGGGTGTAGACTTCTGATAGTAAAAGATGCTCTATTCATCTTCTTAACTGAAATACTAGGGAGTTTTTTTGGAGGAGAGTACTCTTTTTTTAAAGTTTCAAATATCCTTTTGTTCCAGATGGTAAATCTTCCTTCATTTAGATATACAGTCTTGCAAGAACTGCACAGCAAGAAGGGAAAAAGGCAAAAAGAGCAAAGAAAACCCAGGAAGTCAAGACAATGTTCAAGGTACAAATACTCTTTTGTTTTTAAAGAAGAGTTTGAAAAAAGTCAGAATACAAATCCATTCACTTTCTTTATAAGGCACTTCCCACCCTCCGCCCCCCCCCCCCCCCCCTTATTGTTCATAGCTCTTCCGAACCATGCACAAGTGAGTTTCAGAATCACTACAAATTCAGATTTCTGTATTTCCACAGGTGTTGGGTATGCTGAAATACCTTCTAGAGCTTTAAGATTTATCAGTACTGCCAGTATGTATTGGGTATTTCTTTCAGTTTGAAAGAGAATACCAAAGAAATTATTCTCCCCTATTTTTTTAATGAAGACTGACACCATATTTAGCTATGATACAAGTAGTTCTAGACTTTATTCTACAGTAATTCATATTCAAGTTCCATTTTAGTTCAGATGCATTATTTCACTGCTTATTTTTCAAATATGCATATTCATACACTTGCCCATTACCATCATAAATACATTCTTTCTTATTCACACACTTGCGTATTAATACTATCAATATATTCCTTGTCAGCAGATGATGGCAAATGTATCTTTCCTTTCCAAAGTACTGTTTGCAAAAGGTTTCTTTAATTATAACTTTTAAATAAGCTCTTGTTAATAACAATAGCCAGCTGAATGAAACATTCCTCTTCTTTAGCTTTGAAATTTTTTCTCAGCTGGCTTACATGTACCACATGAGTTAGATTAAAAAAAAAAAAAAAAAAAGAGAGAGAGAAAGATGTGCAAGTTCTTTGACTCAGGCTATACAGCATATGATTGAAGTAAAGAACATCATCTGCTTTGTTCACCAGGGTCTTTTATTATTATTATTTCTCTCTGGTCTTATACTTTTCTGCTCCTCAAATAAGGCTAATTACAAAGGAAAAAAGTTGAAACTGGTGGAGAGAGATCCTTTAAAGCCATTCCTTTTGCAGAATGGAACAAAAGAAAGTACCAAGGGCATGGATAGGCCTTGAAAAAAAGAAAAGAGAAAAACCATCTAATGAGGATGTTGAGATAAGTGCTCGTGAAGAAAACTGGCAAAAAAGGGCTTTTAGTCTAAAATCCATAAATAAGTGGGCATTAGATGGGTACTAGAACATTTTTAACAAGAGAGGCCACCAAACCGTATCATCCTATGCAAGAGCTACAACCCTAAAAACTCTTCTTCTTAACAAGATAAGGGTTTTTCTCTTTGAAATATTAATTTGAAAAAGAAATACTTGAAAATTAAGGAGTATTATTCATCTCTGTGAATCCATTATAGAGGAAGACACCATCAAAGCTGCTTTAGATATAATTATGAATGCTGTAGACTTTCTAAAGGTCAGAGATCCTAAACAGTATGAAGAAATTGTTCACAGTATATGATGGTTCAGACAGGATTTGACCTCCAATCTCTCTTTGGGTCTTCTAGGCTGTGCTAAAGAAGCAGCATGTACAGCGTCAACTAGAGAACAGTTTAAGAATCAAATCATTTGCCCATCCTCCAAACCTATTTCTTAATACTCCTGGGTAATTGGGCACTCAGACGTGCTTGATATCCATAGATGTGCAGGTCAGGTGTTTGAGACTCAGTCTAATTACCAGAGAATGACTGCCAGCTAAGCATTGTCCATTTCAGCTCTCAGTACTGCCCTTGTAACACATAAAGGAGAAAAACAAATCTGAAAGGGAGAGAAGATAAAAGGACAGAGAAAAATAAACGATAGGACCTGATCCAAAGACTGTAGAAGTTAATAGAAAGTCCCATTAGCATCAGTGAGGTTTAGATTAATCTCTGTTTTTAACAAGACTGGCAGTTCTTTATCCCATCGTGCATTAGATCTCCTTTCATCCATGTGTACCAGGAAGTTTGCATTTAGTACCAATGTTCTGATTTTTGAATGTGTTCTGCAGATACATGAATCAGGGAATTATTATTTACTTTAACTTTGGGTTTTTAGAAGTTTCTCTTAATATGAAATTTTAAGGGTTTTGAGAAAAGATTACAACAACGGTAGTCCCCAAATATAATAATAATAATAGCTTGTAAATCCCGTAGGCTATAACTGAAAATCTGTTTTCACTGCCTGTGGTGCATTTTGATTGTGAATAAGTAGTAAAATACTTAGTGCAGATTTATGAACAAAGTGTTTCCTAGACATAAGATACACTTTACACTGCTCCTTTCTTATTAACTTTTAGTGAAACTTCTGGCACATGTTCTGTGCCACAGATGGACCAGCAAAATACACATGTATCTCATGATCAGGTGTTTGAACTTGATTGCCAGTTGGTGTGATAGAGGATTCACCCACAGGTGTCCTACACACAGGAGAGTAATCACTTGGCACTAACTTTTCACAGCAGGCTACCTGATAGCCATTGGCCCTTTTATGTCACTTGCTGCAGCGTTTCCCAAATTCTGCACCGATGATGAACAAATTTAGCAGGATAATGCCAAATGGTTTGATATATCTCCTGCAATAATTCAGGTTTATTTATTGTAGTTTACAATTTGATTTACTGAATACTGAAGCTGAATTAATATGAATGGTGATTTTCTTTGCATCAATGTTTTCCTTGTATCAGGGTTTTTCCTGAACCATCACTCATAAAACTGATGTTTTATGAGGTTTTGATAGCAAAGATATTATGATAGCTATTATCTTCTGCATAAAGATTAATAAACTGGCAACAACGGCAGAAGAGATGGTTGAGAGTATTTTTGTGCTAGATTCAAGCTAGAGAGATTAATAATGTTCTTTACTTGTGAGACAGTCTTTTATTTTGCTTTATATGGCACACTCAGTATTAGTGAAGCCTCAAAAGCAATTTCATAATTAAATTCTGTTGATACTTGCTTTTAAAGCAAAGTCATAATCCTTCTGTTTCACACATTAAAGATTGAGTTCAGTCTCTGAATAACACAGTAACTCTTCAGAGGACACTTGAATTTTATTTGTCACATTTTAAGAAAAATATGTGCTGACTGTAGCAGAGAAAATACGTATAAATGCTCTCTTACTGATATTTGCACATTTTTCTCACATATCTTTGAGTTCAGTTAGCTAAATAACCACAGTTCCCACAAACTACAGACTTCTTGGAATCTAATAATGTCTTAAACATGAGAAGGTTTTGAAATATGAAAACTGTATGCAGAGCTATTTCTCTTATATTTGTTACCTACAGGAGTTTGACCTAAACTAGACAATGAAGCTACTGAGAAAGTACTTGTGTTTTCCACGGGAGGGAAAAAAACCCTGTCTTGGCTTTTTTTTATCAAGATGTTATAGAAGTTATGTAGTGAGATTGAATCCCTTCTCAATGATCTATATGCAGGTTGTGTCGTAAATAGTAGACAACCTAGGTGAATGCTGGTTGTCTGAGACAAAAGGGAAAAATGTGGACTGAGTGGATGATGCTGATTGATGTTGAGGAATAATTAAATGGGGAGACTGATAAATATTGTACCTCTATTAAATGTAACTGGATTAAGAAAGGGGCAGAAAGGCATGTTGATAATAAATTAAGTAATTTAGTTCCTCATTTATTTTCCTTTTATAATTTGCGTGGGCCCAATGGTTGGGGGTTTTTTTGAATATTGTGTTCAGTTCCTCCTTGGTTGAAATACCTTGTATGTTGCTGTATTTCTTGACAAAAGGGATTATAGAAGGCTGCACTGAGATCAGTTACTATTTTGGACCCTTTTTAAAATTTTTATTCCTATCTTTCTGCTAGTATGTATTGCTTCTCCTCAGTAAGAATTTATGTCAGTATATTAGTAATGTGACTTTTCTAAAATTTGGAAATGGAGTTGTGAGTTGAGCAATAAAGATATTCTGAAGTACACATGTAGTCAGTTACCTGAGCATTTCTCAGCCAACTTTAAATGAGCTTTTTCGGAAGTTGCACCTGCTAAATGTAATCTGTCCACTGTGCTGTATGTTGTCTTACATGTTTATGTGTATTGCATCATTCACTTCCTTCATGTGAACAAAGTACTAGTACCTGGTGTAAGTCAGGATAACAGCACACGTCAAATAGATAAAAATGCATTGCCTTTTTGCTTAGATGACTGTTGTCATTAAAGGAGAGGAAGCAACTGGAATTATCTACTTAATATTCAAAACTGTTCAGTTTATATGGAAAATTACTTTCTGATGGCTTGCAATTTAAGTTAAAAAGGAAAAAAAATATTTTAGATTTTTTATCTTATTTTCCTAGCTGTGATCATTTAGTTGCCTAAAAATAAACAAACCGGACCAATTGTGGTAGCAGTAGTAGTTTTCTTTCAGTGTAGGCTTTATATAAACTTTGACAGAAATAATTGCACATAATTAATTGCTAATCTCTAATTTTGAAATGTGGGGCAGCTTCTTCATGGTCACATTTACTTTCTTAAAATTACCAAACATATCTATATTCATCTCTACTTACCTCAGTGAAACTTCCCAGGTGCATGCCCACCTACATAAAGCAGTGTCGTCCATGGTTCAAATTACTAGAATTCAGTGCCTATATTTTTTTGAAAGGACTTCTGCCCTGGATTTCCACTATACTCATTTGGAATTTCACCCAAATAAGGAAAAAAAGGACATTTTGAATTATGATTTATGTTTTTTCTGTACAGAACAGGAAGTAGGAGGAGATGGAGTTGCATATCTTCTGCTTTTGTTTATTAGTCTTTCTGAGTTTGATAATGCTGCCTTATTTGGCCTCTTGCAATAGCTCTTTTTAGGGTCTGTTGGAGTGATTTTGTGCTAAACTAATATAGAATCCAAAACAGTTTCATTAGGCTTTACCTTTCCTCAAATACATGTTGTAGCACTACACTTTTACTTTGGTATTCTGGGAAGCTGATATTTCCTGGACTTGCCTGTGTTGATTTCATTATATTTCAGACCTTCAGCACTCTGAGAAATTTCCTTCAACTGCACAATTTACACATTTTTTGTATGCTCAAGTGAAACAGTCTTTCAGCCTCTAGTTGAGGAAAACCAATGCCAAATCACCTCAGACTTGAAGACTCTAAGATTAGTAGAAGTGATTTCAGCAGAAAATACTGTCAAGCTTATGCATATTTGACTACTGTTTCCAATATAATGACCTGGCTCAGTTAAATATATCACTTAATTGGAAATTGTATATGGCAATCTATACACAGTGAATGGACTGTATAGTATAATTTAGTAAGCTAAAGGGTGCATAGGGGAGGTCTGAGGAAAAAAAAACACTGACAAATTATGTTTAATAAATAACAAAAATATTAAATGAACTATTCTCAGCTCTGAACTTTTGGTAAGTGAAAGATCTGCTTGTGTTTCAAGTTGGAATATGAATATATCTTAGTGACAGTGTGATCCTATGCATTTCACATGACTTTTAGAAAACAGATTTTGCTACTTAGTATGCCCAAAATCTGCTTTATCTTACTGCTTGCTGAAGACAAACACTGTGATGGTTGGAAAGCTTTCTGATTATTCTTGTTTCTACACCATTTAAGACTGAAAATGTGAAGACCAGAAAACTATTCAGAAGATACATTGAATTGGCTTTAAAGCAATATTTGGCTAGATGCAATAATAAGTATATAGATGGAACATTGTGGCAGCAATCAGTGTATTTATATGTTTGTCACACAGAGAAATTTCAAACTTGTGATGCAGACCTCCATTGTCCCCTATATCTAAATATCGGCTGGAGTTGGCGGAGAATGGTGGTAGCTAGCGTAAGCGGCCTTTTCTCCTAGTTTCTATCAAGAGATAGGCTTTGACATATTCCATTCAATAACTAACACACAGATAATCAACAGTGAAACACTGAGACTCAAGCCATTAATTCAAAACATAATGATACATTGTCATAGGATGTTTATTGCCAGTTGAATGATTTATGAAGTACTATAAAGCAATAAGATACAGTATTTTAATAGGGCAGTCATTTGGGGAAAATGGTATTCATATGAGAAAGTAAATGCCAGGAAGTGGTAGGTCTAATATTATCTAATGTTATGAATTTGTGCTACTGGAATGAGCATAGTCTTCTTAAGTACAAGTTTAATGACAGACAAAATTAATTTAAACTTTTTTAGTTGCTACTTTAAATTGTTCCTTCTGCCCCCTGCCCCTCTTCCCCAGTCAGCCACTGGCTGTGTTTTGGCTTTTACAATTCATGTGAGAACTGTAGAAAAATTACATGGACTATGATGCATTTTTAGTGGTAATTCTTATTGTGGAAAATGTGCAGCATATATAATGAAGTGTATGCTGAAGCTGTTGTTTAAACCAGGATGTCTTAACTATTTTTTGAATGTGTGCACAAGGAAAAATTATTATATACAGTTGCCTGAATGAGTGACAAAAGTGGCCTTGCTGGAAATTTGGTTTGATTCTTGGCTGTAACCCAGTTAATAGAACCCAGTTGTGGAAATAAGTAGAAGTTCTCTGAAAGTGAGAATTAGACTGCGCTTAGTACTGCACTTTGCGCTCTCATGGTAACTCAGATTGCAAGCTCACATATTTGATTACAGATCCCATAAGTACCCACTGTTGGCTCACATTCGGTCTCTTCTTTGGTGCAAAACAACTGGCTTCCAGAAAAGGAAGCTTCAACTGGTAATATAAAATTCAACTGGAGCATATATGATAGTTGCTCAGACCTTTGTGGCACACTTAGAACTTGAAGAGGCAGTTCAGTAAATCTGTTGTAGGCCCTTCGAGCCTGTTGTGGAAGTCTCAGGAATCTATCTAGATCTAGACAAATGCAGAAGTGTCCTTTCAGGGACTGTGCTTAGGCCTAGCGAGGTTAGAGTAAAGAGCAAAGAAATACTGGGTCCTGTAACTCAAGGGATGTCAGCGTCAAGGCAGGGGAGCCAAATCACCCTGATGCCTCCTATTCACATCCCAGACTTCATCAGCTCTGTCATGCAGTTTGCTTGTGCAGGAAGTTCAGTCCTGACTGAGCCAATCAAGATATGACGTGCCAGGGAGATTGTCACCGAGTGTGCTGAGAGGTCATAAGATGTGTGAAACTGCATGTTTAATCCTGGAAAGGCTTGGCATTGCTGAGTGCAAAAGCAGATGAGCCCAACAAGCCTGTTAAAGTGAGTTGAATGCAACAGGCATCAGTTGTGAATGAAAGTGGGATGACAGTGTGGGCACAATTGGCTTTAGCCATTTGGCTTTGGGAGCTTGAACCTGGCAACCAAGAGCACATAGACATGCAAATAAAAAGCACCAGAAAGGTGGGAGATTACTAGCCATCTTTTTCTTAGTGGTGCAACAGATTTACAATGGTACACTGCAACAGGTTCATTATGTACAGCCATAAAGAAAGTCTAAGTATATTGTGTATTACAATTTTAAATTGTATTCAGTGATGAGTCTGCTTCATTCCAGTTTTTCTTACTGAAATGATCTAAGTTGTATAGCCTATATAATATCATTAGCATCTGTCTGGTAAGACAGCTGCAGGTTTGATGAACATCCTTATCTTATGTAAGCAGAATTTTTAGACCTAAGGTTCACATTTTAGGTGATGTTAATGGACAGCAATAAGTACTGCTTCACCTGCATTCTGATTGAAGGCTAAAATAGAAATAAGAAGGCAAAAATGAAGGAACAAAGCTAAAACTGAGATTGGCAAAGCAAAACAAAGAGGAAGGCCATGCAGCTCTCTTTCCACCAGTACTGCAAGGTTTCAGTCATGATTGTGGTGAAGTCTCTGCTTCTGAAAAAAATGGATTGTGATGAGATATTCAGACCTAGGACTGCTTTACTACTTTTAGCTGACTGTGCTGCTAAATCTGCAAATAATTATGTGAGCAAACATCACTTGTGGAAACAAACTGTATCCGTGCACACATGCTGTTGGACCAAAGGTATAATATGGACAGCTACACAGCATTTGTAGTAAGTGAAACAAGAACAAGAAACTGTTTTCTGAATGGAATTTGGCTTGAAGACTCCAGGAGGCATAGATCTTCGGTGTAGCACTACATAATGAAAATTTATTTTCCAAGTATATAGTGCTGTATTTGTCTACAGATACTAAAAATATTTACAAAACATATAGGCTAGATCTTTTTTTAATTGTTTAGTGCACAAGTTTACAAACATTATAGAGCCAAAAGTATATATGCATTTATATAGTATGTAAGTTGCACTTGCAGTCAGTGAATCACCATGTAAATTAGGCTGAACTTTTATGCTTATGTTTATACAACCAAAGGTTTAAGAATATCATCATCTTGGCATAGGAGATTTTCACTGACTATCCAAATATGGCTACTTTGAAAACAGAATAATCTGCATCAATGTTACACAATACTGTAATATAGGAAGTGGAAGAAATACCCTGTTCAATGGGTCTGAAGAACTTTCTCTTTTAAAATTTACCATGTATTAATTATGTATGACATTTCAGGGAGTGAGAGTTGTTTGTGGCCTATGGCAATGAGTTGGTGAAATGAGACATTACTGAGACAGAAAGTAAAAGTGTGTCAGCATATCGAATTACACAGCCATTGGTAGCCTAGGTGTATTTGCTAGTTTAGAAAGCTATGTTTGATATTGTGAAATTAAAGCTTTGCACACTGGTTTTATATAGCAGTACCACATTTCTTCAAAAATAACAATACTGAAGTAGCTGGGTGAAAAAGGGAATTCTCATCTTGCAGCACTGCAAAGAGAAACAATAAATAAAGTATCTTCTCTTACTTAACCTATTCTGTGGCTAATAAAAATGATGATAGAACTACTGAAATGCATTTCAAAGCAAAAAAAACTTAGCAACCTCCTTCTCATTCAACAAAATAAGCAAAAAGCTTACGGAGGGTTTATATGCTATATGTAAATATTTTATTTGGTTTTCCCCTTCTTTGGAAGAATATCTTTCTCTAGTAGTGCACTTAGCTACAATATTCAAAAGAACTTTCTTCTTTCAGATATGTGAAGGAAGGATCCCCAACTTTCTGGGGATCAGTTATTGTTTTTATTTAATAATGCTCTATTTTACAGTGTGTTGGTTGTTACATAGTCTATTAGCTGTATTTTTCTAGTATGTTTCCTTGTTCTTTTTATATCTTTTGATCACGTGGAAAAAGAAGCTTTCTTTCTCGCAGCCAAAGACAAGCTGTTGAAATGGCTGCCAGCAGAACTGTAGTGTTAAAAAACAAACAAACAAACAAACACAAAACCCACAAACAAAAACCATCTTGCAAACTGGAAATGGTTGAGCCAGTGAGAGGTCTTTTAACATTCCTCCTACCCTACCCACTTGGGTGCCTGTCACCCTCCTCCTGAAGTGTGAGCTTCATGAGTATTAAAACAGCCACTTTACCAATAGTATCTAAGGAAGATTTCCTTCTAACACCTCTGATATTTTAAGGATATAATGTTTCTCCTCCTCTTTTATGTTGCTACAATCTCCATTGTCTTCTTTAGTGCAGAGGAATTTGGATGGGAATTCCTCAAAGTCTCAAGAGTCACTGCTGCACAGTGCAAGATGATCCATCCTAAAGCCCTCCCCATCTGTGCTGACACATGTTCTTAAGGATCTGCAGTCCTGCAGCCCATCTCAAGGTTAAATCAGTTAGGTACCTGTGATGCCCAATAGACTTAACATTCCATTTTATCAAAATGTAAAAGAAACGCCCTTTATCTTAGCAGGCAAAAATGTCAAGTAGGAATAGCAGTTCCTACAATATGGGCAAACTGTGGCTATCAGCTAGAACATCAGTGTCCATATCCATGCCTCACAGTGCTTTCTTTTCACTGATGCCCCTGTTTGGAGTTTTCTGATTTGTGCTATCCATGTTCAGTACTGCCAAAGTTTCCATAGTCACTATTCTTACAGGAGGCTTTGAAATTTGTAGGGAAACACTAATAAATTTCATCCTTATTGATTTACTTGTTAGATTTTTTGCATCTTCTAGCTCCTAGTTCTCATTTGTTTTTAAATTTAAATAAAAAAAAAAAAAAGTATTTGATGCAGATTTAAATTATTTCAACAGTTTCCGAAGTACTTCACATTTGTTTTGCAAAAGTAGTGTATATTGTACTGTGGTATTTATAGTGGTTCAGTACTGAGACCATGCTTTATGGGAACTATGAGTGCTTTTAATTTCAGTGATTGATAGTACTTTACACTCAGCTAACCTTTACAGAGGCTTCTGTGTTCTTATGCTAAAGCACTTCCAGTCAATTATATCTGTACTTAAGTATTTTGTTCTCTTCTTCACAGTTTTTATCATTGTATCCATGTGCCTTGCATCAGTGTGTTAAGCAGTGTGCAGATGGCTAATGTTTATTGTTTGTTCTTGGAGTTCAGAGAGGCAGCACTGTGTTCAGTAAAGTGGTTTTATTTTGTAAAGGTTATATTAGGAAGCTCAAAAGTATATACTCTAACTTCAATAGGCGGACATGAGGTTTGTGATGATCTGTAGTTCCTCAAAAAGCAGTGAAATGAACAAGCGTCCAAAATCTGCATCTTCTGTGCAGACAAGATTTTCCTGATTGCTGAAGGCTCCACTGAGCCAAGCAGAAAATTGTTGTCGATCATTATTTTCATCTGTGTGCATTAGGCCATCTTTCATATTGATACTCTTTGTGTCAGCAAATGAATGCCCTAATTTTTTATACTGGGTGGGCGATAGGTATACAGTTGCTGAGACATTGCAGTGTTTTGTATCAATTGTGTCTCATGCACAGTTTACAGTACTGCTATAGCAGTCTAACAACCACCCAATGGATGGACTTTTGGAGAGCAGATCATGGTTTAGGCAGGATGGAGAAGTGACCTAGTCAACTGAAGATATTGTCCAAAGAACTGCTATGCAAAAAGTTAGTGTTAGCTTTCTAAACTACATACCAAGCTTGTCAACTGTAGAATGCAAGTCATGAATGATGTGGTTGTACAGATAATGGTTTATGACAGAAATTTTTATAAAATGTTGCTCTAAAAAATGGATTAACTACAGTATTCCATTTAATCCTTAACTGAATGCCCCAGCTGAATAAGAGGAATTGTGGTAATGGAGGAAGCAGTAGTAAGAATGGCAAACTGCAATAGCTATAAAATCTTAACAAATCTTGATAATTTTTGAGATAAGTTGGGCACATGCTGAAATTAACTGACAGCAAATGGAATTCAGTAAAGTTATTGCTGTTAAAAGTGAAAATCATGGTAAAACATGCTGTTGGTTCTTTAAAACAACGGCAAAAATGTATCTTCCATCTTTATCCAATATAAAATAAAAGAAAATGTCAATAAAATATGGAAGGAAAAGTGACAAGGCTTTAGGCATTTATACTGCATTCATCTCTGTTGTATGGAACTATTACTGTGTTGTCTATTACATGTAATAAATAAAAAAATGGATCCTGGGTTTGACAAAAGCTAGGATAATATTTGTGAGGATTGTTTCTTGACAGTGAAAAAGGAAAAATGGCTCTTACTTACTTAATCTTCCTAGTCCTTTATGTCTACAAGGACATGCATTACTTCACTCTTGTTACCATGTCGTCTTCCTCTTCAGTCTCTGTTAATGTCTTCTTCTGGTCTTATCCTGCTGTGACAGCATTACAAAGTTTTTCACGCCTCCATGCGTAAGTCCATCAACCAATTAGTTTTCAGAGCACATGATACATATAGATGGCATAGCAGTGGGTTCAGACCTAGGTCAGCATACTCCAAGCTTTCAGTCAATATGAAAAAAATATAGGTCTACATTATCAGTTGTATCGATTTAGGGAGTGGATTTTTCATTGTTGCTTCTTTTTCAAACTTACTTCCAGCTGTGATCGCTTCTGTTTTTCTGATTTTTGTCTCAACATTCACCACAGAATTTCTCACTATGGTAAACATTGATTTTAAACAAGTACCTGAAAAGTATAGGTCTCATATTGACTCTTTATAGGCTTTTGTTGCACACCTTGCATACCCGTGTTTTAGAACGTTCCAGTAATTTATCCAACTTTTAGATCTAATCAGCTTCTGTTTTAATCTGAAAAAGTTTGGAGGACTTGTTGGTGAGGACTTCTGTGATAAGTCTGCTCAAAAATATGTCTATCTTGTAAACTAATGTAGAACACAATGGGTAATTTATTTTAGTTGAACCGAAGTGTCAGGTTTTCAGAGTCCGAATTAAAATAACAGGGATCAAGTATTATTGATTGTGTTTAATGTAGACTGAAACAAATGTGAGTAAAACAGTGAGACATCTTAGATTGGAATGAACCCACCTTGGCATTTTGATGGAAGCAATGAATCATTGGACACATATACTGAGGATTTGGGATCAAGTGTATCTCAGTGGAAAAAAGGAAAAGTGCTTTTCTGAAAAATATGCTGTCTAATTTTTTCCTCCATTGCTATCTGCCACTTTACAAGTTAGGAAAAAACTTTTCTGTTGGTTGCTTTGTCTTTTATTTTATAGTAAAGAGGGATATTATACCTTCATAATCTCTTTAATTTTATTTAGTATGCTGAAGCATAAATCTGTTTGGCTGTGATCTACCTCTGTCTGTATTAACCTGATTTTTTTTGTTGTATAATTTCTGTTTTGTCATTATAACTGAAATGAGAAGTAGGCCTAGTAGTTTAAAACAAATACAGATTTATATTATTATAAAGTTTTGAGATTAGAAAATGAGATGGTACTAACTATTGTTAAAGCAACATAAAACTGGAAGCAGCTCCATTCAGCTGCAGTCTGAGTGGAGATGAAGAGGGTTGTCTGCAATTAGAAGGCACTGCTTAGGTGTGAACTGCTGCTGCTTCGTTCTTTCCTTTCATTTCTGCTTTCTCCATTCTTCTGCTCTGAGGTAAATGAGATTACAAGCTCCCCTGTAATCAATAAAATTGCAATGAGTTATATTAATTCTGAAAAAAAAATATCCAGTAGCTGGAATATACGGATATCAAATCTACTCAGGGTAGGTAAAATATTATATTTATTTATATTACTGTTCTATTTTTATCCTTATAATGATGAAATCCATGTCCCACTACCACACATTTCAGTGGGGACAGAAGTTTAGCTTAGATATAGAAACTTTTTGGAGATCTGCTTTCTGTTCTCAGTTACATGCCTATTTGTACAATCAATCTGTGGAGATCTATGTAACTATTCTTGTACTGAGACACAGTCCCTCTGAACTGAAATTAAAGACTACAGAGATCTCCTTGGATATGTTAGGTAGTTTAATGGATCATGCATACATATTTAAAGGGTTACATCTTTTATTGTGTAATAAGAAAAATGGTTTCAAAAATGGGAAGCTCACTGAAACATGTAACTTTGAATTCAGAGTATGATAGATATGAAATCATCAGAGCCTTTCCTTATCCAGAGAATTTCAAAATACCTTTCTAGTCCATAGGTAGAGTTGATCTGAGAAGGAAGGTGAAGCTGCTGTTATGCCTCATGTCATTCTCTTGATAATTCAGAATTTTAAACAAATAAAACATAATTAGGCTTCCACAGATCATTTCAAAATGTCCTCAGGCCTCTGACGTGTCTGTATTTCTACAGCAGATAGTGGTAAAGATGTCTTTAAAAGAAAGAACAAAACAAAAGTCACAATGCCTCCGCCTCCATATCCATCAGAGGCATATCATAACAAAGACCGGATCAGGGGACTGCCTGCCTACATAGAACTAAAAGTGAGCATCCGCTTTCAGATACATAGCCAACAACTCAAGATACTTCTGGAAAGCCTTTTCAACTTCAATCACATTACCTTTGCTACATATTGAACTGCTGGTGTATGAGTAGCTTCAGTTCAAAAAGATAGGAGCTTGAAAAAATTTTAAACTCTAAGTAATAATTGACCCTCAGTACATACCAGGTACATAGTTTGAGTTAAAAGAAGAGATTTACTAGGAATATTGAATAAAAATCATCCCATAAATTTTCACATCCCAAAATCAAACTGTCAGAGTCAACAATTTCCATCTTTTCTAGACAAATAGGCTCTGCTGCTTCTACTTTCTTTGACAGGTTGAGCTGTTATAAGTTCATATAATACACTAAGTGCACTGTAATACAATAAACCTTTTAAAATAGTTTTGATACTACTAAAAAAAAATGTTTTACATACCTTTATCTATGGGAATGTCAATTATCAATGACTGTGGTAGAAAGAAGCTGGTAAAATATATTTTTTCTCCAACTTAAAAAAAATGGCTGCCAAAGATAAAACTCTCAATCCATATTTAGGTATCTAAAAATTGTTTGATATTTTAGAAGTAATTATTGTAGGCAAGATAAATGGAAGCTTCTGGGTAACCAGCAGTGTTGATTATAAGTCTGCTGGACTGAGTAGTTCAGTATAAAATATAGGTGCTTAACTTCAGACATCAATCAAAAGTAAAAATAAAAAGTCTCATGTTTCCTTCTTTATCATCAGCTCTGTCCTGCTTTGCCTTAATTCCCAAATCCACTGAACTGGTTAGTTGTTACCAGTTGTCTTCTGTCTGTGTGAACATAGACAATTTGTTCTTTTTATGACAAAAAGACATGAATTTTGCCCAAGTTGTTACAACAGAAAGTATAGAATTCTGAGCTAGATAGGTACCATTGTGGGAAGGACAGTCTAGAGACAGTCCACTAAAGCCTTTTTTCTTTTTCTGTTTACTTTATTTGAACTATTGACCTTGCAAAAATATTCAGCTTTCTGTGAGGGTTTTTTTTGGAGTGGCTTTTGGTGCCTGAGCTTTGAAACATGTATAATCAGACCCAGCTTATCTCTGAGGCTGCTGGGTTTTCTAACTCGCTGTGCTGGAAAACACACCAATCTTGGGAAATCAAGCTAATGTCTCTCAGCTGTGCAGAAAAAGTGTGAACAGCTCTGTCAAATGAGCTACCCCCATCTCCTTTTTTTCAGGCAGCATCTTATACTCGAGCAGTCACTTCACATTTGCCATTTGAGCAGTTGTGATATAACTGCTGTATTATTGCCTATAGGAGATTTTCTGTGAGGAATCAGAAGCTGGTCTTTCAGCTACCCTGGCCAAAAAAGGTTTTAGTCACAGGACTCTCTTACTGGTGAATGAGTAAGGAGTCCTGACAGGATTACAAGAGAATATGAACACATAGCTCTGGCCTAAAGGTTGCTAATTGACCAAGTGGTAATACGAGGGGAAGTATTTTCCAGCCTTGAACCTCTTTACCCCCAGATAAGTATATTAAATGCCATCAGTTAACCCCTTGAGTGCAATGACCCAGTGCTGCCAGGGACATGCCTGGTGTAATAGTCCCTTACGCTTCCTAATCAGCGGTGATGTACAAAGTACAGTATAGGTCTAGATGAGTCATAGGTCTGTTCCTTTGTTGGATGGAAAGACATGTCTGGGCATTTAAAAGGTTAAACACAAAATCTTAAACGTGCAGTTACAGTGCCTTAAAAACACATGAAAAATATAAAGCAAAAGAGAGGTCAGGAAAGAAATTAGAAGAATGTAAAGTGAAAAAGATCTCAGGAATTTTGTTTTGGAATTGAATTGATGCTTTTTTTGGCTTGGTTTGGTTTGGTTTTTTTTTTTATTTTTACTGTTTTCTCCAGATAGTTCCCTGGAGTGAACGTGCTGAGTTATTTCCAGCTTAGTTCCTTCCCATAGTTATTCTCACATCATGGATGTTAGTAAATTTCACTGAAAAATATCAAAGCTATTACGTCAATTGGGGATAAATTTATGAATAATAAATTAGATTTTGTAAAAAATTTCCAGTCCTATAAGTTGTATTTTCTCTACTTTTTTTTTTTTTTCCTGTGGCATCTTTCATTTAATTTTCAGGCAGAATATTTCTGTTGTCTTCTAAATCAGTATTTTTCCTGTGGCAAAAAGATGTAAAGGTCTGTATCAATTTGTGCGTGTAGAAAAAAGACATTGACGACTTCACTCTTGTTGTCTTAGAAGATGTTTAAAGTCAAAATTATCTGTTCTGGGAGGTGAGTACTTCCCTCTCAGTTTAGTAAAGCCTAGAACCTTCTTTGTACTTATATTACGCAGGACTTTACCTCTTGTCTAATTTCACTGAAATTACTGGGGTTACTCATATAATATGGTACCAGTCAGAAGATATATCAATGGCAGACTCAGCCATGTGGAAGCTGTAGTTATTTAATAAAGGTTTTCTCTACATTGACATGGAAGTATTTATCTATATTTTACAGTGTGATAGCTAATTCTGTTGTTTACTCTAGGTATCTTACAAATAATGTATATTTGGCCATCAGAAATCATCTCAGTTGCCATGAGGCAGCTAACATTGTTGCATTAATGGATGAAAAATTATTTTTTCCATTTCATAATTTGTTTCAGGTTTTTTCATAGAAAGCAGTAACTCATAAGCTATTTTGTTGACTCCTGGATGTGAGATGTGTTACAGAGGCTTAATCAAAACCAGTGCTCCCCATTGGAACTATTGAAAGAGCCAAGTGCTGGTTCTTCAGGCCAGGCCAGAAAGCAAAGCTAGAAGGCAAGAGTTCTCCTGAGATATGCAGTCATGAGACATTGTAGGCTTTGCGTGGTGCCTTTGAGCATGTACAGTAATGGATATGGCATTGTCTTTTAAAGAGGAACACTGAAAATTGTAGGGAGGAGAGAGAGACTTGAGCTGTGTATTACACAACAGTGCACAACTGTGTTTCTATAGTGTGAAAGGCTTTTTAAGTTTTAATTTAAAAAACTTAAATGAAATGCTTCTTTCAAAGCACCAATCAGTCCTCCTTTGATCATATTAAATGAGGCTGGAATACGCTGTTTCTCAACTTGATTCTATGCACCTACATTGTTTCCAGCATCCACACTGTATGATTGCAGCCTGAGCTGAGGCTTTCCACCAATACTAGTTGCTAGTCTGGCAGGTGATATTCTAGGAGAGGTCCCTCTGTCATGTGCCACCTGCATACACTTCAGTCTTATATGTGCTTCAACCCAAACTAAAAGGCAGCATAAAGGTGAAGCTTTCTCCTGTGTGGACAGTTGACAAGTTTGCACTATGAGTCATTACCCAAACCTGGAGGAGCTGCACTGCCCAGTTTCCTGCCTGTGGTCTTTTTGGTGTCTTATAGCTCCATATACACACCCATAAGTTTTAGCCTGCCTGGAAACAGCCGAGGAGCTTGGCAGCTGAGAATCCAGACTTGATTTCTCACCAGCTGTAGGTCAGTTGCCACATAGCATTGCACATGTGTGCCCACCCTCTACAAAATGCAGCACAGGTACAAAATAAAAACTGGGTATCCCATCTACAAGGGAATAATTGTGCTTGTGTTTCACTGTTTTGCTTGCAAGATCCTGCTTTACAAAGGCAGGCTGATGAAATACATGGTTCCCTGCCATACAGCTGTTTGCAGTTGTTGGCTTGAAGAAATACTAGTGATGCAAACTAATGATATCATAATATTAATATCCATGTTAACTGTAACCTCTTAAAAAGGTGCATCTTGTCTTTAGATTGCTAATAATATGCATATTAATCCTGTCTTTAAATTGGATTTTTTCTGATTAGGAAGAAATCACCACTTTAAATGCAACTGATGCACCTGGTATGGTGGGTATTTTCTAGATAAAAGGAATAAAATTATTCTCCTTTTGGAATGTCAGGCTTGAAATAGAACCAATCCTAGGTTTGTCTTGCATACTCTGAACTCCAGAGCTGCCCAAGAGCTGCATTCTTCCCCAGCGTACATGCACTACCAAGGTCTGTTTCTTCCATGAGCCATCAGAGCGGGCCAGTCAGAAGTCATATTTTTTATATTTGTTTTAATTGGTTTTGGTTTCTGCATTATAATAAATTTAATCAGATTATGGCCACTTGACCCCCAGGGGCTCAACTCTAATTTGCTGCTACTGCCTGATCATTGGTTAACTAGATCTAGACATGAACCATTCCTGGCAGGGTTCTCGGCACATTAGCTTAAGAAGCCATGATTTTTCTATCCATCACTCTTGCCTTCATTCAATCACACCTCTAAGGTTTCCCAATTATATGAGATGTAGAAATTCACCATATCAAATTGCCCTTTGCCCTGTATGCCATCTTTATCCCATCACAAACTAGACATCATTCTGAACTCCCCTGTTTCTCCTGGGAGTAGTGAGGTTTGTGCCATTCCATGGGCCAGCAGAATTTGTGTGCATGTACTGTACCTTTCTCTAACTGTAGAGCTCTTTGTCCATCACTTCTTTGAAACTTATTAACACAAACTCCCAACTGTACATCTAGAAATGGGTTAAATGTGCAATCTATAAATATTCAGATCTAGTTTTTACGTATCTCTTTTAGCCTCCTTTACTGAGGAAACAAGACTTCTGAAATTTCCCAGGGAATACGTATATATATCTGTCTCCCCCCAAACTATTGATCAGTTTCAATCAAATCTGACAAAGAGGTCTCAAACTGTAAAGATCATCAAGTTGTCTGAAACAAGGTGTCTGAGCAGTGTGATAGATAATGATCCACAAAACAGAGATTGCAGTGTAAATTCAACTGAGATTAGATTCCAGAGAATCCACACAGGGGAAGCTATTTAGTAAGACACAGAAGAGGCTTTAATTACTGATAAAACACAAACCCAAAACAAACCAGGAGACATCAGTTGTACTTTTATTGGAATTACCCATTATTTTGTTGTGTAAGTAACATCGTACTATTTCAAATAAAGCTGTGTGGGTGATCAGTAAAGAGTATTATCCCCAGCTTTATGGTAGACTTCATTACACAGGAAGTAGCTTAAAAGATGGCCTAAAATGTGAAAGAGTATTTTGTCTGCTTTTTTATCCTTTCTTACTAAGACCATTGTACTAGAAGGAAATATTTGACTACTGGGTCCAGTCCCTGCTACCCCTGGAGACCACACTGTGTAATCCTTTTCAGTAACTGGCCAAGCTCCACATTCAGAGTAACTGTTTCTTGCTATGCATTTTGCTGTACACTGGGCACACTTGATGCATTACAAGGTCTAGTTGATACAGTGAAAAAACACCATTTAGTAAGGCCCAAAACTGTTTGGTTCATGTTTACTGCTAATGCCTATTTTACCTAAACAATTAAGAGGGAAATTTGCTGTGTAATGCTTTCTGCATTTCATCTTTTCATTTCAGGGCTAAAGCTCAGTCACAGTCACTTAAGACATAATATGATGAAACTATCATTACTTTATTATTTGCTTGTTCCTCAATCCCTATATCCATAAAAAAGAAGTCCAAAGTTTTTAAAACTATTTTTTACTTCCATCACTTTTATTATATGCTTTTATGTAACACAAGGCAAGTTTAAGTTTTTTTGATATATTTTATTTCTTCCTACACCAAATGTAATAAGCAAGCATAAAGTGCTTTGCCCTTTTATTCTCTTGAGTGAACAGTTGAAGAAAAAAACATTCCTGTTTCTCCTAGAACAGTCTGAGTCCATTGACTTAATTAGTGTTATTCCTACTTCATGAAAATATTATTTATTTTCTGATAGAGTTTATAATAGATCTTAACCAGTAATTGCCATCCACTGCAATTAATGTCTGATTATGTAGTAATAAGATAACTTTGCTAGTCTGCCACTTCAGTCACTGGGAAACCTTTCTAACTGCTCTCTCTTTCCTTTTTCAGATGTCTCCCATGCTAATTATAGACCTACTAGATTCTTAGATTTCATTACCTGTCTCGTTACTTTGCCCAATTTGTTCCTGATTTTCCAGGTTTCAGTAAACACATTTCCAGGCATATGCCACTGAAAACTATGTGAAGTATTATATTCTGGTGATCTTGTATAGTTGTGAGATTGCAGTAGTTATCTGTTCCCTTGAACACATAAAATAACAAATTCTTACAGCAAAAATCAAGTGATTCCAGAATTACTAGTTGTATGTAGAAGGATGAAATAGCCCACATGAGGAAATATAAAATAGTTAAACACTGAAATCTTGCCCAGAAGCTTTCAGAAGCCTTGTTAGTGAGTTTTATAACATAATAGAATCCCAAAGGCTTCTGTGCTTCTTTTTCCTCTTCCTGTACAGAATGCAGAAGGGATTTCAAAGCAATAAGATCTCTTAAGGTCGGACAGTTTCAAGCATGAAACATGATTGTTGTAACCACCATACCCCTCTAGATTATGAGTCTAAAATCCGGAACTCAAGAAGACGGGAATAGGTTTCAGAGAAACATCTTAGTCCCATCATTGGAACCTTTCCAGTGCATTGTGAGTTTGTTCAGATCTCAACAATGGACATGAAGGCAGGGGGTGGGGAAGAGTCACAGAAAGAACTGGTTCAAGTATTCTTAATTATTAAAACAATACAAATAATAGTATTCATATATTATTCCCATTCAATGACCAACACATGTGGGGAAGTGTATAGAAGATTCCAATACCCTACAAGGTCGAGGAACTCTACAGTTGTTTTGGGCTGCTATTGAAGAATATTTTAAAAGGTTATGAATGCTATTCCAAAACTCTACTTTAACCTTTACTTTCATTTTCAGATTAAAAAAAACTATTACTATTAATTTCTGCAGTGAAATCTCTCTTAGCTCTGTAAGGAAATACTGACAATCTAACACTCTTAGGCCTGCTCATTCATTCCTGAATACATTCAAAGCCAAATGAACAAAAAATAAACAAATTCCAGGGAAAATCTAGAGGGGGTGAGGAACTTTTTATATTCCAAGGCCTAATCTCGTAACCCCTTGCACATATTTTGATTTTTAAACATTAAGGTAGACCTACAGGGCTATCATTTGTGGGATTCACCAAATAACAGCATTTGTCAAATACATCTTCCCTGTGACTCTCAGTTATTTGAGAGATTAATAAAAGTACATTGGCTGTATTAGCAATGTATTTCTTCCTCTTCCTTGAGCTTTATCAAGAATTGTTGCGCATTATAGTTTGGTGACAGTGCTAGAAAAAAGTGAAGACAGAACTGACCTCTCATAGCATTTTTGTGACCATGGGGCTCACACAAGCAGCTTGGCATCTGCCGGCACATCTTTAGCGAGTTGGCAGCCCCAGCGCCCTTTGCAGGTTGCAATCAAACCTGCCTTCTACAGCAGCCTCTTTCTGGCTGATTAAGTTTAATGTAATTTTAATTAAAAACCACAGTGTCAAAGGGTTTAGCTGCTCGAGAAATGAGCACAGATTGTGGCACAGTGGCAGCAGTCACTTGGAAAATGGAAATGCATCCTGACAATATTGTGTAGGGGCCAGATAAACAAAGCTGCAGCTACTGTACCTTGCAAAAAGCTGGGAGAGACCATCATTGCAAGAAACCATATTCAAAAATAAAGTATAGAGCAGTTCTGATTCTTGTATTTTAGCAATTTTGAAGTCATCTCAGCAACTAAGTAGAGTAATAATTGCCAATAATTAATTTCAACCTTTTCTCCCCATTTTTACATTTGTTCAGTGGGATGTTTAAATGTAAATTTAAGATTTCCATCCCTGTTTATTTTGAACAGCAAAAGATTTGCTTCACACAGTAGACTAATACAACTTTTCTCCTTAGGCTATAAAGAAAAAAATCATTAGAGATTTTACCAGTGCTGAAAGCAGGTTCCATTTTCGGGAGTTTTTGCTTTTATCTGCTTCCAGCTTTTCTTGTCCCTTGAAGCAGATGACAAGGAGATTTTAATACTTTACATACTGCAAGTATTGAGCAACATTTGGAGAATGACCAAAAAAATCACTTCACTGACAAAAGGTTGCATCATATCTACAAGATTTAATTTCAGTAGGTCCCAGTATACATAGGAATATTGTTAATAATGGTTTCCCAAAGAAGTATCTCTGTAATATTTTATTTTCTTAGTTGCCATATTTTTTTGAGTAAAGAGAATTGCTTTGGAGTTATTAAACACCCTTGTCTTGGCAGAAGTTGCTATTTTTTAAACCTGTCCTTTGAACGCATGTATTTGTGAAACAAAGGCTTGATCCAAAGTCCACTGAGATCAGTGGAAAATCCCCAGTGACTTAGGCTTTGGATCAGGTCCTGAGAAGTATACATGCAAATAGGTAGGTATTGTGGTAATATTGTTTGCAGGAATTCCTTTCAGCAAGAAGCCTTTTTATTGTTCATAAATGCTACTGATGCTCCAGGGCCAGAACCCCAGGAGAATTCCACCTAGTGACGTCAATTCTGTAGAGGAGAACTTCCTCTGTCCCCTTTTAGGTTTGTGGGACATTTTCGAACAGATGGAGCCTATATAGGTGGGACGGGTTCCATCTGAACAGAAGGGTCACAAATGCACCGACTGAGAGGATAGACAGAGCTATGGGGGAGAGTTTAAAGGAGTGGACAGGGGGATGGGAAGTCTGTATAGAATCCAGCAGAGAGGAAGAAGCAGCTAAAATAAGCAGATGGGTAGACAAGGGGAAATAATATTAAAGACTGAAATATGTAACACACCTACAGAAAAGGTTAAGAGAGAAAATCAGAAGACAACTTCTGTTGCAATACAGTTAGGAGTCATAGAAAAAGCATGATTAAAAGACACACATAACGGGTCTGACAAAGAGTCCGTTTTTGAAAGTAGTAATATTCCAAGAGAAGGGTTGTCCTGAGCATCACATGGTAGATGCAGGAACTAGAATATATTTACAGGCATTGAAAATACTATGCTTCATAAGGGTCAACGTGATAGAAAGTTCTATAAAGACCTGAATTAGGCCTCTATACTAGGATTTACTGACAAGTAAAGCACCTTTCACATGAATACATGAAAGTATAATGGATTCTCTGCCCTGAAGAAAATAGAAGCTGTGAGGGAGGAAAAGGAAGCAGAAACCAAAATAACATCCCATCACAAAGTCTGAAATGGAGACCACCATGGAAGTAAGAAGCCAGGATATGGGCAGAAAAAGGACTGACTATAACCAAATTACATAGAAGACACCCTGCAAAGTTAAAAAAAGAAATTAGAAAACTGAACTTTAACAATACAAATGTTTCACTTCCAGTTGCACTGACCCTGGATCTAGATGGAAAAAGACACTTGAATGCAGCTCCATTTACCAGTGGTTTTAGATACTGGTTTAGAAAGGACTTTCTCCTACTCTCCACCTACCTCACTATTATCTAAATTAAAATTTAGATAAACATAACCAGCTTTTATTTAGTAATGGTTATGATGTGAAGTTAAGGTTAACTTATTAGCATAATTTGCCAAGTGCAACATTTCTCCCATAAAGCAGCTATGAAACCTCAAGCTGTTTCAAATTAAGAAGCACTGCCACTCATTACACGTACTACTACTACTACTATTATTTTACAAATAAATATTTTGTTTGTTTCTAAATAAATGCTTTGAGTCCAAAGCATTTGTAACTTCTAATTACAGATGATTCTGAATTAGAGAAACATCAATCAAGTCCAAAATTAATATCTGGCTTTATAACTGATGAGAGCGAAGCCCCAGAGCAGAGCACTGCCAAGCATTTAAGAATAGCAAGGTATCTTCCATTATTCGTAACACATTGTGGTGTAGACAGGAACCTTCTCCTCACGGTTATTATCTCAGAAATCCTTAGGGTGCCAGAACCACTCAGCTTTCCTTCTCAGTTCTCTCTGTATTTGTGAACAAGGTTCTAAGGATATTCCATATGGAAACATGCAAGTGGTGCTTTTATGATCACCAAGGGAAGATGTTTCCCTGAAGCCTTTATGTGTTTTCAGGAAAAATCTGAGCATCTGCCTGGAGCCCATTTGAATCATATATGCAGTTCACTTCTACAACAAAATCTGACTCTGAATATAAAGGAAAATGCCCAAAGGGTTACACTGCACAGCAGCAGGATACATACAGCATTTCACTGGTGTGCATATAATCCTTTCATTTATGAATCAAGACTAAGACATTTAGCTATAATTGTACTAATAGCTAGTTATATGTGATGAAACAATGAACACCTTAGTAATAATAGGTACTTTAGAACTTCTGAAGTGTCAGAATATTTGATTTTCAAATCATGCTGAAGAAAAATGCTGCTATTACCTTCTTAAGAATGCTAGGATAAAAATTGAGAGTAATCAACATCCTTCTTTATCTGGTTATGATGACAAAACAAATATAAGACATAATTATTAAAATAGATTCCAAAAGACTGAGTGGATATACTGGCAAGTCTGTGTATTCCATGAAGTCTCTCAAGTTTTATTAAAAGGATGTACATAGTTTTGTGCATTTCCAAAATGCTGTAGATGTCATATTGCACAGTATCATTTTGGGTATGTTCAGTCCTTCCAGTTCTGTTGCATGAATAAAGCAAATACAAATTAAGTGGGTGATCAGCCATTATTTGTTCAATATATTTAACAACATATAAACTACATAGAATAAGCCTTAATGAGACCAGTAAGTCGCAGTGATGCAGTTCACCTATGAAGATTGGCTGTAGACATGCATGGCAGAATGCAAGGCGGTACACCTCTTCTCAGAATTGCACTTTTCCCAATATGCCAAACAAATTACTTGATCTGCTTTCTGTGTTCATACAAGCATAACTTTTTAGATTTGTGGAAGGTGTGATTGTATAAGCAATAATCTATAGAGTATAAATAAGGCACTTTTTTTTTTTTTTTTTTTTTGGTGCGGATTCATGCAGAAAGTATTTGCTAAATTGGTTCCAGCTTTCTATAGTCTATGAGGTTTTTTAAATACTCCACTGACACGGAGATAACATTACAACATTGGTACCAAGTTTAAGTAGCAGACCACTAAAAATGACAAATTTTGACCAAAACATGTGACTTCTACAAATCTTCTTCATTGAGGGGTTTGGTTTTTGGTTTAGTGGTTTTGGGGGGTTTTTTTGTTTAGTTTGGGGTTTGGGGTTTTTTGTTAAAGTCTGCAGTTCTATATTGACTGTTCATTTCCAGTATAGCAAAGTATTTCAAATTTATTTACAATGTTAAATGAAAAGTTATTTTAATATTATTTGTTTCACAGGTACCTCAGTAAGAACAGGCTTGATGATAATGATATCTTCTCTCTTGTGTAAGTAAAAAAATTTATAAGCGAATTCCCTTCTACTGCTAGTGTAGCAGTTTTCTCTGCTATGCTGTTTGCAAGATGGACATTGTATAACTCTGCTCCTGTTTAAATTATTTGAGAGAGGTTTTTTTAGATTAGTTATGCAGCTTCCTTTCTGCCTTTCTACAACAATAACAAAAAGTTCATAGATTGGAAAAGTGTGTACTATATACTATATTTTCAGTCCTTCTAAATTAAATGAAATCCACTCAACATAGCAAAAGAGCCCTCAGGCATAATTCTGCATACTACTTATTTGCAGTATTAAATATTCAGTATTTTTCCTTTTAAAAGCATTTTTTTTACAATTGTAATAAACTTTCATACTAAATCATATTTGCGTTTGCATTTAACCTTGTTTTTTTCCAGGTTGTCAAAACTAAGCTTTTCATACTCATCAGTCTTTCTGATGTATAAAAAACTGAGTTGATACGGAAGGAAATTTTAAAGTAGCATTTTCTTTCTATATTGAGCTTACATGTAAGTGTTCTTTTTACATAATGTAGAGAGGCAAATAAATGGGTACATTAGTCCAAGCAGTTTCATTAGTCCAATGATAATCACCTCACACTCATCTGGTTGCTGAGTACAGAATTGATATATTTCATTTATAACTATACTGATATGTTTTCTTATATAACTATTGATAGGCTTGTAAAATAACACTTTGAATGTTGTTGAGTAGTACACTTTTTTTTTTTCTCCCCAGAAAACAAAAGACTCTGGCATACCATTCTCAAAAGATTGTTGACCTGTGGCCTTCTGCCCATCTGCAGCAAGGAATGGAAAACAGTAAGTGTCATCCCACTACACAATTAATATGGAGATTCAAATCTTTCTCAGTATTGGCTTACTTTAAGATTATGATAGATTTATTTTCATAATGTAAAATCATTAAGATAAACAGAGACATTAACACTTTTGTAAATATATAAAGCCAAGCTTTCATTCACAAATTCATAACCCTTCTAACTTCCTGACCACAAAGGAAGTCGTAGAGAGAATAAGCTGGTATGTTGTTTTTATTTGGTGAATGTCTTTTTGCTAAATTCTCCCTTTAGAGTAAAATAGCAACATTTGGAAGTGGAAACCTCTTTATGGATATAATTTTATTATAGTGGCAAGTGTTGAACAGTATCAATGCTGTATAAAATAAAATGAACTTCTCTCGAAAGTTCTTATATCAGAATTTCAGTCTGTAGTGTTGGCTCTTAGACTATCCAGTTCAATTCATCCATGTCCTGCCATGATCTTGATGTGCTCTGAAATTGCACCAAAGTATAGCTGGTCACAAATTTCGCACTTACCACTTCAGACAAGTGAAAGGTCAAGGGCTTACAACAGTAGAGCAGCTCCTTATCAGTGCCACAAAGCACAGACAGGCATGGAAGTGACTGCAGGTCAGATCAGCTGTAATTTATACTAGCTGTAGAAGTCCATACAGATTCATCCCAGTACTCTCAGACAGCAGAATATGTTTGAACACTGCTCACTTGTCTCACTTCTCATCTGCTCTGTGCAACATTGAAATCAAATATACATGCACACTTACATTATTGCCACCCTTTTGTTTTCAGAATAAACAGACATTAAGTAGCTCTTTCAATGAAAAGCTTTTCCATATTTGGAGGGATCAATTTAACTCCTAAGACAGAATTAAGAATTTAAAACAGCCAACTAGCCAAAGGAAAATGGGAGACAGAACTAGAAGTGGTCTACTCTCTTGCTGAGAACTCTGCTAAAGAGAAAATGTAAGATTAGTATGAGCAAGTACATAGTAAAATGTGGAAAATAGGCATTGCTTCTCGTCTCCAATGAGAAATTATACTCAGTGTTGGTTTGTATATTATAATTTGGGGTAAAGAAAACCTAAAAAGTGCTAATTTAATTCCCTTGAATCATACTACCAGGCCCCATTACAGCTGGCAACACTGGATTTACATATTTTTGTTTCCAGAAATCTAAGTGTAGGATTACTGTTAATTATTGTATTGTTCATGAGACACAGGACTGAATTTTGGATGTCTCCCAGATGAGGAAAAAAAGCAGACTTAACATTGGTGACTTAGCTTTCATTCCTGAATAAAATAAAAACAGTGACTGAACCTAAAAATATTTGAATATAGAACTTCTGATGTGTAACTACTGTACAGTTTGGTTTTGTTCTACAAAGGCCTCAGTTACAGATTCACAGCCAGTCTTGGCCAAGAAGTAATGAAAACCCCTTTATCCTGCAAAAAAATCCCATTAATCTCTCTCTCTGTTTTTTGTTTGTTTGTTGGGTTTTTTAATTAGACATTATAGAATATATAAGCATTTATTTGGAATAGCTTTTAATCATGTGATATCCCAAAAAGATAATTTGTACATAAACGATGCAAAAAGCACATCAATTATTTGTTAAATCAGAATGATTTAGTCCCCCATATTCAAACTAGCTCTGAGTCTGAGTACAGATAACAATGATACCTTAAACTTTCAATGCCAGGGTCTAGTAAAAAAGGGTTTTGGAGTCAGTTGGAGTTATTGGCTTAGTATGCACGACATCCTGTCTGTCAATTGCATAATGCTTCAAAATTCTGTTTAAGCAGAATATATATATTTTATCTTGGATAAAAAAATAGTTTTGAGTTTTCTTCAAGCATGATGTAGGCATAGGCTGTACCGTAGTATCTTTGAGCTATTGCAATACAAATCAATAACAATTAATTTGGCCTTGTCATTGGACATACCTGATGGAATATGGAAGATCCATATTTGTATGCATGAATATGTATTTCATGCATAACTGGAATAGTTGCTGGAAACAGATATCAACAGAAGAAAAGCAGAAGCCATTACCAAAAGTAAATCACAATCAGCTACTCATTTGACATTGATCTTTGGAACTCAAGGAGAACTTGGATCTTATGAATATAACTGCCCATCTTTCACATAAAATGGTGGCATAAGTACATGTAGGAAAATGTCTCCTAAGAGATTTGCCTCAGGTTGTTGTTCCATTCATTGTGAACTTAACTAAAATTCAAATTGTGAAATAATACATCTGACAAAACTTTATTCTTTACCTCCCAGTGGGTGCAGTAACTTAAAGCCAAACACCAACAAACAAATTGGCAGCTGGCATTTTAACCTGTGAGGTGTTAGCCATCTGGTCCCACAAAATAAAACATTTATTTGATTTGTCTTAAATACCTAACTAAAGGGATTACCAATACACAAAAGCATTAAGATTTTGCTTTCAGAATGCTGGAACACCTTTTCCTTGGAATTTCATCAGGAGTATCCATACTCATTACTATGTATTTCTCTCTGCTAAGTCAGATGAGGAAGTTCAGAATAAGAGTTGTCTTCAGAAATTCCCATATGATTTTGAATAACAGCTGCGGTAGCACAAACCAAGTGGCACACAGCTTTATATAATGCTGCCTACATTGTACTTTCTGTTACAGGGTTCCTTCCACTCATTCCCTCCTCTACAACAAGTCCCATCAGCAAGAATTTCCAAAGGAATTTCTTTCTTCATGAAACTGTATTGCTGATTGGTTCTGCAGTACTCCTGACGTCTCGCAATATGAAAAGCTTATTTGAATAGTCTACTGTTGCTAATTTTGGCTTCAGCAACAAAATAATTTGAAGATACTATAGCTGTATCCATCCTTTATATGACACTGAAATGGCTGAATACCAACCTAATATTGACAAGATAGCTGAAATCTGCCAAGAGCATTTAATCTTGCTCTGTCCTGAATACAGTGTTTGCCTGGGAATGTTTCACCACTAGATGACAAGTGATAAAACTAAAACCAGTCACCCAAAGTGAGACTTAACAAAGCAGAAAATTCTTCTTTGGTAAGATTTGGAAGCACTCTATTTCTGTTTGTCTTGCTCAGGGTTTTAGATATGCGCAGGAGGACATCAGTGGTACCCTTACTTTCTAACACCAGAGGCTTTACCACAGAACAAAGCACGGGATTCTACAGTGCCTTTTCACTTGGATTCTGTCGAAGTTAAAGGCTTAGCTACTCAGGTTCATGCAAGTTATGCCCACAGGCCCTGAAAAGTATTCTGGGACACCGCTGTTCTCTAAGACTCTTATCCTTATTTGCATGAGGTCATCTAATCCTACCCAGGAATATTTCTGCTGATGTGGATTATCAATCAATAAAGTCTTCCCATGGATTTTACACATGCAGAAGAGCACGGTATTTTAAGCTCACAACTGAAATGTGTATATTTCAAAACATCAAGACAGGGGGAGAATCTAAGAGTAAATCCCAACTCCAGCATCTTCACAAAGAAATCACATGTAATTTAACAACTACCAATATCCAAAGAACTTAATTTAATGTTTATCCCAAAACACACTGCAGGGCAGAGTTAAGGTTGTTGGTTTCATAAGCTGGCTGTTTTTTTTTTACCTTATGCTAAACCTGGAATCCTTTCAGACGAACTGCAGGTATGGAAGGGGTATGCACCATGTTTGGTCTTTGGCACTGAGACACCACAATGTCCTCAGCTCCCCATTGTGCTCACTGGGGAGACAGGACACAGAGTGAATCAAGCTACTTTCAGTTCTGTTGCCAGTACAGAAGTGCCACAAAACTGAAGAATGATGATGGATTGTAATTTACTACACAAAATTTCTTCTCTGGGTTAAGCGAACTATTAACATTTTCCACAAAAGCCACAAGGTGTCCAGGTGTCCCTTTCCAAGAGGGAAACCATTGAGTCTGCCAATACTAAATTAAAGTTCTTCAATTAGTGGACTTATCACAAGAATATGACAGAATATAACAAGGCACTGCAGAGAGGGTATGAGGCAAGAAAACTAGTACTTAAATAGAGGCTTTCAAAGATAATAGATCAGTACCTATTAAGGGTAGTAAGGGGTCTAGAACAGTAGGGAAAAATGAAAGGGAAACAGGTGATGTTTTTGAAACATTCTTTTACAGTAAAATTCAAAGTGCAGTCTCTACTGTATTCACAGCAATGCTTAACTACTCAGTGCCATGCATTAACAAATTTTACGGTTTTCATCAGGGAGCAGCAAGGGCCAGAGGGTCCCTAGTGGTCATGGAGCCAAAAGGAATAACCTGGCCAATAGGGCAGGGATCTCGTCACAGCACAGTACCTGAGCAGGGCAGGCCCAGAGGTAGTAGCTAGGTCCAACCAAGAACTGATGTCACCAGGCACATTCACGGTGATGAAACAGGTCTGATGTCAAGCCAGGAGGTCAGTCTGCACGTCAAAGTCAAGTCCAGCAACTGCCAGACAAACCCCAAGTCAAGCCGGGAAGTCAGTCCACGGAAGCCAGAGTCAACTGGACACATTGCCAGGCACAGGCATAGCTGCAGCTGAGCTGAAGAGCAGTACTCCTCCAGAGTAGCTTAGGAAAGAAACGAAAATGCAGGACTGAGACTCAGTAGAGCTCCTGAACCACACTGTGAGTGTGGGGTAGAGGCCCCAGCTGAGGCAGGGCCATTAAGGCCTATTAGTGCACTCAGGCACCCTGACTAGGTGCTGTGCACCACCTAAAACATTGCTACCTGCTGTTTATCACATCTCCCAAATACTGTTGACCCTTGTGCCAGGGTAGGAATAGTTTAGCTGGTTTTCCTACATTTGTGCTGTAGCTTGAGCACTTAGCTAGATTCTGCTGGATGATACTTAACAGAAATGAATTTATTTCATACAGGAAGGCTTCTCCTCAAAAAAAAAACCAACAACCAAACCCAACCCTAAAATCTGCATCTAAAATGCTCTTCCTGTGCATTTATAAAGAACACTTAGGAATATAATGGTCTATTCCTCTGTCTGAATGATTGATAAAATGGTACAGACTGGAAGGATGGGATGAGAAATACACATGACCAGACAGAAGCAGTTGTAAGTCTTGGACTCAGACACTAAAGGCAGGGTTTAACTGTCTAAACGCAAGTACTTTCCATTTGAGGTGCCCTAGAGTATCCAAGATATCCACACATATGATCTTTGCCAACAGGCTTTAAACCAGGTATGTCAGGGGATGGTGATGACAGCTTGCAGATAAGTGAGGGAACAGAAGTCGGGGCAGTAAATGCATGGGACAGGGTGACAGCAGCAAGAGAGCCCTCAGGAATGATAAGACAGGTTAAAAGAAGGTTTGCCTCAAGTGTTTGTGCACAAATGCACACAGTCTGGGAAGCAAACAGGAGGAGCTAGAGCTCCTCCTCTGTGGACACAGAACTAAGACATCATAAGAATAACCGAGATGTGGCAGGAGCTCTGTGTTGTAAAGATCATATGGGCTCTTTAGGAACAACAGGCAGGGAAGACAGGGTCAGGGGCTGCTATCTGTGTGAGGGAGCAGCCTGGATGTATGGAGGAGTTCTTTTGTGGAACAGAACATAGGGTGACTGAGGGCTTGTGGGCCATGATCAGAGGAGAGCTGGTAAGAGCAACATTGTAGTGAGAATCTGTTACAAATCATGTAGTCAATATTAGGAAATGGATGAAGTCTTCTTTAAGCAACTCAAGGAAGGCACAAGATCACTGGCCTTGGTTCTTATGGGATGCCACCATAGCAGTGGAAGATTCTGCTGAAAAGGACCTGGGGGTCCTGGTGGGCAGTACACTAAGCATACTGGAGGTATCAACAGGAGTGTGGTCAGTAGATCAAAGAGCAATTTTTCCCCTCTGTTTGCCACTTGTGAGACTGCCTTCAGTTTTGGGCTCCCCAGTACAAGGAAGATGCTGGTGAGCTTGAGCAAGTCTAGCAGAGAGCTACCAAGATAGTCAGGAAGCTAGAGCACATGCCCTGTCAGAAGAACCTGATGGAACTGTGCTTCTTTAGAGAGCAAGATAGTTTAGGGAAGGTGTGGGGCACCTAGTAGCAGATTTCTGATACAAGAGGAGGTTTCTAGGAAGACAGAGCCAATTTCTTTACTAAGGAGCACAGTGAGTGAATGAGAGCCATAAATTGAAAGGTAAGATTATAGTTGGAGGTAAGGAAAAAAAAATGTTCCACTAGGAGAATAATTAAGCATTGGAACAGGGGCCCAAAGAAATTATGGAATCTCCATCCTTGGAGGTTTTCAAGACTCAACTGGACAAAGCCCAGAGCAACCTCATCTGAATGCAGTGTTGACCCTTCTTTGAGCAGGTGTTGGACTAGAGACCTCTTGAGGTTCCAGTTGGAAGGATATGCAGTTCTATTGTATGTGGGGCATACATGGTGCAAAAACCACGGGAGACTCTAGCCCTTTTGGAATGATGGATGTAGGCTACATGGAAAACCCAAGGGCATGTCAAATGGCTTTAAGAGCTTGTGTTTAGGCAAATGAAAGCCTCCTTGACTTTGCAAAGTGGTCAGGTCACACACTGATCTTCCCATCACAAGTGAAGTATAAGCAGAGGAGTATATGCCTAGCTCTTCTTTTCCCGTGTCTTTTTAGCTGTTTTGTCATTTTAGAATTCATTTTGGGGTGGGCTGGGGGGTGAGGGTATCATTACAGTCTTTTGACCTGATAGAAAGACTTTTCTGGCAATTCCTAACAAGTAAAATTCTCTTTCAAAGATGTCATTCAAACAGAGGACCATGTTTCAAGGTTGAATCAGCACATTCCTGATGAATTTCAAGTCCATATTATAATAGACACCACTGGAGCTAAAAATAGGGGCAGGAGTAAAACAGACTTTAAAATGTTCAATCAAATAAGTAATAATCCAATGCAAAATCATCCAATTTATGATATTATTGTGGAAAGCTCACGACAAAATCTTTGCTTTAAATGTTGATGGGCTTGTGTTGTAAGTTGCTATATTAAGGATGTGTCTGATACAGCTTCCCTGCCACAGGTCTTGTCAAGGTTGAGATTTCATGTTCACTTATATACCAGTGAGATGACTAATCACTTCCAATTGATTTTTGTTATTTATGAAAATATAAGAGAAATAAAATGCAGAGCAGAGATTTTCTAACTTCAACAACTTAATGCAGCTCAGAGCAGATTCAAGTTTTGGTTTCACTATCTATATATAATGCTGTAGTGTTGCCTATTAAATTCAAGCCGAGCAGAAGAAAAGGACGAATTTGCATATCCATTTCCATTCAAGTTACAGACTTTAAAATCCATGTTGCTTGTGTCTATAGACTAATGAGTGCACCATTATGGAAGAGGCTTAGTGTGTCACTGCACTTGGGATGTCCAGGTTTTTGCTAGGCATATAATATTTTGAGAGCCATTTTTTTCAAGCATAGCGTAATAGGCTTTAACTTTGCTAAGCTTTTCTGCCAGGCCTCCAGTGCCCTGCTGTTCTATTATATTGAACTTGTAAGCAGGACGCTCTGCCAGGCTCACCCAGATTACTGCTGCAATAAGGGCCCTGCTGAGTGACTAGTGTCATGATAAGTGCTAGGGAGGGAGTTCACCATCTTGGCATACTGTTCTCATCTTATTAAATTCAGCTTTGTGGAAGCAGGGAGTCTGCCTCTCAGCCTCACTGGCTCTGGCTCAGTCCAACTGCTACTGTCAGACAATATGAAAATAGGAACCACCACAGCTAATGGCAGGTGCTGCACCACCACAGCTGAGGAAAAAAAGAGCTTTTTCTTTTTTCTTGTTTTTTTTTTCTTTTTTCTTTTTTTACTTTTTTTTTTTAATAGGCACTTGACTGGATTGATTTGAAAACATTTAGCTTTTTAACATTATTATAGCTCTCATACCCACAGATACTTGCTGAGCCACTGTTCTTTTTGAACATGTTTATTCTGTCCACTTTATACAGCCTCCTTTGTTCTTGTTTACTTACATTCAGGAAATATAATGTAGCAAACAAGCCCTTGGAACGGTCTGATCTCATTCTGATTTTGCAGATGATGGTATTGTAAAGATCCAGTCCTGACATCCAAATTCAGGCAGAGCTCCCTACTGCGTGTTGCCTAAGGAAAATTTCCCAAGTTTCAGTCTTGGGTTTCTACTGGGGGTGAAATGAGTTAGCTCGTCAAGCCCCCCTGAACTCAGTGACACCTTCTTACCTAATTCTCACATTTCTTTTAAAAATCTAATCTGTAGTTTTGGGTGGAGGATACAGAGTCTTCCTAGAGCCCTAAAATGACCAGCTGTGATTTGAGTGTAAGCTATGCTGCTGAATGCAGCAGGAAAAGTGCAACATTCACAGAGAGGAGAGTGAGAACAGGGGAATATGTGTTTGCAAGCCATCCCTATGGAGAAGAAAATAAAAATCATTCATTTTGTAGTATGAATTTCCACAGCAGTAAAACATGGATTAGTTCTGAATATCAGTTTCTGAAAGAGTATTTGCCCTTTATTTTTGAGCCTAAAACTCCTTTGAGCTAAGAATGAAAAAGCCCTTCCCAAGGGCTTGTGGAAAGATAGATAAATTACTTCTGTACTTGCTGGTGTCTGAGCACATATAGAGTCTTCCTTGACATCGGCAAATACATTGTTTCTCACTGTTCAACAATAAATGTTCAAATAACCCCATTATTTTCACTTTTACATGTTGTAAATTGGACATGATCAACACATGCAGTGTAACCTTTCTGACAGAAATATTGATGTGCTACAGCTACAGAAGTCATTGTATAGCAAAACCAAGTTGGGATCAATAGAAAATCCACATTTTCAAATGCGTTTATGGCAGGAGTTGCTAAGTCTGGCAGGTTGCAGTTCAGCAGCACACTTGTTGGCCACGTCAGTCTTCATAAGAGTGACAGGTTTGATTAGACTCCTTGAGAGGCTGATTCAAAAATTCAGATGAAATAAGATCTTTCTGTCAATTTGCAATATCACATTCACAATTCCTTCCAGAGTCATCAAAGGTAAGGAATAAAGGACTTAACATTAATCCCCCCTGAGAAAATGAATAAGGAAATTGTTTCCAAAAAGTGTGATTTTTTTTTTCTTGAAAAACAAGAGTGGAGAACTATTAGTGAAGCTGACTACCATGAATATTGTGTCAGACCTTTCAAATCCCAGGCAGCTGGCATGCAAGGGAATTCTTGTCAAAATTCAAGGGCAAATGAATGGATAAAACAAATCTGCCTGGTCAAGTTCGTTTGTTAGACAGGTCTGGTTTGTTTATACCTGTTCATTTCTGTATCTCATTCATAAAGTTGTCATTTGTCAGGGTTTTTAAATGTTCCTTCTAAGTTACACTTTTTAGTCTTCTTTTTTTTTTCGTTCCTTATGTCTTATCCTGATTCAATGTGGGGGGGGAGGGCGGGGGCAGGGGCAGTGGAACGTGGGGTACAGGTGTTGTGGTTTTTCTTGCTCTGGTCACTGTGTGGTCCACAAAGAGCGAGTTGCCAAGAAAAACATGATTGGCTTAGAAGAGGTTTTAACCTAAACTTTTCTCTTTTTATCCACCTCTTTTACTGTAGAATTAAAAATTCAGAACACTGCAGCTAATGAGTTGATTACACTGGAATGATTGCTGGAAATTGTCCAGGAAAAGTGTAACCAAGAGGTAAGCGGAGAAAGCTAACAATCTCAAGTGAAGTTTTTGCATTATATGAAATTGACTTTATTTTGTTTTACTTTGAGAAAACACGAAGACTGCAGGCTTAGATCTTAGCCACTGGATCCAGGCTTGGCATCAATAAATGTGGGGTGATTGTGCATGATTCAGAAAGTATTATATGAGGAATGCATGGAATCTGCTCCAGTTTAGAGATGACACTAATCTCTGGCCATTGTGCCTATGAACATGAAACAAAGAAGGTGTCTGTTAATGCTACTCAAACAGATTTATCTTTGGTTTTCATGCTGTTAAATGATTCAATGGGGAATTGCCCCTCTGTCAGATTCCGAGGGATTAAATGGCCTTGGGATGTGACCTCTCTTTGTGAGGGGGAACATCAACTCCAGATTCAGTTGTTTCAGATTTTTCTTCATTTTAATATGGAAGGAGAATGCCCCTGAGATATTCCAACTGAGCAGCAAAATTATAACAAGATGGTAGAGCTGGAACCACTCTTCTCTGTGGTAAATCTGGATCTTGAAACCTGATCTTCAGTGATTTTGCAGCTGAAGAGTCTAGTGCTTTTAAATTGTGACAATCGGGTGGGCAAGACATTCTGAATGAAGGTGTGCCTATGAAGAAGTATTCACACTTGTCTTCCATTCATCAAATAAAAAGAACGTAGATTGCATTACCAAAGACAAGTGCACCTTACCATCACACTTCAGGCATCCTTTGTCCTGGATAGCTGACAACCTCTTTTTGCAAAAGACTTTTGTCAAGTACAACAGATAGATATATACACCAGATAGATATATACACCAGCTACATAAGCCCAGGTGTGCCTGTGGTATGTTGGAGACAAACAAAGCAATGGACCAATCATGTAGTCATTTTAATAAAGTCAAGTTATTTGTGTTTGGTTTTATTCCTATGTATATCTTTTTCTGACTATATGAAAACAGCATTTTGGGCTATGGCAGTTTGGAGATAAGTATACCCTTGCAGTGTTTGTAGCAGAAACACTGAATCATTATGCTAGCGCACAAGAGTGAAAGAAAAAAACAAATGGATCTATTTTCACTGCCCAAGTTGAATGAAATGTGAAAAATAAACAAACAGCACAGATGGTGAAACAGTTTAATTTTTTAATACTCCTCCAGTGTTAATCATTTCCGATATTTGTAACAGCATGATAGCAACATATATTAAAATATATTATTTTATTCTAAAAGAAATTAAGCCCTTGAGCAATTCACAATTTTTGGCAAAGTCATATTTTAAAAAAATATTTTTGGAACATAATCAGTTTAAATTTTCCTGCATGAGTATTAAACAATCTGTTCAAATGCTGAATTTTTGGCAGGATCTTATTTCTGTCTACTCTGGATAATGTATCTGAAAACGTACAGTTCTGTATGCTCATTTCTTTTTCTTTGTTAATTGACTAAGTCCAAAAATGTAAGTGTAGACAAGTATAACTAGAATTATCAGTAACTCTCTCCATTGTTTTTCAGTATTCTCACAAACAGAACACAAATTTTGGAGGGCATCCCAAATGGCAGGTGCTGACACTAAGTAGAGACAGGAACAGCCTTCTTGTTAACATATTATCTACTCCTCACCTACCCCTGCTCTGTAACAAAACTCATTGACAATGAAAGCTAAATGAACTAACTGAAAACCAATTCAATACTGTTACAAATATATCAGACAGCTAAATAAACCTTTGTGCCGCTTAAATGCAAACCAAGCAAAGAACCTCTGAAATCTTCTCTATGCCTAGCCATGTTGGATGACATCCAAGCAACTATTTTTCCTTCCAGAGCAAATTTAAAGCATTCTTTGCAAAAGGTGGTGTCCTGGAGAGATGAACTGGGGAAACAGAAAGACAGATGGAGGAAATCAAATGAATCAGGTATTGCTGCTCACACAAGGAAATGAATGAGGAGGACAAGTAGTTGGTATGACCTTAGTAGATCCATACTGCTGTGTAACAGACCCATCAATAAATTATATTATGTTATTCTATACATTAACGATTGATCTAGTCTCATCTCAAGTCACAAGAGACTTCATCTCCTTAATGACCATCTCTAATTTCTTTCTTTCATCTCCCTGAGGGATACTATGACTCCTAACTTGTTAAAGGGAGAGGAGACTAAAAGGAATATGGTAGTTTATACAGCGTTGCAAGTAGTGAATGTAATTATATTTATAATCCTTCTCCAAATTACTTTTGCTTTTGATATCAAAATGGCAAATACGTGGAAGCTAACATTTAGGTCCCCTAATTAAGAGGAAAATACGGCTCTCACAGGCCTTGTTCTTGTGTTCAGTAGTTCCCTTCAAACCTGGAGAAACAAGCGCACTTTCATGTCTGTTACTGTCTTGCTGCTCTCCCATTCTAAACATGACCATGGCTGCTTGGTGGGTCTTGACAAGTTTATTAGGGATTTCATGAGGCCAGTTCTGTGGAGGTGAAGTTTTCTTGTCAGAAGCAATGGAATAGTTGACTGTGTCACCATTAAGTGAATGTAATATTTATTGAGAGAACAGCCAATCTAAACTGTTCAATGGGTATGGGGGTGGGGAGACATTTCTCACAAAAATGTTAATTTTTATTTTTACCAAAAAAAAGTAGAAAAATTTTTTGCAGTGACATTTTTTATTTATCACTTCTTCATTCATATTCCTCTTCCTTTCTTTCCCACTTGAAACAAAGAGAAGGAAGAAAAAAAGGGAAAATGGAAACCAGAAGCTCTTTGAACTGAATTTGTACCAATGACAGATAAAATAGGAAAGAAATTAGAAAGGAGAGAAGCTCTGTCAGCTTCCTACAACTATATAAACGTCCCTTTCATTCTTCTTCCCTTTCTTCCCTCAAAGCCTACAGTGTGCCTCTTGTTCTCCTGGTCTGAAAAGCCAGAGAGCTCTTTTGCATAAGATTAGAGACAGGCACGTGGGCAGTGACTATGAAGAATATGTTTTTATTTAGAGATCCCCACGAAGGGTCATTCTGTTAAAGTTACTGACTGTGCTTTCAGTTCATAGAGCCACCTTTTTTTTTTTTCTGCTTTAACTTGAGGATTGAACTTTCACATTACCTAGCTAGATAGTGATGTTCAATTAATCCTAATAGTGTAGCATTCTGCTATTACGGAGCTGCTATGCCTCCTTAATATGCCTTGCCTTTCTTCTGAGGGAGCTGACATCCCAGTTTTCCATAGCCCTTTTGGAAACTGTAACCCTGTGGTAGATGGTGTCAGCCTTGTAAGTTTTGCTGGGTAAATAGGAAACTGTAGTCTTAGCTTTCTTCTAGGCAACTGATACAGGGAGGAGAAGATGCTTAGTGTGTACCCTCTTGCTGGTAGGTACATAGCCCACTGCAAAGATTTTCCAAAATGGTTAGTGGCTGGAGGTGTTTTGGCTGGTGGGTGACCCAGCTGCAATATCGTATAATGAGCCTGACTTTTGGAAAATAGCCTTGGAAACCAGGTCTTTAACCACGAGCACTAGTTACTCTCAGATGCCTGGCAATCTGCTGCCCTGTTTTCCTCCTTGATTTTTGTAGCCCTCACCGTGGACTACCTCTGGTGACTATCACAAAGGCCATCAATATTAAAAGATAATTTGGCTGGTACCTGTGATAGAGTCACATCCTTTACGTATCAGCCACAAGAGGGGGATGTGGAACACGCACTGAATAGTAGGGTTTAGTCCACTGTTGCTGACAGTTGTCACTTCTACCACCAGGGTTATTTTCTTGGAGATCATGGTTTGCAACGGTCTATTTTTAGTTAGGGGCAACCTTTAGAAGGGTTTCATATGGAATTATTCTGTCACCTAAATTTGAGACCCCTTTACTCTTTAATAGAACAGTTGCAGCACTTTCAGAGAGCTATGCAGCTATCTCAACACAGAAAAAGGGATTAATGGTACAACGCGATTTTTTTCCAATAAATAAATTCTAATTGATATATCTATTCTAATAACAGGAAACCTGTTTCACAGCAACTGTTCTGTGATGGACTATTTTAGGGAAAGAGTGGTGCATACTGTAGAAAATCTGCACATGACGGCCAAAAAAATAGGCAATTGCTTTTGGGGACTCTTTAGATTAGTACATCACTGCATACTAACAAAGTGCTAATCACTCCTTTTGATCACGGGCCCAGTTTACAGAGCTTTAGTACAAATGTGCCCTGTGCACTGTATTATAAAACTAGCAATGCATTATTTCTCGGTACAGCTTGCAAATTCTTGTAGGGCAGTATGCATTAACCTTAATTGGATGCAAAGAAAAAGGATGGCATAGAGATACTCACTTGCAATTTAGAAAGAACAGCCCTGGTGCTAATTACCCAGGTTGAAAATGTTGCATTTGCTTTGTGATGATAATAGTAAAAGCAAACAGCATACATGTTTTTAAATAATTTTAAGATTATGTTTTAATATTTTATATAATAACAACACAAGCAATGATTTGTCCCTATTTGGTATGTTAGCTAAAAAAACAGGTGTGGACTACTTTGAACAGGTTGTTGATATTGATCTTAGAAAAATGGTAAAGTAGCAGCTGTTTAGAAGATTTGCTAATTAGTTAATGACCATTTCACAATAACTGGCAAAGTAGAACAGAACCATGTAGAATAATCTCTCTTCTTTATCTCCGATAGAATTGTACTTAGAAAGGTAGATGTTTTAGTTTGGAACAAAAGCATCTCATCCTTCTGCTCCTTTTCTAAAAGTCCAGAATTATTTTCTCACAGGCTCTTTCCACCCCTCAAAGAGAATAGAAAGACACATCATGACCGGATACATAAAGAGTCAATAAGAGACTTCTCTCATTTGGAGAGGCATAAATCTACAGGTGTCATTCCCATTCTGCTGCACATCACTTCAACCTTTCCTGCACCAGATTCTTCATTTTGTTGTTCTGCTAACAGGAAAATTTGAACATCAGGTTTCTTTCACATATTTTTTTGGTTCCTTTTTCCTTTTCATACAGGAGTTCTTGTAGGTCTGGCACTTCCTTTAGGTGGGCATCCTGGCACCAAGTGAATTTTATTTCTACCATAATTTAATTCTAGCTCTTCAAATTCTTCCTTTGGGATTTGGACACTCTAGTACTAGAGGCTCAACCTCAGATTTCAGGCATGTGTTGTAGTTTGAGGTTAGGGCATGTATTACAGTACTTTAGTAAGAGAAAGGTATTTGGAAAGGGAAAAGAAAAGATGCTATAAGGAATCATCCAGTGTCGTGAAAAGAATACACTTAAATATTTTGTGGGTTTTTCTTTCACACATTGTTAAAACAATATGAATACTGAATATCACAAATTCCACTCTCTAATCTGTCTTTTTTAACAAACATGTTGATTAAAAGAAGTATAAAAAGCAACTGAAAAGGACAGGTATGTGTCACCATAAGGGCACTCTGTGTCACAAAGCAAGTATGCCTTAGCGCCAGCCAAAGCAACCACCCACTCAGGGTACTGAAAGGTAGGCATGCTGTTATGACCCAGATTCAAATGGTGAGAGTAGGAGTGAGAAAGTGAAAGTGTTAATAATACTTTAAGCACAAAGCTAATGGGAGGGGAAATTCTGGGATTTCCCTTTCATTCCTATTCTTTCTCAAAAGAAAACTACAGAGTTCCCTCTGGGGAAAAAAAAAATCTCTTTGGCTGATCACCAGATGTTAAATTTTTAGTATGAATGATATGCAGCAGAACTATGTACCTGTTCTGGCTGGAAATACATGTGTAAGTACTGAAGAGGGATAGATGAATTGAGAGGTATAAAAAATCTCAGAGGACTTAAAACTCTGACTAGTACTGTAATATATTTTGAGACTGGAAAAAGATGGGTAATTTATAATACTTACATACTTCTTTGTTTTGCTGCAGCTGACACAAATTTGAAAGACAATAAATCTGTTGCAGTTATCAACACCAAATCCAGCAGCCTGCCCCTCCAAATAGCTTGCACAATGGCTTTTTGGAGAGGATGGAGCATATGCTTACCATACTGCTGCAAAAGCTCCTTTTTCTTACTCCTTCATGTGCCTAACTCAGTTAATTCTTAGTAGAACAAGCATTGTTATGTGGCTGAGGTGTTAAATATTTTATATTTTACAGAAATATTAGGAAGCCTTCTAACGCAGATAGGCTTTGTATCATATTAACACTGAATATGGTTAAACAAGAGTTAACATTAGCAAATTCAACCATATTACAATAGTTGCTTTTCTTAGTTTTTAATTACATTTAATAATTAAAAAAATAAAGCTTGTTTAGACTCTAGCAGCTCCTATGTTGAACAACATTTACAGATACAGATTACTCGATCCATTGCAAGTAGATGACTCATGTAGGTACATTCTGTGTAACACACATAAGGATTGCAGCATCAAGATCTCTGGAAACTTCTATGCCTCATGAAGCCCTGTATTCAATGCATTTTCATACGTAAGTGTAGGGCAGTAAAGATAATAATGTTGTTGTTCTCCCTTTAACTTGTTAAAACTAAAGTGGGTTACAGGACTGCCACTCTCTGTTGTTTTCTTCTTTTGATGTAGGCAGCTTTTTGGTCGGAAAGAATGAGAAATGTCAGTATGTGGTTGCTTGCTTACAATATTTAGAGTGACTTCAAGAAATATGACTTTTTTGCAAAATAGAAATTATTTATTTACCTTATCAGTTGTGCTTGCGGAGAGACTCCCCTAAGGTAGAGCATAAATGTATTAAAAGTGGGTCTCAGGGGTGACTCGTTAGCCTGTTTCCTCTGAAGCTTTCCAGTGTTTGCAGGGGAAGTCGATGGAAGGTTGAGGAGGAGGAAATTATATCTTTTTGTGATAGCTCTTGTCAAGGCTTTTTCTCCCAGTGACTGAGCACAGATATTGAAAGTCTGTTCTATCTCCCAAATGTCTGATGTCAGCATCAGATGTCATCCTTAGCAGCAGCAGCAGCAGCCGCTCTGACAGTAAAAGGCAAACAGTGGAAGACATAGCCAAAATGTTGAAGTCCCTGCTTCCCTCCTCAGGGCTAACAAAGCATGCAGAGACCTACATTCTGAACTTGGGACACAGCTGTTAAAAGCACTTTAGTTTTCCAACCTGTGTGTCTGGAAAACTTCGTGATTGCAAGTGATTCGGACAAGTCTGGCTTTTGAAGCAAAGCAAAAACTGGATTCTGAAAGTTTGAAAGCGTAACAACTGAGTAAGAATGGCAGAATTTCACACCTCTTATTTCAAATTTCCAAAAGAGGCAAAATAATGCGCCGGTTATGTTAAGTCAGTTTTGTTTTAATAAAATAAAATATATGACAATATAAAACTATATGGATGGGATTAAGCAAGCTGTACAATATACCCCAGACACCATAACAAATAGCATCTGCATAGAAGTCTTCATTCTAAGGGGCAGTTTGAAAAGTATTCACTTCACATAAAATCTGTTTATTAGCCTCATCACATTTCCTGGTACAATGGAACTGTTAGTAATACATAGCAGTATTGGAAAACACTTTAAAATTACTGTATCCAAGGTCTGGAGTGAGTTGCCTTACAGTAGGTTGTCATGCTGTTTCTTTTTCTTCTTTTTTTTTTCAACTGCCATCTGTGCTCCAGAATTTAGGTTTTCATTAAAGCAAAAATCAGCTGTAAGGATTTCAGTCACATTCACATGAGAGCCCCTTGGAATAACTGAGAACCTGATCATATAGTTACAAAGAAAAACTCTGAAATTCCATACCCTTCTTTTCTAGCTTGTATGTGATCCTCATAAGTTTAAAATCTGGGCAGTTCTAGAGCTGTATGGAGTCATCTGGAGGCACAAACAGAAACTAAGTACCTTTACCCTTCTGCAAGCTTGCAATTACATCTTTGAGAGGTCAGAAATATCCCATTAATCTCATTGCAGTGTCAGCTTGAAGATCTAATGCCAGTAACTTAACTGTCAACTTTATTAACCATTTCATTTTTGATCAAAACGTGTGACATTGGATGCATGGAGATTGGCACAGGCTGCTCTATGCAGTAAACATGAGTACCTGGAGAGATAAATTACCAGCGGTCTAAATTGCTAATTGAGACAAAATTTGAAACTTCCTTTGATAATATTAAAAATATGTTTATTTTGAATCCATTGGGTTGGTTTTGTGGGTGGGGTTTTAGGAACGGCACTGCATTTTCCCCATCATTGCCTTTGTATCATTTTTAATTGTAGAAGAACTCAGGTGGAAAACAAAGCTTAATAATGATTAATATTACTGTTCCCATTGATACCACCATCCAAAATGCTGAGGGAACTCAGCAGTGGTTCAGATGTTGGTTTTGTACTTCACATGAAAAAGGACACCTGGTGGGCTGGTATCAGCATATCTCCAACTTGTTGATGGTGCCAGGAAGTGATGCCATCATGAATTGTTACAAGAATAACGGTAGATTGAAAAGCAAAATAATTAGTAAAATAAACTTCCTTCCCTCCTCCTCTCTGTGCTGATATTTTTGGGGGAGGTTCGTTGTTTTCACACATGTTAATCAAAATTTTTTGTATTTTGTTCAATAATGTTTTGTTGGTTTCCCACATGAAAACATGGTTTCCTTACTGTTTCAAGAAGCTTTTAAAAATGGCAATGACAAAACCAGGCTCGGTGTAACCCTATGAAAATGAGAGCCTTTTTAATCTTCTGGAAGTTTGCATTCTGTAACTGTTTCCACTCTTTCTGGATAGCACCATCCATTGGATCTCTCAAATAATTCCTTTCTCAGCCTGTGGGATTTGGGGGGGCAGGAGGGAAGGTCTCCATTCAGAGTACTGAGCTGGCATGACCTGATTAAAGTTGTAAAAACTGAGATTCATGAAGCCTGAATTAAAGTTTGCACAGCCCTTGAAAAGTATACAGTGCAGTGTAATTGCTGAGTGCAACACCTAATTGTTAATTATTTTGGTGTGGCTTCAGGCAGCATAAAACCAGCAATGTGCTCACATTCTTCATCTGCAGGAGACACTAGAAATCACAGGATTAAAAAAAATACTGTATTGTATAGGCCAGTTAAAAACAGGAAAAAGTGTGTGGGAGAAATCTTGGCATTCTCAAACACAGCTCTGCTAAAACAGTACTTCATGGGAGATTTATGTGATACTTTAAGGTAAAATGTTTATCAGTGAACTCCATACTACCTTGCAAATGGGAAGTACTGGTTCTGCCGGCACTAATTTAATTACTAATAATAAGTAAAAGGAGGGAGGCAGGTTCATGGTCAGAAAACTGTTCAGAAGATTTTTTTTCTTTTACTAATTGCAATGCAGAATGAGACAACATTGGTAAAAGGAAAAAGAGCTTTGTGAGCATAAGAGCCAGTGGCTTGACCGAGTGGTGGTGCAGTTCGTGCATTTTCCAAGTAAATTCCTTAGAAACCAGTGCAATTGGCAGTGATGTTTCACTGAATTGGTCTCTTTATTATCATGGAACTGGGTGAGAAACTGTGGTGTGTGAGTGCCTGCTGCATGCTGCAGCTGCAGTCCTTCGTGAGAGTGGGTCTAACTTCTTGCTGAATGAAGTCTGGAGAGATGACAGAGGCTTAAAGCTCCCGACCAACCCTGCTAACCTGCAACACAGAAGATGTACTGGGGTGAAATGCTGATTCTGTTAGGTCAGTGCCAAAGCTGCAGCTGACTTCAGCAGGAGCTGTGTTTCACCCTGGGTTTTGCCCTTAGAAAAGAAGACACGGTGACTGCACTTAGGCATCTTTGTGAAAGTTGTGCTTTGTTGTGGCTGTGGCTAGGGAACATTTATTTAATCAACACAGAACTGTGCTCTCTACCTGGGATCAACACCCATCTTGTATCAGCTCCATGTGTTGTCTCTGTTTCCTTGCTGTGGAGCTGTGACAGAGCTCACGTGGTGTGAGAAAGTCAGAGCTTGCTCTTTGGTGGGTCCCCTGTGTGGATTCTGATCCATGGAAATGGGAGGGGTTTGCAGACCATACTCACCACTGTGCCACAGGAAGGAGTTGCAGGCTCTGTGCACTGCAGGCATGGACAAATGCAGTTTTGTTACCACAGTTGCCCTTGGCTCCAAAGAGTGGGTTTTTTTAAGGTTTCAGCTCCTAAGCTTGTGCAGGGCAGAAAGAGGTGATATGGAATGATACTCAGAAAACAGTTGGTTCTGCATCCACTCACACCAGTGCAAAATCCAGTAGTAAAGGAAAGGCATTTTCATATAGCTGGTATAACTGAAAGAGTGTATCATTTCACAGTACAAAATCACTGTGGAATTGCCAGGCCTTTTATTAATGTGGTTTGTATCACACAGAGTAGTGTGCACCAGTGAAAAATTGACAGCTGGGTATTTTGAAAGGAATGGTACATCTTACTTACTTGTGGGTTTAATGTTGGGGACCTTTTTTCTGCTATTGGAGGTACTTTCATATGCAAAACTTCACCCACAACAAATGACTCAGACCTAATAAGAAAGCAACCCCAGTAAGAAGACTGCTTGGTAAGCCATGAGCTGGCAGGGACATACTGATTATATAGAAAAAGCGGTTTGAATACATCTCATGTGACTAATGGGATATGCGATCACTCAGTGTCTCTCTACGGAGTTCAGCATGTGTACAATGTAAAAACATGTTATTTGCAAAGCTTTTATGTATCTGGGAGGTATTTAGCCCCACGTTTACAAAGCTGGTGGAAATCTGTTCAGCTAAGTTACCTTTGTTATCTTGTAGCTTGTCCCACTTCAAAGATAAACACAAATCCACTACAACCAAGGATACATGTATTCAGCTGTTAATATGTAAGTTTACATTAGATTGGCTCATCCTTACACTGTTTGTGGAAGCTTTGTGGTGATCTTTTTCTTAGCCACAGTAATTACAGCTACTCCCAACTGTTTTGTGTCATGGTAATACCCTTGCATATTACTGCATTTATTGGAAAAACCAAGGGGGAAAGTAGCTAGAACACTAAATTTCTGATGAGTTTAACAAAGTGTGATTTTCAGGGGAGTTTTAGATCATCTCTGGCTTTTAATGTACAATGGGTCTTAGAATATTCAACTGTTACTGTAGGGATATTTGTTTTTTTAAAAAAAACCCTTAAACGTGGCTGTGTTTAATATGCAAAATGCTGTGTAGGTGAACTGAGAAATCATTCAGATCAAATAGCTATACAGCTTTAAATAGTGCTGAAGTCAAATATGACTTATATGCCACCTAATAGTCAAGATAGATCAGAAGATACAGAACAAAAATGACTGATTGACCACTGCCATATAAAAGAAAATGGAATTTAAGTGATGATTTAGCAAGAAAACAAAAATAAACTGAACTTTAATTATGCTGATACAGAAAGAGTATAGAGAATTATTTGAGACAAAGAAAATTAAGTGTACAAGAGCAGACGTTCTTTGACATTCCTTTGAGAAATATAGAAAGCAGAGATAATCAAACTCATATCACAGATTTGGAACATACATGTCAACTCCAGAAGATATCCTGCATTTTCAGAGACAAGGGTTTCTAATCGTAGTGATTAGAAAAATCTGAGTTCACTCCAGGCTTAAGTGGATGGTATTACTTATCATTTATATAAAATTTCCTCCGATATTTTAGAAATGTGATGAAAAGAGCTACATCTCCATGTGGAGAAATATGCCAGCCATACCAATATAGCAATCACAATAGCTCTTTTAAATTAAAATAGAAAAAAAACCTTCCTATTTGCATGAAAGAGAAAATGTGTTAAAATAATTAAAAATAGCACAGTAGTTAGAACTCATATTTAAACCATAGCATTTAAGTACTTTTCTAGATATCCAAGTATATAGCTGTTTTTAAAAGAAGTAGACACCAGTGGGGGTGTCAGTGGAGTTATTTCTTAAAACATGAAGTTTATGTTACTGTGGAAGAAACAGAAGTCTTACTTTCTACATTGAGTCTTTTACTGGATTCCTTTGGGATGTGATTGATGCAATCCCAGTCACAGGGAAGCAATGCCAGAAATGGCACAGTTCTAAGACAGTTGAATTACAGGCCAAGAAAAAAGAAATGCCACTTGGCCAAACACAGGAAGTATAACTCTGTCAGTTTGTTAGTCATTATGTCTCTGTCACACATGAAAGTAGTATAAAGAAAGGCTGTTGTTTCTAGCTCCTGACTGTACTAAAATATTGCTTCCATATGATAATATTTAAATGGTTATCTCTGCTGTGTTGATGGTGGTATTTTAATTTGATTTTGTTCATACTTCACATGTAAATTCATCATTTTACATTCCAGCTTCAATCACAGAGAGCTAACATCTAAGCATGCCCATCTAGTGGTTAGTTGTCCAGGCCACATTACCTTACCTGACTTACAAAGTTGTCACAGAAAATAGTGGTGGAAAGTAAGTGACATTTAATTATAGCATGGATGCTACATCTGTCCTTGCTAAGAGGCCAGCTACTTGTCATAGATGGAAACTAGGTTGGCCTGACCTGATTTAATCTTAACAAATGTATCCTAGCTGTTGCTTTTATCTTTATTAGATCTTGGGCTTATAAATATCTTACATGATTATTTGTTGAGCTGAGTTAGGCTGGCCGGCTGCTGAGTATGATCATGTGATTATCTTACCAAAATAAGCTTGGGCTGGGCTGTTCTCCTCCTTGTACGTCACTCACTTGTTCCTTTTTCTTCTGTGGCATTGGTGTCTACACAGCCACACAGCAAGTAAAATCAAGGATTTGATCCAGCAGAACTAATGCAGCTGGGAGGAAAGAGGTAGAGAAGGAGCTGGGAAGAGTTTTGAGACAGATCAGTTCCTTGGCCTGGCTTACCGCCCAGCTGCAAAAATGCCAGTGCTAACACTAGGGAAACAGCCAGCTGTGTGTGATAAAGTATGACTGCCCTGCCCACTGACTACCTACATATATGTCGGGTTAAAATTATTATCAACTCCTCTTTTTCCTTGTGCAAGCCAGCATGGCGGTTACCCATTTCCAGTCTTTTAGAACTTCTTGTATCCTTGAAGTTTAGAAAAATGCCAGTAGCTTGAAATTACTTTATCCAGTTCCCTATAAGCTTTAGGCCATAGTAAATTTCATCAGGGGTATACAATTTAGGAACCTCTAACTTATCAAAGTAACAAGTATCCAACTTGTTCTCCCTCTTTCTGAGCCTGAGTTCTTGATTTACATGATGTGTTAGTACTGTGATCATTGGTGGCCTCCTGGGGCTGCACTTTCATGATTGTTGACTAAATAGTATTCCTATCCCAGTTGCTCTGGTATTTGTCATGGGACATCACCCTCCAAGTTGTGCTGGTGCAGTGTTTGGGAGTCAGTTTTGTGGATTGAATCAGGGAATTGATCCAAGTTGAAAAAGTCATGGTTTATTAATTGTTTTATTTTAACCCAAATCCCCGAGGGGACAGCATGCCAATGAAAACAATCCAGGGATTGGGAATACCTTAAGCCGCTGACCACTTTCTATTGTGAAAACAAGGCCCTGCAAAGACTTCAGCAAAACAGCTTCAGACTTACATGATTGCAGCTGAGATTAAAATCTGGCCTTGATGCATCAACCATCTGTTTCTATCCCAAGAAAAGAGACTCAGCAGGAATATTTGTAATTCTGAGGACAGAATTCTGGTTTCATTCCTGTAGTTATAGATCACAAATATCTCTGCTAATAGTGTGGGAGTTTTCTTGTTTTTTCCAGCCTATACTGTTTGGGAACCTACTCTTTAGAAAATTACAGAATGAAAGCCATGCTTTGGGGCAGACCTGGGTTTCGGTCTCTCCAAGTTTACACCAGCTTAACTCCAGTGCAGTGCTCTGGATTCATACCAGTCTAGCTCAGAATATAGCCTTTTTAAGTAATATGAAATCTGTATCATTTTGTCTCAATGACTTTGGAGGACTGTACCTCATCACTGCTATCTTAGTAGTACTAATTAAATGTGACATTTTTTCACTCCTTGAATTTTGCCCATATTTGAAGTTACCTGCACAGGGAGCGTATTAAATCTGTGAAGATAAAAACACATGGATGCCTGTATTTTTATTTTCTGCAAATCCAATTAAAAACATGTAAAATAGAAATGAAAATACATATAATGAGATTTATTTCAATTAAAATGATCATCACTTGGGGATCTCATCTTGCTGAATGCTGAGTTTGCTCACAGTTACAGAAGAAGTTTTGCTTTTAAAAATACAGATAAGCATTTTGACTAGATTGCTGAATTTTCTTCTTTATCTGTTTCTATTACTTACGTCTGGTGCACAGTGGCGCCCACTAATTAATGTTGCCACTGGTGTGATGAACTATGCACTTTGTTTTCTTGAGAAGAATTAAAAGAACTAGGAAACAGTGTTTATAACACATGCTGAAAGAAAAAGTTACCTATCTGTTGACTTAATAGCTAAAAGAATATAGCAAAAGATCAGAGAGATGAAATTCCCTGTTCTTTTCTATACATCTGTGGGCTCATATTTACACAAAAGATGACACACGATTTGGAATGCCTTAAAAAAGTTCTGTCTTCTTGCCTGATTTGCGTAGCTTTTCAAACTTGCACATAGCATAGGATGTATTTGCTCAGTATAAATTTGTTTTAATAGTGTCTTCTTTTTATCAGGCCATTCCCCCTTCCCTATTATCACAATCTTGACTTTGCCTCCATTTTCATTTTGTACCTTCCCCCTTCTTGCTGTGAAGTAGAATTGTGTATAAAGCCAATTAATAAATGTGTCACAGAAAGAACTTTAGGGGTTTGGTCGTCTCTGTTCTGGAACCAGAATGTTGGGGATGTTTGCAGATGTTCTTTATATCTTCTCCTCCTGCAATATCAAGAAGCCTTGCCACCTTCTCCTTCTGCATGACCACTCAGGAACCATCTGTCTCCCTTGCAGGCTTAACTTCACTCTCTCTGCTTCTGCAACTTCAGCAAGCATATCCTTCTTCAGCTTGCAAGTTTACAGGCCTGATTCTCGAGTCTACCTGTAGTGTATTTCCTAAAAGGCACCATTAGCAGAGCTGTCTTCTTCCTTCTTTATGGACCAAGGCAGATGTTACACTAAATCCCTGCACGTCACTCAAGGACTGAAACCGCCTGGATTTCATTATGAAGGAGGATGCTTCACATGGAAGCACATGTAACATCGCACACTGCTGAAAGAAGATACCACTGGTTAGTCTGTTAATCCACAGCTAATTTGTGGGTGGGTTTTTTTCCTCAAAAATGTCCTAGTATATTGTAAAGCACTACTGTTTTCAGGCACTTTTTTTCAGAATTTGTCATGAGTCATTATTGTCATTTTTGCAGGTCATCCACTGCAATTCAAAGAGAAAAACTGCAAGTATTATATTTGATATTCATCAGCATGTGTGACGGGTATGTATTTTGCCTGTGCGCTGTAGTTCTTTCTGACCACTCCAGGGAATTTCTCAGTAGATGTATGCAGGCTAATGGGAAGATCTTGGTGTTCTCACCATGTTATGAGTGTCGAACTGGTTATATATGTAAGTGTTCATATGACATTCTGGTCCTCAACCATGCATCAACAGTGCGCTGATGAAGGCTAACCACATGCCACATTAGTAGAACAGTGGGCAGCAAGCTGAGGAAAATGACCATTCCCCACTATTTGGTACGTGTGAGCTCACTTCTGGAAGTCTATGTCCAGTTTGAGGCACTGTGGTACAAGAAAAATATTGACATATGGAGTGTCAATACTTGGTATGATATGCATCTTACCAATGTATATGGGGGTTCTTACCAAACTATACAAATACCTGAAAGGAAGGTGCAAAGAGAATGGAACCAGGCTCTTTCCAGTAGCACCCAGTGACAGGACAAGAGATAACGGGCACCCATGGGAACACAGGAGGGTTCCTCTGAGCATAAGGGATAATTTTTTACTGTGAGGGTGACTGAGCACTGGTACAGGGTTCCCAGAGAAGCTGTGGTGTCTCCATTGCTGGAAATACTGAAAAGCTGTCTGGACATAGTCCTGGGCAGCCAGCTCTAGGTGGCCCTGCTTAAGCAGGAGCATTGCACCAGATGACCTTTGGAGGTTACTTCAACATCAGCCATGCTATGATTCTGTGACATGCAGGAACAAATCCAGTGAAGAGTCAGAAAGATGATTAGAGAAGCATGTGTTGTAGAAGGCTATCCAGAAGATGATAGAGAAGGTAAGCAAACACTGGAACAGGGGCTGAGGCTGATCATTCAATCTCCATCCTTGGTGATATTTAGAGTATGACTGGTCAAAGCCCTGAGCAACCTGGTCTAACTTACAAGTCAGGTCTGATTTAAGTGTTGATTGTTTAAGCAACCTTTAGGCTGGTCCTTAGGCAACCTAAATTATTCCATTAGTATATGTAAAATTTAACCAAGATTTTCTGCTCTTTGCAGGTCTCAATGAATGCAGTGATATTTAAAGCAGGGCACAACATAAACCCCAAGCTGTTGGCAAAGATTAGTAGTATGAATATATTTTGATATCTCTGTCATTATTATTATTTTGCACTGCATTTGTGGAGCAAGGACCAGAACTGTCGAATGTGCTACATGGCCATATGTGGTATGACCAATATCCATTTATATGGTATTTCACAGAAGAGTGCTCTGAAGATGTGGCTACAAGAAGCTGGGATATAGGATATGCTGTACAACAGGCTCTTTTGGTTAAGTGTTAATACCACAGACTTCAAAGATATGACATGAACACAACTTTTCACGGACAACTTTTCATGGACACTGCTGTAAAAAAGGTTTATGATAGATCCATCCCCTCCTGACATTTCAGCTGATTCTTTTCTGCACTGGCTTATGTCCATACTTCAGTAATGCATGTGAGGAGAGCAAATTCCCCTGCACAGGAGCAAGAAGTTGGTGAACAAAAGTGCCTTTGCACTGCCTCTAATTATAAGCCTCCGCATAAAAATCAAGGCAGGATTGGTTGAATCAATACCATCTCATAAACCTGCGCTAACTCTGTATGCAAACTGTGTACAAACCAAGGAGGAGGAAAGTAAGTGCTGAGAAGGCGGTTAGTGAAAGTTCCCTTAGGAGAAGATCTGGAGGCAGGTAATCATGTTGAATTTGCAAGAACTAATAAACTCAGGACACCTTGAGTCTGCTGAATTGGTACAAGGCTACTTGCACACACTGGCTTCAACAGCAGATTGTAAAACTTGGACCACATCCTGGGAGGCAGTGGCTGCTGTATGAAAAGACTACAGGGTTATCTGCACACCTCATGAAAAAAAGGACTCCCTGAAAGACTTTCTGAAAAACTACCTAGAAGCCATAAGTGCTTCAGCATGATTCTGTGCTTCCAAGTACACAGTGGAATTGGTGCATGTGTGGGTAAGTGAATGTGTTACATAAATAGCTATCTGCTATCGATAACTACAGCTTAATGGTCAAAGAAATGTTCGTTGTGATCTGCATCTCCCCCACACAAAACCCCTATCAGGGAAAAGGGAATATATAACACTTCTACAACAAATTAGAAATATGAGGCAGAAAGGGGTTCTATGCTGCTGGTTTCCTTGCTTTTTACTTCCAATTTAAAATAGGTGGAAACAGATGAAGCAGCAAAGTCTTAAATCATTCAACAAATAGCTTCAATGTCAATATGTACTCTATACAGTGCTAATATTTTTATTCCAGTAATAATCCATAGAAGTGTCCAGAGTAAACCAGATCCAGGGTGTGTTTTCCTACCTTGAACAGTAGCTAGTACTAGGTATGTCAAAGGAAGTGCAAGAAGCCTGGCAGTGTATTGCTAGGGAGTTGGTTGTCTGTGTAGAAAAGTGTGCTTCCAAAAGCTCTAATTGCTGATTGATACGTCTCCAAAATAATTACCGGGTTTTAATATTTAAAATTATAACTATATATAATTTTGCTTCGTGTGAAATTTTCCTATTGTCGTTTTGAAATTGCCACTAAATTTCCATCTCAGTGGATGCTCCCTTCTTCTTGTACTAAGAGCATATTATTTATTATAGTGATTCTTTCCTTGTGTCCCTACTTACTTCCCTTCTAAGGCAAACACAGGAGAGTCTTTCAGTGTGTTTATACTAATTTTTGTCTCAGTTAATTCTTCTGTTCCCTTTTTGATAGGGATAATTAAAACTATGCACAGTGTTCCAGATGACAAGCGATCTATTTCGTTAACTAAATTACAATACATAGACATATATTATATTTGTGTTCTATTACCATTATATTTTGTGTGTAGCCCAGTAACTGCTTACTTTTTCCACCACCACTTCTTCATGAGCAGTGGTCTTTTTTGATCTATGGTACAGTGTTTCTTGAGTCTTTTTCTGAGATACAGTCAGCTTAGAACCCAGGAAAGTGAGCAGTTCCAGTGATTTCCTTTAAAGTGTGCTAAAGAGATTTGCCAGCATTTGGTTTCATCTGCCATCATATTTTCTATTCACTCAACTTGCTTAAGGCCTCCAAAGTTTTTCACAGTTTCTCTGGTCTTGATCAACTTAAATAATTTTGGAATGCAGCAAAACACTTTTCAAATAGTTGATAAATAGCAGATGCCCAAGGATGGAACTTTGTGACACACCACGGATAACCTCATGCCATAGCAACCATTTTTCTTTCTTTTTGTTTCTTATTAATTCACCATTTTTGATTTGTGAAACTACTGTGTCTCCTCCTCCTGCTCCTTCTCTTTGCTTACTCTGCTGCCTTAGTTGCTCTTTATGAAGTGTTTGGACAAAAGCATTTTGAAACCTTCATAAATTGTGACAGCCTTCTCTTTTACCTACTGTACCGCTGACTCAAAGAGGTTTTAGCAGATTAGCTCCTTTGCAGAGCTCGTTGTGTATAGATACCATTATATTGTAAATATTTTATAGTCACCAATGGAAATAATTTACCAGCTATTGAAAGCAAACTAGTGCTCTGCAATTCATTGGGTGACTGCATACACCTGTACCTAGCTGCATGTGCAACACTGACTGTCCTTCGGCCCTCCAAGTATGGTAGTTGATCCTGGCCTCCCAGTCAGGAAAGTGACATACTGTGTGTATAAGTATACTGTCTTTCAGTATGTTTGGGTAAGCGCATGGTACTATCGTATTTAATGCAATGAACACGGCAGACCACCGCGACATTGGGTTATGCTGGTGTGATTGCATGTGTTGGGACTAACCTTTTACTCTTCCCATTTGAATCTCACAGTTTCCTCCCTTTCTTTCCATACTATCTTCATAACAATTTTACGGTCTTGCAAACTACCTATACAAATGGTAACACGTCTTAAATTATGCCAGGCAGAAATTTACACACACCGATTTGCAGCCGAATCTAATACATTGAGCCACTTTCTTTTTCGAAGTTCTTAATTCCAAACAAATCTATCTGTGATCAGCTTCCTACTCTCTGCTCTTTCTGAGAGCCACGTTGCCAGCTTGTCTCTTACAGCTTGTCAATGTTTGCTCCTCTAGTGCAGATAACATAATGTCCAGTCTCTCCTGACTATGGGGAATAATCTGTCTGTAAGAGAGCCTTATGTACTGTATACCAACCAGGCTGTATTGACTTCAGTGCTGTTAGATTAGTCTATAGCACCAGATGGCCTTCTGTCTTTTTGGCACTCTCACAAAATGGCCAATCTTACTTTGCTGCTCCTGGGATGGTGAGTATTTGCACATGGAGGATGACGGCTGCATTCAGAAGTCTTTTCTTTTCTGCAAGGTTGTTTTGGATTTAGAACAGAAGAGTCCTGGATGCTCAGGTAGCACACAGTGACCCAGTCTGCCCCTTTCAGATCAAACAAGTATCTGTCAGTACTACAGTGGAAGAATCTAACCTGACTTTTCCACTGCATCTGGAAATGAAGCTGTAGAGCTTTCTGTTCCAGGCACATGCCTAGATATACTGGAGTTCAGAATGGGCAAAGATGTCAGGAATATGCGGTAAGCAAAATGAGGAGTAAAACGAAAGAATTTGTTGCAGACAACTGGGGCTTTGCATGTTTTGACCTGATGGTAAATTAGTAGCTGAGCCAAATCTGCTGCCAAAAAGTGACTCTAGAATAAGCGGAAGCATCCTCCTGGAGGATCCTGTCAGAGAGGCACAGCTGTGACAGCTCCCGTGCAACTCTAACTGCAACCTCTGTTTCGGAGCGTAGAAGCATAGCTCATTACATTGTCCCCTGTGGCTGTCCAGCTGCAGCAGCAGCTCTTTGATTTGAAGCTGTAAGCAGTTAGCACAGGTTACAGCAACTTTGAGCTTCTCTGTTTCACTGAGGAAAGTGAACTTAGATCTGAAGAAGACACTGCAATTATATATGACAATTATGGGCAGTAATGGTGACGTGTTGCACTTACATCTCTGAGCATAACTGTGTGTTCTTTTGCAAATTTAGCATTTCTCCCTATCCACCAAACTACTGAGAGTTGATCTCTAGCAAGGAAGATAAATGGGCTAAAAAGGTGGGGATTTAAGTCATGACAGGAAATTTGTAAAAATATAGAAATCGGAGTGCAAACTTTATTTTTCCCAGGAGGCAAGATCCTGAACTCTTGCACCTTGCCTCTTCAATGACCTCAGCGGTCCTCCTTTTTCCAAAATGACCTCACACTCGTTGTCTGGTCACCTTCTGTCGAACCAAAGTGAGAAAATAAGATGGCATTAGATCTATTAACACATTTGCTCAAGTGAAATGGAGAGATGAGGAGTCAAGGCCTTGTCATGTTCTGTGCTGAGCTGATGCAACAGGCTGTGCTGGGGCCCTGAGGTTTGGAGCAGTACCTGGCTAGAAACAGTTAAAATTTGTTGTCCCTATTTTTGTGCACTGCAGCTAATACAGATCATTTTGTGGCTTCCACCGTATATGACAAGACAAATTATTTGCAGTGAGCTTGTCCTGTACAAGTGGTCAACACACATTTCATTACAGAGCCAGCAACTAGCATATCAAAAGTAAAGATCTGGTACTTCGTTAATTCACTTTCCTTCTTGTTTTTTCCAGCTCTTCTCTTTTCAATATTTAGTCAAATATTTAGTTTAAAAAAAAAATAAATCTTTTCTGACTTTATGGAGAGGTGACTAACAAGGTATTCTTGGTCTGAGTGCATGATAAATTAGCAGATGGCTCATCCTTGGTCTAAGTGTGTTAGTGGATGACTCTCCTCGTGAGCTTTCCCTCTCCATTTTTGAAAGTTCTTGAGGAATTTATCACAGAAAAGGCTTTCCCAACCTAACTTCTGGGTTTCCTTCTTTAAGCTTTTGAGAGAAAAGACTTTAAAAGAAAGTCACGTTTTCAGAAACATTTTCTTCTTCTGTGGTACAGGAGGCAGTGGTTGATTTCTCAGCTGAGTTATCTGAGATAACTCAAATACTTTTGGATGCAAAACACTTAATCCTGAGGACTGTATAGGCAAATTCATCCATCATCATGCGTGGGAATTCCAAAGTGCCCATAGACTATTCCACACCCAAGTATAGGGAAGTAGCTGTTTAAGTCACTCTTAAGACTTTCTTAAAAAATGCAGTCTACATGCAGCCAATGTCATCAGAACATTTTTTCCTTGAGGGAAAGAGAGACTGTGGTTTTCCAATGTTCTGAAAAGTTCACTGAGTTATTTTCCCTCTAAAGGAACAAAGGTGCTGAAATAACTATTTTAACATCAGTGTTACCTAGTTCATTTGAACATTATTCCATGGTGATTTTCTGCAAATATTGCTGTTAACGTGCTCTTTCTTTTTTGCCTTTTTTTTTTTTTTTGTCAGTTTGTGTTTTGGTTTGGGGTTTTTTTTAATGCATGGTAGATATCAATTCAGTACAAGCTGGGAATTCTTCTCTTTCTAATGTGCAAAAGCAGATGTTTGAAGCTCATTATTACATGGCCTCAGCTTTTGTAGTTTTCCTGAAGAACACACAAAAAGAATTTGGAGTGTTCTTCTGACAATGTAATCTTAAAAAATGGCCAAAATCCCCTCAAGCTATGAAGGACAACTGCTCATCCACAAGTGGAACTCTAGGCTACACAGAAGGGTAATCCTAATTCTCTGGATTATATGTTTGAATGTGCTTTAAACTGTTCTACAACTGTGTGTAGAAATAAAAAGAGTTTTACTACAGCAATCTCAAACCAAAAAAACTTACCAAAATAATACCCATACTTTGCAAAGATTATTTCCATTTAGCACACTTCTAGCATATTTTTAGTCCAAGTGCGGAAGGCAGCTTCCCTGGCTGTAAGCAAATGAGGACGTTTGTGTTTACTAGAGATTTTCATAGTGAGAGAGAAGGGTTGGTACTGTGAAGCAGGGAAACTACGTGAAACTGATGTCCTGCATTATTACCATGAAAATTGACTTCCAGCAACTGGGGAGCTACACAAGAAATTAAATAAGGACTTAGAAAAGTTTACACTAAAAAGCCGTGGAATAAAGAAATAATTTATTCTTCTGTCAGTCAAATTCTTCCTAGTAAAGGCTCCTTTTGACTGACTGAAAGAAAAAGGGATCATGTTACCATTGCCTTCAAATCCCTGTTGCTTAGCTAAAGCAGAGCACTGAATTGAGAAGACAAAGTTTGCATGTTGTAAGATTATGGAAACTGTGTGCAGTGGAAGGCTGGATGTTAACTGGGTGAATGAGTAGATTCTGAACAATAAAGCATTAGTGTATGACAGTAGAACACAACAACGGGAATCATGTCACATGGGCTTCTCTAGACCAGAAAGGCAATGTAGGTTAGGTAAAGTCAAACAGACAATGTTCTTTGCTTCTCGTAGCCTCAGAGGGAAGTGCTGGTAGAAGAGATTTTTCTGAAATACTCGCAAGCTGACTTATTGATTAATGCTAGATATTCACCTCTTCTGGGAAAAAAATATTAGGTAGTAAGCAAAAATTAAATAAAAAGTTATTTTACTCAAATCTAGCTAAATAAATATTTTTAAAACAAAATTAATAGTGTTCCTATGCCAAGATTTTTCCCTTTTTTTGAGCATTATGGCCAGCCAAGGATCACCATCAATAAGATGACTATCCCTATTTAGATCAACTGGCAAACATAAAACCCATCTGTGTGTTGCTTAACAGGTGCCATTTTAGATCCACGGGGAGCAAAGCAAGCTTTGTACAGATGGACGGTCATTCATTGGACCCTTGCTAGCAGTAGAATATTTATTCAGCCACTGCCTGCCTACAGACTCAATATTTGAAAGAGCCAGTGAAAAATGTTTCTGGTGGAATATTTTCATGAGAGGCAAATAGGAGGAGGAGGAAGCAGAGGAAATTCCATTAAAATTTGTTGACTTACAGTCACTAGGAGTCCCATTTTGATCAAGAACTGCAGGTTCTGGAGTGTTCTGGGGACTCACTTGATGCTACCCAAAGACTTGAATTATTAATAGAAACACTATTAAGCTCTATGCTCTTCATGGAAGGGAGGGGAGTTTCTTCTGCTGACAGCAGTTGAACAAATTAGAATGGAAACTGACAACTCCCATCCACTATGCCAGGTAGTGAAGGACCCTTTTCTCCACCTAGGTCATCACTTCCTTTTGTTTATTTTACAGATTACCTAGAGAATGGAGAGGAGGGTATATGAAAGTTTTAATTTATGTAAATAATATATATTTATATTTTTTATATGTTTATTCTACATTTACATGGATAATGAAACTTTATGTGAAAAATTTCAAAGTGTACTTTGCTTTTTTCTAGTGAGAAACAGTCAGCCAGGCTGACTTGGTAGAGAAGAGGAATGCCTTTTGCTGTGGAAAATGCTGCAGAAATTCTGTGAGTTACTGTGAGTGTACTGTGCAAGTACTGAAGCGATCCTCTTGTCTGCAGACTCACAGAAATGGCTAAGTGAGTAATGTAGTTTGTAATAGCAGCCTGCTAGTTTTTCCGTAACCATTGCAGCAGCATGGGCATACATACATTTCACGCTGCTTGAGCTTAGTAAAGGTGTCTCCATGTAAATGGCAATAAGTCTCCAGTATGGCAAGGCAAGCAGCACATTCTTGGAGTGAGACCGCTGAAGCGCTGAAGGTAAAGCTGTGATTAGCCCTGCCTGCAGTTAGGTGAATAGCAATTCAACCAGTAAGGAACAGCTATTGTGATTTGTATATTGAAGACAGCACCCTTGATGTGGATGTGAGTATAGACTCACAAAACCTAACATCATTTGTTGCAAGATACACTTGCAGACCTGCCAACTCTCAAGGACTGTGCTGAGCCTCCTGACCATGGCTGCTACCTTTTCTCCCACCACCACTTATAACTCATGTGAAAAAAGGGGTGCAAGATATAAGCACTGTATGTTTGATGTTCAAAAGTGGCTTATGAGAACTAGGTCAGGTGCCAGGCCTTGCTGAACAGGGGACACATAGTAAGATACTTCTGTTACCTATTATTGCTCTCAAAAGAGTCATAATTGCTTCAGGTTGCCCCGCAGTACTTACAGTCTGAATTTTAAGATGTGGCAAAGAAACCCATGATGACAGCAATTAAACTTTAACAAAAAGGCAGTTGTGGTGGACAAAATTACAATTTCTGTTGCTACTATGATTAAAGTAAAAATATTACCAACAGAAATTAATTTTTTTTAAGCTCTGAGGTAAAACAAAGGGACCAACCTTGCCAATTTTACATTATTTCTCTAGATTCACAGAATCATGGAATGGTTTGGGTTGGAACATCTCCCTTGTCAGGAAAGGCTAAGAGAGCTGGGCCTGTTTAGCCTGGAGAAGACTGAGAGGGGATCTTATCAATTCATACAAATATCAAGGATGAATGTCAGGAGGAGGGAGCCAGGCTCTTTTCAGTGGTGCCCAGCGACAGGACCAGGGGCAACAGGCACAAACTGCAACACGGGAAGTTCCAGCTGAATATGAGGAAAAAGCTCTTTACTTGGAGGGTGGCGGAGCCCTGGCACAGGCTGCCCAGGGAGGCTGTGGAGTCTCCTTCTCTGGAGACATTCAAACCCACCTGGACGCGATGCTGTGCAGCCTGCTCTGGGTGAGCCTGCTTTAGCCAGGGTTGGACTAGATGATCTCCAGAGGTTCCTTTCCAACCCTGACCAACCTGTGATTCCATGTCTGTCATGTTTCTGAAACTACCCTGCTGAGCTTTTCTAAACCATATGCCTTCACTGGTCAGAGATAGAGAGAAGGAAGTTGAAATCAGCACTAAATCAACATTGTAGGTGCTATTCAATTCAGGTTTTATGGTGATAATCATTATTTTTACTTACGAGCTTTTCTGTAGCATTCTGACCTGCCAAGGATCATGCCTACAATACAGGTAAAAGATAAAGCTGAATATGCACAGAAAGATATTTTCAGATAGTTCTGTCTTCCTTATTACAAGAAAGATTGTTGCTTCAGGTCAGCGTTAGGAAAAACATGAACTCAAGAGGCTGCTGGTTGGCCCCAGCAGGTCATTGCAGAATGCCCTTTGACATCAGCAACAGACAGTTTGGCCTCCAGACAGCTCTGCCCTCATCCTGCTTTTAGTCACTGCCTCTCCTGCTCAGGTTCCTCGTGTCCTGGTAAATATCATCCATGCTGTCCTGTCTTCCTATTTCTTTGCTGTTTGGCAGTCAGCCATATCCCACTGTGCACGCGTTGGGGGAAGCCTTTCTCCTGCTCCCCTCCTGGCAGGTGTGGAGGAGCCCTGATTTGCTAAACGCTCATCTGAACCACCCACTTCTTTTTTCCAGGGCCTACCCTGCTTTCTTTTCCATTGGAGGCTATACAAGGCTTTCTTAATATGCTCCATTGTATTTTATATGTAAGTTCACTTCTTATTTGTATTATGAATTCATTTGTTTTCTTTGGTTTTGCTAAGTGCAGCTAGTCTGTGCATGGCTCATTAAGTTATTTCTAAACAGCTACAGCCAAACCTCAGCCAGAAACCCCTGTTGAAGAAGTGGTGTTTTTCTTGCTTGTTCTCTCTGCTGAAGGAAAGTAATCATGTTTGTATAATTCATGTTTTAAGTTCATCCAATAAAAAAGGAGATTATTCATCCTGGGTTTTTTTCTACTCTCCAAGTGTGAAAATTAGATTTATCAGTTATTAACTTGTTTATTTTTTTTAAGGTATCTAGCTTTGTGTCACTGTTGATTTCACTATTTGCAAACTGGCTTTGTCATTTTATTGATAGCACTTGAGTGAAGAACTCTCTGATAATATATGCAAACTCACAGCTCTCAACAAGCTTTACAGCTCTGTTAATGAGGGGATTAACAAGAGCACTGCAATGTATTTAACCTGCGGCACTAGCTCTGTTTCAATAAGACTTCAACAGCCTATTAAATGGAGTGGGGGCTCAATTAACCCAGACAAAGGCCACTCTACAGAACATGGCAGGGAGGACCACAGTTAGCATCTGCCTAAGCAGCTTGTTCAGAGCTGGAAATAAAGAGGGTGACATGTTCTCGCCCCGAGCTATGATATAACTGAAATGGTGATTCTAGTTCATCTGGGCTGACTGAATAGGTGACGGCATTGAAACCCACCACTATCTCGCCATATGACAGTTTGTAAAATCAGAGTGCACTCAACGGTCACCCCAGAGCCTCCTGCCTGATAGGATGGAGGTATTGTTCTGAGGGTGGTTGGTGGTAGCTTTTGCTAGCACAAGGCTGCAGTGCCGGCATGGTGTTACGTTTGGACAGTCAGGGAACATCATGTCAGTAGATCTTTCAGGGAATGTTTTAACAGTCTCCTGCTGGAGAGGGATTGGGCATCGAGGTGTTACTGGTCTTTGTGTAATCTGATATTTCATTGGAGGTTAATATAAGAAGTGAAAAATGACACGTAAGCAGGGTGGGAGAAAACTATGGGGTTTTTTTAAATGCATGTTGTATAATAGCAATATACATTTCTCACTAGGTTCTTGGCTAAACTTCAAAAGTTTGTTTTAAAAGGTGCTACTCATGCTTATGGTTAAACTTGTGCTGAAAATACTTTACTGGCTAAAGATCTAATTCTTCCCTTGTTTTGTGGATGTGAAGAAAGGATTTTTGCTGTTTCAGGGGGAAAAGTCTGCAGAAATTAACTAGTTTGTGAATGATGGTTATTTATTAAGTCTAGGTTTAGGTTTCTTAATAGATTTTGTTACAAACCACAGGTCTTTATCATGAAATGGTCACTGATGAAAGAATGGCATGAAAGTAATATTATGGCACCCTGATGTAAGAATCTAGAGGCCATATTGCAATTATCTGCAAGAGAATTGAAAATAATAGAAAACAGCATTTTTTCCATAGGAAATTATAGAAAATAACAAAAATTTCTAGCTAACAACCAATCAAAAATGCAACAAGCTTGTAGTTATCTACTGCAGACTATGCTACAGAGACAAAAATCAGATGGGACACATCCATTTGTTCTTGGATTAAAAGTAAACTCTTTCAGAAAACACACCCCTTTTTTTTTTTTTTTTTTTTTTTTAACATGTGATGCTCCTATAGCACAGCTCTGCCTTGAAGGGTGAGATAGTTTTAATTTCCTCCTTTCATTGAGGAATGCTGTGTGTTCATTAAAAAACACATGCTCATGAACGTACATCAAGCAGCAAGCCTTCTAGTGGCACATGCCATAATTTGGTGACAAGGCCAATAAAAATACACGCATTATTAAGAGAATTAATTTGAGGAACCAGGTCTACAAAATTTGGAAAAATTGTATGGACTCTGTAGAGTGCATAGGTGAGTGGTAAGACCATGGCTTACCTGAGGATAAATGTATATAAATGTACTTCACCCTTTTCTAGGTTTAACAATCCAAAAATGCATGTTACTTATAGATGTCAAGCATGTGAATTTAACTACTTTGTATACAGTGAAAAGCTTGCATGCTGCTTTTCCCCATGACTCTTTCTTCCAGTGTTCTGTGTATTTGGTTTAATGTGAGATTCAAAGGCAAAGCAACTAAGAATCCTTCCCTTTTCTGCAAGTCACTTCCAAGTTTTTGACTCTTGTGAAGTTTTAGGTATCAAGTCTTCCAAGGCAGAAAATATCTGCATTTCTAATGCAGAAAACAAACAAAAGACATTTTTTTTGTATCCCCTCCAGAGATAATTAAGAGACAAAAAACAGCAGAGACCCAATTACTTTCGCTTTGAGGTCAACTTTAAGTACTTCTGATTATCAGAGTAAGGACACGTGCTGCTAATTGTATACCTTTATAGAGAGGGTAATTTTCTTTCCTTGGATCTGTATGTTATTATGGTTTGAGGATAAAATAAATGAATTACCATAGCAATATATTGATTTCCAGCAGAGAAAAATAAAGGGAAGTTATTAAATGAGCACTGGTTTTCTGTTGAGATGTATTTGCTTTACCTTTTCAAGTCTAACCTGAGGTTAATAGGGCATTATCACCTCTAATCACATCTAACTAGACATGCCTTATTGGTAGGATACATGCAGTTCTAGATGCAATGTTGTGTTTTTTTTAAAAGGGGGGTGGGGGAGGGAATCGGAACAAATTGTGTTGTCAATTATTAGGAACTACATCATGCCTTCATAAGTATATTGTGTAGTTTCTGTAAACCTGTATGTACCTTCTTAATGTTTATTTTGATTCGTTGCATCTTTGGCACAGAGAGATCCCTATTGTGCTGTGAATGGTACAACCATATAGGATGAGCATATAGGATGTGATGATGGTGTTAGTGATGGTCTAACCCAACATGGCAATTTTGGATCTCCTTTTCCTATCCAATGTATTGTCCCCCACAGGGACAACAGCAGATGCTATTTGGGAATAGCATGCAACCCTAGCTACAATCTGTGGTCCTTTTCCTCTTCTATTTCCCCACCACTGGCAACTGCTGGATAAGGGATGTTAGAGAATGCATCCCTGCCTATTTATTTTAGTGTCTGCTTATGGACCTGTTGTCCATGAACTTATCCGGTCCTCTTCAAATCTGTTGATACTTTGTGCCTCCACAACCTCCTACCTCTGCAGCCTCCTATGGCAATAGATTCCAGAAGTTCATTCCTGTTGTTTAAAAAAAAGAAGTACTTAAATATCCTTTTTAGGTGGGTTTCCTGTTTTTGTGTGCCCCCTAGTTCAAACAGTTTGAGACTTGCTGAATAACCACTCACCTTGTCCACTGACATCATGAGCTTCCAAACCCATCCCTCAGTCCTCACCCATCTGCTGTCCAACTTGAGGAGTCCCAGCCCATTCAGTCTTTCATACTTTAACTGCTTTTAGATGTGAAACTGCAAATAGTACTTAAAGAAGTTCCACAGCTACAATGAAGTCTTGCCTAGTATGTACATCCTTTTCTACTCATTCTTCCCTTTTAAATTATGGTCATTGAACGATAATACTGTGTAATCATAAGATAATAAAGTTTTAGGCAAAGTGTTATAATAGGAGAAAAAAATGCTTAGCACACACCGCCACTGCTCCTATTCCAAACCATTTTTCGTCATTTTGTCAGGAAAAAAAAAAAAAAAAAGCAGTGCATAGCTCTTTGCTCCTTGTCAGTGCCATGCTAGATATGCTGGCTTCCAGCCAGGCCAAGTTAACTGGAACTCAGTTAGCATCTTTAACACTTTTAAGCAGTTATTTTCTCTGCTTTTGTTGGCAGCTGATTCCCTGCGAGTTGAACTGTACAAGAATGAAGATGTCTGTTAATTTTTCAGCTTAATACATGCTTTCAGGATAGGACAAAAATCAGTGTGGTATCGGAGATTGATGTGTGAACAGAAAATGGATGAGTGTGTATATGACCAATAGTAATATTTCAGGAAGTCAGTAATATGCACATTGAATAAAGTATAAATCATAGGAATAGCCATTAGGAAATTCATCAGATTCACTGCTAAAGAAGACTATAAACAGTGTTGAGCCTAAATTCTTATCAAGTGTCAGACAACAGGGACACATCACAGCATGGGCATTCGGCATTCGAATGAGGGGAAAAAAGAAAGAGGATGAAAGCAAAATGAAGAATGGTATTTGAAAGCAAGTACACTAAAAAAAAGTCCATGAAGATATATCTCACAACCAATTTATTCCCACAATTAAGAATTATGTTTTGTGGAATCAAAACAATATCCTTTTATTTCTGGCCCTTCAGGTGAAAATTGTTTTCTACCAAGGACCACCAAACCTGGTGAGAGGTTAGATGGTGCAGCTTTCAGCTGTCACAATAAACCAGGAGTTCAGGAAGAGACTGGGAAGCATCTGAGCAAAGAAAATGAACCTCTTTCTGGGATACTTGGACAGCTGCCAGCTCACACATTAAGCTCTGTTTTCCAAACCAATTGTTCTGTTGTTTCAAGTGCAAACAGTTTTCATCCTCTGCCTGAACAACTTCTTTTTCACAAAATGAAATTTCCAGCCTAAACATGTGGGGTTTTTTCCTATAAACTCCTGATGTATCAGCATTTACCATGGTATGTAACTTTATAATTTATATAAATAGGAGAAAATTATTATAAGTAAGCATTACGGAGATACTCAAAGATACTCTCTTTGATTATGTTTTTTGGTTGTTTTGGTTTGGTTTGGTTTTTTTGGGGGGTGGTATATTAAACAATGTAGTTTACAGTGAACAGCTATTAATTATTAGCTAATACTTATAACACTGCAGTCTGTTCCAAAGCTAAATACTGCTAAATGCTGCTAAATCTACAATATTAATGTCTGCTCAGAATTAAACCTATTAGCCAATATGAAAGCTGTAATTATACCATTAATTATTCATATCCTGAAAAATATTTGCAACGGATGCCAGATGTGCTGTTAGGTATGTGCCAGTAAAGCCTGACTTATGTATGGTTTTCAAATATTACAAATTACTTTACGATTATCAAAAGGATACGCATATTAGAAAATGTGTGAATAGCTTGAATCTTTCAGTCAAATGAGAAATACAGAAATTGCTTTACTAGATCATACCTACGGTTAAAGCACAACATCCAGTATCTGACAGTGAATGACACTAAGGCATATCTTACCCTCTGATCATTAAGTTCTGGTACACCAGGTTTACTATCCCTTCAAGATTTTTTTAATTAGTTGTGATACATGTGAATTCTTTTGGTATCTGTATAGTAAAGTCCAAACCCCTATTGCATCTTCTTGTGTTCTTGCTTCCTTGGCTTCCTGTGACAGTTCTACAGTCCAGCCAGACCTTGTGTGGAAAAAAAATTCCCTTAAATGTTTTTAATTTTTAATGTCTTCTCATGTAAATGAGTGTTCATCTTTTCCTTGTACAGTGGAACTTTCCTGTACCATGCATTTTTTTAATATACTTCCACTTTTATTTTTATCTTTTCCTGGTTTCTCCAGTCGCAAGGACCTGAATGTCAACTAGATAGTTCCCTGTACTTCTGCGTATCATCTCTCTGCAGGTAAGGAGGACGAATGGATTACGTGAGTGTGTTGTGGGTTTTTCTGTGATTCTAATCAGATACTTTAGTTAGGATTTTATCAATTAACTTTGTAGTTACAGAGAGTTTATGTCAATAGGACCTAGAATCATGATCATTGACCTTTGCTTCTGTGCTTTTATTTGAGTTGAAAGAACTGAAATGGGTGAGGACCAAGAAATATGTTCTTCCTCTCAGCTTCATTGAACTATTTATGATGTTTTGTCCTCTCATTGAACCTCTATCCATTTTTTGTTCAGAAAGTTTTCAGTGTTTGAAAACATGCAAGTTCTGAATGTTTATGAAGAGAGACATGAGGTCTGTTGTACTTATGATCACATAATGATTTTAATTATTTTAGCCACTTATCTATTGAATGTGAGAATAGATGCTAGCCTGTGTACATTCAAATTAATACCTTAAGTAGGCTTTGGAGCATTGAGCATAGTAACAGTAAAAATTAATAGCTTACAGCTAACTTATCTCAGGTAATCTGATGGAAGCGATAGTAAATTGATCCACTGGTTTATAATGTTTTCCACACATGTATAGAGAGGTACACTGCAGATTTCTGTGTTTAGTAAAACTCTAGGTGGTAATGTTTATTCTGTGTCAGTTATTGTGCAAAGCACCAAAACAGGCCCATGTCTCTTGGTCTCCTCTTGTGAGGATCTGTCACTGCCTTCTCATGGCCCAATTACATATAAGCATTACTTGCTGAAACCAACCCTGATTCCGTTAGGCTGAATCGAAGTCCTGCACTGTTTTTAGGTTCACCCACATAACTGCAATTTGACATTAGGGGAAAAAGGAGCTGAGACAAGTAACAGCAGTAGGAAAAATGAGAGAAGGAAACATCTGTGATGAAACCTCCAGGTTCAGACTGTTTGTAGAGGGCAAGTTGTTCAGATTTGGTGAGTTTTACTGTATTTTGGCTTAACTGATTTGTACTGTTACTATGTATACTGCTGCACTCTGGCTTTCTGTGTTGCATGCATCACTGGTGAGAAGTGGAATTTTGCTTTTCCAAACTCTCCTACAGGTCAGATCTCTGCATGGGCTTTTAGGAGCAAAAGCTTAGCACTTGCTTTCAAACTGAGAAAATACAGCTGGTACATCTTTAATTTTAGATAAATTTCCTTGACTCCTGCAACAAGATTTTTTGGTAAGTGTTATAAAGGTAGTTTGCATGCATAATGCTACCTCCAATTATTTCTTTCTGGGGAAGATTAGTTTGTCCATCCATGCTAGCCTCAGAGTCCCTGCTCAGCCCATCTGGAGCTGCTAACTGACAGTGTAAGTTTGAGTGAAATGTCAGAAAGTTAGTTTGCAAGCTCTTGAGTTTGAGCAGTCCTAGGTTTTCTTTTGTTTTGTTTCTTTTTTTTGCTTATATCTTCACCTCTTTTTACCCAGGAACATCTGCCCTTATGAACATCTCAGCAAAGTAGGGGTATCCGGTGGAAAGACCAGTAGTAGGTTTAATAGAGTTTGGTTAAAGATCTGTGTGGAGAAGTTTGTATTAGGCTTCAGCTCATGTTAATATAGGGTTTTTTTTCTTTTTTGTAAGACATTAAATTTGTCCCTGTGGACAACACTTTAGAACATGATACAATAGAGAAGGCTTATACTGGAGATAACCTCTACTTCATGCCCAGCTATTAGCTGAACACAGATCTCTGAAGATTAAATGCTGCTTTCCTCTGTCTGTCTTTTGCTAACCTCAGTCCTTTCAGTCAGTTGTAAACAAAGGAAGAAAGGACTTTTCTAGATACTCTTTTAATCAAGTGTTAACTGTATTGCCATTTCTAAGGGGAAATTGTAATATCAATTTAGCTTAACAGGGAAAGATAGCAATTATAAACTGAACAGGGTTGGGTTTTTTTCTTTTGTATTTATGACAACAGCAGTGACTGAACCAGGATGATCCCAAAAACACTGAAATACTGACCATAACAGTAGTTTTCATACCCTTTTAGCCTTATAGGGTGGGGAAATGCAGATGTTATTTCTTTGTCATCAAGGGAAAAGAGACTGACACTTCATAATGTTAGGACAAGACTGTCAGACTCCACTGGAAATAATGAGATTTGACAGTTCCTGGGTTAATACTGCAAGTACCAATCCTGTAAATTTCAATTAGCCCTGACAGCAGTAGGGTTTAACGTGATGTTTATGTGAAGTGGTATGTTGGTAGCTTTCCTTCACACTTACAAAGAAAAGGATCTCTTTCTCTCTGTCCTCACTCTCTCTCTCACACACACACACAGATACACATGGAGTAGGGTTCAGCTTTCATCCTGTTTATTTCTTGAGTTGTCATGAAGATACTTGAAGTGTCTCAGACTGTCTCTGTGGACAAACGTAGGACTCCAGCTATTAAGAACATATTTATCAAGCTTGGGTGCTTGAAACTTGCCATAAAATATACAAATTTTAGCATCTAAAATTTTCACAAATGCTCAACTACCTGAGCCCTGTGAGTTCTGGTGATGCCAAGACACCAACCTGAGGCTCCCTTCCCTGGTTCTGGTGTAGTTCTACTGCTGCCTTACCCCATGGGAGATGCAGCTTTTACCAGGAGTAGCTTTGCCAGTGGGACTAACAATGCTTTGTCCCTCCAGTCCCTTCCCCTGTGGTATGAACCAGTCCAAGATGTGTGCCTGTGTGATGTGATCACAGCTGTGTATCTGCTTGGTTTAGGTCACTACTGATGTCCACCTTAACTTCTATCAGCAAAACACCTTTTTTTGCTACATTTTCTATCAGTACCCAGAATTAAACCAGCTTTTACAGGCAAAAGTACTTTAACTGTGTCTGTGCTAGCACTCTTGCTGACATTAGCAGTGCTGCACTAAAATCACACCTCTAACCAACTCTGTGCTACACGCTGCTTTACCAGCAAAAGTTTCTAGTGCGGTCCTGCTGTCATGTAGTCCTCCATGTCAATTTGGTGCTAAATATAGGTGTTATGTGTGAAAATTTTGGCCTACCTGCCGTGCTTAAGAGAAGTCAATGATAAGCCTCAGTTGGGCTAAGGTTCCTCTAAAGTACAAACATGTTAAAACAAAACCAAATCATATCTACGCTTGAGATGAGCACGGATATTATTGTTTTAAACAACAAGCAAATCTGACACACATTAAAGCATATGACAAATAACACGTACATGGGCTCAGAAGGCACTGAGCCTGCTTCGGTCAGTGGCTTCCGTGTTAGCTGTCAGGACAGACATTTTGTATATGTGATCGTGGAGAGGTCAGCCTTGCCAAGACTGACTTCCCTTTGCTCCCACTGAGACTAGCGGGAGGTGAAGGTGTTGAGTACATTGAATAAAAGAGAAATAGCTCTAGGGCTGAGCTCTCTTTTAACAATTTAAGATAATAAAAATACATATTAAAGACTTATTAAAGATAGCAAGATTCTGAAAAGGGCACCTAATTTTTAAGTTATGTAATACCACTGAAGCTGACCTATTGGCACCCTTTCCACCCTGCACCAGCTCTGGTGGTCTTCTGATACCATGCTACAGTGGCTTAACTTGCTGAACCAAGAGAATATTATGCAGCAAAAGTATCAATAGTTTAGTGCTGAATTTTTGAATCAAATTAGCTTCATAGCTGCTGCCACAGAGTTAGGGTGTAAGACTGGAATAGCTGATACGGGGATTGAACATACTGGTAATGGTAGAGCAAGGAGGAAGCAGATCTCTCCTTTTCAGTGATGGTAGGTTATTAAAGCATCTCTAATGTGAGTTTTGCCCGTATTTTCAGCAATCTTGTATGTAATTCTGCTAAAATCTTATTTCAACATGTGATCTTACTAGTCACAAATCAGGGAGGTAAGCATAAAATGTTATAATACAGTAAACCTAGGCTATATGATGGGTGTTCTTACTTTTCCATAGGTCTTGGGAATCAAATGCAGCTGTCAGTGGAAAGATATTTGAGTTGTTCAACAAGTTGAATTTTTATTTAACTGAAAAGCTTGCCATTTTAGAATGACTCCTGCATGGATATAAGATAACCAGATTGAGATACTGAAATTTAAGGAACAAATTCTGAAAAGTCACAAATGTGAAAAACTGGGAAATGCAAACATTTTGGATTTGAAATGATCTGATGTTAAAACAGAAACTAAAGGCTGCATAGAGCATTTTCTCATTTCAATTGAGTTGCAAAGGTGGGAAGATTAATCAAAATCATCACTTGCCTGTGGAAACTCTGAAAGTACATACTTCTAACAGGAAAAAAAAATTCAAATAGCTTAAATATTGACATATTTATTATGGCATTCTCTGTATGCTTTAATTTGTCCTGCAGTCTGTCTGTCTTGCATCCTTCCTTTCTTCCTCTTCCCACCTCTCATGTTACTTGTTAGGTGATTTACTTAATACTTTGCAAGTGCCTCTCCTGTGCTATGCATATTCAATTTATCAGGGCTTCTCAGAACAGGTGTCCTCGGGAGAGGAAGTCTTTTTCTTCCTAGCCACACTTTCTCTATACAAACAGCAAACTGCAGTAATTGTCTCAAGAATTTAGAGTCAGATAGCAAAGGCGAAGGTCCTCTTTTTTTCCCTTGTCTAGCAAATGTGCTGATTCACTGCCATTACTTTAGAGCATTCGTTCCTCCTCAGAAGCACGAAAAAGAAAGTTCTTTACTGTCAATAAGAAATGAGGGTGTTTTTTCTTGCTGTTTCACTGGGGACTCCCACTTCTCTGGAAGTCTCTAAGTTGAATTTCTTTTAAGAAATCAAATGTTCACAAGTACGCAGTCCTGTTACAGCTTTGCTCTGCTGAATTAATGAAGGTTTTATAATGAGCTTCAGTGGGACAAAGTTGAACCAACAATTGGGTACACTGCAAAATCCAATCCCGTATCTTTTCTATTTTCACTGTTGGTTTTCTGTGTCTCCCCTCCCACCTCCATTTCTGCAGACTGCTCCCAGAAAGAGACAACCATCAGACAGTGAAGTCTTGTTACAGTATGAGGGGATTGTTCAGCTCAGAAAGAAATTTCCTTCTCTTTGCTTTCACCAGTTTGAATATATTCTGATTTTCCAGCCTCTCTTGCACCAGCACTGTACTGCCTTGCAATGCCAGTGTTTTTGCATTATTCTTCCGTGTTTGTGCATTAGCCTCTGTCTATGGCATGGCATAACACGTGGTAAAATAACTCGTGTAGGTTCCTCACTCAGAGAACCTTAATCTTCTACATTTGATTCTAAAGAGCTCAGTGAGGCATCTCAGGGGAAAGCAAAAAGCTCTGTTGCTTTCTCAGGAGTTTTTGGCATGTTTTAACTTCAGATTCTACTGTAGTGTCACCCTATTCAAAACTTTGGTACTTGTAGATATTTGCATGGTATGGGAGTTAACTGTTTCTCTCCTTTTTGTTTTTTCTTCTGTAATTCCTTTTCATCTTTTTTTTTGCACATTGAAGACGAAGGAATAAAGGTAAATGAAAAGTTAGCATGATAGAAATCACTCACAGGTTTCACACTGCAACATTGATTTGCTTTTAATACAAGAATATTTTTGTACAAATTAAATGAGAGCTCACAGGAGGAAGACGAGCCTGGAATTTCTTATACTGAATCATTTTAAATGAAGTCTCTGGTAGCTCACAAACCCCATGTACCCTTTTCCCAAATTATTTCACATACTTTATAGTATGCCTGTAGTCAGCCATGAGCTGTCCTTTTGTTTGCGTGACTCACAGTTAGAGGGTCCTCTCAGCTTATGCACAGGAAAAGCAGACACTTAACAGTGCTGCTCTGAGAATGCACTGTAGTGCAAAATATGCATGCACGTGCTTAGCTTGGCACAGTGTGAGTTTGATTCTGCAAAACAATGAACACTGCTTCTGATCCAAGAAGCCCCGTCCTTAAACATGTGTATTAATAACATACTTACACAGATGGAGGCTGAGGGCTTCATTCTGGGTGAATGTCTGGACTGCAAGTGGGACGTGCCAGACTACAGGATTTGTGTAACTCATGGTTCTTCTCAGAGCTACAGTGCATGAGCAGCTTTGACAAACCAGTCAATTTCTATATCTGGGCATGCAAAAATTTAGGCATCAAAAATTGGAGATCACTTGTGAACATGTGAACCTTGACAATGCGGTGTTTTTCAGTGTGCTATCAGAGCCAACTGGAAAAACACATTTTACATACTGAAAAAGAAATCAGGCATTTGCAAAGTCACAGAAACTACTAAAGGGATTTGCTTATGATAACCAGACAAACTTTTAAAATAAAAATTGGTTGCATTTTCTGTTAGTTATGGCCTTTCCTAAGAAACAAAAATTGAAAGTAGGATAACTTGAAGGCATGAAGCTGTTAAGAAAAGAGAAGATATAAGGAAGGCTTAAGACCTTTTGGGAGGTGGCCTCTAATAAATTTATTTAAGATGATTTCAGACACTATTGACCCGATTGCCTATTCCTTTCTTTGGTTGGAGTTTGTATTTCCATTTGTAGGTGACAGAAAGGAGCTCTCCTGGGCCTCATTTCAGCATATGAGTGCCAGCCTACCTCTTCTGGTAAGAGAGTAAATGGGAAAGAATAGGGAAAATTGAGAGATAGGGGAGAGGTATAAAGGGAAGTAATTTAAATCAGTACTGCCCTACATTTGTTAGAAAAGAAATAGAACAATTTTGTGCTGTGAAGATGAAGAAGAATGTGTACTTAGTAATTTTCTTTCAGCATCTAGGTTCAATATTCTTCAAAGTGTAAACAAGCAGTTTAACAGAGAGAATTAAATGAAAGGCCAAGTCCTGTACATAGCATTGTTCTTTTGCTTCAGCACAATCTGATTTTAAAGGTAGCTGAGTCAGTCCCACACAGATCTACTGGAGTGTTACTAACCTCCACTGGTAAGTAAACAACTGGGTGGTAATTTCTATTGCATTCAGTAACTGGCAACCTTATAGCAAGGAGAAACTGGTGTGATTGGGAAGCAGGGCCGTTGCTGCAGTGACTGTCAGCCCTGGTTCTGGCCCTCAGAGCCATAGAAGCATAGCAAGAGTCTCACCAGGACTGTGAATTGTCACAGAAATGGTTCAGCAAGAGAAGCACCCGAGACCAAGTAGAGTGGCATGAGCTTTATTCTCCTCCTGAAACAGATGGTTCGTTGTGTGTTCACTGAGTTTTGGTGGAAGTTTTACTAGAGTTGGGAAGGTGGAAACAGGCTTCTTGAGCCCAGTCCTGGTTTGGAGAACATATCTAGCTTCACACCATTGCAAAAAACCCAGTATGCTTTAATTGACTCTGGTGATATTTGTCATATGGGAATCTTGCATAATTAAGGACAGTAATGTTTTTTATTAAGGCTTGTCTATCTTTACCTTGAGTTCTGTTTTTACTGCAACGCAAGCCATGATGAAGTGGCAGGGCTGTGCAGCTTTCACCTTTATTTCACAGCTGGGGAGAAGAGCAGAGAAAGAGGTAAAGAGGGCACCTGAAGCAGGAGACGTTGTGTGGGAGAGAGAACTGTGCTAAGTGAGGTTTCCCTAGTTATGTATTTGCTCAGCGTGGAATATCTTCCATTACAGATTTTTCTCATTTGTCTAAGCTTACAAAATGTGTTCATAATTGAAGCTACCTTTTTTTTTTTTTTTAATTAGTACATGTTTGGTAGAAAGATGACAAGACAGTCCTTTCTACAGCCTTCTGTATTGTTACTTCAAAGTATATTATTTTGGTTTGAACTGGTCATCTCCTGCCACATATTCATTGTGGTACTTTTCAGTATGATGCTGAAGCCATAGACAACTGCTGTGACAGCGTAGCTAGACTTCCCCTGCTCTTCCCTCACTACTTCTCTTGGACCATGCCCCTTCCCTTATTTCAGCTGTAGCAGTCGTCGGGCTCTCCCATGAACCAATGTAATTCACTGAAACAATAGAAAACTGTCATGGGGTTTTTTTCTGTATTTTTTTTTCCATTTTGGGGAATTAGACTGGTTCACATCAGACTGGATCTGATGTGCAGAACAGCTGCCTTGTAAAACCAAGCCCTAGGAGTGTCTCCTTCTATAGATATAATTTAAATTATGTGGATTATTTTAAAGGTGGATATGTCCAAGTGTCTGAGAGTCAATCTTTCTTTCATCTCTGGAAGAAAGAGTTAATTATATTGTGTCAGCCTTGCTACCTATGCCTCAAGAGATTCCAAACAAATACCTGTTCTGTCCTCCTTAGGTCTCCTGACATTAGAGAGACTTAGTGCTAAGACAAAAGGAAGGTGAAGGGACTTACAATGATGCTTCTAACGTCTAAATGGCAACATTAAGCATCTTGTAGAGAGGTCAGTGCCCACTTTTGGCAGTAATCAATTGCCAGTTGGCCAGACAAGTGATCACGGCATACATGCAGAGAAGCATCTGTGGCTTTTCAACAGTCCCAGACACTGGGGGTTCACAGCACATGTGGAGTAGAGTAATCTGAGCATGAAGAGCATGTGTGAGAGTGTCAGAGTCCATGCATACATGCAGCAAGGCTGATTCATGGAAAGCTAAGTGAATCCAGATAGTTAGTCTTCATGAGCTAATCAACAGAGCTTGCCTAGTGGGCATCACTGGATGTGGCCAGATTCTCACCACTTTGCTCACAATAGATGTTGGCAGGTATGAGTGAGTTTGTTCAGTCAATGCAAGCTCCAGTTTGACTATATTTATCTGTACCAGTCATCAATATCCAGGATTAGGGTTGCTCTTGGTTATAGACAAAGTCTTAGTTATCCTTTTACCTCAAGAGATGGTTAGGATGCAGTTAGCGAGCAAGTTGGGGGAATTAGATGGAACATGTTTTTCTGGCATTGGGACAGCTAGATGATTTGGTTTGTTGGTAATAATGATGAAATGTTCTTTAAAAAATATTTTTAAAGAAGTGAATGGGAGTTCCCAGGGAAGGAACACATCTAGCTATTTATTTGTTGAGGAACAATAAGATGCAGTAGGGTACATATTTATTTATACAACTGCTGACCACAACAAAAATTTAGGAATTATTCCTCTGCCAGTAGTCTGTAGAGACAGACTGAAGGAGGAAGAGCTGAGAATGGGTGGGAAAGTGAGTGACCTGGAATTTCACATTGCCATGAAAGCCAAGCTTCACTCTATCCTGTACAAAAGAGGAACAGAGGAACAAGAGCACTGAGATCAATTTAGCTAATCATCCAGAACAGATGAGAAGGGCTCATAACCCTTTCTCTGAGCCACTGTCTCAAAACCCAGTAGCTAAAACCTTGTAAGCCTTGAAAACAGTTGAACCTTGGTCCTTTCTAAGTCTGAGATTTTTAAAAAACTTCTTTATATAAAAGTTGTGCAAGTTTCACTGAATTTCAGAAGGAGGTAACTCTAGGAAAATTGTTTATGCAAGTAAAATAAAAATGCCTGTTGTTTGGCAGTAAGTTTGCCCCATCCACAAATGCCTGTCAGTTTATGTCCTGATCTGTGAGTCCTGTTTCCTCACTGCAAACACACTGATGCAAAAGTTCCTCCTGATGCTATTCAGTCCTGCTTGTTCCAATCTGTGCTGCATGAAAGAGACATTTTCCGGCACCTGTGTTCTCACTGGTGCCTTCAGCAAAGCCCTGCAGATGAACCATTAGAAATACATGCTGACCTTAACAAAGAAGGAGCCGACATACTTCACTCACAAAACTCAGAGAGCAATCAGATGGCATCCCAGTGACATTCATCACAGCTGCTGGCAACAGCCTTTAATTCATCTGGTATTTAACCAGGGTGAAATGCCCTGCAGCTATATCATGTTTGTTGGTGTTAGATGAACCCAGCTCATCGCCTGCTCACTAAAGTTCAGGATTTAACACCAATCCGTGGTTTACAGGCGGTTCATCTCCTGCACAAAATACTTGTCTCCTCTTTGTCCTTTATTATATTTTCTGTTCTCCGCAGCTTGCTTACTAAACTCTCTTCTGCTCACCTTCAACATGTAATTGAATACCTTTGCCTGGATTTGAGAGCTGTTACATTCTGGCACAAGTTAGGGATGCAGCCCATTCAGTGGCATAATTAAGCCTGGTGATTACAGGGAAATTTTCCAGCTTTCATCATTAAAAGTTAAGAACATTCAAGATGTGAAAAATGCAAGTGTGTTTTCAAGTTTGAATACTTAAGTGATGTGGCTGTAGCATCCTTCTAAAATGGTGGATGGGTATGGGAACTAATTAAGAACAATGGCTCAAATAATGAATAGTTTTATGTCACATACTCATTGACTGCTGAGTCTTTAAAGAAATTAATTGGGCTTGTTTCAGTGTGATTCTGTTCCAGAGAAGTCTATGAAAGCTAATGCAGTCATTGAGAGGTAAAGCAAATCTAGTGGGTGTTAAACATGGCCCGTCACAACCCTATAGGGTTACCTCCCCTGATTTTTTGAGACTTATGTCATGTCCTACTGCATATAGGATGCATTCTAACTAAATGCTCTAAAGCTGTAAAGTTGGAGAAGTAAAACTTTCTGGATTAAATCCTGGTTCTGTTGAAGTCCAAAAGCTCCTACTGAACTTAATGAGACTGGCTTCATGTCCTATTTAACTGTACATACAAACCACACCAGTGTTTGGGATAAATTTTGGAAAGAAAAAAAAAAGCATGTAGCCCACCTGTATCCACTTCACTTATATGGCTTCATCTGCTTTGGATCTAATTTAAATATTTTTTTCTTAAAATTAACCATCTGTGTTAAAAAAATTCTTTCTGAAGACCTCCTCCTTCCTCCAAAGGCCAGCTTCATCACCTTCATTAGGTTAACTGGGAGCCCTAAAAAAGTAATCTTCTTGACCCAGGAAACAAGAATAGGGACACAACAATGGTATAGAAAACACAAGGAGGAAGTTATGCATCTTCTGTGAATGATGCTAGAGGCAGAAGAGAATCCACATCACTCAGAGATGGATCAGTTATTCTAGGTAATCTAAAAAATTAAAAATAGTAAAGTACATTTTTATGGTTCCCAGCACTCAAAAAAGCATGAGTGAAGGTCCCCAAATCATTAGATTTTAAGTAATAGTAGATCTTGAGTACTTTTTAGGGCAATGGCAAGACTTGGTTTCTGTTTCAGACTTTTTTTATCAGAGTGCTGAAGGGTGGAAATACCCTCTATTTTTTCCCCCAGTTAAAAGATATGGAGGTTCCCAGACGATCCCTTGACACTGGGAATTTGATATATAGACAGAACACCAGGTACAGTGAGATTTGTGTTAAATCTCTAACAGGTAGCACAGATGAACATTGTTAAAATAGTAGAATTCACTTTGGTAAGGTGCCAAGGGAACACAAAATGGAAGATACAGAAGAGAAGAATCAAACATATCTTTGAATTGACAGTGATGCTCAACTTAAAATTATTGAATGATTTGTACTTCATAGAATGAGCTTTTTGAAGAACATGCTTAACGTATTATTCCTAATAATTTACTGTCATAAATCTAGCCCCTTTTACCATTTATGAATTGACAGCAAATTTGATTTTCCCAGTTCTGTTTATTTTTAGTAAGTATTTGCTGTGCTGTCCAGATAAGTACATTCCTTCTGATGATGGAGTCTTAAACCAAACTCCACCATGACATTTCAAATATATCTTGTGGCTGATTCAGTGTGAAAGTGTTTGGGGGATTCTGAAAGTCTTGATTGTTAAAGGAAGCATTCACAATTGCAAGTTGTGGTCCTTAAATATCTTAACGAAAGGTGCCCGACTTCCAGGACATCTTAGAAGCATTTACTTGGATGTGGAATTGGAGAGCTCTGTGTTTAAAACCTGAAGGAATGATTTAGGTTCTTCTTGCTCACTAAGCAAAATGTCCACAAAGCAAATAGAGATGTGACGGCAGAATGAGTTAGTATATACATCGTGCTAGCTTCAGTCTCATATGCCCAGGAATGCTCAAAGAGGAGACGTGTCTGCTTCAGCACAGATTGTCAGCTTCACTGCTGCTAGGTACTCTGCTGTTCAGCGTAGCTCTGTCTGTTTGTGGTGCAGTTACTTTAACAGCCTTGGTGCAAAGGGTCTATTTCTGTGTTCATCAGTGCTGAGTGATCACCTGACAGTGCTGAATCGGGCACTCTCATTCTTGGGTTGCATTAACTGAGTGCAAGATGTGGACTTTATGATATTCATGGACGTGCAGGACACAGTTACTGCTGGGTGCCCTAGGACCCCGTGTATTGCTTTGTGGCCTTTTGCTTGGACTGCGTTGGGGCTAGGGGAACTCCAGTGATTAGTTGATCTCTGTATACAGCAATATAACTGAGGCCAGCACAAGCAGTTTATAAACAGCTACACCAGGTGAGATACCTGAACAGACTGTCATTATCAGTAAAACTCCTGTGGTGTAAATCGTCCCTCATATAGTGCTAAAGGCCCTGATTGACACCCCCAAGGTGAGTCAGTTGTCATGAGTGAAAGTGTTGTTACCTTTGCCTTCCTATCCATGTGCTGGAGATTATGGCCTAGAGCAGGAATAGCACAACAGGGCTTGCTCATCAGCCTAATTCGCAGCCTGGTTTGTTAACCGAAAGCAAAACCAAGGGTGGATTACATAAATATTACAGCACCTGTTCTTAAGTGGCAGTGCAAACTGCTGGTACCCGTGCAAAGGGGGCTGTGGGGTGTGATAACTGCTGTAGCTGATCCACAGGAGGTGGAGACAAAACCCTTTGGACCTCTGCCCTTTAGATGGAGCGCTCTCTCTCCCCCCACACTCTGCAAACACAGAACATTCAATGCACCCATAAATGATACTGTTGTAGGCAAGCTCTCTGCATCTGTGGATGGGTGTATTCAAATAGTCCTGTGTGTGACACCCACACAAAGTTCAAGCTGATTTGAGTCATTAAGTATGACTATTTAACATAGTAAGCATAGAACAGATAAAGCAGCTTCTTTGCTATTATCAGTCCTCTACTGGCTGTGTGTTGACACTTCCCACACTCCAGGACTGACGTTTTATTACTGTGATTTCTTCTCAGTCTTGCTGTTCTGAAATGACCCTTTTAAACCTGATTGGTGCTGCATATGACAGGCAAACCCAGGATGAGAGAGAGACCTTCTTCAAATATCTTTAATTGCACGTGTAAAAAGTATGCACAGGACATGTATCTAGGTCCTATGGTGTTTCCTATACTTTTGATGGCATGTATGAATACTATGAAAGCATCACATAAATGAAGGGGATGTGAATGCATTTTTCATGGAGATTTACACTAGGTAAAGTGATGAGTGAAACAAGAAAAAGCCCTAAATGTCAGAGCACCTATCTGGAGTTTTTGAAGCTGCATTTGACATTTAAAGCAGAATTGGTGATGGAGTTTCATTTTTAAGAACCAGGACAAAGCATGTTAGAAGGAGTTTGTGTAGGTGGTTCATTGGACGTTCATGCTGAGATCAACTTCACAACAGTCCTGCTTCATATTTATGTGGAGAGATAAATTGTGTAGTTTTGCAATACCAAGAGTTCTGGAGGATCTATTATTTTGAAGGATTTTACAAAGGATATCAACAGAAAAGATAATGATTACCTTTGTCATTCTTGTTGTGATTACAGTCATAAAAATGATCCTGTGTTAAGATGGATTGACACGTAATATTTGCCAGTAATTCCTTCTGTTTCACCATTTTTCAGCTTGACTGTTGTAGTTCCTTTGAGTGTTCTTGGGTTTGCTTTTTAAAGCTCTCATTATTTTATGTCAAATGATCTTTTTTCTGTAGTCAAGAGGGCAGCTCTGTCATCTCTTAGTTTCCTAATTCTTTAGGTAAACAATTTGATTAATGTTTTTGAATCTATAGAAAAGAGAATTATTTTGTGAATGTATCTGAAAAGTATAAAATAGCTACATTTACACAGAATAATAGTCTCAACAATTAACTCCATGAGCAATTACTCTAAATAATACAACATAACTAAAAAGAAACATGAATCATATCCTGTCTGAACTTAGGGTATTTATATCATTATACACCTTCTAATGGCAACAAAAAATTCATCTATCACTGAATGCCCTTTTCATTTTCTATTCTAAACTTGCACTGGAATTTTTTTCTTCATGCAGCTTCCCTATCTTTTTTGCTGATCCTAGGTTCATATGCTATTTGTCTTGTCTTCAGTAACAGATTATAACAGTGGGGACAATGACACTGCCAGTTTTGTCTAATGTTTAAAATGACAGGTATGCCACCATGTTTACAATTAATTGTTGCCATTAGAAATGTGGGCAAAGATTTGCTTCTTTGTCTACGCAGAGGGCCAAATGGTCATGGGCATTTCTACATGACAGCCTTCATAGAGAAATCTCCTGTGCGCAGATGTCTGTACATGGAGGGGGGTGGAGTGTGTAACCTTCTCTACGTTCTCATGACACGAAGTGGCACCATGGCTTGAGCTTATGAGTAAAGCTATGCTCCAACTCTGGCTCAGAGAAATTCAGTGCTAAGACTTTTATTCTTTTCTCCTAGGCAGCTGCACACACCCCAGAGGCCTTCAGAATATGGAACCCCAGGACTCTCAGGGAAATGGCTGGAAAAATTAAAACCAACATGATAAATGCTTCCAAAAAGCAAGATGAGCAAAACCCAGTCAGTCTATTAGGAATATGAGCTGTCTCATAGATACTGGTCTGTGTGTCTAGTCATTGTTATGGTCTAGAAAAGCTGATCGTCCCACTCCCTTCAAGCACACCCACAAATGTCGTTAAATTCAGTGGTGGTCAGGGAAGTTTCCCTTCTGACCGTCTGCTCAGGTGCAAAACATTCAACCACGCCAGCCCCCATTTCAGTGTGCAGCCACACAGTCCAGCTTGGCAGCATGCATCCCGCTGCAGCTGGCCCTGGGAAGTCAGCTCCAGGAGTCACTGAGCAGGCAGCGCTGTCGCTGCTGCCACATCAGCTCTGATTTAGTCTGATTCAGCCTGCTGCTACAGAGTCTCTTGAGGGGATCCTTGTGGGGATACCAAAGCAAAAGCACATTCTGCTTCTAGGATGAATATTTCTATTTTGGACACAAGGATCTCTCCTTTCTTCTTGTGGGATTTGGAGCAAAGACCACTGCCAGTTGTACCACCTGCTGGATGGAGCAGCTGGAGGGTATCATCTCCCCAGATCCCCTTTTGTGCAGTTCTACTTGCAGTCTGGATTAATACGTATACACAGATGTGTTCCCACAAAGCAACAAAATACTAGGTGTAATTATGGGAAAGCAACATTTTACTTCATGCAAAGGAGGTTGACCAGGTGGTTCCATTATTGAGAAAGCATTCTTTTTAACCCAGGTGTAGCACATGAATAAATTTTGCCCAAATGCCAGACATGAGCTCTCCTGCATTCTTGCAAGGTATTTTGCATTTCTTCCCACTGTGCTGGAATGCTGAGCCACAGCAGCAGCAGCAGCGCAAAGCTACCAAGGCAAAAATGACCCAACAGAGCTGAAACCAATACGTTGCAGCTGCTTCCCAATATCGAACCTTAGATATCTGTAGACTAAATTGTCAGTGGCCTAAATTTCCTAAAATTTTATGGAGATTTCATCCTGGGAGTGCATCAGGTGATATGCATTTTACAATGGCAGATAGAAAAGACTGTGGGGACATGCATGTTCAAAAATGAGTCATTCATAAGGTCAAACTTTCAAGCTCTCTTCTTTCAGCTGTCATCCTGTTAAAATATCAGGGCAAGGGAACCAGAGTTGGTCATTCTGTTATGTTTTTATTTGGTGGTAAACAAGTTGGCATTTTTTATTTGATTGTTCAAAGTTTGTTTTTCATGGATGGATATGCCTCCAAGGATGGATGTTGCCTTTGAGTTAGATTTTGCAATTGTGGTTGGCTGTGTTCTTGATTACCAAAATCAAGAGTGGCTCAGACTCTTATCTAAGAAGTGCAGGGCGGAGAGCTAGGTAAATGTGTCTTTTCTTGGCCTATCTCCATTGCAGGACAGGGAGGGGTTTGTTTGCCTAATCAGCCTGTGATCTGAGGGTTTGTTTTGCAAAGGAGCATGCGGGGCTGATTTCCGTGGGTGCCCAAGCCTGAGGCAATAGTGCTGGGAAACATGTAATCGGGGCCCATTCTTAATATCCATAAAGAGGACATAGGCTTTTGATTTTCTTTTTATGAGCAAAGCCAGTCATGCAGCAAAGCAAAAGCATGTCAGAAATAGGTGTTTTATTTATAACTCTGTGTGTTAAAAAAACAACTAAACAAAACCAAATACAGTCCAGTTCAGCCTATTTTTTTTATGTCACCATGTTGTGCTTTCTCTTCTTCTCAAGATGACAGTCCTGGGATCTTGATGCTGACCTGTGGAAGAGTGATACCCAGACAGAGCATCTGGCTCCTTGTATGAGTCCTGAGGCGGTTGGTTGTATTGGTGGCCATGGAGTTGCCTCTGACTCTGACATGTGGTTGCATTACTTGCTTGATGGGGCTCTGTGGTGGCTTTGCCCTTCTGAATGCTGCCTTATTCTGACTCTTCAGTCTGAGTCAGTTTGTACTTCTTAATTATTTTTGCAGTGACCATTGCCTTTAGGAGGTATTGCACTTCCCTCCCAAGCTTTGCTATTCCTACACTTGGGTGCAGTAAGAGCAACAGACTCAGCCTGCTGAGGGGCACAGCCTCACAGCCTTTCCCAGTGTTGTGTTCCTGAGCTGGTCTGAATTACTTTTTTTCCTTCACTTTGTAACTTAAAGGCACAATCTTATGGCTCCTCCTTGTCTGAGGAACTTTGAGCAATAAGGATATGGATGTTAAAAGCGGTGGGGGTGTGGGGGGGTGGGGGTGTGGGGGGGTGTAAGTAAAGCAAGAAAATTTTAAGGATTTGACTCCTGAGGAGGGTTTAGTTGCTAGCAAGGCCAGAGGAAGAAAACGCTTGGTGAGCACTGTGTGCCCTGACTTCTGCTGATCCAGTGTGGGAGTGGTACACAGCACTGTGCACAACTAAATCCCTCTGGTCTCAGGGCTGGATCCTGCAGGTAGATCAACACTGGGACAGAATTAAATGCAGACCTTCCCTTTAGTAACTGACATACAACAGCTTTACTTGCTAATTAATGTTGATGATTTATCTCTCCCTTATTGGCAGTCCCTAACTGCCCCATGAACACAAATTTTAATCCCCTTCTCCATCCAGCCTGAGCCTTTACTATAGATCAGAGCCATTAAAGTTGCAAGTGGACAAGGAGGGTATGTAACTCAATTACAGGAGAGAAGGCTATACCCAGCTGCAGCTGATGTGGAAATTGGGTATGGCTACTGCAAATCACTGTGGAATTATACAAGCTGGCGTTAAACAAGCAGCAGGGCAAATTAGCCCTGCACTGAGCTGCATGCTGCTGCGCTTACACAGCTACTGGTGCCTGAGTTAACGTGTTTAAATGCAGCACAGCTCTCTCTACATAACTCTGCATTTTGCTGATAGCTATATCCAGTGGGAGACCAAATAACAGGAACTGCTTGAAATAACTTGTCTGCGTTTCTGCAAGTTTAGTGTCTACTCTTGTCTCAAAGCCCAAGAGCCTGTTCTGAAGCAGGGGAAAATCGTATTTCCTATTAACCAGCCCTGACTTGTGTCCCCCAAGGCCACTTTTCTGCAGACTGCTCCCTTGGAGCTAGAGCCAAACAGTGCTGCATTTGTGCTTCAAGATAGGGCACACCATGGTTGCAAATCCTGTATTTTTATTTATTAGAGGGTATGCAACACTGCCCCATGAACAGTCACATGGGACCCAGGAAGAAGCAAGAATTTCTTGGCCTGGATTCAGTTCCATTCAGTGGGGCTGGTACATACAGAAAGAGCACAAATGGTGTGTGAGAGGTAGCCAGAGAAAGTCTGGTTAGGGGTGCAGAGGAGAAAGAAAGGTTTACAGGCAAAAGCACCTTTATAAAACTGAGCAAAATACCAGAATGAAGCATTGTAGTAGGTACTTTAACACCAAGTAGGTAGATGACCAGGACACCCATTTTCCCCAAGAGAATGCTCATCCTTTTGCATAATGCATAGCATTGATGTCTCTTTTTGGCAGTGAGACAGAGATGTACTGAAATTTTTTTTTAATTATACACCAAACACTGAAATTTGGATCTTCCAATTAGTCATACACCAGCACAACCTGTTTGGTAGAAGTCACAACTAATGTTAGAAATCTGTTAATAGCAAAGCTTCTTGCACTGCTGTAATTAGTTAACACTGTGTGGTTTTCCATTTGTTCCTTTCTCAAAAATAGGTTACTTCAGAAACAGTTGTAAAAGGCAAAATATAAAATAAAAACTAATGACCTTTCTATATGATAGTAATTGCTGTCAAGTGGCTTGAAGTTTAGATACACAAAGACTCTATCAAGCAGCTACTTTGGGTTGGGCTTGTAAAATGTGTTTTGCAAATACACACAGAATCTTTGTCAAATGCTTCATTTTCATACCATTTTTGACTGAGCAAAGAAATACCATCTTTAAGGGGCTGAGTTGCCCATCTGGGGTCAGTGCAAAAGAATGGAACAGATTTTTTAATAATTATTTATAAGATGTCTGCTTTCATAATGCTGTTCCTTGAGTGTCAGACAACCTCGGGGGCCCTTGGCCATCCCCCTCCGTGTGCTGGTCATCAGTAATGATTCATTCCTTGAAAGACATGGAGCAACTCTTAAATCCATGTAGGTTCCCCTCTCTCCCCAAGTTATCCATCTTCTTTTGATATGCTCCAACCAAGTTGCCAAGGATGTGGAATTTACAACTTGAGGAGCACAGCATTTCTTCAGGTTTCATTAGGACTTGGATGCTGTTTTCAATGGAAATACTGTTTGCAATGTATTTTTATTATTTATTTTGATCCTACAGCCCCCACCCTGCCAGAAAGCTCCTCAGAGGTGCACTCTGAGCATTGATACTGTCTTACATACAGTCTCCTGACTGCTCCCTTCTGCTATAATTCTTATTCATAGTTTGATAACTCTAGCGGCCCTAATCATTGTGCTAGACACTGCACACAATTTAGGGTTTATCTAGAAAAGATTTTACATTCCTAGTTTAAATGGCCTTGGCTGATCGACTGATAATGTAACAATATGCTAGACTGGACAGACCACTGATTGTCATTCCAGGATTCCAGTGTTATTGGCTCTCTTTACATTTACTGTAAGTGCTCCAGAAATGACGGCACTTGTTCTGGGAGAAAAAAAGTGCAGTCTCTAGCTCTTTCAAACATATTGGGAACAACCAACCTCAGGTAAAAATGTAATCTAAACTGCCAATCTAGCTGTGTCTTCCAAGACTTGATAAGATTTATAGTCTAAGACCCTAGTTAAGGGTCTTCTTGTAAGGCTAGCTAATGTAGTACAAGGCATCGCCGCCCCACCTCTTCATTAAAACCCCGTGCAGAATTTGAATAAGCAACTGCACTAATACTCCTGTTTCACAGTGCCAGCTGAGTCAGGTTCATCTGAAGAGCCTTTCATCCACAGTAACTTCTTAAACTGCTACAGCTATACTTGCAAGAGAACATCTCACTATGGTTGGGATAAACAAGACAGGATCAGAAACAGCCACAGAAAGACTGGTGTTTTTCTTGGGTTTTGGCCGCCATTGCTAAAAAAAGTAATTTGCTCCAAGAGTCTAAAGTAGTCCCACTGTAAGGGGAGGAAAAGCTGCTTCCTGAACATGTCCTGGTGAGTGGCACCTGCCTGCAGTAGGTGAAGTGAGGAGGGTGGGATTTTTGGCCTCTTATCTACTATCATGAAGTGGTAACAAGTTAAAACACTGGATGAACATCAGATTGATCTATATGTGCCTCTGTGGCTAGAACTGTAAACACAGTAAACTACAGTCTGCTCTACACTGCTTGGAGCAAATAAATACACTGCCTATACTTAGCTTTGGTTATACCATTTTTCAGCTGCTCTACAAGAAAACAAGGCCAGGCAATAATTGCACCCAGGGGCTGACCTGTTGAAAATTTTCCATGAAGCTCCCCTCCTTTTCATTGATGGTGTTTTGACTGGTTGGCGTTGAAGATCTCTCAAGCCTGTCTTTTTAACAGGGCAGACTGGCTTCTTCCCAATTCTTGGCAGAGTCAGCACACTTTGGCAGCTAATTGTTGATTGCTTCTTCTGGAGAACCTGTCTGGAGAAAGAGGTCAATGTTGGAAGGAAATGGGTAGGCAAAGAGGGCAAATGTTTGTCAAGGAAGACTGACAGGGAAGTGCATCCTTTTCTGAGATCTGGAGATGATGTTGCATTTGATCAAGTTGAGGTGCTTTTTATATCATGAGGCCTACCGGTTTGAAAGGTCAGCAAGTCTGGAACAAGGCTGTCTTATTCACTGTCCTGCCTCAACCTGGCTTTGCACAGAGCATAAGTTGTATTTGCTGTCCTCTTTCTTTTCCAGCTGCACTGTGATTTGGCTTCCTTATGCGGAGTGCTGCAGAGGAGGACACATGGTCTTCCATGTGGGAGCATCTTTTGGGCACAGCAGCAGCGATTTAGCAGAAATATACCACTAGAGGGCATCTACACATTCTCACAGCTGTAACGTAAACCTCTTCACAACTGCAAAAAAGTCAGTGAAGCGTTTACCGCTGAAGTTACAAGGTACTGGAGCTCAGAACCTGTTGCATATGTTTTATTTTCTTTTTACTGAACACATTCCTCTGCTTTGTGTCCTCAAAAGAAGACCACACTGAGATGCATTACATCAGCAAAGCTTAAGGTGGTATATATCAAGCCCTGAAGGTTACCCAAGGTATAAGGTTTGAGAAAAATCATATTGCATGAAGAAAAAAAGATATTTGTTTCTTTTCATTGTGAAGCAAATGGGTTGAGAGAGAAAAGATGTCCTGAGAGAGAGAGAGGGAGGAACTAGGCTTGCCCATGTCCCCCATGAATACACCTGGAATTCATCTATACAGAGATGCTGAGGGAAATCAGGAGAGTATTGTCACTTTCTAATACAGTGGCCTTTTCTGCTATGCTTTAATCCCTCCTGAGAACTGAAAATTACATCATTTACATATTTTAGTTTAGGTGTGCTCACTTCACAGGTTTTGTTGATTTACCTTTCTTTTCCAAGTACTGCACATTGCTGTGCCTTGAGCATGATAGATTTTGTGAACCCTGGGGAACTCATCTGGTAGCTGCAGAGCAGTGTCTGAGCCACACCGCAGCAGGAAGACCTTGACACAGCTGGCTGGAGGTTGGTTGGACGCAGCCCACAACATGTCAGTGCAGCTGTAGATTCACCCACGTTGAGTTGTTTTCCCTTGTGTGGAGACCTTGTCTTCACCTCTCCAAGAGAGGGCTCTGCGCAGGGCACCTCAGTCCTCCTCTTCAAAGCTGCCATCTCCAGAGAGGAGGGAAAGGATTTGATTTCAAGTGTAAAATAAAACCTAAAGGTCTCACTTGGCAGATTCCAGGTTAAAGATGATCCAACCCTTCCTGTCCAGACCTCCCCAGACTTGCTTTCTGCACAAATGCAGGCTGAGCCTCCTCCATCCCTCCACCCTTTCTGAGCAGAGATCCTCAGACATGCCATACTGTGCCAAATCCTTTACAGCGGTGTCGCGATGTGAGCTAGTATCTGCTGGAGATGCTGAGCTGAGACATGAACTCGTTTCACAGAGGGCTCGACCTGAATTCCCTGAAGTCGGAGTCTAGTCCTTTTTACTCACTGAGCTCCCTCTTTTTGTGCTTAATCAAATCCTAAATCCTCTGAAGTGAAAAAATGCACATTTTGTTTTCAATGACTTGCTGAAGCTGAATGCTTCTCACAACCAGCAAGGCCTATGAAACTAGTATTTATTAAGGATGAGTGATTTCTCACACTTATTCTGTTTCTATCCAAGACTGCCAACTTGGTCCACCTGGGTTTCAGAACTGAGATATCACATTTCCCACGTCTCATGCCTTCTCTATACTTGCCCTGCATTATTTATTACAGCATTGAGTGCTCCTGGGGTTCGCTGTCAGGCAGGGTCAGGCTCCTTTGGACTCCCCTCTGCCGCAGCAGTGTTGGAGGGCTGCTGCACCAGCCAGTTTATTGAGCAGGCTGGTCCTGCAGCTGGTGCTGCAATGGGAACTAAAAAGCCATTCAGTGGAGAAACTCAGAGGAAACCCGGAGTCAAAGCAGCATGAGAACCTGGAACTTCTGACTCCTCAGGGTGATAAGAGGGAGTTTAATTGTCATCTCCCTTAGAGCCGTTTTGGTTATCAGTGCTTTCAGGGCAGGTGAGGGTGCAATATCTCTGCTGGCAGTAACACCCTTAATGACCGAGTTGATCAAATCAGTGTCATCCATTTGGGCCTTTCTAGCCAGCTTGGGAGCACTGCTCATAAAAGGGTTTCAGCAACTTTTCACTCCAGGGTGTTCCCAAACTGGCTCAGAGGGGGAAAAAAGGCTATTTAGTCCTACCGATAACTTGCCATTTCTAAACTGCTAATTGGATGCCCCCTCCAAATGGTTCAGATCAAATATGTATGTGGTTAACTAAGGCTCTAGTTTGGAAATCTGTTGTACCATTTTTTGTCCCAGTGAAAAAAAGAGTTGTAATGGCAAGGCCTGCACAGACACTTTGTCTTCCCTGCACCTGTGATATTTTTGTAGCTTGGGAGGAACAGTGGCTGCAATAGAAGAAAAAGGTAAACAGACATTTATGACTTGGGAAAATAAGCTCTAGAAAAGATGACAGAGCTGTTAATTTTCACAGTGTTTATTTCAGAAAAATTCTAAGAGATATGCAATGTAGCCCAAATCTCCCTGCAACAGTGAGGAGTGAGAGCTGCCCCATGAAAGACGCTGTTTGGATGAGATCTTAAACTACTGCTAGCAACAAAAGAAGATGGGGGCGTGTGGTTCATCCTTGGACTGCAGAAGAGGGGCAGACACTTCCCAGATCTTGCAAGGGAAGTTTTGTATTGTAAAATTGTGGGTCACTTCTTTAATTAAAAAGTTATGCTTTCAAAAATGTTTCAAGTCAAATGCACTGCAGCACTGGGAGCTGGAGTATTTTTTTGTCTGAAGCCTGTATCATCTATCAAAATGTGCTGCATGAAAACAGCTGGATCTCGTGTTTGAGTCTTCAGAACTGAACTGAACATTTAGACTGTCTTTTTCCATCAAATGTGTGATTTAACAGTACAGTAGTGAATGAATCTAGGACAATGTCTGATTTGCAGATTTCTGTACTACCCATCTGCAAAGTAGGAAGAAAAAGAAATGGCAGGCTACTGGCAGAAAAATACGATGATACTACAATAACCATACACCACAGTTTGTGTGATGGACAGCAGTGCCTACTGCTATAGAAAATGGCTGGGATTCATGTGGGTTAGTTCCTCGCGAAATGTGTGCAGAAATCCAAATATTCTCTTCTCAAACATGTTGGTTGCTGTTCTGCTTTCTTCTGGTCACTTGCTAATATTAGAAGTGACAAACTGTGAAACCGAAGTTGCAGGAAAAGCTTTCTGTGTTTTCAAAAATTTTAAGCTTGCACAGGTCCATCCTGCAGTCTTTCCTCCCGCAAAGCTTCCCATAGCCCTGCATGTGTCTGTGTGCATGCCCACGCACGTGGGCTCCCGGTTGCTACAAATGGCTCTGTCCCTGTTCTTCAGGATCTGTCGGAATGGGAGTCTGTACAATGTTCGGCTCTGTGCTTGACTGAGAGCTGGAGAAGTTAAAAGCTTTTAGAAGAGTCTCAAAAAAACAGCAACATACACACATAACTGAAAACACATGAGAGAGGAGAAAGAGAGAAATAATGCAGCATGCAGCAACATTTGGAAGCTTTCTCTTTTTTTAGCAGTATCAGAGAGGCTCAGCAAGAGAAGGACCACTGTAATCCACAGGGCCTCTCTCAGAAACACAGCAACAGCTGAACAGTGCATGAGAGCTGAGGCTTCAGGGAAAACCTCCATGAAAAATAAAAGGAAGGGAAAGAAAAAGAAAAAAAAAAACCACTTTTTTTTTAAAGCTCTGTACAGATGTGATGACAATTTGATGAGTCCTTCTGCTTTTTATGCTTTCATGCAAATTGATAGCCTGCTCTTGGGAAAGGTCTACAGTGCTTGTGAGCATCTTATTGTCTGCTTGAAGTTACAAGCTGGCTGGAAAAGCTAAGAAAAGCAGCATTGTGGAAAAGGGGAAAGGTGTTGGGCAATGTCAGGAATTATATGTTGCTGGTGGTGCACACACACTCAGAAGTAAGGACCGCAGGCAAGTTCACAGTATTAAGCCAAATTGCAGTGGAACCAGTGTAGTGCCAGTGCCAAGCACTCAAAGACACTAAGTTTTGCCTTCCAAAGTCATGAGACTGTTATAATATTGCCTGGCTTTTTCAGACAGCGATGTGATGTTGTGATTTGCTTTCTGTTTTTTCAACTGCTGTGGGTTGTGTTCTCACGGTTTGCCCTGCAACGACAGGGATAACTTTTGTATTTTTTATACAAAAGCTGTTCCTTCAACTTCTTCAAGAAGAAAATGGAGAGTGTGGCCTTTAAGAAAATGATCACATGTGACAAGTGTGGCAGTAAAGTCACAAACACTGAAACCATTTTTGTTACGATGATTTGGCTTCTTAAGGATAAGAAGACTCTGTTGCACTTTTGCTTTGCTTGATCTCTAAGACCTTGCTTATGTAACATTTCTTTCCTCTGTCTTACCAGCTCTTCTCTGACCCCAGAGAGGGCAGCTAGGCTAGCCAGGCATGGCGTAGCGAGCGTTGCCTCCGTTGCCTGACTGCCTGTCAATATGGGAATAGATTCGCTGCAGCATTAATGTGGATGAACATCTGAGCTTAAGCTGTCGTGGGGGGGTGAGCAGTCGCAGCACAAAACCACGCGCAGGCACTGTATGTATTGCAAGGGCTTCTGAGGGCTTGTCCCCTAAATTTATGAGTGTGGTAAACTGAAGTGCTCTCTGATCCTTTCCTAGTCTGTTGTGAAAGGATGTATCTTTTCTTCCTATCTCATCGCAGACAGCTATGTCAGAGGGCTACTGACCACACTGAACAGTTTTGTGTTCACAGCCATTGCCGAGTGAGGGTGTTAAGAGGCCGTTCGCTGAAGGTTTCACTTGGGAGTTTGCACCCTAAGGCTGGCCAGGGAGGTTGGACAGAACTACCCTAGGTGTAACGTGGCAGTAGTTTTCTTGGCAGGGGAACACACCAAATTAGAGAGCTTGAGTTAATTCTGCAGCTAAGATCATGCCTAGGAAAAATTACACTATTTTTAATGCAGTTTCTCTGTTGGGGGATTACTGTGTAAGTAGCAGAATGGTGGGGAATTTATAGAGAAAAACTTTGACCAGATTTGAAAGAGTACTTTGAATGTGGCTGTACAATGAAGTACCCTCATCTGTGTGTTTTGGTCCAGAGGGTGTTGCCTCTTGAACCTCTATTGTCCTGAAACAAATACGATTATTTACACCTATGACAAGTAAGTGAGGGAGGGTGTAAGACGGAACTGCTCTCATGTGATAGCATTTCACACCCACAGATGTAACAGGTGTAAGTGACTGTACAAGATGCAGGACAAGGGAAAACCAAGCTGGTTATTAGGTCCAAGCCACAACCTTTCTCAAGACTCTGAGCTTGTCTACCCTTGATAACATTATTGCTAGAAGTGTACAATAAAGCTCTCCGTGGAAACTCAGCTTATATTAGCAAGAGTTCCTTTACCAACCAGCCTTTTTGTAAGACTTTGGTCTTACATATAGAACAGTAAGAATGAGTTTGGTCCAGAAATGTGAGTGATGACCCATCCTGATCAAATAAACTAGTTTGAGGCCATGAATTAATCTGCTATAGGTTTCTCCAGTAAGCACACTAGGGGTTGGGAGTGCGGGGTATAACTGGCACTCTTCTAAGATAGAAGATAGATAAGTGTAGATGATGTAGTTGCCCACCAAATTAATTTTAATAACGTTATTAATAATTAATAATTATTTAAAGCTTATTTATAAGATTTTATCAATATTTTATTAATTATTGACTTATTACATTTAATATTCATATTCATTTAATATAGACTATCTTTGTATTTGATTAGAATATAAATATTTTATTAACAATGTTAATATATTATTACTAATTAAATAATCAATAAGTGTTTTTTTTTAAAAAAAAGATGCCCATTAAATTAAATAAGCTATGATGGCAAAAGGTTGGGAGTTCTGCCCTTTTATTTTTTCTACCTTTTTACCAGCATGTGTTTTTCAGCCCTGAGCCAGCACAGCTACACCAGCAAAGCCTTTCAGTGGAACCCAAACACAGTCGCTTAGCCTCTGTGGACAAGACATCAGAGAAAGGCTTGCAATTTTTTGATCAGCAGTACAGCAGTCTGAAAGTTCACAAGGTGAGGAGCACTTCTCACCAAGAATATACACTGCAAACTGTATTTAGAAATAACATTTTTAATTAAAAACAGCATTTCTGATCCTGTTGGCAGTAGCTATGGGGCATAAGTGAGGATATCTTTTCTGACAGGAGATGTTTGGGATCTTGATGCAAGAGACTGCAAACCAGTCTCAAGCCTGCTTGAATAATCAAATTAAGAACTTCCTTCTTAGGCATACATTTCTGAAGTGGCACGTGCAGGTCTGGCACAGAGCACTCATTATTGCCGATAACAGAGCTGACATCAAGGGCTTTCCTATGTTATGGAAATTTGTAAAGATGCAAATACAGACCCTTTGTGTCGATCCTGGCTGTGGTTTCACAAGATACTATTTTTGGTGACACAACCAGCCTTGAAAGTTCCAATTCTTTCTAGTTGCCAGAGCCTGTTCCTGTCTTTGTACTTTAGTTATCCCTCTGCTGTGCTGCCACACTCTTTTAGGATCCAGGTGAAAAACAAACCAAACACTTTTATTTTCAGTTGGGATTATTTTACTGATCTATTTTGCAGTGCAGCCCCCTAAACAGTGATAATGTATGTGTGATAGGTGGTGAACCGTGGCACGAAGGTGGCAATACGTCATTAGGAGTGGCGTTGGATGTGAGTGGGATCATCTTCCACCAGCTTTGCACCAGAGGCAAGGTCTTGTGAGACTGCACAGCATTAGGGAAAGCCTGTCATTGCAAACCCCACCACGACCTCCTTGACTCTGGGGCTTGTAACCCCAGCCCTGGAAACTACTTCATAGGAGTGCCTTGCTTGGCTGCCCCCCTCTGCAAGCCCATCTTACCCAATCTGAGAAACTGGACCTTGGATCCATTGCTCCTTTATGTGAATTCTGTGAATTCAAGGACCCTTGGGCTGCCAGACCTTTCCCAGTATAGCTCCTGCTTCTGCTGGGCTCACAGTGTCACCTCCAGTGGAAGCAGTGGTGCCTCTGCTACAGCCACCGCAGGGCCACCGCTGCCTCGTAGGGCTGTAGCCCAGCTTCAGGCATTGTCTGGGCTGAAGTTACTATGCATAGCCTCACACTGTGAAAAACAGAGAACCTGTGTGGCATCTGTAACAGAGACTTAGGTATGTAGGAGCAGATGGGCCCATGGCCAACAGGCCTGTCTCTGGTGGGGACCAGTGGAGGGTAAGGGACCAGGGCAGGCATCTCTACCCAGGCTGCTGATGCATGTGGCTCAGCATCTTCCTATGCTCCAGAGAGGTTTGTATAGGAGGCAGAGGAGTGTCTCTCTGGCACGATGCAACACCAGAGGAGGGACACTTCTGGGGAAGAGAGGTCATCCTAGACTGCGTCACTCACCCCACATTGCTCCCCATGTGCCCCAGTTGGTGCTGGGGAGCAGGGAGGCAGCATCAGGGTCAGGCTGCTCCACTGGCACCGCCGAGCAAACACACATGCTACAGTCTCGCCAGGCCTCAGCCCTTGCTCACCCCCACAGCCCCTGTTTGATGGGGGGAGCTTTGTTTGCTCACCTTCCCTAACACTTGGGTGCTCACTTGGTGGCTTCACTGACCTGGCAGCCGGCATGGCCGCTCTGTCCTGCTCCCCGAGTAAGGGCCACCCAGACCTCCCCTTGCATCAGGCAGGCAGCGCTGGAAGGAAAGGCAGTATACATCCTTGCCAGTGAGGCTGCAGCTTATTTTATGCCGCTGGTTTGTCTCATCACTTGTGGTGCCGCATAGCACAGTGAAAACTAGAAAGCAGACTGAGCACTGGGTGAAGCAGGATTTTGCACATTGCACTTGCTTCCTCATTGATCTTAGTGCATCTTGTCTTGTCAAACCATAGCAAAACCCGATGCTGAATGGCTCTGAACAAGCTGACGTAGAGATTTTAATTTCTAATGGGACCTGCAGCATTAGGAGAGGGTAATGGAAATGCCCCCCATTTTAAAGAAAGACATTTCTGGTTCTTTTTTCATCTCTCACTCCAGCACAGCCACCAGTGGAACAACTAGGTCTGCTGCTCTCTTTCAGTGCCACCATCTTTATTGAGATTTCATCTCACTTCTGTCATTGTAAATTAGAGACGGGTTTATTTCATTCAGCTTCCTGTGCCCAATTCAGAAAAGCTACAATAGCCACAGAGAAACCTGAAGCTCTCTTTGCTCCTTTGGAATGTGTCACCATAAATCATTCCAGCTAAAAGGCCATATGCCACTTTGTGCTACATTCTCTCGGTTAATAAAATGCATTAGATCTTAATGCCTCAGGGCAAAAAGAGGAGTCTTATGGATCATGCCTTATTTCAATACACCAGGTAAATGGTTAGTTCCGCATAAATGATGATTGCTTTAACTTAGTTCACACTAAGGAGCCACTAAAGAAACAGTAAAAAATATTTTTGATTGCTCTTCAATACTTTGAGCCACTGGTTCAATAATAATCAACAAAGGAGGATATCCAGTTAAAAATCACTACATTTTTTCTGATGTGTAAGCAGACATATTCCACACACACATAAACACAAATATTTACAAACCTAGGAAGAGTGTTCCCCTGGGGTTTTTTTAAGTCTTTCACATTCACCGTTTCTAGCTATCCTTGCAAAAGGCAGAAAAGTTATTTCATTGAAAAGAGCAAAAGAAGACCAAAATCTCCATTAAATCACAAGACTTGAAAAATTGGTACTTAACAAATAACTTTGAAAATCAGCCAATAATACTAGAGCTATGATTAAATTGCAAGGTTTGGCAAAGCTGATAACACAAAGATTTTTTATGTTTTCATTTTGAAAGGCAATCGGGGCAGACCTCATTTGTGTTGGATGCTATAGAGATACAGAAGACAGCTATTGCTGCTTTGAAAGATTCTCCTAAAGGAGGAAGAAAATGTTGTCTTTGGCATCATTTAAGGAAAACATTGGAGCTCCCTATTAGCTCAAGTAAAGCAGTCCAGGGTACAGGAGTGTTCACAGATAAGATTTCTCTTTCAGTTATGCACTAGCACATAAGTCAAAGTGAAAACCAATGTAGGTTCTCCTGACAGGATTAAACAAATAGCTTTCTTATAGCAGTAGGCTCATTTTATCCCTGAACTATTAACCAAAATAAGTGACAGAGAACAATTAAACCATTCATCTCAATTTAGGATCCTAATGCACGCCCATGGTCAGCAGTGCTCCTAAGTTCTTCATTTTCATCAACATTCATTTTTAAGTGGTTTAATGCTGCCTCTGATTGCCAAGTGCTAAAATATGAATCTTCACACTTCTGAGTCACTGATGTAACTAAACTGTGACTTCGGCATTGGAGAGTTTCCTGGGAGTAATTCAAGCTGGGGCCACGAAAACATCTGAGTCACGATTTCCAGGGTAATTCAAGCCCACCTTTGTCAAGACTGAACAAACTCCCACGTTCTCCTCCTTTGCCTCACCAGCACCCCTGGCAGCTCCCTGCGGTGGTAGCTGGGCAGTTGATACCTTGATCTTGGGCTTTTTGTCAGCCTGAAAATTACTGGCTCCTGCCTCTTCTGGCAGCATCAACACTGGCTTCCATAAAGGTGTTAAAATACATGTTTTCATTAGATAAGCATATTCCTCTTGACTGAACATCCTCAACCAATGGATGTACAGGTGAGTGGGAATAGGAGCAAGTACAGTTCTGCTTCAGGTCTTGGGCTTGCTAGCTGAGAACACCTTGTGTCTCACACTCCCCCAGGTAGATGTATGATGTAAAAGGCCATAGCTACATCCTCAGCTAGAACTTTTTAGAAGCAAGCGTCTCTAAATAAGAAAAGATGGAAGCTATAAATCAGTAGACCAAAAATATTGTCTCTGGTGTCAGTGTAATGAGCTAGCCAATAATTTTCTTCAGTAATAGAAAAAATCAGGGCATATCTTGTCACATTGAAACAAACAAGCAAAATATCCTGCATCTTTCTTCCATGCTCTTCAGATTTAGCCAAAAAGAAAAAAAGAAAAACTTTACAAAGTTGAAGGAAATGGCTTTCCTTTCTTTTGTTTTAATCTTCTCAAGTCTCAGCTTCTGGAGTCTTCTAGGATTGCCTGGGCTAGATAGATGGCTACCTAGTTGACTTTGTGATAGGTTTTTCTTTGCCTTAGAGATCTGGAAAACCACAAGGAGGAAGGCGATAGGAAGTGGAGGTGCAAGGAGGTGGATGTTGTCCTCCCAAGGGCCTGCCAAACCTCACAGCTAGGACGCAATATGTCCTTAGCTGTGTACACAGTCTCCGGCAAACCCTTCTGCTGGAACAGCTGCTGTTAGCAACTGGGACTGTAGCTCCAGTGTCCTGCCTGGCAGCAGAGCAAATTGCAGTGCAGAACTGCCACACACAAGCACAGCGCTTCTGCCCCAGGAGGCATGAGCAAGGGTAGACAACAGCACCCAATTTCTCCTCTCCTTCCAGTCAATCGCAACAAGTTGCTGGAGGAGGTGCTCACCCAGATGGCTTCACCAGCTCTCACTGGAGGTTCTCCTTCGGGAAAGCGGACTTGAAGTGTTCACCCTCTGACTGGCAGCCTTGTGTTCAGCCTCTGTTTCTTGGCAGGGCTGTGGCTGCAGCCCAGTAAACTGACATTCCTATGAGGTAGGAAAACTGGGGAGGAAAGTGCTTTTGAAATACTTTCTCTCCTCAATCAGATATATAATTGTAATTGTAAAACTATTCACTTCTACATTACATCAGTTATCCTTAGTTTTTCCATTTTTCCACACTTACCATGTTAAATATTATCTGCTTATAAAAACACAATAAACCTAATCTCTCCCACTTTCTGTCCTGTGGGTCAGGCACAGTACGATTATATTAGTACCAAACCTATGCAAATTATACAGTTCTGGTTATTAGTATTTTCACTAGAGCCTGAAAATTAATTGTGCTGTTTTCAGGAATTAACCAATACTCCAACTCTGCTGGGGGCCTTTCTCAGGGATTTAGCCCCAGTACTATTGGTTTTGTTTGAGTTTTGCAGAACAGGTGACTGTAGAGAGAAATCTAAAATTAGGGTCAGATGAGAGAGGAGATTCTTCATGCTGAAAATAGATCACAGTCATCTGTGTCTGCCCAGGGATTGTGTACAGCCTTTAATGACTTAAGTTAGACCATGTATGGTCAAGGGGTATGGAGATCTGGTTTCATAATATTAAACACAAGATAAGGACCAAAGGGTTCCACAAAGCTTCTCCCAGGAGCAGTTTCTAAAGGATACAGGTAAGCCTGTGAATCAGCTGGGCTCTTGCTTGCACAAAGCAAGAGGTCTTTTACTGAGACTTTCAGTGGTCTAAATAAATCAGTATAACCTCCTTTACTTCTTTTGTAAGGACAGCACTTAAACACTTCTTTGGGCTTGCTTGCTTTAAAACAGTCAATTAATTAAAAAAACCCAAAGAAACCCCCAAACAACAGCACACATAAAGGGAACAATTATTCTTGGAGACACCTGTAACATTTTCCCATGGTCTGACACCTACACACTGGCTGGGCAAAAGACATCAGTAAATATTTTTTACTAATGCTGAAAGAAAATTCTGTCTAGCATCAAAGCATATATTTCTCAGCAAGGGCTAGCCATACACCAGAATTGTCTTTTGTGATTTGATTGATGGTAAATTGTACAACAAATAGATGAATAGCACAATTAATTTGATTGCATAACTAAAAGAAGGGCAAATATCAGTTCTACTTGGGCTGTAAATGAAGTTATTCAGAATCTTCTGTGGACTTCAGGTAGGGCCCCAAATTTGCTAGACAGTTAAAAGTCTTTGGGTGGAGATGCTGGCCTTTGGCTACAGTCAAAAGTGATGCAGAACACCTGGAGAACAATGGGCCCAGCTGTACCTTAAACGGGGCTGAGCATTTCCCTTTCAGAGTAGGATGAGGTGATCTCATGGAAGGAAAGGAGTTTTCATTCTTCTGACACTTGTGTTGTGTTTAGCGCTGTGGAACTGCATGAGGAGGTATGTCTGCTTTCAGTGCTGTTTGTGGAAAAATAGCTTATGCAGTGTGTTTTGGCTGATGCTTGTATACAGCAGCCCTTCGTGTGAGACCATACCATAGCTTCCTGCTCAGCCTCCTGCTCCTTTTAGAGTTACTTGCATTTAAATGGTCCTAACTTGGCTTTGAAGTTAGTATTTCTTTGAGGGGAATGAAGTGATGTACTTATGACTTCAATTGTTTGTTTAGCGGCAGTTGTTTGCAAGACTGGCTTAGTGAGCAAGTGGAATTTGGGGACTTTTACATTGGCAGTAATAACCTGCAGCACTTCTGCAGCCTTCTATGTCTTCAAAGTCCTGTGCAAATACGAGCTGATTAATCACACTGATGAGTGCCTGATAGGGTATCGTTTGAAAAGAAAGCGTTTTGTTCTGTACAAAAAAACACCAAAAACACCAGTAATGAGGAGCTATTAAAAACATGCTGTCCACTTACTTCCCCCAGTGTCTAAATAGACTGAAGCTTCAATCAACTTATAGGTAAAACCAAGGGTGTATAAATTAGTGATTTAAGGAGTATTTTCCCCTCTCCCAGTACCTCCAGCATCAGAGTATTTTTCTCATTGTCTTCACATTTCCTAGCATATGAAAATTAAGAGGGTGTAAAGGGAAAAAAAAAAAACCAGCCCAGGAATTCAACTTCTTATCCACCTGGCTGTTAAGGTAATCACTGGTAAAATGCACTGTTGTTTCGAGAGGAGAGCCAGACGGGCTGGAACAATAGCAGTGTGTATAAACTTTCCCCATTCACCTCAAAGGGCTTCGGTTCTAACACCTCATTAAGATGGTTCAAATGCTAAAGCTGCCGTTTGGTTGTTGATTATCATATCAGAAACGTTCACCTAACATATTTAATTAGTACAGCTACAAGCCCTGGCAAGTCCTCATGGAGGAGCAGGTTTCAAATTTAAGCTATCTAAATACTGGAATCACAAGTCAAGTGCCCCTTAAGGCTGATGGTCCACAGCTGGCTTTGTTAGTGCTTGCAGCCTGACTCTCTTTTCTACTTTTTGGGGGTTTTTTTTGTTCATATTCCATAGACCTAATTTTGTTTTATCCCATGTTGAACTTGTACCCACATAATGTTTGTCATTAGGTTCACAGCTGTATCCCTGCAAGAAGTAGTAGTTAACATTTTCATGCAATTAGGTGTAATGTATAATTTTGAAGAGTGGATTTCTTCTCTCTGTCTTTCCTTCTGAAGATTCACTGCTATAGGTACCGTTAACTTCTTCCTCCACATCTTGTTAGTGCGATTTCAGCTCAGTTCAAATGAGGCTTTATTGGCACGACAAGCTACGCAAGTGTGACCAAAGTGTTAGGGAGAAGAGAATCATGCTACTCTGAGCATGAACCGATAGTGAGCGGCATGAGGCTGGGGAGATGAGCCCTACTTGGTCCCCAGCTCTGTGGATTTTCTGGGGTCCAACCTAAGACAGCTCCTTTTGAGTGCTGAACTGCGCCCAGCAGTACTGGGATCTAAGGTAGGGGCGGGGGGAAAGATGTGTTGAGAAAGGAAAATGCCAGGCCTGTAACACCTGCACTGTAGTTTTCGAATTCCCTGAATTGCAGTCAGATACCATCAATGTTAGTGTGTTACAAATGCCTAGGTAGACAGTTTAGGAGACTGAAATTCATTAGTTGCCTTTAAATAAGCAGATGGACAGATAAGATCTCTGCCTGCTTACCTTGCCCATCCCATAAGTGCTCTCCTTCTGGTTAGCCTGCCCACCTGCATTTCTACAGCACAGCACATCTAAGCTAGCATCTGGATGCTGTCTGAGGGAAACTATATATGATAATACTAGATTTTTACCACAATAGCTTACCTTTTTTTTGCTGCTTGCTTCCCCAAATTGTTTAGTTTGCAATCAAATACATGTAGTGCATTACCTCTACCCGCAAATGGCACTTGACTTGAACTCAGAGATACCCCCTCTGGCTCAGAGAGTCCCTGCACTGCAGGTTGCTGGAGAATAGATGGCTGCTTTGTGATGCTTATACACGGCCTTAGATAACCACCACCGCCACTGTTGAAGGGAGGACAGTAGGCTTAGTGGACTTAGGTCTGAGCTGGTAAGACCATTTGTATAATTTGTGTCAGGTGACACAGGTCAGCACAGGTGAACAGTCATATCCCGCTGCTGCTGGGGTTAGTCGTGTTTGGCTATTGCCAATTTGACCGTGCCAGCTCCTGCCCAGGCTGCACGTTTGAGACAATGGGGGTTAGCACAGCTTCTCGGGGTTGTGCTCCAGCACAAGCTTTTCCCCATCTACAGGTACTGCAGCCACCTGTTGATAGCACTAGCTAGTTTATCTGGAGTAAACAGAAAGTAATTCTATTCAATCTAATTGTTAGCTTGTCTGTTGACTGTGCTAACACAGAAACCAAATAGTGTCAGTTACCAAAAATATTTTTAGGGGGGAGAAGTGTAAGGGGGAGGAATGAAGCAGATATACCAGGTTCTATACAGGGACCACTAATCCCTCTGACACTGTATTCAAACCAAGCTTCAAATACAAATGATCTTGTACGTACCTGGTTTCTTAAAATGGCAGATTACTTCTTGACTGAGTTATCCCATCTTCCTCTTCCCATAGGCACAATTTCAACCAAACCCAAAAGAAAACCTCTTAATAGGGTAGCTGTTGTCATGGTCTTATATTTTGCATTTTTCCAGCTCACAGTGACTGACTGCGAGCTGGAGTTTAAGCAGTCATGCACACACGCATCCACAAGCATGGCTGTGAAAGCATGTAGCACATGCCACTGACATGACTCTCCTTTGAACTGAATAATGTGCTAGTTGCTCTGCTGAAGTGAACTCTTATTTTCCTGCTTGAAAATGTTCATGGAAGCTCACCTCCATCTACAGTGCAGTTTCCTCTGCACCGTAAGATATATTTTTGCCTATCAGACTTAAGAAGTAAAGCAATTTTGTGACAGCAGCTTACCACAAGCATAAAGTAAATGGAAAAAAAGGCCCAGACAAGTAAAGAAACTTGTTTTCTTTAGCCATCTGCTGTTATGTAGGCTGGAGTTCACCTATTACGGCAGTTGTTGAGGAATAACCCAAGAGGATTTTTCTTATTACCATATACGTTTTCACTTAAGCCCCACAGACCTTGAAAGTAAGTTAGTTAAAAAGAACAAGCACTTTGAAATAAGAATGTAATACATGAAGGGCTTTAGGACTGATCCGAAGTCTGGTAAAGCCATGCTTAGACTAGTTCCTAGCCATTAACACTTAGGGTACAAATTTCCAGTCTTTACTCATGTTGAGCATCTGTGTGAGTAATACCTTGTTTAACTAGAAGGGGTCCTTGGGTGACTCAGTATTTATCAGTATGACTAACAGCTACAGGCAGGTCTCCAAATGCTAAGGGTAGAATCCAGTACTCTATATTTCACTTTTGTGCACAACTTTCATTGAATTAAAGATGACCCATTGCTAGTCCTGCAACAACAGTCTCATGAGGAATTGCCATTCCCTGTGCCCTAACATATGGGTTTCTTAGACTAATCTGGGAAGAAAAGCTGTTCGGGGAATGTTCGGACAACCACATTAGTTTATAACCTAAGAACAAAGCAGGAAGAGCAGGGAAGTATAAAGTAGAGAAAAGGGATTTAAGTTATATCTTGTATGGTATAGAATGTAGTTAAGAAGTAGTCAATTGCGTAGATATGGTTTGTCAAGGGCAGGAGTACAGTCAGGGGAGGAGAAACATCTTTACACCTCACCTTTCTTAAAATAATGACTTCTTGTAAAAGAGAGGGAAAGACTAAATTTGCAAAGAAACAAAAGAGAAACTAGACTGAGCAATAAGATGGGGAGGAAGAAGAGCTTTGTGGTTATAAGACTCAACAAGCATCAGCTCAGAAGATCTGGGCTCACTTTCTAGATCTCCCAGAGGTTTCTTGTCTTTGGGCAGGTCACATCTTTGTATTTCAGTTCTCTCTTTATGCAAAAGAGTGAAACACTTCATTTGGACTGAAATCTTTTCTGGACTGGGCTTGCCTCTTCACTTATGTGTACCTGTTACATGTAGCACAGCTATTTTACAATATCCTAATATTGTAGTATGCTAATATCCTTAGAGAGATTTGATGAACTTGTATGTGCTTTTGTAGAATTCTGGCTACAGGTCTGCTTTTGATCATCCGGTAACAGCCTGATGATGTCAGTTCTCCCAAACCCTCAGTACAAAGCCTCTCATGAAAATGGAGACCTTCCACAGAAAGGGATCCATCCTGAAACGTATGGGGAAACACAGGAGGCAGTGTAATTACAAACCAATCAGCAAATAAATCCATTTTTTGCAAGGGACGGCTCACTTATGCTTCTCCTGCATTCCCTGGAGCAGTTTTTTGTAGGTACCAGTACAAGCCTTATCACTGTAATAGCTAGGCTTAGCCTTACAACACTTGTCAAGGTGTAGAAAGGGAAAGCAACATCTTCCCTTAATGAACAGGTGGAACTGAAGCACAGGCCACATGGCATAAAGCCAGGAACAGAGCCTAACTCTCTTCAGTCTGTGCATTACTTTGTTCATTCAAAGTAGACTTCAACTAATTTTAGCCAAATGACTAAAGACCTTAGTTGCACTAGGGACCCCCTGCCAATGATGGAAGGAGTCATTTCCCCGAATATCTAAATCGCCAGCACTAGAGGAGCATGTATCCCTCCACTGAATACATACAGAACCTCAATGAGATGCTTGAAGCTATGTAAGTACTTTGCTATACAGTTTCAATTTTCATTGCATAATTTTTTTGCCTTGGAAACGTTCTTTGGCACAGAGTGGTGGTGTTAAATGCCACAATCTTGCCTTAGACATTGATAGTATTATTTCCTTTTTGAACTGTTTAAATCATTGTTGTACTTCAATAATTTGTCAAATCCCAACCAAGAGACATTCTGAACTCAGGATTGTGGGCAAGTGAAGGAAAAGACCTTTAAATATTTGATTTCTCCCCCCCCCCCCCCAAATCCTAAATTATTCTGTTACAGGTTGGGAATTATAAACACATTGTTGATTGTGTGAAGCTGCTTTAAAATTCATTAATCATTAACAAAAATAGGGTGGCAGGAAAAACATAACAGTAAGAGAGAAGATTTGACCTGACATTATGGAGAGGGGGAAGAATGAAACAAAGCTCTGTGCTATGCACTGTCTCATGCCTTCACTGTGTTCTGTAGAACTTTCTTGCCTAGTGTCAATAATTCCCATTTCTTGATTTGTTTGTTTTTCTTACAATGGTTTTAGCTGAGCTACAGTCCATCTGCTATCGAAAGCATTTGATTTCATTTTCACTTTGTGACATTTTGAACTAGGCATTAAAAATGGCTCTGAATCACTGTGGGTACCCATGGATTGCTTTCAGTAGTGTGTCGGCTGTATTGAAAGGGATAAAAAAAAGCTATTACAGTATTATATCTTGCTGTAGCTCTTGATGTAATTCTCATCAGACTGATTTTATTGCTGCATGAGATCCCTAAGCAAAATAAAAGAAGAAATTAAGTCACTGTGGAAATAATGCCATTAATTAGGAAAGCTCCTTGTAAACGGACAAAAGTCATGATGGGGAGACCTAAAATATTTTAAGATTGTTTCTCGGAAAGGTGAACTGATTATACAAAAAATGTCAGGAAAAGCTGAAAACGAATAACTGGGGGGGGGGGGGGGGGGCGGGAAAGAAGAGTGAAAATTGGGCAGTACTCAGTATACTTACACATATAATGTATTTCCAATGACGGTAACTTTAGGTGTTACCTAAGGTGAGTTAGTCAAATAGCACAATTCCATTTAATGTTCAAGACACAGAATTTTATTTTATTAAACAGAGATTTTCCTAGCAAATGCTGATGATCAGAATAATAGCTAATAAGACAGCAAACTCGTATCTATATTGATACTACAAAACAAGAGGCAGGCTAAAACTTCTTGGCTTCAATGACTTTTCACTACCCTTTAGGCAGCAGCACTTCATGCAGTCTGTATTTTTGTTTCAGCACAGGCTGAAAAGAAATAGCTCTTTGAATGCATCTTTGACAGTGCATCTTCAAGTGCAGCATTCTTAATGGAAGTAATGCACAGCATTACTTACACAGTACTACCTGAAAACCCTTTTCCAGATTCTAGATAATGTTTATAAACAATATATTTTCATTTATATATGAACAATCTCCTGGTTGTCCCAAGTGTAACTTTATAGTGGAGCTAACTGTGGGCAGCTGTGACCTTAATCTGGGCACTGGGCTCAACATTGCTTATATATGAGCAATCACACCAAGAAACCCAGACAAACAATTTGCTTCTCCCTGCTGTTGCAAAGGACCTGGTTGGTCCTGCGGGGCTTGTCCCATGCTTCCTGGACCTGCAGGAACATGGTCTGCTCTGGGAGACTTTGCTAAAAACTACTGTAAAACATGCCTGGTGTTGATACATGGGGAAGGTTGTGGGATAGTGGTGGAGGACTGTTAGCATTCCAGTGGGTTAGCAGCAGCTTTACTGTGACGTGAGCAGGTTACTAACTCATGTGAGGAAAATAAAAGCAAGCTTTAAGTTCTTGAGCATCATCGCTAGCGGGAAATGCCAAAAACACAGCTAAGCTGAGGTCAGAGGTTTTGGTGGGTTGATGGGGCTGCATGAGGGCCAAAAATGGAGCACTAGCCTTGTTTAGTTCTGCAACCAAAATAGGTGGATAACACCCAGCAAAACCCCTGAATTGTGTCCTTAATGACCTAAAGCATCTTCTGCCACCAGGATAGTACAACAACAAAAAGGGCAAATCCAATTGGTTATACTAAAGACATGAGAAACATAAAAGGGAAAACAAAATTACTTTTCAAACATTGCCACTATTCATCTAGTGAAAACGCTGTCATGTCAGTGCTTTGCTCAGTTTGACGGAAAAGACCCAGAGGAAAACCTTTGGTCTCTGAATGGTGTAATCCAACTCCTTGTGGTCCTCTGTTGGTAAAGCTGATTTATCTTGGTTTATGTTATATCTAAATATGCTTCTGATGTGATTTCTCTGACAAGTGTGAACTGGATTTGGGGGGTATTTTTTTGAGAACTTTGTTAATCAAAGCCTATTAATGAGTCTGTCTTTATTAGACTTTGATTCCAAAGCACAGTAAATCTAGTCACAGGTCTCCTAGTATGAGATCCATGTGTTGTGCTCACTCTGCAAGGTGTAATTCATTCAAAAAAGTGGTAAAGATAACTTCATCCTGGCAGGCTTTACACCAGATCAGGTATTGTCTGTCCTGGGTGGAATCACAGCCAGCACTTGCATCAACATACCACATGGCCCAGCATCCTTTGAATTCACCATGGGGTAAGCGTGTGGATGTATACAGTTGGTGATGACTAGCTGATGAGCTTTATCGCCACACTATAGTGTGGGCTAACTATTTCCTATGTCCATGTCCTGTATATCATGACATGTTATTTATGTCATGTCAAAGGTTTGTATTCAGTGGGAATTATTCTGTTTTAACTCAAGATATGAATTTTAACAGATGTAGTTAAAAAGATGTGAAAGGCTGTACAGACCCTGCCTTAAGGGCTGTTTTAGGCTGATGGAAGTTGATGAGAAGCAACTTTCCAAATAGAGATGAGCGTACCCCACACTAGAACACCATACATCGTTCTACTGCCTACATGGGGAGAATACACAGGGGACGGGAGAAAGCACCTTCCAGTGAAACACGTTTAATATTTTTAACAAAAGAAAAATCAAGAGATGCTTTGTTATAGTGTGTATATATAGTCTTTAACAATCATATAATCTTTAACAAATAATAAGTCTTTAACAATCAAAGTGATTCAGTGACTGAAAAGGAAAACCAAGTACATTCACTCTAGAAATAAGATTTGTTGGTTGTTTGAACTGTGAAAAGGATAAATGATTGGTGGAAACTGTCAGCAGCCGTTGTGGACTTTCAGTTCCTGATGCCCTCATACGAAGGCCAAATGTCTCTTTAGAAGATTTGTTTAGTTAATTGCACTTTCCTGGGCTCAACTTAGGTGTAACGCTGTGAGACTCAGAGCAGTGTTATACAGAAAGTCAGTTTGTGTGATATGATAGCCTTAACATCTATAAATTATCTATAGCAAATACTTGTCAGCTGGACAAATAGCTTCATAGTATCTTTTGCACAGTGTAGGATTGTGTGCAGACAGGCATAAGCCAGCGTGGCTACATGTGTGTGAAAAACCTCGTGAGTACATTTACTTCAGAGTAGGATTTGGCCCATGCCCCTCTGCAGTTCTGCCACAACTGAGTCTAAATTCTTATCTACTGCATGAAAACTTCAGCTGCTGGATCAGCTCTGGCTGGCAAAAGACAGAAATTTAGTATGGTCCGGTTTGTGTAGCTGTGACCATTTGAAGACCCGATGAATATTATGGTAGATGTGGGAATCGACATTTAATCTATTTGATTGGCAGGTGTATTACAATTTGCTGTGACTGTGTACAGACCCATTCCTAGTCATTTTTCTCACAGTGGTGCCTGGGAATTGCCTTCTGCTCAGATGGGAATGTGCCATTATAACCTGCAGCATCACAGTGTACATAGCTTACGTGGACCTGCATCCCCATAGGCACTGTATTGCTCAGGATGCTAATTGTGTATCAAATGTTTGGCCTCTGCCACCATTTTAGGCAGATTAAGAACTATAGTCTACCTCTGAGACAGGAATTTTAGTGGTCAAAATACTTTGGCTTCATCTGTACCATGGTCTTATCTGCCGCTGGTGGTGTATTGATCAACACAAAAGGTGTGTAATGATGAATTAGAGTTGGGTGTTTGAGCTCAGCAGTGAGAAATGGGCAAATTTTGTTTCCGGGGAGTAGCTCAAAATAGAAGTGAGAGTACACTGCTTACCTTGGCTGCAGCACTGCCCACTGCTGTGCCTGGGGGAGCTGACAGTACGAGCCCTTAATGCAAGCTGAGGACTTGTGTCCATAACTTCTTAATCATCTTATTTTTCCTGTTTTGTACAACACAGTGTGAGCTGTTCTTATTTTATGATCCTTCTTGTGCCTTCTGAAGAAAGCAAACTCCTGGCAAAGGCCATGGAGATGGAAAATTACAATAATCAAGCCTGGAGAAGACAAAAGTGTGAATAAGACTTTCAGCAGAAGTGTGACTGAGACAGTGTTGAATATAAGGCAATATAGTGAAAGTGTTAATAAGCAGATTTACAAAGACAGGAAATGTGAGAAACAAAGGTAAGCTCAGGATCAAAAAGAGCAGATGGATTTCTTTATTCAGACACGAAATGGCATCAAAGACTTAAAATCGCCAACACAAAAGTTAATGACTTTTCCACAATGGCCACCACTAGGGTGAAATGGAAATGTAAGTTAGAATAATAGTAAGATTGATCCTTGCAACAAGGTAAGCTGAATCTGCTTAACTGGAATTAATTTACAGCTAACAGATATGTACCTGCTTGTAATAGAAATCACCCAAGATTTCTGAGCAGTGAAAGAGTGGAAAGTTTCGCCAGTCCAGAAGATGTCCGTGAAACATTTAGTGTACACAAACTGGCATCCTGTGATAAGAGACATTTTCTAAAAAAGTTCCTAACTGGCTCTTTTTTTTTTTCTGGATTTTAGAATGTTGTATTTTCTGATCTGTTTGTATTCCTTCAGGTCACAGTGAAGCTGCCGCAATGTCTAGTGGTGTTGCCAAGGGCAGACTGTAATTTCAGCAACAGGGACATCAAAGCTGTTCCCACCTCCAACACCTCATTGCCTTTCCTGTGCTGTGCTTGGGATTGTGCTGGTATGGCTTCATGTGTAGGAATGCTGTTACCTGGATAAGGTCACGATAAGGCATTTTTTTCTATGGGAACAGTTTCCCAGTCTGGTTCATCACATTGGCTTATAAACAGTACATCAGTTCAGGTGGTTGAGAAGAGTTACGGAGCAGTATTTCTGAGTTTCTAGCCTTTGACTAAAGCAATTACTTTTCCCATCCACATACCTCACAGTTCTAGTGGATGTTTGTTTTAAGGCCTCTGACAGAGTTCCCCACAACATCCTCTCAAAACTGGAGGGATACAGATTTGGTGGGCGGACTGTTCAGTGGATGAGGAATTGGTTGGATAGTCACGTCTAGAAGGTAGTGGTCAACAGCTCAGTGTCCAGATGGAGACGGGTGACAAGTGGTGTTTTTCAGGGGTCTATATCAGGACCAGTACTGTTTAATATCTTCATCGGTGACATAGGCAGTGGGATTGAGTGCATGCTCAGCAAGTTTGCGGACAACACTAAGCTGTGTGGTGCGGTTGACACACCTGAGGGAAAGGATGCCATCCAGAGGGACCTGAACAAGCTCAGGAAGTGGGCCTGTGTGCACCTCATGAGGTTCAACCAGGCAAACTGTAGGGTCCTGCACCTGGGTCAGGGCAACTTGTGGTATCGATGCAAGCCGGGGGATGAAAGGATTGAGAGCAGCCCTGCCAAGAAGGACTTGGGCGTACCAGTGGTTGAAAAGCTGAACATGAGCTAACCATGTCCACTTGCAGCCCAGAAAGCCAACTGTGTCTTGGGCTACATCAAAAGAAGTGTGGCCAGCAAATCAGGGGAGGTGATCCCCGTCTCTACTCCACTCTCATGAAACCTCCAACCTGGGGTACTGTGTCCAGCTCTGGAGCCCTCAGAGCAGGAAAGACATGGATCTGTTGGATCAGGTCCAGAGGAGGGCCAAAAAAATGCTCAAAGGGCTGGAGAACCTCTCCTATGAAGACAGGCTGAGATTTGGGGTTGTTCAGCCTGGAGAAGAGAAGGCTCTAGGGACACCTTATTGCAGCCTTTAAGTACTTAAAGGGGGCTTATAAGAAAGATGAGGACAAAGTTTTTAGCAGGGCCTGTTGCAATAGGACAAGGGGTAATGGTTTTAAATTAAAGGAGGGTACATTTAGACTAGATATAAGGAAGAAATTTTTTACAATGAGGGTGGAAAAACACTGGAACAGGCTGCCCAAAGAGGTGGTAGATGTTCCATCCCTGAAAACATTCAAAGTCAGGTTGGATGGGGCTCTGAGCAACCTGATCTAGTTGAAGATGTCCCTGCTCATTGCAGGGGGGTTGGTCTAGATGACTTTTAAAGGTCCCTTCCAACCTGAACTGTTCCATGATTTGATGTTTCTGCCTCTACCCAGGAATATCTGGTTTTTCTCATCCAGCAGCAGTGCCACTCAGTATATTCAAGCCAACCAAAGCTGATGTGCAGCTACTTCAATAGGCCAAAATGGTGTTTCAGGTGCTAGCACGTAAGTGGATCGGCTGTCTTGTGTTTTGAGATCAGCAAACGCTGGTGTAGAGTGGACTATTGTGCACAAAACCAGCCCTGGCTATCCAAGTTAAATTTGCTGCCCAATGTCTGTTATCATTCTCAGCTAGGAATCTGTTCCTGGGGGGTCATTTTAACTGTGGTCATGATGTGGCTATCAAATCACACTGCTAGGTTAGGATGTGAAACACTCCGGGGATAGCCCAGGTTTCCTTGAACAGAGCAATTGTATGTGGAAAGGGAAGATTTAGAAGACAGTCAGTGCAAAACTGAGTTATATGTGGTCTTGGAGATTGCTTTTACCCTCTGAGTTTCACCGACAGTCACATTTTCCTATTTTTAATAATTTTTCTCTCCCCTGTTGCTGTGTGAAGCCACACGAATGGTGGGCAAAGCTGACGGAGTGGCCGGGGTGGAGGAACTTGAAATTGACAGTGCACCAAGTGCTGCCAGATGCACGGCATGCACAAATGGAAACCTTGCTTCTAACAGTCCTCCCCCTGCTGAGGCTAATATTCAGTATTGCCTTTTATTGCTATAAATAAAGACTTGACTGATAAAAAGTGAGCTTCAAGTTTTCACAGCAGTTTTTTTTCAAGCATCTCAGGTGGACGTCACAGAGGAAGTATGTGGCCCAGGCAAGTCCTTTGTCCTTGTCAACACAAGGTATCAATCCAGTCAAAACCTAAAAAGGGCTGCACAGAGCCTCCCAAGATCCTCATACTGAACAAGACTTCCAAATTCTGGAAAGAGAGTTTCAGCTCAGAAAGGGACAAACTGGGAACATTACTCGCTGCAGCCCCAGGTGCCCCCTGCACGCCCTACCTACCTGAGCAAGTAGGGACAGGCAGTTCCTGAGGTCTCAGAACTGTAGTGTATTGGAGGAAGAATGAGTGAATCGTGGTTGAAGAGGATAAGAATGAGGTAAACCTCCAAGGGTGTTGTGTCAGATTATATTTGTCTTTGAGTTTAATCATGATGCTAGAGTCCATAGAGGACAAACTCAAAGAAACATTCTTTTTTTAAAAGAGGCAAGACGAGGCCGGTACTTCACTGAGGTCACAGCTCATGCAAGGTGGGCAGCACGATTTTTCAGAGATTCCCCTCAAAATGTTGCAGCTTGAAACCCAGCTCCATACCCACACAAACCATAGCTATTTTTCAGTATCTTTGCCACAATCTCCTGATTTGAGGGACAGAAGGGACCTATGGTTTTACCTGAAGTCTTCTGTGCTTTCCAACTTCTGAGCTGCAGCAGTCCCACAGGTGTCTTGTACTAAACGTTGCTGTGTGTGGACATGTGAGGTTTTTCCAGAAAACAAATAAATGTATAACTGGGTACTTTGACTACCTACCTTTGATTCTTCTCCCCATGGATTTCCAGCAACTATGTCTTAATATTAGAATGACTACGACAAAAAAAGTATTGGCTGTGACAGTTACTTGAGAAGAAAAAAATGAGAGGGCAAGCTCTAAGCTTTCTCGCTTCTGAAGCCTCCCTCCTTGAACGTAAAAACACCCCCAGTCTGGTAACCAAGACTTTGTAGCTGGTCCTGACTTAATACAAATGTCTGAGTGCAAAGCCACAGTGTATTGTCTTGGTGTGGTTTATATCTGGACTACCTGCACATCACCTGCCAGTTCCTTTGTCTAAATTGGCCTTCATTTGTTTCCCATCAGTTTATCAGTTATTTCTACACTGTAGTTGTGGGATATGCACTGTGAGCCAACAGGCAAATATAAATGCCATTTCCTGTTGAGTTTAGCTCAGCTATGATCAGTATGACCACAAAAATGTCTCTATTCTGCATCAAAATAGTAACATTGAGTTTCCTATCTAACCCACAGAAGCCAGGAAATTCATGACCTGTTCTAGGTTACAGGGTAAAAACATAAAAAGGGGATTAAAAAAAAAAAAAGAAGAAAAATAAAGAGGCACCACAAGTACCAGTATCTGGATGTCAGGACAGAATTTTAGTCAAATTGTATTAATAATAAAGCAGGGGGGAAGGTGTAGGGTGGGAGGAAGGATTCCCAGTAGCCATCCTAAAATACCACTCAGCATCTGATACCTTAGTTTCTGAAGTCAGTCGCAGTTTTGCTAGTGGGTAGATTGCAGGAGCAAACTCCCTGAAAGCCACAGGATAGTCCCAGGGCTGGACTGGGGCAGCCCAGGGGAAGGCTGGGACTGCTTTGGTTGCCAAACTCTTAACAAGGCACAGTCAACACTTAGCTCTCACTTCTGTCTGTTATTTGTTTGTTTTTGAAATTTTGTTGTTACAAGAGCTTAAAGAATTTTTTCCTGTCTTTCCAATTCTTTCTGTTGGGCTGTTGACAGCATACACAATGCATACACATTTCCATTGTTTTCTCTGCTTAACCAGTTAGTCAGATTTGCCCATTTGTTTGTGGGTTCTTCAACTGGCAACAAAAGAGATCATTTTAATACTTTTTTTTTTTTTTTTTTTTTAACGTAGGAAAATGTGATGCAATGCAAAACCACAAACATTATTGGGGGGATTCAGGGACAGGTGTAATAACTCAGGCTGCTCTTTAATTTGTTTTTGAAATGGCCTAGATTTCAGCTGTTCCTCCATTCTTTAAGTGTTGCTTTAGAGTATGAACAACTGGGAGGAGCAGTAAGTGCTTTCCACTTCCTAATTATAAGTAGGGAATGAGCAAAAATCACTAGAGCTGAGCAGGACAAGTATGAGGAAGGAGAGAAAAGGAAAGGACAGCCACTGCCCCTTCTTTCCAACAGAAATGGAGATTTCCACTGGGGCAGCCCTTCCAGCTCAGTGCCTCCCACAGGTTTCTCTGGGAGTTTTGGCCACTGCCTGGGCTGGTCCTGTGTAGACATCACTGCTCGCGTGTTTTGGGGTTAGTGCCTAGAGACACCTTCCAGTACTGGTCAGAGATAGTGCTGGGTGGATATGTCACATGATCCTGGAATAAAACCATTCTTCCAACCTACACAAGTTGGTTGACCCTGCTGTGAGAGACAGCCTTGACTTGGATCTCCTCCCTTGGCTTATGCAGCTTCAGACACCATCTGATGTATCTGGTAGAGAGGAGGAACTCACCATCACATGGAGCCCCTTCATGCAAAGGCTCTGAAGAAAGCACTGAATTCAGATCGTAGTGTCCCCAGTAACATATGGAGTATCTTCAGTGACTGGCACTGAGGCTGCAGGAGGGTGATGAGTGTCTTGCCCAGAGATTCTCTGCAAAAGTGAGACAAGGGCTTTGGGACGGTGGCTGAGGCACGCAGCAGATTGAAAACTGTGATCATTTTATTGTGCAAAGATGACAGAACTGGCAGGATGACTTTGAGTGTGCCCTGAATTGCCTCGCTTTTGTTCTGCTGGTTCTCAGACTGTGCAGAGCTCAGACAGACTGGGGTGTTAAGTCTCTGGTGTCAGCATGATTTCTCAGCCATGCAGAGCTCTCTGTACCGATACTGTTCGGGGGAGAACGTGGAGGGAAGATCCATCTCTTTAATATGGGTATATGAGTGTCTTTGCCTCTGTGCATGCATATTAGGCATTAATGATTTCAACACAAAATTAGGGGAACCTTTAGTAACGGACATCCTATTATATAGCTAAATATAAGCACGCTAAATAAGCATTGTGGGGAAAATACAGGCATGGGCCAAATTTTATGTTGTATTGGACTCACACATGCTGAAGCAAAACCACGTGCATAACCACATCCATTAGCTAAAACATGCAAAAGAATTTGCTACCTAAGAAGCTGATCTTTGGGTGACAGTGCCAGCTGTGTGTCTACCAGCATAAGAAGCAAAGCAAAGAGGGAGTAACAGTGGAGGTACCACAGGCGTATACAGTCATATGTTCCCCTTTTTAACCTCAGTAACCTCTTTTCTCCCACTCGTAGCTCACATACCTCCACCCTCACTCTGAACAGCCAATTGAGAATAAGAAGTGAAAACCGTGTTGGTTCATGATGACTAATGGAGACTTGGTTGAATAAACTAGTGAGCGCTTTTTTTTTTTTAATCGGTGGTAGAAGTAAATTAAGGATTACTTGCGAGGTGCAGACAGGGACTGTTTGAACTTAATATTGCAGGAATTAAATTTATGTGAATGGATGAGCCAAAATAAAAATGATCATTTGGGATCAGTTTTAATAAGCAGAATTTAAATCTGAATGGCTGTAAACCAGGTTACGTTAAATGAGCTATCAGGTGTAATGTGGGTGACTAGCTCTCGGAATGAGAGTAGGCAGGGAGAAATGGAAAATTGGGGAAAAAAAAGAATTCAACATCAAAAAGAATTAATTACAAAAATTAAAAAAAAATAAAATTAAATTCATTTAAGAAAAAGAACTTACACAGAAAATACAGTGCTTTTTAAGGAACTTTAACTTCATGTAAAAGACACCATGCCTTTTCTTTGTACATATCACAATCTTTTTTTAGGTAAATAATAAGCACTATTTCTCATTGTGAAATGAAAGCCTGTTTTCACAATATTTCCTGCCTCTCCTGCGGCAACAGCTCACAGAAAGTGTTCTTTTCTTTGGTCTTCACGTGTTGCTTAGAAGCTGTGAGAGACTGGGGTAGCCCAAGTGCCCCAGCACTCAGCCAGACCAACCTTAACCTCCTAATCCTGTCAGTCCTGGCCATCACATCTTCGGAGTTAGGTGAGAGAAGAGCAAATGTTTTTGCTAGTAAGTCAAAAACTTAGTGTCCTTGTGCTTCTTGTTTCTTAAAGAGATGCAGGTAGGGAAAGGAGATAGGATGGGGACTGCAAGCCTCAGAAGCAAATGAGAAACTCAGAAACAGTGAGGTTTGCGTTGCCCTTTTTGGTATGTTTATGGTAATGGTTTATAGTGAATGAGTATCATTTGTTGCACAGACATGATAGTATTCAACTGAAGACTTTTGGCTGTCAAATTGTTGGACAGAAAGTGATCTCAGGTTCCATCATACCCCTCTGAGGTGCTGGTCTGGGGAGTGCCGTGCTGGCTTTTAGCTGTGTGCTTTTCCACTTTTGAGGTTCGGAGTCATGTGTTTGATGTGTTCATCAGACGCTGGGGTGATCTGGAAATGGTCAACATTTCTGGAAACCAGGCAGCGACTGTGGGGGCAAGGAACTTGCTGACTCATTTCTGGGTACCGAGTGTTAACCCCTGTGTCACATCCAGCTCAGGCAGGTGCTGCCGCTCCCTGGGAAGGAGGTGGAGGAGGTGCATGGGCAGGAGCTGGCACCAGTGGTGGCGGGGGGAGTTGAGATTGCAGCGGGGAGAGGCGCTGAACTCTTGGCAAGGAGACCAGTGGTAGACGCAGCTTTGGCATAGCCAGAGCGGTCTGCAAGCGAGGATGGGCTCCATACGTGCTAGACAAAGGAGCTGGCGGGCAGCCAGGGGCTCTGCAAGACAGCAGCATGCTTGTCCTTGGGGGTGAGTGTCCTTGGCACAGGGCCAGAGGGGCCCTGCCATTGTCAGCCTCCTCTTGATTGCCCTGCAGGCCTGGAGGGGGATCTGTTGTGTGTTTTATTTGTCATCTTTGTTTGCAACTTGAAGCAATCCTGCAGAGGGTAATTGCGCTGTTTGTTTCAAGGGCTCTAGCAGAGCATCCTCTGTTGTTCATCAGGCCTAGCTAGTGTGCGTGGGAACCTGTGGAGGGAGGCCAAGCTGCCTCGGGTCCCTTTGCCCAGCGCATCCCAAGCCCGGCGGCACGCCTGGGCCGAGGGGAGCTGGGGCAATGGCTGGCCCTGGCTGCACCATCTGCCAAAATGCTGCTCTGCAGCCAGGGCTGGCTCTTACCCCCAGACCACCTTGCTGGGTGGTCGCTGGGGAAGGGCAGGGGAGGACCCTGCCAGCTGGGTGTGGAAGAGCCTGAGCTGCCCCAGGAGCTGCAAGGGCAGCAAAGGAGCAGCAGCCCAGGTAGGCTGCAGCTCACTACCCTGGTGTTGCCACCAAACACATCGTACCATGAAATCACAGCTGTGGGAGGAGGTGAAGCTGAGACCCAGCTCCAGGTCATCTATCAGGGCTGAGCCTTCGTAGTGGCTCTGCCCATTCCTGGCTTTATGCCCAGAAAAAGGACACACTCCTGCTGGGAGTAACTTTTGGGGAAGATAAGGGGCACCATGGGAAAAGCCAACACTTCCATATAGCCCAAACAGCACACACTGGCTCCCTGGGCCTACCGTGGGACTGCATCATCACACTGCATGCCTTCGGGGCACTCCAGCCCTGCCTGAAACGTGAGGAGAGCTGAGGTCACCATGCACAACCCAAAAAATCCATCTCCTGACCATCACCTCGTTGCTGGCAAGGAGGACAGCCACCATGCTGCTGGGCACCACGTGGCTGAAAGCTCGTGCCGGATTGCTGTGTGTCACTGCAGACCCCATTGCACCCAGGCAGCCACAGGGGCTGGTCCTGGCTGTACCAGCTGGCAAAGACCCTTAGCTTGTGTCAGAAGTGTGTTGACACGCCAGAGGGTCGAAATCAGTTATGTCCTGAGAAGTACGAGCTGCTTTCCAGTTTGCAAGCAGCAGGGTCCCCTCGGTGGTTTGCACCTCTCCAATTATTTTTAAAACCATTTTGATATGCTGCCACTTTAAAAAGTGGCATCAGCCCTCTGCTGTCTTTAACACCGGGATTTTTAACGTAATGGTGTATAAATGGTTTGCGTTTTGATTTAATGACTTTTTTCTGGCCCTGCCCCCCGCGTTGGTTTTGCCTTGCCTGTTTGGCACAGAACAGTACAGCTCTGCCACGCACCCAGCCCCTGCGGCTCTTACCCTGAAAGGCATGAGGAGCATTGCTGCCTTGCCACTCACAGGGGCTCTCGGGTACCACTTTGTTAATGCAGGGACTCTGTGTGCCTGGTCCTGTTCACATCACCTGGTTGCAAAGACCAAACCTAATTCAAAAGGATTGGGAAGTAACACGTGCGATACCCATTATCCGCAGCACTTGGAAATCCCTTTTGAACTTAATTTTCCTAACATAGACCTTGCTACTTTGTTGGTTTTGTTCTGATTTCCAGCCTGTAAAAATTAACTGTGAAGATCTGAGCTACGTGGTCTTTCTGTGTCACTGCTGTGTGATACGCTATGATGACTTGCAGTTTTCTCCTTTTTCTCTGTAGAAAGGCTGAGGATGCTCTGTTGTTACTTACCTCTCTCACCTTAAAGTGTTAAGACTGGTGCATTTCTAAGAAACATACCTCTTCTCTGAAGTGCTAATCTAGCATTAAAGCTATATAAGTATTAAAAATATAAACATGCGAGGCTGTAGACTTTCTAATTAAAGTCCCATCCACAGGAGGCAGGTGTCTCCTCCTTCTGATCCTCCTGTGATGAACATTAGCAATTTTCTAGCCTCATGAACTAGAACAATATACTTTGAATGCAGAAAACAATCAGAAGCCTTACTGCCTACCTTTATGTATATATTTTCTAGATGTAAAAACCCTCCAGTGACTCTCTACAGATAAAGAGAAGCTACATCTTTCATATAATATGTTAATGAATTAGCCAATCACAGCTAACACTAGGTTTGTAATTTAACTCTGTTTATTTTTAACAGACTCAGAAAGAAAAATGAAAGGTAAAAGAAGAATAATAGCAACTGTTGTGAATGCATGGAATGATATGGTTTTAAAACAATTAGAATATATGTGAGAGATTAACTATCAGATCAAACCATATTCAGGGGTTTTCTTTCACACTGTTTTGCACTCACTGTAAGTCATTTTGAAGCTGTTAACCTGCACTACAATATTGCACGCTATTTTGTCGTAACTCGATGAAGCTGTTGTGCAAACACAGTAAGCATGTGTTTACGTTACTGATACAGTTTATTGGATACAAACCCAGGAAAGTGTTCTTTTTCACATGAGTTTGAAAGGGGAATAAGCAAATTCATAGCGTATAAACTCAGTTGGGGCTGTTAACCACAAAGCCTCATCTTCTGGCTTACAAATTCCCTGAACTTCAGATTGTTGGGAGAATAGTCTCAGGAAATATCACTACATACTTCTCCTCTTCTTGTGCACTTCCCTAACTGTCTCCATGATATCAGCTAAATACAATCTAACCCAGGACAGGACAGGCTTTATAATGTTCTTATGACATTTCTTATACACAAAAAGATCATTAAGCCTTTTGGCTCATGTGTGTACTTGCTTCCATTCATTTCCCAGTGATCCTGTAGCTGGAAAGGATGAAAGACACGTGAAGCCAAATAGCCTTTTTTCTTTTTTCCTTTTTTTTTCTTCTTTTCCTACATACAAGAAGCCAAAATATGTATAAGTGGTGACAAAGCAAAAGGGATTTGTAAAAAAAAAAACATATATGATATTATTACTGATAATCTTATATTCTAGATGATACAACACAGTCTAATTACTTTAAAGTTATTTACAAATCTGTGGAGGTTTTTATGTTTCTAATTTTGTTGTGGAAAAAAACTTTTGGCATGGTCTGTATTTTAGCTGGACAGAGACAAAATGAGAACTAGTGCTCTGAACTTTTTCAGATTTTGAAGCATTGTCTCTATGAGAAAGTGGCAAACTAGTTTGGAAACCTTCAAACAGTTTAGGAATATTAAGAATCCACTTTGGATTAGAATCCTTTAGGGAAGGGATCAGTTTAAATTGAAATGACTGACAATGGGGTTTTTTACTGGTTTAGTTCTGTTTCCACATCTGTTTGGGTCATGTTTTGAAGCTTCTGGGAGCTGAAAACACTTTCAAACTACTTTTTTTTCACTGTGGTTTAAATGCAGATTAACCCCCCCCCCCCCGAAAAAATACCAAAAAAACCCAAACCATAAACCAATAGTTTTTTAAATTTCCCTCGAGATATAGGCTTCATCTTGACTGAAGTTGTTTTGATGTTGTGTTTCTGTGTTCCAAGGCAACTACTTCACAAGTTTCACTGCCTTTTGAGTCTGAAAGCTTGTGGGAACAGCTAATTCCTAGTCCTGATTTTTCAATCCAGATTCTAGTTTAATGTTAGTCCTGCTATCCTTTCAGTCTGTCGTCATGTTTCATTTTGCCTGGATGTGCTTTCTGAGCATACTTGTATCTTTGAGGAGGGACTGGTGATTGAAGACATCCATAGGTCTGAAGAGCTTTTGCAATGCCATTAAAACTTTGTTTTCTTTTGATGAAAACTTTGCTTTGGTACAAACACAACTTTTTGAGACACAACTGAGGAAACTTCTACTAAGCATCTCAGTGAGGAGAAGTCATGGGACCTGGAAAGATAGCTTTTGAAATAACTAAGTTCTTGCTATTGTAGAAATCCATCACTGTGCTTGATGCCATCACAAAGTACTTTATTTTGTGAGGGAGCTCAGAGGTTGCAAGAGCAGAAGATGAGGAGGAGCAAAGGAAAATGGTTGGGAGCAACCCAGAGAAGTGAGCCAGAGCAGAGCCCGATGCAAGTTATCTGAAAGAGAAAGGAGAGCTGAAATCTGTCCTTTTGTTTCACCTCCACTTTATTGCTCGTCTTTTTCCATTACTACTCTTTTACAGATTTAAAGTTCTTACAAGTTTCAGAATCTTCTGTAAAGCAATATATTCCTACTGGTTATTGCTAGCCTGAATAATGAAAGAAAAGGAAAAAGACAAACTTTCTTAAACCTAAGTTTGACACCCACTTGTAACTTTTTGACTGAAGCCAATAACGTAACCAGTGAAAAATCCTGCTGTATGAATATCCCTCCATGCCACCCCACGTGCATTGCTGGAGTTGTTCAGTTCCTAAACTCTGCAGATAATCTTGTCCCGTCTTCAAACGCACTTCAGCTTTGTGCTGAGCTCTGGGTTAGAAGGCAAGTTCAGAAATTAATCTGGTGGGGCTGAGAGGGACCTAAAGTGGGGAAAGTTGCACTTCATCTGTCCAGTTTATTCTGAAGGGGCAAGTTAAGGCAGTGTTAGGCCCATTGCACTTCATGTTTGCCGCTGGGGATGTAGGGTGGACCTCCTCAGTCGTTACCATCACCATTCCTTTTCTCAAGACTTCTTCAACAAGCATATTTTCAATGTTGCAGTAACTGGTCTAGCACCAGAGTAGTACCATTTCCCCATACCTGCCAGTTCCCCTTAGATTAATAGATGTTACATCAGAAAGACATTAATTTGAGGAGGCTTCTAGTATCTGTTTGAACTAGAACACATTTTTTCAGGTATGTTCTTGATTTAAAGCTTCGAGGAGAAAAACTGAGCACATTTTCACTTCATTACCTTCCCTATTGCAAGAGGCATATGTCTACCCTGAATTAAAGCTACTAATTATACCTATTGCCAGGAAAAAATAAAAACGAAACCAAAACTTAAGCGTCCCCTCCTCTCCCAGTCTTTCACTAGTGATTTCTACCTCCTCGGTTAACACGTGGCCGCACAATGTGTTGAAGCAGGATTTGGCACAACCGAGGAAGCAGAAAATTCTGCTGCAGCAGTGGGGTCTGCCTCCAGCAGACCAGCTGGGGCTGGAGTAGAAACCTCCTCTGTGGGCAGCAGATCTGCTTTACACCCCATACTCCACCTCCAACTCTAGCTGGGGGACAGAGGGGACCACATGGCCAGAGGGCTCTTAAAACTATGATGAATTAACAGATGAAGTATACTGTAAAAGTGGACATTGGTAATCCAGTCTTGTTTAGTGGGTATTATCCGAAAGCAGCTTTCCTCAGCTCTTAGCCATAGCACTGTGTCATGCTTTTGCAAACTAAATTAAGAGCCCTCTGCTGCTAAAAATCTAGTTGACAAGGTGCTTAAGCTGCTGCAGTGTATTGAGTATAATAAGGTCAATTTGTCTAGCTAAAGTAATACACCTCCCTACTGCGACTCAGGTCAGAATGAAGGCTGTAGAAATTTTGTAGCGACTCTGGTTGAGGAGGGGAAATAACATTTACAGTGCAAGGTGTGTTTATATCACTGTGGCTGCATTTGCATACGAGATCTTCCTGAAATACCTGTCTGAAAAACAAGACTCCTCTTCAGCGTGGTTACCGCTTCCAAGTTTAGACCAGGCTTCAGAAGAACTGGGAGAAGACCTGGCTGCATGGACAGCTGTGTGGGAACCAGCTGCTGATCTACGTGTCACCATCTGTCTCTAGACCCTGGTCATTTTTCTATTGGGTTTTGCTTGCTTTTTCCCTAGATTGTGCATCCTTGTAACAGAATGGCTTCAAACAACTGTGAAATAACTTCCGTTAAAACTATGCAAGAGCATAGCACAGGGTCAGTTTCAGGATGTATTTTCTTAAATGAGAACCACCTAAAGTAGTACCATCAGTCTAGAGTTTGGTGCTGCTGTGGTCTTACTCCAGCTTGCCAGTGCTGGCGGGCACTGAATTTGCCTTTTGTAGTCGCTTCATCTGCTTAGGGCCAGGCTGCTGCACCTCTTGTGCTGTAGCTATGCCACAAGAATTCAAAAGCAGGGTCATGACAAAACAGACTAAACTAGCGTTGTTGTGGTGACTCACACCACCAATCCACTGCCTCCAAAACCTAGTGGTTGGCATCCTCACCTGAGGCAAAATAAAGGGAAACCTGCCTCTTGCCACCATGGATGCCTAAGGCAAAGGGTTAAAGTTGAAGTAGGGATAAAAGCAAAAAACATTCCCAGTCTCCTGGGAGAAGTTGTTTCTGTGCCTGTTGAGGCTTAGGGGCTACTGTTGTCAGGCAGAGACCAAAGAAAGCAGCGGAGACAGAGGATCCAGGCTGCTTCATGTCTGCTAGGGGCTGTCAGACTGCTCTAGCTGTGTTAGTAACACATTATAGTCTAAAGCTTCTCGCTTGTGCTTTTTAAATGTTGTACCTGAAATCCTCTGCACACTCACTGGAAGCAACCCCTGTGGTTTCAAAAGACAATAGTTATGCCAGATTTCAAGATGGCCATGTTTTATCTCCATATCTGCATTTGTGCTATAGTCATTGCTGCTATTCTTCAGTGCCTCTTGGCCTGTACAGAAAAGAGATGGAGAGGAGCATCTGACAGCAGTATTTCACCAGGACATGTGAAAACGGTTAAATACATCTCAAGAAATAGTCTTCTTTTATCCAAGACAATGTGAGAGTTGTGTACAAAGTTAAGTCCATGGAAATAGTGTTTAGTACCAAATCCCTAAAAATATAACTGGCATCAGTAAAAATGAGGCATGGATGACAGAGCTGTATGCAGGCTGTATCTGATAGATGTGAACCGAGCTATGCAGGGCGGGAGGTTATAGGTAGATAATCCAAAGGATACGTCTTGACATCACTCGCAAGCCCAGTACAGTAGTGTCCTGAATAGTGTCAGTCTTCACATCTCTCTTTTATCTCTTTTTCATGAGAAGTTAAATTGTTACAATGGCACAAAAGTCACATCTGTGGTTCTGCAATGGATTTGAAGAAATAGCCCAAGGAGGGATGTTTTCAGGTATGCCATCCCAGTGGTGATTTCTCCTCCCCAGTGTGGCTGGGTGGTGATGCAGTCTGCATCATCCACTCCAAATGTTAATAAAAGATGAAAGAGCACTGCAAAATCAATAAAGTACAGAAGCAAAAGGAAACCCAAGAATAGAAGCAAAAGGAAACCCAAGAATACCTTAAACTGGGCTGAGTTTTTTTTGTTATTAAGTCTAACTGATTATTCTTAGCACACAAATGTGGATGTGCCCTTGCATTTAAAACTCAGTTAAATCTATGGTTGTGACTGTGGGTTTCCAAGAACACAGAGAAACATCTTGTTCCATGCAGTTAACTCTTCAAACAATGGAAGAGAGGCACCCCTCAAAAGAAGAGAAGTCTCAGCATCAACATGGCCTAATTCTCTTGATTCCTGTAAGAAATCTGTAAAAATCAATAGTAGTTAGGAAGCTGATTGGATCTGATGTGCCTCAGGATAAACCTGAGGCCACTGATGACTTGATTGAATGGCTCCATCACTGTACATCAGTGGTGTTTGGAGAATTTATTTTGTTTTTGCCTTTTAAGTCATGCCTAAGTTGATTTTGTGATACCCTTTCACAATGTATATGATGGGGATCCTGAGAAACTTTGGAGGCCTTACAGCCTTGTCCTTCATTCCACTTTTCTGCAGACATGTCTAATGGCCACCTACCCTAGTACAAGCAATAGTTTGTGAATGAATCTTGAAGCCATTCCCTATTTCACTCTGGAAAAACTTTAGGGGGATGAGGATCTATGGAAAACACAAGAATGAAACTATTATATGTGTATATATGGCAATTAAAACTTTCCAGCTGTGTACATATATAAAGCAGATTTCCTTGAGAAAGCTCAGTGTTCCTACTTGCGCTAATGGGAAGAAATGTGTCCCATTTGCTATTTCCCTCAACTCTTCATTGAATGTTTCTGTGCAAAAAACAGAAGAGGCATGTGGCATTTCCCCTCACATGCACAGAGGGAAGTGAGAGCCTCCAGCCCAGCAGAGAACCTAAGGTGTCTGGACTCAAGCCCTTATTTCAGTAGAAAAAAATGAGGGCAAGAAGGGGCTGAGGAATCTGTTATCTAATAAGTAAGAACTCAGCACTTAGTCTGTGCAGTGATAAACATAGGGGAAGTTAACTGTTGTTCACTGGTGCATTCAGACTTTCAGGATATGCAAAAATTATGTCTAACAACCTTCAGAACAGAAACGTAGCAGCTATTTCAGGTTGGGAACATTATGCTGCTGTTGGTTTTGTATGGTGCAATCAGGTAACCAGACCCTAAGAGAGGAATCATTGTGTTCAGAAGGTATTTATTTTTTACTGTGAGAATCTTTAAACATGCAGTGTTTATTTATCCTTTAAACTGCAAGTGCATCTCTCCATCCCAGCTAAAAATTGTCCATGTGACATTGTCATTTAGCACTTCCAACCGTGTTGGTAATACAGTACATCTGTCATGAACAGGATTACAATTTGGTTTCACACCTCAGTCATCTCTTAAATCTTTAACAGTAACAAAATCACAAATTGTGGGCAGAAAACAAATGTATTTATGTTTTTCTAACCATTCAAGATGTTTCAGGGCTTCCTAAAAGCCCAACATGAGAGCAAGACCCCTATCAAGAGATAATAAGGCACCCATCTTGAATTAATTCTGATCTAATCAAATCTGATTTGATCTGATCTGATCTAATCTAATCTCATGTCTGTCCAACCAGTAGGACTTTGTTATGCTATCTGCAGACATACTGCTTGCACAATGGCTTGGGAAGTTACTCCCTGCTTTAGCCAGGCATCTTTTGATAGTTGTGCTGGTTAGTCCTAAATTTGTGGCTTCAGAAATTATGCCATGGAAAGAGAAGCAGATTGCTCCAACACTGGTATGAAGAAGTTGTGTCGTGTCTAGAAGCAGCAGGTTTGGTTCTTTTAGGTGATCCACTCCTCTGCAGAGAACAACAGTGGTTTTAAAAGTAACAGCTGGCCCAGTCTAGGGAAAATAGCAAGGGGAAGGCAATAGCTGTTACTAGCTCAAATGATAGTCAGAAAAAAAAGAATAAACTTTTGGAGACATTGATTTCTTCTTTTCTTTTTCTTTTTTTTTTAAAGTCTATTATTGCCAGCTGTCTTAATTTGTCTAGTAAAAATCATGAGTTTTCCCTGCAGAGCTTGTACAGCTCACAGTAGCTGTGGCTGTTGCATTCTTCTGTGGTTTCTCCATTTCCTTGTCTCTGAAGAGTTGTCAAGTCACTGGGACATATGTCAAGTCACTGTGGGGGTATAACAGACCTGCAGAGCCACCATCTTCGTGGTCGAAGTGGGGCAGGTTCTGGTTATATGCTGTGTGGACACCATGACATGTACCATGTATATGCTGCAAGGCTGCTAGAGGCATCCAGAGGACCTGCATTTCCTACTGGTCTTCCATTTGGCTATGGCAAAGCACAGAAACAGGGCTTATTTATCACAGATTTCAGCCGAGTTATAGCTAAGCGTATGTGTAAACACTTTGCTGAACTGTTCTTTGTGAAGACTGTTTGCTGACCCAAGCCTATAGAGCCCTAACCCCTCTGTGCAATAACCTAAGCAAAGATCTTCAGCGCAATTTGCAGTCTGTGCAGACACCTTGTCTGCGTCCATCTGAGTCAAAAAACAGTGGCAGGGAAAATCCCTGGAACGGGAACTCGGTCATCTGTGCTGGTACCCGGTCCAAGCAGGCAGCAGCCCTCCCAGCAGGTTGCAGGCAGTGCTTGGGAGCCAGCGTGGGCCGTTCCCAGTGACCAGATCGGAGGCAGCCACATGGTTTTGGAAGAGAAGAGCGGCCGGTAGCATAGATGCAGGCCATACTGTGCTGGCTGGCCTCGGTGGCCAGGAGCAGTCCCCAGCAGGTTTCATTTAAAGCTGTACAGGTGCAGGTTTCATTTAAAGCTGTACAGGTAGAGCTTTAAGGCTGAAATGGCTTTGGGTGGCAGTGGGATGGCGTATAGTTTCTCATGCCAAATATTGATGGGTATTTAATATACACTTTGGGCACACGCTGTGACCAGGGAAGGCTGCCGACTGATGTTGTGTGAGTGCTCCCGATTCCTGCAGTGCTGTGCTGGGTATGAGCACGACAGAGGAGAATCACAAGTGTAAAGTGCTTTAAGATCACACTCTGGCAACTCTTACCAGAAAAATACTCTTGATTAGAAGTGTGATCTTTCTGTAACAGCATTTCTATACTACCAAAAGCCCTTTGTGGATGTGGTTACACTAAGGGAAAACTAAAAGCTTTGACTAGTATAACTTACTTAGTTTGGGGTATCTGTGTAAGCCGCACTGTCAAAAGCATGGTGCTGTAGGCAGAAGCAGCTCTTCATGTGGAGGGCATAGGTATATCAGCCAGTGTTGTCTGGTGTTCTTTTTCCAGCACAGGTTTATCCATTCTTCGCAGCACTACTGAATTTTCCATTCTAAGCCATTTTCGCATTGATTTCCACAGGTGGTTTTAAGTAGTTGTCTGTTCCCAAACAGGTGTCAATTCCAGTGACCCTCCGTGCCAACAGCGTTGGTGGGTCTGGTGGGAGGACAGGTCGGTGCTGAGGACTGCTGCCTGCCTCTCCATACCTCAGCTCCTGACCACTGCTGCTCCGCTGCGTGGCTGTATCCCTCTCGGGTGGGTAGGATCAAATCCCCCCCTAAGCCTGCCCCAGGGGGTCAGTTACTCAGAGTTTGCCTTGCAGCAAAATTGCAGTGCTTGTTTTTTCACTCTAAACTCAGGTATGATTGTTTTTCTGAGATCTGGCTGGAGTGAAAACAAAGTAAACAAAGCTAAGAGTACTCCACCAGACAAATAAGGGCCTACTACGTGATTCCTGAGTATTGATATTCAAATACATGAGTTAATTCAGATACATGAATTAAAAGAATGGTGTGAATTCCTGACTTATCAGGTCATTTCATTCAGCACATGCCCATGCAGCCTTAGCTGCAAAGGCTGGCAAAACTCTCATGATGCTGAATTTTCAGTTCTTTTACCAAAGAAAAACTTTTTCACTCATGGTAGATGCTGATGGAGATGCTTGTATAGGTGTTTCTGGGGAGTGCTGATAACTCCACATTCTGGGTCAGACCAAAGTTCCATCCAAGCCAGTTTCCCATCTCCCTGGGGAAAGGATGTGAGACCAGGGAAAGCCTGTATGGATCCTTTGCCAGAGGACTTCCTCAACCTCAAGAAATTGTGTCTCAGCTGCACCCCTAAGACCAAGGCAGGGCCTTGGTATTTGTTTTTGGACAGGTGTAGTGGTGTTCCGGAATAGTCCAAAAATGGATCAAAGTCTCCTTTTATAATATTCAAATTAGAAAGAGTTTTACAAGTTCAAACAATTTTTCAAAAAATCCCAGCAGGATAGTTTTCTACTTTCAGCCATAGCATAGCTACGCCTTCTGATTTAGTTAAATACTAGTTGGACTTAAGAGTTCAACATAGGTAAAAGTTAGAGACTTTGGCTGTGAGCCCATTTCCAGGGACATGTGTGGTTGTGTTAACGGCTGGGCCCCATCCAGCGTGCAGGAATGTTTTATCTGTCTGTCTTTCTCATACATTACTGTACGTTAAGCAGAGGGAAGAAAAACTGCAGCAAGGGCGTGGGGAGGGGAAATAAAGGGATATGATAGAGACATGAGAAGAAAACTGAGAGAAGAGGCAGATCCTGAAGAAATTTTAAAATAATTAATAGAATAGGAAGGTAGAAGTAAAAGTAAAATTCCTTTCATCCGAGTGCAGGGGCACGGTTTGTCCTTACCTCTCTACCTGTGGGGTGCTGCTGAAAGGGAAGGCCCCTTTCTACAGCCCGTCCCATCTGAGTGCGCTGGCCGGGGTCCCCAGCAGCCACAGGGCTGCTAGATCCTCTGCGCGGGCGTTGGGGGTGTGTGTGGGCAGGGGTTTTGGCAGCTCTTGGATCAGCATAGCTGCAGCATCAAGCTGCATCGTAGACATTCAGAGGCAGGTGAAAGCCAAATACCTCAGAGTGTCTTTGGAGACAGTGGAACAGGAATCGTGCCTCTCAGGGTGGAGTGAAACCTCGCCTCTGCCATGGCTATCAGGAACGCTTGGGGCAGGCAGCTTAGAAGTCTCAATAAGAGGCCAAACATTAAGTAGATGCGTCCTCCTCCTTCTCCAAGGAAATCTTGTGTGCAATGGAAGAACTCCTTTTGGAAGTGCACTGTATGTAGAATAAGGAAAGAAAAAGACAAATCAAAAGAGACACAATGCCTGATACCATATTCTGTTAAGGATTACATAGGGTTCATTGTGCAAGCATCATGAGTCTGTACACATGAACGCTCACTTATGCCTCTGGTATTAGCAATAGAAACTCACACGCTCATACATACCTAGTACAAATCACGTGTAGCATAAGAGGAAAACTCTTCTGTAAGCAAATTTGTCAGTGTTTGGATCATGCATTAACAGTTCTGTAGGACTACCAACAGGTAGGTGGTCCCGGGAAGAAAAATAACATGACAGTTATATTCCTTGTTTCTGAAAGGCTGAATCGATACCCCAGTACCAGTACACCAGTGCCTATAAGCAGCCGAATGTTTACTGTGCATGCAGGAGATAGGGCACAGCAGGGAACCGTGATGCTGGCACTTAGCAGATTGCGTGTCAGCCTCTTCTCAGTGGGCTTTGCAAGCCCATCAAGGACAGAGATAGAAGAGAGGGGATTCTGCCTCCTACTGAGAGCCTTCGAGAGCAAAATACAGGAACACAAGTGCTTTTCTCCTCTGCAGCAGACATGTTGCATGAAAAAAATCTCGAGAGCAAAGGGTAATGGGAACAGTTACCTGCCCCATGTGAAATGTTCACCCTGTAGTGTAAGAAAACACTTCAGAGAAGTGAGTAGTTGAAAGGATTTGGGCAGAATTCTTTTTTTTTCTACATGCTGTCTGTATGAGAGATGAAAGATTGGTCTGTGTCCTGCTCAACATCAGGACTCTGCTATACAAGCAGATGGGCAGATTCCCAACAGAAAGACACTCCTCGCTTTGGAGAACTTATGGTCTGACAAGCAGACAAAAAGCTCCAGAGACCCAGGTACACAAAACAGTCAGAAATGGTGGGGCACTTCTGCTCAGTGCTCTGGCTGCCTACTCACCTGATAAACAAGTGTGGGTGGGAAATGAAGTTGTTGCTCTTTGCTGTAGCTTTGTGGAAATGTGTCTCATCAGAGCACAGTTAAGAATTGTAGGGGTGAATGCTGGAGAATTAATTAACCTGGTCACACTCACATGGGGCAAAAGGCATGAATCTCAGCAGCAAGAGGGTTACAAGCTCCAGGGCAGGTGGAGACATGTCTGTCATATGATGGTCTCAAATTTGGGCTGGATGTGTCTCTGGCATTTAATGTGGCTTAAATGTGCCGTTGTGTTGGGCATGGGGCGGGAAGATGACTCTTGAATAAGAGCCATCACCTTTGACTTAAAATCCTGGCCATAAAACCTGTCAATGAAATTGCAAATTAGAGAATGCACAACTACAGCCTTAGTCCAAAGAAGGCTGCATGTCTGCATGGCTACAAGCAGGTCATGGAGGGCACTAAATGAGCTGCTCAAGCACCTGTGCAGCAAGGCTGCAGTGCTACAAGTCCAGTGAGCTGCATTTGCTCCCACCACTCCTTGCCAGAAACCCCTAAGGTCTGATTCTTCTGGCTTTGCACTCTGCGTAATCATTAACGCTGCTTCCAAGAGTTTGGTTAGTGGGTGTAAAATACTACCAATTAGTAAGGCATCATTTTACCACCACTTCACACTGCTGTAAAATAAGAATGTAGGCTATGGAGCAACAAAGAACTGAGCCCCCAGTATTCACTTCATTAGAGAATCAGTTGCCATATGAATGGGAAATAATAAGGGCAAATCCATCCATGCTGGAATTACACAGACTGCCTGAGCTTGGGCTAGATGGTTTAATAGAAAAGGAGAGCCATAGAATAGAAGAAAAGTAAACGAATATGCAGCACCAGTGGATTTGGAGCAGGAAGTGAATTTTACTTCCCATTTTCCTGCTCCTACGTGAAACTTCAAGCAACACCCTGCTCTAATGTGTGTAAAATAATTTGTATAAATATATAATATATGAACATACAAACGTGTGTATGTAGGTAGTGTAAATAGCTATTTGGAGATCACACTGTTCTCAGTATGTTTTCCAGGATAAATCTGTTTGGAAGAAAAATTATGTTGCCCTTCATGTGGATTCTCACGCTCTTTGCATGTGTCTTGCCTGTGGAAGGTAGGTACTTAATTTTTTATTTCTTTTTCCTAGTTTAATTTGGTTTTGGGTGCTCATTTTTTTTAAGTCTGCTTTGCCGTAGGCCCTGCAAACAATAATAAAAAAATACTGTGGCAGTTGCTTCCATGTGGCTTGCCAAAGGGGTGTTAAGAAATTTTCCTCGTTGTTCTGTATGTGTGAGCTGCAAAGAGGTGATAAATTGCTGAAGGAAATTAAAGCAGGGTGTTGAAGCTAAAGTTTTGTACTCTTCTGATTTGGGCAGTCTTGGATTACAAGCTGCTGTTGTGTTGGAAATCAAAAGATTAGTTGCTCTCTCTGACTTACCCAGGAATGCTGCAAAGAACGATTAATAGATAAAAACATTATGCAGCCTCCGATGCTCTCTGCGCTTGGCTTGCTCAGGTGATGGAAGAAACCACGGTCTATCAGAGAGGAGCACCTGAAGTGGTAATTGTAGTACTTTGGACAAGCAGTCATTTCTAATCGTGGAGATTCCCACAGCCCAGGGCTCTGCACTGCCCTCCCCTTGCTGCAGTGCGGAGTCACCCAGCACCTGTGCTCCTGGGACATAGGCTGTCCTGTGGGGCGGGCTGGCTGGCAGCGAAGGCAGTTCTGTATCAGCTCAAAAGTTTTGTGAATTCTTCCAAGGCCGTTTAGCAACCAGCATCTCTCAGTGAGCAATGCTTTGCTGCAAGTGGGGAAGTGGTGGCTGCCAAAGTGCCAGTCACAGCTGGGTTATTTTGCTTTGTCTTACGATGGCCTCAGTGCACTCACCCTTTCCAAAATGAAGATCTTTTTCATTTATGCCTTCATCTGTGGTGCTCTTTTGTGGGTCCACATGAAGAGTTTTTCTTTGCCTCTCTCCTTCCCCCAGGTCCTGGGTAGTTTTGCCTTCAGCATCATTGGCTGAATACCAGTAAGGCCGGCTCAAGCTTGGGGTCCAAAAGTTTTGCAATGCCTCAAGAGGGAAGGGAAGTCTTGTGGGCTCTGTGTTGCAGATGGGGACACCAAGGCGCGGGTCTGCAGCAGGGGTAACTCCACGTTATTCAGCAACAGGCAAGGAAGCCCGGCCAGGCTGGGTGATGGCTCAGAGCAATCTGTGCTTGCACTGCTAGCCAGGACCTTCAGTCTTTGCTACACTTGCTTGAAACTTGCTGCAAACCCAGCTCTGACACTGGGCTGAGAGGCAGGCACTTGGAAAGCTGCCCACAGCCATGTGCAAGGTCACACAGGCTGCTGCCGCCCCACTCCGCTGCTCAGGGTGGCTCCTTGGCCACAGCAGCGCTAGGTCGAGACCAGCACCTGCAGCCACAGTTCACAGTCCGACCCCCTTCTGCAAGCGGCTTTTCTCTGCCCTTGGTGGCTGTAACCTGGGAGCCAGTGAGGTAACAAGCCAGCGTTCTGCTGCCTGGTTCTGGGATGGGGGCAGGCAGGCAGGGGCAGTAACACTTACAACCCCCTGTGTGCCTCGGATGGCCGTAACTCCCAGCAGTCCAGTTTACACGTGTTTTCCTGGCCTTGCTGCAGTGGGCAGGACCGAGGAGAGCGGGATGTGCCTGCTGAGATCAGCTGGATGCAGAGATGCAAAGGAGCAGGGGGTTTCCAGGCCAGTAGTCAGACTGGAGCTGCAGCAGTGATGTCCCAAGTCTACCACTTTCTTGTGAGACTGTCAGTGCTTGAAAGAACCAAACTTCGTGTTCGTTTGCAAGGCTGTGAAAACACACATATGCACAAACACATATCCGGGCTGAGGCTGAAGTGAGGCACTAATGCTCACTTTCTTACAGGCGTGTGTGAGGCTTAGGCACTGGCTCACCCATGCACAGCCTGGCATGCTGTGTGGCAGCGCTGCCACCAAACACTGCTGGGCAAGGGGGTCCCAGCTGCTTTGGGTCAGCTGTAGCATGCATCCATGCAAAAGCAGATACTGCCCAGCTGCAGAAGAAGGTGCATGAGGGAGGAAGAGGATTGTATCTGTCCTTTTTCTCTCATATGCCTCAGCCCCATGAAACACCCTGCAGTGTTGCTGCCTGCCAAGGAATGGGCTGAAGACCCTGTGCAGCAGGTTGTGATGTCCAGCAGGTCCGGAATGACCCATGCAGAGGTTAGGCACCAACACAGAAGCAGGCATCTCAGTCCCTCCAGGAAACAGGGATTAAAAGTGGGAGAATCACCCTTTAACCTATCATCTGCCCCCAACCCCTTTGTTAAAATAAACGCTGCCATTTGACAAAGAAAAGCACTCTAGTACAGCAAGCTTACAAAACTATTCAAAGCAGCAATGACAAAACATTAAAACTGAAAGTAACAGCATGCTGCCCTCAAATCATATAATTTGCTGTTCGCTCATGCATCATGGGGCCATGTGAAACACCAGCTGCATGGGGGGAAACTGGTGGGAAAGGGTGGGAAATTTCTGTGAGCACAGACATGGCATGCTGCCGCATCCGCTGCACTAGCACTGAGCATGATTGTGGACCATCTCAAAGGGTCTGTGAAGACGTGTCCAGTTGTGGAACATGAAAAAAACAGGAGTGAAAAAACATGATGATGTCCAACTGGATGTCAGGTCAGCCAGCGTGAGTTGTAAGTACAGGTAGTAACCAGCCCACCGACAAGCCAGAGCTCACATTTTGCTCACAACATAATTTATCTAACAGCCACAAGTAGCAAACCAATATAGTCAAAATTAAGTTGTTCCTTCATAGAAAGAAGGAAGGGAAGGTTTTCTTAATAACATATCACAAATATTGTCCTCTGCCCTTGCCCAATGCAGTGTAAACTCATTTGTAATTTGTGCTGGAGAGGCGGAAGTCAGCTCCATGTCTCTGCTTCATTGTAAACTTAAACTTGAAATCCTTTTCTTGCACTGATCCCAGCTTTGTTATGCATTAGTAAACATTCATGCCACCAAAGTTAATCTGGAGTGAGCTTATGATGATTTGTTATATTAGACACTAAAAAACAGTCATGAGACCATGATTTGATAGTGTTATCTCAACACCTTGCATAGAGATGCAAGGATGATTTGGTGACATATCATCCTTGACACATGACACATAGAGACCATGCTTCAATCAACACACCATGCCTCTGGGCAGCATGGTGTTACAGCTTCTGCGGGGGAATGCCACTGCCTGCGAAACCGCCTCTCCTGCAACTAGTGGTGATGGCAGGGCTATGGAGACTGGGAAGCAAGAAACTAAGCCTCGTACTGGAAAATCAAATACACCAAAATATAACAAATTTCCTGCATGATTAATGAAATTTTATTATTTACAGGCATGTCTAAGCAAGACAGAACCTGCTTTTCTTTTAATTATTCATTCTGCAAATAAATGCAGGAGTAATAATCCTAGCAGCTCCACTGGCACTAAGTTGGGGCACAAACCCATCATAACTTCTGTCATTTCATTTTAATTCTGCCTTAAATCACTCTGTTTAATTAAATTGTAGTTACCCTGATTTATTTGAGCATGGTGTGTGCATGCACTGTACCTCAAAATGTGTGATGGTAATGAGCAAACACCAATGGGGTGATGTTGTGATCAATAAAATTATGCCAGGTATGAAGAGAGCTTTGTTTAAAAGTGGAGTCAGGATGTGTTTTCATAAGCAGTAGTTCAATCTGTTTTTGCTGCAAGCAGGGCCTGGCCTTAGCTGTCCATAGGCAAAGAAACAGCAGGTTTCGTCACTGCTCCACACTGATGTCTTTCTTCCAACAGGAAGGAGAGGCTGACAAACCTTCCCCGGTAGTAACTGTGACTGGTTGCAATGTCAGCTGAGCAGAAGATACTGGTGGAGGTGCTTCTTCACACAAATGAGACTGCACACCCAAGCTCCTTTTCAATCTGTTGAGAAGATCATGTGTTTCAGTGATGTGGATGTGCCTGTTGTGTGAGGTAAGCACTGACTTTTGGCTATACCAATGGTAACGAAGGGTTACAGAAATGATGAAACTCAAAAATACAAATGGAAATATCAGGCCTCCAGCCTACCCACTGGGCATTTCTTATTGTCAGGTGAATGGATGAGAACTGTTGTGATAAATGTCATGTATCTTGTGGGTTGTTACACAACACTGATGAGGAAAAAGGGAAGATGCAGAAAGGAGAAAGCCAGGGCTGCCTGTCTCTGCTTGGGAAAATAACAAGCCTTTCATTAGAAATGCCTTTTAAAATGTTATCTGGAATTTATAAGAAGGCATTGTTGGTCCTGAAAATACTAGTTTTTGTTGTAGCACTGGTGAATATCAGGTTGCTACCAGGGCTTTGCACACACTGACACTCAGGCTCAGTGGCAAACAGGCAAGAATGTAGGTAAAGGCTGGGCAGGCAGCAAGATGCTCCCTTGCTTGGCCCACGCGGGTCACTGCTGGCAAAACGGCTTTCTGTCCTCGCAGGCAGCTGTGGGCTTCGATTCACAGTCCCTGATGTTTAATTGCCAAAATGAAAACTCTGTGTGTGTGCATATATATATATATGTATATATATCATTACTGGATTACTGAAAATACCATTGCCTATGGGCAGGAATATTAACATAAGGTGGGATCAATAGCAATTTAATTTCCCAAGTTGCAAATTGTGGTGACAAGGGCTAGTACACAATTTGCGGTGCAGCATGCAGACACTACAGTTTGCAGAAGCACCGTTGATCCTGTTAGAAGAGTTAAATCAGGACTTTGGTCCTACCTCATTATTTACTTTAGCAAGAAAACTTGCACACGTGGTGTAATTTGTATACCTTTGTGGCTATTTTCACGTGACCGTTTTGAGGGAGTCTCTTCTAATGTCTTTTGCCAACTCAGGCTGGCAAAAACCACCCCACAGCACAGCGTAAGCATCAGGTATGGTGACTGCGGTAAATGACAGCAATTTTGCTAACACTGCACTACTGTGTACATGGCATGGGAGCTACTGTGGACTAGTGCTGAAATTTGCAGTGTCACGGGTAGTAAGTACACACTCTTCAAAGCCTTGTGTACTCAGGGAACTTTCAATGGTTTAAGTTTCATACTGGGGAAAACTGTACAAGTACTTGGTTTCAGTTTAAACACAATTTATTTTAATGTCATCTGTTGGGGGGGTGGGGGGGTGGGTTGTTGTTTTTTTTTTTTACCAAAATAAGTGAAACTAAATGAAAGATGTGTCTACAAGCAATGTGCTGCATGCCCGGCATGGGTGTCAGGGCCCTTGATTTGCATAGAGACATTGTTTTTCATTACAGACTCACAGTTGGGCTGGTTGGAGGTGAGTCCCAGACACACTGTAACATCACAGTGTGAGGAATTTGTCCTCGGGAGCCAGAGCTGTGGCCACTGAGAGAGGAACAGCCGCACCTAACTCCTGAGGATGTGCAAAAGCTTTTGGTCAAACACTCTGACTGTCTGTCTCCAGCTTGGGCATCTTAAATTAAATCTTCCCGTTTTTTTATCTGATCTGTTCATCTCCCTTTTGTGTAGCTCTCAGCCATGAAGCTTTGGTGGCTCTGCAATACGGTATTGCTGAGCTGCTGCGTGAAGAATAAACCACACTTAGAGGCTGTACACACTTGTGAGGAAAGCCACAAATACTTTCCTCATATGTGATGATATTTTCATCGCTTCTCACGTAAGAAGATAAATTAGTGGATGTGCAAAACATCACAGAGTGACGTAGGGCCAACAGCTGAGGTAAGGACTTCTACCCTGAGCAGAGATCTGTCCCTCCAAACTTTGACCCTGTGTCAGAGCCAGTGTTCTTGTAATGTACGTTTTAAAAATGTATGCTGTAGCATCTTATGACTCATTTTACAATATACACAGTAATTGCTTTTCAGTGAGGTCCTAGATACATGAAAGATTAAAAAAAATGTAAGATTTTTCATTGATGGCAAGTTTTAAAAAATAAAAGCTGACTTATTACTTGAAGGAAAGAAACAGGTATTTTTAGTCAGCAAAAGAGAATATTTTTAGCTTCTAAATATGCAGAGACACTATATCAACTATCACAAATGTGAGCTGGTGATGCAGCCAACAACACTTAATTATCAGTTCTACAGGAAAATTAGGTGAGAAAATTACTTGTCTTTTTATATTTATTTTATTTATAAAAGAACCCAAAGATGATGACAATTCTCTCACTACAGCATGTCTGTCTTATTCTTCTCCATTGGTGATGCAGATTGACACATTCCTGCAGTGTACACAATTTGATTTGTGTTTACAAAGTTTTCTTCTGTAGTTTTGAGGGCAGCTGTTTCAGTAGTGAAGCACTCTCATCTTTTATAATGTCTTAGATTAGAAACATTTGAAATATGGGAGCAAGAAAGCTACTTGGTCTAATGCATTGGCCTTCTTTGCAATGTACGGGTCATTGGTTTTGTGTGTTGATATTATTTGTGTATGCATCTTCTTTCTTCCTTCAGAAATCATCTGGGGCATTAAGCAATATCTAGGCATGAAGATGCTGGACATACTAGTGTGGCTTGGTGTGTCTTCAGTAGCTTGGTTTGTGGTATTTTGGCCCCAATGATAAAGTGAACCAGTCTGGTCCGTGCTTATAATTCTTCTCATTTACACTAAGCAAACAGCAGATGTGCTTTTGGGTTATGGTTTTACCACACAGTATTTGTTAGCATCCCTACTGAGTTATTCCTGGGTTATACCCAGCCTGATTATTTCTTCCCACTGCAGGGGCAGAGTTAAGCAGCCACAGCTAGAGGGAAGAGGAGGGCAGAGCGTGGAAGGGACCCCAGCAGCACTACAAGCCTGTTTTGCTGCCAGACATTTTCTGTGGTGAAACTGCAGCCCCGTGGAGCATGGGAACAACAGGAGATGCTCACCATTTTCAGGGCTAGATCTGAATCTGATCAATGATTTGATTTTGACTACGCTAACCCTGGAGCCTGCAAGAAAAATTTCACTCTCTGAAAATGCCTTAATATATTATTAGTTTCATGTCCCAGATCAGGCTTCAGTTCCTTCACACCCAGGTGTATAGCAGAACAGGAGACTGCCCAGACCCGCAGTCCAGTCTGTGTTTGGTCCTGACTACTTCTTCTGGAGATGTCCTCTCTTCCCAGATGGGTAGGGATTGGCTAAACTGCACTGAAAGCTTTTGTGCTAGCAAATCTGGTTTGCTCCTAAAGGAACTCTAGAGAAGAGGACTTACTTATTTTATGTTTGAAAAGGTAACTTAAATGGATATGGAAGAAGTTTCTCAGCCTGAAAATGCACTGAAGCAGCCAGGGATGATTCCATGGGTCGTTTTTTCCCCCATAGCAAAGTGGGCTGAAGCAGCGCTTTCTTCTCTCTGACTGCTTGTTCCTGCCCTGGCGCAGCTGTCTTGGTTATGACGGAGCAGCGCCTTGTCCAGCCATGCAGTGAGAGGCACCCAGGAGTCCATCACTCTTAAGGGTAATGTTTGCCTTATTTTTTCTTAGTTATATTTAAGCTGACTTGGTTTCTCCAGCCACAAACTGATGAAGAAACAGATGGGGCCGTACACAAACAGGGAGATGGTGTGGCACAGGAGATGCTGAAGTAGATGTTGCCAATGAAAGAAATGTTCTTCAAATGCCAGCCTCTGTCCAATGCTGGGAGAGAGTATCTGAGAGAGCAGCAACAGATACCGTGATGTTTTATTTTCCTCACCCTGGGGGGTCCTGAGGGACTCTGCTGCATGAAGCAAAAAATAAGTCAAGGGAAGGTGGGGAAGCAGGAAAGTAAATCAGTCTTTGAATATCAGGATAAGAAATAAACCTTATTTCTAAGGACTAAAGTGGTTTGAATTTTGTCTCTGGTCATGTAGCACTCCGGTGCACATCTGTTACCATGACCCAACATAGCTGCTGCACGGGAACATGACAAGAAAAATCTTGGCTCAAAAGATCGTACTGCACATGTATGACAGAAGATGAAGGAGAAGCGAAAGGTGGTAGTGAGAGGGAACAGGCACCTAGGTGTCAGCAGTCTGCAAGCTTCCATCCAGTGTACCGTCCTACACCGGCAGTGGTAGGGGAAGAGTGCCCCTGGGAGTGCGTGGCATTTCAAGGCAAGCAGATCATAGACAACATCCTTTTAAGAGTGGGTTTGGTTGCTTCTTGTGTAAAATAGGAATAGTAATGCCTGAGCAGGAGTATCACGTTCCCAGGGTGGAGAGTAAGGGAAGTTGTTTAGAAAACGCTGGTACCTCAATTAGAAGGAACACGTTAATTTGCCCTTCATTTCCATCAGGTGCCAAACCATTACGAATGTATCTGGTGGATTAAAACTGGAAAAGGTGAGAGAAGGAGGGAGAGGGGCAAAGGAGGAAATATAAAACTGCAGCAGGTTTCCTTTCCAGCAGCCTTCCCTCCGGCATGCTCGGGTGGGCTCACTGGTGAGGAGAGCTGTTGTTATTCCTTCTACTAATACCTGATGACCCAGCCAGCAGCATCCTTTTGAGCCTGCCTGGCCCACAAGAGCGGGAGCATTTCTCCTTCGTGTGCTCTGCAGCTTACCTGCTCTGGCAGCAGTGTGGTGTGGACTCCCCCTTCTCCAGCTCGGGGCCACGCCAGGTCTCCCTCAGCTCACAGGGGCATTTTTGAGTGGTCAGTAAATGTGCTGAGAGGTTGGGGTGGGCAAGGGAGGGAAAAGTGGCAGCTTGGGTCTGTCCCCACCGTGGCACTGGAGCCAACCCCGCCTGGGCAGCGAGCTGCTGCTTCCTGTGCAGCATCCCAACATGTGGAGTCAACCATGGCCAGGAAAGCAAGGGGCTGGTGGGCGGTGGGCAGCCGGGAAGGGCAGGCTTGTGGCAGAGCAAGGTTGTTCCAGGTGCAGCTATATTCTTTTTTTTTAATTATTTTTATTTCTCCTGATCATTTGTTAATAAATATGCAAGACGGGATCTAGCTGGCTGTTGGAATTGGTACCAGTTCTGGTACTGGTGTGCCCAGCCAATTTCTATATTTTCTAGGAGTACACGTGCCATTGCAGCTAAGGAAATTGTGCTGTCCTGGGACTCGGATCTAGCAGTGTCTAATAAAAGGGTTGATGAAGAGAAATTTCTGCAAGATTTATTTTCCCCTGGGAAATTAAACATTGTATACCAGAGCACGCATGGCATATGGCTGCTTATCCATGGGCACTGAATTCATATTCAACGCTGAATCCAGCCCCTGATTCAGCAAAGTGCTGTAAGTGGTGTTTAGTTGTGATAAACAGGACTTAACCGCAGGTCTAAAGCTGGGCATGCACTTAACTGAATCGAAGCCATTTGCATTTATGCATAGTAATGTGCAATGTAAACCACTGAGATTTGTATTGTGACCCCAAAGCTAGTTTTTTCTTAGGCAAGTACTGGATCAAAAAATGGAAGTGAGCCTATTTTCTGGACTAATTCCATCTATTTTAGATATGTTACTTTGTCTCTTCACCTTCCAGATATCGCCTGCAAAGGAGACAAGATACACATAAATTGATTTGCAAGACCAAGTGCACAATCCACATAGTGCAATGAGTCTTCTGTCTGTTATCTTTATTATTGCTATTGTATCACCCTGCTCTGCAGCAGCAGGAGACAACAGCCGTATACTTTGCAGTGGACAGTTAAGGAACTGTCAGACAATTGACCAGATTTGTTTTCTTGGCTGATCATTTACAGATTTGTTTATGCTCTAATGCTGAAGTGTTTCTACCCTGGTATGGCTTGCTGTCTAGGAAAGAAAGTACTCATGCTGCCTGGCACCATGTAAGTGTCTACTGTTTTTTAAAAATCTTAGTGGTAGGTTGTGGCAGAGAACCCTAGAATAACATGTTAACTTCTAAAAAGCTAGTCTCCTTGGTGTTCTTAAATTATTTTCTCTTAATTACTTTGAAAGTTTCCTTGCCCTTGCATTTAAAAAAAAAAAAAAAAAGGATTTGATATGTCATTTTTCTAAACAGTGATACTTCGAAACCAGACATCTGCTGCTGGGTGTCATTCTACGCTTTCAGACATCACTAGGTTTCTTTTGGAGGTTCAGAAATTGCTATGCAAATACCCAACACCCTTTTGCATTAGTCTCATTAAGGCAAATAAACATTTCACTTCAAACAGCAGTGCTCCCAAATGGGAGAGTTGAAAGTCCAGCCTACTAATCTCTTTTCAAACAGGTGAATCCTTATCACCCTCTGAAAAACTGGAATATAGATCAGTCTCTCATCTGTAGCTGTTGCAGCCTGTGACACAGTGAGGTCAGGGTTCACTTGTTCTCTCTCTTCCTTTGTGGCCAGTTGGCCACCAAATTCAAGCACACTCTCAAACATTCATGCAATCACACTGGTCTCCACTATTTGCACTAATTTCCTTGTTCTCCACTTTGCACTCAGTCTAGAAAACCCTGCAGAGGCGCGGTGAGTCTGGGGGACAAAGCAGCGGCGGTGGCAGCTGGACAGACGCCCTGTCCACATACAGCTGTGCTGCAGCTGGGTCCCCGCCGGCCCCTCAGACAGCAGGTTTGGCAGAGGCACGAACAGTGTGCAGGGACATGTGGCTACAGTGGGGGTGAATGAAGGACACGCTGCAAGGAAGAGCAAAGGCATATAGTGCTAGAATTACAACAGTAAATAGAGGGTTTGTGATAAGTTTAAAAAGCAACATTTCTCTCTGCATCCCAGGATGAAGCATGGCTTGTTGGGCAGAGCAGGAAGCAGAGTCAGGACAGACTTCTGGATGTTTTTCCTGACTTTGTTACTGGCTGTGGTGAGACTATATATGCTCCCATTTCCTATCTTTAACATGAGGCTTGTACTTGCTAAGGTGGTAAAAAGCCATGGCTCTGCAGGAGCTTTGGCTGATAGACACAGAAACTACTTGGAATCTCTTCTGTAATTCATGGCAAGTTGTAACTAGGCTGCTTTAAAGTCACTCAGCTAAAGATGTAAATGCCTGAATTTTAAAAAAATTAACACATTTTAAGCTAGTTTTTAAGATGACAGCCTTTAAAAACATTGGGACCTACCCCAGTATTTTTTCTTCTTCCAGAACTCTTTTTCTTGCTAAAATAAAATATGCAAAAAGTGTAAGTAGGAAGGAGAGAGACTGTTCCCCCTCTCTCCTTCCTCGCACTTGGATCCAGCAGCTGAGATTCAAATGCAAATGCCAGTACTCTCTAACTCTCCAGGAACTTTTGAGTCTTGGTGTCTTACACCTATGTGACAACTTTAGGCTAAATTAAAAATCAAAGAGATTTCCCCTGGAGTAAGGTGTTGCTTGTTACGAGTGAGGATATCATAATTGGAGCTGCCAGGAGGTTTATGAACTCCACTTGCTGAAGGAGGCTTTGGGACTGCAAAGCACCGGAATCTGTATTTTCTGTCTGGAGTCATCCCAGCTACTGCCCTCCCTCAGCCAGACGTGTAAAACCAACAAACACGCTTCAGATCCCATTTAAATGCCAATACACCTTTCTCTTCTGTGTGATCCTATCGGATTTGGGAGGCTGAGATTGTGCCCCAGCTCTCGCCCTGCTGCTGTGGTGGCTCCTAGGCAGAGAGAGGGGCAGGTCCTGGGTGCAAGTGCCTGCTGTGAGGGTGCTGTGCAGTCTCCTTGTCACATCTCCTCTGACTGGGGCTGTGTGGTGTGACAGGTCAAGGTCTCAACTGTAGCAGCCAGTCTGTGCGCTTTAAAGCTTTGATTCCACCCCTGCTTTTCCTTCCCTTGCCATCCCCTCAGCACGCCCATCCATCGTAGCCAAGATGGTCAATGGGGGGAAAAAAACCTTTGGTAGTTTTATTTTAGCAAATCTAGGATGGGACATTCAAAGTCAGTAGCAACATCACTAGAAACACAGAGGGGGGTTAATGGCTGCGGAAAAATTTTCTTTGATCTCTTTATATCTGCTCTTCATCTTTGCCTTTCCTCAGTAACTCAAATGACGGACTATTCTTGAAGAATACATCATAGCTGGGGTTCACATTCAGGTTTTTTCTATAAGTGAAACTTCAGAACCACTTTTTAAATCTAAATTATGGTATAAAACATGTACTGTACCTCTGCTGACATGATTTAGTCACAGGAATCATGTGTGTATGTAAGACAGAGCGAGAGGGAGACAGAAAAAAGACTGATGCTGTTTGTGAAAAAGCATAGCTATGAAAACTTGAAGGGAAAAGCTCCAACAAGTTTGCTAACTTCTGTAAAGTAGTAAATTTTCAGCTTTACTTGGCCTATGATACATTGATTATTTTTCATTACAAGGAAAGGTGGTTGAGGAGGAAATAATTCTCTGTGCAGACAGAATGTTTTTTCCATGTTTCACAAGAATTGAAAATTAGCCATTTGACAGGGAAATAGTAATTTTAAACATAGAGAAGAATTGTTTTGTTGTTGAGTCTTTTTTTTTTTTTTTAAGGGGAATTCACAGAAGAAATAAACCTCCAAAGAACAGAGAGATATTGGTTAGGACCACAGTAATGAATTTGCAAAAAGAGAAACATGATTTTGTATATGATATTTCACAGGCAGAATTAGTTAAGTTGTATGGGGCTTTCTCCAATTTACAGTCACTGGGAAAACTTTCTGTGGAGTCAATTCACTATTGACTAGCACCTTGCAACAGACATTTCTGATAGCAAATAACAAGTGTCAAGTGCTGGCATTTTGCAGCTGGCGTTCACTTTCCCTCAGTGCAAATGCGACTACCCAAGACGGTACACAAGAGAATCCAACCTGTGGGCGCTGAAGCCCAGTAAGGGTAGCCATAATGCCTCACTGGTGCTGTTTGGTTCTGGCCCAAGTTAGAGAGCAACAAAGACACATGACTTGGGGAATTCAAACCTCAGGTAAAAAACTTTTATATGTGTAAGCGTGTGTACACCTTGCTGGATCAGTGCAGAGCTCCGTCCATCCTCTCTTTGGCCGTGGTGTATATGCCCCACTGCAAGCAAGGAGCACTTCAAGGGCTCCCTGCGTTGCAGGAATGTGCTTGGCAGCCCCATCTGGGTGTCTTTTACTTGGGCTGTTCCAGGCCATTTCCCTTCTCCCCAGCAATTTGTCACAGTGCATTATCACCATTTTTGCCATTATCACAGTTATCATTGTCTTTCTGCAAGTGAACAGCAAGGCAGCTGAATTTTTTAGACAATGTGAAATATTTTACCATAAATATTTTTTTTCTTTGTACTGTCAAATCTTGTGCCTGATTCTCTTCCATTTTCTTCCAAGCTCTCTCTGTTACAACTCCAGCACCCCCGCATCGTTACTCATGAATTTCAGGAGTGCCTGTGCAGGAAGGCTCCATGTACAAACACACATCCCTTTTCTATTTCCACATGGTAACTTCTGTATTAGCAACTGGTTACAAATTTTTTTCTATTACTGCTGAAATAATTTTTGGAATTGGAGAGCTTGTATGTCTGTTTTGAAAACAGAAAGCAAGCTTTAGAAATGTGTGCTTTTTGCAAGAGTTTACTCTCAATCCACACCGCAAGGTTTATTTTTCAGATCTCACAGGAAAAGGATATTGGTGCTGGGGTTGTCGGATTCCATGCTATGAGAACATCCTCATTTAAAAGGACATCATGGATTGCCTGTTAATCCACAGGCTAAAACTTAAGTAAGCAGAGGCTAATGTCTCTTTACTGGTTTAATTAACAACAATTACTTGTCTAAAGATAAGGTATTTCCAGTTAAAAGCCATCTCCTTCAACTCCAGATCAGCTGAGAATAGTTCAAATTAGTTTTAGGGTAGGGTCAAAGACCAGAATTTTAGGAGTTTGAAGTTTTTTAACTGAGCAGATCAACACTTATATGCAGGGGGAGAATCCACATCTCAGTGAAAAGAGGGAGGCTGGGATTTTCCATCTGCATGGCAGTGGATTCTTTGGGGGCTTTAAACAAACCAGTTAATGAGGTGGCACTGACATATGTGAAGTCCGATGCATGGTCCATTTTAGTGTCACTAGCAAAGTCATGAAACTGGAATAAATCAAACTAAAGTGTAGCACTTCATAGGCTTTGAGGTGATTTGGCATTTTACAAATCTGTGCAACCAGAGGAAGAAGCAACATTTAGAAAACAATTGGAAATGTGCAGGAAAAAGAATAAAGAGTAAGGCAAAACTGAAAGCTTTGTGCTGCTCGGAGCAAAGTTTCGGTGCAAGTTTTCTGCTGGGCAGCAGTGAGGTCCTCCTGCAGACGCTGATGCTGGCAGCGCTGGTGGGGGGAACTGCCTGGGTCAGTCTTTTGAAAATCTCCAGTGGGCAGCAATGCTGGGGCAGAGGGTGTGTGCTCATTTCAAAACAGTGTAAATCCCCACTCTGATTTGAATTTTCTCTGTTGCCAACAGGAGCCAGCTCCCGCAGCACCCCTCCACCCGCAGGACGTGGCGCGTGAGAAGTGACTGCGGGCATTGCGCTGCAGCCTGCGGGCTGAAGGCCTCCCACCAGGCAGCCTGGCCTTGTCTGCCAGCAGGGCAACTGAGCTGCACAGGCTGCGAAGGGTTTGGATGGACAAAGACTCTGTAGCTCTGTGCTTCAGCTGTACCAAGAAGCTCACAAGCTGCCTGAAGGACTGTAGGAACTAAATCCTGTGGCTGTATCTGTAACTCTCCTTGCCTCACAGGGCAAGGAGATGGGAACTTGGGCTTCCCCAAGATGCTACCCAGCCTCCACATCCTGCTCTGGTGTTGATCTCAAGGCCCAGGGTCCACAAATGTTTGTACCTCCTGCAGCAGATGTTTCTTCAAGAGGTGATTTTGAACCCACGGCAAAGCTCCTGCTGACCTGCCTAACTATGGAATAAGCAGAGCAGGGACAAGGACTATGACTCTTCTACCCCACACTTGTTCTGGTTTGGTGTATTGTCTTGCAAAGAGCCCAAAGTGATGGCTGAGGGCTCACCCCACTTTTCTGTAGGTCCAGAGCTCTGAAAGTCCTGAGGCACTTAGCTCCCACCACCTTAGGATTTGGATAAAATAATTTTTGAAGTTTGGTGCTGGATCGCTTTGTGGATTTACGTGCTCTGTTATCCTGCCGTCCCCCCACTCTCCTCGGTAGCGCTGCTCATGGTGTGTTTGCTGCCTGGCAGGTCAGGGAAGAGGCTATGCCATGACACAGCCCCCTCATGATGCCAAGGTGAGGGCTTGAAGGACCACAGGCTCCTTTTTGTGTGTTGTAGAGGTGAGGGGAGTGCACAAGCTGATACTGGTAAACTGGAGTCTTTAATGGCCTGTCCATAAATTCAGCTGGCCAGCCACTGGTCTAAAGTACTCCTTGTTCAAGTGGGGGGGAAAAAATCTGCTCCTGTTTCATTCACCCTGGTGCAGGGATGGGTAGTTTGCTTCGGCTGCTTGAGTCCAGCAAGCGCAACCACACGAGGGCATGGATTCTGAATTTTTCAATGCAGCATCTTTGGCTTAGACCACTGCAGAGTGTCTGTACCCCTCATCCTGGAGAAACCCACCCCCCAGGGTGGCTCTGCTTTGTGTGTGTGGCCCTGAGGAGTCATTTTGGGAGTCAAAGGCCTAAGGACCTTTCCTGGACATATTTTTTTACACTGTAAGAACTACAGAAAATGGCACCCCAGAAGTTTCTTGGCCTTTTGTCCACCTCTGCTTAGAAAAACACCTACAAGGTTTTGCCTTCTTTTCCCCTAGCTGTATTAGGCAAAGCCACAGACCAAATAACCAGGAGTAAAAAGGGGCAAGATACAGCTATGTGGCGACTTCTTCCCCTCACTACTGGTCCAGACTCTGGAGCGACCTCAGATTGAATTTACTCCCCGAGTGCAAACCCTGGGGGTTGTGCTGGGGATGCTGGAGGTTCGGTGGCCTGTTTGCATGTGTGGAGCTGAGCTTGTGGGCAGAGGGGCATTCAACGCGTGCGTACGGCAGGAGGAAAGGAGCCCTCTCTCTGTCTCTAGTATCTAGTTTAGCTTGACCCTTGTCTGATGCTGTTTAATGAAAGCTGGGTGCTGGGCAGGGAAGCAGCAGCCCAGCCGAATACTCTAACAAGTGGCTTGTTAGTGAGGAATGTCCTGCAGTAAGCAGGAGCAGCCTTGTCACTTCTCAGCCAATCCTCTGAGGACAATAAGGAAGGAGGACAAAATGAGTGCAGCCCTCCTGGGCCTCCCCTTAAGAGTTTAAAAGCAAAATATTGATTTTGAGTTACCCTGCTTCAACTCAGCTTCACTCTCCTGATATTTTTATTCCCTTGTAGATTTCTGACTCCATTCGTTTTTTAAAGAAATCACTGGTGAAATTGTGGTGTGTCCATGTTACATTCCTGCGCCTAAAAATATGGTCAATTGACACCTTGAAGGTTTCCAGGCAACTCTAACCATTTGTGACATCTTTAGCTGCATCCCCAGTATGTTCAAAACAGATGAAGTGAATGAATTGATTTTAGCTGTATAAAACCCTTGACAAAAATCTCTTTGTGGCCATCCAGTTAGTCTCTTGATGATTTGTAGAGTATTTGCTTATGCCATGAACTTGATCCTTCCCACCTCTCCGGCTGTTTTTCAGCTAGCTCTGCCGTGGGTTCTGTGCTCCCGAATGAACTGCAGTTACCTTCCCCAGCGCTGGAGCAAGAGCCAGAGTCAAACAATGCTGTACCTACAGCCACGATGCCGTCAGGTCAGACCTGAGCATTATGCCGTAATGTACCATATGAACAGCACTCGATGCTAGCAAGACAAGAAGAAGCAACTTTGTTAGGTGTTTTAAATTATTGCAACACCCAATTTGCCCAATAAAATCAGCAGATTCATCAAACCCGATTTAAAGCCCCAGCAAAGTTAAAATGATTCTTCAGCTTGCTTAAGGAGATAGGGGCTAGAACAACACAGAAAAAAACTTTCCCTTTGTCCCCAGAAAACAACTGAACATTTGCACGTGATGAAACATGCAGTAGGCCAAGAATAAATTAAGTGCAGAATCTCAACTCCTTTAATCAAATATTCTGTTAAACTGACATTTATGTGTGTGGTCCAAAGGAAATTCTTTTGAAGACATATGGTCTTTTCACTGTACCCTATTTTGGATCAAGTTCCATTGTATTAACAAACATATAGATAAAGTGTTGATAAGCCTGATTGTTTTGTGTTTTTTTTTAAAGGTGCCTCTGAGAGTTTCTAACCCCAGGGATTCAGGCTTCTGGAAGGACAAAGCACAGTAACCACACATGATAAGCAGTAATTTCTGTGCTCAACATTTGGTGTCTCAGCTCAGGAAGACTGCATCAGAGAGAGAAGCCTGCTGGATACAATGCTGACAGGGCTGGAGTGCTGATAATAACGCATCCTTCAAGAAGTGCAAGATATTCTTGATTAATTGGAGAAAGGCTTATCTGAATCCAAGAAAACCAGCAAATGCTTCTGCTGTTGCAGTGTGTGCTGCAGTGTGCAGCAGGGTGTGAGCAGGACACCAAGGTCTGGCTTTGGCAAAGTGTTTAACTCATACAGAAGAGTTATTCCCATCCCTGGTGCCCTTGGCTGGCTAAACTGGTAATAACCAGCTAATGTCTCTAACCTGGCCTCTCTGCAACACAAGTCATAGGGTTTCTGTAGTCTCTCCTGCATCAAGCCCAGCCTTTCTGGTTGAGCAAGAGCATTTTCTGAAGGAAAGCATCACATCTGAAGTAAAGAGTGATGAAGTGTGTGGTAAGCTGATCTTCTAATGTTAAAAAAAAAAAAGGCAACAAAGCTGCTTCTCTAAAATACCTTTTATTAGAGGAAGTGACACAACTGAGCTGATATCTGCCATCAACAGGACGATGTCCTGCTCCCTTCCCCTCATCCCTTCTCTTTTCCACATGCCGTCTGCTCCTCAGACCCTGCTATGATTCAACTCAATGGAATATTAATACAGGGTAAATCATGATTTTCATGTGAATGGCCACAGGAAGATCACGTGGATGATTCTCCATCAGTTGAGTGAATTAAAGTGAAGGGCCACATGAACGCCATCAGCTTGAGGTGGGAAGGAGGGCTGTGAGCCAAAAGCAGGGAAAGGGAAAAGCAGAGGATGGGAGGACTGGGCAGCACCACTTGAGACAAAAACTGATCAGCTTCAGCTTCTTTGGGGAAATCATTTTTGAGGGGGAAAAAAAGCTACTTGCATAATGTATGGAAACACACTGGAACTTATATTGTCCTACAGGTAGCGATACCAATATGAAAAGGCTGCCTCCTCTGCCACTGGATGTGGCGTCCATATTACTGTTTCCTAATTGCACACGAGCAGACAAGACCTTGGGGTCTGCATGCTGCAGGTGTGCAGCTGCAGCTGGGACCCAGCGGGAGGCAAGAGCTGCTGCAGAGCATTTGCTCTACTCACGGTGATACCACACTGTCCTCCCACATGCATGGCCATCTCTGGGCATATGGGGACATGTGGGCTGCATGACAGTGATATGTGACAGTCCGACCAGTGAGGGACAGCTGAAGGAGCCTTTCCAGATGCATTGGGAGTGAGAGGAACAGCAGCCATCCATAGATGCAGCGTCTGATTTATTCTGCATCGTGGAGGTGAGACCACATTCCCACTGGTGTAATGGCACCAGCTCAGGTCAGGGAGGACCTGGCACCAGTTCTGGTCAGGGGAGAGCTTTAGCTGAGAGCAAGGAACAGCACCGCAGCGTCAAGTGAGGTGTGCAGGGCTGCTGCAGGTAGGGATGGATGAAGGGATAGTCCTTGAAAGCCTGCGGGGTCACTCTGCCGCCTGCCGCATCACCTGCAGCTTTGCCTGGAGAGCTGAGGGCTGCAGCACCATGCCCTGGGTTTCTGACTGCTCTGGTGCTTGTGTGGCTTCCTGTGGAGCTGCTCTGAATTGCACTTGTTGGGAGGCGCCGCACCAGCCAGCAGCTTGCTGAAAAGCGTCATCTGAGATGTCTCGGCTTTTGCAGCATAAGCTCGTTTTTAAAAGCTGTGATCGTGTCAGCAAACAGCCCGGCACATTCCCCCTATCGTCCTGCTGGAACCGCCGCGTGCCCCATGCTGACCACCGGGCACAAGCAGCAACATTTCCTCCAGCTGCTCGTGTCCATGTTTCAGGACAGTCCTGAGAAGCTCAGCTCTCCCCTCAGCCTGGGGTGGGCAGCCCGGGGGGGCACCATGGGGCCACCAGAGACTGAAGTCGAGGACAAGCAACCTCAGCTTAATGCTGCAGGCCTTGCTGGGTTTGGAAACAGGCGTTGGAGTCTGGAGGGCTGCTGGGGTGGGCGGAGGGGTGGGATTTGCTTTCAAGCTGTGCCAATTGACTTCTGAGGCTTTTCTTCCTCTGAGCCAGCTCAGCTGAGGCAGATTTGCTGAGTGACTGCTGCTTCCTGCCCCTTGTGCTGGCCCCGGGTCGGAAAGGGACAGGGATGGGGGAGCTGGAGCCCAGGGGATTCTTCCTCCCTGCTTGCCCGTGCAGAGGAGCCTCCTCAACACACCCACAAGGTGTGTTTGCGTGTCCTTCTCTGTGTTGGTGGGTTTCTGGCAGAGCGTCTGCTCAGGAATGGTGGAGCAGAGTTCCTTTTGGATTCCTGCCCTGCTGCAGGGGCAGGACGAGTTGGGGGAAGCTGCAAACAAAAGTGGGGCAGAGAGAAACGGGCTGGTGCTGCCTGCTGACGCTTTTGGTTTTGAGGGCTTCACAGCCATAGACCTTCTGCAGCTGATGGCAGCACGTGCAGGCAGATCACAGGCTTAGTCCTATCTGCTGGGGTGAAGGGGGCAGGTGGAGGTGCCAGCTCTCACAAGGACATCTGCTACACAACGCAGCATGGGCCCTGGGTGATGCTGTCCTCTATCCAGTTATGGATGCAATGGGTGTCCTGGGAGGTTTCTTCTTGGGGGGTTGTTTTTTCCCTTCAGCCCTGAGGCAGCCGTGCCTTTGTACCCACTCCTGCCTCATGGAGGAGATTTGAGTAAGGAGCAACTGGAGCAGCTACTGCGCTTCCCCATGGGTCGGGGCACCCCAGAGATAGGAGGTAAAGCTGCTGGCAGATGGCAGTGCCCAGCTGCACAGGAGGCTGGAAGAAAAAGTGCAAAGGTAGAGTTAGGAGGTCATGCCTATGGTAAAAACGAGGACTTGACAAAGTTGCAGAAAACGTTTATCAGCTAACATGCCCTGCCTACAAAGATACCAATCTCTCCTCAAGCTATAAAGTCTAAACATGAAAAAAAACTTGACAAAGTAATTTCAGAGCTGGCTGTGGTTTTCCTAGTCAAGCACTAGCATGGTCAGCCATCCAGCCCATTGCTCTTCAAACATGGTAGTTTCTCAAAAGCATTTATTCTAAAAAGAAAAATGTTATTCCAAGTCGCCAATTTAAATATATGGAAATCCAGATGGGAGAAGTGTTAATTTGAATTTACACATATGATATCACAGCCTGTAGGGGTTAAGGAGAAGGTAGGAAAATAAAACCTGTACTTTTTTTCTTCTAAGTGAATTCTATGATCAAGTGGGGATTTTTTTTTTAAAAAGGCTGTATTACAACTGCCACCACTTGTACTACTTCTGGAAAACATATTTAGCTATAAGTGGAGTGTTTAGTAAGATCTGTCTCTATTCCAGTGATAAGAAGGACAAATGATTTTTGGTATCCAAGCCAGGTAGCCAAGCTCAGCCTAAGGCTGTTTCTGCACTTGTCCACTGGGATGTAACATAATCGGGCTTTAATATGACACATTCAACTCTGGAGTGACAGCACTGGTGGCAGAACCTTCCTGATATGGCTGGTGCAAGAAGAGCCAGCAGGCAAGAACAGACACGTAGCTGCTCAGGTTATTTAGTACAGCCGGTGGCCTTTGGCCAGGCTGCACTTTCTGAAGATGGCAAAGGTGAGTTGCTCCCAGCCCAGGCACCATCTGCTCTGCTTTTTCTTCCAGTGGAACTTTACAGTGTTGAGACCATAACAAGCTGTTTTATACCCTGGAGTATTCCAGTGCTGGCTACAGCAAACCCAACTGGACATGGAGCACCATCAGATAAACCAGCACCTGGTAGCTCCCTGGATGCAGAGCGCTGAGAGGCTGATGGGGCAATTCACGGGCACCAGCAGTTGCAGGATGACATTAGGGCCTGTTTCAGCATGATGCCACCCTTGCTGTCCCTGCACAGGGGTCACACGTGTACAGTGCAGCACACAGAGCCACGGGACACAGATCCAGAGCGCTCCTGGGAAAGTGGGAAGTAGGTTTGAGCTTGGGTGCTGGGAAGGGCCGGCGCTGCTGCGAGACTGCTCAAGTCCATAGTAAGGATGCCTACACCACAGACTTGCCCAGGCTGAAAAATAAGAATGGAGAAAGGTGTAGCTGGGGTGCTGGGGGGGAGACAATCCCCAGGGCTGCTGAGCCATCGTCGGATGGAGGTGTCGGGAAGGGCTCTGTGGGGAAACACAGGGGCTAAACTTCCAGACAACATTTTAGCCCTGGTGAATCTCTGCCGACTTCATGTGAATCACGGCCAGGAAGAGCTGATCTCATTGCTATTCAGGAATATGATGGGGGAGAATCTTGTCATAATTTTTTTCTGTTTAGTCACTGGTTTGTTTTCCTGTGAATGGTAGTAACAGTTCAGCCTACAAAGTTGATGTAATTGTGAAACTTTTTTTCAGCTGTCACAGCTCAAATGCCCCTGCGTGTATGCTTTAAAGCGGACTGCCTTAACAGCAGTTTGGCTGTACCTAATACTTTTACGTAATCTTTTTCTTTAACTTGTTTTTTTATAATGGTATTACACTAAGAATTTTTTTAGAGCTTCTTGTTACAGACATCATTTCCACCTCTTATTTTTTATAACTGTTTGAAAGCCCTATAAAGTCAGAATTTCCAAAAGCAACAAGCTATGGCAAGTCAAGTATTCAATCGGGATTTAAGAGTGCCCCTCTTTCATTAGGAGGTGGTTCAGCTGTACCTTCCAAGGATTCACTACAGCAGAGGTGGGCACATTTGCTAATTCACAAACCTTTAAACATTTTCTATGGAAACTGCAACCTCCTTTAAAAAAAAGTAAATGTTACTGGGGCTCCTGCAGTTTTACAGAAGATACTATGTAGTTGAATGTACCTTTCATAATCAAGTTTTGGGGGGGTGTTAGATGAATCAGTTGAAAACTACTGATGTTTATTAAGATAGGCTCTGCATTAAGTTAAAGTCTTTCACATAGACCTGTCACTAGCCGAATAGACTGAGGCAAATTTCAGCTGAGTAGCACTGTACAGAGTCCACATCTTTGCAGAGAAATAAGAAGTCTCTGGCAGATTCATGTGTATTTGGAAGGAGAGGATGGGTAGTGGGGAGCAGATTAAAAGGCAACCCTGGCAAAGCCTTTGCTCGGATAATGGGCACGCAGTCCAGCTACAGAGGTCTGCAAGGCTGTGGTTTCAGTTAGGTGTGCTTTAGCAGTCGTATGGGTTTATGGAGTCACCTCACTCCTCTCCCGTGGGTTCTGGCCCCTGCAGCACAGCATATGATATTGGGCACAACCATGTGGGGAGCTGGGCTATGAGCGTGGATTTGAGAGCTGATTTAGGTTTCTGGCTGACAGGAAGATCCCACCAGTGGTTGGATCAGCCTAGCTGAACTGGCCACAGCTGGGAGTTGGAGTGATGAAAATGGCATGCCCCAAAGCAAAATGCTGTGAACCTGCAGCAGCCTGGGCTGCTTTATGTTAACCAGCCATAGTTGGCCCAACACATCATTCTAGCTCTTAGCCATGTCAGATGCCACCAGATTACACTTTGGTGAGAGAGACGGAAAGTGCAACCTGGCTTGATCTGCCACTGCCTGTTCTGATTCTGAACTGGCAGATTTTTAACTCTGGGTTTTATGCAAGTGAGTATAGGGGCAGACAGACAGTGGAGGGTTGGTTCAGGGAGGTGTCCCTGGCCTCTGTCCCAGGTGTTTGAGATCAGACCTGGAGAAAGAAGCCAGTACTGGCTGCTTTAAGTCTCTAATTGCTGCTCTGCTTGGAGCTGGGAGGTCTGATGGTGTTACTGCCCCAGCCCCTGCTGTACATACAGCTGTGCTGTGGCCAGACCAGCTGCCAAACTGCCAGAGCTGAGGGTGCAGCGCTTTCAGGGAAATCATAATTTATGCCCATATGCCTTAAAATGCCACAGTGGGTCAAGAGCTGTAAGCAGATCAGGTCATAACTCAACAAATCTGGTTTTATGATTCTTAGTACTAAATCAGAAGTCCTGGAGCCACGTGCCTCAGATCGACGATTGGTAGACCCGTGCCTGGGCTCAGATTTTTCAAAGCAGGGCAACAGGCTGGCTGTGCACCAGCAGCCTTTACGCTGAACCCGGTGCTGCCTACTTGTTTGCAGCTGGCTAAACCTCTCTTGGGCGTGTGGACTGATTTGACAGAAATGTGACCACATGCCTGAGCCTAAACTGGGTCAGATGAGCACTGCTGGGTGCTCCAGCAGTGCACGGGTCTGTCTCTGCTGAGCGCAGAGCCCCAGCCCTGGGTGCTGCAGGCAGGCAGCAGGCGGCAACCTGGCCAGCCTAGCCCGGCTCATCTGCTGGGGAGGGTTCAACACGATGCCTGTGAAACCAACAGAGGAAGTTTCTACCCCACAGCTCTCTGGTTGTGTTCCTGTAGTGCTGCTTGTCGCCTTCGTTGTGCTGATGCAGCTGCTAGTTAAGACTGCATGCCGAACCCGATCACTGCAGTAAGCAGAGTTAAAACATGCTCTTTTGGGAGCAGGTAGTTATTCAGCAGAACTACCCCCAAGGCTTGATTTACAGTACAGTCTTTCAAATGTTCACACAGACTGACCTGAGGGGTGAAGACCTGAGCCGCGGGAGTGGGCAGGCAACTGCCAAGGAACTGGAGACTTGATGGTCTGGTTTTGTCAATAAAGGCAATGCCTAGTGGAACTGCAGCCGGAGTCCTTGCACTGCTTCTTGCAATATATATATCCTCTGGCTGGCATGCTGCACTTGGGCTGCGGGCCCTTCACGTGATGCAGGACCATGCTCTTGCATGTACTTCATATTCTTCATCTGTGCTACATAAACCACTCTGAGTCCTTCCTCCCATGGGAACAGGATTTTATTGGATTGCAGATTGCATTCTCTGACACAGATTTCTTGCATGCAAATCAAGAAGTTGAGAGGTAATGAATATGCTAAGCATGGAAAAGCGGTGTAGCGTTATGGTTACATTACAGTGCATTTAAAGCAGAAAACAAATAGGAACATTGCAGAACCAAAACCCAACAGTTCTCCATTTAAACATATGGGCACAAAGATGCACCATTACAGGATTTAAAGTTCTACTGAAGACAAGTGATTGTGGCTTAAAATCTTTACTGAAAACAAGTGGCTATAATCTGTAAAATTTTTAGGAAAAGAATAAATTATTTTCCATATTTTGAGTGTTTCTGCCTTGCTGCAGATTCCTTCTTTAGAATGCTGAGAAAGGTGTTGTTATATGGTCAGGTGAGATCATTTCTGTTTCTGTGAAGCTGAATGTCGTCTTACATTTGGGTTTTTTCCTAGGTGATTCCTATCACATCAAAACTGACAGTAAAACTGGACTTCAGTGTGAGTCCTGACTAAGTAGGGACTTAAAGGATTTTGGCCACCCTGCGTTGAAAGACAGCCTGTAGATTTGTGCATGTGTGCGTGTGTGTCTGAATGTACCTTGTACACATACATATATATATGTATATATAAAAATCTGTGAAAGTGCATAATTTCTTGGCTCTCATCCTAACCTTTGTGCAACTGGGTGCTGGGATCTGGATATTCAGTGTGCTTAGCAGCACTTTTTAATGAAGAGGTGTTTTCTCCCTTGGAGCTGTCATTCTCTGCCACATCACAGACTCTTTCAGACAGAAAAATAATTGGCCACTTTCTCTGAGGGTGGAATCAGAGAGCCCCAGGGGCTGGTGGAGTGCTCAGCAAAGTGGGACAGCAGCTCCCCGTGGCACCCACTAGTGTCCCCATAGCCTGTGCTGGGAGGATCCACACAGGACCTGCCCTCTGGGGCACCACCCACCCTTAAGCACTTGAATGAGGTCTGGTGGATGGTGTCACAAAATGTGACAGGCAAGACCCAGAACCCTGGGAGGAGAAAGGTGAAGCAAAATGGACAATTACTTCCAGAGCTGTTCTGCTACCACATGGAAAAGCAGGCTTGCTTTGCTTTCTTTTTTCTAAAACCTGTGTAATTGCTGCCTGGTGGGATGGTTTTCCACATTTGCAGTAGGCTTTTTTTATTATTTTGCTTCCAAGGTGGATTTTTAGCAGCATTTATTCTACTCAGGGGCTCCTAAGATCCACCTTTCATCAGATATTTTCCAGAGTTGTTAACATTCAGAAATAGGCAATGCAGTAAAAATTCATCCCTTAGAACCTCACACCTACTACACCACATGTGGGAAAGTGATGAAATAAATGGTCAAGGTGGTCCTCGAGCCTCGAGTGGGCATCAAGGGCACTTGCCTGGCAGGAGTGTGCCAGCATCCCACACCAACCAAATGCTCAAATGCAAATACTACGCAACTTACGCTGTCTTGCAAAGTAAGTTACTCTGGGTCCAGCTCTGCCACTTGCAAATCACTGTTCACTGCCATGACGACTCTGATCACAACAGCATGGACCATGACCCTGCGACATCCCGCCCCTTCTCCCAAGGACTGGTGACTGAGGGAAAGCTGGCCCATGCCCTGCTCAGGTGCTGGTTGCCATCTTCCCCATGTGTGGAAGGCTCCTGCTCTCGTAGCTGCCTCCACCAAAGGAAAAGCATGTCCTTCACCTTCTGTGATATCTCACAGGCTTACACTTAGCTCTGAGTCACTCTCGTGTCATTTAGGAGAAAAGGCTGGACAGTGAGCTGGAGCAGCAGAAGCAGGAATTCCTGCCGGGAGCCATCCTGCAGGTCCCAGGCTGTCCCCTGCAACCAGGCTGGCACTGGGAGATGGGCTTAGGAAGACAGGCAACGAGGTGAAGGGCACGGCCCCCTGGGTGAAGGGCACGGCCCCCTGGGCTCTATCGTCATGCTGGGGCTCTGTATTTTACCCATCCCGTTGTTCCACAGCTGTCAAACCCTACACCTCAGGCTATATATAAGGGAAATTGAAAGGTGGGATTTTAGCTTGAGTAGGGCTGAATAAGGTGTAAACAAGGCAGAAATACTGCTATGATAGTATTATGTTTGTCAAGGCCTCACCACCCTGTGGACATCAGGGCCTGACTGCTCACACCAAGCCCCTTGCTACTTTTTAATGTGTCATACTGAAGGAGGTTGTATTTTAATTTAGATCAACACCTAAAACAAAAGATCAGAAGACTTTTTTTTCCCACATCCTTTTCATATTCATTACATCCATTCCTTTTCTGCCTTTCAGTCCATAGCTGTGGGCAACAGGAAAACCAGTAACTGCCTGAAACATGAATAGTGGAGAAAGGGAAGAATATAGTAAAAAACCCCGGAAAGAATATGCATTTGTGAGATGGCTTAATGTTCTGTGATGTTGCTCATTTGTCTGTTCTCATCTGTATAACTAAAACTCTTCAAGCTAATTTTTTCCCTCACTAATGTGCTAGGAATCAACACAGTCATCTCTGCTAGAAAAAAAGGGTGCTCAGACTTCACTAAATTGGAGAGAAGTGGTGCAGGGAGCCTTACACATTGTCCTTGTGTCACCAAGAAGCAAATGATGGTGGCAAAGCAGCTACTGGTTCTGTCGCGAGGGGTGGGTGGCTGTTTTGGGGCGTAGAGACGTAGGTGACATCTTTTTTATTTCTTTATAATGTAACTTAATTCTGCTGCGTATGTCCTAAATCTCTGCTGCTTAAAAAAAAAACAAAACAAAATAAATAAAATAACCAAAAAAAAAAAAAAAAAAACACACAAAAAAAAAAAAAAGGAGAGAGACACGATTCTGCAGGGCTGGTAGCAATGGCAAAAACTCTCCCTGCCCCAGTGCGACGGCATCTCCCCAGGGTGTCCGCGGCCGTGTCCCCCCCAGCTCTGCCGTCCTGCTTTGCTCGCTTTTTCGCTTTCGGGCCGTTTGCGCAGCCCGGGCTCCGCAGCCCGGCGGGCGCAGCTCCGCAGGTGCGGTGCGGGCACCTTTGAAATTGCCGCTCCTGCACGCGGGTGTCCCGGCCGAAATTCACCGGCAAAGAAAGTGCCTGGTTGCTTCGATTATTTCCTAACGACTCCGCTCGCCTTTGGTCTGGCCGGTGCCCAGATGGGTAATTTTGGAGCCATTTGCGTGCATAACCTTGTTTTGAAGGCGCGGAGGTCTGCTAGCTCAGGTACTTAAAAACGCTTAATGGGAATTAACAGCTGAATGGGGAGCCCTAAGTACCCTGACGCGAGGTCACATGCGACACCGGCACTTCAAAGCGCCCGGTGTTAATCCGCCCGGATCGCCCGCCACCGCCCTGCGCCCGGGCTGGGGCCGGGGTCGAGCCGACCTGCCGCCGGCCCCCCCGCGCCTGGCCCGGGGCTGGGGGCGGCTTCTACCGGCCCTGCCCGCGGCTGCTGCGGCAGACCAGGCCCGCCCGGTCCGCCCGCAGTCCGGCACCGACGTGTCGGCAACGGCTGGAGCAGCCGGGACGGAGGCGGCGGCCCGCCCCTCCGCGCCCCTCCCCGCCCCACCCCGGCACCGCCTGCGGGGCGGCGGGCGAGGCCCGGCCCGGGGACCGCGCTCCGGCCGCTCCCGCTCCCGCCACCGCCCGCCCCGTCCGCCCGGGGAGGGCCGGGGCCGCCCCCGCCCGCCTGCAGGGCGCTGTCGTGGCGCGGTGCCCCCGCTCCGCCGCGCTCCCTCCCGCCCCGAGCGGGCCTGGCCCGGCTGCGGGGGGCAGATGCCGGCCCCGTCCTGCCTCCGGTAGCAACGGGCTGCCTGTGGAAACCGGGGCGAGCAGCTAGCAAACCCGAGCCCTCCGCGGGAGGGGAACCCCACGGCTATCTTCTCACCTTCCCTGAGACTGCATATGTCGTCCCCGTTCTGCTTTCCGCTGATGTTCGTAGCGGGCTTGCCCAACACGGCAGTTATTTAATATGGGGTTCCCTGCTAGGCCGTGCTGTTTGATTGCTGTCACAAATGGCATCGGGTGAAATTCCTCATTGTTTCTGCAATTACACGGCAGCCCACCGCTACTCGCTTTTCCAGCCCCCGGAGCTAATCGTTTTCCCACTGTAAGCCTCATACTGCACACACGTAGAGCGAACAAAACCCCAAACCCTCCAAAACTCATATTTCTCAGCTATTATGTTATCAGCGGGAAATATTTCATAGCTCTGACATCATAAGCCCTGAGCAGCATGAAGTTTATCAGGGCCTTCACATGATGAAATTGTACTTTTTAAAGTGTTGGAACAAAAAGCGGAACACCTTTGTATGGGATTTGAGCTGCTAGTTTTAATTGCTGCCATTTCAACAGTGCAGCTGAATCCAGGTTCTTTCAGTAGCCGCTTCTGATACAAAGCAGGGCAAGGAAGCCAAAATTAGCTGTTTAAAACTGCTTGCAATAGATCTGTAAATACAGATAGGATCTGTGGCCATCGTACCCATGTCACCGATCCTGCTAGGTTCTCACAGCTCTATCGCATGACTGTCAGGCGGGCAGTGGGCACAGATCTATAAGCCAGTAATTGATCTTTAAAACCAGGGAAAAGGTGCTAGGCATCCCTCATTGAACTTACTGCAGGGTGAAAAGGCAAGCATTTAAGAAAAGCTGTTTGGATATCCCTTGCATGAATAATCATAGAATCAGAATTTAGGTTGGAAAATAACTTTAAGATCATAGAGTCCAACTGTTAATCTAGCACTGCCAAGTCCACTGCTAAACCATGTCCCTAAGCGCCACATCTACATGTCTTTTAGATACCTCCAGGGGTGGTGACTCAGCCACTCCCCTGGGCAGCCTCTTCCAGTGCTTGACAACCCAGTCGGTGAAGAAAATTTTAATAATATTCAATCCAAACCTCCCCTGACTTGAGCCCGTTTCCTCTTGTTCTACTGCATGTTATTTGCGAGAAGGGACTGACACCCACCTTGCTACAGCCTCCTGTCAGGTAGCTGTGGAGAACAACATCTCCCCTCAGCCTCCTTTTCTCCAGGCTAAACAACCCCAGTTCCCTCAGCTGCTCCTCACAAGACCTGTGCTCCAGACCCTTCACCAGCTCCGTTGCCCATCTCTGGACACACTCCAGCACCTCAGTGTCTCTCTTGCAGTGAAGGGCCCAAAACCGGGCACAGGATTAGAGGTGCGGCCTCACCAGTGCCGAGTGCAGGGGGACCATCACTGCCCTTGTCCTGCTGGCCACATTGTTTCTGATACAAGCCAGGGTGATGCCGGCCTTCTTGGCCACCTGGGCACACTGCTGGCTCGTGTTCAGCCAGCTGTCACCAGCACCCCCAGGTCCTTCTCCACTGGGCATCTCACCAGCCACCCTTCCCCAAGCCTGTAGCACTGCCTGGGGTTGTTGTGACCCGAGTGCAGGACCCAGCACTGAGCCTTGGTGAGCCTCATACAATTGGCCTTGGCCTATCGGTCCATATCCCTCTGCAGAGCCTTCCTGCCCTCCAGCAGATCAACAGTCCCACCTGCAAACTTACTGAGGGTGCAGTTAATGCCCTCGTCCAGACCGTTGATAGAGATACTGAACAGGACTGGCCCCAGCGCTGAGCCCTGGGGAACACCACTTGTGTCGGGCTGCCACCTGGATGTAACTCCACTCACCACCACTCTTTGGGCTCAGCTGTCCAGCCAGCTTTTTACCCAGTGAACAGTACACCCATAGAAGCCATGAGCCATATTTCAAAACATGAAATGTTGCTTGTAGTTATGGTTGAGTTTGTGATCCTAATTTCAGTCTCTTCTTTTCCCTAAGTTTCTACAATTCCATTTGGAGCAAGGAAAGTTGCCTGGAAGCTAAAGCCAATTCAATACATTCCCCATCTCCCTTGTTGTAGTTTCCCCAAATATTTGTCAAAATGACAAAGACTTACACTTTCCTGAACACACTTTTTTTTTTCTTTCTTTAGCCAATAGGGTACCATGGGCCCAGTAACAAAAAGCTGTTGTGGTCTTACCTAGCAAAACTATCCATTGGCAAGAATTCACTCCAAGCACTGAATATGTTATGTTAATATCCTTGTCTGTGGTTACACTGCCATATGTAACCAATTAGGATTGGACTTCGACTAGTTTTGACTAACCACTGCATTTCCCTTTAATTTAAAATCATACGTAAAGATAAAGATTTTTTAGGTGTTATTTTTCTTTGAAGGAGCACAAAGGAAGTGACCAATAAGGCTGCTTTGAATACCACTTTCTTTTCAGATATTGAGTTGTTTCTTCCAGCTCCTGATTCACTGACTTTGTCTGTTCTTTCTCTTTCATATACCTCAGCTAGAAAACTTAATTCTTTACTTTCTCATTTTTTTAAATTAGCCCCATACTTATTATAAGGCTTCTGCATACTTACGTCCATTTTTTTAACAGATATGTCTGTATGCTGCCTTTTTTAAGAAAGTGGCAGCTAAATCGAACTAATTAGCAAAGGGTAAAAGTGCTGTTAAGGTGACACCATCCCCAATTAATATTAAAGATAACAGTTCTTTGGTTTTGTAGGACTATTGATTTCTTCTCTTTAAAGTCCGTATGTATCTGCTTCAGCAAGGGTTGACTCTACTTTTTAACCCATTTGGGTTCAAATTTTCACAACTTCAAAGTAGATTTTAAGCTACACTTGTATCTTCAGGACTGTATACATCTGCACACTGAACACCCCACTTGGCATAAACTAAAATGGATTGATGGTCTTTGCAGCTATAGCAGAACTTCCTTTAATTAGAAAATAAAGAACATCTTCAGTTAATTTAGTCTTCTAACATTCCCACAAAAGAGACGGCTGTTGTCTGCATTCGACAGATGAAACAACCTGAGATAAAACCCTGAAAGGGTGTAGCTGGTTCTTCGTAAAAATAGCCCCTGAAGTTAAGCGGCAAGCTGAAATGCCAAGCCTTGCACAGGCATATTAATACCTCCTCGATTTTTCTGAGCACTGTAAGCACTCAGCAGCCCTGAAAAGAAAGGTATCAAGATTTAAAAAAAGGAAGCACTCACATTTGACTGGCATATGTGAAAAATCTCTGATGCAGTGATTTAAAAAATGACATTATAAGATGGTGAAAGAATGGAAGTCCCATGAAAGCATTTAGAGGTATTCTCCTTCATTTGCCTAGCCAGATACTCAATGTGCAGTCAGAGAGGAAAAAAGAGCCAGAATGGATGACTGGAAGAACAGAAAATCTGCAAAATCCCAGCACAAACTTGACATAAAGGTGAAAGTACTGTAGCCCTTTGGGAATCGGATGCTAGCAAATTTAAGAGGTCATCCAGCCACTGACAGCTCCTTTTTAAGCAAAATCAGACAAGGAAGAAAATTACTTCACAGAAACTATTCAAATGTAGCATGTAGAAAATACCTGTCGGTCCTGCTGTGGCAGCAGCAGGACTTCAGGGAAAGAATACAGTAAGGGAACAGCATGACAGGTGATTCTGATAACCAAAAATTTTAAGGTGTCCATATAGACGCAGTGGTGTCTGTGTATATCTATCCATACTTTTAAGCATAACAGACATATATGACTATATATAGTGATATACGGATTTCCATATATGTATAAATACACATATATAGGTGTACGACAGCCTGATGTAATAGATTTTATGGTTCCCAATTTCTTTTCCCCTCTTAGGCCCTATGAGCAGGGTACTTCAGCTGAACCGTTTCAGTCGCACAAGTCCAGGCAATCTGTTGAAGCAGGGCGCTGGTTCCCGATACCCTGACCTCCCACGGAAGAGGAAAGGCTCCGTCCCAGCCCGACAGCGAGAGATTAAATACTTCAGCACAGGGTGACTCCACCGTAACTTCGGCTGCAGAAAATGAGCTCTTCTGGAGCAGCTTTTTCAGTCAGAGACGCTCCTAATTTGAATAAACCCCAGAGGCACATTGGAATAAAGCCCAACAAAGCAAGATAACCTGTAACCCTTCAAAAGACCTAAGTTTTCTTTCAACGTTCTCTTTGTGGTTTGCAAGTTATTCTAGCAGATTTACAAACCTAACATGCGCATTCTGTTTCGTCAGACTGCTGTTGCTGCAGTGTTTTATCTCTAAGATAACATCTCAAGGGTTGCGGGACCCATTCACAAATCTCCGGTCCCACACATGACTGAAACATCCCGCAGCTTCACACGGCGATGTTCCCCGGCCGGACCCCGGAGAGGTCCGGGACAGGGAGCGAGGATGGAGCCGGCTGGCAGGGGGCCGGGGCCGGGGGTGCAATCCCCCGCTTGCCACCCCGACCCCCAGGGAGGGGACATTTACAGGCTAAGGGAATGACAAATACCGGGTCCCTAGTATGTGGCTGGTGACTGCGGTGGTAATATTAACTTGCGGGGTGCGGGGCGGAATTACAGCCCTTACTGTACCGTACAGAGTGAATAAACAAAACCCCGAGTTCCAGGCGGCGCCCCCAGACCCTCGTACGCCGCGGTGCAGCCGCCGGGCTCCGGGAAGCGCGGCGAGGTCCGGGAGAGCGCCCTGGCCCCGGCCTCCCCTGCCACGGCCGCCGGGGCCCTGGCTCGGCCGGAGCTGTGGGGTGCGAGGCGCGGATCGAGGCCAGGCTGCTGCTTTTCCGAGCTGGGCTGAAAAGAGTCTGGAATCCAGCAGAAAAGAGCTGGATGAATCCGTCGTTCGTTAGGGAGAGCCGCGCACCGGGTGCATTTCGAACCAAAATGGGAAGCTCTTCCTTTCCCAGGGCGGCCACGGTTCTCCCGCCCGGCCTACCCCCCCCCCCCCCCCCCAACCCCCCCCCCCCCCCCGAGACGGCGCAATCCGCAGGAAACCTGAGCAACATCGAAAGGTTTTGTGCCTTTCTCTGTTATACTCGAGGTTAGTCGAGTTTTGAAGGAAAATTCCCGCGGCACCCTTGAACTAAGAGGCACCTGTCCTGCGGGGATGTTTTAACTCATGGGACCCTTTCACTCTATAGTATCGCAAAACTAACTTAAATCCTACGCAGCAGCTTCGTACACTCCCCCTTCCGTCTCTGCCCTAGCCCAGGAGGGGCAGCGCCCGAGGGAGCGGTGCCGGAGCGGAGCGCCTGCCGGGGGCCGCCGAGAGCCGCACCGGGGCCGGCGGGCGGCGGGGAGCGCTGCTGAGGCTCAGCCTCCGCGAGATGCTCCCGTTTTGTTTTGCCTTCGAAGCAGCGCAGCCCGCCCGGGGACCCCGCCGTCAGTGCGAGCACCTTGGCGAGCAGCAGCCGGGGAAGGGCAGCAGCGCTCAGCGGCCGGCCCGCTTCGCGCCGCAGCGTCGGGCTCCTTCCGCACGTTTTCGTTGTCTTCCTCGGTCGGACGAGATCGACGCGAAAACGGGGCCAAATGTTATCCCGGAGGGAACGGGGGTTAGGGCGGCGGGGGGGGCGGGGGCGGTGGTACTTCAGTGCCGGCCGCGATCAGCCCGTCCTCCTCTCCCGCTGTGCGGCCGCAAGCCGGCGGTGGGCACAGCGGGAGCCGCTTCCCCCGACTCTCGGCTGCGACCGGGGGCAGGGACTGAGCCCCGCCTTGCCTCCGAGCCGCCGGTGCCCGTCCCCTGCCCCGGCGGGCACGGCCACCCGCCGCCCTACGGGCGCCCGACCTGCGCCAGAGCCGCATCCCAGCAGCGTTCCGCCCGCGCCCCTGTCCCGGGGCTCGGCGCCGCGACCGCAACCGTTCGCCGTTCGTTCCGGTTGCCCCGGTGCGGAGCGGCGAGGCGCGGCCCGGCGGGAGAGCGGGGCGAGGCGGGCGGCAGAGCGCGGCCGCTCCGGCCCGGCCGGGTCCTTCCGTCAGGCAACGAAATCGGCGCCGCTCGGCGGGTCTGGTCTAAAATTCAGCCGTGAGGAGGCGGCGGGTTCCCGCAGCGGTCGCTGGCGGGCTGGCTGGCGGCGGGCAGGGGGCGAGGGGCTGCGGATCTGGACCTGCAAATCGTTCGCGCGGGCTCTGGCCGCTCCGCAAAATCACGCCTTCCCGAGTCACCTACCCCTTCCCCAGGGCTGTCCCTCACCCTTTGGGGCAAAAGGCTCCGATTTTTTGCGCTGAAAGAAAGCGCCAGATCGACCTGGCACCCGCCTGAATTATAGATCTGCCTTCCCCGTGGGAGACGCTGAAGGGGAACGAGCGTCGAGTTCCTGCAAACTGGATTGCTGACCAAGCCCGCCGCTTCCCACACAGACGTCCCAGATAAGGTGAAACGCGTCACCCCCATGCTAACGACTGTGCCCGGGGAGCCGAGAGGGGGGAAGGCGGCTACTGGGCTCAGCTGAGGCACAAGCCGAATCGTGTGAACGGCGCAACGGCCGGCGGCGGGTGGCGGGGCCAGTGCGGCCCGCCCCGTCTCAGCGGCCCGGCGATCGCCGCCCGCCCTCCCGGCTGGGTGCCGGCACTGGGAACGGCTCTCCCCCCGCGTTTTCCTTCCCGTCCCCATCCCTCGCTCCCCGCCGTGCCCGAGAAGCTGTGCGCCCGGGAGGACGGTGCCACCGCGGCAAAAGATCTTTTTTCGGGGGGAGGGGAGTCGGGCCACCGCGGGGTGATGCGGGCGCTCCCCGTGCTCCGAGCGGCGCGGGGGCACGGGCCGAGCCGAAGTCCCTCCGGTAGCCGGCCGGGGGAAGGGGGGCCGGGGAGGGGGGGCACACACCAGAGTCACAGGTGACTTGTTCCAATTAGTAGCTGTCTAATTAAATTAGTGTCACGCAGCCCAGCCAATGGGCCGGCGGGGGTGGAGGGCGGCGATGAGACAGCCCGGCGCAAGCCCCTCCCCGGCGGCCCGGCGAGCCCGGCGCGCCGGTATAAATCGCCTCGGCGGAGCCCCGCCGCAGCGCTGCGCGGCCGCGGGTCGGGGTGGGCGCCGGACTGTGGGGGCGCGCTCCGCCACACCGCCCGCCGAGGATGCAACTGGGAGAGCCGCTGCAGGCGGCAGCGGGGACCCTGCCGGGCGCCCCCTTCTACCCGCTGGAGGGCGGCGGCCGCGGCGCGGGCACTGGCGGCGGGTCCCGCGGGCCGCCCCGGCCGGGCTCCCCGCAGCGCCTCGACCTGGACAAGACGCCCAAGAAGTTCGGAGCGGCCCCCGCCATGCTGGGCGAAGCGGAGGCGGGCGAGCCGCCCTTCGCCCCCCCGAAGCCGGATGGCCGCAAGGCCACCCCCTGCGGGGAGGAGGAGCTGCCCCCGGCCGCCGCCGCCCGCTACTCCATGGACAGCCTCAGCCCCGAGCGCTACTACCTGCAGTCCCCCGGGCCGCCCGGGGCCGAGCTGGGGGGGCCCTGCGCCCTCTTCCCCTACCCGCCGGCGGCGCAGCACGGCGCCGTCTACCAGCCGCCCGGCGGGCCGCGCTACCCCTACGGCTCGGTCCTGTCGCCGGGCGGCTTCGCGGGCGCCGTCTGCCCGCCCGGCGGCCGGGCGCAGTTCGGCGGCGGCGGCGGGTACCAGTACGGGCAGGCGGCGGCCGGCGGGCCCCTCTATGGCCCTTACCCGGCGGCGTCGGGCTCCTGCAGCGGGCTGGGGGCGCTGGGGGTGCCGGCCGCCGGCCCGGGACTGCGGGCACAGGTCTTCCTCTGCAACCGGCCCCTCTGGCTGAAGTTCCACCGGCACCAGACGGAGATGATCATCACCAAACAGGGCCGGTAAGCGGGCAGGGGCTGGGCCGGAACGGAGGGAGATGGAGGGGGCGTCCGGGGCCGCTCCCCCGGGAAGGAGGTGCGCGCCCCCCTGTCGGTGGCGCTTCTGGCTCGGGAGCGCTTTCTCTAAAAGCGGCTCTCCCCGTTTCGCCACAGCAGGCGGTCGGGAGGTGCGGCGGGGGTCGGCTGGGGCTTGCCCTTGCCTTCTCGGTGTCATCGGTGCCAGGATGGTCGGAGCACCCCGCTGCCCCGGAGCCGTGCCCCGTTCCCCGGCCCGCCTCGAATGTCGTGTGCTTTTTCCTCTCCTCCCCAGGAGGATGTTTCCCTTCCTGAGCTTTAACATCACCGGTCTCAACCCCACGGCCCACTACAACGTCTTCGTAGAGGTGGTGTTGGCGGACCCCAACCACTGGCGTTTCCAGGGAGGCAAGTGGGTGACCTGCGGCAAAGCTGACAACAACATGCAAGGTAGGCGCGGGTTCCGCAGGCTCCCCCGCGGCTCGGCTTCCCAGAAAGGGCTCCCGCTTCGCTCCCCTCCGCAGGGTCTGCCCCACCCCCGGCATCCCGCTGCGCGGAGTAGTGCAGGGCTTTTAAGGGCGTCTTGCAACTGTTTGGGTTTTTTTTCCACGCCGCGGTGCGTGGGGCTGTGCGGGAGAGGGGACATCGGGGGACCCGAGGTGCTGCCCGGGCGCGGCCCCGCCGCCCGAGCTGCTGGTGCTGGAACAAAGCGGCTGTGCCCGGCGGGCGCTTTACTGGTGTGTCTTCTACAGGCAACAAAGTGTACGTCCACCCCGAGTCGCCCAACACTGGAGCTCACTGGATGAGGCAGGAGATCTCTTTCGGGAAGCTGAAGCTAACGAACAATAAAGGTGCTAACAACAACAACGCGCAGGTAAATGGCGGGGGGGGGAGGGCAGGCATGAGGGGGGCTCTTGGTGGCTCAGCCGGGGGTGCCCTGGGCTTTCAAGGCTTTACAGAATTCAATTGAGCAGCTTAGATCAATGCTTGTGTGACTTGTTTCCTTGAACTGGATCATGATCTTGTTTTCTTTGCTTCTCCTTATGAAGGGAGTTAGAAATGTCAGAAATAAATGTGTGATTTTCTTTGGTTTTAGCCAATATGTCCATCTCTGGAGTTGCTCAAAAGTGGGAGTATAGCTTATCTTGATTTCCTGCACTTACAGGTTTTGACGTATTGGTAACCTAGTGAAACAGGGCTACAAGCTGTGAATCATCTCCTGCTAGCAGTTAAAATTGCTCTGTTCCTGAGTCAAAAGATTACAATTTACAGGAAAAAAAATGTTGGACTATCAAATGGATCTTTTAATGTTAGATGCAGTCTGTCTAAAGATACTGTCTTTTCTGTGGTCCCTTATAGATGATAGTACTGCAATCTTTACACAAGTACCAACCCCGGCTTCACATTGTGGAAGTGACTGAAGATGGTGTTGAAGATCTGAATGATTCCTCAAAGACTCAAACATTTATTTTCCCTGAAACACAGTTCATAGCAGTCACAGCATATCAAAACACTGATGTAAGTAAGCATGGATTTATAAAATGACAAGAGTGAAATTGTCTTGTGGGTTCAACTTCTCATCTCATTATATTCTGCTTTCACTTTTAGATTACCCAGCTCAAAATCGACCATAATCCTTTTGCAAAAGGCTTCAGAGACAACTATGACTCGTAAGTACACTTCTGTTTTCTCTTGCAGTTGTCTCTGTCTAGGAGAAATAATTCTGGCCTGAAATGTGTGTGGAGGAGTTTGTCTTTAGACACTACATAGTTATGCAGAAATAGTAATACTTCTACTGGCAGCTTTACTAGCTGATGTGCATATTTCAAACAAATTAAATGTCCCTCTAGAAACAACAGATGTCTGTTTGGACAGTTACTATATTGTCTTGACGACCTGTCATGCAGCAGGCTTGTGAATTTTGGTAGAAAGCTTATACTGACAGAACCTAGCTGGCCTGCAGATGGGCAGTAGTGTAACTCCTAAATCGGATAGAAATGAACAGCCATCCAGGTAAACCTAGCTGTGATTCTAATTAAGAAATAATGTGAGCTTCTTCCCATTTGTGTTTTTGTGTTGTCATACTAGAAATATAAATTTCTCTTTTATGTTTTAGCATGTACACAGCTTCAGAAAATGACAGATTAACTCCATCTCCCACGGATTCTCCTAGATCCCACCAGATCGTCCCTGGTACCCGATACAGTGTGCAACCATTCTTCCAAGAACAGTTTGTCAACAACCTGCCCCCAGCCAGGTTTTACAATGGTGAGAGAACTGTCCCTCAGACAAATGGCTTGCTCTCCCCTCAGCAGAATGAAGAGGTGGCCAGCCCTCCTCAGCGGTGGTTTGTTACACCTGTACAGCAGCCCAGTGCCAACAAATTGGACATGAACTCCTATGAGACGGAGTATTCTCCTAGCACCTTGCTCCCTTACAGCATTAAATCCCTTCCCCTTCAGACGTCCCATGCTCTGGGATACTACCCTGACCCAACATTTCCATCCATGGCAGGCTGGGGGAGCAGGGGCTCTTACCAGCGAAAAATGACAACAGGATTACCTTGGACCTCCAGAACGAGTCCTCCGGGTTTCTCTGAAGACCAGCTTTCCAAGGAGAAGGTGAAAGAAGAAATGGGCTCATCCTGGATAGAGACTCCACCTTCCATAAAGTCTCTAGATTCAAATGATTCTGGGGTCTACACAGGTGCTTGCAAGAGAAGACGGCTCTCCCCTAGCACTTCCAGCAATGAAAATTCCCCAACTATGAAATGCGAGGACATTAATGCTGAGGACTATAGCAAAGACAATTCAAAAGGCATGGGCTACTATGCGTTCTATACTAGTTCTTAAAGCATCCTTTTATTCCAATTGGCTAATTTTTTCAGGGTGGCCTTGGTTTTTTTTGCATTACAATTGCCAAAAAGACTCTTGCCTTCCACCTTGAATTGTGTGTGCAATTCTAAAGAAGGTGCCAAAGCTTTTTGACTGTTGCAGGTAATGAAGTAGGGAAAGAGCAAACTATAGTAGAATTCTTCCCCTCTTTTAGAAGGAACCACATGCAGAAGCTGTAAGCAGGAGCCTAGATTATTACATTGTGGCTTATTTATTGGAGACACTAAAGTGTACAGTTTGGCTTGGCTCAGAGGCCTGATGAAATCTATGTACTCCTGAGCAAGGAAATAAGGGGGTAGGATCTGAAATTTAATTTTCTCCCCTGCCTGCCCCTCTGGGAAAAGGGGGCTGGGTTGCAGGGAGCTGCACAAATGCCATGTTCTGCTTTAGACTAAACTGGCTTCTTCAACCCTTGTCTGCAGCACAGTTAGCAGAGTTGGGTGTCACTCAGCTGAGGCTTTCTTTGGCAGAAGATGGCCAAAATAAGGCCTGCTTGCCAGGCAGGATTTTGACTTGAGATAGTCTTGCTGATGATGGGGTTACATGACCAAATCTGACTTTCTGTAGTTTAGAATTTGCATTAAAGAAAACATGCCTCCATCCCAAAAGCCTAACCTTTATTGAGGTGGCCAAAAAAAGTGTACAGTTGTGTTTTGTCTAGGTACACTGTAGAATATTGTGGAATAATGTATAAATAGTTGACCTATAGCTCTTCAGTCAGAAGGACCTCTGGTGGTGCTTTGAAGTTCAAAAGGCTTTTTTTGGTTAATCAAACTTAGCATCTGGAGCATTGCAGAAAACCATTTAGAGACTTCTATTTACGTGTATGTAAAGTGAGTTTTTCAGCTGCCCTGTGCAAAACTGGAAGTGATGTAAATTACCCACTCTTCTTGCCTATAGTTTCAGCTATTTTAAACTGATCAGTCCTAGAGCACTGGCACACAAACTTCTCCCAATGAAACTTGGTTCTGTTTGCTTTTTCTATGTACATAGTAGTAATTTTTAATAAATGTGGTGGTGCCAGGGACAAGAGCGGGGGTGGCTTTCTGCCTCTTCTTTGCCTTTATTGGGTGTCCTAGCTGGGGGGAGAAGGAGGGAACAGAAACCTTGAGGGCTGAGTTGTCTCAAAATCTAGCCATCCCTTGTGAAGTCTTTCCTTGCTGCTTTATCCCTCACGCTGTGATCTTTTGGATGCTGTTCTCGGTGAGAGTTGTTTGATTTGGGTTTTTTTTGGTTTTTTTTTAAATGTTTTTGTGGTTTGCCACAGTTTTGTACATTCCCCTCCATGCTCTGAGCCCCCGGCTTGGTCCAACGTCTGACAGTGCCTCTTTTCCCTTGCCACCCACCCCTGTGTGGGGCTGCGGGAGGCGAGATGCGAGCTCAGTCCTTGTCCCCGGGAGCGACTTTTGAACTCGGCTCGTCTTCCCCCAGCAGCAGCGGGGCCGCCCCTTCCCTTTCCCGGCACACGGTAAGACATTCCCCTGCCCACTTATCTGGGGAGGAAGCCCCTCCTGGCAGAGCAATTGAAGCCCGGCTCCCTCGGCAGCAGGACCTTTCCTGAGGATATGCAGGCAGTAATGGGATTAAACTGTCAGCGATGCCCGGCTGCAAACAAAATAAACCAGGGGCTCAGGCCGGGGCCCTCCCCGGAGGAGGCAGCGCGATCGGGGGGCACTGGCAGAGGCCCCCGGGTGGCTCCCGAGTGGGGAGCGGCAGATTCCCGAGGAGATTTCGATCGGCTCTTCGCTCCTGGGTGCGAGGCTCCTGCTCTGCGCGTTGGCGAGTGAAATGAACCGGGGGTCCCGGTAGCTCTGCCCCTGCACAGGGAGCCATCATTCCATTTGGGACAGAAGGGGACTCGAGGTAATTTTTAAGCGGCTAGGGATGGAATAGATTTTTTTAATTTTTATTTTCCGTGTTTTTTCTTTTAGGTGGCTGATACCCCCTCCCAGAAAAGCCCCCTGGGCAAGGCCGGCTGCCCCCCGTTTCCAGCCGTGGGGTGAGCTGGCACACCGGCCGCCTCTCGCCCGCCCTTCCCGGGCTGCAAACGCCCATTATACAGCGCTGAGGAGCACGATTCCGCCGCGGTGTGCTATTAAGAGCCGTATATTTTTGCACCGCGCGGTAAAAAAAGGACTTAATACTTGTGAAAAGTCCTCACACTGCTTAATAGAAAAGTAAGTGCCTGGCTGGCCCCAATTAACACCTTGTGATTATAATGCATTCCTAAAATGGGGTGTCAGACGCCAAATTGTGAATAAAAGCATCTAATTAATCTTCATAGGATGACACTGATAAACAACTCTATATTTAAATAAAGATCAAGGAACTGAATGCTTCTTATTTGTTTACATTAACAGGAGATAAAGTTAACTACCCCTTGCACTTTGCTTCGTAATGTGATTTACTGGCACAAACAGCAAGCTCCGGGGGGAGAGCCCCGCCTCGCCTCGCCTCGCCGGGCTTCCTATCACGGATTTGGAGAGCGGGGGCGACCCCGGGGATGGCTGCCCCTTCCTCCGCGGCCCGGCCCCGCGGGCAGGGCGGCCGTGTGCCGGGAAGCGCGGCGCGGCTTGCGGGCAGAAGGCGCCGTAAGGGAACGTGCCCGTCGGCGCCGTCCCTGCGATTTCGGTAGCTCTCGCATGAAAACTGCGCGTGACTTAGAAACGGCAGGTGGACGGGGATGGCGGGCAAAGCAGTGTCTAGAGGAAAGAAATAAAACTCGTTATTCACACCACTGCGGTGGTGTGCAGTGAGAGGTGAGCAGCAAGCCTGCCCGGTGGTGCTGCAGAACCTAGTTCTCGGTTAACGAAAATGCGGAGCTCCTCGGCTGCTGGCCGGAGCCTGCCCGCTCCTGCCTCGCTCCGTGCGGGCACGGACACAGGCTCTGCCCGCCCCGGGGGCTCCGCTCCTTCCCCCCGCGCCTCGCCCGGCCCGTGAAACGGGGATGCCCCGGTGTAACCGTTTGAGGCCGTTCGCCGCGAATGAGCAATTCGCAGGGTTATCTCCCCACCGAGGCGAGGGAGCGGCTCGGTCCTCTGCCTGCGTAGCCCCATGTGTTTTTAAAACATGGGTGCGCGGCGGGGCAATAGAGGCAGCGGAGACGGGCTCTTCCGAAGGATTAAGGCCATCACTCACTGAAGACCCTGGGTTTGGGGTTTTTTTCGTTGAAGCAGACCTGACAGCTCATCGCCTCTCCCACTTGTGCGCTTTGCAGCGGCACATCGGGAGCAACCGTCTGATATTGTTTTTCCAACGAAACTTCGTCGCTCGCTGCTCGCCCCGGACTGTGCCGCCGGTGCTTCACACCCGGGCGGGGAAACGAAACGACCCCCGAATGGCTCCTGCTTCCGACGGCGTCTCCATGACCCCCTCGGGAGTCAAGGACTCCTTCCCCGGGGCGGCGGTCCCAGCGCTCCGGGGAGGAAGGAGCATGTATTTTTCGGTGTGTTTTCTCTTAGACTAATGCGATGGGGGTTTTACTTTCGGTCTGAATTTCTGCTCCCACCTCCCTCAAGGCCGCCTTTCCACCAGCTGCCCGTTTGTTTCCACCTCCTCCTCGCTGAGGGGAGAGCACGGCGTTAGCGGAGGGGGGTTTCCCGGGAACGGTTGTTTTTAGAGCCCCCTCAGCCGCCGCCGAGGCGGGAACAGGATCCCGGTGGCTCCTGCGGTACCTTTACCCCTCAGAAATGTCCCTTCCCACGGGGACCACCGGCCCCGGGTGCCAGTGGAGCCTGCCGACGGTAGGCAGCCGGTGGCCCTCGGGAGAAAATGGCGGCGAGGGGACTGAGGTGAGGGAGACGGGGCTCCCCAGCGTCTCCCTCACGCCCATCCATTCCATAAAATCGGGGTTTGTCGCCATCGGTGCTGTTATTACTACTTTGCTACTGTTTGCCCCGCATTTTTTTGTACATCCAAGCCCAATTCCCCAGCCCACTGAGGTATCCATAGCCTGTTCCTCCCCTTCCAAATTCTCCGTGGCCCTGTTCATAATAATATGAGTATGGCTAATATAAATATTAATCTAATCCTTATTGGAAGGATTTTAGTGCTTGCTAGATATCACAAATATGTAATCCAGGGGAGAATGACATTAGGCTGGAGGTGCGGAGTGCAAAATATGATTTGAATAAAATGATAGGGTGGTATCTAATATTTCCTTTAGGGAGTACTATACTCTGAGCTGTCACAACCGATTGTGTAAATAGACGAGACTGAGGGATGTGATCCTAATCATATTGATGAAACATTCATCTGAAAGACCGAGCACAACCAGAAGGGACTCACTAGGAATACAATTAAATCCTAACCTGGGGAGGCGGAATCCTCTGCAGGCTTTCCTGTAACCTGCCACCTTCTCCCCCGTTGTCATTTTAGAGTCAAATAAAATGCAGAAGAGGAAGAGGAAATAAAGGAGAGATGAAGCCCTGGGTGGTTTAGCCTGCCTGAAGGATGACATTAACACGGAGAGCACCGGGTGGGAAAGAGGTAAATCTGCAGTCCTGACTCCGCAGATAATAAAAAAAAACATAAAGGAAGGCCTAACTTTATTTACGGGGTAGCTACCTGCCTGCAGAGGGTTTCCACCTGTGAGTGGTGTTAATCAGGCACAGAAGGCCTCTGTGTCTGGAGGAAGAGTCCCTCTCCCATCTGGGCTTTGACCACCAGCTCAGTCCCAGGCATGTAGTGCAAAATTTAGTCTTCTGTCTGTTGTATGCCATTTAGTTTCCATCTGCAGCAGTGAACTGATTTCTTGCTGAAAGTATTTATTAGCAAAGGGGTTATTTTGCAAATCCCCCTCCCCACTCCCCGCAGCTGGTTCCTGTCTGGCCCTCATTGCCTTGGTCTCAGATTGCCTTTCAGTAGTGTAGTGCATCAGGTGAAATGGCATCAGGCGGTTTGTCTTCTCTGCACGTGGTGATAATTCCCTCTGATCATGAACGAAATAGGTTAGCTACTGCTATAAGGGGACCAACATATTTTGACCACTGTCTCTCAGAAGATGGTTGGGGAACATGGATGGAACAAAGCTCCAGCTGTGGTTCCTGTAACAGTACTAAACCCTGAATTCACATAACTATGTTTAAAGCTTGAAAAGCAGTCTGTCTTCTTCATCCTGCCACTGTTGAAAGTCCAGCTTCCCTTGAGTGTCCAAGACCAAAGTCTGATCTGATGTTTTAAGAGCTTTTTCAAATTAGTCAGGCTTTTTACCAGCAAGCTCGAGCAAAGAGCGAGGTTAGTTCCTTCTGCCTGGAGTGTTTTCCATGGAAAGAAAGGCCCTAAAGACAATGTTCAGTTCTCTTTCAGTGGTGTGCGATGATGTCTGTAAATGAGGGAAGAATGGGTGGAATGGGATGTCAGTTAACAAATCTGTAGCAGGAGCTCTGTGTAAATCCATATTCTCTTCTGAAGTATGAGCTCTGCAATTTTATGGTCTGTGGGAGGACTCTTATGGTTGAAGTAGGCACTATTAAAGTGGCTGTAACAGAAAGTAGTATCATTTTAGCAGGTCTGGGAATAAAACTTCATGTTAGGGTTCTTCTGTACTATGATTGTATATACAGGGGACAAAGGAGTCAGTTCTGTTATGATCCTTGGTTTTCTTACAGCAGTTAGGTTTTTGTAGTGTAGATAGGGTACTAATTGTTAAACTTCACGGAACAGTTATAATCCCATTTGTCCATAAAGCAATACAATCTTCACAAATTGCTTGGCATAGTTGCAAATTTCCTTTGAGTAAGAAAACAATCTTTCTTTGGAGACTAACTGGTTTTTAATGTATCAGTACTTGCTTGTTCTTAGTAATAAGTTCTCAATAGCAGAAGTGTTACTACTTTCTTCTCCTTACTCCCTATGCCAAATAAGAATAAAAGAACATTATATTCCCTCCAAGGTATAATTTGAGCAAGGTGAGCTTTTAAACTGATGCTTCAGAGGACATGTCAATGTGAAAAAGACTTTTCAGGAGCTTTCACAATAGCAGGTAAATTTTATCCTATCTCTTACTCCAGGTAGGACAGACAAAGCCTCACCTGTGTAGCTTCGTCTCCACTGATACATCCAGTAGCTTATTTTCCAGTAGCTTTGTGATTTATGTCTCAAGGTTATTTTTAACTCAGCTGTTCTGTTACTTCTTTCAGCAAAGGCAGGGTTCTTCTCTGCTACCCTTACATTGTAACTCCTTTGCAGGATCATTTGAGCGGAAAGATTAGGTGAATTTCTTGTTTTGGGTGGAAATGTCTTTGATCCAGAAGCAACATTGTGGTAAAATCTGTGACATTTGAATTATTATAGTTTTACTCACAGAAAGAGGAAAGTTCCCAAAGTTTGTGCCAGCAATGATCTGAAGATCAGATACATCTGCATTGTATAGCTCCCTTTCAAATGTGCAATGTATTTCTCTACTTGATCTGTTTAAATTATATGTACATAATATTCCTCTGGAAATGCCTGCTGTCAGGACGGGCCAGTGAGTAAGGGTTGTGGATTGGAAGTGAAGAAATCAGGTTATTTTTCAGTCAGATCAGTTCTTTAATTCAGTTCACTGTGCAGAAATGCTTGTGCTGGCACTGAGCAGAAAGAAGAAACAGAGCAGAATGTAAGAATGAAAACCACATATTCCTGCCGGGGTTGCTGGTGACTGCTTTCATCAGTTTAAGCAGCAGTACTCATGATTTCTTTTTCTTTTCCCTTTTTTTCCCCTTCACAATAACAGCACATGATAGCTAATGCCTGGATGGTGAAGCCAGTACCCAAAGTCGTGGCCAGGTTAAGATACCAGTCTTCAGAAGCATTTAAGGAGCTTGACATAAACGGTCTGTCTGGAAAATGCTGAGAGGACTTTCTGATCAGGTAGACATATCACAGTGGTACAATCATGGCATTTAAGTAGCTGTGGGAGTACGATGAAGCACAGGTTTACAGCACCTCTCATAGTCCACAACAGCTGTCTACATGAGCATGTGCTTGCTCCATAGTTTACTTCGTAGTCCCCTGCCTATGGTTAGGTCTAGCGCTTTCCTGATTTCAGCCACTGGAAGAGAAAGCCATTCCCATAGGTATTAGAAAACACAAGCTCCCTGTTTTTGCTGTGCTACAAAAGTCTTACTCATTGTACAGTATATTGGAACATTTGTAATAGCCTGAATGTGGTTTCTGCTTCCAAAAACTGTGATTATGATGTGTCTTCAGTTCTTGTTTCTGACATTCCCATTGAGTGAGAATCCTTAGGGGGCTGTAACTCCCTTGGAAATGGCCTGAAATATTACGAGTTCCAGGGCAGTGTCTTTGGCCAGCAGCTGCAGGAGGGGTAGTGCTCTTGTGGCAGGCTGCTTTCCATTTCACATTTGGAGAGATTATCTAGAACAACAAGGGGTGTTTGTGTGTAGTAAACTACACAAGAAAGAAGCAAGCAAACAAAAAGTACTGGGGTATTTCACCAGAGAGTTAAAAAAACAAACTCCGCAACCATTGATGGGATTGCTCTGAACTGTGGGGTGATGACTGATTTCTGTTATACTGGATTGTGGGTTTTTTTTGATAAGTGGTAGTTGCCAGTGTCTCCCCCAGCTCTGAGTTGTACTGAGTCTCTGTAGGGAAGCATGGAGAATAGAAGAGGAGAGGCTATGCCCTTCTGGTGTTTTCTCAATCTACTCAGGGACTGGAGATTAAAATGAAAAACAACAAACACACAGATCCCTTGTTTTGTTGGTGGGTATTCTCCAAACTAGGAGTGGTGGGGAGAGCCAAAGGAGCAGCAAACAAGGCAAATTGTGTTCCTCCACCCTTTTCAAGCAGATCCATCTGCATAATTCTCCATGCTGGTATTAATGTTGTTATGCTGAGAAGTGTTAATGGCTGTCCATAATGTTTAAAGGTCACTGACATATAAAGTGAAAACAATCTATAGAAAGACTTAAAGATTGGCTATAACCACACCTGAAAAAGTCCTGATGGACACTAACTCTCTCTTTTGTCTAACAGCTAAAGCTTTCAGTCTTTATTACAACAGCTACAGAGGTTAATAGCTAGGCCAAAGCATCCCAAGTCTTATCTTTATTGAAGGGGAAGGAGGAGCATGTGGGAGGAGGGTTGAGCTGTTTTAAGGTTCCACTTGCTGTTGATAAAAAAAGAGTTCTTATCTCTCCTTAGTCTTTCCTTTTTATGCTTGGCTTGTGGGTTCACTTCTTACCTTGTACCAGCTGTGGGGCTCATCAAACCCCTCTGTGAGTCCATTCATTTTTAAATAATTGGCAGAAAATCCAGGAGAAAAGGATAATTGCATTCTGTTGGGTCATTAATTGAATCTGCTCAACTAAGACCCGATACCAATCAGAGACAGTGCAAAGGGGAGGGCAGAATTACATGGCCAGAAGTGGTGAAGGGAGTTGCAAACAACCTCCCAGGGACTGTAGGAAGAGAGGGCAGGATTTGGCTTTGGCGTAACTTTGTTAACTTAATTTGTGAAATTGTGAATTGTGAAATTGAAGCTTTATCATTCAAAGAGACAAAACTCTCTTCCTCAGATCTAAATGGTGTTTCCCCAGACTGCTGGGATAAATGCTTCCTTACTGCCTTTCTGTTTATCCTGAGTTCTCAGAAAGGCCAAGGTCCCCGGGAAGGAATTGCAAAGTCACTCACTGTGTCAGGGCTTTAGGAAATGTGGGGTGATCAGGTAGGAAGAGGTGGTTGAGAGCACAGTAATGCAGACATCAGTTGAGGTGTGTGACCTTTCTTGTGGAGGCTGATGACTTTGCCATATAGTCACAAATTCTGGAATTTTGAAAACATGAAAACCACTGAAATTGCTTTATGATATTAACAAATTATTATTTAAGTTCCATTTTACTAACGCTCTAGCTGCTTCTGTTAGTGGGAAAGAATTACCTCTGACGCAGATATTTCTACTATTTTAGAGAGACCTTCTCTATTTCTTCCTGTTCTCATTATGATTTCTTTTTTCTGAGACCTATATATACATAGCTAGGACTAATGTAATGGAAAACAAATTGACTGTTAAAATATATCCTGTGAATAAATGTCTCTTTTGTTGGGGGGAGGAAGCTACAACTGGAGAAAGCTAAAATCCGGTGTGTGAGTAGCAGGTTATGCTATGAAGAGTAATTTGAGAAACTAGAAGGTCATTGTTAGAGACTGGCTGATTGAGACACGGTACATGATGAGCTGCATAGTCAACATCATGTTTGTTCACTGTCGTCTTGCAGGACACTTGGAAACTCCAGCCAAGAGTAACTGAGCAGCAAGAGATGAGTGCAGAGTCGTGTGGTGGTCATGTAGCCAGCTTAAGTCACTTGCGAAAATCTTTGTCTCCCTTCAGAAAGATGATGAGTGCATTCAGGATCAGGGGACCATAATTCTTCAGTCTTAAAAGAAGAAATGCAGTAATGATCCTTTGTTCTTGAACCAGTCTTGCAAAACTCTTGGTTCAGGAAGTGACACAGCTGTGGCTGGATCTGGATGTTTACAGAGATCTGTCACTACAGATGTATCAGTAACTACAGAAGTGTTCCATAGATACAGGTGAAAGTTATACTTGTGTTGCATTTCTGATGCATGCTCTGAAGAAGATCTGGATGGATCAGGACAGACAGCAGTCAGGACAGATGTTCCTGCTAAGATGGGGTGAGGGTTATAACCTGTTGTTATCAAACTCAGCACTGGAATCAGGGCCAGTAACTGCTAAATTCTGGGCTAAACACAGAAGTTTCAAATGAGGATTTTGGTAAGCCAAACAGTTATAAACTGTCATGAGCTAGAGGCGAAATTATACCTGGTTTAAGTTCCTTAGAGTTCATGCAAAAGTTCTTTTTGGAGGAAAGGGAAGGAAGCTCACTGTCTGCATGTTAGTGCCTGCAGAAATCTGCAAAACTTTAAAGCCTCTGACATAACTGGAGACATGAGCTGAGCCTAAAAGACTAAGCCCTCTCTTGCTTATACCTTTGATATGCTTCCTTCTTGTATTTGCATATGGGAACTAGGAGCATTCTGGTCATCCATGCTGGCCTTCCACCATGCTTGCTTGCATACAGGAATGGCCTGTCTTGTGCTTTGAGGAGGTTATCCTTGAAGATCAGCCAGCTCTCACAGGCTTTCCCTTCACCTTCCACGGCAGTCTTCCATGAGATTCTACCAAGAAGATCTGTGAATAAACTTGAATTCTCCTCTCCTGAAGTGCCAGCCTGTAATTGTACTATTCGTCTTTCTTACTTCTCTCAGATATTTAATCTCCACAATCTTTTGGCTGCCCAATACATCCCATACTTACTCTCTGTAAGAAGTCCAGAAGATCCATCAGTCACCTACATCAAGAAATTACCACCAACACAGATCAGAAATCTGCATTGCTTGTGCCCAGCTGTATCACCCTGTCTGCAGATACCAGTATGGCTCTCGCCCCTAGTGAGTACCAGTGGGGGCTAGAGCTGGAGTACCAGCTTTTGGAGCTTCCTCTAGCTTTCAAATGAAGCTTTCAAATGAAGGCTTCTTCTACCTCCCCTTCTTGATCAGGAGGTCTGTGGCAAGCACTTAGTACTAAGTCACCCGTGTTGTTCTGTTCTCTGATCCTTGCTCATAAGGTCTTAACTACCTCATCACTTGTTGCAAGCAAAGCAGTGTGTGTTGCAGCCAGCCCTTTGAATAGGTTGAAACTCGTCCATATTCCTCACCTTTCCAGCCTGTTCTTTGCAAAGAGCCTGTATCCATTCCTTGCAACAATCCAGCTGTGTGGGCTGTGCCACTGCAATTCTGTAATCCCTGTGAGATGCCACCAAGCAATCTCTTTTCTACAGCTGTTTTCAGGCCCCAGGTACTTTCTTTAGGTTCCAGAGGGATTTAGAGCACTGCTTGATGGAGCTGCTGCCTTCTTAGTCCTTCTTTCCCTCCCTGAGTGCCCACCCCTCTTTCAGCAGTATGTTCCTTATTGTTGTCTCCTTCATCAAGTAAATGGTAGCACTGAATGCACTTTAGATCTCATTGCACTAGTTATGTTGTAGTATAGGAGCTGGATACTGTAGCAGCCCTTGAGCACACTACTTTCTTGAGCCTTCAGGGTGGCCTGCCCGAGGTGGCTAAACCTTAGCGCTGCACCACTTCAAGTTCCCATGCTGTGGTGCTTACTTTCTGGAGGCAGGGGTAGATGGAACTGATCCTCACATTGCCTGGATGCACTCTAGCCTGGGGTGCTGGTATTGCCAAGGATGCTTTTGCAATCATGACCGACTGGTATGGGGACCTAGTTCCATCTGCTCAGCAGCAGCCTGCTCAAGGATGCAAGCAGAATTGACAGATTTGAAGTTGCTGGAACACTTCAGTAGCAGAAAAAGGAAGGCCTGACTCTGGTGGATGTACAAGAGAAAAAGGAAACTTGGAGGCCTGGATCGGCATTGAAGGGCACATTAGGCGCACATTACTGAGTACTGAGAGCAGAAAAGGAGCAGGAGGATACAGAGTAAAGGTCTGAGCTGACTGAGGAAGGCCAGTTGCAGAGCAGCGTGAAGATTTGACACCCATCAAACAACGCCTGCTGAGAGAATGTACGTTTCAAGACTTAACAGAAGAGCTTTGATCAAGTAAAATTATTTCATAGAAACTTAGCGGTTTATGTCATGTGCTTCTATCACCTTTTTTTAAATCTGATGTTAAGTGCCCTAAAACCAGACTTGCCTTTTTATGGAACGATGGCTAAACATTGTGTTTCTGTTTTAAAGGAGAAGTGCTGGTAAATGCCAGGAAGTCATGCCTAATTCTCAATCACAGAATTATCAGCATCACCACATGTGTTTGATATGGTATGAATTTTGAATGCTATTATCATTATTAATATTAATAAGTTAAATGTGCCTTCCATTTATATTTTGTAACCGCATGGAGTACTCATGGAATGCTGCAAGGTTTATAAATTATTACAGCCTCATAATCAGTATTATGCTATAGTATTGAAAAACTAATACCAAGCCTTTTCTTGAACCAATACTTTAATTTGCTGAAAAAAAGTAAAACTAAAAAAAAAAAAAAGAAAAAAAAGAAAAAAGGTGCTGGTCTATCTGGGAAATAAGTGTATTGCCCATACTGAAAGTCTTAGTGAAGTTTCTATAGAAATGCAGAAAGATCCTACAGCAGTTGCTCCAAAATCATGTGTAATATAATGAATAAGGCAGGAGTTCTGCTTTCTTTTAAACTGAAACATTCCGGTATCATGTCTGAATAGAATAACGTTGCTTATGGAATTAAATGGGCTGAACTCTGAGCAAAAGGTTTTCATTCTGTATTTTTTCCAAAAGGGTCTGAAGTCGTTCAGATCAAATGACTTTGAATGTTATGTATGACTGTAGATTTCTGTGGGTCTCATTTTATAACCTCAGCCTACAAATGCAAAAGCGTATTTAGCTTGGTGCCATGTGAGCAAATAGTATCTTGGTTTCACTGTTATTTATTAAGAGCAGAGTTATATATGACAGCAAAACTTTCACTAAAGAGGATCAGTAGGAGCTGGCTCAGTGATTCCTGTGTCTGCTTTCCCCTGTGCTTTCTGTGTAATATTCTGACACTTTTGAATGTTTCCATTCCAAACAAGCTCTAATAATTTCTAGTACAATCCTGAAAGTCTGTTGCATTTTCTGTAGATCAGACAAAATCATTGAGTTGTCAAACTCTGAAGGTAGTTCTTGCTTTTCTCAGGGACGGTTCTGAGTAGGTCAGGTACCTTCCCTGCCTAAGCTCCTGATGAAAATCATAGAATCATAGAATGTTTGACTTAAATCCTTAAGGCAAGGTCTGGATCTGCAGAGGGCATTCGGTAGAGGTTGTTGAAAAAGAAGAACTGACTGAAGCAAAAATCAAGCGGTCAGCACTTCTCAGTGACAAGCCCCTGAGCTGTGGCCTTTAAATACCGAATCAGAGCTTTTCTTTTGTTTCTGCAAAAGGAGGTCCAATTCTGCACTATGAAGCCCAATACTGAGTCATGTCAGAAGAAAGTGTGAAGGAGTTGCGTATGGATTTTCTTTGCTAATGCAGGGTCTTGGTCCCTGTTACATAACTTTTGTGTGTCTGCTCTGACCCTTCAGTGCTTCAGCTGAAAGCTTCCAGACCCATCAGGAGCTGCTTCATCTGTACATAGTGTTTCTCACTGCTGAAGGTGTTCTAGCTTGCTTCACATTAAATTCTATTCTGTACCATGTTGATAATAATCTCCAAATTGTGTAGCTGTAGCTGTTCCTAATTTGTAAGAATTACTATGTCACTTAACACAGGACATGCTCATGAGGAAGGTCTCCTCAGTGTGGAAAATTTCAGGTCACAGCCTTGAGGGATACGCCTGACATTTGTAAGCATGTAGCCTCAGTTTATAGCTTCAATGCAACAACTCTGACAGTGTTTGCAGACTTGTTTTCTGAACTTGCAACTCTAGCACATCTGATTGCAAACATAACACTTAAAACATACCCCATTTGATGTAGTAATGGTTATGGACCATCTAGCATGCTCCTAAAAATGCAAAGGGTATGTATATACATGAAGCATAATGACCTACCATGCGATCTTTCAGATGTGATCTCTAAAAGGCAAACAAAGGAGTGAGGATAGGAGAAAGATACAGATACTCTGGAGATACAAGTAGGAAAACTTTTCCTGTTAAAGTAGGATACTGTCTGGAATCAGAGACTTTCCAAAGCCAGAGAGCTTTCCGGCTAGGTAAGAGGGACACTGTCACAAAGGCACAGATTTAACAGTCTGCACACTGACTGGCACTTACCAGTGACTCCAAGGAGTCTCACTGCATCCTATTTATTCATGCATCCCTATTGAAGTTAATATGAGTAGAATATGTTGATTTTGGCCCCAGGTTAGTAACATAAAAGTGTAGCTCTTTAAAATGGATCTGAACAGAGAGATATGGTCCGATGCTGCACTGGCCCTGAGAGCTTGTTGGTTTGAAAGGATTTGGGATTTTTGTTTTGGCAGTGGTTTTTTAGGTGTGGGGGATGACTGGGGGGAGAACAACATGATTATTTTTCTTACAGATCTAATAGGAAAAGAATTACCCTAGAAGATGGGAAAAAGGATCTGCTCCCTTAGATGTTATCTAAGATGCTGCCTTATTCCTCTAAGAAATAGAGCTTTCATGTGTTATATTACATAGTAGCCCCCCAAAAAGATGCATATCTCTTGCCTGGGGTGAGCAACTCCTGAGATTTCTGAAGTCAGGCTAGTACATTAACACCTTAGATTTCGGTAGCACAAGGCTACAAGCAAATGTCTTTGGATGATAGAAGCAAATCAGACACTGCTTTTGTATGTCACAAGGGATTATTCTATTTTAGTGTTATGCCCTTTGGCTTTACAAATGCACCTGTAGTGCTCCTGTGGTTAGTGCAAAGAATCTGAGTAGAATTAATTTACTATAGTTTTTTTGTCTTTGTAAATAGCAAATGTTAGAACTGGCTATACACAAACAGCTTTTCAAACCTTACATGTATTGTTTGCAGCAGTTCATCGATAGGGAAGACTTCTGTTCTTTAATGCTAGCCCTGAGTTCAGCAATGTACTTTCCCCATCACAAAAGGTGATCTTTGTGGAAGCAGGAGGAATGTATGGCTGTATCTGGGCATACAGAAGATTGGAGCTGAATTCTAGGAAATCTAAAGGTGGATCACTAGATACAGGTTTCAGTTGTGCCTTTGTTAATCTGAAAATTTCATGTCATTTGCCATGTTTTTTTTCTATCGGAATAAATGGCTGAGATCTCATGGTGTTTATGTGGCACTATCATCATACAGTAGCAAGCTATTAACCAGTATCTGGCATTTTGGGAACAGAGATATTGGTCTATCAAATACTGTGGCAAATAATTGTCGCTTTGAATCTTTTGAAGAGATGGAGAAAGCTAAATGTTTCCTATATCAAGAAAGTTTTAATTTTATCGGCATCCCCCCCCCCCCCCCCTCCCCGAAAAAACAAATAAAATCCCACATTTTGATGGTTTTGTGGTTGGGGTTTTTCTTTGTTAGTTAGTAAGTTTGTAGTTTTTCATTTTTTTACATGGCATAAAGATGGTATCATCTGTCCTAATATTAGATGAAGTGTGCTGGAACACTCGCCATGCTTGTTGTAGCCCAAATTTGCTTCACAGCAACAGAAGACAAAAATGTAAAAGCGAAGAAAAAAAAAACAGGAAAGAGAGAGGCTGTGACTTGTAATAAGACTATGTGGCTTTCTAATAATCTTGCTATTATAGAAACGCAAGTTCAGCATGTGAATTTATTAGATGTTCTAAGACCTGGCAAATTTTAATCAATATCAGCTAATGAAGTCATAGGTTTTTAGCTGCTTTTAATCTGAGTCTTCTAGGAGAAGACTGCATAAAGTAGCCATACCTAAGCAAGGCTGTTGGGTTGTTTTTTTTCCAGTAGTATAGGGGTTGGGAAAAGTGGGGCAAAGAAAGAAAAGGAGATACAAGAAGGATGTTAAGAGCAGGAAAATAATTGGAAGTTTTGTGCTTCGGATATGTTAGCTTTTAGGTGAAGGTGGTAGGGAGGTAGGGAGGTAGGCTGAAGGCCCAGCCTGGTTTGTTAAGTCATCTCTCACGACCAGTATGGTATGGGTTCCTGTGTGTCAAGGTGGATTATAGGAACAGTAGTTATATGGCATTGGGCCCAAACTCTGTCTTGTCCAGTACATTGTCTCTAGAGCAGCTAACAGCAGAATATAAGAATAAGATATGTTACAGATTGATAATTCTTCTGAGAGCTTCCAGCAATTAGCTTTAAGGAATTCCTGAGCTATTTTTGGACTGTCATGCTTAACTCTTCCTTGATGTGGCTTAACCCTTTAAGCGAACCTCATTCTCCATAGGAACCTCTTAATTTCTGGAGTCTGACATTGCCATGGGTTTGGCTGCAGACTTCCCCGCCAGAAATCTCAACCCATGTTGTTCTTTTCAAACGTGTCTATTAATCATCAGTGCCAAATGAAAAGCACTCCAAAAGTGCAAGTGTGATTTCCTTATTCTCGTATTGGTTTAGCAGGAATGGCCCCCTCTGTAGCTGATTTTAGATATGATTTTCATCTTCTGATTTTTCCCATCCTAAACTTCTTTTTGCTAAATAGTCTTCATGTCCACCCAGCGCTTGAATTGAATTAGCACATGAACATAAATATAATTGTATTTTAACAGACTTCTCTTACCTTGTTTCTAGAGCTGCAAACCTCAGGTACTTTGGGGTACTGAGCTAGGACATAAGTATTTCACCTTTTTGCTGTTTGTTATGCATTATTATAAATGTAATTGAAAATATTAAGTGGGGAGCCTAAAGTTAGGTAACTCCAACAGCTATCTTGTGTTAGTGGTAGCCTAATTTGAGGGGGGTATATTGTGCTTTTTACTTGTATCTGAATTAATGGGAATTGTAGAAGGCTCCTCTGATCCTGAAGAAAGGCCATTTATTTGGAAGTATAAACACACCTGAAGATTTACAAGCAGACAGACATGCTAGTAAGTTTTCAATACCCTTCATTTTAAACTGCTATGAACTTTCTTCCAGTTGTCCGGTGAATATCTAGGGGTTTCCGTAATCTAAACATTCACATTATCACAAGCGCAGAGATTTTCATTTTCAACAGCATGAACTGGGATTAACTTTTTTTTTTAAAAAAAAAAAAAGGCTTACGATAGTTTCCCTGACTTCAACTCCCTGGGCAAGCAGGTAAACCATAATTGCCAAATTTTATTCAATTTTGGAACTGTGGTAAACTCTGCGAAGTGTATTTCATCCCAGAGCAATCCGTCAGTGCAAGGTGTACCAGTGCAACACGTGCTGCTGTGTTTGCTGCCAGCCTGAATGAGAAGACAAGGGCGCTTAACTCAGAACAAGAGCCGTTTAAAGCCTGTTTCTGCAGAGGGACAGGTTGCAGGGCTGAGGCACTCCGCCCTGATGTGTGTGGCTACAGTGCCCTCTTGTGCGAGTGAGCGCTGGTAAACTGCGGCTGGTTCAAAAGGTCTCTCCGAAACACCTGGCTGCCAGGGAAGGTAGGAAGCTGAAGACAAAACCCTCTTCTGCTGTGGCTTTTTGCAACTGTGTCTAAGTCACCAGCGGTTTGCTTGGTTCTGCGATATGATGCAAATGTAAGGACACCGTTCGGGCTTTTACAGATTTAAAATGTGCTTTGTATTCTGCTAATATTTTGGCATTAGCTGGAAAATGAGCATTTGCTATTTCTGCTGTGGTGATGCCCACAGGACCTGTTATGGAGAGGAGCTCCTGGCTGGGCTAGGTGCTGTCTCCACACTCAGAGGCAGGGCCCTTGCTGTGCTGTGGAGCTTTAATTGTGTAGGAAAAATAAGTAACTAAACCTGTTTATTCTTTTGCAAGCCTAAAGACAAAAATTTCCTCCTCTTCCCACTCCAAATTTGTCAGCTACACTTCATCTGCCTCTGAAATTAGACAGGTTGAATTAAGATGTCTTGATTGGAAAAAAAGAAGAAAAGTTCAAGGGAAGAAAGGGCACAGTGATCAGAACTAAGTGAGCAGGACAGACCCAGGAGGGTGTTGACACATTATAATTTGAAAATGGCAAAGCAAAAATCTGTGGTGACCAGTGTTTCAAGATTACTGTAAGCCAAGAAAAATACCTGCCTCTGCAAATAAGTTTAACCATGACATAGGAATTGTCCCCTATGACATAGGGGTTGTCCCCTACTCATTTGATCAAATGCCTTTTGATCATTCTAAAATTATAGCTACCCTTTTGAGGGTATAATACATAACAGAACTGTGAGGAGCGTAAGTGACAACTAAGCAAGAAAATTGTCATTGTATTACCAAGGCTTAAAGTGTGTAAGCAAGAATTTCATAACATTAAAAAAAGAAAAATCCAAACCTAGCTCCTCAATACAGGCCACTGAGCTGTATAAACCTAGAAAAAGAAGAGTTTGGCAAAGGTTTTTCCAAGTTTTAGGTACTTGGACTTCAGCTGACATCTTCAGTCAATGAAAAAGCAGATGGTTTGGTTTGGTTGTTTCTATCACCCCACCCCAACATGCTTTTCTCTGATTAGCATGTAGATTCAGAAACTTTTTTTTTTGTCTTGTTTTAAACATTCTATTCTAAACATTTGCTCTTGATGCAATACACTGTGGGAATTCCACCCTGACTTCACTTGATTGAGAGTCCACAGAGTAGATGCTGGAGAGAAAGATATAAAAATGAGGGGAGAGCTGGTAAGGTGAAATGCAAAGCTAAACTGAGCTGCACAGAAAGGAGCAGAGAAACCAGGAAGGAGCAAAAGGGTTGTATCCTGACTAGAAAATAGGTGCAGTGTGCCAGAAGACCTGTAGGAAAGTAACTGGGGATATAATTTAGCTATTAAAATGCTGTCATCCTGCACCTGTCTTAGAGTCCTATTGGTGTGTCCCATCACATTCTCCAGCCTGTCCTTAGCGCTTCTTATTGGTCTTTACTGGGCACTAGGCTTGCAGCTGCAAGTTCCATTACCAGCCCTGAAGACAGGGCAATGTGAGGTTCAGCTGGAGTTGTGGAAACGCCGTGTCTTCTCGCTTACTGAAGCAGACAGTTCTTATAGGTTAGGGCCTTGCGGTAGAAAGGAAGTGGGTGCACCATAAAACTAGTTCATTCACTGCCTTTCTTTGGTTTAATAAAGATAGGCTTCATTTACTAGCCAAATGCAAGACATTAACCCAGTTAATAATTACCTCCAATATCATAAATTTGTCTTCAGTTCTTCAGTTAGTCTTTTCTCATCCAAGGATCCTATTAATTAAATGCCAATGATGCCCAGCAACATGAAAATATAAAAATGTGTTTGTTATGTTCCATACTTACTGGATCGTATTTCTTCCACCTTAAGTACACTGTTTATATAAACGCAAGATATTTGCAAAGCCTCTGCCTGCTGAGGGTTGTCCTGAAGACCAGGCTTACTTATTTGTGCAGTACAAAACGGTAAGGGGTAACTCGAGTTCTGATTCTCCTGGGATAATGCTTAGGCTGCAACACTTCCCTACAGAGTACATGGCCAGGAGGTTTAACTCTTCAGTAAGTATTTTCCTTTTTTTTTTTTTTTTTTTGTAGATGAATGAGGCACTTCCATGTATTTCCAGTGGCAGTCCTTTCTCCAAGCATGTGGTTGTAAACTTACTTGTAAGGATTTTTGGGGAGTTTTATGATTTCTGAAGTATTTGCCACTTAGCAGGTAAACTTTCATATGTCTGAGAAGTTTCCAGATTTCAGATATAGAATCATCAGTGCCTACATGGACACACTGATTCAACTGCCGGCTGTTGAAATCAGAGCACAGTTGAGTGCAGAAGCTAGAAGCCTTTGCTTTTCACAAAAGCAAAGTGATCAGCCAGGCTGTCTGTTTTGCTCTTCATGATGGACACTGGCTCCAGGTGACACAGGAAGGAGTTCAGCAGAATCCAGGAGCTCCTGTCCCACACAGGAGAAAAACACAGAGGATCTGTGGCTCCCAGCAAGGCAATGGCTCCATACTTTTACCTAGCTGCCAGGGATAGCATGGACTAAGCTGTCTCTCTGAGCACTTTGCAGCTCTGTGAGAATGAAGCTTGTAGAGCAGTCAGCTCCAGAGGAGCCCAGCCCTAGCAAGGAGGGAGTGGACACCTTTGCTTACAAGGAAGGCTCATGCCAGCTGATAATCAGCATGGCTGAGTAACAGCACAGCTGCAGGTACTGCTAAGAGAAGAGAGCTATCAGTCCTCAGGAAGTTGCAGAGTCTGAATATATGCACCCTGTGAAACTATGAAGGTGGCTAAAAGCATGTTTGATTGCCTTAGAGCCACTGATGTTTCAAGTCCCACTTACCCCATTGGAGTACCATGTTGGGTGACCACATTTACAGGAAAGCTGTCTCCAAACATGGTTAAACAGTTTTGCAGGTTCTGGGACATGTGCAGTGACTGTGGCTGCAGTCTTTCAACTTTGTGCCCAAGCATTGGGGTACAACAATTTAGTGGCATAAAGTCCACCAGAAAAGCAGCTGCTATAATGTAAGTGGGCCATCTCTTGTCAGTTCATCTCCTAGCACAAATGTTTTTCGAGTCCATGACATTGGTAGCTTCTATTAGCAACAAGCCCAGGTTGGACAAGCTCCAATACCCAAAGGTAATAAACTAGAGGACTGAACAGTGAGCCATAAGTTAGCTCTAAGCTGAGAGTGGGTGGCTGCTGGAAGAAGCAGGGGTTTTCTCTTACAATAAGTGAATGGTACCTACAAACCGTTATTTACAAGATGCTCAACATCTGCAGCTTTGCTTGATTTCAGGAAGTCAAGGGAGCAAACGCTGGTCACATTTATTTGGACTCGGTAGACCTTTGTTTGCAAGGAGACTCAGTTTTAATACGGTTATTCTATTTAGATGAAAAATGATGGTTTCATATCAGGCTGAAGGACTTTAAGGGCCTGTTTAATATGCATTGATCTTTGTGTATGTGGAGGTGTTTTTTGTTGTTTTTTGGTTTAAGGCAAACAATAATTGAGAATAGGCAGAAGTGGGACAAGACAGCAACAGTACATGTGACTTTCACAGTCTATGGAGGGTGAAAATATTAGAGGAAGATTAATATTCCCAGAGGTGTTATGCACATGTGCAGCTAGTGGGAAATTTAATGAGGAAATGAAGACATATTTTTATCAGGTCAGTGCTTCCTGCAGACTCTTGACTGTACCAGCATTTGCCTTCTTGCATAGACTTAGGGCTGTGCAGGATCGGTAATGTTCTGTTGGCAGATCAGATATATGGACATTGTTCTGTAGCACTGAATAAAATGGATTATTCAGAGCTTGAAAATTAGTTCATTGTCATTCAAAGAGAGAAAACATACAGTGTGAAGAAGCGCTGTTTGTGTACAAAAAATATCAAAGGTATCCCTTTGAAATTATATCGGGGTTCCTTTGTAGTTACCATTTTCTTGTACTTCCAGCAGAGGGCAGGTTTGTGTCACGAAATCTATTTGCTCGTGGTTTTTGAGAATCCAATGTGATCACCGCTCATTCAGTTCTAGCCAGAAACAAAAGGTCTCTTCTGCGGCAATTTTCCTTGAAAATTACATCAGATTTTCTAAAAAAACAAAACAAAACAAAATAAAAAACCTAGATAGAATCCTACTGGTAACTTTGAAGCTTTCTAAAGATCTACCCCCAAACACATTTCCATCAGGAAATTGCTATTGGTTCATTTCTTCCAGTGCATTTCTTCCCTGCTTCTATCATACTGGAATATCTACCATGTTTTAAGCATCGGCTTCATGTGAATACAACCAAGTGATGCACTTACTGTTGCAGAGCCATGAAAAGGTAATGTTCTCTTTTAAGTTAGGTAGCATAAAATACTGTTGTACCAGAAAAATGCAAATATAATTAAGGCCTGGAGGCTAAAAATGGTAAAAATTTTATAATCCTGGCATTCAAAACGCTGAGGAAAAAACCCAGGTGGTTACATCATGGTAACAAGCCCTAGCAGGGTTAACCACATGCCCATGTTTGTGTAATTCTTCTCAATGCCATTTTGGTTTTAAAGTGACATGTTGTGGCAGTGCCAGAACGGGACGTTCTGAAGCAAAGGAGGCGAATGCTTTTCTAATTCATGTGTCATGCCAAGGAATCCTGCTCTTTCTGCTGCAACTACTTCACCTCACGTTGCTTATGCGTAAATCAACAGGACGGTTTGAACTCATTGGTGGATACGCTAGCTTTTGCTTCTGCTTCCTTAGAGTTTTATCACTGCTTAATTTGTCTTCCATGCAGTTTTGAGCCTCGGATTTTCCTTTTTTTTCAATTGTCACTTTACATCCTGTGCCCCTAAATGACACTGTAATGAAAATACACGTATTTTGCAGGCATTTATACCCATTAGTGTTGCTGTTCACTTTGCTATCTGCTATACAAATGCACACTAATGCTCTTAAAAAAATTTTGCGTTGCTTTTCATGCACTCTGTTTTAGATTTTGTGATTTTGAAAAGTATGGACTAACACAATAGTACTGTGCTCATAATCTAATGTTTTGACAATCACTGTGAAATATCACAGGTATAGTCTACTGCCAACAAACTGTGCACTGCTGTGCTAGAAGCTTTCATTTGAAGTTTTTCCAGGATGGTGCCTTTTCCTCACCTTCAAGCTGGTTTTGTAGTTTCACATTTTCTTAAGGGGATGGCAGCATTTTCTTTTGCATTTGGAAATCAGCTCTCACTCCCCCCAGTCCAGACATTATTAAGTTTACTGTCTGGATGATTCAGTAGTATCTAAAGAGAGAGTGAACTTCTTCAAGTCAGGAAGCATAGCTTTCAGTTAACTGGTGAAATGTTAATGAGGACTCAGCCTCCAGCGTATAACTGGTGTGGCCAATATTGAGCCCAGATCTCCAGAGGTGGAAGACTAGAAAAACTGGCCCTGGGGACAGATACCTCTTCTAGCTCCCATCACATTTCTAATAGTTACTAGGGCAGAATAATGTTTCATGACCTTTGGGTTGTCCCATTACCACAACATAATCTAGCTGTGCAAGCTTTGCAAAGGTCACTGTAAAAATAAAAATATTTCCTGCTGTGATCCATACCCTCAAACGCAAAGGAAAAGAAATATCTTTAATAAATGTGGTGACATTTGCACTATAGGGCGCAGTGCAAAGATCATGAACCATTATTCTGCACTAGTAATAATGTCACAATCTTATTCTTGCCCAGTGGTTACTGTATGACATTTGTGCTCACAGGGAAATTCCTGTGAATATCAATAACTTAAAATACATTGCCTCAAGGACTTATTGTTCTCTCATTGAAGTAAATGGAAGCTTTGCCATTTGCTTACCAGTAACTGGGAATCAGATTGACCCAGCATTTCTCATGACCAAAACTGAGATGGTTTTTAAGTGGGTTCGGTGTTTGGGTTTTTTTTCCCCCAGAAAAAGTATTTGCTTGTTGGACCGCCGATGAAACACATTTCTTAAAAGATCGTAACAGGTCATTTTATTATATCCATGAGAATTGCTGCAACTGTATTTGTAGAAGACACTATATGATGAGTCTTTTTTTGAAAAAGCTGTAAGTTCTAATACTCCTTGGTACTTGTGCAATGAGTTATGACTTGAACAAATAGTATTTCTTCACTACCTTCTTATGTGAGTGGTAAATAATTGTTCCCTCTATCTCTCAAATAGAGAAATAGATGAATCCAGAATTTTCTGACTGAGATGGCTGGAATGAGATGACTGAGTCTACAGCATTCTTAACAATAATAATAATGAAGGCCTGAGTGTCACAGGTGTGGCAGTTCCTGGTTCTAATAGACTCCAGTTCTTATGCTAGTTATTTGCAAATGCCCTGGAGCCATTTTTTTTTTTTTTAATCTAAAGTATGTCAATCTCTATGAGATTATGACTGAGCTCTTGGAAGAGAGAGGTGGAGGGTTTGCATGCAACTGCAATTCATGTTGTCATCGGCCCCTGTCTAGAAACACACCTTAGCAATCAATATGTTTAATGTACCTCTGATAATATTTACAAGTCTATGAAGAACTCCACTCCTCCCTGTATGTTAAGGAGAAGCCTATCTGATAGAAAGGAAGTATTTGAAAGCTTAGTCAATAGTAGGATTGTTTTATTCATTGTTTTGGGTAAGATGGTGCCTGCCTGTAGTCTGGCTCCACTGTAGAGGAGATAAGTATTTCCTTCCCTGGCTTCAGTATGTGTCTGTATCAGAGCAAAATACAACACCAGTTCTGAGGGAAGTGCATAGGCTGTTATTTCTCAAGAGCTTGTGGTGACTAAAATTGTCCCCAGCTGCAGGGAACGGTTCATGTTTACAGCTTGAGGAAGAAGGCAGCATTGTATCACCCCATGTGCTGCCTGCTGATTCATTCTGAAACATGTGCTGCAGCCAGGCGTGTGATGGTGGAAGGTTTCCTGTGCAGGGGATTGTGTGGGTAGAAGAGGGGCCTGTGTTGATCAGGTGCATCTACAGAACTTTGTTGAACATGGGAACTCAGTAGGTGGGATCTGGTGGCAAAAGAGCCCAGCCTTTTTGGCCCTGTGATCCAGTAAGCTCACCTCAGCTGTCAAGCCAGCCTGTGGCTCTGTCTTGAACGCGAAGTTTAACCTTGACTTCTGACAAATGTGAAGCGGGAGCCACTCATGTGAACAAATGTGTACAGTGCATGAGACTGAGCAAATTCACTAGTACAGGGCTAACACTCAAGGTGTACTCCAGAGAGCTGGGGGGAAGACAGGATCTGCTTCTCAAAGGGCTAGCCACTAAACAGCATGGTCTGATCCTATCCTTATTTTCCGGCTCTTTGTCCAGACCAGGAGAGCTGAGAGGCTTGCATAGTCTGTAAGCAGCTGAGTACAATTTTTCCTGTGGGTGGTAGTATTTAGAAAGTGTCCTGCCTTGCTGCTTTCAGATTGCTATCACCCTCCCCTGATGGGATTAGGAGTCTGGCTTCACAGGCATTGCCTGATCCAGCCGGCTTTCATAGGGATGAGGTGGGTAGTGGTGAGAAAACAGGATGGGTGATGACTTTGTAGCTGTGCTAGTAATCTTTGCTTGGAGGAGGGGAGAGAGAGGAAAGCATCGGGACAGAGTAAGAAGTTGAAGTTCTCACCTATAACAGGAATTTCTTTAAACATTTGATGGAAACGATCACGGAGCAGACATCAGTCATGCTTTTCTGACTCATTCTGATGTTTTCTGACAGCATTACCCCTCCAGTCTCCTGCTGCCTGTAGCACTGCTGTCCCAATTTATTTCTGCAGAAAGTTATCACAAGAATTTTCCTCTTTAAATATATAATTAAAGTTAATGTTGTAATACATGAAGTTTTGAAATGTACTGAGATCACTGAGAAAATGAACTCTTCTTTTTAAAAAAATAAAAAGCAACAACACTCAAGTTATTTGTGACCTGGATGATTTGAGGTGCTCCCATCAGCCCTTTACTTTAAGAAGTCTGCCTTTCTCCCCCAAATGATCTTATTACAGGATGCCTACAGAGGGGGATAACGTACAGTTTGATCTGATAATGAATGCTTAACTGGCTCGCTCTTCTCTCTAGCTTTGGAAGAAGACCTGCAGAGGAGAAATGCTCTAAACATCAGTGGGACCCACAAAAGAGCAGAAATAAATGGAAGAGGGGTCTGCGAGGTACCAAGATGTGTGTGCTTTCTTCTGAATCTACTTGCTAACTTTAATACTAGCATGCTGTTTGAGAGTACTGAGGGGCAGGCAGCTGTCTCTTTCCAAGCTTCTTTTATACAGTAGAGCCTGGAAGTGAAAGCCTGGTATAACTTTGCAGTATCCTCATGAAAGTCACTGTGAAGACCAGTTCTGCCACAGGTACTTTTGAAAGCTTGACTTAGCATGTCTTCAGCAGCAGCCACAAATGCTTTCAGTTCTGGGTCCAGAGTTTTAAGGATCAGCTTAGTCAGCAAGGGAAATTCAGTCTTCTCATTTGATAGCCTTTAATTAGACCTGTATACATATATAAATGCATAGATTATCTACTACCTCCTACTGTAAATGTCTCACTGAAATTAATGAGGTTATTCAAAGAGTAAACTATGAGTAATAATGAATAATATTAATACTAATCATGACTAACCATGGTAGGAGGGAGAGTCTTAATGACTTAGACAAGGAGGGTCTGCTGGGAGCCAGCATCTGATTTGCATGAACAATTCCTTTTTGGAGTGGTGAAGCTATTTTTCGCCTGGTACCAATCATTAATTAGAGCCCCCATTTTATCAAAGACTTCTTGATCTCTGTCTTTATGTCTTTCTCAAGGCATAGCTTACATGTGTGGCAGACAATGAGTCATGCCCAGGCAGTTGGTCTTCTGATTCCTTTTCTGTTTAGTTTTAGTGTAGTCTACATCTTTGCAGCAGCTTTTTATTTAGAGATCATGTTTCAAAAAGCCTGTGACAAAGCTCCTCACAAGAGGTTTTTTTTTTTCATTTAACGTGGGAGAGCAAGCGTGAGATGAGGAACTGGTTAAGCAACAAGAAAAAAGCAGCATGAGATCATGTTTCAAAACACTTAACGGTTCCTGATGCGGTTCGTGATGCAGTGCCTTGGAGTCTGAGGCTAAGCCGTGTTGTTACATATTGCTGTGTATGAAGGATCTGGAAGAGTGGACAAACGCATGTTAAATTAACAGAGAAAAGCAACATTAATGGAAGTTTTTAGAAGAACAAAACATGGAATTGTTTTCCCTGATAGTGGGTGTTAGATGGCCAGCTCTCCATAGATGTTACTGAATTTTTGAAGTCATTAAAACAAATGTATATGTGTATTACTGTAGAGTGATATACAGTAAAATAAAATCCGCTGCCATTCTATTCATTCTTACTATAATTGCAAGTTTCTAGGGAAAGACCTGCAGTGTTGACATGGAGAAAGAGGAAATTAATACTCCTCCTCAAATACAAAGTGATCTGAATTCCTTCAGAATGAATACTGAAGGGGTGAATTTTTTTTTGTCAGTCCCAAAACTCAGATCGGTTCCTTTCTAGTTCTTATTTCCAGTTCTTGCCACTACCTCCCCATCTGTGGTAGTCTCTACTTTTCTCCTGACAGATTTTTCAGTAGTTTCATGCTGCTAATAAAAAAATGTCTGCAAATATTAACAGTTCAATAACCTAGAGAAATCCTTGGTATTGCTGGCTTTAGGAAAATGAGGTCAAGAGGTCTGGGAAAGAGGCAAGGCTATATAATTCCAGGGTTTGTTCTAATGTATAATTTAGATTTTGATATGGCACCTAATTTTAACAAGCTCCATGACCAGAATAATAAGTTAAACCAAATAGATGTATCACATCATGGACATTGAAAAACAAGTCATTTCAGGCTGTCTTAATTGAAAATGTTGTCTCAGGGATTTATGATGCAGGTCTGGACCAGAGTAATATTTAATAGTCTAATCTATTAAATGTCTCCTCTTGGTTAAGGAAAAATATATGAGTCAAGGTGTGAAAGGATTAGTTCCATCAGAGAATCTCAGATGCTATTAATGTATAATTAAAGCTCAGATCAGAGTAGTCTCTCTCTATTATGGTTACATCAAAAGCTAGAGTCAATCTTCTCTCAGCAGCAGTTTTGCAATGTGAATAAATGCTCACCAGAGACTTACCTGAAGTCACTCAATCTATTTTAATTCTACTTCTATATCCTACCTGACTCCATATTTTCAGATGCTGTAGGCTAGTGTAAAATAAACCCTATGCTGCCTATCCTGAAGGAGGTTACTGTAAATGTTCTTGAGAACCTGGATCGTAAGCAGCATAAGGGCTATAATTTAAAAATTATTCTTGCTTGTACTCTTCTTGTTAAAACATTGGCCTAAAGATAATCAGGCCTAATCTGTTTAAATGCAGTTGCCAGCTGCCTGTTTGTCTGGTTACTGCAATATTGCCTGTTGTGTGCTAGAAGGTAAGAGTTTTAAGGTGTTGTGGATCCCAGGGTTCAGTTAGTTACCCCAGCATGCCGTTTGCATGAATTTGACCAACACAACTACTTTTCTGTTTGATGGATTAGACGAATAGGCTACTGAGACGTGTTCTTTACAGAGGACAGCTCAGCAGGTTGCTTGTTACATGAAGTGATGAGGGTCATGTGGAATGGCATTACAAAGCTGATTAATGATTTTGGGTGATGGAACTTTTATTCCCAGGCCTGGAAGAATGGAAACCTATTGTCTGAGACCTAACAGAAGGCATGCCAAAATAACAAGAATGTTCTTGTTGATGTATCTGCAAATGGTATTAGGTCTCTGGTGTTGATTAAATAAGTAACAGCTCACAAAGCCAGCAGTTCCATCAAGGGTTTGAAAATGTGAGCTAGGTCAACAGCTTTCAACAATGCATCAGAACTGAATCCAGATCTCTAGAATATAAACTTTATATAGGCTGTGCATTTTCATGTATGACAGAGATTCACTATGAATACTCTCTGGTCTTATCATTGCTATGGTGAATACACTGTGACTTTCAAGAAGAGTGTAGTTTACCTGTGGCAAGTTACAGTTTGGTGTTTCTTCTGGAGTCTTCTCTCAGTTTTACATCCAAGCCTTAAAGTGAGCAAAGCTTGTGTGTGTGGTTATTTATATACCATCTGCACGTCAGTAAGCAGCAAACTAAGTTATCTTTTAAAGAATGTTTAAACATTTGAATAAATTATGGGGGGAGTTGTTTGGGTTTGATCTTGTTTTGTTTACCTTGTTTTATCTTGATAAACTATTGAAATGGATTCAGGAATCTCCATTGCAAAAGAATAGTATGTAATTAACTTTTGTATGTGACAGCTGTTAATTGCATCCTTCCCCCTTGCAAAGGAGATCCTTCTGGTGGTATAGCTTTGTTGGGATCTCTTAAGTTAGCTCTTTGTTGCATCCTCTAAATATAGCAGAAGAGAGCAATACTGCAACCAGAATTGATTCTCAATACCTTTTGAATTACTCATCTGCTGTGTTGGAAACTGTGGATAAATGTTTCTTGGTGATTATGTTCAAAGAAAGAAGCTGCCATCAGCCACCCAGAATCACCACTGAAGTGAAGTGAAGCGCTTCAATAAGCGGCTGTTAGGAGTTTGGCTTTGAAATGAGACAGAAAAAAGAAGAGGGAAAAAAATCTGCTGAAAGCAGGTGGGAAGAAAAAAGAGCTCTTAGGAGGCAGAATTTCTGCTTTCCCTTTTTGCAAGTACATTATTTTATAAAATGGCTTTGTTTTTCAGGAGGGTAGTACTGCTAGTGAAGCAGTTACGAGTGAACCATTCCGTCAAGGTATCTTGTTAGGGCCTGGACACATGTTTCAGATCTGCTTTCATTTTATGTTGATGCTGATTCTCATGCCAGTAAATTTTTGCTGTTGACTTAATTGTGAACAGGCAATTTTCTGTCTCCTTAATGGTTTACAAAGCTGTATGTGAGAGTTAAGGTCTTCCAGTTCCTCTCTAGGGAATGTGCTCTTTATAAAAAGACTGTCCATCTGATCCTGAGGTATTCAGCTTCATTTTTATTTTGTCAGTAGAGTTATTTGAACATTTTGCAGATTTAGTATTCTGTAATTCCAGTAGTCTACACAAGTGTGTAGAGTGTAACAACTGGATAAGCAAATTTTTGAGAAACGACCATGTTCACTCACAACAGTTTTCTCATCATTTCAGTGCTTGCACAATGTTAACTGTTACACATCTTTCTTGCACTGACTGTCATCACATTCTTCAAACTAGAAAGAAAAACAAATCATTGCGAATAGTGGAGAAGCTGGGATGTACAAAATAACTCAGAAGAAGACTATTGAAGTGTTTGCTGACTGCCGGTTGTTCACTAACAATGGACAGATTGGTTCAGGCAAACACATCGTCCAGGGTTAAAGCTAGACAAGACTGGAAACAAACCCATTTTCATTTGAGGCTCAAACGTATTTATTGTTCGTCCATTTTCTTTTTCATTTTTCGTTCCACTTTTTGGCTTGTTGTCCATTTCTCTGTGTGTTCTCATCAGTTTCTGAGTTCTTGCTTAAGACAAAAGTGACGTACCAAAATAATCTGGCAAGACGTAATATTTCAAACATGAATTAGTCACCCCAACCAGTTAACAATATTTACTGTTGCCTGGCATAGCTATACTGGGATGGCTCTGTGTGCTGGAGAGACACAACATGAGGGTGGTTACTTACCCATTGCTGCAAGTGAGAGAAAAATCTTCAAAATAGGGCTTAATAAGCTTAGGCTTATGGATTTCTTGGTAGCAGGGGTTGATGGAGGAGAGGGAGTATGCTGAGAGTTCAGGAAGTCAGATGTATTAAATCTTTGAGAATGGTTTTTAAACTAATTACTTTCCAAGTTACTTTGGCAATGGGGATGGCCTAAGTAGCTCCTGGTTTCAGTCTGTCTTCCTGTGCTGGTTCCTTTTTCCACCCTCCCCACGTGCCCCTGCAATCTGTGCTGCTATAGCTACATGTGGGACGGGGTCATGGGTAGGATCAGAAGACTGATCTGTCTGAAAAATAACCTGGCTGAAAATACTGAGGTGTAACTTGGGTCAGGTCCTGGTGTGGTTCACTGTGTGGCCCTGGTGCAATTGTCCTAAAGGGTGTGACATAAAGGTATGGTCAGGTAGGAGCAGGCAAGGACCAAACATATGGGAAGCAATGTAAACTGCTGCTACCAAATTTCTGTGTTATAATGCCCTGAAGGACACAGCCCCCAGGTAGATGTTTGGCAGAACTTTGCCTGGGGGCTTTGCAACAGGCTGCCTGTGTGCAGTATGGGAGTGCTGTGAAGAAATGGGCTTGTGTGTGTTTGCTAGACAGCTGCCTACATGATGTGTATCTTGTCTCCACAGCTCTGATTTCACTTCACAGGAGGAGGGAGGTCTGGAAGCACCTCAAACTTGCAGCCACTTGGCAAGGGCAAAGGTATTACATGAGAGTTTGCTTTTGTGCTGTTCTTATCTTTGACCATTTGGAGCAGGAATGACTACATTTGTCTCCTGAATGGGCTTGTGCTGAGGTAAGTACATGTGATACTGGTGGTAACTGAGCAGCAGATCTCTGTAGCAGAGACAGTCGGTTCTTAAGATGGTTACTGTGGTCTTTTTAAGGTAAAATCTTTCTGGACATTGTGACTAAGAGAAATGCAAACAATCATTAAGTGTGGCTTGAGAGAAATACCTGTCTAGACTTCTCTGAATCCCTCCATCCTTTACATTTTGATTTTAAGTAGAATTTTAAAATCCCAGAACACTTTCTTCACAAAGATTAGACTGTTTTCCATATTTTGCCTTTTTTCCCCCCTCTCATAACTCCAAAAGGAAAAACAGTACTTTTTTTTCCTTTGGTTTTCACTTCTTTTGCAAATTGTTCCTCTTCCCCTCTTGTATTTCAAGAATGGGGATAGTTTGAACAAGGAATTTTAAGAACCTGGATTTATTTTCTAGGTATGGGAACTTTCTTTGCGATGTTAGGAAACTATCTAAGGAGATTGCCTGCAATAGCATGGAATTGGATTGATAAATCCAATTATATATGTAAATTAATTACAAACATATACATTCACATTGGAATTTGTTTCGCTTTTTTATCAATCTAGATGTCCTATGCATTAAATATGTATACATATTGAACAACTATTTCCTTAGTGGTGATCAATTGTCTGGAATTTGACTTCATAGAGTGAAAATGTTTATTTAGTGATACTTTTTATAATGCTCTTTGCTTACTCTAAAATTAACAAAAATACGAAAAAACCCAAACCATACCTTCTGAAAATATAAAACTTCCTCTGATAATATGAGGAAAGACAAAATGTTAGGTGATGCCTGAGACACATACCTATAGCTTTTAGGCAGCACTGTTGATCTTTCTAGAGAGATCACTGTTTTTGAAGACTAGCAGTCAGGTGACAGCCACCAGTCTGCTTGCTCATTTTGCCTTTTGCTCATGGAAGCATGCTGTCCAGAATCATTATTTGCATTACAAATATATTTGTAGTAATTATGTCTCTGCAGGCCAGATAAGCCATTACCTTTTAATTGTGGCATTAAAATGTTTTTTATATCTCCATACCAAAGTAATTAGCAAAAATAAAGGAGGCGATCACAGGGGGTGAAATTTTTTATTCCACTAAAGCTGTATTTGCTATAGCAAGTCAGAGAAAGCTGATGTTTCATTCTGACTTCATTGATGCTGTAGGTACAGGAACAACCATGAACACTGTGCAATTGACTAATGGGTTTACTTGGGTGATTAATGCCTATTGTCTACTTTACTTCAGAGTTTGATACTTAATAAACTGATTTTAATACCTTGAAATATGCTGAAATCACCTCAATTTCTTGCAAAATTACTTCCCATGAAAAGGGTGGTGCTTAACTGCAGGCCGGAACATGCAGTGGGTGATAGCATTAGGGAATGGGCCTGCAGAGAAAATAAAACCAATTTTGAAAGCTACGGTACATTTAAGGCACAGCATGAGTTTGGAGCTAGCAGCTCCCAGATACAGAATGATGCTGTGTCTTTTTCCCCTATACCTTGCATCCTCTGTTGGACTGAAACAGTGTCCCAGCCAATGGCCTTATCTGTACAGGCTCATGGGACATGCACAGAGGTAGAAAGTTACCAAATCCGAGCTAGATGCATAACTCATGTTAAAGCTAACGGAAACAAGATGCCTAAATGTATTGGACATTAGTGTGTATACCTGGCCTGATGCTACCAAGCGTCAAGATTTGCGATGCTGTAGGGGCTTTGCAATTCAAAGTATGTGTTACATTAAAGATTATTTATACAAATACTAACATGTTTGGCTGTTATATCATGCTTCTTCTCTAATACCGTACTCCTCCTTCCCCTGTCCCACCCGCCATGTTTCTCTTCTCAACCATGACCTGTGTGACTTGTACAGCCTCTGTTCTCCAAGGAAGCCACACTCCTCTTCTTACCCTCTCCTCAATTCCACATGGCAACATTGTCCTCTTTCTCTAGAGAAGTCTTAGAACAGAGTTGCTGAGTTCTCAGTGAGAGAAATGGAGTTATGTTTTGCCAGAGGGATCATTCCCCAAGACATTTGAGGAGCACCAGCATTATCTTTGCCTTATGACCCTGTGCCGGGGACATTTGCCAGCTTCTTACTTCTCTCAAGGGTCTTGAGGTTAGTGGTAGAAAGAAAAAGATCCCCAGCTGGCGTCCTACAGGACAGATCCTGCTTCTCATCAGGGCTAACTGACCCAAGCTACTGTTAATGTGACTGTCTTCCACTCTCTTAATTTAATCTCTGAGCTAGTTCAGATATTTCAGTCATTCATACACAACACAGTGTACGTGTAACCTTAGAGCCTAGCTCTGCAGACCAGTAAAAAGTGCCTTTGGGAGAAAGGCTGCACTGTTTCCCTGTTACGCGTTGGTTGTTGAGACAAAGAGAGTACCTTACTTGGTCTCACTACGGAAATTGATTGCTGAGCTGTGAATTGAACTGAATCTGAGTCCCAGCTTCTGCAAGAGTATCCTTCCTGATGGTTGTTTGCACCAAGGCAATTTTTATAGAAGCAATAGGGACTTTGCAGCAGGTGTCTGCCAGGCTCTTCTTTCAACACTCGGCCTGAGTGGTTTAAGCAGGTTCATTTAGAAGGAAAGAGAGTGTAGGCACCACTGGGAAAAGTCAAGTGTTGCGGGCACGCTGTCCAGACAGTGCTGTGCAATCTCTTCTTGCCCCTGGGGCTACAGGCCTTGGTTTCATTCTTTTTCCCATGCCTCTTTAGCCACAGTAGATTTCCAATGTGTGCTTGGTAACCTGGAGAACAATTAACTTTTTTCCTCACAGCAGAGGACGGCAAAACTGCAGGCTAGGCTACCCTGCTCTGGAGGTTTATGGCCAGTGAAATGAATGATCTGAGTGTAATGGCTGCTTCTTGTCAGGGGTGTCAGGGAGAAGGCCTGTACAGGGAGGAATGCATATGGCAAAGTGCCCTTGATGACAGGGCCTCAGAAGTGGACTGAATTAGCTGTGTGTGTGCTCAGGTGCTTAACAACTGTCTGTATGAACCTGGTGACCTTGAGTCCTGTGGTCTTTGCTAGGAGTCAGAGCCAAGTACAGTTCAAGCAACTTGAGGAATATGTCTCTGCAAATTCTGGCATGTCTTGGCCTTTCTTCTCATGCCAAGCTGAGACTCCAATCATCTACATGGTGCTCCCAGCACAAATTCACCCTTTTAACCTCTTAACACACCTTGTATATGTGCGTGCACATCCTCACGCTCTAAGGTGAAAGGGAGCCAGGGATGGCAAGCACCTTTGGAGAAGATAAGTAGGTACAAGTTGGGTGAATTTCTAGGGCTGGTAGGTCTGTAGTTCAAGCAGGCAAGCTGAGTAACTGGAGAAGGAGGAATACTTTAATACTCTATGAGTAATCTATGCAGGGAGGTTCCTATAACCTGCAGAACAGAAGGTAAAATCAGCTCACAAAACTTTTTCTGCAGCAGGTTTCTAAGTTTGTAACCAAATAACTATGTATATGCCTTGGCCTTATTTCTGAGAGAGGGGGAATGGGAAGAAAAAACTTGGGACAGCCCCCAAAATCTTAATTTTGTCTCTGATGTTAATCTGCTATTGTTGTCAGCAAGTTTTTAGCTCTTCTTTTTCTTCCCTCTTCTTTTTCTCCTCTCCTTCTTTACTCTGCTGTTTTTCCCATTGAAAACTCAAGCCTTGCCCAGGCCTCTTGCAAGGATTAAGGTTAGAATAACTACACTGCCTCATGTATTTTTGATCAGGGGTCTCTTGTTGAGAGTCTGATCCATGTGGATGCAATAATAACATGAAAACTGCTACTGTGGGACAAGAAGTTTGGCATGTTTTGTGAGAGCCCCACACCTTTAACCATCAGGTGACTGAGGCATCTCCTCATATAATATAGAAAGATCTGTTTATTTATTTGTTACATACCCATTGCAGTTCTGGGTCAGGGCTAAAGCCTAGGATTTTTTGTCCCTCTTCCCACAGCCTACCCTGGCCCACAGGTCATGTACTTGCTGTCACTAGTCAGCTATTCACAGCAAGGTTGACATTTCAGAGTGGCTGACATAGATGTGTTGCTTTTTCTCTTTTTATCTGCATTACTCTGCTCACAAAAATACTACTGCAAGTGCAGTTATACCACAGAAATGCACTCTAGCTGCCATTTTCTTCTCTTCCAGCCATACATTGCAAGCGTATGCATCTGTGGCAAGTGGCAGAGTAAAACAGACATCATCTGGGTATGAGTGCATCTGTGTAGGGAGGGCTGTTGGAGCAACGCTTATATCCCAGCGGCATGTTCCCTGTGTACCCTAAGTTCAGGTCACTTTACAGTCTGAAGTCTTCCCTAGTTAGAAGGTGAGTCGGAAGTTTCTACCAGAGAGCAGAGTATTGCACTGATAGTCATAGCCTCCTGCTGAGTGTTTGCTCTGTGACTTAGCTTGAACTTTCAGAAGCTGCCTGGGTGTTTGCAATTGGCAAAGTGCTGTTCTTCCATGTACTTATGCAGGACTAAAAGTAATTAAGTTCTGTCAGAAATGTCTGTCTACTGCTGGCTGTGATAACTGCTGTCCCTTGAGTAACAAAGGAAATGTAACAGGGTTGGTCACAAATAGTTTTTAAAAAGCCCATTTAGAATTGGATAATTTCCTTAGAAAATGTCACTCTTATCTTTTGGCTTTAGGAGTTCTATAGAATGGGCTATACAATGCAAAGCTTCGTAAAGACTTCCATAAAGGGAGAGTTAGCCAAGTCCTATACATAGAATCTTATGTCTGTGCTGAAAAGTAGCAAGAGTCCATTCTGCAGTGAGCTCTCCCACAACAGCTAGGAGTTACTAAGCCTTTCAAAGGCCATAATGCTTTCAGGCTTTGTGTACCTCCTATCCCCATAAAAGACCATATAGCTTGCTTGGGTACTTAGAAGAAAGTGTTTCAAATAGCCCATTTTCCTGAGCTAGCAGAGTGCTAACAGTTTCCGTGACAACTTGGCTATAGTAATTTCTCCTGCTTTTTTTCTATGCCAATTTCCCAAGAACTGGTAATTTCAGTTAATTGCCTCCAGGGAATGTGGGAGTGAGATATTATGTTTGTTTTCCTGTGATGAATTCTGCACACAGGATGCAGTGAAGGGAAATTTGGAAAAAGCTTATGAAACAAAGGAAGAAGGGAAATAAAAGGGAAAGAATGGTGAATTTAAAAGGCTTTTAAAAGATAGAGAACAATGAAAAGGGTGTAATTCTTTTGCTATGAATAACTTCTAATTTTTAAAGTTATTTACCTTATTTACAATTGTGTGATTTATGATAGAAAACAGCATTTAAGTTATTTATTGAACTTGACAATCTTGTAGCAGGAAAAATATTCGTGTCTGTAGCCTATAGATCAAGGACCTCTGAATCTGCAGTGAAGGCAGCATTTCAGAAGGGCTGGTGTGAAGTGGATTCTCCATTTTTAATGGAATGGATCACCTTTTCTGTTTTTCTTGTCCACAGGAGATCCATATGGCCAACTCTGATAGCAGCTTACAAAAGAGCAGGTTAATTTCAGAATGTCTTTATCTCAGCTTAATGCTGTTTAGTGTTGGGGTATATGGGAATTGTACCCTCCTAGTTTAGCTTAAAGGCTCTATAAAGACCATTAATTGCCCAGGATATGAGAGAGCATGGCATGCAGTGCTGGAAACTGAAGATGTGTGTAGGTGCTATGTGTAGTGAAATTGTCCTGACAGAAGTAGCCCAGCTCCGCCTTGCCATCTGGAGTGTATTCATAGGCTAGTTTTCTCATTCTCCAAACCTATCAAGATCATTTTTCATCAATTCCATCAGTTATTGAGCATTTACAAAGAATACAGATCGGATCAGATACAAAAATGCTGTTAGTGTGGAGAGTCCACAATGACACTGAGTTATGGCTTTAGTGGTCTTCAGAGAGTAAAGAGCAGATTTGGTAAAACACTCATATTTAACCACTGGACTCTGGTTTTACTGAAAAGACTTCAGGTTCACCATTAGGATCTTAGTTTTCGAAATCACTTAATGAGGGTATTGCTAAATCAGATGCTGCTCTGGAGTCCAAGATAGAAGGTTCTGCAAAGCAACTGTCCCCTTTAATCCTGGGTTCCCCAGAACAGCCCATTGCACTTGCTCAGCGTCACCTTGTCTTCAGAGGATTTCACTGAGGACTTTAGCATCAAGGAATAGTTTTAGGTGAATTGTGCCCAGCTCATCATCACCTGCTCCATCACACAGACTATGGCTGCTTTAGGGTTACAGAGGGAGATTACAAATGTGTGTGAACACAAGAGAATGGGAGGTGACCTCATCTCACGATTCTCAGTCCGGAGAAAACCTTCCTGCTAGGGAATGTAAGTATTCCCAGGGCGTTAGCCAGTAGAGGGAGATGTTACACGTGCGTAAATCACATACTCCGCGTGAAGTAGCTGTGCCCTTCTTAAACGGGGACACTACACCCAGCCCAGCACACATAAATGGAGGGGTCTCTATTTCCCTCCTGTATGCCATGGTTGTTTTAGTATTTTTTCCAGTGCTGCTTTCTTCTAGAAGAAGCTGCAAACTTGGTGCAGAAACTTCTGTAAAAACTAAGTTTTTCTAAGCATACACTGAAAGAAGCGAGAGTTTATTCATTTATCCAAGTAAATAAGCTCTCAGGCAAAACAGATGTCAGCGTATACCATTTGCAACGGCACACGAATGTTTTGATGTGCCAGTTATATGAACTTTAAGAGCTGTTCTGATAGCACTGTAGTTAGTATTACGAAGTAACGATCAATAATGGTAGCAGTGAGCTGCACAGAGTGTATGGAACAGCTACTAAGCTTTATAATATTAGTGCTGTATAGTAATGTCAGAGCTAGTTTTGTGAAACTCCAGCAGTCTGCTTCCTTGCACAGATGTACCACCTGGGCACACAGAAAAGCAAAGGCTTTACTATAGTTTATTATTTTGTTTTGTTTTGTTTTTTTTTTTATTGTAGGTGAATGTCATTAGTCATTGCAAAAGGGAAAAGGGAAGTGAGAGAACAGTGGAAAAACACTGCAGACCTAATAGTTCTTGTCTTTCTTTATAGTGGGCTTGAGCTGAGGAAACGTGGAAGGGGAGTTGATACGGATGGCGGCTGCTTTCCTCTCAGACACCTGTGTATATGGGGACACAAGGGTGTTATTTAAAATACACTGTTTGTGGAAGAAAGAGTTGTTCTCTATCATGACACTTCCTGGGAAATGTTGTATTTCTCCATGTGTTGAGCAACAGAATTCCAGGTCAGAGGTATGAGTTGGGTATTGAACGGATACAGTCACAGACTACACCTCTCTTCTCTCTTTATCCTAAGCAAGATTTCTTGTGAGACGGGTGGGCAGGGTTGCTTCAGTGCGTGTTACCTGTATTAGTTCACTTTTTGCCACAAAATTAATTTGACAGGTTGGGAGGATGTCAAACCTCCATGGGAGTTGCTGTGTTCACTTCAAACATGGCTGATGTAATGACTGATTAATTAAAACCCATTTGCTTTGTTTAAAGCAAGACTAGTTTATTTTTATATTAAAAGATGGTAGTCCCAAGTATCTTTTGTCTCTGCTACTCAGAGCTTCTTTGGGACCATACTTTGAAACATAGACACTATTCAGTTGCAAATATGTGTTTGAGTTTGGTATGTTCTATAGTTCTGCTCTTGGGCAGTGTCTCGTAACCTTCTTATCCAAAGGAAAAAAAAAAAAAAAGAAAAAGGTCAGATACTGCCTCAGGCTTTACTTTAACAACCCCCGCCTATTGATGTGCCTAAATAAAGGCTGCAGGATATGACCTTGATATCTTCTACTTTAAATGTCTGTATTGAATGTATGAAGTGTTCTTTGTGTGTAATTTTTTTCCTCCTTGCTATTTTAGAGGCTTTGCTTTTGTTCTTTAGATTACTTTGGATGCTGACTTAGTACTGTAACATTCTCGTGGCAGGAAATGTCTGTATATGGAAATCTTGCAGCTAGACTTCAGTAATTCCCACACAGACTGTCAGTCCTATGCAGTGACTATGTATACTCTGTCCTCATGTTGGCAAGAGACTTCAATTGTGTTCCTACAATGGGATAGGATTTAAAGCTTTTAGTTTCTTTTGTTTCTTGTGGAAACGATGGCTTCTGGCCATTCGAGTGGAGAGTGACATGGCCTCTTACACAGGACTTTTACTCATGTTAGGGAACTGATCAAGCTTAATTTTAAACAAAAATTCCAGCTTGATACAAAAGAGGCTCTAGGGCCTGATCTTTTCCGCTCCCTTCCCTCTCAGCAGCTCAAACTAATGTACACTTACAGAAATTAAAGGACTTGGTGAACACTGAGCAAAATGTCAGCACAGCCAGACAGATTTAATTGCTTTCTGACTCTGTCCCTGCCTCCCTGGCAGACAATGACCAAATACCCATGCAAGCCAACCTCTTAATATCATGATAGCACAGTTCCAAAGGGGATTACTGCTTCTAGTATTGATTATAAAACTCTAGGTCAATAAGAGGTGAAGGTACTTGGGACAACTGGAATTTAGACTTTTCTAAGGGAGTAACAGTCAATACCTTTTACATCGCCCATGATTTTATTAAAAGGAAAGCTGTAAAGTTAAGTGAATGATCATCTTTTTGGCTGTGACAATCAGTTCACTACTTTATTTGTGAAGTTCAAGCTTATCCTGACATAGTTGTATTTCCAGCCTGGTCTGCCCTTATCCTTTGTATCCTTTATCCACTGCTTACTCTTTACAGGCCTTTTTGCTGACTGCTGCCTTTGGTCACATTTGGCCTGTGGAGTCTTACTAACATCAGTGAAACTGGAATAGACCCTTCTCATTTTTCATCTCGTATCAAACCTCTTTTTCCTTATTCTATATATCTGTGAAGAACACTGCTAGTTCTCATGCTAAAGTGGCATTTCTGTCTTTTTTTAAAATTCCCTTGAAAATTATTTCAAAGTTTTAGGTTTTTATTCAGAAAAACTGCCTACAATTATCTCATCAGCTACAGATGCCAGAAATGCTTCAAGAATTTTTTTTCTGCTTTTATTGTGTTTGGTGTTTAGGTGTGTTTGTTTATTAGATTCTTGGAACAGTGATGACATCTTTTCTTGTGACCCGTGTAAAACTTACGATAATCTATAAATAACGTATCTGAAAAAAACAACTCTGAAATCAGCAGAGCAGAGATTTTCTTTGTTTACAGCTCAAGTCCTAAGATAACAGCATTCAGCATGTGGAAGGACATAATTGTGCTAAATTGCAGAGTTACCTCATTTAAAACAAAACAAAACAATCTATCATGTACTTTGACAACCTTGCCTGTATTTTCACCTTTAATCATTCTTTGTTAGGGGTACTGCTTGCACAGATCCAGTTTTAGATATGTGTTGTATTTGCCTTAACAATGGCATCTAGATACAGCTAAACTATTCTACATAATCTTAACAGATTATAAAGGACTGAGGAGATAGTCCTCTCTTTCCCAGAATTGTATTGTCTGGACCCTTGGTAACTAATGGAGCCTGGATACAAATTAGCTAGAAAATAGCCCTAATATATAGCAGATATTAACAGACAAAACAACCCTCTCAACCTCAGGTTTCAATGTTTCCAAAATGGCTTGATGCAACATTATCCCATTTCTTTTGGCCATGTGTAATGCCTGTTTCTTAAAGCTGTGGACTGTTTCATTGCCTCTCATTGTAAAATGGTAAAACTGTGGGCAATTGACCTACTCTCTGCAGGTTATTAGCAGGACCAGCAGCAGAATTTAGGTCTGCCTGCTCTTCCCACTCCAACGCTTCCATCCTTCAGAGCAGATGCTGATATTATTAATAAAAGTTGCTGAATATTTATTTTTGGGAGTAATTTGAGAGGCTGCATTTGAGTTGGTTTTAGAAAAATAGTTTAGCAACTGGGAAGCATTTTTTTTTTCCAGAAGTTGTCAGGGCGTTGAGGACGCTAAGGGCCATGCACAGCCTCCCCAAGGGAGGCACTCCCTCCACCCTGCCCATGGCCCAGGACCCCATTTCAGCCCAGCCTAGGGCTGTGAGTCCCTGCTGCGGTGACGCTGCAGCAGAGTTGGTCTCCAGCTTCCCACAGCCCTTCCCTGCCCAGCCACAGACCTTATGGCACCTTGACATGTGACTTATCATGGGAGTTGATGCATTTTCAGGTCTGCTTCAGCATGACAATTCCTCTTCTCCAGCAGTGATCAGTAGGGGTGCTGTAGGGGAAGGCACAGCATGCCTTTAATTAGTATGTGTGAGATAATCTGTTCCTCAAAGAAGCCTCCTTGTTGCAATGTGATCTCTAAATACTAAGCCCGGGAGCATGTAGTTAGATGTCCTTCCCCTTTGAAAAAGTGATTACTGTAACTCTGCTTTATAAACATGTGAACCTGAACATGTCTTGCCTAATTTATAGCTTCGGTGACACTGTCTGGCTGTTGGGGTTGGCTGAAATCTTACATTCTATATAACAACTTTCTTATCAGCTCTGAATTCAACATCCCTCAGTTTGCTTCAACATTTTCTTGGTTCTTTAGTTATCAGGTAATGGAAGTTGCCACTTTACCTATTTATTTTTTTAAACCAACTAACTTTTTACATACTTGTATCAATTTGTACCATTCATCTTTTCCCTAAAATCAACTCTAACAAGGGAGCCAAGATCCTGTCTAACTCAGGTCTGGGAAACAAGGCAGTAAGATGTGAAAGCCTAGAACTAGCCCAGTGTAGAGGGATGAAGCTGGGTTCATTAACATTGATAATATACAGCTGTGGGCTGGTTTCAGGGGCTGGGGAGTTGGCTGATGTAGATGAAGTGCAGGTGTGGCTGCTTCTGTTAAGAGGTTGGGCAGCCAATGAAGAGGGAGCAGCCAAGGAAGAGAGGGGAAAGAAGCAGAATGAACTTGTGCTCTGGGTGAGGAGAGACAAGGAGAAGGCAGCAGAGGGACTGGCATGAAGAGTATGTTGGTATGAGATGGTAAAAGACCTTGTTGCAGCTTGAGAGTTTGGAGAGTGCTGCGACAGCCCAGCTCCTCTGTGGCAGTGGAATTACAGGCTGAAATATCTCGTATTGAAGCCTGGCATTGAGCAGGCCTTTAAATGTGTTTAGTCCTTTAAACCAGGCGTAATACTTGGTGCTCCTGATCCTGTGAGGCAGCTGGAAGCCTGTGGGGTCCATCACCTTGAGTTCCACTGGGACCTCTTGATACAGAGTGGCTGTTTTCCTGCTATTTAGCTAGTTGCCAGCTGTTTGCTGAGCTGCAATAACTGACCATGTCATGCACCTGTCCCAATTTCAAAGAAATCGTGTTGGCTTAGACCCGTGACAAATAGATTTTAGCAGAGTAATGCCCAGTCCTTGCTTTCTTAAATAAGCATGTAAATGCCCCAGGGTTAATGTTTCCTGGCATTTTAGTGTATTTGAAAAGTGAGCTTGACTTTCCTTTCCACACACATTGTGGAGTCATGAACATGCTGTCAAAGGATGTGGGAGATGCCAAAATGCCAGTCTGCTGGGTGCTATCAAAGGGAGCTTGAGGGGATAGATGAAGATGATTCTTCAGGTAACAGCTGGGCCAGGTGAAGTTGTAACTCCTCACTGGTAGTTTCAGGTATACTGTTACACGCAAGCACTAATAATGCCTTGTACTCAATTTCTCTGGTTCCCTTCTATTATTGTATACAAAAGTAACCAAGAGTTATACACCACACCTTCCTGTTCTTGCAGCTGGAATTATTCTTCCGGTATCTTTGATGTTAGCTCACTTTTCTGTTCTTTAGATCTTTGTTTTCTGGTTTCCTTTTTCAGTCCCCTCTGCTTGTTTTTTTCGTTCTTTGCCCTTTTTGATTTCTGTTTCCTTGGGCCAGACACTCTAAGAGCTCAAGATAAACATTTGAAGGTATTGCTATCTGGGCAAGGCAAACCTTTTGTGGCCAGGAAAAACAGTTCAGCTGTATGAAACTACTGTGGCTGAAACCATAGAACTAGCAGGTGACATTGCAGTGAAGAAATCACACGTATGTTCTGTACAAATACTAAATAGCAGGAAATGTAGATGAGTTGTCTTTGTTGCAAGGTTAACTCAGATTCTTGCTTATGTGGCACCTCTGCTCTGCACTGATGGACTAGAGAGACTTTTCAACAGCTCCAGGACTTCAGACTGCCTTGCGTGGTCATTCTGGGATTCCTGTATGTTACCCTAAGCTTTCTTGGCAAAGCAGTCCCTGCTGCTTTGTGTTTGGTATCCAGTTCAAAGTTGCTGGCTCAAGGGTGTTTCACACCTATCAAAGCCCTGGAGCTGCCTCTGCTTAGCAAAGCAGCCAGTGTCATTTCTATCTAGGGTAAAACCACGGCCATTATAAACTATTGTGTTGGGTAACCTCTACTTTCTCGTCCCTTCTCCTCTGCTGAGGGGTTATATTGATCTCAGCAGCTGAAACAAGTCCCCTTTCTGAGCTGGGCCCTTGACACTGACAGAAAGGAAGCCCACAGCCAGAAACCAAGTATGTGTCATGCTGGAAGCAGTTCATTTCAGTGAACCTGTGGTCTACGACCACCTCTACTTGCGTTCAGGCAAGTTCTCCAACAACAGTTTTTAGATAAATTCAGCTCAGTGCAGCTGTACCAAGAATGGCAGGATGTAACCCACTTCTCTGCTGTTGGATAGTGCATGGATGTGGCTGCTTCCACTTGCCTGAGGCCAACTGATGGGATCTGTGGAGTGAAAGCAAAGGAACTGCTTTTATATCCTTATCTCTGTTCTTATGAAAAGACCAAATTCCATTAGCTGCGCACCTCAGTATTATTCCATGTCTTCTGTCTGTCCACTTGCTTAAATAGGCCCATCGGTATCTTCTCTCTGATAAGTTTCCACCCATGAAATACAAGTCCAGATTGCTGGAACATGTTCTCTGTTCAAGAGAAGCCTGTGATACAAATGGGTTTGTTGTCATATGACAGTGTAATCTTACCAAACAGTCCACTGACAGGATATAATAAGGATGTGTACATGTTTGTTCACATAAAGACTCTTCTTACTATCTTTTTTTTTTAATAAAGAAGGGTGATGAGAATTAAACCCACTTTCTAGTTCAGAATAATCCTGATGAATATTTACTGATCATCCATTCTCAAAAATACGCTTCTTTTTCAGACAACTTTGAAATGACATAGAAACAGTAAGGACCTTCTAGCATTATTTTCATCAGAGTAAAAATCAAAAAACACTTTGAAGGCAGCAGGAGTTACCACTGGCAAAATCACTGGTGAAAATAATTCACCAGGTCTATGCTGTCTAACACCTCTGAATTTCTTTAGGTGGAAAAAGCAGGAGGAAATGAGAACCACATAACCTAACAATAGCTTGTCTGCACACAGGTTCTGTCTCTCTGGAGGGGGTGCTACCCCGTGTGCTGTGCCATTAAGGTTCAGAACAGTTGCCTGTTGTGGCCACAGTTCGTGACAGCAGATCTGTTTCAGCTTGCACAGCTTATTCTAGCCCACCTCAGCAAAACAGCTCTAGATGCAAAACTGAACTTCTGCCACTGACGTCTGTATAGAGTATGGCTATGCCAGGCAGGACTAATTGTAATTACGCCATATGTGATCTTAGATCATTCCTCCTCTGTTGTGCTGCTGCCTTGCAGTCAGTTCTGCATCGGTGCCCTGCTACTTTCAAAGGAGGAGGTGGCTGCAGTGGTGTACCTGAGGCACTGCTGCCGTCACCTCAGCCCTGCCTGCTGTGTCCTGCTGCCTTACTGTGCAGGGTGGGTAGTGAACCTGGATAACAGCTTTTTGGCTCATGCTTTGTACTCTGCTGTGCCTCCACTTTAGAGGAACTGGTGTAGTAGATGACTACTGTGACAGCTGTACATGCCACTTCTGTTATATAATGCAGAAGTATTAACCTAGAAGTGGTTGTTGGTATTATTTTCCCATGCCAAAGTCAAAGGTATTCTGCTGTATAGCACTTTCCTGGTCAGGCCATTTCAGTCATTCTATAACTACAAAGCCTTTAGGTTGATCCTACAGGGGCTAGGATGTAAATGTGTTTTTTGGAGCAAGCAAACTCCAGAGAGGAAAATGTAAGAAAGAACACATGGTGTCCAGAACACTTTCCTGTCAGTTGTTTTCATTAATTAATTAAGCCTTAGGGTTTGAATTTCAGCCCAAGTTTACAGCTTGAACCCTATGAATTCTGAACTGATTTTTTTATTTTCCTCCACTTTGAAAATGTCTGTTATGGGGTAGGCAGCATATAAGGTATTTAAAAGGAACTCTGCTAGGTTTCTAGAACGCAAAGTGTAAGGTCTCTAGTTATCAGGCTTGAAGGCTCTGCTTGGATATTGATATTGTGAATCACTGATGGAGATTCAGCCAAATAATTTGAATAATGTGCTAAGATTCACAGAGCGTATTTGTAACAGTCAGTGATAAAGGCCACGTCTCTTATGTGTCAATACTATGCTTTGACTGGGGCATCACCCCTTGTCTGTTGCAGAGATTGAATCATAAAACATTACAGCACACTGAATTCAGGCTTATTTTAAATCCTCCATAGATAATTTTTCTGTGTGTGTGTGTGGTGTGGCTTAGGTACCTTTTAGGATCCAGTGAATTGCTTTATGCTCTAAAAAAACCATTAAAAACCATTACGAAAACCAAAATCAAATCTGAATGACTTTTTACAGAGAGAGTGAAAAGGGGAGGCACCACAGTATGGGGGCTGATCCTTCAAAGGCTGCGGACATATGTATTTGTTTGGCTGAGAGTTTGGAAAATACCAGTGTGGTGAGGGTGAGGACAGTCCGTAAAAGCCTGTGTGATTTTATTCTTGGCTAGTATGTTTTCCCTGTCAATGAAAATACAGCATGTGATTCAGTTTCTCTGAACTGAGTGAAAAGGCCATAGGTGCCAAATCTGAGGGTGCTTTTTATTGCCACCTTAGACGCAGAAGCGCTATGGAGGAGGTTGTGTGGGTGCTAGGGTAGGAACAGCAGTGCATCTGAGACAGGGGAGCTCCACCTCATCTGCTTGCCAGGGAGACTTCACAGTGGGTGTTTACAGAAGGGAAAGTTCCAGGCATGGGCAAATGGGTCTGAGGAGATCTGCTGGACTGAAACTTCTCCGTAGCACAGGAAATGTCTGGTTTCATCCTCCTTTTTCTTATGCCTTGTGCTAAACCCCAAATCTGTGAGTGCTTATGCACGTACTTCACTACTGTAAATAATTCCATTGAACTCAATAGGGTTATTCATAGTCAAGCTGAGCATGTGTGTTCAATGTTTGCAGGATCAGACACTGCAGAAGCTGGCTGCTGCACCATTTAGGGCTGGTAATTCCATCCCTTAGGCCCTGGTGTCCTTGTATGGAATGATTTCATTTTATACAGACTTTGCTTCATTTTCCACGTGTCAGCCCTCAGTACGTGTGCTATTAGTACATACCAATGCTGAATATTCTTGCCTTAGGTATTGCATGAAAAGAAAGCAACTTAAAAGCAAATATAAATTTAAATCCCATTTTTGTCCAGCATGCTGTCCTGTACTAAAACATTCAGAATACTTTAATGCTGAAAATGAAAGTAATGACTTTTGACAAAGAAGAGGCCTGCCTCTTTTGTGTTGTATTTTTTCTCCTCTTTTCTTTTCTTTTCTTTTCTTTTCTTTTCTTTTCTTTTCTTTTCTTTTCTTTTCTTTTCTTTTCTTTTCTTTTCTTTTCTTTTCTTTTCTTTTCTTTTCTTTTCTTTTCTTTTCTTTTCTTTTCTTTTCTTTTCTTTTCTTTTCTTCTCTTCCCTTCCCTTCCCTTCCCTTCCCTTCCCTTCCCTTCCCTTCCCTTCCCTTCCCTTCCCTTCCCTTCCCTTCCCTTCCCTTCCCTTCCCTTCCCTTCCCTTCCCTTCCCTTCCCTTCCCTTCCCTTCCCTTCCCTTCCCTTCCCTTCCCTTCCCTTCCCTTCCCTTCCCTTCCCTTCCCTTCCCTTCCCTTCCCTTCCCTTCCCTTCCCTTCCCTTCCCTTCCCTTCCCTTCCCTTCCCTTCCCTTCCCTTCCCTTCCCTTCCCTTCCCTTCCCTTCCCTTCCCTTCCCTTCCCTTCCCTTCCCTTCCCTTCCCTTCCCTTCCCTTCCCTTCCCTTCCCTTCCCTTCCCTTCCCTTCCCTTCCCTTCCCTTCCCTTCCCTTCCCTTCCCTTCCCTTCCCTTCCCTTCCCTTTTCACTGATTTGTAACACGTAAACTGCTAGAAACCACAGCAAAGGTTTGGGATGTGCAAATATAGTGAAAAGCAGCCCCCTTCCAAAGGAACTTGAAGTCAAACAGCAAGTTGTGACACACTTGAGAATGTCCTCTCAAGCACATTATTGTCTGGATTTGGCCAAAAGGAATTTAATGAAAGCACAACATGTATAAGGGGAAGCTTTAGGAAGTATCAGATCAGGGGGTTAAAGCTTGTACTTTGCAGAAGGGTTAGATATGAAGAAAAATACAGTCATAGAAAACAGGGCTGGAAGGGACCCAGAGCAGTTACTCACTGGTCTTCCAATTCTTTCCAGAGTGCTCACAGCTCCTCCAGTTTGCAGATGTAGTCTCTACCAGCTTCCAAATCACAAATGCAGATATATTGACTAGCGGGGGCCTTAGAGCAGTGTTCGGCATAGCACAGGTTGGTATAATTTCCAGTTGAAAAATTCCTCATTAATAACTTATCATTTTGAATAAATTTTTTCCATGTTGTTTTGAATCTGTCTTATGATGTTGTCGTGGCTTACCTGTGAGACTATTACATGGTACAGTGTCAAAGCCTTAACAAAGCAACAATTGCTTACATCTCCACTGGGTTTTAGGTTTGCTGCTTGCCTTAAAGGAAAACTAACTTGGACTGAAGTGACTTGTTACTGGCAAACCCCTGCTGATGTGTCCTTATCTTTGGGGTGCTTACATAGGAGTTGACTGATTTGTTCTGGTGTCTTTCCAAGAACTGAAGTGTTAGACTAAGTGCTCTGTCATTTCTAGGATCCTCCTTTCTCTGTATTTTTAAAGATAAGCACTGTATTCACCCTTTGCTGTTTATCAAAAGCCTCATCCTTCCGCCACAAGTTCTCAAAGATAATTGCTAATGGCTCTGAAATAGCTTCAGGCAGTTCCTAAGAATATTCTGGAGCAAACTTCACCTGGCTGAAGTCAAACCTCTAGTCTGTTCTCTTTCTTTCCTTGCTCGAATTATGTCGGCTTTGTTGGTTTTATTCTGTCTAATCCCAAATGATTGAAAGTGTCTGCTAAACAGTGGCCTATAGTGCTGATGTTGCTGAGTAAGTCAATAAATAATATGCTGAACTAATAAAGAGGCCAAGAAATTGTGGCAGAGCTTAGAAACCAGAACAAGCAAAGAGTACTGAATAGAACAGAAGTGATAGTGGAAGAATTCAAAGGTGGGGGATGTCACGAAGAAAGTGTTTTGCCATGGTTATTCTGACAGTGGAGCAAACCTACAGTCCTGAAGACTACAGAAAGGAAGATTACAGCATCTGTAGTATGTAAACACTGATGTCTCTGAACGCAACAGTGTCTTAGAGAGTTGATTTGCTTTGGAAAAAAGATGGAGACTTCAGTATAGCCTGGATATAAGGATCGACAGAGAAGGCGGCTGCACCACTAATGCCTGTTATGGGCTTGAGATGCTGGGGCCAGTTCACAAGTAACAGACTGGCTCCCACATGTGTCTCATATGATACAAGGGTTAGCTCTGACCAGCTTAGGTATTTTGAAAGAAGTGAAGCGCTGGCTATGCTGACATTTTAATACATTTTTGTTGAAATGTACTGGCTGTCACTCAGTCTGAGTGGAGATAGGAAGAGACAAATATAACAGGGGACAACACATGACAGTGTATACAATTCTGTATGGAATTTTTCATGTTCCATCCCCTGCTTTCCATAAAGGGAAGCATAAAGCTCAGTGCTACAGCTCTTCTCTATGAATATTCTTACCTGAGTGAGAACCGTTGAGAGACAAGGTTTTGAAGGATCAGGTCTCCAACTCAAGACCACTTATTTTTGGACATTTTTCTTAGTTACAGAATCTGCTTAGTTATATGAAGCCTTATTTATTCTTTTTTTTTTTTCTCTTGATCAAGATGAAATACAAAAAGTAGTGTCTTTGTCTTTCAAGAGTTTTAGTTACAGCTTAATTAAAATGTCTGTATCTAACCCACTAAACAAGAACATTTAGCCTGTTCTCTGTGATCAGTTCTTGTGAAGAGGGCTTGGAAAGCTTCACCCTTCAACAAAAGATACTTAGACATCACCCCCTCATTTCAGCTAACTTGGATTATTTACAGTACTAGCTCTGTAACAGTTAATTACAGTGCATGATCTTGTTACCAAGGATGATGAAACCAATTCATCTGTCTGCTAAACAAAGAGCTTTGTGGGTGGCTTTTTATACTTGCTTTGTTCCAGCATTGCTTTACACTGTCAGTGTGTAATTTGTTCTGATTTATTCCATTATTAATTGCTCATGCAGGATGCATTGTAGTGGTCATTTTAAATGATGGACATCTGAAGTATTCCACACAGCACCTTTTACTGCAGGATACCAAAGTCGAAGCATCACAGATACTCAGTAATTTGCAAAACAGTACACCTTCGTATTTACTATTAAAAAGTCAGAAATGACTTATTGACTGGAGTCATAAAGTTAATTAATGACCAGAGTAATTTTCTTGTCTGTGCACACTTCCTGAACAGATGTAGTTTTCCTTTCTAACTGCGGTGGTTTATCAGTTGTTGGTATGGAGAAAGCATATGGGTGAACTATCTAATTAAAACATTGATTAACACCAGATGCTGAAAAAATTGAAGAATGTGTTTGTGAAAAGGGAGGAGAAATAATTTTCTATTTCTTAATTTTGCTACTAGTTGAACTACTTTGACTATGGCCATTGTCAGCAGGTAAAAGCATAGCTCGTTAGAACAGCATATTCTTCTCGTGTATTACAGAAAAAACTTATAGTACCTAGGTGGTTGTTGTAGTCAGGTGAGATGCAGAATTTAAAAGAAGTTCTTTGTATTTGCAAATTATTTATTTTCATAGCACAGTGAAATAATACATTTCAGTGGTAAACAAAAGTAATAAATTTACCAGTGAAGAGACAAAATGCCTGTTTATATATGGTATAATCATAATGACTTTTGAAATCCATGACAATTAAGTACATTTTCAAAAGACAGAGTTCTTCAGCCACACAAGAAAGTTGTTGGTATGGCAATCAATCCGATGCTGTGCCATCCTCCTGCTGGTAGGTAATTTGAGGTAACAGTTAAGATCTACAAGATAAGACTGAAAAGATGTCAATCCTTAGTTTAAGAAAGAGAAATCAGAAGAAATATTTTAAAAGTCATCAAATAAGATAGCTGCAAAATGGAAAGGAATGAATGATTCTGCATGTTATCTGTGCATAGTACTTGAATTGCAGTGAGTAATGTTTAGAGTGGATGCTGGCAAGGCCTCATTTAATAGTTAAGTTTGCACTCAGAATGATTCTGCAACAAGGGATAAAACTGCACAAACACTGTGTCAAGAATCATATAGGTACTGCTGGTCCTGTCTTAGGGCAGAAGAGAGAGACTTTAGATGAGCTTCCTTCTGGATCTGTATTCTATGATTTCCTCTAAATGGGGCTCAACAAAACAAAACAAAAATTGCCCTTTCAGGCAATTAAAACAGCAAGGGCTTGCTGAAATGCAGTAGCATGCTGTGTCTCTGAGCAAGGTCCATATCTGTAGGGAATCTCCAATTAAGTGTGTTAAGACTTGTCTGATTGTCTTGAGTCTCAGAGATAAATATCACAAGCCATGTCTTTGTGGATGAGGAAATAGGTGTCCTCTAAGAATCTCTTTGAAACCTGGGGTGGGGGTGGGCACAAAAAACCCAAACAAACAAACAAGTCTTAATTGCAGTTTCCCCAGATAAGCATATTTTTAGGACTCCTGCTGAAATTTGTTGGGGCACTGTGAAGCTACTGTAAGGAAGGAACTAATAGGATGAACTGGAACCAGCTAACCTTACACACGTGAGTGTTGTGAAAGGTGCTGCCCATATTCTTCAGCACTAACTGTTTTGGTACCCAGGTTCTGTTCACATAGAGTCTTCCTCCTTCACTAAAGAATCTCTTTCAGGCAGGAACATAGCCGGTTGAGCTGCCTGATGTCTGAACTTGTTTTCTGAGGCCTGAGCTCACAACTTGAGTCCTTTTGTTTGTGAAATCTGTAGGACGATATTGTATGCTCTCTGTGTTTGGCTCCAGCAGACAGAGGTGTGGAACAACCACAGAAAAAGAAACATACATGCTGATCTCTGTAGGTAATGGACAATGCAAAATATGTAACCTATGTATGGCAGATTTCTTATTTTTTTACATTTTAGATCCAAATGTTATGAACACTGACATGTACATCATAAAACTGAAGAAGACGTTTTCTGGTGAGTAGTGATGATTTGCTTGATTTAGAGTATTTTCTGAAATCAGCATTTGGCACTTTGTAGAGAAAGATTCTCTGTCTTCTTCATGTGGTATCTTGTATGTTAGGCTAATTCATAAAGCTTTCAAATTGATTTTAATTCCTTCAAAAGGAATAAAGGGTTAAAATTAAATGAATAGCAGCTGATATACAGCACTCAGTATGCAAGATGCTGCGTTGACCAGCTATAATAAGAAGTCCAATAACTCTTCTCATCTCTCCTACTTTGTAATTTCATTAGAAGCAGACATAAGATAGAATCATAGAAACATTTAGATTGGAACAGACCCCTAAGATCAAGTCCAACTGTAAACCTAACACTGCCAAGTCCGCCATGTCCCTAAGTGCCACATCTACACATCTTTTAATGCCTCTAGGGATGGTGACTCAACCACTTCCCTGTTCCAGTGTTTGACAACCCTTTCAGAGATGAAAGATAGTAATGGGCAAAATATTTCCTCCTCAGGGTTCATAGATGTGAATAAACAGTGGTGCAGTTCAGTGCATAAAGGCCATTTACTGGCCTTTCTGTGTAGCATTGTCTCCTGGGACTCCTGAAGTGTACCTGAGAATTGGCAGTGGCACTATTAAACTGGCTTCCTACTATATGCTACAACAGGTAGTGGGGAAGTGCTGCCAATGCCTCAGCTGCGCATGCAGCAAGTTGCATTCATGTAGTGAAGCCTCAGACATTTTCCACCACCTCACCTGCTATCCAGTAAGGAGCCACTTGTGTTATGAATTGCCACCTTCAACCTGTTTAGAAGTGCCCCAGCTTTTTGAAAGTGTAAGTAGTTTAATTGTTTGCTACAGGAGATTTTTGGATGTGGACTGCAGAGGGCAAAGTGAATAATCCAAATCTGGTATTGGTACTTGGTAAGGATGTGTTCTTGACAGGGTATGTTTTTCAAATATGTGTTTAATGACTCAGGTTGAATCACCTGATATTCAGTGAAGCTTAGGTTTGGATTCTCAAAGATACACAGCTGCCCAAATTCCTCAGATTAGGAATTACACACCTTTAAAAGATATAGGGGTAAAGTAGTATTGACAAGTACTGATAATTAATTTTCTGAGCTGTTCTGCATGGCTGGTAGGCATGCAGGTGAAAGTTCATTGGGAGGCTGGAATATGAGTGAATGTGTTTGCTGCATGTATTTGAATGAGCTGTTCTTGGCACAGCTCTAAGCAGAGCATGTTTTTACCTGCTCTCACTTATTTTAAAAGTATCGCTGGACTCAGCTCTTTTTTTTATTATTATTATTTAGTTTTATTTTCCTGTGGGATCATAAATACGTGACATGGTGAAAGCATGATAACTCTGCAGTGTCTGCTCTGAATGCAGCTGTCTGCAGAGGGATTCTGCTTAAGTTATGCCAACCTGAGGCAGCTCTGTTTATGCCAACAATGACACTCTGTACCAGGATTTTAATACAGAAATACAACTTTTTTCTTGCTTAAAGGCAAGAAGGCACTTTAAGTGGGATGTAAAAATATTGTGGCAGTACCTCTGTGTGTGTTGGAGGGAGGAAGGTTTCTTTTAAGGCTTATCAAATATGTTTAGAGGGAAAGACCAAATAATTCCTTCTGCAAGTAGGACTAATGGGGAGAAAATTTTGCTGAGCATAGTTCCCAGTCCTGATTTAACTTATTTGTGCTTATATAAATCTGAAATATCTGCATTGAAGTCACTGGAGCTGCACTGAATCAAGCGACAGCAGAATTTACATCAAATGGTCCCCAGAGCTGTTTGTGCTGCTGTAAGCAGTTACAATTCATAACAGTAAATGAGCTAATATGTGTATGGGACATTCTTTTTGGACAGTGTGAGATACAGAGGCTGTCAATCTAATTCTCATGAATGGAATTTTCTACAGCAACACTGAAAAAAGCTCATTTCCTCTTAGTGGAACTTAGGAAACTTAGAGATATAGGAAAATCACTTGTAGCTAAATAAAAAAATTTTCTTCATTGGTATCTGGGTGATATCTTGTGATCTTTATACAGTCCTCAATTAAGGCACAAAGCTGACACTCTTTCAAGCCAAAATAGGCCTGATGTTAAGAGGCCCTGTTACTGCAAAACTAGCCTTTTCTCTTTCTGGTCCAAGGAGCAGAAACAATATTTTATTTGGATTGCCCTATCTCTGGGGAAATAATAACTTGCACATACACCCTTTGAACTAGTTAGGGATTTGATGCAGCTTTTTGGTAAACTAGCAGTGTTCCATGCAAAGCATTAGATTTACCTTATCTAACACTAGATGTGATGTGTTCAATCAGAGAGTTTTCCTTAGGCAACAGCTAACTACAAAGCTAAAGGAAATCAAAGCTAACATTTTAGCTTTTAGGATCGAAACATTTTATGGAAAGCCATCAGTCTCTTTTCTCCCTTGCATCCTCTCTCCCTTTCTCTGATTAATAGATATTATTCATTTATTATTGTAGTGAGTCTTCAGTCACCTATCCTTCAGCTGAAAACAGCATCACCACATTGTCAAATGTATGTTTCTAGAAAAAAGCTAATGCTGGAAGTCTGAGCCTGCTATTTGTTTTTCTTACTCCTTCATTAAAATAGTACAATGTGTGTCTAATACTGGTTCTTCAAGAGTGTTAAGCTCATAAAAAGTGTTGTAGTTGCCTGCACTTATGAGAACCAAAATGTATACTTAGCATATCCAATATGTATAGCAATTAGTGTGTGAAGATGCCATATAAATCATACATTATATTAAAGACAATGATACTGACATTTAGCCATGAGATAGGAGGCATATCCAGGTACAAACTTACCTACTGGCTAAGCTGGAAAATAGTTAAACTTGACTGACTACTTACAGGAAAAGAAATCTAGTGTAAATGCTTTCATGGGTGTAGAAATAAATAAAAAGTTTGTGATTGGTCAGATTCATTTTTCACAAATAATATCCTTCACAAGAACAGCAGAAAGATAAAACCTGGACTGAAGTTTTGATAAGGAGTTATTAAGTTACTTCTGTTTCTACAAAGCTGTTCCAATAACTTAAGATGCAAACATTATATGCACCGTAGTCAATAAACAGAAGGCTGGTTTCAACCTGGCAGCAGTAGTTTGTGACACAAGCTCAGGCTGCCAGCATGAAGCCATGTGCTTCAGTACAACACAGAACAGTGAATGGAAATCAGCCTCTGCTGGCAGAAGCAAAGAGTGAGGCTACGGTGCTTAGGCTAATTCCAGATAGTCGAACTCATACCAACTGTTCGATTTCTTTATGCCTGTCACCAGTCTTGGTCAATGTGACTGCAGCCAGACTTGACACTAAAAACTGGAGTGGTTAATGACCTTTGGTTGCTTGGCTGTAATGTTTCTGCTCAGAGTCTTCGTGCCATGTCATTTTTGTGAGACAAATACAAAATACACAAGGCACTGTGAAGAGCATCCTACCAATGTCCAAAGTACTCTTCTGTAGGACCTTTTTGCAGTGCTCCATGTCCTACACATGCTGCGCTCAAGGTCAATTTTTCATGTTTTTCATTCTAATAACACTTTTTTTATTCCATAAATTTATTAGCATTTTAAAATAATCTGTCATTGCTTCTCAAATTTGTCACCTTGCTACCTTTCCATTAAAATGGAAATAGTGCAGTTGTATGTCTCTTAGGATGGCCTTTATTAGAGGGACAGTTAAGGGGGTGGACTAGTGCTTTTGGGACTGTGTGTCAAATGAGTACATGCTGCTGGGAAGTAGTACAGGTGTCTATTAGGAATGATCAGGGGTAGCAGCAGAACTTAAGGCTTGAAAGAGCCTTCTCTGATTTTCTCTGATGCAAGAAAAATTGATTTGTAATCATACTCTGGAAGCTTGAAATCCTGGAATGCTCTTAATTAGTGAGTCATTGCTTTTTCTATGAATATCCTACAAATACATTCTATGAATATGAATATGGGACATTACCCAGGTGTGAAGTATGATCTTCCATTGAAGGTGATTATTCTAGATTTTGTGCCAGAAGTAAGAGGGCTTTCTGAAATAATGTTTTTCCTGGTGGGCAGCAGAACCCAGTCCTGTCTTCCTTGGCTGCATGTGACTTCACCTCAGAGCCCAGTGAAGAGAGCACTTCACTGATGTGGGATGGCTTTCTAGGGACTTTTTCCTTAGCAACAAAGGATCACAGAAGCACATCTTTAGAAGTGCAGATCCTTTAAAAAAGCTGCAAGCAGGGGCTTCTTCCTCAGACCCATATGCTTAAACTGATACCATTACGGTGTGAGTAACAACTGCAAAGGCTTTGGCCTCACAGCCTTCCTTGACCCATACATTGGATAAGAACAAAGATGGATTTCATTAACTATCTAACCAGGCACAGGATGCTGAGTTTGGTAGCTTGACAGGCCTCCAATAGGTCTAGATTTTATATTCTTGTTGTACATTTTCTTACTGTATTTTGCAGATGTATGGGGAAATGTAGCAATAAGTGGAAGGGTCAGAATATCAGGCTATTTATTGGTAATACTTAAACACTCTTTGTAGTTGCAAGAACACATTCAGTACTTTAAAACTGGGTGAGGCATGAAACGATAGCTTAAACTATGTCAGATAAGATTGTACTATGCTGCTGTTTGTGCACTAGCTCAAATATTTGTCAAAGTCTATGTAAATATGGTGGTAAGATGCTAACCTGACCTGTGACATTTTGCTTTATTTGATGGTATCTTGATTTAAAAAGAAAAAAAAACCTTGAGTATAACAAATCAGAAGAAATTTAATACATTTCAAAACATATCAAAACTTAAATATTAATTTGTCTTAAAATAAATGTATTTGAAAAACAGAGAAAACTTCCCAGATATTGACTTCCTCTGTATCAGTCAGTTTGGTTTAGATACAGTACAGACGGATAACAAGGCAAGCGAAGTGGTTCCATGAGCACCAAGTTACCTATGGACTGAGCAGTCATTGGTTTTCCAAGTCTGGAAAATTTCATCTTGCATTCTGCAAGATCATTTAATGCCACCCAGTGAGTACCCTGTCCAAATTCATTGACTGAGAAACATATTTGCATGTGGGCACTTGCAAAGGTGTGTTAGCAAGTGCCTGTCAGCTGCACTGTGGGAACTGGCCGCATGTGTGGTCTCTGCTTGCCACAGTTGTGAGGTGAAAGTTGTGAGTTTAAACCATTTACTTGGGTGCAGTGGGCATGCACATAACTACATATTGCACATGGGCCAGCGGGTTGTCACACACTACTTTCCAGTGTCAGGATCACTTTCAGTGCTCTACTAGCCTCCTGGTGTGCTTCTCAGTGCAACTTCTTGGCCCTTTCCTTCAGTCTGCTTTGTTGCAGCATGCCTCTGGAAGAAGTTGGTCTTAAAAAGTCAAGTTATTTATTCTCTAGCTACCTGTATATCTCTCACACCTTGAAAAGGAGGGGGAATGTAGGCTGAAGACTTCCTGAGCAAGAAAAGCGCCTGCTACAAAGTCACTTGAACTATCTTACCTTGCTCTTATTGTGTCTCCTTCAGTCTAGGCTTAACCTGACCAAGGATGAAGTTATTCCTTTTGTACGTGAAGTCTGTATCCCCTCCTCAATGTATATTTGCTATCAGGGAAAATCCCTCAAATCCATTCTTGGTGAGCACTGCCAACAGTTCCCCTCCTGGGTCTTAGGAACACAAGTGACAACACTGAAGTGGCATCGTTGCCAAGTTTGCTAAGGACCTTTCTATTCTGGAGGAGAGCATTCTGGACTGTGTTCTCCTCACTTCTCAGTCAGGCTCTTGCTCTACCTTTGCCTAGTGTGTTTCTCAGCACAGCCTCCTTTTGCTTTTCATGCTGCAGCAGCCTTGTAAATGTGTCCTGCAGTGGGATCTAAGAGGCAGTACAAGCCCACAGCCCTTAGGGATCCAAAAGTCCGTTCCCAGGCAGCAATACAGTTCTGAGCAGGAGATTTTGCGTGACAAGTTGGGCTAGGAAATGGGCTTGGCAGAAAAGAGTGGTGGCTCTGGTGTCTGGGTTCCTGGGTAGTGGAGTTCTAGCAACTGAAGTTGATACTACCTGAAGAACAAACACACTGTGGGGTAATTGCTGGAGGATTGTTATCAGGACCATCATGCAGCATCTGTGCTGGCAATCTAGTGTCCAAGTATGTCCAAAAAGTGCTTAGTTTCTGCTGTCTTATTTTAGTAACACAGTCTAGACTCAGTTACCAGGAATCGTGTTTGGGCCTGTTAACAAAAGTAATTTGGGCTGCCAAAGATTTATAGTATGCATCTTGCTTGAGGACTGTAGGAAGGATAGAAGGAACAGCTTTTGATTTGTCTGTACCTTATTGCCTGAAAGAAACACGCTGGTAGTGCTGAGTCACCTCCTTTTCATACTGCAAGCTTAGTATTCTTGAGGAATCTCTAAGTTTGAAATAGCATGAGAGGCAGTGAGGCATCTTGTGTCAGCAGCATGCAGGTGATACACAGGGCTCTTTCACCAAAGCCAAAAGGTGTGGACTGACTTTGCTGGAACAGGGCTGAAATTGGGCTCAAGGTTAGAATGTGTCTCTGAAGACAGAGTGGAAGAGACTCTCTGTGATGATTAGACGGTATGATAGGAAAAGCACAATCCCTCCTCCCTTTTATAGTGAGGTCTGCTGGCTTGGGGTCACTGTGCTGCTCCTGAAGACACCTGCAGCTGGAGTGGCTTTTCATCACACAACCCTATTTCTCTCTGCTGAGCCCCACAATAATCTATATGTTTCCCTCCTTCAGACTAGACTATGGAAGTGCAGGCACAGCGAGCATGCATAATAGCTAGTTTATTCAGTAATGTCCACCCCAGCAGTAGCACCAGTGCTCCTTACCTCAGTTGCAGCAATGGCAATAGCAACAGGTATCACCACGGGAAGTATTGCTACAGCTACACATCACATAGTCTGGGAATGGATGTTCTATTGGATCTAGAATATGTAATTTTTATTGCCTTGGGTCTCCAGTTGAATTTTTTATTCTGTATTTATACAGTATCTAGCACAGACATAGCCAGTACCTCAAAGTATACAGTCACATAAATGAGTCTTGCAAATGGGCAGGGTAAGTAAACGGGAGGGATATTTTTCATCTGTGTTTATAGGAAGTTGTCACTGTGGGTCAGCAATTTCACCCGTGTTAAGTGCGTGGGGACTGGAAGGGGAAGAATAAGATAGCTTGGGAGATGCTTACGGAGAGCTTCTGCTAACTGTGAGAAGCTGCAAGAGGAAAGCACAAGGCTCTGGTTTGAAAATCTAATGGAAAAGACAGAAGAGTCTGATGTGATGGGGAAACTGGAGACGAGAATAAAGGTCCAGTATTGCAGCAACTGTAGCTGAACTACTGGAGGCTGCCATGGTCCTCTCTCCTTTGAGGGCTGAGCCAGCCAAAAATTCATCCCTTTTTTAGGATTGGTTTTCAGCTTGCTCACCTTCTTCTCACAACTGCAGAAGAAGTGGTGCTAGCACAAGAGAAGTAAATGGTAGTGTGCAGAGAGCAGGACTGCAGCAGCCGGGATCCAGAATAAATTGAACAGCTATGGGACCACATGTCCACCTTCTGCCACTGAGTGAGAAATAGCAAGTACAAGGGAAGGAGTCTCACTAGTTATGAGCTGGTTTTTCCTTACTGCCATGAGCTCTGCAAACAGCTAATATAATCTTACTCTCAGGGACTAGGTCTGAACAGAGTGTTTCAGAAATAAATTGTGGGACATACTACCTTGTACGGAACAATGTGCAAAACTCAAAACTTGGTAGTAGCAATAAGCACTAGGATTGTAATTTGTCTCTGGCCTAGACATCTTGAGGGGGCAGTGATATAATAAAACACTTGAGGTATTTTGGGTGTAGCTTCTCAGAAGGGAAAACCCTTTCCCTCTGTAGCCAGAGGGCATGTGTAGTAGCCAGCAATGTCTGATTACTGTTGCTCCAGCTCTGAGACGTAATGGAATTTATCATCCCTGTCACAAAGCTGTCCTCTTTTAATGCAACCATTTTTATCCACTCTGGGTCTTCTCCAAAAATACTATTGGCAAAAGAATTTTATTTTAACTAAGAACTGAGAGGAGGGAAAGCCAGATGTGTTCTTGAAAGATAATAATTCTGACTCTAGAAGGAATTGTTTTCTAAATAATGTAAGTCCTTGCAGTCAGTTCCTGCTAGTGCCGGTGTTCTTTGGGGAGTTATTCTAAACTCTAGGCCTCAGCAAAGTAAGCTTTCCTGCAGCCAAATGTTAGAGTTAACCTCCAAGCTTTATTTTTATCTACAGTTTTCTTGGCAAATGATGAAGCTTATGTGTGGCATTTTATTTCCCTCTACAACCTCCTGTCTTTGGTTTGTATTGCACTTTGCAGAGCTTAGAGTTTATACAGGGTTTTGGGTGAGTGATATAAATTCTAGTAAGTTTCTATAGAACCTCATTTAGAAGCTTAAACAAAGCAAGTCATATTCTGTATTGGAAGATTTGTGCAGAGCTTTGCTGAACTGATGTGAATGTTGAATGAACAACTATTTTCAGTAGTGTTTTGTTTTTCTTTCAAAAGAAACTGTAATGGAGAAGAAGGTGGAGAGCAGATTTCTTACTGAAATGCAATACAACAGTAACGCTTAAATATCTTGGAGGATCTGAGACTAGAGGCCAAACGAGGGGCCCTAATGTTGTCATTATTACGTATATTTTCTTTGAGAAATAAAATCCTAGCAACTTTGGTTTTATAGACAATTTTGGTATGCTGGATTTCTGGAATGTGTTTGTCAGCAGCTACCATAATAATTTTATATTACATAGAGCAAAAAGTAAGTGTGTATAATGATTGCAAGACTATGTTCTTACTGTACCTTGCAATTCAGGAACGAAAAGTATGTTACAATCATTGGTACTATTAAGTCAGAACTGATTGTAAACCAGATTTCTGTATCTTCTGGTGTAAATGGATTTTCTACTCACAGCTTAAGCAGAACTGATTATAAATGAAATCACCAAAAGCACTCCAAACCACACCACACAGCTGAAGATAAAAGGAGTTGTCTCTATCTTTTTACTTTGATAGAATAATAGAAATAAAAGCTTAAAACAAAAGCTGATGGGGAGATAAGGTGGAATGCCAAACCATTGACCATGCCTGTTGCCTTCAAAGTTCAGCAGGGTGGTGGCAGTTTTAAACTGGGAAGTCTCATATGGGTTTGTTAAACAAACTTCTAGTACTGGTTTAGATCCAGAAATCGGGAAGGCATAAAATAAGAAGCATTTCTTGGCTATAAATGGCAGCTCCCATAAAAGGCAAAGGAGAGTCATAAAATGTCAGCAACTGTCTGAGGGTATGTCTATATGGACTATTTCTCACCAGGGTGATTAGCTCCAGCAGAGTGCCATGCTAATGCGCTAACTTGGTTCTCAGTTCAGAATGGCCTTATGTCTGGCCAGCTTTTTTTCCTCTGTCTCTTCCTGCACACTTTTGAGATTACATACTGGTATCGCTTAGGCTGTACATGGACTGCTTGACCTGGATGCAGTCAAGCCAGGGTAGCCAAAATGGTTTACACAAGCTGCAAATCTTCAGTAAAGAAGACTTTTTGCTCAGAGTGTATCTTGTCCAGTGAAGAATGAAACAGCATAGACCATATTTGGCTTTTTCTACCCCTTCGACATCCAGGTCAAGATGTTTTTTTTCTGTTAGACATATTTAGTTAGGGTCTTTATATTCAAATAGCATTGGAGTATTAGAACTATAAATATGAAAGGAAAAAAAATAATTTCTGAGCTCATATAAAACAGAAACAGGCTGCAGGAGAGTTAAGTGCTGTAAATGGGATTTTCAAAGTGGGTATATGTTAATTACGAGTGCAAACATGCATTTAGGTCACTGGTAGAAATGTTTAAAGCCAACATCCTAAAAATCAGCTTAGCGTAGAACTTTTTTTTAGGTAATGCTGCTGTTGTCTTATAATACTTTGTAGTTGTGGCAACATTCTTCCTTTGGTGCCATAGGAAATTCCATTGTCCTAGAGGTGGTGGTAACATTTGTTTCAAAAATCCTCTTACATCCATGGTTAAAATTCTTAAACCAGGATAGTGAAATTTTTTTATTTTTTTAAGAAGAATGAATCTTAGAATTTGTATCAAAACTAGAGGTGAACAGAAATTCGGTGCAGCTCTTCACAAAGTACTAGAGAGTCTGCTGATGCGTCTCAGAGCCACTGGTTTTAATTAATATTACTACTAGGGATATAATACTGATGTAACTTTGGATAATCATAGAATCATGGAATGGTTTGGGTTGGAAGGGACCTTAAAGATCACCCAGTTCCATCCCTCCTGCCATGGGCAGGGACACCTTCCACCAGACCAGGTTGCTCAAAGCCCCATCCAGCCTGGCCTGGAACACTTCCAGGGATGGGGCATCCACAGCTTCTCTGGGCAACCTGTTCCAGTGCCTCACTACCCTCACAGTAAAGAATTTCTTCCTAATCTAAGTCTACCCTCTTTCAGTTTAAAGCCATTGCCCCTTGTCCTGTCACTACATGACCTTGTAAAAAGTCCCTCCCAGCTTCCTCGTAGGCCCCCTTTTGGTACTGGAAGGCTGCTGTAACTTGTCCCCAGAGTCTTCGCTTCTCCAGGCTGAACAACTCCAACTGTCTCAGCCTGTCTTCACAGGAGAGGTGCTCCAGCCCTCTGATCATCTTTGTGGCCCTTCCCTGGACTTGCTCGAACAGGTCCATGATCTTCTTATGCTGGGGGCCCCAGAGCTGAACAAAGTACTCCAGGTGGGGTCTCGCAAGAGCAGAGTAGTCTGGTCCTGGTCATGACCTGCTGGCTATGCTTCTTTTGATGCAGCCCAGGGCACAGTTGGCTTTCTGGGCTGCAAACACATTGCCAGGTCATGTTGAGCTCCTCATCAACCGACACCCCCAAGTCTTTCTCCTCAAGGATGCTCTCAATGCATTCTCCACCCAGTCTGTATTTGTGGTTGGGGTTGCCCCGATACACATGCAGGACCTTGCACTTGGCCTTGTTGAACATCATGAGATTTGCACAGGCCCACCTCTCCGGCCTGTCAAGGCCCCTCTGGATGGAATCTCCTTCCTCAAGCGAATCAACTGCATCACTCAGCTTGGTGTCACCTGCATACTTGATGAGGATGCACTCAAATCCCACCATCCATGTTGCTGAAAAAGATGTTGAATAGTGTTGGTCCCAATACCAACCCCTGAGGAATGCCAGGCCTGTGAAAAATGAGCTCAATGTTCAGTGGTGGGCAAATGAAGCAGCAGAATGTTAGAAATTATTAGGGCAGGAATAGCAAATAAAAAGAAGATACTGTTATGTTAGTATTAGAAACCTGCAGTTTCAATACTGTACACAGCTGTGCTTCAAAGTACAGCAGAGCTAGAGATGGGGACAAAGGTTCAGTGGTACAACTTGGGTTTTATGCAAAGGAGGGACCATAGTGTCTCACTGATCACCCCTGTCCTCAGGAAAAGATAGCCCCCTCCTCAGAGACATAAAATTACAGGTGTTTACAAAACCACATGTGACGTGGGGAAAATTAGCAAGAAATGGATGTTGGCTTTTTCTTGTAAGTTAAATGGGAACTCTTCTTCAGTTAAAAGGCAGTTTAAACACAAAAGGCAGCTGTTTTCTCAGCAAAAATATAAATTAATTCAAATGTATGTTGGAGAAAGTCATGGCCGATTTGTCTGTTGTCAGCTCTTGAACATGGTGGTCTGGAGACAGCTTTCAGACTAAGAGATCCCTATGCTGGTTGCTGAGAACTGGGAGGATGTAACAGGGGAAAAATCATACTAAAATTGTTCTAAATTGTTCTTTTTTTTTTTTTTCTTTTTGCTAAGCCTCTGCTGTGGGCCAGTGTCAGAAATGGAATATGGAACATGAAGAGCTATAATTTGATCCAATACAGCAGTTCACATTTCTTTTTACAGGTAACCTGAACAATGAGCCTGAACGAGGTGTGTCCCCTGCATGATACCATGTCTGAGGGAGTGACGCATTGATTTTTGCTTTGTTTGTACTTTAGACTGGATGCCACAGTCACCAAACTAAGCAAGAGTTTTGTAACTAGAAGCTGACTTGAAATGAGAGTCATTACTTAGGTTCAAGATTTATGCCTATGTTCTTAATTTTTTTCTATGTCTGACTATTTGAAATTTAAATTTTTACATGTACACTAAGTAAAGAAAGTAGATTTTCTTAAATTTTAGGGTAACCCATTTGGCAAATGTGACAGTCTAGTCACTAATACAGACATCTGGTTACAGACGTAAAGCATTTCAGGTTAGGTAGCCTGGTTTAAAAGGTGTAAGTAATTTTTTGTGTCTTGTAAATCACTTTCCCAAATAATCTACTTCCTTATTCTGTTTCCACATATTTTCTCTTTCCTTATTATACATTTAAACTTAATTTCTTTAGATATTGATTCTACTTTAAGTTTTTAAGAGGAAATCTAACATACTGAACCACATTTGCAGATTGCAAGTTGCCAGAAAAATCGTCGGTAAATAGTATTCAACAAATAGCAATTCCAATGCATTTCATAAATGATCTAATATCTGATTCCACTAAAGTCACTTTGGATGAATTCCTGAGCGAATGTCATGTATGCAGCTTTCTGCTGTGGTAGGTGAGCTTCATGGTCACAAAGATAAAAGTTTTATCTTTCAAGAAATCTATCTTTTCTGTTATCGGACAGGATTTTGAGACTGTCTAACTATGTTGCACCTTTAAAATAGAGCATGGTAAAGAAGTAGCATTGTTAAGAGTATAAAGAACATTTTAGCAGCACAAAGATAGTATGGTCTATCCCATGTACTTGTAGAGCTGTGCAGAACAACTTTGTACAATAAGAAAAAAAGAAGAAAAAGAAACTCATAGTACAAAGGAATTTTGAAGGCACCAGCATGGAAGCTGAATGTGTCAGCACAGCCAGATGATTTTTGAAGATGGGAAGACAGGCTAAAAAATTAATTTTGCAAATTCAGAGGAAGAAAACCCAAGAAACTATCTTTTCTGTCTACATTTTCGTATGGGTAGACTTCAACTTGCCTTCTCACCTCATCCCCCCCTAATACCAATCAATCAGAAAAAAAAAATACACAGACACTTTTGAGATAAAATACTGACATTTTACTAAAACTGAAAATCCATGTGGTCAGGCTATAGGCATTTTAATCCTTTGCAAGACAAATGCAAGTACATCAGCAAACTTTTGCTGAACTTCTGTAATTTTTCCCCTCACATTGGCTTGTAACTTGACAGGCAAATTGTTTTGCAATAGCTGCTGAATTAAGGTGAGGTCCATAATTCAGATCTGAAACTCTTAAATGCAACTTCTCCATAATTGGCAATGCAGTGCCTAGACATCTGTCAGGGACATTGCTATTTGTATCTTGCCAAAAACAACTTGGTGGTTCACAATCACAAGGGAAAACTTAGCTTCCCAGCTGGCTGATGGGATGTAATCTGACTCCTGCTCAGTTACCAGAGTGCTGCAGAAACATGTGTTCCATTTGTTGACAGAACAATTGTCCTGGATAGCATTTACTTACAATTCAGTACTTTCATAAATATTATAAGAACTTACATTGTATAGCACAGAAAGTGCAGGTAGCAGTTTCCATTTTCACTGTGATGGCCTAGGGCCATCGCTTCGAAGCACACTGCCAGCTCACTCAGTAAATCCTCTAGACTGGAGTACAGGCAATTTAGGAATTGAGACAGATCACGCTGTACCTTGCTTTCCTTAGCTGGCCATTCTCATTTCTGGCTGCTTTCTTCTTGCTCTAACCCTCATGGCTTCTTTGCCCAAAATTGCCTAATGGGTGGGATTTGTGCCATGGAGATTTCCAGACTGGAAATAGAGCAAGTCATTAGAACAGAAAAGTACATGTGTGGAAGAGACCTGAACGACAAGAACAAGAGTGCACTTTGACAGTGGCTCAGGAAAACACTCAGCTGTGATCTGATTTTTCTAGACTCTTTTGCAGACATCCCGCCTCTTAGAACAACCTGATGAATGCTTCTTCATTAGGAAAATGATACATGAATAGATCAGATTACAAGGACCTGGAAAGTGTTGCTTTGTTTTGTGTTATCTATTGGTTATTTGTGAGGAGCTGTCTTTGTTAAGAAAAGTATTCAGAGACATAGTAATCTCTGGATTTGTGTTGTAATCGCTTTATCCCCTGAACAATGCAGGCAAATTTGCCATAGATTCTTCTTCATTTCAGTTGAGAATCTTAATGTGGTACATTGTTATGTTATTTATTCATTTAGAAGTGTCAGGTAGGAGATTTGAACTTTCTAGATGTCACATTTACACAAGGGCCTTTGACAACAGTCCCCTCATGACGAGGTTATAACATCAGTAATTCCTAATCTGATTTGCATTAGGGAATACATACATACAGCTTATTAGCAGCACTGTCATCTTAAAGTTAATTACAGCATAACAAAATGTGGGACGTGAATTTGACTTGTAAATAAATGTTCCTTATATCCATGCTCCTCTACCAGTGCTAGAAAACCAGAGATAGTGGAGATGATGATCCATGCAGTAAGTATTTCTCTTTAAGTGAGGGAGGAAGCAAAGTAGGCCACCCACTTCCTCCCCTAAAATATCACAAAGCTGCACCTAGTAACCTCATTTGCATCAGTCACATCCTTCATCAGCAAACACATTTTTCACTATCCTGTCCATGCTGTGTTAGAAACAACATTCAAATCTGTTCTCTCTTAGGAAGCCAGGAGTGAAAGAGTTGCCTCCCTGTCTTGTTGGCATATTCTTGCCAACTCCAATCTTACTGCTTAATTCCCTTTTTAAATTAAAGGTTTCCTAACTCTTGGGGAGAAAACAGAAATATATAGGGATATGCTTGAGCATAAGAGATGGAAGAGGCAATGTTGAATGAATTTGGTAATATTCAGTAAAACGTTTAAGTTGCAACCTGTAATTAAATAATATTTTATTTTAATTTGATTAAGTATAATGATTTCTTTAAATATTAAAGGACTATGACTTTGGTATGTTGCTGTTTTCTGTCCCTAAGTACCTTACTTCTCAAGAACTGGAACTTCTCAAATATAGAAGAAAAGTGTCTGAAGTTAGATGTGCTTTTTGACTATGTCGGTCAGAAAGCAAAGACCAAAACAATGAATTGAAAACTTAGTACATAGTAAAGATACTTCATTTGGAAAGGTAGCAACTGCATAAATAGAGTGTCTATTATTGTTATTATTTTTCTAGCTCAGTTACATAGTTTTGTAAACAAAAATTAAGCTACTGATAGCGTACTGAGTAAAGAACGGTTCTACTGATAAAAAGGTAACACACACACACAAACACACCCCCCTTTTATTTTCAAACTGATTATTGGAGGAAAGGAAAATTATGTTAATGCAGATTATGTTACAACTGTTTTTAAAGGTACAGTCACCAGATCACAGGTGAAGACCTTGTGGTATGCCATTGCGAAATAGAAAAGCCAGCTCTGAAGGCATTTTGTGTGTAGATAATTGGCATGTAGTTAATTGGGTGTTTTGGAACTGAGTCCAGAGGTTGTCCAAACTCATTTAGAAGTTGGCTTTTCATCACAACGGCTATGATTAAACTCCCTGGGGTGATGGAAGAGAAATTGTGTGGGAAGAATATGATCATCTAAAGAGCCTTATGGGAAAAAAGATTTGGTGTCCCATATTGCACAATTTACCTCAGCTACCTGGGACCCAGGATAATTGAATGTCTTTGGTCTTTATTTGCTGTCTTCCTTCTGTGCATGTGAAAATTTTTTACAGAAGTTGACTAACCTTTAATATTCTTTCTTGACTGAGGAATGGGTTAAAAGTTAAATTCAGGACTTCGGGCTAAGTAGTGGTATAAAAATGGGTGCTAATTGTTGATGTGAAGGCCGGCATGGGTGAGGTTAAGATATTCCCTGAGAGCCTATAGATAACAAGTGCAGCTGTGAAATGTGTGTGAGACCACAGCATTGGAAAGAACCTCTTGGAAGGTTTTCTTGGAAGCCTCCTCTCTTACTGCAGGCATTTACATGCTAAAATCCTTAATGACTGCTTCAAGGTCTGTCTCAAACTCAGTAGTTTTTTGCTTTCTCAAGGTTGCCCTAAGACCTGTCTTAAAACAGTTCCCTAGACCTTCATTGCTCTCATGTTTAGTGTTTAGAAACTTCTTCCAGCCTAAGTTGTGCTAATGTTGTCCTTTAAGTCAAAAACCTGCTCCTTTCTTTGTCGTAGGGAAAAACTAAATGTCATGGCTACCGTAGAGCTAAACAATGTGAAGATGGGATGCCAGGAAGGCCTCTTCTTGTAGTAAGCCAGCCATGGTGTTGCTAAGTTGGTGGCCTGATCCAGTGAGCTTTAAACATATGATTAAGTCTGAGGATGGGTTTCACTGCTTTTCTATATAGAGGGATGAAATTTCTTGCATTTTAGATATAGCACACAAGCTGGATGGTAGAAGAAATATAAATTTGTGTTAAAAACCAGCTGAATATATTTTCACTTGTACAGAAATTCAACTGAAAATTTTCTTTGCAGTCTGCTACTGCTACTGTTGATTGCCAAATTCCTTATTTGTGTTACTGTACTTAGACAAGGTGGGTACTGTGTATGAGTAACATGGGTATTAAAGAGAGATAAACAGCAACAGACACACAGTCAAGACATTTGGCAGTTTGTAGAGAGCTTTCATGCTATCTGACTATGTCTTCTAAAATGGCCAGGCTCCACATACTGAAGCTACTAAATCTTTTCTTTCTGTCAGAGGCCTGTACAGATTTCATTATGGTGACATATTAGAAAATGATTACAGCAGTAGATTTTTCTTTTCTCTTTTTAAAGAAAAACTGAAATTTCTTTAGACGAAAACTTCTTTTTGAACTATATAACAGTTGAAACACATATCTGTTTTAAAATGTGTTTTTTTCCTTGTCTTTATGTGGAAGAAAAAAGAAACATAAACCCAATTGCTCTTCTAAAAGACAGGAGAATTGAGGAGAGAAAATGAAGTGGAAGTAATTTTATTTCCTAAGTAACCTGTCTTGACTTGCTATATACCTTTCAAATCTACTTTACTCATCTGAACCTGTACTCATTCAAGATAGTGACTGTAAGGATGGTGACATCACTGTTTTGTTTACACCAAAATCTCTTTTGAGGGCAATCACAACAGAGTGGTTTTAGGAGAGGTATTGATTATGCTTCTACTTTGGAATTTGGTAATTTTGGTATACCTCAAACATGCTGCACTTGTCCTCTAGTCTGCTTTTTTTCTTAGCTTTAGATTATGAACTCCTTAGGCCTGTGGTTATTTCTTCACAAGCACTTTAAAACCACATAGAACAATAAATCTTCTGGGAAGAAACAAGAATAACTTTGATCTTTGACCATATTAATAGGCAATAATTATTTAGTCTGAATTTTGCATTTAATATTACACCCACAAACTGTGTGGAGATGAGCAATCAACACTTGTAAATCTTAGTTTAGGATCTGCCAAAATGCAGGTTGTTATTAGTTTTGATTTGACCCTGTTGTTCATGCGCCTTATGAGATGGTCTTCATCTACACAGCTGCTTCATTTTGTTGGGTTTTTTTACAAGACCATTCTTACTGCATCTGGCATACAAAATATGACAGCATTTACTTAATGAACAACTTCTCGGTGTTTTATCTTAGTTGTTCAGACTTAGGATCTATGTATTACTTGATTATTTACTGTTCGGGGGGTGAAATTATTATATTTCTTTTCACTGTTTAGTAAAAAAAAATACATTTTTAGTGCTTTTTACTAGTATCCAGCTTATATGTCTGTGTGTTTCATAACCAATGACTTTTATAACAGCTTTTACAAGTATGGGAAGGGGTATTTGTCCTTTTGCAGATGGTTAGCTAAACGATGTCAAGAGATTCAACTAATCTTCAGTATATGATTTTGGACACCTGCAATGGGTAATTTTTTTAAGTGTTAAGTATTGTATGAAACTCATCTTCAAAATGGAACATCTTCTGGCTTTGTTTGTCCTTGGCTTTTTTGCAGTCTGAACCTGGCAAACAGGTACCTAGAAAGCACAGTTTAGTGTTCCACCTAGGAGAAAGTTTCATTTTTTAAATTGTGAGGTAGGAAATATATTGGCAGGGGTCCTGAGACTCCTCAGTTTTTCTGCTCTACTCTGCTTCCTAGCAGAGAACTCTTCCCTCCCTAGATCCTTTTCTTTGTCTTTAAGAGCATTAGGTAAGAACACCTCTTTCTCTTGTTGCAGCTTTAGTTTATGCGTTTCTTTCCTCACCCGTTCTCCCCACCTCCCCACCCCTTAACATCTGATACTTACCCTTCTGATCCCCAAGAGGTCGGTCAGCATCTTTCTCCCCAGGCTTACTCCACTTCTTTGCCTAAAGCCAGTCTTCTCACCTACCCAGGTGCTTCTGTTGGCTGTTTCCTTCTGTACCTGTGATTGTTTGCACTAGTATTGGTGTCTCTTTGCCCTTATCCCTTTTGTTTAACTTTTGTTGACTATTACTTTGTTCTTTACCACCCTAGTGCAGTTGTAGAAACCAGTTGTTTGCATACTGTATCCCTCTCCTCCTCACACAGTAATTTAATTTCTTGAATTTCTGTTTGCTTCTGCCAGCGTCAGATGTTTTAATGAGAAAGAAGTGCAAGTCCCTTATCTTCTTTCCCCCTCATCTCCTCTCTTCCTTTTCTCTTTCCCTAGGTGTTTCCTCAGTCCGAGACTCTGTCATAGCCATGGAAATGATTTTTGCTTTCTCTGGGGAGAAAAGGCAACAAGGACTATGGAATACTGACTCCCAGCATTTTCTTCCGTCACCATTCTTAGGGCTTTTCTTAGGGACACTACTGCTGCCAAAATAATCTCATGTGATTGCCTGCACCAGGTACTCCCCACCATTAAAATTGCCAATATTTTCATTAATTATATAGTGTCATCCTGTAAGAACAGCCAATATTAACAGTCAAAAACCTTGAGAAAGAACCTACTTTGACAGAGGTAATGGCTGTTGCAGTTATTCCATCAAACACAGTCTTTTTATCCTGTTCATGAGGTCTGTGGTGACTTCTCGCCAGAGGTCATACTTGCAAGAGCAGCTGATGACTGGGGTGGATCAGATGCTGGTGTCAGGCTGGATGGAAGGTGCTCTTATCAGCCTCTAACTTCCTTCCTTTGACCCCTGTAAGTGCCTGATTGCTGGCAAGAAATTAAACAGCAGGAGAGTGAAGTGTAAAGCTGTCACTGATGGCTCTGCCTTAAGGAAACAGGCAATTTCCTGATCAGAGATCTGTTTTATCCAAAAATTTCTGCCTTTTCCATCCATGTCCAAGAAGGGGGGGTAGGGGGGTGGGGTGGGGGAGGAAAGGGAGGAAAGGGAGTGGAGGAAAAGCACCATGAAGTTGCTCTTGGTGGACCAAGAGATACATTAACTTATTAAAAATACTGATGATCCGCTTCTTCAGTGCCACACAAGCCCTATCCCACCTCCTTTTGTATGTCATCTGCTGTGTCTGTGACAGTTGCACTTACACTCATATGCACAAAATTGGCTTGTTTCAATAATGGCTTTTGGAAAAGGTAGGTTTTGAACATTATGAAGTTCTGGTCAACTTGATCTTGCCATCACTTTCTTTTCACTAGGCAACATGGCATGGGGAAACTAGGTTGGCCTTTTCTGCTATAGTTATACATACAGTGACCAGATGGAATGCAGTGAGCAAACAAGTTTTTCAGCTCAGCAAATGACTGGGTGTTCACCTGGAGATATTGTTCTCAGTATAGCATGCCAAAGGAAGTATGATGAATGAATGCTGGGCCCTGCTGCACCTTGGTTTGTCTATTGGGTATTCTCTGATGCCAGGGAAAAAAGTGCTAGAGCATCTCGTCGGAGATCCCTCTTCAGAAGCTCTCTTCAGAGATCTAGAGGACAGTAGAAAAGGAACATCCTTTAATGCCAAAACCTAACTGGTATTCATGTCAGTAGGCTCCTTTTTGATGGACTAAACGGTCTTCTCACTCTGGCTGAGTTTTTAGAAACACTCTGCCTGCTGTTCCCTGAGGAACCCTACCAAATACTGTAGTTTACTGCACATTACAGGAAGTCCTTACTTTAGGTACTACCATTCTCTGGGCTGAGTCCCCACCGAATGGAGAAGTTCTGTGCTCATGAAGATGGGTTGTATTCATCCCAGTATCAAAGCAGGACCTCTGTGATCTGCCTTTCAAGACACCTTTTTAGCACTACTTACATGGGACCTAAAGTTACAATCCATCCCCATTATACCCTTGCTGTCTAGTGCAAGATCATTTTCAATGGTTTATCTGAATTGAAACTCTGCCAGTACTGTTCCTGGAAGAGGAAAGGACAGAATAGGTCACAGTTATACTGCACGTGTATCAAGACACTTTATATCAAGGTTATTCTTTTTGTGGTGGTTGTGCACAGTGCTTTATTTCTGTTTATTATGTGGTCAAACTCAGCTGAGACCTGATCCAGGTCACAATCTTTGATTGAAGAGTGTGTTAAGATTGCTCCCTGTTCAATCCGTTCCACACAGCTTGCCTTTCTTATCTCCTCAGTACAACTAGGCAGGTGTAGCTTACACTAATGGTATGTTCCTCAAAGTACCGGTTATAGTGACCTGGTGCAGACCCATGCTAAGTCATTTGTATGAAAGCTTCCTCCGAGCTGTATAGGTCAGGAGTTCTGGCCTTATGGCCAGGATTGCATCTGTGCCCAGGGCCATCCAGCACCTGCTGTTCCTCCCGGGATATCTGCTTCTGTTCAGAGAAGCAGCGAGCTATTTTCATCTGCGGACTGATCTGCCTCTGTCGTGCCTTTCCTGAAAAGCACGGAGGGAACTACTGGTCACCAACCAGCTCTTCTTGCCCATGCTCAGGCAAAGGTTCAGAGCCTTTTGCTATCCCGCCGCCAGCCTCCAAAGCAAGCCGGGCCCTCAAGCTGCGCTAAGCCTCCTTCTGGTAGGCAGCAGGAGAGGCCTGGTGAGCCTCTACGTTTTTGTTTTTGTCCGCGGTCCTTTTATAGTGTTCTTAGGCTGGCGGGTGTTTGCTGATGCATGCATGCCTTTCACTTGCTGCTCCTAACCCTACTGATAAGACCAGCAGCGTTCTCATCTCCATTTCAGAGGGCTTGTTCGAGACCCAGTCCAGTTCTGACCCCCTTGCCTTGATCTGCCTTGCCCGTGTTGCATCTGCGCCAGTCAGCCTGCCTTTCCTTTTACACTGCATCTCCCGGGATCCCAGCCTGATCCTCAAATCTCTGTGCCTCTCTCCAAGTGACCTGTCTGGACATCGTCACCTTCAGAAGACAAGCTGGGCCTGGGCCTGCAGTGAAGTCACTGGTGTTTTCTTTCCGAGCACTTCCGAGCCCTTCAGGGTTCACGTGCTGTACGCAACAAACATGCATGAAGCCCAAAGCATCCCGAAAGTGGTGCAGGGGGTGGGCTGCACCGCACATGCTGTGGAGCTGCGTGGCATCTCTGCCCTGCTGGTGCACGTCAGCCGGTCGCATTTAGGGTGTTAGAGCTTCACTGGCAACTTGGTGCAGAAGTGCTGGGCAAATAAAGGCTGCCTTCCAGTCCGGCCGGGCAGGGTTTCAGGGTGGAAAAAGGGGCCGCAGCCTGCGGCTCCCTCCCAGCCCCGGGCACGGTCAGAAGCCGCAGGGCGGTTGATGTAGGGTGCTGTCAAGCATAGGAGGCACGAAGGGGTGGTTCAGGCCGCGCACGTTCTGTTCTGTCCCATCAGTGCAAGGCGTTTGAGAGTTGAATGTGCCCAAGGAGGGTGTAATCTCTGCAGGGGCAGGCGAGCTGGAAGTTATCTGCCAGCGTGAGCAGCTGTTCCTTCCTAAAAACTCTTGACTGGAGTGAAGCTTTACCCAGGCAGCCAAACGCACAACCTTGACACGCCACCCCCCCCCCCGCCTTCTGAGTAAAGGATTGTTGGAATATTTATACAAGGGCAAATAATATTATTTTTGGAAATGGCTGTATTATTTTGGTTACTTTTTTCCAAAAAAAATCAGCCCGGGGCATGCACCTGGCATGGAAAATTTCGGCTTGCGCGGTAGAAGCTTGGCAGACGGCACCAGCAAGTGCCAAGGGGCGCCGCGCGCGGCCAGCGCCCGGCACCCGCCGTCACCGGCAGCGCCGCCGCGCTGCGTCCGCCGGCGCCGGGAGCGCGCAGCCCCCGCGCAGCCCCCGCGCTGCTGCCGGTCCCAGGCCCGCCACGCGCCACCGCGTGTGACCGCGCTGCCCGCCGCCCCCGCCCACGCCGCAGCGCCGCGCCGGCCCCCGGGGGGCAGCGCCGGGCGGGGCGGGGCCGGGCGGGCGCCGCGCCCCCTCCCATTGGCTGGCGGCGCTGCCGGTCGCGCGTGGGGCGGGGGGAGCGGGCGCGCCGAGGCGGTCTGGGCTCGGCCCCCGGCGCGGCGGAGCAGTCGCGGCCGCCCCGTCCCGAGGGCACCAGCGCCGCCCGCCTCCGCTAGGCAGCCAGTCGCGCAGCCCCGGCCCCCGCTCGCCGCTCGTTCCGGTCCTGCGCCCGGGCCGTATCGGCGGGAGCCGCGATGGAAGAGGAGCGGGCGGGCGAGCAGATGAGACCGTTGCTCACCACGGTAACGCGGGGTGGGGTGCGGGGTGTGTGTGGGGCGCACAAAGGGCCGCTGCGGGACAGCGCCGCCCGCGTCGTGCGCGGGGCCGTCCCGCCTCGCTTTTGTCCGGGGAAGGGGTCGCGGCGGGGGCCCTCCTCCGGCTCCGCTCCCCTCCCTTCGGCGGCGGCGGGACGCGGAAGCAGCGCCGCAGGTAGCTGCGCGCCCCGGGCTCCCGGTCCCCCCCTCACCGCGGGGCGGGAGGGCGCAGGTGTGCCCGCGTGCCGGCCTCGTGCGCCCCCCCCCCCCCCCCAACACCGGCGCGGCGGGAGCCTTTGTTCCGCAGGCGGCCCCGGGCGCCGTGGCGGTGCGCGCTGGGCGGCTGCCCCGTCCCCCCCCTTCCTTTGTGAGGATCCCCGCGGGGCTGGTGCCGCCGGCGGTGGGCGGCGCGGCCGCCCCTGGCCTCGCCTTTCTGCCTGTCCCCGGCCCCGCTCGCTGACGAGTTCCTGGGCGAGGGCGAAGTGCGCACACATGGCCGGCGGCGAGCTGCCCGCGGCGCCAGGGCAGGTGGCGAGTGCGGGGCCCCTGGGGGCTGCTCGGCTTTCGGGGCGGGAGGGCGGGCGGTGTTCCTGGCGGCGGGCGCACAGAACCGGGGAGCGTGGGCTCGTTCCCTTCCCGGCCGGCGGCACGGTGCGGCAGGCATGTGCTGCCTGACTTCCTGTGCTACTGAGGAATACATGTGGCTCCACAGTTGTAATTTCCCCTCCCTTCGGATGACTCAAGGTCTGGATTTTGTTAATGAGGCTCTGAGCCCTCGCTCCGATGTTCTCCTCCAAGGCCCTTACTGAAAAGGTGTCGCACGGCAACTTGTTTTCCGTGCCCGGAGAGGAGGGATGTCTGGTTTGTGACACAAAGAACGCTGTGGCGGGCGGAGAAATAACGCTGAAAACACGTGAGTTTTCATCATCTTTCTGCTACCCTCCAAGGAGAGGCTTGAGTCACATTTGATAAAATTGGCAATAGCAATGAAGCACTCGTTTCCTGTGACATCAGTGCGTTTAGTGTGTCTTTCCTTTGTTATAACGGGAGCGTTGGCAACTTAGTGGTTCAGAGGTCCGTGAACTTTGCAAATTCCTCAGATTATTACAGTCTTTGTATGTTGGCTTCAGAAATTAATGTATGTGCTCACCTTTAAATGTTTCATAGATCTGTTAAGAGATCGCTTCTCCACCTTCTTGACTCGACCCCAAAAAGACATCTCCCAATTCATGTTAGTTTGTTCCAGGATAAATTTTTGGTAAGGGCAGACTGTTCATTATATTTAATTTGTATTAAAACTACCTTGCTTCTCTGTAAAAGCTATCTCTTAGCGGGCAGGAGAAAACTCCCATCTATTAAAGAGATGCCACGCTGTATGAAGCAAGTTGCAAAAGCATGAGGTTAAAGTGGAAGATGCTAATGGCTACCCTCAGGTGAATCCAAATGAGAAAAGGAGTGCGGGTTTCATGAAAGTCGGCCTGCCCTGAGCACATTTGTCGGGCTTGGGCTTGGCAGGAGTCATTTAGGTTCTGTAGTACCAGAAATTAACTAGAGGCTTTTGGGACAGAGGCATAAGCTACTGTACCACTGCACAGTCGTTCCTGATGTAGGTGTGGTGAAGTGGTGCTCGGTGGAGTGGTCCAAGTTGGTTTCCTCACAACAGTGATGCCTGGTCAGGAGCCTGACCTTGGCGCTGAAGTGTATTCAGGAGGTAACTGCAGCTGAGACAAAACTGAAATTGTTAGAAAAGAGAGAGCGCAGAGGATGGGTAGGAACTAGAAAAAAGGAATTTCTAAGGAGAACACATGAAGCAAAGGGCTTAAAAGAGAGGACATGCTGATCTTTGGGCAGTTACCTAGTATAGCAGTGTTGGATTTGCTGTGGTATTTGTATGCAAGAGAGATAATTTTATATACATGAAAACTAATCCAAAGTTAGTCCAAAATACAAGCTTTTTTGACAATACAGCTCAACTTGATTTTTCTAATCCTGTGCTTCTGGTAGTACAGGCCACCTTCCTGCTGGCAGAGCTTGCTGAAACTGCTTACATGTGCATAATTTTTTCAGAAATAAATGTCTCTTTAAGATGAAAGGACTTTGTAGAAAGTGTGAATCAAGTCTGAGAAGTTAAGTGCTGAGGTCTTAAAAAATACAGAAACATAATCAAAGAACTCCCAAACACTTCCTTTTCTTCCTTCCTCCGGTGTCGGTAAATCAGTGTAATAAGTAACCTCTGGTGCTTTTTGCGTGGAGGAGCATCTCTGTCAGTCAGGGCCCCCCTGGATATCTTTCATCTGAAGTATAAAATACACCCTTTAACCTTGTTTTGTATTTTAGGTCTGGTCTAAAAGAGGAGAATCATCGAGTCTTTAGGATATTGGTTTTTTGAGGAGCCTGCTTGGTGGCAGTGTGTATGTGTAAGTCAGAAGGGGGAGGTGACACAGAATGCCTGCTATGGTTATTCTGAAGATTGGCTGGACAGGGTGCTGGGCCATCTTGTCTAGATCGTGCTTTTGTCCAGAAAGATTGGACCAGATGATCCTTGAGGTCCCTTCCAACCTGGTATTCTGTGATTCTGTGGTTACAACTAGAGAGCCACCAATGATCGGAACATCTGGGACAAGTAGAGAATACAACAGGAAAAAAACATCACTGTGTAATTCCCTGGTTCTTTAATGCCGTGTGTACTATAAGCTGTTCTGCCCCTCATCTTAGACAAGATGCATTATTATTGGAAACGGTTTGCTGGTTCACTGAAGGGCAACCAGATACGTATTAGTTCTTAGACGAGAAATGATTGAACAGGCCAGGACTTGCCAGCCTATTAGAGACGATGGGACAATGATATCGTAAGGCTCTGTAAAGCTTATGTGAAGAGAGCAGGTGAAGATGGAAGAGGAGGCACACAGTCAAATCAGTTAGGTGCTAGGTTCAGGGCAAACAAAAGGAGCTGGTTCTTCAGTCAGTGTAGGGAATTCACAGTTACACTTGCTATATGATGTGCACGCAAGAAGCTTTTGTGGATTTAAGGGGAGGTTGGGCAAGCAGAGGAAGACAGATGCATTGAGATGAGTAAATGGATGAGCAACAGCTTGAGGAAGTCTGAGTTGAAAATAGCTGGAAGTTGTGAGTGTAAGCAGCTGTTGAATGCTTGTCTTGTTTTTGTTCTTCCTTCGACAGCTACTTAGTTAGGGTCATTCTTTTTTTGGTTTGTTTAAATAGGAGTGAAGCGTTTTAGTATATTGCGTTCTACACAGTGCTGAGTTTGACAGTTACAGTGGTGGTATTAAAATGCTTAATGTTGTGTGCCAGTGATCTTTGTTCAAACTTTTATCAGTATGGTGTTCATTACCAGATAGTTCAGTGGGTTTCTTTGCAATACCTGTAAGTAGCATTTAAAACAATGTATATTGTAGTTTTGTCTCTAGGTATTTTGCAGGTAAGATTTTCAAAACACTTTATCTTAAAAAAAAAAAAAAAAAAAGTATATGGAAACTTTTCTTTAGTATTTGATACTACTTCATGTATATCATAAAATGTTCACAAGTTCATAGACCATGCAGTATGGCTGAATAATGAGTTTATGTTTCTTTGTATAGTCTTTCTTTCAATGAAACAAATCTTTTTATTGCTAATCTGCTGTAGGTGATGATAGAAATGAAAGTGGCTCTTGTTGGAGAAGGGCATATTTCCAGGCTTTTCCTTTTGGTTTTCCTAATCAAAGCATCGAAGTAATGTGGTCTGCCATGTCTAACTGAAGAGGGCATTAGTGTCCCTGTGCTTTTTCTGAAGTGGCTATGTGGTTTGCTACCTCTTCTATTTTTTAACGGCTGTGCATGCACATTATCAGGTGGGGCTTAGACTTCCCTGTTCAACAGTGGTTGTGTTTCGGTGACAGCTTTGGGCTTTCGCTTCAGGCTTCATTTGAAGACTTTTTCAGGTTCAGCCCACTTCACCAACACTATCATTGCCTCAGTGGGGTCTGTCCGTTCCTTTATATTGATGCATCTTTTTAATGCAACAGTGTCTGGTACTTCAAATCCATAAAAAAACCCGTAAAGGCTTATAGGAGTATAGGGTAACAGATAGCAGAGCCACTTGAAATAAAAAAATGCAGAAATTGGTGAGAAGTATCCTAACTGTTAGAATCCGGTGGCAGTTATAACTTCAACAGTTTAATAATAAAAAATACAAAGTGCTTTTTCTCTGCAAGAAAAATCTTAAATATAACTTCATTTCCATGAATGGATTGCAAGGGTGAACCAGGTATTTGGGGGCAGCTAGACTGGAATACATGGTTGCCAAACTAAGCTTTGGTCCAGTTAATGCGTTTCAGGGTAGCTTGGTAACTTTGCCTAGCTATGTAGTACTTCTCTTAGGTGATTATTAAAACAATTCCTATTAAAATATGTTCTAAGTCTTGATTTACCTAGCTGGTACTTTGTATGTAAGAATATAAGTAGCATCAGTACAGTAAAACAAAAGTTTTACAGAATTGACTACGTAATTCACATCTTTCCACTATCTTTGATGACTTACTGGTGTAGAAATTAAATAGTGGAAAGCATTCTTTTGTGTGAATATTGGCTTTCTTATTTGACATGTGGCTATTGTGATGGTAAGTCAAATGACAGGTCTCTGAAGAATATCATGAGAATATTATGCTGGTATATATACGTATTTTTCGTTTTTTATTTAACTTGGTATTTGAACTGGTGTTGTCCCTTTGTGGCTGGACAGGGGTAACTGAGGGTATGTTTGTACTGCATAATTGAGGACTGTGCAGGAAACTTTCCTCCCCCACAAGTTTGTGGCATCTGGCTGAACACGTGCTCTCCACAAGTTAAAGCAGTACAGTTCTACTGACTGGTGTGGCAGTGCCTTAGCTAAATACCTCTGATAAGAGAAAATTTTGCTAGCTTGACAAACTTGTAGTCTTGGATCTATGACTTTTAAGAGACAAGCTGCTTTTCTGTATTGTGCTGTTTGAGCAGGGTGCAACTTGACCCGTGCGCGCAGTGGGCTGTAAGTGATGTCTCTGACCACCTCTGGGTTAAAATAAGTGTCTGTGCTGGCAGTCTTTTTGAGTTCTTAAAAAAAGTTACTGTGGCTGTCAAAAACTTGGTGTATCACCTAGGAACTTTCTTTAGGCTTCATTGCAGTAGTTCTGTTTGCTGTCCGAAATAAGCTGTAGGGTGTACTAAGTTGAGTAGTTGTTGCCTATATCCATGGGATTGATATGTTTCTATAGGTGACTTGACGTGTCACCGTGATTGTTGTTGGCTTTTGAATATTGATATCCTTTACACGAGGATATCTGTTACATGAGATCTTTAGTGGCCCTGAAGTAGTACCTAGTAACTAGAACTGCTCTATAACTAGTGATTGATAAAATACAGAGTATAGCTTGAATATACAAAAACTTAGATAGAGGTCTCCAAAGAATACTGTCACGCTTTTGGTATAGTGTATTCTGGAATAATAAAGTTTAGGGACATTTCAAATTTTTTGCTAAAATTAAGATAGCTATCTAGCTAATGTTTTGAAATAGTGATATGAATAGTGGGATTCAAATGAGGTAAATAAGCAGATGGAGAAGAGCACCACAAACTTCTTCTTAACCCTCTAGGTCAGTATGTCTGAATGCAAAAAAGAGACTAGTGATTCTTCTACAGATGATCTTACAATGTTATTAAGTAAGTATTTGTAAATTTACATTTGCACAATTAGCAGTAGGTGAAAATATTACATTATTTTTAAAAAAGTGCAACATTTGAATTTAAAAAGTCAGTCCTGACACCTTAGAAGCTTTTTTTTTGTGTGTTACTGAGAATATACATCAATTATGCAAGCATGCATTATTTACCTTGCCAGCATATGTCAGTGGTTATTAGAAGGGATTGTCTGTGTTTGTGCTTGGCACCCTCGAGTTCCTTGTTTCACTGGGAGCTAAATTCGCAGCAGTAGAGCGGGCATGGCATGACAAAAGAAATGTCTATTTTAACCAGTAGATGGAGCCGTTTTAGTTACATATCGGCATGCCTATTTACCTGAGGTTTTCCAAACTTTGTTTCTTAAGTGTCTTGTCAGTCATTTTGTCTTTAGAGTATGGGTCATAGTTATCTATCATTACTTTGTCTACAGAGAAGACTAAATGTTTTATTCTTCCAATAACAGTGCCAGGATTGTACAGCAGCAAGGTTATTCCATTTTCATAAATGTGCAAAAAAGAGTGAATGTTTGTGCTGTATGGGAATTACAGTTATTTCTGTAAATTGTCCAGTGTCATGTGAGTAGCCATGTGCATCTTGTATTGCCTGAAGTAATGTTTCGGAATATTGATCCGCAGTGTTGTATCCGACTGTGTGGATGCTCTTGTGACTTCCACCCTGGAAAGGCTTTTAGCACAAACTGAGATTTCCCATCCGCTCTCTAGTGCTTTAAACTAAATTGACTCAAAGCTATGTAATGGAATGGTTGTCCTATTCGGGTGTACTGGCACAAGTTGTCTTTTCAGCAATGCTGGAGTGCTTCATAACCTTGAAACACCCCAGGCTTATTAATTTTAGCAAGTCCCATTTTAGTAGAAGTATTCGCAGTGCTGTACTTGTTGTATCATCTTGTATACTCCTTCAGCATGTGCTTTTCTAAAAGGTATATTTATGGTGTTTCTTAAGAGTTTGCCTCTTTACCCTGTATTTGTACTTAGTAATGTACCTGATAGACCTTCCCTTTCCCCGACTCTTTCAGGTCTTTGTCACTGAAGACTGGTTTTGGTGAACACAGTATTAACTTGAAGAGTAGAACCGTATTCACATCTTCATTTTGAACTCTCTTAATCTATGGTATTTTGTGAGATATAGGTGTGTCATCTTCTTCCCCAGATAGCTGCTGTGAGAGATTTTGAGATTTTTGTGACTCAGTTTTTGTTGATTTTTTTTTTTTTTTTTTTGGTCTATTTACTCAGTCTCATTGGAAGTTTAAATTTTCTACAAATGTTACAGAATGAATGCTGATACTTTTTGTGAGACGTAGCTGTGCTGGAAGGCATCTAGACTTGTCTTGTTGGCAGTATGACTGAGACAGTATCCTGAAATATCAAAATATTTTTAAAGTTAAAAACAGACTTGGAAGTTTTTTTAACTGAGAGAGAGTCTTCAGTAGAAGTTTCCTGACTGGGCACCTGTTGTCAAAGTGGTGTGTCGGTTTAACAGAATTTCAGGAGCCTGTTTTCAAACAAACGGGAGCTTCCTGTGAATGAGGCATGTGGGCAGAGGCTGCAGAGATGAAGGGGGAATTAGTTACAGAGCAGCATCCCCCGCCCACCCCCCCCACTGATGTATGTTGGAATTCTGCTGATTGACCTTCTGCTCTGGCCTCTGCCACTGTTCCTTCTACAGTACAGCCGTACTACCCACGGTCTGTTAGCTGAGGGGAACTGAGGACTCGTGAAAACTTGACTTTTTTCAGTTGTCTTTTCAGTATGGGGGCATGTGTGTATTGAGTGTGTATGTGAACAGCATGTCTTGAAAAACTACACTTCCCTAAAATGTAAAGTCAAAATTCTGCTCCCCGCCACCCCCCCCACCCCCCCCATTGTTGCGCTGACTATTCCTCTAGTTTTTCCATGACTAATGTCTACTAAATATATGCTGGCTGTGTCTTGACTGGGATCTATTCTGGGATGAAGAAAAAGACAGCTAAGTGATTGTGAATACCTAGCTTATGGCAAGGATAATCAACCTTCTTCTTTCCAACCAATTATTCCTTGCTAGAAAAAGCTAAGAATTTGCTTCAACGACGAATGTCACTCCTGAAAACCATGACTGTTTCAGTAGCAGTGTGTAACCAGAAGGCTAGAGAATCTCTAATCAGGCTGTCTTGTTTGTCTGTGTCACCAAAGAACAGAAAGAGGTTTAAGCAAACCTGTGTTCATAGAGGTGTTGTAATAAAATCTCGTTTGGTGTACATCTCTGGAATGTGATTGCTTCTCATGGAAGCAATCTGTTGCCATATTAAGAGATTCAGGCTGTTGTGTTCTGAATCTCAAAAGTCATGCTAAGTGGAAGCATGTGTGATTTCTTTCTTTTAGTCAGGGTTATGAATAAGGTTGTAAATCATGTTTATTACTAACTGATCAGATGTCAAGTTCACGTTTAGAAGCCCCGATTCATTAGATCTGTAAGAAAAGGATATATAGCAGATGTTAGTGTGTAACACCTTGTGTATGCAGATCTACTTTCTGTTCCTGTTGTATAATTTGTTTTGGAGGAAAAAAATAAAAATGTGATTTCTTCCCTTCATTCTGCCCTCCACATCCATTGTTAGTTTCAACTCTATCAGAGCTTTGGCTTATCTAACTCCACCCCTGTGTGATTAGATAATGTCTGTGTATTCCTCCAGTCCTGCTTTCACCTTCCATGTTCCACCCCTGCGTGATTAGATAATGTCTGTGTATTCCTCCAGTCCTGCTTTCACCTTCCATGTTTTGCATTTGAGCTCAGTTACAGGTTCCCCTTTTTTTTTTTTTTTCATGCTGGTCCATTGTCAGGCCTGCTTGAATTCCAGCATGCAGGAATCGTCCTGCTTGTGCTTTCAGGAGTCTATCCTTGAAGATCAGGCAGGTCTCACAGGCTTTCCAGTCACCCTTCATGGTAGTCTTCCGTGAGATTCTACCAAGAAGATCCCTGAACAAGCTGGAATCTGCTTTCCTGACTTGTCATATTGTAACTGTATGCACTGGGTCTTGCGCTGTACACTGTACTGTTTGTCTTTCTTGCCTTTCTCAGGACCTTAAGCTCCACAATTTCATGGTTGCTTAGGGCAAGGCTGCTCTTGACTTCCACGTTTCTGGTACTGCCATGGTTTGTGAGCAACACGTCCAGCAGACCATCTTCACTAGTCATTGATCACTTGCACCAAGAATGATTTTTAACACACTCAAGAAGTACCCTGGAGTGCTTGTGCTTGGCCACACACTACCAGCATGCCCCAGTGTGTACCTGCAATTGTGACACTTCCACCAGCTTTTGAATGAAGGCATCTTCTACTTCCCCTCCTTCAAAAGGAGGTCTGTAGCAGGCACCTAGCATAGCATCACCCATGTTGGACTGTTCTCTGATCCTTACAAATAAGGTCTTTGACTGTCTTGTCACTTGTTCAGAGGCAAGGAGTGTTTGTTGTAGCCAGCCCTTTGCATAGATTGAACCCCATGTTCCCCGACTTTACATTCTGGCTTTTCTCAAGTGCTTGTATCCATCTGTTGCAGTACTCCAGCCGTGAGCCACCCCGCTGTCACTAATTCCTGGAGGTTATAGCTCTGCAATGGTGCACGGACCAAGTCCTCCTGTTACTTCCCATGCCGTGTGTGCCGGTGTGGAAGCGCGTGGGACAGGGTGCCCCAGGTGTGCCTCTTTCACAAGGGAAGCGCGAGAGCCTTTTGCCATGTGTTCCCTGTGACTTTTTTTCTCTGAAGTGTGACAGCCTTTCTCCACTGTGCCCAGTTTAAAGTCTTATTCACAAGCTTAATGCGCTTTGTGGCAAAGATACTCCTGCCACGCTTTGTCCGATGGACCCTTGTTCCTGAAAGAGGTTCCTGTGGTCATAGCGGTAAAAGCACTGCCAATAACCACGTATTGACCCTCTGCATGTATCTGCTCTGCCCTGAGCCTTTTGATTCTCACTGGAGAGACTGAGAAACGCCACCTGGGCCTCTTCACCCTTGCCCTCGGTGCTCAGTAGCCACTTCTGATTTGCTCAGTGATAGCTTTTTGGAAGTGTCACTGGTGTTCATACGGATAAGCAGGAAAGTGCAACAGTTTGAGGGCTAGATGAGCCTCGGCCTTTCCAAAATGTTACTCGGCGAGCAGCAGACCTTCTAGGACCTCATGCTTATCTTCCTTCTTGTGCAGTGTGTTCATCCCCTCTTGCAGCTCTCTCACCTGGCCACTCGCACCTCAGAGATAGCATACTACTCTATCAACAGCACCAGGGAGGAGCAGCAGATGCTCCCTGCAGCCCAGCACCTGGATGGTGACATCTTCCCTGTGCAGTTCTTGGAGCTGGGATCTGATGTGTGATGAGGGACAGCTGGTGCAGCTGGTGGTGGAGACTTCACCCTGTAACATGTCGCACAACCTTGGATGGTGTTCCAGGGCTCTTTGTAGCTTTGTCCTGTAAACTGCTGTCACATCTGTTAGCTGGCTCGCTTGGCTGAGCCCTGGGAGGAGTTGTGCCCGTGTTCATGTTCAACTATTAAACTTTACCATTTAGTTCTGTTCACCATATAGATTTAAAGCACATGTGCTTGCATGAATGTTTTGTTCTGCTTGCAATTGGCTTCTGATAGACACATCATGTCAATATTATGTTAAACAACTCCATTTTTGTAAGCTTGCTTGTAATGACTGCTATTTGTGTAAGGCAGCTATTAATTAATAATAATCATTAATGTTTTTAGTTGGTGGGTGCCATTGTGTTGGCTGATGATGTTGTGTAACTTCTTGGCTTCTCAGCTTGGAGGGACCAAACAACAGATTTTCACAGCTCTTTCCCTTACCTTGAAATACTTAATGAGGTATTTATTAAATGCTGTTATGTAAAGAGGGGACAGTTATGCCATACTGGAGATGCTTCAATTGAAAAGACTAAATTTTCTTTTTCTCTGTGGTATCTGTGAACATAATTTGTTGCAGGTGAAAACACTGCAGCTTTGGTCTGTGTGCTAGGAATTACTTTCTTCACCTCTGTCTCTTTTATAGAGGGATTTGAACTGAATGATGCTACCGGTGCATACTAGTGCTAGCTAAAACTGGAGTATCTTCTTTTCCAGTTGCTCCCCAGAAAGAACACTTAAAAGAAGGAATCCTTCTCTGGGTTCTCTGATTTAATTTGTTGAAGTCAAAGGACTGACTGCAAGCTGTTTAATAAGCATTCTAAACAATAAGGATTATTTAGACTACTGCTGGATTTATTGCTTCTTTCTATTTGAAAGAAAAGCTATTGGAAAGATCATGTTTAAACAACCGCTTGTTTTAGGCTAGTGATTTTTTGCCTTTTTTTTTTTTTCCTTTGGCTTGTACAGTACTGTTGTGGAGATATACTATTATGTAAGCTCATGCATTTCTTTAACATGTCGAGCGTATTTCCAGACAGGCTTTGTGTATGAAAAAGGAAATGAGATGCTTCTTGGTGAATAGCCACAGTTGGTGTTACTGTTGGTGGTAAATTCATTTTGTTTGTCAAATGACTACACCCTACCAGCCATGTATTTTAAAACTGTTTATATAAAAACAAACAGATAGCATCTGATTATTACTATTATTATTATTATTATGACTCATTTAAGGAAGCGATAAAACTTAGGAGTAGCAGAGATCCTTTCCTTCTTTAGCTTGATTTTTTTTTTATTAGCATTGCTGTGCTTGCCTGCCATTGAGAGATATCAAAAAGGAAATTAAGGAGCCAGATACTCTTGTAATTAATATTTGGTTGAATTGCAGATAGTTAGGTAATGATAGGTTGGAGACATACGTTTCAGGTTATAAATTAAGCGTATCGAACCAGTTATTGGACAGTTTTAATTTTAGATTCTAAATACAGGCAAGTTTATTAAACATTTTCTGACTGATTTTTGTGGAAATTCTGGAGTTTTTAAAACTGCTGATGTATGCCAATTAAAAAAGGAAGAACATCAACCAGGTTTTGGTGCTGTGTTTTTGTGGTTTTTTTTTTTTTTTTTTTTTTGGTGGTGGTGGGTGTCCTGGTTTTGGCATTAGTGTTGCCACCCATTACCTGCCTTGATTCTGCTGATGCTGTATAAAATGCTTGCAGTGGTTTTGTAACCAGAGCTTGTTTTCAGTATATTTTGTATTGTACTTTGCTTACTTTTACTGAAATAGGTAACTGTATGTGATTCTGTGTATGGTAAGTATAAATATGCTTGGGTCTTGTTTTATGCCCAGATGCTCTAGGTAGAGCTTCAGCTGAGAAAGATTAGTTTATTGAGAAGTTGAGAGTATTTTTCCTTAAAGTCAGTATTTTGAAAATAAACGTTCATTCACAGTAAAATTATAGATTCAAGTGTTCAAAACAGGGGACCTGAAAAAGATTAAATGCCTGATCCCCAAGAATGAGAACAAATTAATTAGGGGTAGGATAATATCTTAATTTTTTTTTAATGGAACAGCTGTTCACCAGGTGCTTTTGTTTGACATTATTAATAAACTTTGCCAAAACATGGTTTGACATGATTAAATGTACTTAAATTATGGTCCATTTATAGCCATAAATCACAACTGTTTAACTTCTGTACAGTGCAAGTGTGCTTCATAGGTAGCCTGTTGGCTTATGGTTAAGGAAGAAGATGGTCATGTTCTATTGAGTGAAGACAGTGTTAGTCTGAGGCTTGTAATTCTTGGGCGTGAGTCAGTTGCCTTTGCTATAAAAAAGTGGAAATGAAGGGCAAAATATAAATAGGGAACTGAAGAAATTTGATATGCTCAAGGCCAAAGAATATACCTGCTACTTACGTTTCATGCTTTGAATGGACAGAACCTTTTGGAAAAACAGGCAAACGAGAAAGTTCAGTGTGCTTTTCTCATCAGTGATGGGGCTGAAGTACTGTAACCCATTCGATTATATGGGATTTTAGCTAATCCTAATAAAGCAAATAACTTGGAATATGCTGCTTTGTTAAATAAGGTGACTAATTCCTCTCTGTCATGTTCAGTGGTTTGTTGCATGACTGGATATTTACTGTGTTTGCATTTATGGTAGCCCAGGCTAGCGTCTGACAGTGATAAACTTCCGGATCCTGAAGGCAATGTAAAGGTGAGAATTTGCATGTTAAAACAGTAGGTCTCAAACCAGAGACCTGTATTTTTCTGGATGATATGCTTCAGTGTGTACAAGGGGTGTGCAGTTACCTGCCACTCCATATATATCAGCTCTGTAGCCCTGTTTCTTTGGGGAAGGGGCGGAGGAGTAGGTCTACACTTCAAAAGCTAAATTGTGGATTAATGAATTCACAAACTATTAACTTCAGCTTCTTGACAAAAGGCTTATTTTTCTTCAGCTATCCTTGGAATAAATCTGTAGGGCTTGACGACCACTGGTCAAGCAACTTGAGTTTCAAGCAGCTGAAGCTGTAGTCCGTTGCCATAAGAGGTTGCTGCAGAATGCTTTGAGTTGAAATTACCACTGGTGTGTATTTTGAGTGAAGTCACAAGTGTCCACTTCCAGGTACTAGGAGTCATAGCCCCGAGGTGAACTTGGCGGCAGCGAAGGCACCAGGGAACCAGGAAAAATGTAACTGCTTTCAGAAACAGCTTCTAGAGAGTGGTGGCAGTACCTCCAGAGGCTTAAGTTTGTTTTAGAGGCTGCAGAGGTGGCAAGAGCTGGGGAGAAGCCCAGACAATGGCAGTATGGGTGTCAGGGCTGAGAATGGTGCTGTGGAAGCTGTTACGAGCCCAAGGAGGCTGTGGCTGGTCAAGGCAATGAAGCCAAGTTCTTGTGGAAGTGACAGGAAGGATATCTGTGTTTATATGCATGCTTGTATGTATGCATTTCTGGAAATGCAAGTGTACAACATGCATGAGTTTCTACTTCAGAGTAAAGAATACATACCTCCAAGATAGCATGTTGGCTTCTGTGTTGTGACTTGCATTACTGCTGTTTCTTGTCAAGCTCAGAGGATCAGTTTAAAGTTTGTGGTAATACATCACCAAGACTAAACAGTTTAATATATGATGGCCATGTTATATGGAGAACCTGGTTCTTGCTTCAGTTGCCTCATGGTATAAAACAGATCTTGGATAAAGACAGAAGAAAATTTCCCTTCCTGCCCTGAGGGTTACTAAAAAAAAGGTAAATCCAAATGCCGTGAATGGATACAATGTGCTGTACTATTTAGTGGGATCTGAATGGCTCTTTATTGGTGAATGGATGTTCGTGTGTATGTGTTTAAGATGTACTAAATTTGATGGGAAGAAGGTATCCGTTGTTATAGAAAAGTAAGGAACGAACATGATCTTAATTTTGAAAACTGGTCTCCTATAGAGCTGTATATCAAAATAATTTTGTGTTGTGCAAGTGTAGTTTTTGGCTAACAGATCATTGATAAACATGTTTCAGGTCCACTAGTGTTAGTAAAGTATGGGATGGAAGAGAATTACCTGGGAGCTGCTTTCGACTTAGTATTGCTTACAAAGGAATCATTAAGATAAGGTAATGACCAAGAAAGTGGCTTTTTATGAAGAGTGATACGGGGCGAAGAGGAGCTTGATGGTGTCCTTCTATAGGCTCTGTGGCCAAGGTTAATTCTCAGAACTCCATGGGAAATTAATGTGCAAGCAACAGAGGTGAATTTTGGGTATGTCTTGACAAGGCTGCTGTTTTCCCCTTTCCCCTTTTATTCTGGTTTTCAACTTTGTCATAAAGTATCCAGTGCTTTTCTTTGTTAGAAGGAGTTTTGCCTGACTTTTATCCTTAACCTCGTCTGCTTACAGGTAGCCTCAAAGGAACTGGATTGTCACAGAATGCCCTGTTCTGTATGAGCAGTGAGTCTATAGTCTGTGATGTGGAAGGATTCCCATGGGATGTTTCCTATAAAAAAAAACCAGTTTTGTGACTCTGAAAAGCTGGTGTGTTTTCTCCACACGCTGCAGCACTGGGTGGAAGTTTACCTTGGTGGCTGTAGAAAACTGTCCCTCTGTTAAAGTGAGAAGGAGAGCATTTGCAACACTACAATACTTCTGTGTTTCATATACTGCTTTGTATATCATATATAACTAAACACTGAATTCCTATGAGTAGTATACTGTCACCTTTCCTGTTACTGTAAGTGTCTTTCAACTTTGGCACAAATTGCTAAGCTTGAAGTGAAGTGTGTTCCTGCTTCCTGTTGGTGAATGTAATTTTAAAGCATGGCTTCTTTTCAATAACTAGACAGAGACCTACAGCAGCTTTTCAGTGTATTAATTCTAGGCAGGTAGTAATGAAAACTGAATGGTAAATGATGTCCTGGATGTGGCTGTAATTTTTTTGAAGTTTGGTTCTCCCTGCCTTATGATTTGTATTACTGAAGAAAGTGCTGCTAAAGCCCTTAAGGTCCCAAGAAAGCAGCTCTGTTAAAAGCACGAGAAACTGAAGAATTTATCAAAGTAATCCTGTTTTGCCTTTGGTATACACAGTGATCATGCTTTGAGACAGTCATCAGCATTGATGTCCTTTTTTTTTTTTTCTTTTCCTTTTTTTCTCATCACCAATGTGGACAGACATTTCGAAAGAGGTTACATGCTTTATATTCTGATAGGTCAATAATCCTGTATCAATCCAAGTCATAGAAGATCCCAACTCTAAAACTGTCCCTTTGAAGTGAAACAAAAAGAATCTGAATGAGCTGCTCACGTAGTGTTAAAGGTACAAAGCTCTTGGTGGGGTTGATAATGGAACTCTTTTTGTAGATGAGAAAGCTGGTCTTCAGGTGTCCTCAGCTGATTGTGTAAGTTAATGTGTTAAACTCACTTCCAGCAAGTAGTTTGACAGAAGTATCAATGGGAGTAATGGTTTATATCAAAGTTACTCAGAGACTAGATGCTGTGAAACAGCCAGAATTACTTACTTTGAATGCTTGGATGTGGTCCTGTCGGGGTTTTCTAAGAGCCCCCTTGAGAAACAACCAAGTTGTCTTCTCAGCATAGGCAGTGCCACCCAGCATACAGCTGCAGCACAGCAGAGAAGGCTAGGACTGAGCATGGGGCAGTCTGTCTTTCCTTGCAGCTGAGGGAGGCTTCTGGTTTTAAATACTGCTTTTTTTGTTTGTTTGTTTTGAGTCTCTGTGACTGTAATAGAGCGCACCTGCAATTCAAGGTCTGCTCGTGATCTGTTTGTGAAGAAGTACAGTGTGGGAGAGTTCCATGCTCATGGCTTCCAAGGCCATGTGTCAGCATTATCCTGTTATGAATGCTAGTTCCTTCAGTGGCTTCCTCATTTAGAGTAGATAGAATTTTCCTCTGTAGTTTCATAAATTTACAATAAAAGCGACTTAAGCAGAGGTTATTTTTTGTCTTGTGTCTTTATTGCTTTTTGTTCATCAAATCTTGAAGAGGATAGTGTTTGAAAAATTGTATTTGAGTTGATGCTTCAAATTAATCTAGAATGTTAAAGATGTTCCACTTCAGCAGAGTAAGCACTGAAGTGCCTTCATTATAATTGGTGGAAACAATAGAATCAAATATTTAAGTTGGAAAAGACCTTTAAAATCGAGTCTAGCTGTAAATGTTTGTGCTTTCTATTAATATGTATTATTTCACAGTTACATCAATAACACTAGTAAAAAAGACAAGTTAGTTTGCAGTACCTAGAAAATAAGTAATAGTTGTCTGAAAGTTGTGTGTGTGTTTTTTGTTTGGTTTTTTTTTTTTTTTTTTTTTTTTAAGAAAACTTAGCTGTGGAATATAGTATTGCTTTAAAGTGTCAATAAGTACACAGAGCTATTAAAATAAGAAAATTATTATTTAAATAAGGGGTGAGTTTCAGGAAACCATTGGTGAACTCTCTTCTACCACCCCCTTCCTCCATCCTTCTTATAAACGGTTAGGCTGTGAATGCTGCTAATAATGTCTTTCAAACCTGCATGCATGTTTGTCTCCTAATGCTACTCTAACTCTTTTAGAGCTTTTAGAAATGTGGGGTTATCTTGCAAATTCAAATTAAGACCCAGAGTAGAAGTGAAGCCTGCTGACACAGTGGTTCCCGAAGTCTGAACTGTGGTATAGTTCCTCTGTTGTGCAATGTGTTTGTGATGATACTGCCTAGGAAAGCAAGTGGGTTTATGAATGTAAGTTGCTAATAACCATTATGTGTTACCAAAAATCCAGTTACGTGATGAAATTAGTCAAAAATAGAAACAAGCTTCAAATACATAGAATAAACTTCTATACAGGCTTTCATTATTTCGTTTCCTAAACAGTAAGTGTAAATATGCATTGCAGTCTGTTAAAGTAAAAGCAATTGAAAGACAACTTTAACAGATTGGTATTTGAGTATGCAGCTTGATAATTTTCTTCAATTAAAAAGTCTGGAAGGACCATAAGAGTGGAGAGCATGGCGATTGTGCTTTGTACTCCTATATAATAGCCTTCCTTCTGAGGTTATCAGATTTTCATGGTTTTTCCCAATTACATGGTCTGTACGGCTAAATTTCAAGTGTTTAAACGTTACGACCTCAGTGGTCTGAATGAAGTAATCTTCCTTCATATATCTAAATAACATGGCTGTGAGTAAAAAATTTGGAGTTGGTATCGGCGACAGCATATACAACTGGTTTTTGAAGTGGACTGCTCTCAGATTCCACCTAGTGTCTGGTGTGAATGTTGTGATTCTAAACTGAACTACAGTTCAGCCTTTTTAACGAAAGAGCTTCCTTCTGGCACAGTCATTCTGTCCCAGTGAGAAAATGGTGCCTTACCCATTCTTTCAACCTCTGTCAATGCACAGCGACCTCAGACAACATGAACAGCTTTTAGTAGACAGTTGACCTGATTATTAATACTTCAAAATATCCATTTGTCTTGTTAGACTTGAATGATTTTGCTTTGTATACTTTTTTTAAAGTAACGCTTCTTTTGATAATCAACAATGAAAACTGATAGAGATTTTAAAGACTGTTAAACTGGAAACCTCAGTTTTTGAGGAAGTCTGTAAAAGGTTATTAAAATCATGTAAAAAACTCTTGCTTCTATTTAAGTTAATTACATCTTGGTCAAAAGCTCTGAAATTGTTGTTAAGATAACTAAAAGCCTGACATCATATTGCCCCAAATATCAGACTTTATTCAGACTTCAATAAAAGGGTACCATTGTCTACTGAAAGAGTGCCTTATCACTGTTCAGATACGATCTCACCTGATTAAGGTTAGGGTGCACTATAAGCCAGTTTGATTCACTTTCTTCTTTACGTAGGAGATTTTTACAGCATGCTGTTTGATGACACTTTTCCAGCCTGGTTCACAGGCAGGTTTTGTTTTTTTTTTCCCCTGTAAAGTCAGTCCTGTGAAGAAATGTGAGAATAATAGCAAATCATTTGGTGGATAGGTTAATTTATTTGTGTGTGCCTTGACTTCAGCGAAATAACGCTGGAAAAAAGGAATGGATACGCATATGGTCTAGGCGAATGAAAACTTAATCATTGGAAACATGGGAAGTTGCCTAAAAGACAAGTATATACAAATTTTTCCTATTTGAATATTTCTTTACACATTTCTTTTGGCTGTAGGTGGGAAGATTTCAGTATTACTGCTCTTAACTGTTGTTTTCCAGATATCCCTTATTTTTCAGATTCTCTCCTGTATCAGTTTGAGGTGGAAAACAGTGTTTTGGAATCATGGAATGATGAAAGCTTGGTTTGGTTGCTAAAAGCGGCCTAGTGAAGATGTTCTTCCTCCCAGAAAATCAATTTTGGCTGATTTTCCTCTTGGAAAAAAACAGTTAAGCATTAATACAACTTGAAATGTTTATGTAATTAGGATATCTGATTGCAGAAATTTGTTTGATATAGTAACACATCCCCAGGGCTGTAAGCTGCAGTTGCTTCTGTTTTATATGTTACAGTAGAAGCAAGTGTTGGATTCTGTGTAGATGTCTTCTCTACAGATTTGATAGTATCAGAAAGACATTCTGGAGACTTGCCTTCTACATCAGTACAATCATCATGCAGGGTTTTTTTTTTCTTTTTCCTTCTTTCTCTATTTTCCCTTATCTGATATTTGTAGAAAATTCATTTGGCTGCCAGATGCAGTTGCCATTGTCTAGATAGTCTTACATTTTTTTAGCATTTAAAAATTCTGTAGTAGCTATGAAATGCAGAATTACAAATCTTAAGATAAAGTTCTTGTAGCCTTGGGGTATAACATATTTGATTTATATTGCTGGAAGATATTTTGCTTAGGTCTCCAGTCTGGATGATGTATTTTATGTGTTTGGTTTACTGTGTATTTGACTTGGTATTGTGTCTCTTAATGGGATCAATTACGTTCGTAAAGACATCTTAAAGCTGTTGAATCTCTGTCAAGTTCAGGCAGAGAACGCTGGAGGAGAGTTTATATGTAGGGGCATGACTTGATATATTGAAGCCAGCTTTAGAGTTCCTAGGGCTGGTCACAATTGCCATGGTTGCATCTTAAGGAGCATGAATCTGATACAACCTTACTCTCCAAGTTCACATTTGCCTTGCAAGAAAATCCTGGCAGTAGAATTTTTATGGGTAGACTTTTACGTAGTGCTAGATAATTGTCTGTCTTCCAGAAGTCAATGTGAAAGCCAAAAGCCTATCTGAATTCCTTGTGCATGCTCTAATTTCACTTGAAATCAGTCTTGCCTTCAGCTTGTATTTGTGCTGCTGCGTGGCAGTGTGCAAATCAAGCTGTGTGGAACTGTGGTCTAACTGCACTGTATTAGGAATACAGATAACTTCTGGTGCTTATTCCAAAATCATTAAAAATGCCTCTATATTGTTTGGGTAACCTTTTCAGAGAGCTCCCTTTCTAGTAGTTGTTGGCTGGTTAGAACTCGTGCAAACTCAAACGGTGGTGCTCTTTAAAGTAGAGAATTTGAAGTGTTTGTTTAACAAATCAAGAGTAATTTGCCTGCCCTGTGTTGGATGCATTCAACTTTCTTTTACTAAATAGCCCTTCAAGTCATAAGTTTACAGTAAGAGTCCTACAGCATTGGTTTTTCCTCTACAGAATAGAAATGCGTGCATCTTTCTTAGGAGTAGTATGTTACAGATAGTCTTTTATGTTGTTATTCACAAAAGGAAAAGCTGTAATAAAGTCCTAAAAGATAAATCTTTCAGTAGTTGTTCTTGAGACAAAGGATACAGTAGCTGCAAAAAAGGTAGGTTTTCTTTTTTGGCTGATTTTTGGATCTCTGTGTCAGTTTCCCCTTGCATTTTGTCAGTTGAACTGTCCTGTAAAATACGTGCCATGTATGATGGCATGTATGAGTTTGGTCTGTCAGAATCTTTTTAACTGACTTCTCCCAGAACCTCCTAGTCAGACACAGCAAAAACGCTGTGTTTCTTAGTACATCAGAAAATCTGCTGCTTTCTCTCTTTAACCAAACAAAGGGAGCTCAGCTGTATAGCTTTAAATTATGTTAGAAAAGGCAAATAAGAAATAGAAGTTGATCCCTTCTTAAATGTCCCTTAAGTGATCCTTCTGAAGGATCTTGGGCTGGCTTCTTGCAGTTTAAAGTTCTGGCAGTTTTTTGTCTAGCAACATCTTCCTTTAAAAGTCTGAAAAAACCCTTTATAAGATACTCTTAAATATCTTAATGTGCTTTAGAATTGCAGGAGGAAAATGGAAGAAATTTCGGCAAGAAAGTACATGTCTTAAGATAGGCCTCATGCTAAGGCTGAGCTGGACTAATTAGTTTGTGGTCTCTGAGGGGTGTGTGTCATTCCCCCTTTGTCCTGTCTGCTTTCCTGTGAGCTGGTTCCACTTGTGAAGCTGGCCAAAAAACGAACAAAAAACTCAAAATTAACACCCAGAGAACCAAAACAGAAAACTAACCTTGACAACTTCTGTTTTGGTTGTTAACTTGAGTTGTATGTTTACTATGTGATCAGGAAAGCATCAGATCTCAGGCTAACTTGGGAGATGTGATTTGTGGAATGCATTTTGTATTAAAAAAATCGGCAGACAACACCATCTGAATCCTGTATGTTGCACCACTTGGAAAGTTAAAAATAATGATGAAATTCAGCCCTTGTTCAGACTGTAGTAGTGGTCATGAGTGGTCCTGGAGTCTTCCTTCCATGCTGCCCGCCTTGTTCTTAAGAAGAAATGTTGTGGGCTGGTGGAGTGCTGATACCTCCTACTGTCAGTCCTGCTACTGCAAGTGTTGCGTTACCTTCCTGTTTGTTCAGTTTGATTTGTAGCTAGTAATTTTTGATTACTGTAAATATGTTGTCAGTAAATTATTACACAGATATTTGACTTTACTGGAGTGCAATTATATGAATAGAATAGAATTTGAGACGGGGAAAGCTGAAGGTGAACAGTTAAGCCTTGAATTATTGTGAATTGGTGAGATTTGTGATCTTTCACTTTTCTATGAAGAGAAAGACGTGTATGTGAATAATCACTCAAAAATTACAGCATTCATTGAAGGAATAATTTTGTTTATTAATGTTGGTGTTCTTGTCAAGGAACTGTTCAGTGTGGGTATAGCTTGATTTGCTTGTGTGTGGAGAGTCTGTCCTAACTGGGTAATTTGAGTCCCCTCGTTCTCCCCAGGATCTGCTGTCAGGGAAGGGCTTTCATGTGCCTGTACTTCAAATAATGTCAGTACAAAGCACAGTTTTATCTTCCCCTTATTGTGCTGCTTTGTACCTGGACTCATCAGCTGTTCATTTCTATGCCATCTATGATTCTAGGAGATGAGTGTTTACTGTTTCTACAAGTGATAGTAGAGCATTTAAAGATACGGCCTTGGTTAGGTGGCTGTAGTAGTGTTGAAACAGCCCAGGTTTATAGTCCTTGTGAACTTGCATAACGATCTAAGACATTTACAACAAGGAAAAATCAGAATATATCTCAAAAATGCTGCCAACGTGCCTGGAGATGAGTTTAGGTAAAGGCAAGCGATGAGGGACATATTCTATTTGTGAAGTGAGAAGCTATGCCATTCTTTTGCCAAAAAAACCCAACGCTGTGCCCCCCCCCCCCCCCCCCCCCCCCCCAACAAAACCACCCAGCACATCGCATCACCCAACCCCTCCCAGCTGTGTCAGTGCCATTTGCATGGTGACCACATGCTCATACATGTTTGAAGTGGAATTCTTGGTAGTGTTCTGTTTGAACATGGTGAATTTCTGCCATCTGTCCTCTACTGAGGGATGTCTTTGAGTCCGGAAATAAGTGCTCTAATACTTTACATACATCTTTTGTTTTTCTGTTTCATCAGTGTATCCAGACCAGGGCTGCAGGCTGATAATGAAGTAGTCTGTACAACAGAGTACACAGTTATCTCGCTGTTGATTCACATTACAAAACTACACATCATTGTGAGAGCTGCGTACTTATTCTCTAGAGAGGATACTACTGAAATTCATAAAGTCAGGAGGGCTCAAACTAGCCATCTGCCTCATGCTTGCTCTCTGTGTCCTGGCGGCTTCTGACAGCTGTGCAGCAATGCACTGAGAAACCCAAGAGTCCACTACTGGGGCAGTACACTAGAGAATATCTGCACAAAATACATCTATCCTTTTTTTCCTCCGCCCCCCAGTCCCCCCACCCTCCCCGTCCTTTTTTAGAAACTTGGTTCCATGTGTACGTGCTGATACAAACTGAGGCAAGCTGAAGCATGCTATGCAAATGTACTTCTTGGGAACTAGCTGTCACGTGGAAACTGTAGTCTGAAAAATACTTGTAGGCAGTCAAACTGTTGGTTTCGGTGGGTCGTTTTAATTCATGAAATGATGATCCACTGCCTGTGAAGGTTTCCATGTTCCCTTGCTAAGGGAATAATGTCTCCTTAGAGAAGTAGCTTCTATTTAATTTATGTGTAATAGAAAACTTGTAGGAAGCTGTTCTTGTTTAATGAGTTAGTAGGTTCCTGTTTAGTGAGAAGCTGAACAAAACCATTTGCAGTAGTCAGATACTAACATGCTAACATGAGACACTGTCGTGCAGCTTGCTCGTGCATCACCATAATCCCCTAGCACCTTGCCTCCTCTCCTGACTCCCTTGTGACCCAGGCCACCCCCACCCCCCCAGTCCAAAATACTCATTTAATACTGTCTCCTAGTATTTCTTGCTTTTATATTCTTTTCTAAAGGGAGGTGCTTTGAGTGTGATAGATGCTATCCTTTCAGATACATGAAGAAAGGTGGCAGAGAACTGGGTTGTTTTTTTGATCTGCAATGTTAGAAAAGATTATCATGTTCATTTTGATTGATTTGTCCATATAAGGAAGGGTTGAGTTTGGATTATGGATGCAACTGTTAACGCTCTACTCCCTCACTGCCTGAAATAGGTTTTTAAATACTTTAATATAGATACCTCATACCAGATGTACCAGTTTACACAGCTAGATGTGTGGGTATGTCGGTATGGCCTTTTTGCAAGCGAGAGAGCACTCAAGTTTCCTCGTGCTCCTATCTGGCTAGGTCTGATAGCGCTGGGCTGGAGCTCATGTTGTGAGTCCTGCTGAGAGCATAGTCCTGCTCACTGCAGCTACTTCAAACAAGTATGTGCTCATGTCCTGCCATCTCAGAATGGCAGTTTAAGCACAGTTCTGCTTGCTAGAGACTCGGCAGACCTCCGCAGTAAAGCAGTTTACTGCCACTCCACAATAGACTGTGGTCACAATTGCTCTGTCATTTTAAGAGTGAAATTTGGAGGAAGGAGAGAAGAGCTTGTGGGTGTACTAATACATGCAGCTTGCTGGTGTGTTACTGCGAGTGTTGCTGTAAGGTGTGATAGGGGCTATTTTTACAGATTGATCCAGAAACTGGCTCACAACAAGTGACGTGAAAATTACTTTTCTAATCTGTTGTAAACATTTCTGCATTCCACCCCATAGTTAACGAATGTTTTGGGAATTAGTCCAATTTAGTTGATTTGCAGGGAATTTTTAATGGAAGCCTGTACTGCATACAAGAAATCGTGGACTATATATTGCTTGTGAAAAGACTGAAAGTTTTGCAGAGAGCTAAGAGCTCAAATGAACTGTTTTCTGTCTGGAGAATAGATACTTTTTTTTTTTTGTTTGACCTGTCTTTCCAAAAAAGTGCTTTTATAGCTGGTGAAAAGCTTAAATACGTGAAACTTGAAGTGGTATAAAAGTGGAAAGTGAATGATTGATGAAAAAAAGTGTATGTTTCATGATAGCTAAGTATGTTTCTTTTTTTTTTTTTTTTTTAAAAAAAAGCCTCATACTGTTCATAACCTTCTGCAGTATCAAGCATATGGTTGAAATATTGGTGCAGTGCAAATAGTTTTGCACCGAGCACTCACAGTTTTGCTCTGAGTTCTCACAGTGTTGTCACCGAACACATTCAAGGATGTGATAATTTTGTGTATATTTGTCTACAGTTTTTTTCAGAATACCTCTGTAGTTAAGCATGTTGAGACAGTTGCAGTTTGAAGTTGGTGTGTTCTCCATCTAATGTGAAGCTTTTCCCTTGTGTTTATTCTTGGGTAAGATCAGACATCTATCCATGAAGTATGTTGGTATGAGACTTAAAAGAAACAAATTTTCATCTGTTTGAAAAAAATGACCTTGTTTACATTTTAGAATGTTGAGTTTTTCAGCTTGGCTTTACATGTGCATGTTCTTTGCTTTCTATTTTCTTCATTTTTAAATGGATAAAGCTTCTGAGTGTGGGTGGGTTTTTTTGTTGTTCCAAGATTAAGTGACTATGAACTAGAAACTGGTTGACTACAGAGCAGAAGGAGAAAGATATTTCAATAAACTGTTTCAGAGTCTTGGTGTTTTTTTTAAGTTTCCAAATCAAGTATTCTTTCCAAAACCTTTTTTTTTTAAAAAAAAGTCAAACTAACCTGAACAAACCAGCTTTTGTACTTTTAGAAATTGAAGTACTTACAGTATAGACTTATTCTAAGGAAAACTGCATTAAAGTGTGGGTGAGCCACCAGAACGCAGTTTGGCATAGCTGTTTCAGTATTCGTCTGAGTAGCTGAAGAGCTGTATGAATCTGTGCTCTGTACTAGAAGAAAAATAGGTTTGGTTTAGGATGCTCAGCTGAGAGCACAGAGTTAGGGTATCTGATATTTTTGTTTGTTTGTTCTTCCTGTGTGAATCATTTAGTTTATGGTCATTTACATACAACAACAGCAAGGCCTTCCAGTACCTTGGACGTGAAGATTCACAAGTGTTACAGTAACCATCTATACAGAGCGGAAACAAGCTAGTTTTAAACACTCCTCTCAGCACTGTCTGAGAATACTTTTATTAGTCTATGGTTAGAGAATTTTCTGGAATGAGAAAGGCAGTGAGGGGAACTGAACGTGGTCTTCAGATTTCTGAACTGCTAGGTGGTGAATACCATCTTCCCAGTTGCACAGTAAGCTGCTTTGGCTGGTGGTATTTGCCCCAGGTTTATGATCAGTGTGTTACTTGTTTTGTTTTGTTCAAGTTGTTCATTGGTTGGGATGGCACCAGTCCAGCTTCATTACTAGAGTTCTCCTCATCCGAGAAGTAGGAATGGAAGAAGAAAAAAAGAACAAGGAAGGCAGTGTCATGTCATGAAGGTTAAGTTATGGGTAGTGCCTTAAAGAAGCAGTTTTCCTACACCTTACCTGATGGGACAAGGAAAGGAAGGTATGTCGGTGGTGAAGAGGAACAGAATGAAATGAGGCTCTGAATTTGATCTGCTGGAGTGGAAGTTATGTTTTTCTAAGGTCGGCTTAAGCAAGGAAAAGTGTAACTACTCTTACCTGAAACAGAAAGCCATCTTACTTTGGAAGGATACATGAAATTGATTGCTGCTAACAGCATGGCTTTTTTACCTCTTCAGTGGGGAAAAAGAAATAAACAAGGATTTTTTTTACCCCAAATAAAGTAGCCCTAGTTTATTTTGCCGAACAAGATTATATGGCTTATGTAAAAAAAAAAAAAACAAACCATGTGCTTTGGAATGAGTATTGAGTGAAAAGTTGATAATACAGCTGTAAACACACATAGCAGATGTTTGACTTCTGGGTTGTTCTGTTCTGGGGCCCAAGGTACAAATGTGCTTTCATTTTGCAGTGCTAACAAAGTCTTGGATCAGAGCAAAAATACAGCCTTGGAGCTGTTCTTAGCTGCTGTTGGTGCAGAAAATGTTAGGTCTGGAACTCTGTTTCAGTTCCTTTTTTGGTATTCTCTGAGCTGGAATTAAAGGCATGCTGTCTTGCCCATTCCGCTTTTGTGCGACCCTGTAGTAGCTGTAATCAGTGGCCGGGGAGACAGAGGCTTGCGAGGGAGCGATTGGCCTTCCCGGAGTACGGCTGTGTCCGGCACAGCCAGCTAAAGCGGTCATGTCTGCGCAGCCTCTGATCTCTGGGGAGGTTCATTACAGGGTCTGGTACAAGGGCACTCTCCGCTCCTGCACATCAGCATGGAAGAAGCTCGTCCAGGGAAGAAAATGCAACCTGTATGTAAATAGCAGCTGTATCAACTTAATAATCGTTCAAACATGCTTTGATGCAAGTGATATTTTAGCGACTGTGTCTCAGATTGGTGTGCTACCGTAGATTTGCTAGTTGTGGGAGAAAATTTTGAATGATCTGCTGATAGAAATAATACTTGAAGTAGAGAATACTGTACTGGGGAAGATATTTTCTGGGTAGTTAGAATTGCTTAATCATAGTAACATGCTTGATTCGGAAAGAAAATGTGCTTTTACAATCATGAGAGTATACTACCAGATTTTGAGAGTGGTTGGAGTGGGGTTTTTGTGGTTGTTGTTGGGGTATTTATTGTTGTTTTGCTTATTTTACATAATTTAGAGTCAGTTTTTCTTGATTTGAAGGTTATCAGCTATGACTTTGAGTAATTACTGATTGTTCCTTTTGACAAAAAAAAAGTGAACTTGATGAGTGGTGTAACTGGAGTAAAATGTGCTTGAAGGAAGTATTTTCTTCAGGCTTCAGTGGCATAGCCACAAATCTCCATTTGTGGGGATTTCTACAATGAAGCAGTGAGCTCACTTGTATTGGTGTTACAAGCTATTGCTTAGCTCCTGTATGAGTAGTCTTTGTCACTGCTGTTTAACGGCAACGCACTGTATAACAGGATTACTGCTTTAGGGTTCCCTGCAAACTAAAATCTATGGGATGGAATTTTCCTAAGCTGTAAAGCTTTGAAGACCCCTGAATTGTTTTATATAAATTCTATAAGATGACCGCTAAATTTTCTATTTCCTTGTGTAAGCATAAGAAGGAAGAGTTTCATTTAGCCATGTTAAAATGCATCTGATTGCAGTGGTCTTGTTTGTTAGTGTCTCTGTACTACTGGTTTTTGATTTTTATTGTGGTGTTACCATCAGCTCTGCATGCAGAACTCTCAGGCATGCATATGCCTAGAAGACTAGGCAAAGATTTGAGGTGACTTAGTTACAAAGATTCTACTACTTCGACTTTTCCTAGCTGTGACTTTAGAAATTGAAGTGAATGGAGCTATTAATTTTGTGAATGAAATTTAGTGCTATGAGGCAGTGATAAAATGCAACTTTGTAAAATGACTACTATAATATGAGATATGCTACTTGGTATCTTGTGTTGGATCGGTGACATTATTTGCTATCTTTATGCATGGTGCTAAATTTTCTGGCCTGCAGAACACTCAGGTTGAATTCAAACAGGCTTCTAATTTTGATGGCGTATTCGCTTGCATTTTAGTTATGCCTTAATATTAATCAAGCCATCCTTTGTGTGTGTTCTAAACATTTTTTTTTTTTTAATTTTATAAATTGCTGTGGTGTGCTGTAGTTGACAGCCAGTCACTGCTGTGACCAGTCACTTGTCAGTGTTTATGCTTCCTTTTTTTCTGACTTTCTCTCAATTTAGTTTTCTTTACTGTCCAAAGACTAGTGTCTGATTTGTCAGGGACATGGCTTGTCTTGCATGTTGTGGCCCTCAGCGTGGCAGTGGCCAGAGTAATGTCTGCTAGAACCACTGAAATAAAATTATTTATAAACATTAGGTGTTCAGCTGTTGAGGAAGCAAAACATTAAAATATTTAGAACTGCTTTTTCCCAAAAGTGCTGTTTGGTTTTCTTTGTTTGTGTGGTCGTGGTGTGGTTTTGTTTTTATGCTCTTATTTTAGTAGTGCACATCCATGTCTACTGTCCTCCCTCGTACAGTTCTGGAAATGTAAAAGTAAAATGCAACTTCTGGAGAGTCTTACTGAAGTCTGTTGTTGTCTGTTGGAAGTGCTTGTGTAAACAAGGTTTGTATTGCTGCTGTGTTTTTTTGTAAGTCTTCTAGAAGCAGACTGGCCAGACCTATTTAGTAGGGTAAGCTGAGCAGTTAATTAGAGGATTAGTAGGCCAGAAAAGCTTAAGTATTCCTAACCCCTTTTGTTAGAGCTATGGTCTTACTGAAATCTAAGCCTCAGACCTTCCTGTGAGGCTCCGAGTATTGCTTTGATTAGGAGGGATCTTCATTTACATGCGAAATAGTTGTGTAAAATAGTAATTGTATAACCACAGCTAAAATTCACAAGTAAAGGGTGGGGAGGTGGGGGGTGGCTGCGACACTAAAATCCTTGAGCTGTACTGGAGTCTTTCCTGTGGTGTTTGAGCAATACCCACTGCTGTGATAGTAGGGGGGGAAAAAACCTCCTAAAACTGGAAAGCAGCTGTTCTGTGCAAGTGAGACCGTAGCAAATACAACCAAGGGGAAACCCGTCAATACGGTGTGCTTCCTGTTTTAAATCTGGCAAGTGTGCTGTTTGTGAATTATTATTAATTTTACTCTCATCCGTATATATTTAGAGGGCAAGGCCAGCTAAAAATTGTATGCTGACAAAATGAGATGGAGCCCATTTATATTTAGTGCACTTTCCCTTGGCTGTTAGGTTTGTGTGCTTGATTTAGCACTGGTGGTAATGTTTCATCCCTTTGGCAACTCCTGAAGATACAGTATTGCTGTGTAGACCGATACTGTGCCCAGAGAACAAATTTCAAATGCCTTTATAGGGCCGCTTGTGCAGTTCACCTAAAGACTGTTTAGTAGGCTGAATAATACCTTCACTTACTACTGTTTAGAAAGGACTTGTGATTTTTTTTTTTTTTTTTTTTTTCTTCATATCCTGGCTGTCCTTCGTGGAGGCAGCAACCGGAGATGCCTGCACTCCTGCCCACCGTTGGCTCATCTTACTTCTGGTTTAAAATCAGACTCTATCTGACAGAGAAGTAAACCAATATATTTAGAACTTACCAAGTGATGCTGTTACTTGTTGCTGCAGGTGAACCATGTTGAAAAGCCCTTCCTAATTTACTCACTCTTAACTAAGGCTGCTTGGTACTCTGTAGGTAGCAGTGGGAGAGCCGTAGCGTAGACCTGTTGCTGATGCTTGCCAGGGGTAGAATGATTGTCATTGAACTCTGCATACAGTAGTCACAGATGGCATTAACGAATATACTAATATTCTGGTTTCATTACCTCTTGCAGGGTTGTTGTCACTGGTAACTTGTAGTCCTACAAAATAGGAGAGAACACCGGTCTTATCTGAGCTACATGCGTGTGTGCCGCCCCCCCCCCCCCCCCCCCCCCCCCCCCCCCCAATGTTAGCACTTATTAGCTTGCAGTTCTGGGAGATTCAGTGGATAGAAAAGAGGCTGCATGTGCATTCTGTAAATCAGAGATGTATTTTATTTCATGACTACATGGAGTATTATGTGTGCTTAGAACAGAAATGCTTCTGAAACAGACCACTTAGGAAGTGCTGTGAAAATGAATCATGAATTACCCTCCTGGTTCTTAATTATTCTGAACAATATATTTTAGTAGCTGTGTGACAAAGGAGTTTGTGTGTATATCTGTCTTTAAAAAAGGCCAGTTTTTAAATGTTTCATATATGTACATACATGTATCTGGAAAACAGTTGCAAAATTAGGTTTTGTAGTTCCTCTTTTGTTATCTTTGAAATTTGTGGTCAAAATGAAGGTTTAAATTTCTTTTAGCAGAGCAATACTGGTAATTTTTCTTTATTTAATTTCATTTTTTTAAAAACTGAAACCTTGATGGTTATCATATCTGTCTTCTGAATGCAGATCCAACAAAGTGAGAGAGGTGACAGAACAAAAGTCCTGCTTGGACTATGCTTCCAAGGTCTAGGTCAAGCCACCATTTTGACTTCTGTTTGTACTGATGTGTAAGTTAATTGGGAAGTTGCTAAAGGCCTCTACTGTTCCATGCTCTTGAAGGCAGCACGCTGGATGGGATGGGTGGTTTGATCCAGCTTAACTGCTCCTACGTACTGATGATGAAAGACTGAAGAGTCTTTCTTTTGCACCGTGCAAAAATTCTCCTATGCTTAGTGTGTAAGCCTATGGTAGCATGCTGCCGGGGTTTACCAGTTGGGTCTGTAAGCAGTGTGTGCTTGTGTTTAGAGAGGAATGGCTTGTTGGTGCCACATTCCAGCCTAAGAGCTAAATCCCATCTGCCAGATCTGGTAACTCCACAAAGGCAGAGATGTACCCATGGGTTCTTGTGGGAAGGAACAGGTAGTATTTGCCTTCAGTTCAAGCCAGAAAGGATGGGATGTAATTACAGTCATAAAGCGATAAGCAGGTTCACTGTCATGGTGTAGGCAGATGTCGTAGAATAGTGTCAAAATTAGAAGTTTCAAACTTTTGGCCAGGGACAGATGAATAAGGTAAAAAAAAATAGATATGACCCTCTCTATCCCCCACAGCCCCTGGTGTTCGGGTTGGTTAGTAGTTTGTTTAGTTTTTGGGGGAGTGATGGTGGTTTGCATTTGCATCTGCTTGAACAAATGCGGCAATGAAGGTTCTTTGTAGCATGAAAGTGATAATGTAATTTTTTTTAACTTCTTTTTTTTTTTGGGGGGGTTGTGTCCTTTCCTGTGCCCTACTTATTCCCATGAACACTAGTGCTATCTCTTATGGTGCTGCAGGTAGTTCCCCAACTCTGTTGGGAAGAACTTTGGACAGAGGGGATGTAAATGCAGCATGTGAACGTTGTCTTAGCTGAGTAATGGTTTTAGATGTTGAGCTCAAATTCTTTTTAACGCAATTACTGTATTACTTTCAGATTTCAAGGTTTAAGGTTAACTTTGTCAGCCGTTTGTATGATCACTGTCTATTACCAGAACGAACTACATTCCACGGACCTCAAAAATGAGTTGCTAGCAAGTTGTATCTCTTGGAAGTGGTGGCTCAGTAATGCACTTAGGCAGTGTGCCCATCTGAAGCCTGTCATGTGTATGTGACTGCATAAGGTTAGATGAGTTGCATGGTGAGAAAAGCTTGTACAGATGACAGTGGAAAGTATCCTTTAAATTTAATATTCTGTGCGTCATATTTGTGCCAGTCCACTAGATGGTAACTAACACGTGCTGCTGGAGGTCGACAACGAATTCTTGCAAACTTGGAACACTTTCCTTAGTGATTTGTGCAATTTAGGATTGACTTTAGAAGTTCAACTTTTCATGCAGCTTTAAAATTTTAGATAGAAGAAGTGTAGTGTACTAAATGAAGACAAATGTTTGAGAAGGTAAATATAGTGTAAGCAATTTCTGGATACTTGTCTGCAATAAAAGGGGAATTACTCTTTTCTCCTGGACTGAGAAAAGATACTTGAAAATCAGAGGTGGCAAGAGGAATCCTACTGGGATTCTGCTAGAGCAAAGAGTATTTGGAAGTCTTGTCTGGTCTGCAGCAGTTGAAAAGGGGTTTCATTTTCATGCTGGGGAAAGTTGGAAGGCCAGGAAGATATGTTGTAGTACATGCAGGCACCTCTGGCTGAATATGAAGGTTTTACTGGAAGGCTGTTCCTACAGTATGCTTGTGAGTATTCACAGATTTGGTGTTAAAAAAAGTGTACTTAGTGTATTTTAATTCAGTGTACTAGGATTTTTTTATCTTTCTTCCCTTCCTTGATGTACTTTGGACTTGTTCTGTGTTTATAAATGACTATATCCTTGTGAAAAGGTGAATGCTTAATCTCTTCCTAGGGTACTTTCGTTGCTTCTGGTGTTCCCCCTCCCCTCAATTGTTCTGTCTCTTGACTGAAAAGAAAAGTTACATACATTCCAAGTTAGTCTTGAATTTTAATTTGGCTCATCTTTATCAGCTGTGTTTTGGGCATCTGTGGGATTATTGTGTGTAGTTTCACATTAAATGAGTAGTAGATTGCAGAGGAATGCTTGCTCTAAGATGAAGTCTTTCTCTGTGCCTATGAGAGGGAAGTTGATGAGTCTTAAACAACCCACCTGTCTTTAAGTAAAAGGTTCAGAAAGTGGAAGAGATAGTGAGAATGGGAATGTGTTTGATTCAGCAACTAGAACAGTTTGCTCTCACTTTTGTGCCGTTAAACTGACATGGTAGATTTTCTGTATTTCCTGGAAAGGTATGCCCTACAGACTTTATTTTTAGCAAGGCAAAGGTTGTAACTTGGAATTAGTTTTGTAGTGTATTTGAATATTGCCTGACCTAAGGCAAAATTATTTCATCGTGGGATTTGCTGGCATCACAAAGGGTTATGTTAGACTGATGCTTTGTGTTTTTTCTAAACAAAGGCTGTAAAGGATATGCTTTCTTCATGTATGATATTTGTGGTTGCTAATGGTTTATTCTTGGAAGAGTCTTTGCATATGTCGAGTAGTTTGAGATAGGGATAGAATGGTTTGCAAGGGCATGCATGCCTCTCTGTAATCTAATCTCAAAAAACATGTTACTTTCACATGATGTGGTTTTGAAAGCTGCTTCTGTATGTATAAGGTTGGCAAAGTATCTCTGTTACTACAGCAAAGGGTGATAAATATTAATAACACAGTATGAGGCATACAGCAAGTTCAAAATGTTATTGGGAGATAAAAATCTTTTCTCGCATGTGTATTTTCCACAGTGTGTATGTAATTTTCTACCAGTACGCAGTAGTTTGTATAATCTGGAGAAAAACGTTGTCTTCCCTTGTTATTCAAAACCTATGTGTCTGGGAAGCTTCCAAGTGTCCTAGAAGAACTTTAGGGGGCAGGGAGAGTTAGGTGCAGGGCACTTGAGCAGTCTGCGGCTGTAACAATGAAGCTTATTGTGGAAGAGGTTTTGATAGCACTCTTCCTAATGTTAGGGTTTTTTCTCTTTCATATTATAAGACACTCAGGATAATTTAGAGGATTTTCTGTTTCCGTCTATTTTGAGTTTTCTAGTGACATGAAGGATTTGTGTGTGTGTCTGTTTCTGTGAGCTGGAGTGTACTACAGTCCTATCATTTTGATTGTGTCCCTGAGATGAATTGGAAGGTAGATATGCTCGAGGCCTTGCTAGTGGTACAGCCTTACCAATGCAGTTAAATGTTTTGCTGTACTTATTTGGTGCCTCAAAAGATTGTTAACTTAAAAGCTTTTTAATGCTGCTGCTTGGAGACCTCTTTTTGATACTGGGTTGATGCACGTTCAATGTTTTTTTTCCCCAAGTTGTGTTGGAAGATCTATCTTCACTAAAGGTAAGAGCCAAGACTCACTTTGCAACTGTTATTTCCCCCCCTGCCTCCAGAACGGTTATCAGTGAGATGACAGAGGTCGATTACATGATGAAGGCATCTTCTAGACATCTCTATAATTTCATTTTGGTGTGTAGGAGACAGGAATGTACTATTTCCCCCTGTCCCGTCGTGGGGTGTGTGTGTGTCCCATCTTATTACCACGATGCTGTCTACATTTCTTGATTCTTCTTTTTTAATAGGTCCTTGTAACATTTTCACAGATCTGCCATCAGGCACAACTTCAGTTTAACCACCTGAATTTTTAAATTGTGGCTGTCTGGAGTGTGCAGGAATTTTGGGTTTTCTACCATGCCTGCAAAACTCTGCTTTTGTAATGCAGTAGTGACAACAAAGTTATGTTACTGTGTAAGCCTGCCTTGAAAACTCCATTCTTGGGGACACAGCTCAGAATCGATCATTTCTTAGTTTTCAGAGGTTTATGCTGCTATGTGCCAGGTTTTTTTTGTATCTTGCTTATTTATTTACACAGTGCCAGCTGCTTTTTATTTTTTATAACTAACTGTTAACTTTTTTTAAACCTAATCTGAAAAAAGCCCTTTTTTCCTATATGTGCCGTTTGCCATCTTCATATTCTTTAATCTACTTCCCTCAATAGTTAACAAAGATCTGGACTCTTTTTTTTGTGTGTGTGTGTACAAGCACACAATATACTATGAGAGATCTTTTATTAAGACTAAGGAGCTATGTGTTCCAAAAAATTTTTTTATTTGGTAGGGGTTGCTAACAGTGTTTTAGCTTGTAGCTGTTACACAGGTTTGTTGTTTTTCATCCTTGTTGCTTCTCCATGAGATGACAAATCTGTTCTATATATAGAAGCATTGCACTATTGATTTAATTCTAAGATCAAAGTTAAGGTGAATGTCAACACTGTTAGGGTATCCAGTCTCTATAAGATTCCTGGTTCAGGCTTCTGTTTTCTCTTTATGAAACCGTTATCACAGATCCCACGGTGATCACTTCTGGCAGCAGCCCACTGGTGCATTTACGTTGATCAAACAGGTATTTGTGGTATATCTGGCTGTCGTACAGCCACGAGAAAAGTCATGTTAGTGAACTGATCCAGTGGGAAGGCTAAGTTGTTAAAAACATAAAATGCACTGCTTCAGCTCTTTGTATTTGACTTCATGATTGATAGATCTGACAAGGAAAAAAGTGTGTGCCCAAGGGAGCAGAAAGAGCAGGGACAGTATTCAGCCGTTAGCTTGCCATGATACATAGTTAGATGTAACACAAAGCCTTACTCCTATGGTAGGCAGCAGTTCTTTTGGAGAAGAGTTCTGCCAGGAGGCCGTCATTTGTGAGCTGTTATAAGTGGACTGTATTTTAAGGAAAGCAAACACTTGGAGAAAGGCAACTTTAATGTTGGTTCGGTGTGATGTCTGAGATGAGATTCCGAGTTTCCTACTGCACAGTTACTTTAAGGTTTATTTTAGTCAAGATGGAGCAAAAGGCAGTGTTTAAAGGTCTGCTTTAGTGATGTGACAAATGTGATTAGGGGTCACATTCAAAGATAAGCCTCAATCTTGAGCCTGCATCTATTTCAAATACCATGCTTTTGTGTTATGAGTGGCATGGTTTCAGTAGTAATGGGATCTGAAAAGATAGTCTTGCAACTGCTGTTTCCTAATGTTAATTAGATAGGGATGAGGTTAATAAGCTGCCTGTTGAAAGCTGAGTGAAACCATTATTTTGACTGTTATTCTAGGAGGGACCCCCAAGCTGTGTAACTTAACTCTTTTGCCACTCCTTTTGTGTAACATTTGGTTCACAAAAGCTGCTTACCTGCGCTGGAAATTGTCACACAGGGTTTGTCCCCTGAGCAAATGGGTTTGAGAACCTGAGTGTTAACTTATGTAACTTTTTTAATATTTGCCAGTTATTTTATTGAAGTTCATTAATTGCTATTGAATGTAAAACAAAAAGAATATTGCACTGCTGAAATATGTCGAATTTGATACTTGATATGATGAAATTAAAAACATCACAAAAGGAAATTGCATGTTATTTAGCTTATCTGTTTACTCTGTTTTTCCTTCAATACAGGGTAATGTTTTCTTAAGAATTGCGTGGGTAGATTTTCAGTGACATTTTCTTTCTCAGTTTCTAAGAGGTGTAAGTGTGGTGTTTTACAAAACTTTGAGAAACAACTTCATAACTGTAGAATATATTTAGGAATTTAGAAAAAATCAGTTTATTTAGTTTTAATTAACTGGCATCTTGTTTCTTCAGGGTCATGATGAAGAAGCTGTTGTGGATATGGGCAAAATCAGCTCTACTATCAATACAAACTTTGAGAAAGAAGAACTAGAGAGTAAGTTTGTGGTGGTTTTCTGTTGCTTAACATGCATTTTTTTGCCTTGGGATAAAAGATCAATTTTCTTTCAAATGCAACCAGTATCACTAAAAGGAATCAGAATTTCATGACCATCATGAAATTCTAGGAATAAGCCCAGTGAACAGCAGATGACCTGCCCAGTTTTTTGTCTCTCTGCATGCTAATACCCACTGTTACTCAAATCTGTTACAGAAAAAAAAATATTAAAAACTCTCAAAAAATAAAAATCATGAAGATTTCCAAGGAAAGCTTGCTTCTGAGATTGTATGTTTTACAAACTGATTGCTGTCAGTAAGAAATTTCCAAGCACACGTAATGTAAAGTTCTACAGAATCAAAACGCGGGAAAGTTCATTGTCCTTGTGAGTGCGTTCGTGCATTTTAAATACTGAGAGTCTGAACAGGTAACAGTGCTTCTCGTTTCATGGTAAACTGTACATTCTGCAGTCAGTTAAGCATTACGGAATCCTGTTAGTCTTCATTATTTGTTTCAGGATCCTGCATTTAGCAAGAAAAATGGCATTTTCATGTAGCAAAATGCAAAATTGGATACTTCATTGAAGAAACAATTTTAGTGACTCAAAAAACGAAGTAGATGGGGATGAAGATTAATGGATGCTATTTAGCAAAGCCAGAGGGAAAAGCTAGGGAGATTCAGTGTTAAAATCTTATTTATTCACCTTTCACATAGAATGCTCTGAAGCTTAATTAACATCTGCAAAATGCTAGAAAAATATCCATAGATTCACCAAGCAATGTTTCCTGACAGTACTGAGTGTTACTGGTTCAGAACATCGGAGAGCCATTATCGCAGCAGTTTCTAGCTGAGAAATGTTGATTTTAGGTTGTTGTCACATTTTCTTATACTGTGGCCTAACGAGACAGATTAAAGTGATTAAAGTTGTTTGTTGCTGTTGTAGTCGTACTCTTGCTCTGTTCCTTTCAGTCTGTTACTATTTTCCATCTTGTACTGACAGTCTTGTGTGACCGTACCATAAGCATGGTTAGGTATGTTAAGCAGCAGAAAATGTAACAGTCCTGCCAAAGGAAAATAATTAAAAAAATTCTCAGCGGCTGAGCGCCCCAAACCAATTTGCCATGCAGATGGATGTGTGCCAGTGTTGACCGGGGAAGGGAAGTGTGAATATGAGGCTGAGAGGTGCAGCAGTGGAGGCTGCAACAACCCAGTTTAGATAAGGTTGAGCTGTGGTGAAACCAGTCGTGTCTGTTTCTGCAGTTAAATCTTCAGTGCAGATTTAAGCTGTCTCCTCTTCCATTTCCTTCTCTTGCTTTCCTCTGAGAGATGACCCAGAAAATGCATGTGTGTGTTTTGCAGGGAGGCAGGGGGTTAAGGGGAAGCAGGCATTCAGCTGGAGTGGTGTGCAGTGCAGCTGGGGTTGTGAACAGCTGTAAGGCCTCAGCCACGGAGAATGACATGAGAAGAATGACATGGGAACATGCAGCGATTTCACTTCCCCAGTCTTTCATAGCATGTTTTTCCGAGTGCTTCAGCCAGTCCTCCACTGCTTACACAAGATGCTGGGAGGGGGTTCAGGCCGCTTGAGGCAATTCAAGCACTTGCATTGCTGATGGTGGAAGATATCCCAGCCTTACCCGTGGCCAGAGGACTAAATGAAGGTGAAACAGCCTTTTAGTTTCATGAGCAATTGAGTCAAATAACAGTTGTTGGAAGGAGGAGATCTCACTGTCCTCACCTTGCTCTTAGCCATGCACCTTACCTGTCCTTTGGCTGCCTTTCACACGCTTTGGAGTGATCCCGTGTTAAGTGTCTCAGTGTGAAAGAGGGCTGGCTATACAGAGGTTAAACAAATAACTAAGAAGTATCTGACATGAAAGATGTATTCCAGTATGATTATCACATTTCTGAAGCTTCATATAGGCACACGTTTTCATATTCAAGTAGGAATTATTTTTGATGATTACATATATTTTGTAGTATCTTACATATGTGTAAGACAATTGGTGCTTTCCCTCCCTCAAATGATAGAATGGGGAAAGGGAGGGATGGCATGTATTTTAACTTTTATCAGTGGAAACTGGTCCAAAGAAAGAAAGAGAAGTTTTTACTCGCCTGTACAAAAGAGAAAGGTATGTAATTACAGTTGTGTATGACTCATAGTTATCTAATCTGAGATTCACAAAAGAGATCCTTTAGATACGGAATGTCTTAGAGGATAAGTTTATTTGAACTTACAGCTCTGTTTATGAGAGCATTATTTTTAGGCTACTATGATTAAAGTAGGTATGTGGGATTTTGGGGTTTTGTTTTTAATTCTGGTATTAAAGTCATGCAAGGGGAGAAATGGAATTGTTGGCTGCAAGCAGTAAAAAACCTCTGGATAGTATTATTTTTCATTACTGACTTACGAATGTTTTCTTGTGGCTTAGGAAGACCTATAGTTAAGCATTGGGTATTTTAAGTGTTTTAAGACCTGAAAACTGTTTCAGTCCAGTCTTCCAGCTTGTTTTTGTGGTGACTTGGAAAAGAGTTCTAGGAACTTGGAACTTTTCCAGAAGTATGTGTTGACTCATTTTTGAGGAGAGGCAGCAAGCAGTTAATGCAGTTCAGTTATGATGTGAAACACCAAACCTTTAAAAACCAGCATGGACAGGTGACACTTAACTGCTTTAAAGCCTGTACAAACGAAAGTTGATGGATTTGATGCTGTAGAAGGCATGATTTTGTTACTAATACTAAAGCAAAGTTTTGTTGGTATCGTCAGTATTGCATACTTCCATTTTCTGGAAATGTTGTGATGAAATATTAATGGAAACAGGGTGAGATGCTGAAGTGGATAACAGTTCTTAAAAGAGTTAGGGCTTCCCAAGCTCTGCGTTGTGTTTGTGGTGGCAGGGAAAGTGTGGTATGTATCTGGAGTGACAGTGTTTAGGTTAGAAAGGTTAGGCACAGGCTACTTGTTTCGTAACTCTATTCCTGTAAATGAGAAATGGGTAGAGATGGTAAACTGCAATTGTGGGCAGACAGTGTGTGTACTAAATAAAGGTGCTGCTTTCTTACTGAAGCTGTAAGGCCTTGCTTTGAAATAACAAATGTCAGTTTACAGAAGAGCTAGAACGGGGAATAACACCTTAAAATAACCTGTTTAAGAGTACCCGATGTTCTTAACTTGATGCCAGGCTCTCTCTGAGCTGCAATGAGTAAGAGTAGTAACAAAGTAAGGCAGGAGGTGGAAGTAAGGTAGTGGCAGAGGTATTTCATGCTGTCTTGTAAAAGGTGATTTCTGCTAAGAACCATGTTAAAGGAAAGCTTTCTTAAACCTGAGTTTGTATGTTTGGCTTGATATTACCAGGACTTACCTTTTTAAATGTGTAGTTGATTTTCACCTTGATTCGGGGATACCTTTACTAGGTACAGCTTAAGGGAAAAAGGATCTATTCTGTTACTCTTAGCAGTTACAGGTGTAGCAGAGATAAGGAGTTTACACATAACAGAAGTCTTGTTCCAGAAACAATCTGAGGTCAAGAGTGTGTGTCTCAGTAGACAAGTTTTCCGTGGCTTAAATCCAAGAAGCAGCTTTCAACATTTAATAGCTACTGTACTCTCACACTGTCGTGTGGCCAGGTGTAAGTAGTGTTTACATTTCAAGTGACCCTATTATCTCTGCTACCTTGATGGTTTAGAGCCTTATTTTCCCTTTAAGAAAACAGCTGTGCTTTTCAGTTAATCTTAGTTGATAAGGACAGGTCATTGAACAGTTGTGCAGTTTTTCCACCTCTAGAAGTGAATATTCTATATCAAAGTAGAAAACTTGCTGTACGAGTGTTTTGCAGTTTATCGTGTTATGAGTAGTTAGAAATTGTTTCAGTATTATGAAAGGGATCTGGGAAACTAAGAGAACTTATATGGGAACTTGTAGTAGAATGTCCTGCTAAGGTTTTTTTCAGGTGACAGGTTTACTATTATTCTGCCTTTTTAGATGCATCCAAATTGCAGCTGATCAAAACCCATGAATAGTTCTGTAAAATAAAAAAGTTGTACAGGAGCAGGTAAATACAGGTAATGGAACAGGACTTCATAGTTGCTGGTATTTTAAGATTGTGCGTAGTATTTACATTTTCATGTTCTGTGAATGGCTATGCTAATTTAGGCAGTACGGAACAAGTTTCTTACCCTTCTGAAGCTACAGCATGCATGCTTGAACCTTGAAGAGACCCCTTAATGGTCTAGAAAAAAAAGTGTGTTTAACAGAAAATAATTTTGAATGCTGTTTATCATGCTAAGCTCTATCTTTTTATGTGGTCAAAAAGTAGAAAAATGGGATATGTAACTGCGGCTGAAACAAAAAATAATTTAGGATGCTCATTAATGATTCTTGCAGAGCAACTTTCATCCATCCTGTAGTGATATCCCTGAACTGGAAAGATTGTTCCTGCTCCTTAGTTTGAGTTGAACTGAGAGGAAGCAAAACCATGTCTCTTCAGACACAGTACAGCTGGTCACGTATATGAAACGTACTCTGAATCATATGCAACATCAAGAGAATGTTCACTTGCACCACTTTTGTTAGTGCGGGATATTTTGTCCTTATAATTTAGAAATGTTAGCTGTCATCAGTGCTTCTCAAAGTCACAAAAACTGAGGTGTTTTCCTAGTAAGATTTTTTTTTTTAACGCAATCTTGATGAAGTGAATTTTGGAATTAGGCTGTATTGCTACACCTTTGTCACACATATTGAAAATTTAGTTACAATATCTGTTACTATGGGAATCCTGTATTAGAGTCTACAGGCAAGTTCCTCAAGACTTCTTGTTCTGTTCATTTATGCAATATTCAGATTCCTATGTAGAAAGAATAATTGCCCTCAGATTATTTTATTTTATTATTTGTGGTGTCCATCACGAAGGTAAATCCTTAACAAACACTATCAAAACTGTTTTAGACTGCCTTTTGAGAGGGAAAGTTGGCAACCTGGTTGTGTAGATGTAAAACTCAATAGGGCACCTGAAGAGACTAGACATAATTTTCAGTGTTGATGTGTTGTTGTTTTTGGAGGCAGGGGGGTATTGCTGATTTCTACGTTATTTTTGGAAGTTGTTTCTGATTCTTCCAAACACAGTATTGCAATATTAAAAATTGCTATACAAATATAGTAAGTATATGAAGTATACTGAGTATACATGTTACTATAAATTCTGAAATTTTTACTTGCATGTTAAGTTACATGCAAATTTCTGGAAAGACATACTGTAAGCTCCTGGCAAGTGGAGCTTAGTACTAAGTTGAGACAAAAGACTGACTTTCTTTTTTTTACATTATGAGATTTCTTGATGGTGACCTAACCAGAGCTGAGTGTAAAAAGAAGCATAGACTAGTCCACCCCAAAATTCATATTCTTTAGCTAGATAACAATTGTATAAATGAAAAAAAAATATTTTTTTAGCAGTTTTGATATCACTGTTGTCCTCACCTTTGAGGGAAATGACTCGTTACTCTACAATTACATCTTCCTAATGAGTGTCCTTGAGACAGGTGTTAATTTTTTATTTGTTGAATGGTCTCACCAGCTAAGGAACCCATCTGAGCACCCATCAACCCTTCTGTTTACGAATAGCTGCTGACAGGATGTTTCATCTTGCTAAAGATGATGTTACCCAACTTTTACAATCTTCCTGACTCAGTTGGGACTGAGTGGTAGTATTCATACTGAAACTAAGTCAGCATTTTTACATACATTGTAAGTAATTCATTAGAATAAAACCAGTATTACTATTTTGATTTTATTTTTGTTTAAAAAATGTGGTGTATGTATGATGTATAAATCTGTATGATACTCTAGTCTACTTTAAGGAAAACATTCTCGGAGAAGACAGCTTTTGTAATAACTTAGATCTGTATTATGACTAAGTGTTGCTTTATGGGAGATTTAGACTTCAGTAATTTCAGTGATTCCTTCACGGGAACTGGGATAAATGTGTAGGGAAAAATAAAATTAATTTTAGCTATGCTTCCTTTCTTATGTAGCCAGTTTAGAGTAGAAGATCTTTATATAAATACTGAAGCTTATGTGAAAATAATCTTTGAAGAATGTAGTGCAGCAAAGTGTAAGGTTTATCAATATGGTACTTTTTCTGTGGAGGTAGAAGACAGTGGTGTATATGAATACCCTTGAGTTGTTGCAGTTTCTAACAAGTAGGGCTAGATTATCTAATAGTCACCTTCAAAACAGACGAAATTGTTCTATCACATTGACTATCATGTAGCAATGTTTTTTTCAGCGTGCATCAGCGTTTAAACTTGAATCAGTTCATGAGAACATCTGCAGCAGACAATAACTTTGCTTATACTTGTTTAAAATTCATTTTTGGAAATGTCCATGCTAATTTTAGCACTTCTTCTTAAAACAGAGTTGTTTTTAAAATGGATGCCATTCAAAACAAATGCCTTTTACGTAAACATGTAAAATAAATATTTATTGTAAAATAGACTAAGATGGAAGCAATGATTTTTAATAAGTTTGACACAAACTGCATCCTAACAGTTTTTAAATTTTTTACACCTCTTTTATCTCAGAGAACGTTATGTAATGTTTCTGTTCTGACTGCATCAGAAATGTTACAGAAAGGTAACTAGCTGCAGTTTGTAATCTCAAACATACGTAAAATTGTTATTCGAGTAGCACGGCCATAAAATGAAAGTTTTGCCAAACAGCATCAATTGAAACATAAAACTTTCACTGAACTTGCTGGCCCCAGATTGCTCAAATTTAAAATTTTTGATTAGGCAGAAGAAATAGGAGACTGTACTTGATTCTGCAGCCTGTTGTTTCTTGACAGCTTTTCATAATATTTATCTTACTATTTTTAATCCCTTTAAAATCAGTTGTTCCAAAATTGGCTAAACCTGTGACTTGATGGATGTTGGAAGTCTGAGTGGATGACTTCTCCATTTGCAGTTCACTGAAAGCTAATGTTTCACAGCCATTAAAGCTTTTAAAGTATGAGACTTTTTTTTATTTGTGATTTTATAAAGAAAGTTTGAGCTTTTTGCTTAGAAAGGGTAACTCCTACAGGAGGCAAGATTCTCTCTGTAATATTCTTCATATCTTAAAATATCAGGAAATAGACGCGTTTGGGGGCAAGCTGATCCCTTTAAAGCTGTGTGCAGCAGTTGCACCTGAAAGCAGTGTAGTCAAACGTGTAATGAGAATGTTTTTGTGGCCCATGGATGAAGTGGGAAAATCTTTGCAAATGTTTCTTTTGAAATACTTCACAAGGGCAGTGTTACGAATGTGGAGGCCTTGTGTCCTTACAGGGTATGGCATCCACTAAGGGCTGAGAGCATCACTTTCTTTATAATGGGTGAAGGGCCAGTCTTTGATCATAATGGGACTTTTGCTTGATTTGCGTGTTTCTAGGTTTTCTCCCCTCCCAACAGAAACAACTGTGAAACTACCGTAGGTATGTGTGTGTCTTTTTCTGAGCTCTGCTGCGGAGGCAGGTGGGACCAAGAACCTCGAGCGAGTTGGTCTGACTCGGCTGTGCAATGCAAGGGCAGCAGCCAGCCACCGCTCCCGCAGGTACCGGTGCTGGCTCCTCTGCCTGCCAAGGGCGGTGGATGCTGGCGGTGGGCCACAGAGACCTGGGGTGGACCTGCTGTGCCAGGATCCCCGTGCAGCTCTGGCAGCTGGCACTGAGCTTTTCCTATCGGTGTCACTACCTGCACGTCTAGTGTCATTACTGATAACGCCTTCTTGAATGTTGTTGATTGTGTCAGATGGGAGTATTCAGTGCATTTTTTTTTTATGACCGCCACTACCAAGTCCTATTTGGCTTTAAAACAGAAAAAAAATCACTCGTGTGTAATGAGAAATCTGGCATTTACTGCTTCTACCAGTCAACAAAATATGATGCTTTCATTGTGTAGTGAGAAAACACTCCTACTGAGCTGCTTTACCATATGCTCTACATACTAGATCTTTGGATTACGCTTCTCAGTTTTATCTGTCCAAGTATTTTAGTATAAAGAGCATATTCTCAGATATGCTTAATTACCAGGAGCAACAGGAGATTTCAGACTGCAGTGCAGGAGGTTTAACAGATTCTAAAATATGCTGTACTGTGGAGACTCTTTGGGCTCCAGCTATGGCATGTAACTGTCCTGTAAATGAATTTTCTTTACTCCTTTGTACAGATTTGGTTAGAAAATCTTATTTCAAATGCTTTATTCTGAAAGCAAAAGGTAATTTTTGTCAAATAATTATTTTGTCAAAGCACAGAAAAAAAAAAAATCCTTGGTGGTAATAGGGCTTTTTTTATGGTCACGTCATGCATGGGAGGCCAATATTATATTAAAATACTTTATATTTAATTTTACTTCATTAATTCTTTAGAAAATATTTTGACACTTTCTTGGGAATGTTTCATGTGACAGAAGTTTATAAAAAAAAGTTAAAATAATGCAGTTTATTTTGAAATACTTAGTTTCTGTCTCACACTAAGGACTAAATTGTACATTTATTTGCATACTTCAGAAATGTGGCATTACTTGTAATCAGAACATCAAAGAATTGACATAGTAGCAGTATTTTCAGTGTACTACTGACTTGAGCGAATTTTCAGAATTTTTATTATAAATAAATCAACTTTACACAAAAGGGGGATGTGTGTGTAAACTAGGAATTCTACTTGTTCCCTAAGCTTCACCAGAACAGAGAATATTTGGAGAAGACCTTTGGGCTGTAAGTTTTTTTTGGGGCATGAAAAGATACTTCTTGTTCTCACTCTTCACTTCTTCCATCCACCTAAGATTATTATTCCCATTTGTGTGCTTCTACCTTTGGAGCAGGGCTGTGGCAGAAGAGTTATAAGGTGTACTAATAAATTGCGTTGAGCTTATTTTTGTGCATGTAAGTACTTTCTGTGATGTAAGGGGAACTAATGTCAAGGCATCAGATAAAGATAGATTTCAAATGCTTCCTATTAGGGTAGCGTGTTTTTGGTGATGTGAGTTAAAGAAATCAAGCAGCTGCTGCTTTTCAGATTTTATGGTCTGAAGGAACAGATTAGAATCTCTCCTGTAGATCCTCCATTTTTTCCATGCTGGGACAAGATTGATTATGACATTATTTGATTAAATAAAGGATTTAGTGTGTAAATAAAATGTATGTGTGTAAAAAGTGATGTGTCCTCAGATTATTATGTGAAGATTTTTGGAAAAGTAGTAATTGTCATGGAGTCTGTGCCTTCAGTAGAATGTTGGGGGAACTTGCCAAGAAGGTGGAGTCAGACGTTTGTTGGGTGCATAGTGAAGGGGCGAGGGGGGACCACATGCAAGATGCAGTATTGGAAGTGCTGATTGGATATTCGGAAATCTTTTTCATGCAGCATATTATATGTTGGAGTAGGTTGCCTGGAGAAGCTGTAGATTATCTGTCCTTACAGATACTCAGAGCTTGGCTGGGTGACATCCTGACCAACCTGATCAGAAAGATGGCTTCAGCTTTGAAGTTGGCTATCCTTTGAGCAAGATTGGACCAGATAGTCCACCTCCAGATGTCTTTTAGAACTGTAATTAATGTATGATCTCTGCCATTCAGATTTCAAAGCAACAGGATTTGAGAATTCATAGATATTAACATGGCTTTCTTTGCTTTCTCTTGTTAACACGGGGAAGAATGTCCTTCTTTGTATGAATCCTGAAAGACATCTAAGTAACAAAATGATGAGTAGAAAAAAAAAAGTTCTGTGTGGAATTGGACTTAACAGGGTTGCCACATGAGAGCATTTTTGTACACATGTTTTTGATCTCTTTCAGACTTTAGAAGTCGTTGTGTAGGAGCTTTGGGTAGAAATCGAGGAACTTAAAAAGAGCATTTTCTGTATTGTCGGTTTTATAGGACTTGATATAAACTGGCTTTTCAAATAAGACCAACCATGTGATGGAGACATGTAGCAAGCTCCTGATATTTAAATTTGTTTTGTACTGATAAGGACCTTGTGTAATAAATACTCTTGATGGATTTGAACAGCTAAGCTTGGATAAAGTCATGTTAGATTAAAATGAACAATTATCTCTTGAGCTTTGTGTTACTAAATTTAGTGTCCAGCAGTCTACTAATTCTATTGATCATTGGTTTAAAGTAATTCTGTAACAAGCTTTGCTCAAGTGTGGTACAGATGTTTGTTTGGATACAGCTTTGAAGGTCATGTAATTGTACCTTTCAAGCTTTTAAAAACAATATTCAAGTAAAAGGTTGTGGTCATTTTCAAAATGATACTGATGCTAATAATATTAATTCCAGCCTTTTTAGAGTTAACTTTTTCTCCATTGCTATTATACTACTTGCCTTTCTGGCTTTGTTTTTGGCCAAGGTGAAGCAACTACAAGTTGTTTTGCCCTGTTCATTGGGAATGAAGAAAAAATACCCCTGTGCTTTTATTTCATTTTTTTCCTTTTTGTGTTTGTAAGTAAATCTTTATCTGCAACCATTCATTATTCAGACAAGAGTACTTAAACTTAAGGGAGCACAGACCTACTCAATACAGCTGTCCTTGTATTTAGAGGACTTCCAAGTGCTCTGCTTTGTGGAGTTAGAACTAAAGTTAAGCTTGTCCAGCTGTTGTTATGCAGTTTTGCCCTGCCTTTTGGAGTTCAATATACCTGAACATGCTTTTGGGTAACCATGACAGTGTACACAACAATAGTAGTTTTGGATTTCCTAGGTGGTAGAGGAGATGTCTTTGTTTATGAATGTCTGTGATACAAAAAAAAAAAACCCCACCAAACAAACAAAAAACCCCTCTCCTTTTTCAAGGAACAGGCTGGTGCACTCATAAGGTGGTGTTTGCAATAGCTGAACTTTCCTTGGTTAGTTTGTTGTACTGCCACCCCCCATGCTTGCTCTGGGAAAACAAAAATTATTGAGGCTGTTTTTCAACATCAAGGTTTTTTTTCTTGAAATTAATCTGATAGAATGACATTGGATTGCAACGCATGTTACTTAATAATCACTGAAAATCATCTTGCTCTTAAGTGTTTCACATTTGCCCCAAAATAGAGCTGCAGGTGTAGCAGTCTGATCTCTTGGCATACAGAGGAGTGACTGGGGGAAGGTGTTCTTGTTTCACATTCGCCCCCGTGTGAGGAAGTCTCCTTTCACACAGCAGCCGCTTCTGGGCAGCGTGGGCTGAAGGGCAGGATAACCCACTGCTGCCTGTTCCCACGGCTTTGTGATAGCCCAGTCTGCTGGGGTAGTGAGAAGGCACTTCAAAGTTTCCTTCTGGAGTAGAAAGTAATGCTAAATGTAGGTTGTGGGCTGGCTGCCCAGGTGGAGGACTCAGTTGAGCAGCGAGTGTCTGCTTGGTGTGCCTTGAAACATCTGAGGCACCTGGATGTAGTGATAGCTGAGAGTTCAGTGCATTTTGGGTAGGAAAAGTGATTTGCTGTGGTTACAGGGTGTTTAAAAACACCTTCTGTTTGTTGCTTACTTCAGCTAGGTTTTCCCTAGCTTTTAGCTGCCCCTCTGCAACGTACCTGCTCTCCTCCAAACTTTTCTACTGAAAAATTTTCAGACTGCAGTTTTGTAAAAGGAGGTGGACTTCTTGTTTCCCTGTTCCACCATGCAGCAATGTGGTCTTTGGCTATAGAAACCACACTGTTACAAATGCTAATTTTTGCAATAGCAGGATGAATTGTTTAAGATTGAGGCTCTTGAAAAAAATTGTATGGGATTTTGGTTTGTTCTTTGGTATAGAAAACAGTGTGGCTTTTTTTGTCTTCATTTATGGGAAAAGTAAGAGATCAAAATGTGGAAGTCATCCTTATTTTTCAGGAAGTAAAATCTCGATTCCTGAAATTTTCTAGAAAGTAATCGCCTGCAAGTTTTTTTGTGCAATGATTAAAGCACATGCTTAAAACAGTCTTACTGATATTAAACAAAATGCACTTCTGCTAGAAATATGTTTGAGTTTCTTTGAGGAAAAAATAGTTCCTTCATAAAATCAATCGCTGACAACAAATAGAACTGTTTATATATAAGTATAGTTTAATACTTGCTAATTGAATATATAAAATAATACAAAAAATCCTAACGGGGATGATGACAGTGAGTGGTGGGTCAGTTGGTTGACTAGGCAGCTTTGAGTGTGGTTTGGTGAGTAATGCAACTATTTTTCAACTGAGTACTTTTGCTTCCCCTATACATAAGGCTATTGTATTACAAAGGTATCAATAACGTTAGGGGCCACCTACTCATATATCAAATGCATTAATTTATGTTTAGGTGCCACATTTGCATTAATTTCTCTGGGAATTTCATAGTGCATAGTAGTTGTGGAGTCCAGGCTGCCTGGCAAGGGCTGAGTGTGTTCTTGTTGGAAGAAGCTCACAAAAAAGTGCATCTTTCTCTAAATGGGACTGACGAATGCTTCAACAAATTAATCTGTTTTCCACTCTTACATGGAAGCAAATAGCTTTTAATATGCTAAATTTCAGATCTGGTCATAGTTGATTCTAATTAAAACTAGTATGTCAAGAATCAGGTCTTGTAACTTGGAAAGGAATCGTGACCAATTTAATTAAATGTTGAACTTATTAATGCATTATCACTGATTTTCGCTTGGTCTTTTTGCTTATGTAGCACTGTAAAAAGTACTGCTTTATGAAAGTTTTGGGCTTACAAGTTCTTCAAATTTGACGTTCTACCACATTTTCTTTAAAACTCTGTAATCACCAGAATTTTTTAATGTCTGTAATCTTGAGTGTGTGTGTGTGCACATGCTATACACTCATATACATGCATGTATGTGTACAGTCACAAGTCCTAGGGCTTGTTTGTCTTCTGTAAATTTGCATCTCTCAGAGCTGGAAAACCACTTCCTTTTCCTTTTGTTAATGTCAGTCTTCTGTAATAACAGTTTCATACAGTAGAAGAGTATTTAGTGTTAACCTCCAGGCTTATAGTTAAGGTGTTTCTTCCTGACTCTGTTGAAAAAGAAAATATTATTGTATATGCTGTCTCCATTACAGGAGACATGGTAGTAATGTGTTCGTGACAGTCTGTTGATGGATTTCTTTTGCCAAGTTGTTGATGCTAGTATTGCCGTAATGTGAAAGGACAAAGAAAAAAAAAATGTTTGGCGTACATATTTTAGAGGAGTGGAGTATATATTAATTTGAGGATGCGCTACCTGAATTTATTTAAAAATTCTAGAATAGGAAAAAAATCCCAACCTTCTCTTTAAGTTATTTGACATTTTGGCATGTTTCCCAAAACAAGTTCCTTTTATGCTCCTAAACTGATGCTTATGTTAATGGTGTAGTGGAGTATTGTGTTCGCCTAGATTTGTTACATGCTACTTGAAGAAATATTGGCAGTTCATTTGAGCAGAGAAGGCTCCTTGCAGACTTGATAACTGATGGTTAATTTCTGAACTGAACTACGAGATTACATCTTGCCATTTTAACAACTATCCTGATACGATTCCCTTCAAAAAAGAGGATCATCATGTGATTTCTCTGCCTTGCGTTGGTGTTTATCAAGTAGCTTCTTCCAGTGTTGCAGGTCAAGCTTGTGTTTCTGTGTCACTTGTTTCACAACAGAGTTCATAAAATGAACGAGAACATGGCCCAATTTAACAGGGAAATGAGTGTAGCGCTAGTTCCTTGGCATCAGGGAAGGACAGAAAAGAAATGTGGTATTTGTTCACTAAAGGTAGTTTTGCAGAGTGCTTTTGTGTTTTTTTGTCAAACTCTGCCTTTTTGACACCGACACTAGATTTGGGCAGGAGGTAATTTTTTAAAAATTGTTTCCTTTTTAACTTTCTTAAAAAGGCCACAGAGCGGTGTATATTGGAGTTCACGTCCCTTTTGGAAAGCAAGGCCGTCGGCGACACAGACATCGTGGGCACAGGCATCACAGAAGAAAAAAAGAAAAAGAAACTGACAGAGAGGATGGCCGAGAGTCTCCATCATATGGTAAGAAATCTGTTGTGCTAGTTCTGTTTGTCTTGAAAATAAACTTGTAGTAGTTACTCTGTGCTTAAATGGTTTTTCTGCTGTTCTTTTACTCTCAGTGTAAATAATGTCTTTCTGTGTACAGTCGGGTGAGGATTTTGTGGTCGTGTTTTATCTAAATCATAAGTTGTTGGACCTCATCCAGCTGTCTGCGTGAGTGTTCAGCAGCCTGCACTGAATAGGTTAGAATAGAGCTTCGTAATACTCGCCTGTAGCATAAAAATCTCTTTATTTAAATTAGATACCTTTTTCCAGTTTGTGTAGCCTTGTATTATGCTTTCTCTGTCACTCAAGATTCTTGAAAGTATGAATGTAGCTGTGAAGCAGTATTTGCCATGGTAATTTGATCACTGACTTATTAAAATATTTACTTCAGCCTTCTTGCTGTCTGTTACTAAAGGAATTGTACTGCCTTCTAAGTTTTAGTTTTGGATCAGACAGCACTCCCCTGGCCTGCCCTTTGTCATCAAGATATGACGACAACTTTGTCTTACCATTCTTTGAAATGAAATTATTTGGCAGTACTCTTAGCAGCTTTTCTTTGAGACCTCTAATATACTTCTGTCCTAGATGGTAATGAATGGGAAAGTTATGGTGCGATGTTCCACTTCAGGCATGAGCCCTGTGCTGTTCACTGGCCAGTTTCCTGGGGGGGGGGGTGGGGGGGAGTGTTTTCAAATTGGAATGCTTTGACAAGTCTCCTTTCACCATTCTCCTACAGTTCTTAGTTTCATCCATTTTCAAAACTTGCCCTCCCAAATACAAATGATTATCATTTGGTCTTATGGATGTAGTGTCTTACTGTACAGGTTCTGAAGCAGCAAGTAATGTTAAATAGGTAGAAAATCAGTTCTGTCTTCTGGTTACTTCTCTATCCCGAATACACAGGGTATGGCAGGATTCTTAGGATATGCTGGTTTTGGAAAAGAGATAAGCTGCTGTAGATCTTAACTGATAATAAATGCTTTTTGTATTCAGGATCTCATTTCAGAAATATGTTATTGGATTACGATGTATGCCAGAACAATAATTGGCAAAAAAACCCCAAACGAACACCAAAATTCAGGTCTGAAGGAAGTTTATTAGTAATTCAGATATTATGCCTAAACTTAAAAGGTGATCTTCCTTGTGCGGTGGAAGCATACAGTTGTATGTTCAGGTCTAGCAGCTGTGAGAGTGATGTTTCAGTGAGCAAAGTAAAATTTTAAAAATTGAGTTTTACCCTGGATTTTCCATCTCTAATCTTCCTTGAGTTAACGTGATTGCTGTTATTGAACCCTTGTAATCTGAAAGCTCTCCCTTGAGTTGAAACAAGATCTGTGTATAGTGTTAAAAATACCTCTAAACCCATGTGTTTTTATTGGTGTGGTTTTTTTAAGCTTTGCTAATAGCAGTGGAGTCCACTACTTAATATTTAATCAGTAAAGATAGTTAAATTTTGTTAAGAGTTATTACTGAGCCTGTTCCACTAGGCATTATGCTCTGAGAAGTTAAAATATTTCCTCAACATTTCAGGTGTGTAGTTTCTACTTTCTGATGCTTATTTATGTACAGTGCTCCAACCGTGCAATGAGAAAGTTAATAGTGTTTTCCCTCCTATGTAAGTAGCACCAGGCCACTGAAAAATCTGCTACTCTAATGATATGAGTGCCTGGGTACCCGCTGTGTGTGGCGGAGGGGGAAGGCAAGACAGCTCAGCTATTTAGCATCTTGAACTGTTACTAGGGCAACCAACATATGTCAGGCTGCTTGTTTCTGACAACCTGTGGGTTTTTGTTTGTTTCCCCCCCCGCCCCCCTCCTTTTTAATTAGTGTCTGTGTCATGATGGTATCATTTTGTTCTCGGAGCGAAAACAAGGTTTCTAGCTCTCTGGTATATTAGTTTTTACTTTTTTTTAATAATTTTGCTGTTGATGTTTATTTTCATGTTGTTAACATATAGAAGAACTAATGTTACTTTTGCATTATGTAAACTTAAAATTTCTAGATGTTTTGTTTTCAGAAGCAAAGAAAAATTTTAAAAGGGAGGCTCCTTTTAAAGAAACGTCCATGTTTCTTTTGTTCCTCTTCTCTTGAAGACATCGTGCTGCATATTTCTAACTGAAAGCAGGAGATTTAACTGTTATGTGGTGCTTCTTGCATAATAGAAGTATGAATTCTTTTAATTGTTCAATTTCTGCTTTTCTTCAAGACACACCATCCCAACGAGTGCAATTTATCTTGGGTACTGAAGATGATGATGAACACATTCCCCATGATCTCTTCACTGAAATGGATGAACTGTGCTTCAGGGATGGAGAAGAATACGAATGGAAAGAAACTGCTAGGTATGCTAAAAGTAGACTGTTCAAGCTCTTATCTTCTAGTGGTTTTATTTCAGAAGAATTGCAAACCAGGTCTAGGTTAGAATTTTCCTGAACTGGAGGAGTTGTTCACTCAATTCATGCTCAGCAAATCAAAATGTTTGTTCTGGCTGTCCAGCTCTGGAAGAATCGATATGGTTCTCAAGAGACCCTCAGTCTTACTGATGCTGTGTTGACTGGTCATGCCAAATGTTGTAAAAAGCGCTTAGTTATATATACAAGCGTTCAGCCCTGGAGCACAGTATCTGCAATCTCAGAAATCACTTTGCTGTATTATTGCTGATATATTAATTGTCATGAAGAACATTGGATATTTACATATGTTCTTCTCAGGTAGTATTCCATTAGTATTTTGCAAATTGCATGCATGAACGTTACAGGATGCCATGATTATTTTTGGCTCATGTTGGTTAAGTTGCTTCCTTCTGCATAGGTGCTGTACTAGATTCTTCTGCATTCAGTACTTCTAATTACCTTATTGCATGCTAGCTTTTGCAGAAGTTCAATTTACATAATGCCTGTAAGGCAGAATCAAGATCGACTTGTAGTTACACATACTAGTATTACCTAGCTCTTGTGTCTGACTTAGCACCCTATGAGACTTGAACATGGTATGTGGTGTGTTTCAGACAGTTTTCAAATCCTAACATACTGATGAGATAGAGATATGCAAATCGCATAAAAAGGCACAATCCCACACTTGTTCACAAGAACTTGTGCGTAGACAGGCATTGTTCAAACCAAAAGAGAAAATGGGTGAAAACTAAAACAAGTGAGTGTGGTTAACAGGCCTGACAAAAATGTTGTGACTGTCAATGGTTGGGTTGTGTGAGAAAATGAAAGCTGGAATGAGCTGATGGGGTTTCCAGTTTCATGCCATACAGAAGCCACAGGGAAGAATGGGATTGCTTGCCACGTTGTTGGTCTTCCAGGAGAAATACAAATATGTGCATACATTTCAGGTGGCTGAAATTTGAAGAAGATGTTGAAGATGGTGGTGATCGGTGGAGCAAGCCTTATGTAGCAACTCTGTCTCTGCACAGTCTCTTTGAACTGCGAAGCTGTATTCTTAATGGGACGGTCATGTTGGACATGAGAGCAAACACACTAGATGAGATAGCAGGTTGCAGCAAAACTTTTTTTTTTAAATACTCCTAAATTTTAATCTATAACTTGATGTTTTTGATGGTGTCTTTTTATGTTCTTGAAAATATGTATTGAAGAAACAGGTATGTGCATGTTTACTGCAGTTTTCTTCATCTGGTTGTAAAGAGCTGATCCTGCAGACTTCACTCCCAAGGAGCTACAACTGGATGAGTAGGACCTCCTTTATTACATATTTTAGGATGAGGCCCAGAATTTACCTTTATGTTCTAATCCCCGAATGTGTTCTTTGTCTTTGTTTCTACAGATGAAATGTAAATATCTGCCAGAACATTTTAGGACTTATTTGTGCACTTTAGTACCATAATTATTAATCATAACTTGCCTGATGTTAACTTGATGCCATTAGTGCAGTTGATTGTTGCACATCTGATATTTTTTTCACCTTTATAAGAGGTGAGCAGAAATAAGTTTTGTACATGTTGTTTGACCTATGTTGAGTGTCCTCACTAATCACATGGTCATTTTGGATACTATAAAACCAGCTTTGAAGACTTTTTCATATATAGATACATATACCTGTATATATCTATCTATATATATAATCTGCTTAGCCTGAATGCCTTTGAACTAGTTTTACATAATTTTCCTGGTATCTCTTGCTACAGGTACCACACAGTGGAATGCCTTCTCAGGAATCATGCTAGGCTTAGGGCTGACCAACATCTATGTGAAAGACAAGGTGTTTTGGCATTAAAAACTTTGGCAGTGCTTGAAATCTTTTTCTTGTTTTGATTTGAAATCTGCGAAATTCACTCGGGAAATTGGTATTCCCTTCCTATTTTCCTGACTTACTGGGCAAGAGTGTTCAATACATGGTTTGTAAAAGTAATGTTTTGGTTTATAATTTTTTTTAATAATTAGCAATAATCTTAGTACATAAGAAAAACAGGCATTGCTTAATTCTGTTTAAACTTTTTTAGTAGCAGGTATTTTAGTTGGAACTACGATGTCTTAAGAGATTGCATGACTTCGTTTCAAGTTAATTGTAGGTGCCATTACGAAGCATGTATGGTAACACACCTTGGCATACAAATGTACTGTCTTATTTCCATGAGCCAGGAATATCTAGCAGGTGTTCTTGGTTCTTACGCAAAACAGAGGAGGGAGAGGGTGGTAGGTTTCCTTTTGAGAAGCTATAACAAAAGGCTGTATTGCCAGTAATAGAAGGAAGGTGCATTGTACTGACAAAGGCTTCGCTGCATACAGTTTTGTTTATAAGGTATTCTGAGCCATAACCTTTTTCACTGTGAGAAGTTCTATGTAATTGTAGTTTACCAATACAGTTGGGTTCTCAAGACTTCAGCTAAGACTGGCAAACTATAATAAAAAATTGTCAAATAGGTTCATGTTGAGTTGTGCAACAAACAAAAACCAAGTTTGTTTTTTAATAATAATAATAATAAAAAAGGCAGCTAAGAAATCGCAGCAGGTATTTTTGCAGACATGAAGGCTTTCTTTCCTGATGTGAGCACACGGATGGGATGTCCTTTCAAAACTTCATGTTGTTTGACGGCTCATTAGGACATAAGTAGCTTTTGTTTCATGCTTCCTCTTATAAAGCACATGAATTTCTTGAAGTTCGGTAGAGAGCCTTAGGAATTTAGGGCCTCTTAAGGTGATGACAGAGGAGTTAGGGAATTAATCTCATTCTGTATACTTTCCAAATAGGGAACACCAGGTTAAGACTGTCATAAGTCTGTTCTCCATTTGTTTGTGTGTTCACTTCTAGTGGGGAGTTGTTGAATACGTATATACTTTTTTTTGGAAGGGAGTCGCCACTGAAAGTTGGAAGTAAATGACCACAAATTATAAAATACTAAGTAACTTATTTCTTAAAATGATGCTACTAATAAATATTGTCCCTTGGATCTGCATGTTGTGCTTTGCTTATTCTCACATTTGTGTGTTTAGTGAGATCTTTGAATATTTCCTGTGGATTCTTGAAGATGACTTTGCTAAAGAAAAGACTTTTTTTAAAAAAAGTTGGTTTTTTAATCATTATTTGGTGCAACTACAGCGCTTGAGTGTGGTGAAAGGAAGACTGACAGCTGTATTTATAGTCTTCTTTTTTTGTCGTTGTTACTGTGTAGATATGGTTTTGGACAACATGATTGCCTCTGGACAGCTGGATGAATCCATAAGAGAGAATGTGAGAGAGGCTCTTCTAAAAAGGCACCATCATCAGAATGAGAAAAAGTTCAGCAATCGGATTCCCCTGGTTCGGTCTTTTGCAGATATAGGCAAGAAACATTCTGACCCTCACTTGCTTGAACGAAATGGTGAGATAAGTTGTAGCATCCAGTTTGTTCTAACCTGTTAAATAATGTTCTCACTGGGAGATGAAGGAAAATTCAGCTGATGTGAGCAGATAAGTGTTTCCTTCTTGATAAGCAAAGAACTAATGATAACGGTGTGTGCTATGTGTAGCTGTGGATGATGTTTCTGTATATTTTTGAATTTACTCAAACATTCTACTCCTGCCTGTAATACATAGCATGCGTTATTGTTTTGAAGTGTAGAAATGGACCTACATTGGTCTTAATGTTTCTTAGGATATGCTTGAATAAAATGCGTAATGTTTGAGGAATCTCAGCACTGGGCATAGCTTTATATGTTTGTCAGATGGATCCTACTTGCTTATTCAGTCTTTATACTAGAGATTTACTTGTCATGAGTTCAGTGATGCTGACAATTACTGTGTTTTAATCCAATATTATGTTAATATGACTAGAAAAAGTTCAGTATGCGAATAGTGAAGAAATTATTTTTAACTAGGATGCTTTATTTTTACCTTGTTTTGTAGAGGAGGATGTAACGGGGGAAAAAACCCACAACTAAACCCAAGAAGGGTATTTGCAATGCTTTTGTAGGCTGTACCACATCATTTATTGAAAATACTCTGGAGTATCAATACATTTACTTTAGATATCGAGGTCCAAATAGCAATATATGCTGCAGAGCAGCATGCTTTTATTCCTACTTGCCTTAGAGCCTCTTATTTCCATAGCTGTTCTTCATATATTCTTTTACCTTACATTAACTAAGACACATACAAATTAAACTGAAATTATTTAGTCTAGTAAAAACTTAGTACCGATTTCAGGAATCGCTCCTTGAAGTGAAGTTCCTTTCCTGCCTTGAAAGATGCATCATTGCTTAAAACATGTTCCACGTAATGAAGTGCTTGTTGGGAGCTCTCAGTTTGAAACAGACTTTGGAGTATGCCCCAGCAAATATCTAAGCTTGTTGATACTTTTTGTTAGCTAGTGAATATATGATGCACACCTAAATATTTGTCTGACAGTTTCAGAATTATTTTTTCTACAATGAAAATACAACTAATTTATATAAGAGCATAACTTCTTGTATAACTTCTGACCTTCCTGTTTCATTCAGCCAACGTGAATATTTCACATATAAACTTGGTTTTACCCATCCTTGAACACCTGTATCCCCAGTGGCAATACTGTGAATTTTTGTATTTGAGGTCTCTTGCTTGTCACTTGCTTTTCATGTATCACTTATACTTTCCAGTGCATTTTATTCTTGGCATTATTCCTACAACAGAATATGGGATATATGCTGAAAAAAGAAGCCAATATAACATGGTGAATTCTTTGCCAGCATATACTGATATACTTTTTCTTTATAATCCAATGATCGCCCTCTAATAAACCAGTAAACCAAATATGCATATGTGCATAATACTTTTTAGGCTCCTTTTTATACCTTTGTGTGTTGGGGCATCTCATGTTCCTGATTCTTCACAGATACACTGACAGAAGTCCAGTTATTATTGTAGTGATTAATGTAGACAAAAATCATCCAGTTTGCTCTGTTGGTCCTCTTTACTGCGCTGCTGTTTTAATAGCTGATCTCTAATTCTTAATTTAAATCAAGCTTGTATCTGTAGGATCCACTCTTCCATTTTGGGGGGGGACGGATGACAGGGACGGGGAGTGAGGCAGGACAGGACAGGGGAGCGACATGGGTGGGCAGGACGGGGCTGGATGATGACATGGATGGAAAATGCATGTGACCTTTACCTAGGCATACTTTCTGCGCCTCCTTTCTTGTAAGTTTTTGTAGGATTGTTCAATGTATTGGTCTCTGTAGTGCCTGGCATAAATGTGAAACTGAATGTGTCCAGTTTGCTGTTCCCTTGCTTGGTGGCATGGTATGTGAAAACAGCACATTTTTGATTTCAGGGATTGTAGGAGAAGTAATCAATGCTCTTGTCAAGGAAACTGCCATCCCAGGAAAAGTGTGGTAAAAGGGAGGAATGTTATTGCTAAACCTTATAAAGGAGGTACTGATATGAGGACAGACAGTCTCTCTGCCTGCTTAAGGAAGAACTGAAATCTATTACAAACTTAAATTTGTGGGAACTGTGGCAAGACTATGTTCTCTTTAGATAAAGTTAGTGAGATACGGAAACTGGATAGGGAAAAAAAGTAACAATGCATTTTGGCGAGACGTGTTTAATTTTAGGCAGATGAACATATTTGGTAAGTCACAGCAAGAAGAAATGGAGAAGTGACTATCTTAAAAAAAAATACAGAGACTACAGCTCGCTAGGAAACTTCTTGTTTTAGTAAGACTTAATGGAAGACAGTTGCATTTAACACGACTAGGTATGTTTGCTCATGTTCATTTTGAAATATTTTAATTTAAAAAATCGATAATTCTATATAATGGTTGCAGTTAACTGAAGTCCTATAATGTTTTGTGTGCTGCTATTTTTAATGTATTTTTTGGATGGCATTAAAGGTAGCTGCTGTGTAATTAGGAATAAGAAATTCTAGGAAAATTTAAGAGTCAGTTTCAAGAAACTTTTTCCCCCCCCCCTATTAACAAATCTTACTGACTTGAAGATAATATCTTCTCCCACATATCTTTGGTGCTCTAATTAGTACTCATCAGAAATTCTGACTTCTCTAATATCTGGAATAAGATTTGCTCTTATCTTTTGTATTACTTGCATGAGTATGACACCTTGGCCTGTAAAGCTTGCAATTTACTATGTAGATTGTTAATACTTATTTGTGTCTTTTTTTTTTTTTTAGTATATCCCTGTTGTAAGCCTCATGGTGTTTAATTTGTTTTATCTCAGGGGAAGGCCTTTCAGCCTCCCGCCACTCTTTGCGAACAGGTCTCTCTGCCTCAAATATTTCCCTGAGAGGAGAAAACCGTTTGTCAGTTCTTCTCAATTACCTTCTTCCTTCTTCAAGAGCTGGAACCCCGGCAGCCTCAAGGTGTACAACCCCCGTAACTACCCCACAAAACACACCACCCTCCAGTCCTACCTGCAGCCACCCGCCAACCACAAGTGCCCAGCCAAGTCCACTTCAGGGCAAGGAATTGCTGGTGTCACCTGCCAGTGATGATATTCCTTCAGTAATAATCCACCCACCTGAGGAGGACTTAGAAGTGCAGGAAAGCCAGGAAAAGAAGACAGAGGAAAATATTGACAAAACACCAGGCAACTATTGAAATTTAAGCTGTCCATGTGTGATGCGCACTGCATCTGGATCACTTGCATTGCAATGTTTTTGGCACATAACTTGGGCACAAGGGAATTATGATAACTGTTACCTCTGCCTGCATGTTTTGTTTTATTCTCAGTTGTGACTGTTTTCTTGTTCAGCATTTTTAACTTTTTAGCTTTTAACTAAAGCCAGCAAAAAAAAATCTTTAATTAACCTTCATTTGTGTAATTAAAAAGGAATGTAGTGTTAAAATACAATACATAAGCAAAATGTCAAAAATGGTGGCCTTTTACTTTCACTCACCTGTAGTCCGTGTCAGGTTTTGATTTGTTGTTTTTGTCAGTTGAGTTATTTTAAACCAGTGGTTGATATTCTGAGATGGCTACAGCTGAAGATGTAGTGAAGTATTAGCGATGAATATGAAAAGAATTAGAAAGGATGCAGTCATCAGTGGTGTTCACAGCGTAGTTTTATCGTGGAGTCTTTAAGCAGTTTCATTTTTGCTGCTGTGCTTTTAAAAACTAGGGCCATTAAAATCAGTAGTGGTTTGGTGGAGCTGGCAGGTTCAGTTCCCCGACAGCCGTTTCCAGATAGCTATCCATTAGTGCACTGCTTCAGCATCAGGCACTTGGTTACTGTTTTGTGTGTTTGATATGTAAAATAGGGTAAGATAGTTAAGAGTTTATAATTATAGGTCAGAGCTCAGCAATTTATGAATTTGTTGTCTTGCAAAGCTATTGTTCTTCACATGTAAAAATGTATATAGTTGTATAGATGAAAGAAAGGATGGAAAGTTCTGACAGTTTCTTTAATTGTTTATAGTAAATGTTTCTTAACTCATGCATTCTGCATGCATACTGTTACACTTGCTTTACTTTTGCAAAATTACCACTTATTTAGAGACTTCAGTATTCTTCTAGATAGATGATATTTTCAAGCAGATCACCTTTCTTTTTAGCCTTCAGACTCCTCCTGTCTTTTTTTCTTTATTTTTTTCTTGTACCTTGCCAAAATCTAGACTGTAGGTTTTTCTCCCTTCTCCTTATGTGCATGGGATGGGGGGTTGGGGAAACTGTGCTCAATTCTTTTGTCAGGGGGGCTTTTCTTGGTTTCCTTCCTCACTTGTTTAATAAGTAAGGGCATGTTTTTACATATAGCAGTGAAACTATGCTGGCAGAAAAAAAGGCTGTGGTTATCTGCCTTTTCACATCTTGCAGCCAAGTCACTGAAAAGGAAAGAACGTACTGTGCTGTAGGCTGGCACCTTGAGCTGGAGCACAGGCCCCTGCCATACTTAATCTCAGAAAAGCAGAAATCTCTTTCTCCAACTTCCATATGGGAAGTTAAGAGAATTCCCTTGAAGATTGTTCTCTGTCATGGGTGATCTTTCAAAGGTAATTAAAACCCAGAAGTAAAATAATGGCTATAATTGGTTTTCCAGTTCTCATTTTTCTTCTCATCTGGCAGAAATGACAGCGTGCCAGACCCAAGATCTTTAGAACCCAAGAGAAGGCAAACAAATGAAGATCAAATACTTGATGCTATTATTATCAGTAATAAAACTTTCCACCAGAATCTCCTCCAAGTCAAGTTCAGATTGCCTTTGTGCCTCAAGGGAATGTTTCTCATAAAGGTCAAATCTGAAAGGGATGGTTTCCCAGTTAATTCATAAATAAGTCTTTCCAGAGAAAGATGAACACCAGTAATGGTGGAAGACTGTTTTCTGGGTTTTTTTCCGCCTTTTTTAATTCAAGAAATCATCTGACCACAGGAAGAGGCATTTTCCTTAGAGATGCCTTTGAAGACATTCTCAGACTGTGACTTCAGGGCTGAACTGGGCTGATCTCTGTCTTGGAAGACAGACTCAGAAGGGAACCCTGAAGAGGAAGTAATCTTCCTTGTATTAAGTTTAAAAAAAAATAATTAAAATCTTCCAGGTCCGTTCCACTATAGGTTATGGTCTGTATTGCCTCTCTAGTAATTCAGAACATTGCAATCTGAATACTTCTTCCACGTCAGTATGATTTTGAGTTGGGTTTGTTTCCTATGAGCATTAAGAAATGTGTTAATTTTCTAGTAGGTGGCTTTCTTCTGTTTAGCATTCATCTATCCTTGGCTTTCTGTTATTCAGACTTTAGTTTTTAGTCTTTATAAATGCTAGGTTACTGAACTTAATGTGAATTTTACTGTAAAAGGAGGGAAGAGGGACACGCTTTCAGTCTACCACTTAATTTTTATCAGCCAGTCATCAGTTCACAGTAAGTCAACCAAGCAAATGGTTGTTTAACATCTTTTTTTCTTTTGTCACCAGTTGAAGAACAGCTTTTGTTTTTCCATCTTTGAAACTGTTGAATAATGAATTCCGTAGGCAGAGCTAGGAAGAGAGATGTGTCACAGATCAAGATGAACACTGTTAATTCACCAGCATCATTAAGATTTCCTAATGTCTCCGAATAACAGCAAAGCAGCCTCTTTTAAGGGGTCTTTTGGTTCGCCCATAAACGTACTTTAAAATTGAGTAAAATAACATTTAGAACAGTTTTGCTCTTAGGATAATGACTTCCTGAAAATAGGAATTCAGAAAGGTTTGCATATTTGCCTTCTAGAAGTAATTTTAATTAATTTTTTCACACTAAGGCTGCATTGGAATTTATTTTTTAAAACAGGTTTTTATTTCCTCAGATACAAAATGGTGTGACTTCATATTTAAAAATTTTGCATTGTAGCCTATATAAACATAATTATATTGGAATAGTTGTGCTTAGGTGTTGAACCTCTCTTACTTCCCCAACCTTTCTTTTTTTTACTGAAACAGAAATGAGGCAAATATCTGTATTCTTGCTTTCTTCTTCCAGAAGACAATGTTCATTAGATTTTTGTGATGACGACATTAAACTAAGTGCAGCTACAAAGAAAATGCACATGATCTTTAGTGGAGGTGTAGTTTTAAGTACTTTGAGTGATTTTACGAGGTTTTAATCCAAATTTACTCAAGACTCGATCCACTGCTGTCTTTTGAAGGCGGGGCAGGTGGTATATTTGCCCTAACTAACATCAGTAAGAGTACTGTGTATTTGTGACGATCACCTTAGTATCTTGGTATGGCTAGATGAATTTCTCAGTCTCACAGTCTGGAAAAATTACTAAGCAGTCTTTCTTTTAGCAGTAGCCTCTCAGTCTGTATCTACTGAACAGGAAAAGAGAAGGAATTTTTTCTTTTATTGGTGTGAAATTTGAGTAATGGTGTTATGCTATTAGAGATGATGATTTTTTAAGTTCTGAGTTGCCCTGCAAATATCAGATTGAATGATATGCATAATGAAAGGCAGTATCATATGGAAATGCTTGCTCAAGTCTGAAAACCTGTAAGCAGTATTCTCATGTGAGCACCAGCAGTCTGGCTGACTGTTAAGACCAACAGAAAGGAAAACTATTTACATGTGGTTTAGGATCAGGCAAATGTTCCTGTATCAGTGCCAAAACTTGTGAACCGTAAGTGTGACTGGCTGTAGAAATTTTGAAGGCAAGCCTTTTGGATGAACCAGTATCACTTTAGTACTGAAATAATAAATTAATTTATGCTAATGTGTGGAATCCTTATTCTGTGTCCTCCTCCTTGATTATCTCTCCACTTTTATTTCTAGTCTGTGCTTGCTCTTGCTCACAAGGCATTTGTGAAAATTGAAAAATGATACGTTATTAGTCATCTTTCATCAGTCATACATCTTCAGTTACTTCTATTGCTATGTGGGGGGGAGCGAAAAATCTGTATGTATAAACTTAAATATTATGCTCTTCTTCTGCAACAACTGTTTAATATTTCCTTTCTATTTCCAGTCCTACAAACACATCTTAATATTAACTCTTACACAGTTAAGTACTTTGAACAGCTGATTTCACAGGCGTTTGATTCGATTGCTGTTATTCTTGTGAATAATGCATACATCTTGGAGTGAAAGGGTAGAATGATTTCCCCCCCTCCCCTCTCTAGATGAGTGTAGTATTTATAGTGTTAGCTAATTACTTGTGCATGTTAGGATTCACAAAGGAAATTACAGTTGATTAACTTCATTTGAGTTTTGCTTCAGGAAAAACTACCAGCACCACTTATATCCCTGTGAACTGCTTAGAATGAAAATCAGTGGTAAAGGCTTGGACCTGCATGTTTTCCATTAATATGATGGCTCTTTTGAAAGAGTTTTTTGGAAAGAAATTTGGAGATCAAGTAAAGTTAGTTCAGTTGTCATTTGAAATGGTAAAAAGTGTCAAATTGCTAAATTATAAACATGGAGGGATGCAAGTAATTGTGCAACAGTAGTTATGACAGAACAATAGCAAAAAGGTAGCCAATGAGGACTTCAGTTTTATCTTGACTAGAGTGACAGTTGACCTAAATACAAACTTTCTGCATCTAATACAATGTTTAGACTTCAGTCTTTGTATAGATGTGGTTTTAAAAGCATGTTAAAGCATGTTTTATCACCACATCTGAAAGGTCTAGTGTAGACAAGCAAGGCCAAATGCACTTCTAGCACATGTTATACTGAGCAAGTAAAAGCTCTGTAATACAAAAGATGGGATTTGGGCTTGGTTATGCATGCCTAGACCAGCTTTTGGTAGTTGGGTAGGGATAACTGTGGTGCAATGTGGAATTCACTGTGTATGAACACCTGGGTTACTTGCCTTTTGGGCCCTTCACTGAACCTCTGTTAATAGTAGTGTAGCAAGCTACATAAAACGGTCTTGCCTTGGTGCAGGTGTTAGAGGGCACCTGTACATTTAACTTAAACAATTGTATGTGCCTCTTCAGCTAGTGTGTTAGACCATTTAATGTAGTAACATCTGGTCAGATCAGCAGTTGGAGCTTTGGTTTGTTGATTGAAATTATGGCTTGCAAGCTGTTTATCTTTCATGTAGTACACTATTAGTACACTATTAGTACACTATTTACTTGTACAGGTTAGGTGACTACCGGGGTATCATTCCCTGTAGTTGTAGCCTGAGGCTTTTTACAACTCCAATAACTGCTACACAGCAGTCTAGGTTGCAGAGATGTTTGCTTTTTGTGTTTGAGGACTTCTAAATGTAGTAAAGATGGTGTCTACTAACTACTAGAGCAGTTATGATTAATGTCAACAGTTGTTATTTTTCTGTGATTAAAGTAGCTTTTGTTTTCTGGTGACTGTTCTGCAAATGGCCATCATTTGGGCAATACTTAATTTTTTTTTAAATTATGTCTTTATTTTGACAACACAATGACTTGTTAATGTTGCATTTATGATACTAATGTGGGGCACTGAATAACTGTTACTGAATAACTTGCACATTTGCTTTAAGCAATCTGCCACATTGAGTTTTGGTAGTGTCGCATACTTGGTTCACTTCATACATCATTTTGAACTTACCTCTTTTGTTTTAATTTAGGGCTGTTAGCTTCTCCACAGTCAGCACCTGGAAATTTAGACACTGGGAAAAGTGGAGACGTTAAAGGTACTGGGACAGGAGGAAGCAGAGAAAACAGCACAGTTGATTTTAGTAAGGTAAATAATGTTAAATACCTTAATGCTTAGCACAAAATAAGTATGTAACAAAAAATGCCCTGGTTGTAACTTCCCTTTTAGTTACAACTGAGACACATACATGCACATGTGTACAAGTGTTCATAAGACATACGTACTAAGACGTAACTTGTATGTATGAGTGTCAGAATGTGGCGTAGGCTAAGTGTGTCATACATTTTGAAACTTTTCCCAGTGGGACTCAACTTTGTTTTGTTTGATAATCTTTTCAGTATTTTGGTAACTTCCAAGAGTGCAGCAGCTGTACTTTCTCATGCAGAGGGAGGTATTTTCAGATCTGCTATAAAGACTCTTACGAAAGATATTTTGTAGATGGTGTTGTAACAGTTTTTCTAGGACTGACTTTTTGGGTATTTTTGGGTATTTTTGTATAGAGGGCTTTTAAAGGGGATTTGTTTTTTATGTTTTATGAATCTGCTGTACAAGAGTTATTGTACCTCTTAATCATTGGGAGCATGTAATACCACTTAAGGAAATCTTGTGTAATACTGTGAATCCTGTGTATTTCTTTCATAAGTTAAATTTGCTGGGCAAGTTCCATTATGGCTTTTACTATAAAACTCAGTCTGTAGTGTCATCTATACTGTGAAACACTGTAAGAAAATTCGTTTGCCAAGTGAAATAATTGTGTTTAAGGAAAGCTGACTTACACTGTAGTTCTCATCTAATCATGGCAGGTGCCATATATTCCTGCTCCTCTGTCACAGTTTTTACGTTTTTGCTTGGCCTGTCCTTCTGTACACCTGCCTTGTCTCCTGTTGGGCAGGAGTCAGCCTCCTGGCACTGTAGTTGTGGCACACTTGGTGTGGGACTCAAGAGGCCATCTGTAAGTTATGTAGATAGCAATGTAACTGGTGCTTGTGTGTGTGTATATGTGAACACAGAGTTCATGTGCTGTACCATTTTCTAATGCCCTTCTGTAATTATGTACAGAAATGAATGTTAAGATTTGCAGCTGTCATATTCCTTATGGAAGAAGACATAAACATACAAATTATTTTTCAAAATTATTACATACTTGAAATGTGCCACTGAAATAACTAACTGCATTCTGGAAACCATGTGTAATTACATGAACTCTCCTTAGTTAATAGTGTGTAGTTGTTGTTACGTCCTTTCACAGAATGTTTGTCATAAGTAATATTAGAAAGGTGGTTATGCAGTTTGGAGTCTTCTAGAATACAGTAGGTGGTAGTAATTCTAACTCCTAGAAAATAATTTATTATTAGTTGGCTGGCTGGCTGACATTTTCTACATATGTTTGTCTTCTGTGTACTGTGGGATATTTAATTTGCTTTTTTATTTTTCTTTGTAGCATAAATGTCTAGTAAATACTGATAAGATTGTAATTATGTTATAGAATATCTGCTAACAAATGTAAGGGAATAAACACTTCTTTCATCTTTGTATGAATAGGTTGATATGAACTTCATGAGGAAAATTCCTTCAGGAGCAGAAGCATCAAATGTGTTAGTGGGAGAAGTAGATTTTTTAGAAAGACCTATTATTGCTTTTGTGAGGCTCTCCCCTGCTGTGCTTCTCTCAGGTCTCACAGAGGTTCCGGTTCCTACACGGTAAATAAATGCCTGGAAAGTCTGGCTTTACTTATACAGTAAGATAATATTTACGATCTGAAATAGTTGTAAGTTTTTATACATACTCTATTAAGCTGAAGAAATGCAGACTTTTGTTTAACATAATGCCAGTTATTTACTCTAAAACTCAAAGGAATGAGATCAGACATAAATTTGCTGAATGCTATAAATACATGTAATGATGCTGTCTTAAACAAGCGCAGAAGTTGAAACTGATAGCTGACCTGGAGTCTTTCAAGCTTGTGTTGCCATTTTAAAGAAGGATATGAAGACTGATAACAGTTTCTTTAGGTGCAACACAAAGTGATGGTGGGGAAGAGTCCATCCACGAAGTCTGAAAGTCTGTCTATTCTGAAGCTTTGCTCTTGGTACACACGAATATTCTGTAGGTGGTGGAAAAACTTAGCTTTTCCATGCCATCCAGCCTGGTGCACCCATCCTCACCCCCACAGAATCATGGGCCTCACCAGCATACTGTGGGTATACCTACCACAGATAATCGAAATGTCAAAATGCAGGTCCCGTGATGAAGGTAGCAGGTCATTTCATCAGACATCATGGAGGCCACTTCGTTTTCTGTGCATGTTGATGTATTGGGCTGTTCTGTGGTGTTTGACATAAATCTGTGCATTTATGTTTTTTGGTGGTTTTGGCTTTTTAGTGTTTTAAAATTACCATAGTACTTGTTTATCTTTGTAATTTTCAGTTTATACACTCTAATGAAAGGCAAAAATAATCTTGGCAGTGTTCTAATAAATGTGAGAATTTTCAGAGGGTAGTTGATATTAGTGCTCATAATGTTTCTTGGGAAATTCCAAAATTTCTGCATACAGATTATTGTGTTAATGTAGCTAAAACTATCCTGTCCTAAATTTTTCAGAATGGTGTAGAGTTGCAGATTTGGAATAGCATACTTGATTCTGAAGATGCAATCGAAGTTTCAGTTAGGGTAGTCAACTTGGAAAAATAACATTGAGCTTTCTGTACTGTGAGGTGAAAGAAACCCCATGCCTTTTTCAAATGTGTTGTACTTAGGAGCTTCATTTTCATGGAGTATGGGAAGAAAGTAATGAAAAGAATTACTGAGGTTTGTATCATTTCAACTTAAGAGGTACTAGTCCTGTTTAAGTTTGGTATTTTTTTAAAAAAAGTGTGATACCTATTTACTGTGATTGGAAATGGAGACTGTCTGTTAATGTGTGCTGTGACCCACCCCCAGATGCCCAAAATGTCACTTTTACCTTCATAGATGTTCAAGCTACAGGTTCCCTTCCTTTCGAGGATATGAGTATGGCCAGTAGCTCGAAGTATATCTCTGCACCCGCTGTGTGAAGTACCCAGTCACCCCTCACTGAGGGGTCTTTGCCAGAATGTCAGAAACTCATAATCTGGAGGAAATACTCATTCTGCTCTAGCCTGTGGATTTCTACTACATTTAAGGCTTTAGAAGGTTGAAACATTAGGCTTAATTAAGAAGATTTCAAAGTCATGTTGGTTCAGGATTCAAGTTCCTTCCAGTAATGACTTTGAGGCAAGTCTTTTCTTAGCCTTGCAGCAATCTTTAAGATCTGAAATGGTGAAGAGGATATTTTTACTTCACTACTAAATTTTCTCTAAATGTTAGTTTGAAAGGACCCTCTGAGTATATTGAAATGAGTCAGCTGTGTTCATCTCAGTTGCTTTTTCCACAGGTTTTTGTTTTTGTTGCTGGGACCAGCAGGAAAAGCTCCACAGTACCATGAAATTGGAAGGTCTATAGCAACACTTATGACAGATGATGTGAGTGATGTTTTTTAGTTGGTCGTCTAGAATAATGTTTTTACCAACTGTTTTCAGTAAATATATTCTGGAGTGACAAGTTAAACTAAAAAGCTCCAAACTGGTTAAATGAAGAACTGTAAACCTAATTATTTCTTGTGTTAGTGAACTAGATAATGGTAAATTAACTTTTCCCCTTGTTTTTCTTGAAGAAATCTTAAATGTATTTCTGAAAAAACACTTCAGCTTTGGTGTATACATTTCATTTTTGTGTTGAATTGGGAAATAGAACTATTGAATAGAGCTGTGTCTGGTATGAATCACTGTTATGTCGAAGAGGACAAAGGAAACTGCCAGTGTTCAGGACAGAAGGTTTAAGAATGTCTGCGATTGAGTCATCAGAGATTTTTTTTTAAATCAAGGCGAGGTCAAGTCATTAAAATTAGAATTTTACTAGGCATTTGAAGTCATGTGCTTAGAGCCTGGTGGATGGTTTTAAATAGGATGTTTTATTTCTGACTTCGCATTGAGCGCCACCTGCTGAACTGATGATGATAATTATTAGGGTTATCTAACAGAAATTTTAATTTTTGTTTACTGTAGAACAATTTAAAGTTTGGAAATGTGAACCAGATGAATGGTCATTTTACAGTTGGGCAACCAGTTGGTGAATACAGTATTTGTTCAGTGTGAGAACTGAGTATTAAAAGCTTTAGTGGCAGCTTCTAATTTTTTAGGTGGGCTGATTTTTAGCAATACTGTGGATCATTGAAATAGAAAAATATAAATTAGTCAGTGGTCTAAAAAGACCTAAATAGACTTAAAAGATGTAATTTACAATTAGAAGACTTAACAGTCATGTCTTTGGAGACAAACAGTTCAGGCTTCGAATGTACGAAGCAGTTCAGGATAATCTTCTGCAAAGGTTTTTTTTATAGCAACACTAGCATTTCTTTCTCTGCGTGTATAAAAAGCATTTTGGGATTCAGGAATTGTTTTGTTGTTTCCCTCAAATAGTACGAGTTCGTCAAATCAGAGTTTGTGTTGTGGTAGTCTGTAAAACAGCATAGAGGTTTTTTGAGTAGTCAGAGGATTGCTTTCATGTGCTTTTTAAGAAATCTTTTAATTAAGCTTGAGGTATACAAATTCTTATAAAAACTTGTGTTTTAGTTTGGAGGCCCTTTTTTCCTGATACAGCACAGCATGGTGGCACAGTGGCTGTGGGACAGGATTACTCGGGCAGTAGTACGTGAACTTGATGTACTGACTATTGAAGATCACCTTTTTAACTAAATTTAGAAATGAACTCAATATTCCTTTTGGGTTTGAAGATACAACTTCCTTATTTTATGTTCCATAGGGATGTGCATACAGATAGTTTTTAATGCAAAAGTATGCAAGTAAAGTAAAAGCCTAAATTTTGAGGACCTTTAAAAAATTTTCCATGCCTTTTTAAAAATAATGAAACTTTTCTTGTGATCAGTTCCTCTTTCAAAAAAAAAACACCAAAACAACAACAAAAAACCCCCCATGAATGTTGGTACTATTTTGCAGGTTTTCCATGACGTTGCCTATAAAGCAAAAGACCGCAATGATTTGTTGTCAGGAATTGATGAATTTCTAGACCAAGTGACAGTCCTGCCTCCAGGAGAATGGGATCCATCTATACGAATTGAGCCACCAAAAAGTGTTCCTTCCCAGGTAAAAGGCGAAAAAGGGGGGGGGAAAAATAAAAAGGGGGGGGGGAGAGAAAAAAAAGGGGAGAAAAAAAGTCCAATAGAAAGCTTCTATGATTTTTACTTTGCAAGTGCCATTTCCCAATGCGAGTAAATTGTGTATTGTGTACTTGTGGAAAACAGTGACATCGATTTGGAGGAAAAAGTGGATTGTCCATTTAAGTGTGAAAAGAAGTGTTAATCAAACTTCTGCAATGTTTTTAAGTGTATTTACTATTATTTCCTTTTGTAACACTGAAGTGAGTTCATGTGGGATCTAGGAGAACTGGTCTGAAATTCTACCTGAGATCATATTATAAATTTCATTTTTAATCTAACAGTGATCAGCAAGACTACTGTATTTCTTTTATGTAAAACTTCTATTTGCATACAACGTCGATTGAAATGTTTTAATGTATATTGGCTAACAGATAATGTTCACGGAATGTTTATGAAGTAGATAAAAATGGATCATATTGCTCAGTTGTGATACAAGCTTCGAATGAGAGCTGGGGAGCTGGACCTTAGAGGGACATCGATTTCTTCCCTTTCTCCTGCTTTACAGCTGAGGGGAGTTCCTGCTGCCGGGGTCGAAAGTGGGGCAGAGCCTCAGAAGGGTGACATTGGTGTTGAACCCAGCGGTGGTTTGAGGGAGCGGGAGGAGTGACAGCAGTGTGGTTTATTCATTAATGGCCGGAGACTACCACTTGTTTCCAAAATAAGCAGTGCTTCGGGGGTTTTGGGAGGCAAGCTCAGCTGAGAGATTTATAAGGAGCTGGTGAGCAGCTTGCTCAGTAGGGGAATGACTTCTCATTTATACTTCATCTAAATTCTCTGCCTGTCATAAAGCGAGGTCAGTTTCTTTTAGAAACTAGAGGCTCTTCTGCTCTGGAAATGATTGAGGAAAAAAAATCTGAAGATTTCTAGGCATCATGGTTGAGCCTCTGCTGTGTCTTGAAAAGGTAGGCTTTGCTTCCCCATGTCTCATGGACGTCTTTCTTACAGAAAGAGGGAAGATCAGTACTGTTGTGCAAGGTACTAGTAGGGTCTTCGGGGAGTATTGTACAGTTCTCGTCATCTGTACTCGACAGATGAATATAGCAAATGGAGGACTGCTGATAAGCTGGGACAATGAAGAATGTTTGGAAGGCATGGAGTGTCTGCACGCTGTCTTTGAATTACAGGTTTTGGTGTAAATGCAGTCTTAAAGGGTGGGTTTTTTTCTTCTTTTTTCTTCTTTTCCTTCCTTTCTTTAGGAGAAAAGGAAGGTACCTAAATTTCCAAATGGATCTACTCCTACAGGAGACACTCTCAAAGAAGAAGGCCATCATGCTGGACCTGAACTTGAGAGAACTGGAAGGTGTGTTCACTTCCCTAAATTCTAGCTACTGTAAAGAAATAAATGTGTTAAATCTTCACAGTTTTTAATGATGACATTTGAACATAAAATACCATGGTATAAGTGTCAGAGCGCATCCTTTTTCCTTTTCAAGTGTTGGATTCTTGCCTATAAATGCCAATCTGCTTAAAGTATTTTCGAGCCTGTGGCAATGTTTCACAACACATTTGCGAAGGATTTCATATAAGATGCTGCCTAATTTAACTAACTGACTTTTAAGAATTGGGTTTTAATTTATAATTTTCAAGAGCATGCAATTAACGTAATTATAGCAGGAGTATACAATTTTCAGTATTGGGCTAGGTACTAAAAAATTATGTTAATACAAATCTGTTTTATTAAACATGTATGAAATGGAACAACAAGGAATATAAAGTGGCAAAAAATACTTCAGAATTGGTTAGGTTTTATTTTGGTTAGGTTTCTTTTAGATGTAAAATCAAATTGAAGGAATCTTTTTCAGTTGAGTTGCATTGTTGTTCTCTGTTAATTATGAAATACTTACCAAATAAAGACCCCAACACTGGAAATACCTGGTTAAGATTAAACCGTAATACCTCATGTGAGAGTAGAGATTAAATCAGCTGAAAGATTCTGGAAAAGATTTACAGTGTTGTTGTGCCCAAAATAATAAAGTTCCAAATGAAATGCATCTTTCTCATATCCTTGCAAGAAGGACTTTACAACATTTGTATTGATTTTTACCATTTTGGCTTTGGTATGCTTACTTTTTGCCTTTTTTTCAGGCAGTATGTGGAGCAGAGAAGTTCATTTCTGCCCACAGAATTACCCCTAGAGGAGACTATTGCTTTTCTTGGGAATGAATTTTTTTTAATAACTCAACATAATTTTTTTATTTGTAGGTGCAAATTATACCTAGTATTTTGGAGTCTTGAAATTTTTGGGAAACTGCCAAAAGCCTCTTAATTTCTTCCTAAGAAATTATTCAATTTAACTGACATATATGTTTGGTTTTGTACTTCCATTTGTAGAACATCTTTATACTCCAGATGAAAACAATGTTAAAAATGATAGACCTAAATTTATTTGTGGACCTAACTGTATGTATGTAGAGAATTAAAATAAAAAACCTAAACTACTTCCTGGAATAGTGATACTGATACGTATCAATGCAGCAGTTTTGGTTGAGGTTTTAGCATATTTTTCCTGTTCCTTGTTTTGAATATTACAAGACAGATTTGATTTAAAACATAATTTAGGTGGAATTGTTTGCAAAGATATTTTTTCAGTATCTAGCCCATATACAAAAACACCTAGCCAGCTTTTAAAAATGTAGATAACCTGTTTGATTATATTTGGAATACTACTGAATTGGAATAAGTAAGATTCTCATTTAGATTTTAAACTGTTATGCTTTAATCTGGATTATGAAATAGCTAATTTGTGCTGGCAATAGGCACTGGCAGTCATGTGTAGCCCATAGTTTTGAACTAGCTAGAATCCTTTAGTGTACAGTTTGACGAGTTTCATCTCACCTATTTAGGCTTTTTGGTGGTTTGATACTTGACATCAAAAGGAAAGCACCTTTTTTCTTGAGTGACTTCAAGGATGCATTAAGCCTGCAGTGCCTGGCCTCGATTCTTTTCCTATACTGTGCCTGTATGTCTCCTGTAATCACTTTTGGAGGGCTCCTGGGAGAAGCTACACAAGGCAGAATAGTGAGTACAAAGAATGGTAGTGGCCAGGCTTTTAGACCTTCAGAGGCAAGTCACTGTGTGCATTTGTCTCATTTATTTATACTTGTATTTGAAGAATTTACCCACAGCACTTGATTAGCCTGCCCCAAAGCAGATCTTCCCCAAAAGGTAATTGCTGTGGAAAATGTGGGGAACCCATGTGAACAGGAGAAGATGCACAGTGGAGGTAAAAAATGTTTATCCTGCCTTATTGGATGAATGGCTTCATGAATTGAGAAAAGGCTTGCATTACCTTCTTTTTGGCTACTTGAAAATGATGAATAGCAGTAAAGGTGCACCATCCCACTAGGCCTACTTTAGGCAAAGTCAGAGGCTCAAGGTGGATAGCCAAGAACGTGTACTGGCCTTGAGTAGTAGGCCTACAAGGATGATAATGCCTGCGGTGTATGGTAGTGGTCAGTTGCATATTGGGCCAGTAATGTATGGGATATGTATATGCTTTCACTAATGTATGTTGTTAACATTAAAACTGGTTAAGGTTTAGGAGCAGAAAATACTCTTCATTGTAAAAGACTTGAATATAAACCATATATGTACAAAATTTTGGTAATGTTAAGTTGGGCAGGAGATAACACTAGCACCTTTCAAACCAAAACATCATTGCACTTTGGTTTTTGGAGCAAGGAAAGAATACTGTACATCAGCAATGTTAATAACTTGGTGTTTGTGTCAATTGGCTTGCAAGTAAACCAGTTTGAAGTGTATTTTCTGTTTTTAAATCTATAATGAAGAAACAAGGCTCTGTCCTGGGGGAGGGAAGGATGTATTTAGACATAGACATATCCTTTACAAATTCAATGATTTTGGTAAAGTTTATGATGCTATAAATATCTTCTTGATACTTTGATCAAGTTTTTAAGCTTGTACTGTATTAAAATTTAGTTCACTACTTTATCTCTCAAGTAACGCTGTTGACTCAGATTTTTGTTTATTGATATAGCACTTCAAGCTGATAATTTTTTTCTGTATTTGCTGTCTTTGTGCTGAAATGTAGGAATGGTTAGCAAAATGTTGGTATAATTTTTGAATGCACGTCATGTGTAATGAAAATATGCTCTTTTTAAAGCTTGATTCTTAAACACCTTCTTTCTTTTAGCTATCTGGAATTGTTTGCGGGTTTGTTCCTGCCTTCAGATACTTGGTGTGCATCATTGAATATAAAATTTAGTTACTGCACACACTTGTTCAAGCACAGTAGCTGACATTGTAAGGTACACAGTTTGTGTTTTGAAACCTTTCCTCACATTCCCAGAGGTCATCACCTCCGCAGTACTTCTGTCCCTGCCGCCCTGATTGAGAGCCCCAAGGTTAATGCATTGACTAACCAAAAGCACTAATTCAAAGGTAATAGAACAAGGGACTGGGATTATATATATATTTTTTTTTCCTGATGTAATGAACAAAGGACTCATGTTTTCATTTTTAATAGCCCCAGTTCAGCAAACCATTTTGTCCCATTTTAGATGCTTTCCTGAATTGGAGCTTTAAGTTTGCATAAATACTGTTTTCTTAGGCTCGCATAATTGCAAAATAACAAACACTTAAGGCTTCCTGGGGGAATTTTTTAATCTGTAATCCGTGACTTCTCATAGTTGTAAATGGGATAGTTAACTATTTTCATGTAACTTTAATATCATTTTAGTATCTAAAACGTCTTGCCCCTCTCTTCTGAGGTGCATTGCAACTTTTTTAAAGCAGAAAATATTACAGTAAAACATTTAATTCGAGAACTGGAAAAGAAATGCATTACCAGGTGGGACATTAGTTTACTGCTCATCTATTTTTGGTGTCATGTAATTTCCCCTGCACCTCCACCTGTCAGTTTTTTCTTTTGTAATACTTGATTGACTGATGCAGGTTTGATACAGCACACCGTATCATGTTTTGGTACAGGTATGTTGCAAGATAGATATTTTTTTTTTCTTTACAGAGACAGATAATTCTTTCTCTAAGCTACATGTTGAGTAACTTTTTTTTTATATTTAATTTGTAGTAATTGTTGGTATGTTTTTCCTCCATAGCTAGCAGGACTACTAACTTGTTCTCATGGTCTTGGATGGCTTTGTTTCTCAGGAGTGAAGTTATCAAAATTTTTTGTCCATGGTATTGTTATTGCAAAACTGTGTTAAGTTATTCTTGTTGCAAACATCTATATTAATTGCATTGTTTTTACATTGTCTTGTTTCTAAGTTAATGCATCTTAAAACTGTATTTATGTAGATGTGATGCTAAACGCTGACCTGAAAGGCAGCTTAGTTACAGCAGTTTCTTTTCCCCCAAACAGAGTGCAATAGAGTCTCTCTTTGGAGCCTCATTAACTGGGATTGCCTATTCTCTCTTTGCTGGGCAACCTCTTACTATTCTGGGGAGCACCGGACCAGTTCTAGTATTTGAAAAAATACTATTTAAATTTTGCAGGTAAGTGATGTTTGTATTAGCTTGATGCACTTTCTAACTTTCTAGCCTGTTAGAGTATCTGTAATTGAATTGTGTGTTAAAGTGTGTGTCTATGAAGATGTAAATATAGCGGCAAGAGACTGAGAGATGGGTGTGGTTTGGCAAAGCTGTGAGGCACTAGTGAGCCTTAATGAGAAAATCAGTAATAAAAAGTGGCTAGGACTTAAATAAAAGTTATGTTCTGACTGAAGATGTTGGCTTTGCTTCTGCAGTGGTAAACAGGGATTGATCTGCCCTCTAAGAGAAAAGCATCTAGGTAGTTCTTGAAAGGTCATCCCTGTGATGCTTCCCAAACTAGGTAGTTACACCCTTAATCCTAGAGGCACCTTATAGTGTTGCTTTGCTTTGGTGGAAGATGAGACAGAAAAGTTTCTGCTTCCTTCAAAACTAACAACATCAAGGATGAGAGAAGTGGTGAATACCTATAGAGTTTGGCTTTGGTATCTGTTTTCAAATAGAATATAATACAGGTGACTTTTAGCTCAGTTAATACTTCTGTTTCTTTCTTCACACAGGGATTATGGTCTTTCCTACCTCTCCCTGCGAACTAGCATTGGTCTGTGGACTGCGTTTTTATGCATAGTGCTTGTAGCCACAGATGCCAGCAGTCTTGTGTGTTACATCACTCGATTTACTGAGGAAGCTTTTGCAGCGCTTATATGCATCATATTTATTTATGAGGCATTGGAAAAGCTTTTTCATTTGGGAGAAGTTTATGCCTTCAATATGCACAATGATTTGGATAAACTGACTTTATATTCGTAAGTACCAAGTTTCTATCTGTCAGTAAAATACACAGGGGAAATATAGTATAGAGACATACAGTCTACTAAGCTGTGATGTGTGCTTGTCCTGGGGAGGGTAGCAGGAATGCTGGGGGTGGTACGGGCATGAGAAACCTCAGAAAAATTCTATTCAGGATGCTGTAGAACTGAATTTTCTGTTAGCTGTCGGTGGTTGGAAGGGATGAGGGGCTGTGACAATGCCTGCTTTAATTGGAGCTTTACTCGAGGTCAACCTGGAGATCAAAGGTCAGAACTGGAGTTCTGCCTTGCCACCTCTAGAAATCATGATAGTTTACTCCACCTGGGTGAAGATTATTTCCAGGTAGCTGAGACTTGGAGAGCTTCTGCAACTTTTACATGCTGTGAATAGGGAGTTAACATCTTCAAACAGTGTTGCTTTCTACTGTTGTTATGGGGAATACCTGACTTCTTAAAAAAAACAAACTATTTTTGAGAGAGAAAAGTAATACAAAATACAATACAGCCATTCTGTTCATCACAGTAACTAGCAGTAAAACTGTCAGTACAAAACAGGTCTCTGCTCTGGCACCTGGGGCACCTCCTGTCCTCCTTCTGCACTGACCTGCGTGTCTGCAGAGTTGTTGCCCTCATGTATTCTCACTCCTCTCTCCTGGCTGCTGTCATGCAGTAACTTACTTCCCTTGTTAAATGTGTTATCCTAGAGGTGCTGCTGCTGTTGCTGATGGGCTCGGCCTTGGCCAGTGGTGGGTGCATCTTGGAGCTGAGTGGCATTTGCTCTGTTGAATGTGGGAAAAGCTTCTGACATCGTCTCACAGAAACCACCCCTGTAGCCCCCCAGCTACCAAAACCTTACCATGCAAACCCAGTACACTAACTTTTAGTGTGCACCTGTACCACTTCTGCATTAAGAGCTCACTTATACAGTAAAATGAGCATTGAGTACTACTTATACCATGTCTTGATACTCATATTTTTTAGTTTATGGTGATACACTTAAATGCTGCTTTATCTTTTGCTGCTCAGTGTGAAATTTACAAGCTTATGGTATAGTTCCACTAAACATGATGAATTGGGTTACAGCTCACACCTGTCAGAAGGAGGAAGTCCTGCTGACTGTTACTGAAACTGCTCATTTTGCATAGTTTAAACCAATCAAAAGCAAAGCTGTTCTTTGATTCATCAACAACATGCAGTTAGCTGTCAATCAGCAATCCATATGTTCCGGGTCAGTGATACAGCAGATAAAATCAAGTGAGATACTTAATGAATACTAGTAAGAACCTACACGTTTTTAAACTGTCTCCTGTTACTAATCCCCAGAAGTTCTTATTGCACCCCCACCAATATTTACCCTCCAGCCCCAGACACGTGGGTTAGTCACACACCGTGCTTAAGGAGCATGGGTTTCTCTGCTAGTGGGTCCCTCCCTGCTGGAAATGTGTGTCCTCTAGCTTTATTTGTACCTGTGTGGTTCTCCGCTAGTGAGGCAGCCCCCTGGGAGGTCACATCTACCAGCAGTTCCTCCTTGTTGCGCCCTGCAGGCAGTTCTCAAAGGGCAGGCTGCCCACCTTCCGCTGGGCGGCTGCTCTGCCTGGCCAGGGCACGGATCACTGATCGCAGGGTGACTTCTGGCAGTGTCAAACCAAGTTTTGGCTGTTGTGTTTCCACTTCTAAGATCTCTCCTTGCTTTTACAAACATTCATGCTGCTTTGGTACTTCCTTTCAGGAGAATTCCCTTTTGGTTCTCTGTTCTTTCTTTCTTTTTTTTTTTTTTCCTTTCCAAAAGCCTCTTTGTAGTTCCTGTGTTACTATTTAATCCATCTGATGGTCGTAATTTTCCTCTTCAATGGGATTAGTTTTGGGCAAACACCTTCTTGGACAGCTGCTTGTATTCCATTCACACATGACGTTCACACTCACTTTCCTGCCTTACCAGCAGTTAAGACCAGGCCATGGTGCCAGGAGTGGGCCGTGGGAGTATGCTCACTTCCTAATTTCTCCCTTTCTTCTGGCTGCTCATCCTTCTGTTTCAGAGGCTCTGGGGCCTCACTGGCCTCCTGTGTGAGTGTGTTCAATTCAGTAGTCTGGCAGAAACTGTACTGCAAATCTGTAGGTCTGCTGACCTTTGCCACCCGATTGTGTTTTGCTATGCTAGCAGAGGCAGGCCTCATATGAGAGTGGGGAGAGGAACGTGTGGCTTTTCTTTCAGGACATGCCACAGAGTTCAACTTTGGTTTGTCCTTTTTTTTTTTTTTTTTCCCTACCACAAAGCTGTAGGAGATCCAGCCTTTTACACTTGCTTTTTTTCCCTCTTCTGTACCCCCAATGGGGAAGAGGGTGCAAAACAAGTATCTTCAGCAAAGTGAGCCAGAAGGCGGTCTCTAATACTCTTACATTTTCTGTTTTTCCTTTCTCTTCCTGGATTTCCACTTAGCTACTTGCTGGCGTTCCTTATCTTAATTGCATTTGTTGAGAAATTTGTCCATCAGTCTTTTTTCCGGCATGCTTGTTTGTGTTACTGCCTTGACAAACAACTAAACATGCTTTCTTTTCATCTTATACTTACTGTTGCAATTCCTTTCTCTTCTGATGGTTCTTGAGTTACTCAGTTTGGAACTACCTTGTAGGAATTGCTGCTTTCCAGTCTTCTCCTATTTCCTTTTGCTGTTACTTCATGATTCAGTTACCAAAAGAAGGTGAACATACATATAATTTTTTAAGGTTCCTTAAACATTATGCTTTGCAAATATAGGTTCTTTTTGCCCACGCACGTTTAGTGCTTTTTCCTTCTTTACTGTCATACTATCAGAGTGCAAGTATGCAGTTCCGTGGTTGTTTTTCAGTATTTTGATGAATCTCATAAAAAAAGGAGACTTTTCTTGCTTATTGTATGTTTCTCTTCTACATAAATGTTTACATGTTAAGCTTATGGTTTGGTGTACTTGAATAGCCTTATTTAAAAACATCACATTAAATCAATATTAAATGTTATGGTTTTTTTACTGATCTGTACTTCTGTCAACCTGTCTTGATAGAAAGGGTTCTGCAGTCCAAGTCTGCAAACCACTGCAGTAGGGAGGGACACTTTTACTTGTATTAAAAATGCATGCATGCAGTTGCTCTAAATCTGAGCAGTTTATGCATTTATATCTTCAGTTAGCCCACTAACTACATGCTCAAAAATGGTGTCCTGCTTCAGGGTGACCAGTTTTGGCCATGGTGTGGTCAGAGGGCATGCCAAATGCAAGATAAATGGCTAACTATCAAATTTCAGAAAAGACTTAAACTTCTAGCAGCCATTGGCATGTCTGGTTTGAAAAGGAACTGCTGGAACAGTCATATATAACAATTTCTTAAAATGAAATGGTTTCAATCTCTCTGTTTTCTCTTATGTTGGTGTACAATAGGACTAATTGAAGTTTGACTAATTGAAGTTTGACTCATTGTGGGATGCTATGCTGTATAGAAATCCGAAAACCTTAATTTGTACACAGTCATAGAAAACTTTGTTCCCAGTTAGTCAAATTATGTAGAAATCTTGAGGATAACACAATATATGTTAGTATATTTTGTGTTATACACTGGGTTGCTGGAAAGTGTCATACATTATCTATTTGAAAACTGGCAGATCATTCAAATAGTTAAGTCAATATCTGGCCTGCTTCTGACTGTTTAAAATACATAGTCTGTTTTTCTTGTTCAGTCTGTTAAACCTCCTGAGCAGCTGCCTCTTTCATTCTTCATTCCTACCCACCTCCCAATAATCCTAGTTCATGTCATTTAGGGGAGGAGCCGTGTTCTCTGCTTCTTTTGTAGAAGGTGGGGATAAACTCTGGTTTAAATTCTTCAGGATTTTTGAAACTACTGTAATTTTGACACATATGGTTTAAAAGCATGTACATTATTTTTTTCTTCCCTTCAGATGTGTGTGTTCTGAACCTGAGAGACCCAGCAATGAAACTTTGAAGGTGTGGAGGAGTATGAATAAGTCTATGGAAAATATAGCATGGAGTAACCTTACAGTTTCTGTGAGTATCTAAAAGCTGTATATGTGTGTATGTATGTATGTATGAAAAATAAATGCCCACAGAGCACCAGTCTTGATATAATATTTCTCATCTAGTTTCTGTCTTGATTTGAACTGTATTCTGAACTCTTTTATTCTTCCCATAATGCTTTAAACAGTCATTGTAGTGGTTTGAATGAATGAGTCCGTGGCAGTGTAAATGCTAATATCATAAATGTTTACTTGAGGTAGCCACTTTAATCCTGGTAAGCAGCACAGCCTTCTTTCTGAAGTGCAGATGAATATGATGAGCTGGATAAACAGGAGATTGCTTCCTTCAATCTCCTGGAAAGGGTGAACAAATAATTTTAAGATAACGTGAAGGTGGAATCTGCAGTTAAAATGTGGTAGCAAACGTGTTAATCTGTTTGTTAGACATTGGCATAAAACTATAACAGAATCAAATAAATTATCTAAATACCGATGGGAAGAAAAAAACTATTTGGAAAAATGAACAGTAAAAGAAAAGGGGAAGAGCTATTTGAAGGAGTAGGCTTGAAAGCATTACCTTCTGAACTTGATATTTTATACCAATATCTAATTTTTTGGGTAGATGAAGAGGAGGAAAGTTACTATGTGGAAGTGATACTGAAGGTTTTTAGGAAGAAACATTTTTGCTTAATAACAGTTCCTTGGGTGGGAATCAGTTGCCTGAACACATCTGTCCATGGCCACTTTGCATACCCTGGCATCTGGTTTCCACCTACATCTTGAATGATTTGGATCTACTATAGATTTTGTGTTGCGTTTGCTAGCTGAGTGTGCCTACTTTGGCCATCTTAGGCAATCTAAAATGGCAGTAGTTACCTGTGTAGGGGTTCTCCTTGTGTCTGAGCCTTAGATGTTCACAATGAAAGTAGGTATTTTGCACAGCAAAAGTGCTATGGAAAACCTCAGTGCTTTACTTGAGTTTTAGCTGTAGTGTTTGCTATGTACCACCGATGGCTCCTGGTCTGCCGTAATCACTTAGGATGGCAGTTTCTCTTGAACTTAGTTTTTACATTTATTCTATATTTATTTTTTATTTTATATACCTTTTCATTCCCTTAAGCATCTTCAGTCTTCGCAGAGAGACAGAACTGATCCAGGATGTGGTGGGGCTTATAATAAAAGTAGATTGTTAATGGGGTGAATTTTTGTCATAAGTTAAATTTTTCAATAAATTAACCTGTTTAAAGACCAGGTTGTGGCAATGCTGCTTCCAACTATTTGATTTATTGACTTCTTGTTTCCTTATACTCCATGTGTCTACTTTAATTCTTCACTTGGCATTTCAGTGAGCCTGGTGGATAGGGATCATCTGACTTTGTTTTCTTTTTTATTCAAATCCATTATTTGCGATGCTTTTTCTGCTTTACTAGAAACTTTTTCTTTTCTTAACAGTTGGGTTAATCTCATTTTGTAAGAGTCTTTGTTTCTTATCTGTATCGAGGCAAAACGAAGTCAAGAATAAAGAGGTGGGAGAAACTGAGGTGATGCTTGTTTATGTTCATTAGCTTGAAAGTTGGTTTTGGATAGTCTGCGTTTCCTGCGCTTAGTCCTCAGTCTTTATTTATACATTCAATCTTGTGATGCTTTGAGAAATAGAATAGAAATGAGGTGAATGTAAATAAGTTTTTATTCTTGCTCATCTCCCAGCATTTTGTCATCCCAAAATCATCAGTGATGGCTACTGCGGCTCTTCTGGAACAGACAACGCAGATTTTTTTGCATTTCAAGATGAGGTGGTGACGAAGGAAGGAGAATCCCATTTTTGGGATTGTGAAAGTTCTCAAATATGTTGTATGTTGTGGAGCTGCAGGTTAGGTTGAATGTACTCAATAAATAAAACGTAGAAATTTAAGGAGTTCTTCTCTTTGCAGGAATGTTTAGAATTTCATGGTGTGTTTCGTGGATCAGCTTGTGGCCGTCATGGACCATACATTCCAGATGTTCTCTTCTGGTCTGTCATATTATTCTTTACAACATTTTTCCTCTCCTCTTTCCTTAAGCAATTCAAGACCAAACGCTATTTCCCCACTAAGGTAATTCTGTTTAGACTATTTTTATCTTGTGATAAATACATTAGTATAACTTAACAGTTGAATTTTCTATTTTGCTTCAGAACTTTGTATTGAGGGATTTCTTTTAAGGCAGAAAAAGAAATCAAAATAGAAAATCAGCTAAAAATTCAAAAAATGAAGGCAGTAGAGGAAAGGAATCATCTGCAGAAATTTCAGTGCTTACTCTACCTTCCTGTAGTTACAAGATATTCTAAACATCAGAAGACCTAAGCAGTCTGTCTCCCCATATTAATAGTTATTGTCGGGTATCATTTGGAGAGATAATACTGCTACTGCTTTCCTCACCTAGCCATACAGAACAATTGATTGCTTTCCCCAGACTGCTGATGTATGAAGGGTTCTGAGAGGTTTCTCAGGGGATTACTATTTCTAATAGAGACTAATATCCTTGGGCTGATTTATACAGCTTCTCCTAGCCAAAATACAAACCTCAGCTCATCCTGCAGTGTGTTCCTAATGTTTGTTAAAGTCATCTGATAACCTGAATCGATTGCAAATTATCCTGCTCTTATCTATTAAAACATCAAATGTATGGGTATTGATTTCAGAACAGTTCAGTGATATTTGTGAATTAAGCTACAAAAAGACTAGCTGTTATGGCCCAGCCTCCTAGTAGGGTTGAGGGGACAGGAAACTTACCAAGGAGTTATTTTAAGTAATTTGCTTCTTGCAGTAGATCACATTTAAATGAGATAATCAGATGAACCGTTGTACAGAATACTTACCTTCTGCAACTTCATGCTATGTGGGCAGGCAGCTTACATTTTCCCTTTTTATTTTAAAAACTATATAATGTTCTGTAGTGTAATACAATATAAATAGACGAAGAAGCAAGAGTTAACACAAGTCTTTTCTTTGTAGGTTCGTTCTACCATCAGTGATTTTGCAGTATTTCTGACCATAGTAATCATGGTTGTGATTGACTACCTTGTAGGAGTACCTTCTCCTAAGCTTCATGTTCCAGAGAAATTTGAAGTAAGAAATAAAACCTTTAAAAAAAAAGATAAAAAAAGTAAAACTTAAAAAAACAACGACCCCAAAATGTTTTAAACGCTTGCAGTTTCATAGACAGTAGAACAGTGGAATTGTATAGAAACAGAAATTTATTTTTTTTACTTACAATGTAGTTTAAGTAGTCTGTCTTCTGTTCTGTATGTATGTCTTGTCTGACAGAAGAGACTATGCATTATATTACAACATCACTGAAAAGGAAGCATTCTTTTGTGCAGATGTGCAAAAATGAAGGAATGGAATGGATTTGTTTTAATTTTTTCCATATAAATGTCACGTTCATATTTAAGAGCTAAATCCGGCTTTTGGTCAAAGCCATTAGAAAAAAATCTAAACACATATATGAGACTTGATCTATTTGTTGCAGCAATTTGTAGCAATAAAACATGCTTTATATTTTAGTAATTTAATTTATATCGTTGATAATTTGTTTTTTCAGCCCACTCGAAAAGACCGAGGATGGTTCATAGATCCTCTTGGAAGTAATCCTTGGTGGACACTCTTGATAGCTGCTGTTCCTGCTTTACTCTGTACCATTCTCATTTTCATGGATCAGCAAATAACAGCGGTTATTATAAACAGGAAGGAACATAAGCTGAAGGTAAAAGTCATTTTCACAAAACTCAAGTTTTGTGCAAGTCAAGTTTTTAAACCAGATTATTCTGCGAGTCTGTGAAATATTGCAACAGCTACTAAATAAATGTGTATATTAACTAATAAAGAACAAATACAATTTTGTGGACACTTTCAAAGTATCTAACTTCTGTAGTTTTCTGTTATTTACCAGCTAAGTTATAAATATGGTATCATATAAAAATGAAGTTTATCAAATTGTTTGTTTAATTTTACAGAAAGGCTGTGGTTATCATCTTGATCTGCTCATGGTTGGTGTTATGTTGGGGATATGTTCTATCATGGGCTTACCGTGGTTTGTTGCTGCAACTGTCCTGTCTATAAGTCATGTTAACAGCCTGAAAGTTGAATCTGAATGCTCAGCACCAGGAGAGCAACCAAAGTTTTTGGGAATCCGGGAGCAGCGAGTGACAGGATTGATGATTTTTGTCCTGATGGGGCTGTCAGTGTTCATGACCTCTGTGTTAAAGGTGAAAGACAGTTTTTTCCAAAATATTTGTATTTTCTTTGTGCTTTTGATTTTGATATTGTGATTTAGCATTTCATAATGTGAGGAAGTTTAATTCTGTTAAGTAAAATATGCCTGGACTCATTCTCAAATTCTTTAAGAGGTGTTAGTTGTATAGAAATGATGGGGGGAGATAAAGTGAATGAAATCTGAGCAAACTAGCAATGTAGTGAGTAGTGAAGAAAACAACCTTTGTCCATGTTCCTTGATTGTCTTGCCAGCTGTTTTTTAGCTTCTTGAGTCCGTGTTCCCTAACATAATTATGTAGTTTTTATGTGAGTCATAAATAGAGAGAGAAAAGGAGTGTGATAAATAAACACATCAAGTTGAGTGGAAGTATTATAATATAGCAGAATAAACAGAAAAAGTGATCATCAGAAATTACATTGTTCACTTTTCATTATCTTCAGCTTTTTAAACTTGCTTCGATCTTTGAAGCGTCAAGATTATCTTATGCATCATCACTGTGTAATAGAGATTTTGAGGGCCGAATTGTGGCCTCAGTTTACACTGTTTCTTAATTTAGTGCCCTTTCGAAGACTTCCAGAAAAAAACCAATCATTCGGTTGGCTTTTTGCTCAGATTTGAGTAAAATTCATTCAACTTCTCCTTTGCTGTTTCAGATCCAGTAGTTAAAAGGAGAAATTAAAAAACTGTCTTTTTGTTGCAGAAATAGCAGACATTGCATAAATTGCATAATTTTGAATACCTTTAAAGAACTTTTGTAAAAGTCTGTGTAAAGACAGATCACAAGTAATTTCACAAAAAGGTGGCTTCTAATGGCTGTTGAAGTTTAGATAATGGGAAGAAACAAACCTATGAACACACAGCTGTAGTTTAGTAATTAGAGGTACATATTATAAATTCTTAATAGTAGATCACTTGTAAATGTTAAAAAATGTAAAGGTCTGAAAACAGTAAGGTAATGGCAGTTATTAAGAATGAGTATTCAGATTTGACAATCCCTGGTTGAAAAGCTGCCAAGAGCTCAGCTGTATAATACAAATGATCAGGATCAAAAGCAGAAATACTGAAATTTATTGTTGCTAAAAAGCGAACGATAAAGGTGCCAATTGCTGAAGCTAGAGGTTTACCCCATGTTTTAACGGCTGTTTCTTAGAAACTAATACTTTTTTCTGAAACCAAGGGTAATGGGAATGGTGTTACTACTGTTTTGCTCTTTATGAAATGTTTTTCCTTTTCAATGTGAATGGCCCTTACTGTTCAAAAGAAAGGAGGAGAACAAAGCCTTGCATCTGTAGGTTGCTGTGGTTTTGTTTCATGTATGGTTTTATACTGAGTTAATGCAGTAAAAGTTAACATAAATGAAGTTATTAGCATGTCAAATTAGAGCTTACAGTGAAGACATTAGCTTTTATATACACACACACGCGCGCGCATCTATGTCTATGCAGTAATGAATCCCTAAGGTGTAGTTTTAATCCACACTATTTAAGTTTCAGTAAAGGCTTTTGTTCAGGCTTGATGGTAGCTGTTTTTATTAAGATTTCAAATAGTATCTTGGCTGTCCTTTACTCAGAAGTGTCATGAATTCAGGAGCAAAGAAAACTTTGCTTGCTTTGTGTAGGCTGCAGAGGTTTCATGCAAATGCCACTGATATCAGTGGACGGCTTCATTATCTTAGTAAGGTTTAAATTGATCTTATTACAGCAAAATTTAGCTCTGAAAAATCAGGATATTTTAATAGCTCAGTGTTTTATTTAATCTGCTCCAGAAATGCAAGATAGTGATCAAAAGCAAAACTTCATTTGGCAATTTCATGAAGCTAATAGTCTCAGTACAGTTCCTGTCAGATAGCAACATAAAGCAGCATACTTGGCATTAATAGTAATCATGGTTGCAACCTAGAAAATTGAATTAATAGGCGGTCAGAGATGGAACTACTTTTTAAATCCTGATGATAGCCTTGTTAGCTCTAGATTTTTTTGCTGCTCAGTGATGTGTGTATTTTCTTTATAAATAAAAGAACCGCAGCTTTCACAGATTTCACTTCAGTAAAATATAATGCAAAGAAAACCTGGATCCATGTCTTTTGCCAATATGGACTGCTGTTAGCCACGCCAATTATACAACTAACTGTGGATGGTTTTTTCCTCTCCAGTTTATTCCAATGCCAGTTTTGTACGGTGTCTTTCTTTACATGGGAGTCTCTTCATTAAAAGGCATTCAGGTAAAGTCTGATTTTAATGAGCAGTTCGCTTGTGTTTTACACTAAATGAAAAGGAAGTTATAACACTTTGAGAGCAACAATAACGTTAGCCCATATTGACTGAATAGTATTTACGATAATTTCCTGAGTGTCATGTTCAGACTGTGCTGTACCTTCACTTTTCACTTCGCATTTGTTCTTTCAGTAGTATAGCTGAGCAACGAATTACCTGAAATATTGTGAAATTTTGTAGTAGTAATGGGGGACTGGGGGGGCTGGGATGACCCAACAAAAGAAAATGCCCCCAGCCCTACCCCACTGCATGTTCAGTGTCCTTCATTAATACTTTATTTGGGTTTATGTTGTTTCTGGAGTCCGCTAAAAATGTTTATTGCCTTCTGGAGGGAAAGAAAATAACTAACTGAAGGATGATTTTATTTTTCAATGCAGTTTTTTGACCGTATAAAATTGTTTGGAATGCCTGCCAAACATCAGCCTGACCTGATTTATCTACGTTACGTGCCGCTCTGGAAGGTCCATATCTTTACAGTTGTTCAGCTCACTTGTCTAGTTCTGTTGTGGGTGATTAAAGCCTCTGCAGCTGCTGTTGTTTTCCCTATGATGGTAAGTGTTCTGCTTTACAAGTTAATAATTGTCCAAGAGTATGTGCATCATCCAGAACCTCTTCAGAATGTATTTGCTGCCTTAAGAAAGAAGGATGTGGGGAAGAAACAAAAGAACCCATAGTACATGTTCACTTTTGAAACACAAAAGGACTTTTCATTTCCTGAAAATAAGCAATTCAGTTGTGAATAGCTATTGAAAGTGGAAATTATTTAACTTCATGGTAAGATAAAACTGGTAGTACAAAAAAGGGCTTCAGTTAAAGATTCTGAATGTACTGAAAGCATGTGTGCATTTTTGTTCATTTAAGTAGCTTAATATAAACGATTCCATTTATGGTTCCCTTAAGGTTCTAGCATTGGTGTTCATTCGCAAGCTCATGGATTTATGTTTCACCAAAAGAGAGCTTAGCTGGCTTGATGATCTTATGCCAGAAAGCAAAAAGAAGAAAGAAGATGACAAAAAGAAAAAAGAGAAAGCAGTAAGTGTGAAAACAATCAAACTAAGCATGTCATAAATTGCTAAAGAATACTCAATGAGACTTAGAGAGACTATTATGGCAATTAAGATAAGGAAAAGTCACTGTTGCAGTGATGCTGTTAGGAACTATGATGACTCTTTGTGATTAAAATTAGCAAGCAAAGTGGAAAGAAGCAGGTTTTATCACAAAATGCTGTTTTGTCTTTCCCCAGGTTAGGAGAGAAAAGGGAGAGGGAGAGAAAAGCAGTGAAGTGGGATCTTCACCCTGCTTAAATTTATCACAAAACTGTTCATTGTATCAGGGACATTTTGCTTGTTTGTGTTTGCAGTGCTGTAATTAAAACATACTGCTAACTACTGAGAATATAGTAATACAGCTTAGAATCATAGGATCGTTTAGGTTGGGAAGACCTTTAAGATCGTCAAGTCCAACTGTTAACCCAGGACTGCCAAGTCCATCACTTTACCATGCTCATATAACTCCTCCATAAAAGCCTTACCTAACTGTACACCATCTAGCTGAATTCCTTGCAAAACTTGTCACACCCTCTTTCTCTACTCCCCTGTCCTCCCTACCTGGATAAAACGCTTCTAAAGAAAAAAGTTCTTAAACTATTATGTCCTGCATGCAACTCCAGTGCCTACAGGGAAATGCCCCTTACCCCTGTGGAAATTGTCAGCATGAGATGCTTCTTTTATTTCTACTGCATGAATAGTCTTACAAACTTTTTACTTGGAATTTACAGGAAGCAGAGAGAATGCTTCAGACAGGGGACAGTGAAAGTGTACACCTTGCATATGGAGAAGCAAATTTGGATTTTCCTGTAAAAACCCTAAAATACAGGTATAATAAAGTGTTGGTCTCTGAGGAGTTCTTTTATCGCATGCTGCAGTTTGCTTTGAGTTAAGCTGATAGCGTATGAGTTGAATTAATTTTTTTTTTCTCCTAAGCTTGTAACTCGGCCATGATTAGAAAGTATGAAGGTATATCTTGCAGTGCTTTAGTAGCATTTTTGTGTTGCGTTGTTCTTTAAAACTGCATCTTAATTATAAATTTACATGACCATCTTGAACAGATCAGATGACTCAATTTCGACCAGCTGTACTCAAGGTGAAGAAGCTTCCTTGGTCAGTTTTCATGGAATACTTGTGTGTTACCATGCATGAAATGCTGAGTATTGAGCAACTAATAGCATCAGTTGAGCCCTGTGTTTACCAGCCGCTTGGATTTTTCAGAAAAAGTCTTAAGTGTGCAGTTCTTTGGTTTAAGTGAGGGCTAAAATCTATAATTTCTGTGATACAAAAAATTTTTTTACGGGCAGCCATTTTTACTTTAAAACGTCATTTTCTGAAAGTAGATGTGAGGACAGAATAACCAGTTCCCTTCCGCAAAAGGAAGTGCTGGAATTTCATTGATGGAAAGGCGTCTTTTCTCAGTATGTATCTTCCTTACTGGGGATGCATTCAGTTTAGTTGTCAGGTATTGTACAACTATTCAACACACAAAAAAAAATGTTACAGATAAATAGCTTGTTATCTTTTTTTTTGCCCCTCTAATACTAAGAGTTCCTAGGTCAAAAATTTGCTTTGCTATGGATCTAGAGTAGTATTTGGTTTACCCTGATCAGAGTTGGGAACAGGCAGATTTTGGATTAGACATATATTCCTGCTAACTGCTCGCCTGCTCCAAGAGCAGGCTTAATCAGGCTTTAGCAACTTAAATGAAAGTGCAAAATGCTAAAGCTTTTTTAAAAAACACATTTGAATTAATATTTGCTTTCACAGTAGAGTTATGATTTCATTTTGTGTGTGTGTGGTTTTTTGCTGTATATTTCACTGTCTTGCATCTTGTGGAGATTGCTGAGGAAAAACGGCTTTGAAAGATTCTATGAAATGTGAAGAACTCCTACAGATAACCTGCAGTACATTATGAAGCTTAAGTGTGGAACAGAACAGAAAGTGTGTCTGCAGACAACACCTAAATCTGCTATACGTACAAACATGGGGAGAGCAAAGGGGAGATAGCTTTTAAAAGCTTATAATCTGTGAGGGTGAATGTCTCTTTTGCAGGTCTTGGGGAGGTGGTGGCAAAAAAAAAAAGTCTTGAAAAATGTCTAGTAAGACTCTGCAGGAAAAAAAAAAAACTTGAAATCTGTCTAGATAATTGGGACTTCTAGGTTTTTACTAGGTTTAAATATCAACTGATTTACCAGTTTCAGAATTTTATTAATATCTGCTCTTTTGCCCATGAGTATTTCCTGGAAGCAACTTAAAATAATTCTGATTAATGAAAGCCTTAGCAGGACAGTGTGATTAAGTTCATTATTTCTGAGCACGCAAAATAATTTTATGAGATTACAGGTAATTAGAAATGGCATAGCTCTCAAATATTCTCAATGTCTTGGTGATATCTATGTGAAAAACTGGTTTATGATGCTATGTGATTAAGGCAGTGCTAGTGACTTAAATTTTCAACTTTTTGTTGAATTACATTTGTAAGAGATGAACTTAATTTGTGGCTGTGTAAATATTGAAAGAAGGCACAACTGATGTAAATGATGAGTGACAGTAAGTATAATTCTGTTGCAAGCTGTTGAATACTAACCAGAAAGTATGTTTGTTCTTTAGCATTGATCCCTCAATTGTAAACATATCAGACGAAATGGCCAAAACTGCACAGTGGAAGGCTCTTGCCATGAGTACTGAGAATGCCAAAGTAACCAGAGCTAACCTGAGGTAGTTATAATAATTACTCACGTGTTTTCTAACTATGGTTTTGTGTTTAGCAGCTAATACTGTACTTTTATTTCTTGAAATGTATATCGAAAAAATGAGCATACGTGGTTTGTAAATCTGCTTTGACTTTTCACTTCTAAGGAACTTGAATTTGAACTTAATTTTTGCTTTTTACTCTGAAGTTAAACAATTTCTATAATGAATTCCAATTATTTTATTAAATGTATTATTACAATTTTAAAGTTACTCTTTATTTGCTTATTTGCATTATTAGCAATATGTGCTAATATATTAGCTATTATATGCTATTCTGATGGGCTTAGGGTTTCTAAAAAGTTTTACTAGAGTGTATATGAGCATGGGAATTGTTTGATCCTGAACATAACAAATGCCAGTGGGAATAAGAGGTGAGTCCAACACTTTCATTGTTGCTTTATGCTGCCTTAGGACCTGCACCCTCTTTTTGTGGGTGGGTGGGTTGGTTGGTTTGTTTATCCCTGGCTCATTTTTAATCTTTAAAAATTAAACCTGACTCAAATGCTACCTTTACTGGATATGAAATATACTTGAAATGAAGTACGAGACAGATTAGGAGTCCTCAGTGCTGTGAGCTTTTCCTGTAAGCTGACACGTATCTTCTCTGATGGCTGGGAGCCTCATGCTCAGTGAGCTTCCCATCAACCAAGGAACTCTGTGGAGGGAATCATTCTGCTGTTCTGTCCTAGTTTCTTCCCTGTCTGTCATCTGTGAAGGGGAACAAACCAAATTTGGAATATTTACATGGAGTATCCCCAACTTCCTGAAAGGCTTGTAATTTATAGGAACTGGTACCTGTGGACTGTTCCATCACAATTGCTTAGTAGTTTTTTTGTAGGAGAGAGGGGAGACTGAGTGTGGTTGATTTGGGAAAACTGAGTTTATGCAATCCTGCTGCCTGCCCATGCATCTTCACTTGGTTGATCCCTTTCAGCCAAATCTGTCAAAGACAGGTTCTGGAGATACGAAATTGCCAGGTTTTGTATAAAATACATCTTGGTGGAAGAGTTGGCAGTGAAGGGAGTGTTCATATGTAATTGTGCAAGCTGCTGAGTACTGTTGAGCTTGCATCATGGAAACAGCAGTAGTTACTGGCCACGGAGCACTTGTGTACCATCTGTTTAGTCAGCATGTGCATTGCTCCAAGCTAGGCATGGGCTTTGTTTCACCCAGACAGTAGGTCAGCCAAGGGTGATGAAGGAGGCAAGAGGAGAACATGAAGGTATTGTAATAGGAAAGGCTGAAGAGACTCATTAGTGCAGGCACAGTTTTCAGTGAATTTTCAGCCTGTATTGTTACAAGAGTTTAAAATGTTCAAATACATGTTTTAGATGTACTCAAGTTTTTAAAAATGTTTAGTATAAAGTAGATTCTCAGGGAGATAGATAATAGAGGCATTAGATAACAGAATATGTGTGTTAGTATACCCTCATATTTTAATCGTGCTCTTTCATGCTAAGTTCTCAAAAACCTGTTACAGAATTTGTGGATGTTTCTACTATACTATCTGATAGCCATTGGGTGTGTAAGGCTTGAAAAGATACAGAGCTCTGTTTCTTTTTCCAGAAGAATTAAAATCACTAAATCTGGTTTTCGGGTAGCTAGTACAACTCCCATCTTGCACTTTCCTGTTTCCTGGGTAGGTTTAGTTAGTATAGAATTATATGCAGCACTAGCAAATGATGCTTCTGATCTGTTTGCAGTGTTTTTTGATCTACTTAGATGGAATACTGGGTACTACTTGTCTTCTGTATTTTGCTATAAGACATTTCCCTTTGATTCCATAACCTGCCCTGCTTGAGATTAGTATGGTAAAAGGGAACTTGCTAAAACTGCAAATTGAAAATAAAAAACACTGGTGTCAGAAACTAGCTCTTTCAAGAGGCAATCTGATACTGCATGCATCTGGAAAATGTTAGAAGGCAGGACTTCCTTGAGCCTGAGCTCAATTAGTAGCTGTTTTGAGGTATGTGTTACCCTTTCTTGTATAGTAGGTGCTGGAGATATCTAGAGATGTCGCCACTGCTCAGTCAAAAGTGATTCTCAGTAAATTTTTCATGTCAGTTCTGTTAAGTTTTTCTGTGTAACAGTCTTCATCTGATAGTAGGTTTCAAATAGGGTGCAGATTGAAGCAAGTAATGTCTTCTGGAATTCCAGACAACATGGTTGTGGGGGTTGGCATTATTTCCTAAAATTCTTGCCTTTTAAAAAAAATTAACTTTTTAGATTTTTTTTTAATCCTTCCTGAACTGATCCAGACTGCTTTTTCTTTGTTCCTCCTCCATCTGTCATATTTTACAGACTCTGTGGAGTCCAGACAGACTTTCATTTTTCTAAGGAATTCCAGATATTTTCATGAATTTCTAATACATTTTTTTTTCCCTTTAAAGAGCAACTTCCACAGATGTGTTCTCTCTTCTAAAATTCATGCCTAGGGAATCCTCCCTTTTATACGCACAAGTGCCCTGTAATCCTGGGACATTCCTTTCTGTCCTTGGATAAGCCACTGTTCAGTGTCTGTCCCTGAGAGTGTCAGCTGTTCAGGTGCAGCCAGCCCATTCATTGTCTTTAGGTTGAATGGACACTTACACACAGATTTCTGATTGTCCTCTACTGTTGTTACAGGTGTGGTTCCCGTTATGAAAAGACTGAAATATTTTCGCAGTCTTGTATTGTGAACAAAATTGTTTCCCTGCCCAATAGTTAAGCAGTATTAGTAATATTGCTTATTATGTAATTTTGAGTATTTTTAACGAGACATTTTGTGGGTTTTGTTTTTGTTATGTTTTCTTTTTTCTTCCAAATGATGTTCTGCAGAACAATTTAAAATCAATAGAATCAATAAAAGCAGTGGGACTGGAAGGTGGTGTTTATAGATGAGGTATTGGTGTTTTCTCCCTTAAGCGTGAACCATTCCTGTGAATACTGTTTATTAGTATTATGTACTGTGAAGTATGAAATCTTTTAGTTAACCTTTACTAAAGTGAATCAAACCTTACATGTTCCTCTTTGCTTTCAAACAGCCCTGAAAAACCAGAAAGTGTGAAAATAAATGTGGAAGAGTCACCTGTTGTGAAATACGTGGATGCTGAAACATCTTTATAGAACTGAACCAAGGGCAGTTATGTTTATTTGTGTGTGTGTATATATATATCACTGTAGGATATTATACCATGGAAGTGTGATTTCCAGTTTAAGGAGCGACATGTATTTAATTCTGCCATTGTTTAGGGCACTGTAGATATGCTTGCATAATGAGAGATTTTCCTACAGATAAGATGAGTGGTAATCACACTTCAGCTATTTATTTTATTCTAAAATTTATTTTCATTTTTAAATAGGAAGTTTGCAATGAATACATATTTTCAATAATCAATATGTGCATAAAAGTTCAATCAGCTTTTGCTGATGATTACTGGTCCACATTGCTTAAAATTTTACAATACCTCTGTTTATAATGTGCGCTACAGAAGTTTGTTTTCCATGCAGGCAATTACTGCTTGTTTTTGCAGGGTATACTTTTTTGTGATTTCATAGAACAAATATCGATGTGCTGTTGACAAGAACTACTGTGTTTTATGTCTCCACTACATGCTAGTGTTTTCTGGATTCTGTCTCTCCTATTTTAAAGAAGTGGCCTAGAGCCGTAAGTCAGGTGGCGAGTTCATCCTTAAAATACACATGAATACCTGGTTCTGCTACCTTTTTATATATAATTTTTTTTTTTCCAAATTCACTCTTGAGTTTTCATTATTGTTCAGTAGCAATATGAGTACAGTAATTGTAGTTATAGTCCCAAATCAGTATTTGCCATTCTGGACACTTTCATGTTTACACAATATGCATTGGATTTACAGACAGCCGGTCTCTAGGAAGTGAAACACACTTGCCACACTATACTCTGGAATTCTTTCTGTTCCTGTTTTTTACTTACACTTTTCTATTGACTTGCAGAGTCTGATTTACTCAGCTCTAAGACTGAAACTTCAGAGTATTTCATGCCCTCATCAACTGTATTCCTCGCTTAATTATTTTTTAGATGTACTGCGTATTTGATTAAATTAGCTGTAGTTTATTTCTGTAATAGGTTTATGATCAGTATTATTTTATGGATTACAAATTGCTTGTGGTATTTGTGTGTACAGTTCTGATCCTCTCCATTGTAAAGGGCATATATGATAGCACACCAACTTATTTTTAAACATTTTATTTATTTTGATTAGCATAAATTTTTATCATTTAAGATGATTAAAAAAGTAAATATTCATTTATTAAAGTAAAGTCAGTGCATTTATTGTAGTTACATTTTCAACTTCTAGTGTTTAGCATTATAATATTTGAAATAATGAGAATTTTATCTATAAATTAAAATCTTGATCACTTGATCACTTACCAGCGCAATTTCCATTATTAATGTCTTTTTGCCTTATGCCTTGGTTTTTGGCTTTAATTTCTGAAATGGTCTCTTTACGTTCTGAATTGCCACTAGCCCTTTCTGGATATACTAAAATGGCTTTAATTAGAATCTGTGCTCATTTAAAATTAGAAGATGCTCTTTGCTTAATTCTGCTTTTAGCAGAGTTGGGACTGCAAAAGGAGCTGATTCTGGAGGAGGGCAGAGTTCATCTGAAAATACCCTTTAAGGTGGAATTTTGGTGCTCTTCAGCCAAGTGTCACTTGGTGAGAAGGTAATTGTATATTACAAAAACAAAGCAATCAGTGGGAATAAATTAGAAACATTTTAAAATAGCATTCAAATTACCTAGACTGTTACTGTTCCCTTTAAATGTAATGTAATTAAATAATGTGGCTTTTGGTTTTTTCTGCCCCTTTCTCATTTGGCTGAATTCTGAAAAGTCAATTTAAAGAAAGTAAAGCATAGTGTACAGCAATACAAATAATGGTATCCAAGCTGTCATAAAAAGGCTCGGGTCAGTGGCACAGTTGGTGAGGTCTGCATTGTCAGTGTGACCAGTACTGTGTAGTGACCTGCGGAGATGTTCCTTTATTCTTAGGTAATAGTGTAGCTTGTGCCTTAGCTTGAGAACGTGCTCTTTCAGAAAATACCTGTGTTTTCCCTCCAGTCAAACTGAGACACAATGAAATGATAGCAGATGTTTTCCCAAAGCTTTCTGTATTACTTAAAGAAAAAAAAAAAAAAAAAAGTAAGTATGCATCTGCAGGTCAGTTGTTGACTACTAAATAGCTCTTGCTGAATCAGAGGGAAGATATTTTGGGCAGTTTACATAGTGTTATCCGCAACACGCTACTTCTGTACTAGTCTTCCCAGTAGTATTTTATGCTTATGTTCACAGTCCTGCCACAGTTTCCAAAACCCCCCAAAATTACTTTATGCCTCTTAGATTTTAAACTCGTTAATGCTTGAAATCAGGGTTCCCTAGTGCTGCACACCTTGTATCTGGCTTCTCCTTTGGAAGGGTTACCTTTTGGTTGATACTACAGGAAGTGGATATTTTTTCTAGTAAAGCTGAAAGGAAACAAAACCGAAGCCCCACAAATCTAATCACAGTATTTATTCAATTGTAATTGTGTAGGTATTCTAATTGATGCCATAAATACCATGACTTGCAAAGCAGTTTACAGTGACCTTTAGTTCCAGTGTTCGTGGTCAGTAGCATGTTAGGCTTGCCCTTTTTCCCCATATGAATAGGTGAAGGTCTGGTATTAAGTACCTAAAAGCCCATTGATAATCTATAGTTAAGTGATCTGCTGCTCATTTTACACCTTCTCTGCTTTAAAAATCACAGAGTATTAAAGTAAAACGGCTAAGGATGTAGTTTACTGTATGTAGATACACGATTTGCCTTAATGGATGCGAAAGAGCAGTGATAATTGCTGTGCACTCATTTTTTTTTCATAGGGGTTAAACCCTGTAAAAACTACGCCAATGTATTTCCATTCCAACAGTTAGAGGAAAATAAACGGCCCTGCACTTTTTAGATGCCTTAGTTTCCCGGAATGGAGCTTAGTGCTACTGTGTATCTGGCTGCAGAGCCACCTCAGGAAGTCCCCTCTTTTTTTTTTTTTTTTTTTCCTTTGTTTTTTTTCTTCTTTTCTTCTTCCCTGCCCCCCCTTTTTTTTCTTTTTCTAATTTATTTATAAATATGAATGTTTACATAAAGTGTAGGTCTTAATTTTGACCACTCCATTTAAATTATCATCTAAAATATTTCACTTAATGCAGTTTCGTGTTTAAATTATATTCTACAAAACTCATTCTTAGTATTTTCATATGTATTACAATGACACACTTTTAATTCTGTTTACACATGCCCAAGTAATAAAACCTTCCTAGATTAATCTTGCAGCTATAATGTAATATCTCATGTGATTGTTCAGTGAAATGTTCCAAATTGCCAAGTTTGTCATCATAAAACCTGTTGGGGTAGAATTCGGTGCCCTGGTAGGGGATTTTCAACCAAATGTCTTGGCCATTTATTTTCTACATTTAATGAAAGTTCTCACGTAGGTTACCATTTGCTTCACCTACATCTCTGTCTTTACATGATAGCTTCCCTAATTTGTGCCCTTTGCAAAGGCAGGTTCGACAGGCTGTAAAATTTATTTGTATCATGGGTGGGATGTTGCAGTGCCTGCGCCGGTTTAAAGGGTTGTCTTGTTACATAGGTTCTGTAAATCATAAAAGAAACGGTTCATGATTTTCAGTTCACAAATGTAGTCTGTTAGATGAGCACCGCAATGATCTTGGTTTTCTTGTTGCTTTGTATGATTAGTAATGTTTTAATTACTCATCTAGGTCAAATTAATTATTGAGTACAGTACAAATGTGTGAAGCACTTTGTTTGTACCAACAGTAATTTATTTTATGGCAGATTTTAAGACTAGAGGTGCACAGCTTTGAGTCAGCATAAAAGTAGTGCTATGAATAAAGCAAATTGCTTAGTAATTTTAAGTCTTTTATTTTGTAACGTTTTTATTGAAAACTTACAAGACTTCGTAGTTGGCATTGAAGTTAATCTGAAGACACTTTCATATTGAATTTAGTATCTGTTAACATTTATTTGGAAAAATGAATTTGAAAGTCAGTACTTTTCTAAACGATTTTATTGGCAAGACACATAATTTATAATCATTTTCTTTCTATTGTTGCTGATACTCCTGTGCAAAGGTGTCTTCCAGGGTTCAGTGTCTGTAGCTGAACTGCAGTTTTGATTTTAATACTGATTATTTGAAATGTGATTACATGCTCTACGGTTCGAATTTTTTATGACTGCTTTTCTAATTACAATGATGTTTTTCTTACTTTATAACAAAATCCAAAGCCAGTGAAACATTATTCCAAATGTAGAATCAATATTCAGTTTATACAGGAAACACACAACCCTCAGACTTGTCTTTAACGTGAAAGATCCAGCCTTTGTTGTTTTAATTACTGCTAGAATAAAATTATCTTTTGTAACGTTTCAGAAAGTTGGTAAAAGCAATAAAAAAATCTACTGAACTATGCTAAGGCTTTTCCTGGTTTTATGCCGCGGTGGGGGCGGGCGGCGCCGGCGTCCCCGTGCCCATGGCAACGGTCCGCGGCGGCGGCGGTCGCTGGGCTGCTGGGGCAGTGCGGTCCGCGGCGGCTTGCCGTTGGCTGGCGAGCACGGCTCCGTGGAAGAAGGTGGGACGCGATTGGCCGCGGGGAAGGGGTTCCGTTCCCGGCGGAGCGCCGCGGAGCATCGCCGGAGGCGGACGCGGCAGCGGGGGAGAGCTCGCGCCGCGGCGTGAGTAGGGGGCACGCGTGGGGCCCGGTGGGCGCAGCTCTCGGAGGGGGCGGTGGGGCGGGAGCGCCGCCCGCCCAGCCCAGCCCAGCCCGCTCCGCTCCCCCGCGCCCAGCCCTGGGAAGGGCTCGCTGCCCCCACGGCGGATGGTTCACCCGCTGCGGCGGGGTCGAGGGCGGCCGTGGGGAGGGGACGAAGGAGGGAACCGAATTAGGCTGCTGCCTTCTGGTCGCGTCACGGTTCTGTCACTGGAGGATCGCGTACTCCAGCCGTGGTGTAATTAAGTCACTTTGAAACCTTTCCCTCCAAGCTGACGCTGAAAAAGTCTAAAGAGAGCGTTTACTGTTTAGGGATGTATGTAAACGTGCATCTTGGTATAAAACTTGAAAAAAATAACCAAGTGCTGAGGCAGGTCTGTGCGTGGTCATGAATATGACGTGAAAGCTCCAAGGAATATGTGTGCTTATGAAGCGAAGCCCGGCTGGGGCGGCGTGCTGCCTGCCAGCCCCACGGCGCCTCGGCCACGATCTCACCTGACAAACCAGAAGCCATGACGCTAAAACAAGGGTTACTTTGTCCCCATCACCCCCCATTCCTCCTAATGACATCTTCCCCAGCCCCGCACCTATACCAGCTCCAGGCATTCAGAAGGCATGAAGCAATCATGGCTCCCAGAGGTTCCAAGTCCAGCACTGCAATTCCCTAAAAAGGCCTGCCTGGTAGCAAGGGCAGAGAGGGTGAATTTCACGGAGCTACGTATTATTCTTGAGTCGATACAGAGCTGCTCACTAGTCCTCAGAATTTTTTTTTTTTTTTTTTTTTTTTTTAGGCAGACTCTTACAGATAAAAGTTAGGATCTGGAAAATAGCCCAGCGACTCGTGTTGCATGGATTCAGGAATCTGAGAATAGGCCTGGCCATTTATGGCTCCGCTAGAACTGGAGTAGTGTGAGTAAAAACAAACAAACAAATAAAAAACAACCCCAAACCAGCAGTGGACTGAGTATTTTGATTTGTTAGGAAAACAGGAACCTTATACTGGATCCCAGTTTATCTTTACAGAACCTTTAAAGAAGTTATTAAACAAAGTAAAAATTGAGAAAAATACATGCATGTGGAATTTTTTGTGTATAGAAAGCATGTAGATTTTCATATTGATTCAGGCAATAAAATGTGTGAGAAATATTTTTCAAACATTGTAGGCATTCATCGGTACAATTTCTTAGACACGGGCTGTTACCGGTGATGACCCATCCATCCTTGTGACTGCCGTGCTCTCTGAGAACAAGAGGGGAAGCAGTCCAGGGTTCCTTTGGTTTCATCAGACTGGAGAAGGAAAAGTACCTTTTGGGAACTTCTCATCATCTTTGATGCTTCCTTTGCCGTAATTTTCACTGTATTTGAAATGCATATCTATTTTGACAATAATATATTGATAATTTCTCTTTTAAGGAGTGAATTTTCATCTGACCTCGTACCTGGCTTAATGAGAATTCTGATGCTGGTATTAGATACATTCCTATCTATCACCAGCATCAGAATTCTTATTAAAGCCAAGATATAGCATATCTGCTGCTTTTTTATCCACCTTAAGCCAGTTAACATTCTGTGTATAATTAGATAGTGGAACTCAGCCACTGGATTAAGAAAGGAGTTCAAGGGTAAATCAGGCTTACAAGTGACCCGTGTCCAGTAGTAATTGCTAATAAATATTGTAAGAATGTAAGACATACTTTTGTTTAAGAGAATTTCTAACCAATACACTGTAGTTAGTGGAGGTAGATTTCTTCTCCAACATGTCTTTGTGTTTTTATTTTGGAGTTTGTTTCCACCTGAAGTTTTGTGTGCTTGTGTTATCTGAGACATAGCCTGGGCCACAGATCAAGTCTGGGGTGGCAATTCCTTTTTCTTCTGTTTCTCATCATGTGAATTCCTTAATTTCTGACAGGGTTCTTGGAGCGTTTCTTGTCTTATTCTGCTCAAGAGCACTATCAGAACGCACCTCTCTTCCTACGTAATTAACTAATTAAATTTAATTATCCCCAGTTAAAATTAATTGGTTACTATTGCTCTTATTTCTTTTTTTCAAATGGAATTGTATAAGCCTCTATGCTGTAAAGATATTTTCCTTTGAATGTGTTTCTGTTCTTTTAAAGAGTTGTCTGATCTCAATCTTCTCCTGGCACAGCCTAAGTGAAATGTGAGTGGTGTTTGGTTTGTTTCTTATACATTACTCATGGCTGGCTTAATAGCTGGGGGATAGTTATGAGGACAGTTAATAGCCTGGCTCCATGGAAATTTCTGCTGGCATGAGTAAAGAAGAAACACAGAGGCGGGAACTTACTCAGTGATTTCAAGGAAGTCAAATAACTGTGAGAATAGGTAAGAAAATATTTCATGTCAGGCTTCTCTCAGGCTGATGATATAAGGAAAGCAGGGGGTGGTTTCCTTTTGTCTACCCCTCACTTGGGCTGTGGTGCTAACACACCTACCTGATTTAACGACTGGCTACTGATGAAAGGGTTCTCTGCTCTTCTCCCTCTGTTTACAGCTGGGCATTCCTGCCCCCTGCCTTGTCAGCAGAGATAATCATCAGGACACTAACAGTGAGCTAAACTGGTTGAAAACTAAATATACGAAGGGAGACAAACTGTTTTCTGCCTTTTTAACTCTCTAAACTGGCTTGGGTTTGGGTCAGATCAGCCGAGAAGTGGAGCGGAGCGGCTTAGGTTGGGAAGGGAGGGATTTGCCATTTTCACTGGCAGCTGGCTCTTAATTAATCGGTTTATCTGTGTAGTAAAGCTGAAGTGCACAACAGTTTAAGCTGCATGGATAAATGCACCTTTCTGCATATTGTCCCTGTCCTTGTACAGCAGAAGTACTTGGGGACAAGCTATAAGGTAATCAGGGTTAAAGTAGGGGAGATTATTTGTAACCTGTATCAGGCTTCCCAATCCAGTGAGCTGTGTGTCTGTGGTGATGCTGTGCTGACAGACCAAAGAGGTTGTGCACGGGTCAGTTTGTGGGCAGGGCAGGCCTCTTTCTGTTGAAGTGCTTGCTGACTTGTGCTGGTTTAGTGGCCTCTAGGGAACCGGGAGGTAACCTCAGGGCGAGTCACAGAACCGGTTTGTGTTTTGGAAGAGACCTTAAAGATCACCCAGTTCCAACCCCCCTGCCATGGGTAGGGACACTTCCCACTAGACCAGGTTGCTCGAAGCCCCATCCAGCCTGGCCTGGAACACTTCCAGGGATGGGGCATCCACAGCTGCTCTGGGCAACCTGTTCTAGTGCCTCACCACCCTCACAGTAAAGAATTTCTTGGGGCTGCATCCTTGGGTGAGCTACATCCCTCCATCCCTCCATTCTCAGACGGCTGTGAAGGGAATTTGGGTTGATGTTTGTCAGGTTCAGTTTTGTACAGGGACATTTGGATCTGTAATGGTAATGAACTGTTAAAATGTTAGTCACCTGTTACTCTGTTTCCTCTTTACTAAGGTACCACAAACAGCAAAGGCATTGGACTGGCAGCCAGAAAGCAAAGTTGGTCTACAATTGTAAGATTTTGTAAATAATCCCAAAGACCTAATAATTTCAGATGAAATCCTAGCCATACTAGGAACCCTCCTGTTTATGGTTTTAGAGGTTTAACCGAAGGATTACTTTTTTTAAATGGGATGCTGAAAATTTTAAAATTTAGTGGTATTTGCTCATGGACCAGTTGTTGTGTGTGTCGTTTGTTTGGTGATTCTGTAGGCAGTTGATATCTGTTCTTTGTAAACACGTACTTGTGAGCAGGTTGATAATTTGTAAGTTTCACAGTTTTTCTTACTGTGCAAATGTGAGGTAGTGATTGCGTTGTGTCATACCTCAGTAATCTGCCAAATGGATTGGGATACTGGGGAGAGGATAGGAATACAAATATCACTAAAGCTACATGGAAATTCTTACTCATGAGGATTCTTAAAGACGTTTCGCAATGCACATAGCTTCTCTTAACTTTTACTGCTTTTGAAGTTAAAGTTCAGTTGAACTAGCTTAATTTGGTTTATTCTAAATTCGGGAATTTTGCCTGCTGACTGGTAGAACGGATCCTGTTTATATTAATTCCCTGGTAATAACAGGTAAACAGAAGTGTTCTGAGGTGTTTTTTAATAACCCTGTTGAGTGAATGCATGGAGAAGAGAGGAGGAATTTTTTGGGGGATCCAGATCAGTCATTCTCTGGGGCGGGACTGGTGGTAAGATAGAGACATGTTCCAAAGAATAGAAATAGAGAACTGGGCTTACAGGCCACGTACCAGAGTGGGTTAATACAGTGCAGGAGTTCATCCTGTTAACAGCTGCATTTTGGGTAGTTCTGTGTCTGATTGGAGAATGCGTATTTGGGAAAACAACTGCTTTTCAGTTGGGAAGCAGCAGCTTCTGGTAGTTCACAATGCTTTTGTTTCCTGCCACGTTTTCTTCTTTTCCTTTACAAGGAAGAGGAATAAAAATCAGTAGCAGAGAAATTCTACACTGCACAGAAAAAAGGGGTTATCATATTTTATATGGAAAATCCTATTAATGGTCCATATTTAGTAAATAGTAAAATGGGCAAAAAGGATCAGACAGTGGTATTATATCCTCATTTTTTAAATCAGAGGTGCTCTACCAATATGCTACAGGTGTATGCAGTTCTCAGGGATAATTCTTCAGCCCCAGCCTTTTTGTCACTCAGCAAGATCTGCATCAATGTAATTGCTTTTGTGGCAGCAAGAGATTTCTCTTGACTATCCTCTTTCTATGTATTTCTGTCTCTTTCCGGGGTTTTGTAAGATTTTTCAGTGAACAAGTGTTGTATACTATGCAAGCAACAAGCTGTGGGCTTTTGTGGGAAGTCAGACCTACAGGCTGGATATTTGTCTGCAGTGGATCTAATATGTGGTAATGGCCCTGATGAAGCTGGGCTGTACAGCTCTGCTCATCTGTGGAAATAAGCTGTGTGTCCTACTGCATGAAAAGCTGGGCACTATTGATATAAGGCGTTCGGCCTTATATATATATATATATATTTCCTTATATAAGGAAATTCAGAAGACCCACATTCCAAACTACTGAAGATTACTGTGATTCTTTGATAGACTGAATGATGTATGAGTCTCATTTATTTGTCAGATACATCCTTTTTCTAACCCTTCATCTGTCTTGTTTATGTAGATGATAAAACTATTATATTCTCTGTTGTCTAGACAACAGATTGTAGGATACAATCTTGATGTCAGCTTCTGCACTGCTGTAACATAAATAGCCAATCCACAGTGAGAAATAATGGTAATAAGAAGCAAGAAGAGGAAATATCCTAATAAAAAAATATGTGTGATAGCAAGCGCCAATGTTACCTACTCATGTCTTGGGAAATCAAGGTTTCTGTATGTTAGGTTAATTACTTTCTTGTTAATATCTGGAATTCTGAAGGATATCCTCATATAATGCCCAAGGGTTCATGTTGAGAAAATGGTAAAGCTGCTCTTTTTTTTTCCTAACAGTTGTATCAGTTGGTTCTGTAAGTAAACATGTGTTGCTTTTGCTGCAATGATTTAACTCTATCTACTTTATTTTTAAGGAAATGAGTTTTTAGCTATGTGATAATAGTGATACGCAATGCCTGATCAGGACAAAAAATTGAAGAGCACAGAAAAAGCAACAGACAAAAAACCTCATGGGATCTCTATGAGGTATAGTATCTGACATCTTTCTTTGAACTTCAGCAGGACCCATGTGGAATTTGCACTGACTGCCAAAGCGGAGTGCTTTAATTTGAAATGCAATATAAACATGACAACTGTTACTCTGGTCACAAAGTTTATTTACACCTTTGTTGATTTAAAGCATTCTGGGGAAGCTATAAATTCTTCTGTATGCAAAATGGGGACATTAGGCAACACTAGAAAACTTTATTTTCTGTCAGTGGCATTGTTTCTTGTTGACCTTTTTTAATCTTGTAGAAGTACTTTTATGTAACTATTAACACACACATTTATGCTATTGTGTTTTATCCTAGGGATTATTCTGATCTTAAAAGACTTCAGTCTCTCTTAAATGTTCAGTCAAGGAACCGACAGGTATTTTTCAACAACTGTTATTTAACACACTGTAGAATTGTATAATTGTAAGTAATAGTGAGTATGGTTTGTGGCAGATGCTTAGGATATTGTGTTCTATTATGATTAAATGTTAGCAAAATCTTGTGTAGTGGATATCTTTTTATTTTTTTCTCCTGGCAATCTTTGCCACTTTGTGGGACAAATCCCATTTAGAAAGGGTGAAAGAATGAAACAGACCAACTTTCCATACTACTCTGCTGTAATTTTTATTTTAACAGGAAAAAAATTGGTTTGTTTTATATCTTGAGCATCCAGCTATTGTTGCATATAGTCAAGTAGCCTAACAGATTTGTTTTTCTTTCATGCCCTTCCACAATGTCACGAGAAGGTAGGCTTAGAGATGTATTAGTTACAACACGATGAAGAGTGGTAAAGAATACAAAAGATGATCAGTGTTTTAACCATAACAATTTGTGTTTGGAGAATAACAGTTCATCTAAAAACTTTCAAGGCATACATATCAATGCATTAAATTAAAGTTACAGGACACGGTAAAATCTTCACCTCAACTACTCACTTAGTGAATCTTGTATTTGCCATTTGAAGCAAAGAAAACCAACACATGATGATGGGTGTGAGTCTTTGGAATGCCAGAAGATTTTCTCCCTTTCTGTTCTGTAAAAAGGTATGACAAAATGACTTAGGGATTCATCCATGTGAGGTAGGAGTTATGCACTCCCTTCTGGGATAGAGGCATGGAATTGCTTCTGAGCAGAAAGTTGAAACATCTGAGTTCTACAACCTAAAAGGAATATGAAGTCTCTAATTTTAGAAGTAGGAGAGGTAAGGAGCATAGATAATGAGTGTTGCAGATTCTATTGAGCTTTACTATCACAAATTTTAAAAAGGTGCTGTTCTTCACAATTTATACATCTCCATGTACTTGTCTTCCAGCTGTGCTTTGCATCAGTTTTGTTTTATTTGGGGTGTGTGTATTTTATAATGGCAAGTTATAGGTCCAAAGTTCAAGTCAGAACTTGAGAAAAGGTACTCTTGCTTGATAACGTAAAATGCAGTGCTTGCCTTATTAATACTATCCCCTTCCTATGCAGCTTCCAGCTATACATTTTGGAAGTGGTCAAACCACTGTGACAAGAGCTTGGCAAAATGTCAAAAGCAGTGAACAAAATGCCCATGGTCAATGGCAAGAATCAGTAGAAGCTGCTGAGCTTGAAAACTTTAGGTAAAAAAAGAAAGAAGCTAGTATGATGACACTGTGTTGTGTATCTCTGAACATCTTTATATATCTAAAACATGCTGAGGTGTTGAAGGCATTTATGTTTGTGCTTATATCTGTTACGTGTGCTTTTGTGTTAACGCACTATCTGAGATATGAATTATATATTATTAACTTTCTAAATCTGTGAATGTTCCTGCTTTTGTAAGTTTCACATGCAGGCTCCCACTCTGCGGAGTGCACTCTTGAGAATTAATATAGTAAATTTAAATAAAGTAATGTTTTCTTTATTTGGAAAGCTTATATTAGACCATTATAGTAGTCTCAAATTATATATGAGACAGATTGTTCTTCCATACTGATAAATGTCTGGAAATCTGAATTGTGTTATTCCATAGTAATTGCTAATATGACATTTCTTAATTTTTCTTGCTAATGTTAAGTTTTGGCAATCCAAAATTATCTTGTGGCAAGATAATCAGCAATTCAGCATTTTTCTTCTTCCCCCCTCATTAGTGTGACCTACAAGAATGAGAGAAATTTTAGCAAACATCCCAAACATAAGCTGTTTCAAGAGATCTTTACAGCTTTAGTTAAGAAGAGACTTACCTGCAGGTCAGTATGTTGAACATATTCATATCCAAGGAGGGTCACTCTTTCTTGCCTTAAGCGAAGAACTAGGATGCATGGATAGTATTTCATATTATTTCAACAATAGACCTCTGTGTGGAACCCAGTAGTTTCACATCTCTGCATAATCTCAATTTCTAACAATCACTTCTGTATTGGCTTTGAAGACTGAATGCTCAGGTTAGTGGGATGGAAAAAGGAAAGACTGGGTATGTGATGAAAACTGGATGACCAAAATTCTAATAGCTGCTATGTGTCCTTGATCATTTGTCTGTATCTGTAATCTATGGTTCACTTTTCTAATCTCATTTTTATTTTACTGATTTTATTTGTGTTTTATGGACTGTCACTTTCTTATAGAAATGTCAGTGACTTTCATAACATTCAGAGGAATTTATGCTACTGTTCATATGTATTTGTATTTATGTGTATAACAGGATTAGAAGGGGAAAACCCTTTCTTATTTGAGCAAGGGAGAAGTCCAAGACCTTAAAAAACCAGGGGAGTCAGAGAAATATTTTCTGAAAAAAATAACACTTTTTTCAGAATTTCTTTTACTATATATCACTGCAGCGTGTTGTATTTTTCCTTTTTAAAGCCCAAGTACGTTTTCTGTAAAAATCTTAAGTGGTACAGAAGCTTAAAGAAAGAATTCCAGATCATTTAAAGGTATTAATGTGTAACTGCTAGAATTTACAGAAGAACCTAAAAAAATCACATTTTTAAGGGTTTGCTTAGACCCTTTTTCAGAACTAATTAGGGAACTAGGGATCTCATCTTGGATTAAATAACAGTGAATTCAAGACAGATCATTTAAGTGATTTCTAAATCTGGTACCTCCTTTTTGCAGAAGAACTTTTATCTTTTCAGTACCCACAGTGGGATGTCAGTGGCTCAGCTTAATTTGCCAAAAATCTAAGAATAGTTAACATTGTGTCTTCCCAAATTCTATTCATACATTGTGGTGTACCTAGATTATATTGTGGGTTTTGTTTTCTTTGGTACTTGTTGTCATTGTTGATGACAATATAGCAAAACTATCCTCTTCTATGAAAAATTATAGCACCCAGGTAAGGTTAATGAAACAAGCATATTTTGGTAGGTACGTAAATCCCATAAGGTAAATGCAGTTACAAATGTGATTTAGTTGCCCTTTGTAAATATTTCACTGTGACTGCGATGATGTCCTCTCTTTGGAACTACGGCCATTGTGTCAGGGGCTTAGAAACTGTCACCTAGATTTGCATTACAAACTTCTGCTGGCATAACTATGTTGATTGGGATGCAAGAAGAAAATCACACTCATTTACTGGTGTCACTGTGTCAGCAGAAGTCCTGACTGGAGGTAGTTCCGTTGACAAGAAAGCTGTGGTCAGCTTAGCTTAAGTAGTTCGGATAAGGAGTATAGCCAGGCAGGCAGTAAAAATCCTGCTGGCATATGCTAGATATACACTAGGGTATCTAGTAATGTGTATTGTAAATGTAACTAAAGTAGAATAGGCTCTCAGATGTTAACCAGCCTCAGAGAATTACTGTTCCAGCTTGGAAATGTTACAAATACATTGCTCCATTAAAGAAACTAACTTCTGTCAAGAGTCAAAGCTTTTTGAAAGAATAACGTTGTTGAACTACTGTGGTAATGATCTTCAGACTACCCTAAAATCTGACCTGCAGATTTTGCATACAGGTATATGGTTGCTGTTTTCTTTCCATGAAAGTGTTGTGCCATTCTGAAGTGGCCAATTATGGAATCATAATGAAAAACAGTATTACTTTGGGCAGAATATTGGCACAGAAGGGCTGAGATTTTGTTAGTATCTATTTGTAAAACACTTATTTTTATCAAAACATTTTTAGCTGCTGGCGTCTTTCCCAACTGCAAATGATAAAAAGGGAAGAGAACTGCCACGTCCCATGGACTACTTCCATTCCTTGGAAACTTGCCCAGATATTGCAGATTCTGTCCTCTCAGTTAAATAACAACAAAACCACCATAAAAATGTCCAATTTTAGATTTAATTTAAATAGGAAAATGGGTGTGTATATATACCTTCAACAGACAAAGGAAATAGTGATTCCATTACTGGTATTTTATGCTGGATTACTGTCCCTGAATGCTTTGTGCAAATCTGAATTGTGTTTTCTACCAAGCCTTGTGCTGGGGAATTGTGGGGAGAAATACCTAAGAGGCAGTTCTGTTTGGAAGTATAATCCAATATCAACAACATTTAAACTAAATAACAAATTATTCCAAGGACTAACAGTATTACAGTTTTTAAAAGCCAAAATAGATTATGGTAATTCAAAAATTTATTTTAGGTTTAGTTATTTTTACTTCTGTAGCACCCATATTTTTATGTAAGTGTATTTTGTGCCCTGAAGTTTGATATGTGGTTTCTGAGTGATTTTGCCCCTTTGGGCCTATATCGAAACATTTAAAATAAGTTTATATCAAGGCATGATCAGTTTATGCTTAGAGATAGCATGTATTTTCCTGGATCAATTTGGTCGTACTAAGTGATGACTGGCAATATTCATATAATTAAATAAATTAATTTAAAGCTGTTACTGTGTTTGAATATAAATGGTGTTAGAAGTCCTATAGTATAGTATGCTGTACAGCTGTTGTAGGTCACTAATCCTCTAGTCGATTGATTACTGAATCCAAGTGTTTTAACACTTTTTTTTTTCTGTATTTGATTTATGATTTGCATATTTCTTTTACAGGGAGTGGGTTAATCAAGCTTCTTCCATCCATTTTCTCAGAGTGTTAATCTGCCTGAGATTATTAATAAGGGATCCATGCTATCAGGTCAGTATGTCAAAATACTGTTTATTGCTTGGATGAAAGAATGCATATAAGCATCATGCCTATGAGATATATTAGTGCATGTGTATAAAAACGAGCGTTCTTATGGATGCATACTTAATATATGTATGTATGGACCTATATTTCTGTATGTGAAGATGTGATTTGCAAAGAACCAGATTCCAAGAGTGACTTTGCACTGTTACTGCACAACTTGCTCTATTTCTGCTATTTCCTATGTAGCATCTGCTGCTAATCTTAATGAAGAACTTTTAAATCTCTGTAACAGATGGCTTTGCTTTGAGCCTTAGACTCTGTACTTGACTTTACCCTATAGATATGTAAAATCCCCATAATGTAATAATTGAAGAAAACTGAAAGCTGCCTATTCCTCCTAGCAGCCCAATGCTCTGAACTACAAACAGCTAGCTTTTAATTTTATTCTGCTTGTATAGTTGTTATTCATAGCACTAAGCCTCAGACATCTGGTAAGATACTTGGTTTTGTGTATTTCTTTTCTGTGTACCAAAGTTTATACCATTTTTCCAGTTTTAAAACCTCTAATATTTCACTTCTGTGTTTTTGTTGGTTTACTTATTATAAGTAATTCTGAACTCTGAAGGTGCTAAGCATCTCCAGAATCCATTGACTTCAACCACTGGAGTTAAGGTTTCTCAACATGCATGACAAACCAAGCGTTTATATTCTAGTGTTCTCTCATTCTAATGTTTTCTGTATTTTGACTCATTTTTTTTTAAATTTTCTTTTAGGAAATGCTCCACAGCTTGGGTGGGATTGAAAACCTAGCTCAGGTAGAGTTCCTCACAGTAGCTTTGTCCATTATGTTGTATGTCAGTTAATTACGATTAGAATGAAATACACTGTAAAAAGCAGTATACATATATTATTGGTTTATGGAAAGAAGCGAGACTGTTCCTGTTTCCACATAAGCAGTTGGTGTGGTTTTTTTCACTAGTGTGCAAAGCAACTGTCCTTATAATCTAGCAGCATTAACCCAGGAGTTTTAGGAAGCTTAACAAATGCTTCCTGAAGTGGGAGGATGAGAAAAGTCAGCACAATTGGTTCAGTCAAAAGTAACTGTAGACTTTGGAGGAAGATGAGTAAAGTCACCTTGACTTTTTAAAGGTGAAAGCAATAGTGATAAAATGTTGAACAGGTTTAAATGTGGGGACTACAGTACTTTTGCATTATAAAACATTATTGATAACTGACTGCTGTGTTATTGCTCTGTGTTAATACTGCTTTAGTCCTGGGTTTTTAATACTTGTTTATCAGTGCCAAGTTATCAGTGAGATATACCATATCTTGAATATCTTTGAAATTGTTGCAAGTTTTCTTTCTAGAAAAAACCCCATTTTTTTATAACAATTGTACCTTTCTAGAATGCAGTCATAAATTGTTAATATTTATGGACCACCTGTATTTCAAAGAACCAATAGTGTGCTATGAGCCCTTTGGTCAGACAGTCACCCGTTTGAAACGTCCCTAAAGTTGCAGGAGTTAAAGATTATTAGTTTCTAATCGATACAGTTCCCACAGGAACTGCTTGGTGTTTTCCAGTGTCTCATTAATGCTAGCCAACTTTTTTGTGGAGCTTGCAAAGTGCAACGGGCTGCTGAGATGCTGGCAACATCTGCAAGTGAAGTCCTCAGTGGCGGGAATCCAATTTGTGTAATTGATAATCATTTTTACTATGCGTGTGTTGCTGGCATAGAGAGTTTTAAAAGTCATGAGATGCAATTTTTATGATTTCTGAACTTCTGGGGAACTTAATATTTTGTGTCCTTTGAAGCAACATAAGATAAGTGTTAAATGCGTTTCCAGCACTCTGAAATGCAGTTTGAAAAAAGTTATAGCTGAGGTTTTCAAAAATCCCTCAGAAATTTGGAGGTGGTGGTAATTCCAAGATTAATTGTGCATCCAAATCTTCTTGCCAAATCACAAGTCTAAAGTCCTCCATTAGATCATTTTATACATCATTAAAAACATATTTTTCATTTTTTGGGGCAGTTTCAGATAAAAAACAGTTCTCATTTTAAAGTGTTTTAGGGTGTTTTAGTAGAAAACACTAATAAAATTGTTATTACCAGTATTGATTTGCATAGTAGTATCCTCCTCATGTGACTTTTCTTTCTAAATTATGCATTGCTCCTGTAGTTCTGGACTTCCTGTATCATCTGCTTGAAACCGCTATAGTTTCCCTGTACAGCGTTCTGGAAATTTCAAAATACCACCATATGTTAAAACATATATATAAGTAATGCCAAGAATCATATAATGATTCGTGTGTACTAAGAAACATTACATCCTTGTGATAATTCCCATTTCCTGGAAAAATATGTTTGACCAGGAGGTTAGCAGGTTTATTTAAAAAGATTAACCAGCATTTCCCACCAGTTGGCTATGTCCAAAAAAACCCCAAACAAAACCCAAAGCCAAAATCCCCCCTGGAGTTGTGTAGGTTTGGTAGACTCTGAGCCTGTCAGCTGTGTGGACTGAAGATCCATCTGGCTGTTCCAAACGGTGGCCTATAGCGGGTGGATACGGAGGGAAAAGTTTGACAGTAGAAACCATGTGTTGTGGTGATTTCCCAGAAAAGTCTTATCAGTCTCTAGCAGCTTGCAAAGAAGGGAGTTTTGGCCCTGGAAGTAGGGTCGTTGTATTTGGTAGTCTTCAGCTGATCATCTTGTTGTGGAATTTTACACTTACTTTTTGAATTCTTACACTTCCAAGTTCTGTTCCCTGACAAGTTTTATAGCAGATGTACGCGGGATGTTGCAGGCTTATCTTTTTCGTGAAGCAGACGCGCCACCTGCAGGCTATTTCTGTGCATAACACTCTAGGTTTATGAATTAAAAACTTTTTTTTTAACGGTGTCCTTTATTCCCCGCCCCCCCCCCCCCCCAACTTGTAGCATATGGAAACAGTAGCAAACAGCTATCTTGATTATGGAGAAGAGCACTATAATGTGGACAAGTTGGTCAACATGACATGTAAGTGTTAGAGCTAATAACATAAATTATAAGGGCGCTTAATTTTTTTTATGTGGGGCTTGAAATGTTTAAAATACTTCAGATGGTCATTAAGTAAGATATTGCTAGATTGCAGGCATTATCACACAGGTAAATACTGAAATTGCTGTGGAAAAGTACATCTTGGTTTTGTACATAAGTAATATTTCTTTAAGAAATTAATACCTCTATGCACTTGAAATCAGAGTATTGAAATGAGCTAGTCATGGCTGAAAGAACTTATCCAGTGTTTTGCTTTATTATAGTAAAATGAAAAATACTAAGTGATAAAGCTTCAATTTGTGTGACTTCCTTTGTTCCATAGACATTTTCCAAAAGCTTGCTGGTATTAAAGATCAAAGAGAATGGGTTACAGCAAGTGGAGCACATAAAGTAAGTGCTTTATAAAATTGCTAATTATAACCAATTAGCTACTTAACTAAATGACTTTTGCTTTTCAGATTTCATCTAGGTGGGAGTAAATTCCTTACCTTGTCAAGCTTGTAAAATAAGGTAATCTAAGACAATCTCAGTTCTGTGTTTTTTGTGGATGGAGTGATGCATCACTCCTAAGAGAAGTGCAGCAATGTGTTCGTTGGTATAAAACAGCAATTTAACAGAGTTTGATAGTAAATGTGACAGTGGTTTAACAAGATTTGATGGCAAGGCACATTTGAGGACAGAGGACAGGGTTAGGCAAAACTTTCAGAGACCCTCCCATTGAGTCATGAGGTTCAGAAAGGACCCCCTTGAGTTCTAAACTCCTTCTCAGAGGGGACTTCAGGCATGGCTAGGTCCAGACTTATTCTCAAACTTGGTCAATGGTTTGTATCTAAAGGATTATATGTGCACAATCAATCCTTTATACCACTTAGCTAAGATTTCAAAGTTTATCATGCTGTTAATCACTTACCAAGAATCTGTTGTGGCAAGGAATCTCTCAGTCTTGAGTAGTAACCTTGAGAGGTGTCTCTACTCAAGGGGACATCCTGGCATGCAGCCTACCGCCGTGCAGGAGAGTTCAATGGGCTCTGGGCTGTCCGCTATTTATGGAGTAAGATAATTGACTCGTCATATTTGCATACCGACTACAGAAATTAGCTTCTTTCAAACTTGGCTTGAGTCGGACCTTGACTAGCACTGTTAGGTGGATGCATTGTTCAAATTAGACCTTGGCTAGCATGTTGTTATCTGTCTCCCCCAAATCCACTTTGAGTTGGATACAGCCATGACGATCAGACTCAGATGCATCTGCATCGGTTAGGACTGCCACTGGTGGTATTCACTTCAGCATGTTATGGAAATAAAGAACAAGTCTGGGGGGGAGGAGCACACTGCCACAGTGTTTTACCGATGTATTAGTAGTATCATAAAAATTATTTCTTGCATGTAAGTTAATTGGCCTGCTGCATGGTTATTGGTTGTTTGAGATAAATAGGTCTTATATGTTTGGAATAAATTAATTCATATAAAAATTAGTACTCATGTGTACACTGTCCTGAGCTACATGTTACTATGATATGAACTGTTTCATATAATTTGTTAATATAAATATATATTTGTTTTTTAAAAATAAATTTCTGCTATGATTTTTCACTTATAAAGTATTCTGTGTCTAAACAAAACGGTATCAACTTAGACAGTGACAACCAAGACATCCTTGCTATACATTACTGCCAGTCTAAGGATTTTTTTGCTGATTTGCGGCCAAACTGAGAAACAGTAGAGATCATGACCAGTATAGGTAGTGCTTTGTGGTTCTGTTGTGCTGTAGTAAAACAGTGGCAATTATATTGGATAGTATCAGACAACATTATTTTAGAGAATCTAGACATATAGGAAATTTACATCAGTTGCTGGGTTAATGGCTGGACTCTAAAGGTCTTTTCCAACCTAAACGGTTCTATGATTCACTGACAGAATATATGCAGGGCCTTAGAGTTACATACCGTGTTGTTTAAATATAAGCTGAAAATTAACTTTTTGCTTTAGTAAGCCTTGACTTAGAGATCTGAAGCATTTTACATGGAACAGATTTTTACAGTGATATATTGTTGGACCAGATGCTTTAGCAGTCAGGAGAGATGCCGGTTGCAGTTTGAGAAGAAACATCCTTGCTTGTCCTAAGACTGGGTGTAGTCTAAGACTTTAAGTGTATATTTATGTGTACTTTAGATGTACCTAAGACTTAGTGTAAGGGTTTGGTATCTTAATTTTGACTTTTCAATAAATAACTCTACGTATGTTTGAGTTATAAAAGAAAATCATATAATTTATATTTATTTATCTTGTTTTTTGTTTCGTTTTCCAGACCTTAGTAAATTTGTTATCTGCCAGAGACAGCAATGTGCTTTTGGGTGCCCTCCTTGCTCTGACTAGCCTAGCAGAAAGGTAAGTTCGACTTAATGTGCTGTAGTTCACAATAAGTGTTTTAATGTCACCTCTTGACACAATATTAAAACTGCCATTTATGAGGAAGCCTTCTTTTTTTCAAATTGAGGCCTTGTTCTGTGGAAGTCTATGAAGTGTGCTTAATTTTATGTTGAAGCAGTAGAAACTAAGTAGAAACTTTAGTCCTTGCAGCAGAGTTCTTGCTCATGTGAAGAACTTTGCAGGACTAGAGTCATAGAACGTCTCTTTGCAATCCCTGTGCAGTGCAGGCTTCTGGAATTCTTACTGGCTTCCTGCATATAAAAGCCTTTTGTGCTGAGCTTAATGTGACAGTGCCTCACAATAACCAGTAAGAATATCGTTCAGTGTAGTAAATAGTGAATGCATACACTCAGATCCATTCATATGTATCTTCTCTTCGCTAATGACAGTTTTAAATAAAAACAAGACTTTTTCCCTGGTGTGGAGGGGGAAGAAAAGGAAAAGGAAAATACAATATTTTTCATCCTTGATAGTTTTATAGAAGAAAAGCTACTGCTTCTACATTATTGTTGCTGACTTCCAGACTTGTCTAACAATTAAATGAAAAATTATAAGGAAAATTACAAAACTGAAGAGAATAGATATGATTCCTTGAGATCAGTAGAGATTTATTTACTAAGATTTTTCTGAATTTTCGCTTTTCCCAAATTTCTTTCATTCTATTTCAGTTTGGTTTTTTTTTTTTTTTTTAATATCAGTATTAATTTAAATGATGTTATACATATATTTTCAACTTCCATTTAACTTTTTTCACAGAATTAAGTGTCTTACATTTGGACTGGGCAAGAAAGTGGAGTATGTTACAAATATGGAAATTGTGGTTCATTCTAAAAATGTACCTAATTTGCTTAATTTCTAGTAAGAAACAAATTAAATAATTTGTGTATTTACTTTTATGTATTCATGTTTACTTTTTTTTTGTAATGGGAAAATTGGAAATTGTTGCACTGTCACTCTTATTCATGTTTACTTTTTTTTTGTAATGGGAAAATTGGAAATTGTTGCACTGTCACTCTTGACCCAGCATATTTTTGTGGCTTTAAATATTTGTGTGCACAACATGATATTATTACTGAAGATTTGAGAAGAAAATAATTGGTCAAATGTGTAAGGAGGGAGGCTAAAGAGCAATGTGGTTTTTTCATATAATTTAATTTGATATAAATGCCAGGAATAATCAATTTGTAGTCCAGAATGTAGGGAGAAGATAAGTGAACTCACCATTGTTGAGAACTTGCTGGTGATATTACATGAATACGATTTGCTTTCTAAAAGGTGAGACTTTGCTTGTAGATCAATTGTGTTAAAATATATTTTGACTTTTTCATTTAGGGATGTGTTTTATTTAGAGGAAATAGATAATGTACCACTTTATATACTTGAAGTAAAGTTCTGACGCCTATGTATTTTCAGTCAGATACTGACAGAGCAAAATCTTTTCTACTAGTTTTGTTTTAAGCTATTCTTCTATCTTCACTGATGGCCTACAGTGCAATGCAAATAAATTGCAATGTTACGTAACAGTGGTATCTGTTACGGTAACATTGCAATTGGATTGTATGAAAGTGATAGCAGTTGCTTTTCTTGGTGCATCTCCTCTTTGTTCCTGGCAGACTTGAGTGGTTAGATGGAGAACACACTGAACTCTGGCAGTTCCTGGGATGCCCAAAATAAACGAGTAAAAAACTGCAAGATATACAACTGTTGTAGTTTATGCCAGAGGCTGGGTCAGACCCCACATCCCTTCAATAAGAAAATCGTAAAGGTTCCTTCAGTTCTTTAAATGTCCTTTCATCTCAGCTAAAACTCCTACATAAGCATAGTATATCTGCATTTCAGTAAGAAACCAAAAGATTCTTAAATTTGATATTATGTCATTTTTCCTATTGCATTTTAAATACTGAAGAGATTTTTTTTTAAAATGTCATGTTTAATTATTTCACACATGTAAATTACTTTATGTATAACTAAAGATAAAGAAATTGAATATACCAAAAATTTGTGTTTAGTTTCTGGATTTAAAATTATTTTGATTATCTGTAAACCAAAGTTTGTTATAAAAACTGGAATTTGAATGTAGACAGGAAGCTGATGAAGATCAGTGCTAGTTAAGAATAGTATTAAATTCAGATAGGAGTCTGAATTCATATGTTTCATGAAACATGTGCAGCTTTTTTTCTTCAAGTAGAGATGGAAATCCCTAGTTGTATTTTCTATGGAAAGTCCACCTTAATTGGGGTGAAGTTATTGTCTTCATTCTTTTATTATCTTTATTGTCTTCATTCAATTATTATCTTGTATAAACCTTTTAAATGATATATCCAAACTCATTTTAAACATAATATTCAAACAATACTAGAGAAGAATCACTATTATTTGTGGAATTACTCTAATTCCACAGATGGGATTTACCAGTTCGTGCAGTCAGTGCTACTTGTAGTACTAATGCCATTAAAAAGAAAGTGGTACCACAGATGACTGCAGTCCCTATGGCCACCTCCATCCTGGCTGCGAATGCTTGGCTGCCTATACTGGCAGTGAAACTCAATGTAGTTATAATTTCATCCCTTGTAAGAATGTGCATCTCCTCCTTCTTTTCCATTTTTTTTTTCTTTTTTTAAATGATGACTTTAACCAGTTTACAGTGACTTTAAGCAATTTCCTTTAACTTCTTTTTTTTATAGGACATCTCTGCTTGTTCTTAAATGTTTGCTGTGTTTTTTCCCCTTTGCTAACTGACAATAGAAAGTAATGATGGAGTTATTATTAAAATTTCTTGCTGAATTTTTTTTTTAGGGTCACAGCAGAGTTGCTACGACTCCTCTGTGCGGAGTCACAAGTTAAAGAGCAAGTAAAAATGTATGAAGGAGTTCCAGTCTTGCTCAGTTTGCTCCATTCTGATCATATCAAACTTCTATGGAGTATAGTTTGGATTCTGGTACAGGTTTGTGAAGATCCTGACACTAGTGTGGAAATCCGGATTTGGGGTGGAATCAAGCAGCTCCTTCATATATTACAAGGGTAGGTTTTTGGTCCTCAAGATTGTGGCAATTATATGAGACTGTTTCATATTTTAAAATGTATTTGACCAAGCCCTGTTTTATTAAATAGCATCTTTGGTTTTGTTCAGCTGTATGTGATGTCTGCAGAAATTGAAAGGCTATTTAGAACATAATGAATAAGTATTTTTTTTTCCAGCAATGCATATTTCATTTTTTCAGTGTATAAACTAAATAATGAATAAATATGTCATTACTGTCTACTTAGTTTCCCTGTTAATCAGACACATATTCAGTGAGCTAGAATTGTGAATATAATTGATGAACATGGGAAAGGAATTTTCTGTTTAAAGGCTTGTTTGCTTTTTCAAAATTTCAGAAATGGTTAACAAAGATATGTTAAGCTATTTTTTTACACTGCAATTCCAACTCCCCCCTGCCCCCAGGGAAAGAATTCTTGTTTCTGATCGGTCTTCAGTTGGAAGTTTATCTAGTGCAAATGCAGCAGGGAGAATCCATTGTCTTCATTTGTCAGATGGTTTGAGTCCTGATGAGATGCAAGAAAACACTTTTTCACTTCAAGCAGGTAGGTTAATAAGACCTAATCCTCTGTTATGTGTTTCCTTACACTTGCGTTAAAAGGATTCAAAATATTTCCAGACTGAAACTGTGAATTTTTATACCTGCTTTAGGGAGTAGGAATACTGAATCAACTGTGTTTATTTCTAAATGTGCAATACCAGCACATATTTTCAAAAAGCACACTTTTTTTCAGAAAGAAGCAAAGGATAAAGTATTAAGTACATGGGAATCATACATATTTCTTCCACGTGTAAAAATTTCTCAAACATACATGTATTTTTTTAAAATTTTGCTTTTAGCCTGAGATTATTTTTCTTTGATCATATTTTCCCCTCTATTCAAATTTACTATGGTAGATCAATCATGAATTGATTATGATGGAACTCTTTCAAAGTGCTATTTTAAAGACTACCAGTCAGGTAAGGATTCCTCAGTAGTTATGGAGAGAATCCCTTTTAGAGATTTCTCAGTAACACATCGACTATCCATTCTGATCCTCCTTCTGGAGGATCATGTCTTTTTTTCCAGTGACTATAGAAGGACAATGCAAAATATCCTTACTAGGATTACATGAGCCTTTACAGTATCTTCCTGAAAGCTGTATCATAATACATATGTGTTTTTGAATACTTCATCATGAATGTTACCTCTGAAGAGCTGGTAATGTGAAATCAATTGCAGTACCAAAAGCATTGCCAGCATGGAGCTTATTTCTGTGTTACTTCTGCCCTCCCTAAGGACTCCTACAAAAGAGTAAGCACTGAACTTACAGAGGTCTTTTTTAGTTCTGACTGAATACTCGTTTGTATTTCTAGCCTTCTGTATCGGGTGTAGGTGGCAGTGGTTTTTTAGCAGGGGGCCTGCAGGGGTGGCCTCTGTGTAAGGGATTGCTCAGTGCTGCACACAGCTGGTTCCAGCTGGCTCCACAACAGAGATCATCCAGTGCTGGCCAAAGCTATGCCCATCAGCAAAGTCAGTGGTGCATCTGTGAAAACACAGTTAAGAAAAGGCAAAACTGCTGAGTTCAACAGAGGAGAGGGGAAAAAAGCCCCACAACACAGGGTAAGAAACAGCAGTGCAAACAGCAAGGTCAGAGAAGAAGGAGAGGGAGAATGTGCTTTAGGCACCAGAGCAGAGATTCCCTTGCAGCCCGTGAGAGAGACCTCAGTGGAGCAGGTATTCATGCTGCAGCGTGTGTAGAGGACCCACACCGGAGCAGGGGAAAAGTGTGAGGAGAAAGGAGCTGCGGAGCGGAACTGTTATGTACTGACTGTAACCCTCATCTACCAGATCCAGGCAGAGGAGTTGGGAGGGAATGAGTGAAGATGAGTCTGGGGTGAAAAAATGGTTGAGGTGGGGAGAAGGTGTGTTTTGATTGTTTGCCTTTGGATTTTTGTTACCAAATTTATTTAAATTGGCAATAAATTAGATTAATTTTTCCAAAGTCAAGTCTGTTGGTGAGCAATCTCCCTGTCCTGACCTATGAGTTTTTCCATCCTGTTTTCTCCCTCTGTCCTGTTAGGGAGGGGAAGTGAATGAGCAGCTGGATGGTCCTTAGCTAAGGTTAACCCACCACGCTATCTGAATATATTTATGGATCTGAGCCTAAATGTTTGCATCTGAATTTTGTTTCTAGCTTGTTGTGCTGCAATTACTGAACTGGTGCTCAATGAGACTAATGCTTACCAAGTTGTACAGGTAGGAAGACTTTATTTAGTTACATAAGGCGTTATAATTTTACTTTATTGTTCCTATTTGTCACCATCATTTAATTAAAAAAACAAAATGCATTTGAAAGAGATTGGAAAATATGTGTTTCTATAATTTCAGCATGTTTGTTTCTTTATACATTTACACACAGAGACATTGACACAAAAATATCAGCATACGTATCTAGTTGTCGGAATGTAAACTGCTTTATTCAGACAAGGTTCATTTTGGTTGGCATCTCTTGCCATATTCAAAATAGGATCGTAAATAAGAGTAATCATGAAATTAACTTAGAAATACAGAACCTGAATTTCATGAAGTTTATTAAAACAAACTCTGTACACCTTAATACTGGCGTGCTGTTGTTTTCACAAACAATTTTCTCTTTTCCTCAGAGTTCGTTATTTCTAAGATAACTTCCTGGCATTCCATCCCCAGGATTGTATTTCTAAAATGCATTTTTAAATGTAATATTTAAATCAGCTAGAATCAATGTTTCTGAAAACCATTCTTAAAATTCCAGACACAGTCAGCTACACAAATGTTTAGGATATTAATACCAGCTAAAAGCTGTAGCCAGCTCTTATACTTTGAATGTCATCAAAGCCTTCAAGTTAGCTTAAAGCCCAAGCAGAGGTATTTCTAGAGGGACTGAGAGAACAGAGTGTGTTAAATTTTACTGGGAAAGAATTGTGTGTTTCAAAACTATTGGTTAAGAGGAAAGGAATGGAAGTAAGTCTAGAAGAAGTTACTTTTTATGCATCTTAAGCACTAAAATGGTCAATAAGCAATGCTGATTTAGACAACTTTTTATCCAAACAATGTAACTGCAGACATTTTAGGCTGACTCTGGTTTCATCAAAATAAAATACCGCGTATTTGAATTAGATATATTTTGAAAACAGTGTAACTTTTGGAGGACCTGGGAAATGATAGGATGGTTCTAATGTACTGCAGTACTTTAGCAGTGCATGATAACTGTGGTTATCAGTAAGTTGCTTAAAAATTGATGGGATGATGTATAGGCTGGGAAAAGGTGTTTCAGACTTCTGCCCCCACTCATCCTGTTAAAGGACCATGACCTCTCCCTTTGTTAAAACACCAGCTAATGTTCCCCTTTCAGATCAGGACACAGCTTTAAGCATGTTCATTTCAGCTGGAGTTTCGCCCTACAACAGCCTCTTTCATTTTAAATCCTACTTCCTCTGTGCTGATACAGTTTTGAGATTTGCTTGGTGAACAAGATGAAGGAACTCAGGTTTAAAACAGACAGAAGATTTGCAGCTCTTTCAGTTATGTGCTGAGAAAGTCAATCTAAGTGACCTCTAAAGGTTTATCTCATTCAGTGGTAAAAGTCTTGGTTCAGGCAGCTGAGAACCATTTGATTCTGCTGTAGCTGCCCTCTACCTGTCCATCCTGTGTCCTTGTCTCAACAGTAGCAGTCTGCAGCCAGTCTGCTAGCAGGCCAGAATGTGTTTATGACTAAGACTTTATCTCAACCCTACCTTCATGAACAGTTTAAGAAAACATGTCAGGAACTGCAGCAGAGCCTCTGCAGAACTGGCACATACTCCCTGCAACTCTGCTGGAGAGTAGTCTCCAACAGGAAGCATGTCAAGTAACTGGGAGCAGTAGTGGAACTAAATCTACCAGAGTCCATCTATCAAACCAATATGATGGATACATTAGATTACATAAAAATGGAAACTGAAACACAGTATGATTTTCACAAAATACTGCTGATGGCACAGATATACTTCTCAGGCTATCACTTCTGGTGTTGCTCTAGTTTATATTTATTGTGATTGGATTTTTGATTCCTGACAATTTATAATAGCCACATGGTGACAGGGGATCTGTTGCTGCCATTTCACCTTTAGAGATTGAAGCATTGCTTTAGTATCTGTTTGCAAGCTCTTTGTGGTATCAGTTTAAATATAACAATGATTTAATTCATATGTACATTTAAGTCATTTGAGTTTATAATTTAGGTGTGCAGTAGGATGTTAAGAACTTGTCAGTTGGTATTAGCTTCTGATTTATCTGAACAATGGATTTTATTTGTGTTTTCTGTGCAAAGGAGTGCTAATCTTTCTCTGTTTCCAGGCAAATGGCATATATACAATAGCCAAGCTGATTTTACCAAACAATGAAAGGAATGATGAAAAAGCTAATTTATTACAGGTAAGTCCCTTTTTTATCGTTGTGCATAGAAAGCCCCAAACAGTCTTAAGAATTTTTTATGATTTTGAAGTTTATTTGAAAATGCAGTGAAAAAATATTACTTATAAGGGGGAAAAAACCCCACCAGAACAAAATGAGGAGTAACAAACGGCTCAGGAACTAAAAGTTAAATAATGACTCTATTTCTGGTATTCTGTTCTGATCTACTTTGTTTCTGGCACCTCATACAGTGTAAAGGAAAGTGAATATTTTTCTTGTGATAATCTTTCCTCCACTTTTTCAGGCTGCCCAGCATCACATCTTCTTTTTAGTGCCTCAGTCTTCATTGAAATTCACTATAGATTTGAGACTGTACTAATATCTGCTTTTTTCTGGAGCATCTTACTGTGGCTGTTAAAATACAGGAAAAAATCACATGAAGTAGAGCAAATCTAAATGTAGGATAAATGTAGAGCTAATAAGCATAGAATGGCTCTTGGTTTTGCGTGTTAATACCCCCATAAATATACTGGTTTCAGTCAACTTAGGCTAAAAGTTATCAGAGCAATTATCTGGTAGCTGTTCTCCAGAATCTATGAAATAGTGTTGGCGTCTCTAAGCTGTAGGAGAGTAGTGCTTTGGGGTTCAGGGATGAACCTGCTGCTGCTGCGCAGGTTACTTATGTGGGCAAGTGTGAGGAGGTCCTTAGCACAGGTGAATGCAGTCAGGATCCTGCCCCTCACCTGGTCTTTGTTCTGGTATAACCCTGCACTAAAATGGCTACATAGCTACTCGATTATCAAATCAGGTAGACATGCCTGGATAGTGAGAGAAGGCATTTCCATAAAACAGGAAATAATTTATTGTAATATCATCTTTCTCATTGCAGTTCTTCTAGATTAAGGTTGGAGTGCAGATTCAGTGCATTAGGTACCTTTTTTCGGCAGCAAGGTTTTATAGTGTGCTTCAGTTAAAATCAGCTTAAGGATGAGAGAAATAAAAATCTTCCTGGAAGTATATGAAACTAACATGGAGCCTGATAAACCTGGAGCATATGCTCAGTACAGTTGCCTCATACAACTGCAAGAAGCTTAATTTATGCCCACCAAGATTTTAGATTCCAGCAGAATGCATTGGAAATAACTCACAGGAGATACTAGGCAACTGTAGTTGGGTTAAACACGAAGCCATATGAATTAATAATGGACTTAATGATCACATATGAAAACTAAATCTGTTTGAGGCAAACAATAAGAAGCATATTTTTTATGAACCCTTGTTCAGATTCTCACACTGCTATCTGTATTGCTTTTATCATTGTTACTGCTATGCAATACAGTTGCAGCCACTGGAATACCCTTTTTGAATTTCATAGGCATTTTTCTTAGAATTCCTGCAATGCTGATCTGGTTTCTTTACTGCTTCATTGACTGTGTTTTCAATAAATAAATTTTCACCTTCATTCTACCATACTACCTTAGTGATCTTACACCATTACTTCAAGGGTGGCAGTGATATCAATCATTTATTCTGCATACGTACCATACATAAAAATCATCATGCCTTAACTGAAGCATATCACAAATGTTAAATATTAATCTCACAACGCTAATGTCAGAAAGACAAGTATTATTTCAATTTAAAATATCTATTATCTCATTACTAATTTATTGTCATCTTCATTGATGGACTTTCTACAGCAAAATATATGTATAGTCTGTAAAATGAAAAACTTTCAAGGTAGCAGCTATGGCTCAGCTCATCTGGGTTATTTTATACAGCTAAGTTGTAACTGATTCTCAGTGGAATATTAGACATGGTAACACACCATCCTTCTGTGATGGAGAGCTTACTTTGGACTAAAAAGAAACATTGTAAAAGAGACCACTTCTTAGCATTAACATATGTTCCTTTTCACTAAAATGTCAAGTATCCTGCTTCTCTCAAAAGTAGCATTTGGCCTTTATTTCCTTCATTGAATGAATTTTCTTTATATTGAAATATATTTTTTTTTTTTAACATGGGGATAACATGCAGTTATCACTAAAACACCGTTGTTGTTGTCTAAGTAGGAAGTACCGTACTGGACTGTAGTAGTGGTTTAGTCACTGATGCAATAAAATAATTACTAATTATGTAAAAAGCATTTACTATTTGCATTGTTTCAGATATCAGTGCCTTATTTCCCCTTGGCTTACTTTATACAGTCATCTTTTGTCAGCCGTATATGTGCCATATTGTTGGCTCTTGATAAACAGAATTAAATATGAGTTGCATAAAAGCATACATGCCTGCTACCTGAGAGTAGCTGTTGTAAAAATAAGCTTTCTTCAGTAGAGATCAGATAGAAATTGAGGTACATAAAGATAGAAACTGAGGTACATAAAGATCTCTGTAAATACAATGAACCTAGCATTAAAAAAAATAATGTTGACCATTCTCTCTTTTTCATTTTTTTTTTTTTGTCTTCTGTTAGAACTTACGGTGTTTCACATGACATTTTTTACAAGAAGTTGCAAAAAGCTGTTTTTATGGCATCATTACAAAACCACTGATTACATTTACCTTTTTCACCATTGGAGAAGAGAACAGGTCTCAAGTCTTAAGCTATCTGCAAAAAAAAAAAAAAACCACCAAAAAAAACCCAGAGGTGATTAAAACTCAGATGTTCCTCAGTGTGCTATAGCTATAGTCACGCACCTTTTTTTTCTTACTTTTTTTTTCCCCCTCAGATGGCCCTGTCAACTTTTAAAATACAAAAGGAACTTAACATGTTTTTACTGTCTTCATTATCAGGTTAATAACATAATCTGGCTAGTCATTTAAGTACAAAGTTGACCAGTGTGTAAAGTCAAGAGGAATACTTGATGTTTATCAGTGGCTTTTCCATTTGTGTGTAAATAAATGTCTCATTAAGTTTTTTTTCCTGCTGTAGTGCTATGCTTTCAGAGCCCTGAGATTTCTCTTCAGTATGGAAAGAAATCGCCATATCTTTAAAAGGTATGTTAACAAAATGTTTTGTGAAACGCCTTTGGGACAGCTTGCAGAAGCTGTCACTCCAATCAGAAAGTCATGTGTTTAAATGTCATTTATTTTCAACAAGAAGAAATAGTAATGAGCAATTTCTGTCCTCTCCCACAGCTACAGATAGCCATTCCTGCATTGCATCAGTGGCAGCCTACAAGATTTAGACATTCAGTGTGGGGACTTCTGTTGTATGCATACCAGAGAAACTAGCTCTGTAGGGGCTTCTTCCTCCCCCATGAATCAATGTTTTAAATTGTTAGGGACAAATTTAATACTGTTGGAGATAAACCATACTTTTATCCTGAGGATTAGCAGATGCAAGTTACAGCCCTGGATAGTAGCAAGTAACTGGGAGCAGTAAATTTTTTCTCTGAGCCCTCCACTCCTTCACATGGGAATGACTTTGCATCAAGCTGGTTTACTTAGGAGTGTTGCTGAAAGGTTTGAATCAATAAGGAGATAATGTCTTTCATCAATTATCGATTTTTTTCTAGTAAGGTGACAGTTTCACCAGGTTAGCTATAAAGGTTGTGTGAAACCTAGCAGTTTGATTTGTGGGATTAGGATAGTAATCATGCTGCCTAGGAGGTCTGCCTGTCAGTACTGTTTCTGTATGATTTTATTCTGTATCAAATTACTAGAATTCTAAATATAACTTTAGTGCTATTTTACTTTAAAAAAGTGGATTTTGTACTAAAAGGGCCCTAGTCTGTAATGAATGTTCATGGTTGGTGTCAAGTTTTTAAAGTAAGTGCTAAATCTGAACTAATGTGCTGCCTTTCGTATTTTTCTAGATGCCTTAATTTTCTGTATTTCTACTTCTGCCAGAACTTTAAAAAGAAACAAAGCTTCAATTAGGCATGTCACTAATCAAATATTGCCTACTGTCTGTTAGCTTTTGCTTTTCTCAGTCCTTTTTATCTTTTAGACTAGACTTTGTGGTCAAAAATTCTAAGACCTGTGTCATGATTCTTTAAATGCAGACAAATACTAACCCTATCACTTAATGCGTTATGAGAAGGACCTCAGATAAAGTGATAACAGGCACAATATAAAGTATTATAAGAAAAATATAGGAAAATCTGGAAACTCGGGAGGTGTTGACTTTAAAGAGGCTTATACATGTTTGGAGAACTGGCATTTATATGGCATTAATACCCAACTAATGGAAGCTGAAGTCTGACTTTTCAAATGTTTTTTAACTCTTATGTATGTAATGTTAGAAGGTTAATATCTGAATAGATTGTAAAGAATCAATGTATTATTTGGAAGGTTCTAAAGTAAGTTGTAGTAATAAATATTGAAAAGTCTCTGCTGTGGATTAGTAGCTATTGTGTGCACTGTTTCTAAAATATACCAAAACTTAAACCTTTGTAGACTTTTCCCTACTGATTTATTTGAAATCTTCATTGATATTGGACATTATGTGCGTGATATCAGTGCTTATGAAAAGCTGGTGTCAAAGCTAAATTTATTAAAGGTAAGTGAAAATCTTCATAGCTTTGAGAAGCTGTATTGTTTTCAAATTCTTAGCATAAGAAAGGCATGAAATATGTTTATTTATTTGGCATTTAATTTATAACCAGGAGGATGAATTGAAACAAATTGCTGAAAGTATTGAAAGCATGAATCAGAATAAGGCACCTACAAAACATATAGGCAATTACGCAATTTTAGAGCACCTTGGCAGTGGAGCTTTTGGAAGCGTATATAAGGTAAACTTCACTTTTGGTATTTTACAGGTTTGAGGGGAAGATTCATGAAGGATGTCTAATACCTCTTGTAGGCACTACTGTTCTTTGACTTTCAGTAGGGGAATGCAGGTGTGAAAAGGCCTTTATGGATCTGGGCTTGTTGTTAGTATTTGCTGTGACTTTGTTTGTCCCCTCTTGTATTTATCAGATAGAACAGTGTATCCCTCAGGTTTCCTACTTTTACTTTATTTGAATTCTTTTCCACAAACATCATTTCTGTCTATTGCAAATGTTAATGAATCTGTGTAAAACCAGAAATCAAGTATGCTTTATCTGAAAATCAACACTGGGCACAGATAATGTTACTTCAAAGACTGGCAAGTTCAGCAGTGTACTGCTAAGCTGTATTGTGGGGCTCCAGTTTTTTATCACATCATACACAGAAAAAGCTATTATTGTAACTTCTGCAAGACAGGTTTGGACTCTGATTACTAATCTGGTAGCCATAATAATATCCTTTCTATCCCCATCCTATATAAAGTGTTTTGTCTTTTTCATAGGTTAGAAAGCATAATGGACAAAATCTCCTGGCAATGAAAGAAGTCAATTTACACAATCCAGCATTTGGAAAGGACAAAAAAGACAGAGACAGCAGTGTAAAGAATATTGTCTCTGAATTAACCATCATCAAAGAGCAGGTGTGTCTCATGGACTCCAGTTTCATGTGTGCGCGTTCTGCTGTTAGCATTATTAACTGTGAGTTCTCATGTGGAAATCTACCTTGCAGAAAAGGGCCTGGGGGTGCTGGTCAGCAGCCCTCTGAACACGAGCCAGCAGTGTGCCCAAGTGGCCAAGAAGGCCAACAGCACCCTGGCTGGTATCAGAAATAGTGTGGCCAGCAGGACAAGGGAAGAAATTGTCCCCCTGTACTCAGCACTGGTGAGGCTGCATCTCAGATACTGCGTTCAGTTGTGGGCCTCTCACTACAAGAAAGACACTGAGGTTCTGGAGCATGTCCAAAGAACAGCAACGAAGCTGGGGAAGGGTCTAGAGAACACGTCTTGTGAGGAGTGGCTGAGGGAACTGGGGTTGTTTAGCCTGGAGAAAAGGAGGCTGAGGGGAGACCTTATTGTGCTCTACAACTACCTGAAAGGAGGTTGTAGGTGAGGTGGGTGTCAGTCTCTTTTCCCAGATAACGAGTGATAGGATGAGAGGAATCAGCTTCAAGTTGTGCCAGGGTAGGTTTAGATCTGGTAATAGGAAACATTTCTTCACTGACAGGGTTGTCAAGCCCTGGAAGAGGCTGCCCAGGGGAGTGATTGAGTCACCATAACTGGAGGTGTTTGAAAGATGTGCAGATGTGACACTTCGGGACATGTTATAGTAGGACTTGGCAGTGGCAGGTTTATGGTTGGGCTCGATGATCTTAAAGGTCTTTTCCAGCCTAAATGATTCTATGATTCTAGGTAGCAGGGCTTCCAGCTGCTGTTATTTTTCTCTGATCTGTACAATATTGACCCCTTTTACCTGAATGTTGCCAATATTGAAACTGTTCTTACTGTAGTGTTAGCAGCAGTGCAAATGCTTGTTACTAAAGATTCTTTCTGTGTTGGCAGTATTTGAACTTTTTTTCAGGGATTCTGTAAATTAAGATTTTAATAGAAAACTGATGAGTCTTTGTGTCATTTAATGCATACTTGGGTTTAAAATACAGTGAGAAGAAAACCTTTTTTGTAACTGAAAATTAAAAACCTGACTGATCAGTAGTGTTCTTAGGCTGAGAAAGCCCTTCAAACTTCGTTTACTCTCTTTCAGTTATTAAAAGGAGAGGGGATAGGAATCACATTGTATTTTCCTCCTGGTTGCTCTAGTAATGTGCAACATTTCTCTGTGTTTGCTGTAGCAGTGAAGGTGTACTGCACTGCACTTCACAAGTTTGTGGAATTCTTGTGGAATCCTTCCTTTCAGTGTGCAGCTAAACATTATAAATGCTGTGCCATCAGTTTAACTATTCTAAACATCTACATTTCTTTCCTCGTTGTAGCTTTATCATCCAAATGTTGTACGGTATCATAGAACCTTCTTGGAAAGTAAGTATAAACACAGAGAATTACCACATTTTACATAATGCAGAAATAGAAATGTACAATAAAACCACTTACAGCTTGGAAGCAGTGTGTCAAATTTGAGCAATAAATGGTTAAGATTTTCTTCAAGGACTGTTACAGTTCAGACAGGCTTGTATGACTTCAAAATTGAAGAAATGGTGAGAAATAATGCTTATCTTCGTTCATCTAGTAGTAAAACTAGATGTAATATAAACATGTAGACAGCATCATTCTCATCCTATAGAATTAAAGATCCAAAATTTATAACTGGAATGCTAAATGGAGAAAAACTACAGTGACTAGTAGAATGCATGATATAGATTGCTCAGCCATATTGTCTTAATTTTCTTTTTTATAAAGAGTTAGCTACATACACCAGCCTGCTGAATGATTATCAGGCAGTGAATTCCTTATAGCTGCTGTGATATAAATTGAGGAAAAAATGGAATAACAAGGAGTAGAACTGATTAAAATGTATTTGTACAAACACAGTTTTAAGAAGTAAAAAAATTAACAGCTTTTAAAATATATTTTAATCTCAAATACTCTATTTTCAAATGCCTTCTGTATAAATGTAATCTTCTGTTCATTCATTTTCTTTTATGCAGATGATAGATTGTACATAGTCATGGAGCTCATAGAGGGAGTGCCACTGGGAGAACACTTCCACTCTTTGAAAGAAAAGCAACAACAGTTTACAGAAGAGAGAATATGGCGAATATTTATCCAGGTAAGGGCCTCCATTCTTTTTGTTTCCAGAACTTTCCTGCATGTAGCAGCATTTATGTTTGTGAGGCTAATAAATGACAAAGTAATGCTTATTATATCAGGCACTAATATCAGATATTAATTTAATTTTATGTGCTTTTATTTAGATTGTAATTAAGAATCTTTGTAAAGCTCTTTTTGTTTGTTTTTAAGCTTTGTCTAGCTCTTCGTTATTTGCATAAAGAGAAAAGGATTGTTCACAGAGATCTCACTCCCAACAATGTCATGCTGGGGGATAAAGACAAAGTTACAATTAGTAAGTAGAAGTACTTTACTTGAAGAGAATTTCCCATGATGTATGCGAGTAGAAATTCTTTACTGAAACTCTCAGAAGGTTTCAGATTCCTGGACATTGGTCACCATACTTATAAGCTAGTAAATTATGGCATTATTATGCTTTTGTGTAAAATAATTGCTAATGCAAGTTTTGTGATCGTTGCCACCAGGTGTCATCATCCATGACTATATTTTTTGAAGCTATGTGTGTCAGATAACATGGAGGAGATGGTTTAGCCCTAGAAAAATTAAATTAGTTATGCTTCAAGGCCTGTTTTTCTTTAAATTGGCAATAATATAGAGAGAACCAGATTAGATAACAAGTGCTAATGAACATAAGGTATAGCAGCCATCTGTTCTATTCCAGTTCTCCCATACAATTGTTTAGTATCCATCAGTTGTTCCCAGTGATCAGCTGCTGTGAGGTGCAATTTGTCTAAGCCTGTAGTACTGAATATTTTTGATGTATGCTTCTATAATCTTCACAGTGTGGAGGAAGGTGCTTAGGCAGGTTTCAAGACAGGCTTTGAAAGACATGTATGTGTGAACAGTAAGAAGTTTTACTCTTTGAGTGAATTATCACAACCCAGTATGTACAGCAAGCCTTACAAGCAATTCAGATACTGTAGATTCTAAAACTCTCAAAGAACTACTGCGAGCTTTCTTACTGCTCATGACATAGAACTAGATAAACAATTTGAATACTGCAGAATTGTTATAAGAAGTCTTCAAGCAAAATCAGTCTCTCTTCTTTAAAATAACAGGGAAGTACAGATGTATGGATGCACCCAACCACAAAATAATAGGCAAATATATTCAGTAACTGTTGTTTTATAGTAAATATTTATACCTGATGATGTGCATACTTACATTTATTCATTATTAAATTGTATGTGCTAACCCCCCTGACTCTTAGTAATGATACACTTTTGAAAAAGGGTGATTTAATAGAGCATTTGTCCCTGAGTGATGAAAAAAATATTCAGAATATTATTTTAAAGTATCATAAAATTGTATTTTGTATCAACATCCTGCCACTGAGGGGCACTCTTGCCTTGATTTAATACCTTTGCCTTATCTCTAGTCCAATCTAGATACGGTGTAAATGTACTTTTAAATGTAAGGTCAAAATTGCCCTTGAAAAGCATTTATATTTCTGTCAAAGATTTATAAGAGCTGAGGTAAATTGGAAGAACTGAAACTTATTTTGACCATTTCTACAGGGATTCGTTCAAAACTGTTGCAATATTTAAGCAAACACTTCGTTTAATACTTTATTACCAGTATACATAGCATTTTTGGAGGGAGCTGAAGACCTTTTATCTATTACTTCTGAATTTTACTGAACCTTGTTCTTTTACAACCTTAATGAAATTAAGAATAATTTACTTTCTTTCTGATGATAGTAAATATGTACTGTATTGGTGCTTGCAGTGGTATTACACCTAACCCATACAGTCTATGTATGCCAAAGACGGGAGCATTTGTGCTCTTGATAGTTATATCTCACAGTATTTGTGGATAAGTATACTATTCATTTGAGAATTTCAAGTGGTTCTAGATGAAAGTTAATACAAAAAGTCAGGTGAAGGTGGAAGGGTATGCTCAAATATTGAGAAAACTTAAATCTGCCTCTGCAATGAATTTAATCTGTCAGCTTTTATAAAATGAGGAGGTCTGCTCTAAGATCTACAAGCTGCACAGTCATCCTAAAGAGAGAGAGTCCAGCTTTCTGGAGTCTTTCAAATCTCAAAACTGTCCAAAATGTGTCTTGATCTAACTAGAGTAATATTGCTGTGGACTACCTGTAAAGCAGTGTTGTGTGACTATGTAATTAAGTTATGGCCTCTGGTGGTTCAAATTATTTTGCTCCATAAAAGAACCTTGTATATCTTGTACTACTGTTCTTTTTTCTTTTCCTTAGCCAGTCCTTCTGGAAACAGTGACTTCTGTTAATCTCTTGTTATGAGAATCTGCTGGATGACAATATAACAAAGGCAGTTTATTCCTCTAACGTAACTCCTCCTCCTGTAACTAATGTTCACCAAATATGTTGTCTTTAGAGAGGTGCCTTAGTTTCAGGCCATCATGGTAATTTTGATTAAAAAAAGAAAAAGAATAAAGTGAGCAATACATGGTTGCTCAATGAAGCACTCAAAAGTGTTTCTATAGGCTAAGGCTTTCATTCTGTACTGTGTATGGCTATGCAGCAGCCCCAACAATGAACCGCTTTAAGAAAGTTCTGGGACCCACAGGCAGATGTATGTGAGAACTGAGCCACTCACATTTCAAATCCCATGAAGACCTCTCATACAGTTTCTACGTTGATTGAAAATGAAAGGAGTGCATAGTGTGGGAGACATTCCTTCCTTGCTGTCATTACAGAAAAAGTAAACCTGCTAAAGAATTATGCTTGCTTGTCCTGAATTTGTAGAGAAATGTTCTACAGGTGGCCCTTGTAGCACAATTCCAGCAGAACTGGCTAGGCAGGGACCTATGGTGAAAGGTGGCTGAAAACTAGAATTCATACAGGCAGAGGACTCTGCAACCAGTCTGGCACAATGTAAGGTTGAGCTACGAAGGGCCTTTTCTGGAGGTGGTCTCTGAATATTATCTTTATAGGTTTTACTGAAAAAAGAATACCTGAGGTAATAATAGAAGGATTTTTGAAACTGTATGGTCACACTGTATTTTTTTTTCTTAATATCAGGTGTGATTAGACACTATCCTTATCCGGATCTTTGTGTATTGTTTTATTTCTAAACTTATGCAAGATATGAAAGTCTTAAGCCCATCAGGTGCTTCATTCTAATGTGAAGGTTGTATGACTTCCTTTGTATTTCCCATGACATCTTTTACACATGTCAATTAAATCTGAATTATCCCAGTCTTTTTCAGGCTCTTTTAAGTCATGTGTTGTTGCAAATGGAAATAGACATTTACAATCTGATCCTAGCCAGGCTAGTGGCAGTATAAGATCTCTGTTTCTGAGAGGACTTTAAGCTTGCTGTTGTTATATAGTCTCCAGAACTGCCCACCTTACTTATTTGTACTGTTTCATCTATGACACAAATTTGATGGGAAAGGGGCCATGACTACCATCTCTTAATGTTGGTACAGCATTTAATCATAATTGGTTGAGCTACAAATGCTACAAAAATGTAAATATTAAATCATGCTAAGCTGCAATTTCATAAAAATCTCATTCTAAATTGATAGAAAAGTGTTACTGAAACTGTACCTCTCTGGTCAGGTTGAATGTCTGATTTAGTATTTCTGACACACACCAAAAAAAAAAAGTAGAATTTTAGGCACAGCCTGAATGACAGTTGTTTTGTATAGCATTTTAGAGATTCATTGAACCAATATTATCTGTGTCTCTTGGTTTAATCTTCACAGCCTTTTTATATAAGACATTGAGAAGTTACAGTTTTCTGAATTGAAAATGCGTATCTGCTTTTATTGCAACTGTATTTTACTGCAGCTGTATTTTGTTTCTAGCGCAGCATATTTCTGTCGAGAGCTCTATAGCTGCATCTGTTCGTAGGACAAAACGTAGGACTCTGTAGATCATTGCTTTTCCTCAGTGTCATCTAGTTGCAGCAAGCTTTATAACTTCATGGTCAGAAGTCTGTGTGGAATCACTTTGACAGGTGATTTCAGGTCTGCTATCAAGAATTGTGAAAGATTCCATATTCTCTTTTGGGTGGCATACTCTGTTTAATGTTTAATACACATGATACAATAGCAGCAGAAACGATCTGTATGGAGCTGAAACGTAGGATTACATAGCAGCAGAATACTAGTTTTGAGACAACTCAGCTGTCTGATGTACTTCTAACCACAGCAGGCAGCCATGAAGTGTCAGAACAGTGAGGTGAATGAGACTTGAAAAGTTTAAATAGTCTGGATGCTGGAAGAAAGCTACCTGTTAATTTTGTAATTCAGAATACTTGTGATTCTGTGCCATGCCCAGAGAAGCAGGGGACATGAGGTAAAGTAGGTATAACTAGTCACTACTTTTCGGAGTCACTTGAATCAGTGCTAAATTTTTTTGTGGATTATATGGCTCATTTAACCAGTCTTCATTATCAGAATTGCTACTCTTCATACTAAGATTCAAGGACATGCTTGTAGTACTTAATTTTCAAAGTTTCCATAATAATTGGCTGAGCAGAATTTTTGACTCGTTTATGTTTACACTGTAAATCAAACATTCTGGATGCTATTGGTGGATTAGTAATTGCATCTCTCTTTACAAATCTTAGTTCTATATGTGGATCAACGCTAATGTTTTTAGCGGAGAAGTTACAAGCTTTACAAAACTGACAGGTGGTAGACTGAGTTTACAAAGCATTGATATTAGCACACAGAAAGGAGAATGATAGAATAGCTAGAAGATGCATTCAGGAATTATAAGAAATTAATTCTATTCCTATTCTATTGATGAAAAAGAGTGGAGTAAGTATGTACTACTATTGATTACATTTCAAATGATCTTGATTTTAGGATATGAATTTATGGAAAATAAAATTAAAGTTCTATTTTTATCTTCCAGATCACTGTAACTTAGTAAGTTGCTGATGAACTTTCTTGATTACAGTTTCAAACATGCTGAAGAGAAACAAATTGAATTTGTCTCATCCTGAGTCTTTCAGGGTAGAAGAAGCTGTTCAATGGGGACACAGTGAAAATCTGACCTGAGCAGCTCTGAAGTTCACTTGTGTGGTGAATTTGATACTCCATTCATCTGTGTGTTTTGCTTTGCTCTTGGTCTTTGTGTGCATATTTGATTTTAGGAAAAATTAATGGCATTTTCAAGTAGGGTTCAAATCAAAATCAAGGCAACAAATATGCAAATATGAGATCAGTGTTGTTAAGATGCAGTATTTGGGAAATTTTCTTCTTGTTACTGTAGAAGATCAGTCTACTAGATGAAATCTTTGGGAAGTAAGATGGCAAATGAAAAACCAGATTCTGTCAATAAAAGGAGAAAAAAACATTGCAGATACCTAAAATGCTCATTTAAAGAGACTTCAAACATTTAGAAAGTTTTTATAATTTGGCTATTACAAAAGTGGAGAGATCATTCTGTAGGAGGTTAAGATACTAGTCAAGTCAGCCTACTCATTTTTTCATAGTTCTTTCTTCTTTTTATGCCCTCTGCCCCATCATGTTAATGCTTTCTGAAACAATCTTACTTCATTATCACTTACTCTGCTACCCTAAACGCAATGTAAACAAGTGAAGAAGGGTGTTTTACAATCTAAATGATTATGACTGTATCATTCTGTGTTAATTTTCTTCCTATTTGAGGACTGTCTTTTGTTTGACTATTTTTCAATGAATTAAAAAAAATATTTTTTTCTAGATTCCTGAAGCTTAATGTTTACAATCATAGTACAAAGTCTGGTCAAGTATGATAACACCATGGAGAGATATGACTATTGGTAATGAATTGTTGGTGAAATTGTGTGTCTTGTCATAGTTTATAAAGTTCCATCTAATGGTGAAAGTTTGATAGTTTTTTATTGTCTTTGAACAGACTTTAAAAAAATCTTCATCTTCAATGAAGTTTGCCAAGCTTCCAACTTATAGACAAATTAGCTGCAAAGAAATTACATCAGTTGAGGTTGCACAGTAGACAAAGCACCAAAAACTATTACCATGGAAATTTTATTTTAGAAAACTTGTTTGCTAGGTTGGTGTACCTACCCTTCCCCTCAGTTTACAAACTCTCATGTATTAGGATGGTACAAAAAGTTGTAGTGGTGATATGCATGCAATTCACATGAACCTGAAAAAATTAGTGATGCTTAAAACTGGAAAAAGTATCATTTTTCCAAAATTACATGTTCAGGTGAAAACAACCATTATTTTTCAGCAACAGAAAACCTTTGGGCAGGTAGGTGGATCTTTCCACTGGTGCCATTAAAGCTCCAAGACTGCTTCCTCATGGAGATGTGTCATCCACTAGCATTTTTGGTTTTCTTCAGCTGTACTACAAAATAACCGTTGTTTGTTTTATTTTTGGTCCAAAAGGAGTAGTTTTTACTTTTCAGGAAGTTGGGACAATCTAACAGTTGAAATAAGGGGGTTTGTTACTTTTTTGAGATGAAGGAGTTGCCTCTCTAATGCCAATTTTATTTCTGCATTGCAAGATGGTGTGGTAGACAATTCAATGATTTCAGGACTGCAGTATCAGGTCTGTGACTAGATTAAAGCAGCATGAAACTAGCCTAGAAAAAGGGTGAGCTAAACTCATCAAAATGTAAGTGCCAAATGAGCTGGTTTCCAGAGAGTGCAAGAGAGGGGCAGGACTGGCTTGATTACTAGCTCATCTTTCTCATAGAGTCTTGCTCTGAATCACTAAGATGGGTTTATAGTTTCCCCTTTGGTTGGATTGATGCAGCATACACTTCTGCATCCTGATGTTGTTGGCTGGCTGGCCTGCCTGCCCTTTCCCTTCCTCCTGTTTTGTGCTCTCTCTTTGCCTTAGCTCTTACCAGCCTTTCTTTTGGTTCATCTAATTTGTTGGTTTACAAAGCTTTCAGTGGCCTTCTGAGTATGATTCTCTAAGGGCTTTTCTTTTCTATTTTTCTCTGGCCACCTTTATTCTAGTGATATTTGTCATGATACCTGTCAGCATTGATAAAATTCCTTTCAGCAAGTGCACACAACACTTTTGTTAATTGGTAGGTTGCTTTTTTGTGAAAGTGAGAATGGAACTGTAGGAAAATATTTGGAAGCTAAGTTACGTATTTCATTCTGAACTTGGTGAGATTTGTGATCAGATGCATCTGCATTCACAGATGTGTGTGAATACGTTAGGTCTAGCTTCTGAGGAAGGGCCCATTCCTGTACTTAAGAGATATGTCTTAATGCTTCGTGTACCACCGGATGAATTAAATTGAGATGGTTCAGGAAGGATATTTTCTTTAGTAAGCAGGATTTTTGATTTCAAAAGTGACCAATGAGATCATAACATAAAAGTCACTAGATCAGGTCAAAGATTTATGTGCGTCTCTGTGCTAAAAGCTGACACTTGGGTAAAATTCGTAAGAAGCTGATCAAGTATTGAGTTATCTTTCTCTCACAATTCCATTCCAGCTTCTAAAAGACATACTGCTATGGTGTGAAGCTGTTTCAGGAAATTGCCAAATATGAATTGTCACAATGGGTCCCCGTTAATCAAGTCTCAGTTCACAACTGAAACAGTGCATAGCGTTAATAGGGGTCATCTTTATATTTGGTCATATTTTCATTTAACGGTATAGGAGGCAGGCCTCTCTCAGTTCTCAGAAATTGCTTCATTTGTTTGTTAGTTATTGTAGCAATTTTTGGCATCAAATAGCAAATAAAGTATCCTGGAGTATTAAAAGTTGTAGACTGATTTATAAGCTTCAGACAGATGCCTAAATAAATTAAAAGAAGCAATTTCACTAATTCGATGCAGTTCAATATTTGCCAGTTTATTTTCATTCAATTCTGTATTATGGGCCTGAAAAAGTTAAGAAAAAACATTTATGTTTAATGTAAAGCTGATTGTCCTTTGCTTTACATTCCTTGGCTTTGGCAGCACCAGCTGTATTTAGGAGCTCTGACTGGTGTCAAGGTAGTTTAGCCGAATCTGGAAAAAGTTATTGACCATCAGACAGGTTTTTTCCCTCCATTTCTGAGGACCTGGGTCTAAAAGGCAAATAATATATTTACTCCATCTGGCTGAATTTTCCCCTTGATTCCTTTTTTCCAGATAATCACTAATGTTATATTAAAATAGACTACTTTTAGACTGAGATGTCCAGCTCTCCTCTTCCCTTTCCTAAATCTTTCAACCACCAGGAACTGAATTTATTGATTGATGTAATGTCTTAATACTCTTTCTTCATTGAATATTATGTGAAGGATTCCAAAGGAGGGAATTTAGAATGATTCACCCCAATTAATTCAGGGAACTGTCGACACTGCAAATATCTCTGGTTCTTTTGGGATTAATATTCCCTGGAGTGAACTGTCTGAGGGCTGTCTTAACTCAAGGGCAAAAGGGAGGCTTCTCAGTGATCCTGTTAATTTAGCATTCTTTCTACTTACATTTTCCAAGCACTACAGAGCTAGTCCTTCTTTGAACATTTTGTTCAAAGAAAAATGATCTGTGGCCTGCGTACCTAGGTTTGGCTTTCTTATCAAAGGCCTTCTGAATAAGAGAACTATTGCTTTTCAGACATTCAAGTCTCACACTGAACAAGAGCCAGCAGAAACTAATTTTTCTTACCTGTATTTCTTCTGGTCTGTGGCTTTTTTTGATGAGTAGAAAAATGATAACTAAAATTTTTATGAACTATCTCACTGTAAAAACAATTGGAATAAGAATGTTATGGGCTCTGTCCAAGTAGAACAGAAGCCTTAAAATATTTTAAAGAATATTATTTACCATAAAATCCTCCCACTTCTGAAGTAGTATTACAATAAAAAAATTATCAACAGACTTTAACAAGTACGGTAATTTTCTCTTGCTCTCTGTGCTTGGATTTAATAAAGTGCAATGTATCTTAGCTGCATTGTTGTGTTGAGGCAGCAGTAGAGTACTGAACTGAAAAAAAAATAAACTTGAAACTGTTTGCATGGAATTTAGATTAAAAATATAGTCTCTAAAGACTGTGTGACAATTTTGTAAAAAAACTACCTGCTAATTACACAAAAGGCACTCGTATTAACATAACAGCATGGTCATCTAAATTTACAGCTTTTGTCCCAAGGTAAGGCTAAGATTCACTGTTATTTCTTACCAAATGCAATCTTTGAACATGAACTATTCAGAGATTAGACCCCCCTGTACTCCTTGGAAATTAAATTTCTGAGAAAGTCAGCCCTTTCCAGCTATCATAATTTAAAGGGAAGTGAAATAATTACTAACTTCATTACATTATTTTTTCCATTAATTTGGGCATTAGATCACTGTTTATTAGATACTTACAGTTGTCATGCAGTTTGGTGGAATATATTAATTGAAGCCTGAAACTGGTTATGAATTGGATTGAAAGCATCAGAGGTGTGTTTATAATATTTTTAAAGCTGATAGGCTTGATTTAAGCATAAGTTGTTGATTAATGTGGAAATAGGAAGATTGTATGGTCCAGTACTGTTAAATGTAAACAATTTAAAAAAAAACAACCCAAATTTCCCTTCCACTGTCACCTAACATTTCAGCTGTTGTGATCTAGCACTGATTGTCATGCAAAGAGGGTGGTTACTGACCTGTGAATCTTTTTTTTTTTTTTTTTTTTTTTTTATTGTAGCTGACTTTGGACTTGCAAAGCAAAAGCAAGAAAACAGCAAACTTGCATCAGTAGTGGGAACCATTCTGTACTCATGGTAAGTACTCCTGCATATGACATTCAGTCCAGCGAGTTCCATCTTCATGGTTACTTTTTTGGAGTAGACAGGCAAGTTACAATGGAGTAAGGAACAAAGTGCAAGTTACCCACCCACTGCTACTCTGCAGTAGTTGGTTGCCTGCCTTGCCTATTCTTGCATATGGTGGTTCCTGTGGGTTAAGTTGGTGTAAAATGAAGTAATTGTGGTTGTGTAGTAATTTATTCATCTACTTATATACTTAAAGAAATGTGTTTTCAAGTTTTAAAAAGATATATGTTAACAACATAAATAAATTTTAATGGCTTTTGATGTAATTGTGGCTTCAGTGTGCAGTTACGTGGTAAGTGCGGACAACTTACCTTCTGAAAAATATTTTAAATTGGTGCTACTGGATTTGTTTTGATAAGTAGGCATTTGGTTTTAGTAATTGAACTGAAAAGGTATTTTCTGATGTTTGAAATTTTCAGTCGTGGAAAAGCATGACCCATATTGTTGGCAATTTAAGCTTAATAAACACATAGATAACTGCTCTAAAATTTTGCCTTAGACAATACATTATTCAGTGTGCTGAATGAGCTGCAGTTTCCTTTGGCATCTCATTTGTGAGGAAGCCAAAGTGAGGAACCGTATTGTATTAAATTGCAGTACCAATATAGCCAAGTTCCTAGATTACTACTGACTTGTGATTTGTTTTCTTAAGAGCATGGAATAGAAAGCATTTCCTCTCCAAAAGGTTACCCTCAATATGTAAACAGTGTATGTAACTGAGAGTATTATATGCATGTCAGATTCTCTCAAACAAAAGTAATTGTGGGCAGGACAGAGTATTGATTTTTGTGTTGCACGATGTATAAATAACAAACATGCCTGTTAATTGAGGTTAGTGTATTGGGAACAAAAGGGAGCAAATGTAATCTGGGTAAAAATCTCAGTTGTGGGAAGCACAAGCACAGTATTCATCTAGTAGCAGTTGATGCCTTCTGCACCTGCCACTTAAGATGAGAATTTCTGTTGATTGAAATGCTAACATCAGAAATCAATTACGGAATTGTTAATCTGTGCCACTGTTCTGAATCTCTCTCTTCATTTGCAAAATCATTGGTTAAACTTTGCCTACCCTAACTACTGCTTTATTAAGGAAATATGTTTACAAGATGTTCAGCTGTAGCCTTGCAGATCCAAATATTCCTTATTCCATCATGGGCTTGTTCCAGCTTCTTTGCAACACCTTCTTACATACAGTTGCTGTTCCCTCTCTTCAGAATCACTCTGTTGCTTTCTCTGTTGTCCAGCTTTCTAAGGTCAGAAGTTGGTTTTCTTCTTTTAGGGATTTCTGGTGCTCTTGTTCCCACTACTATAAATTGCCAAATCTAGTTCCTGTAAATAAAGTGAAGTTTATTTGACATAGGGAATAGAAAAAGAGAACTACAACGAATGACACGCAAACAAAGCAAATATGCTGCATAGCATACAGTGTGTACACTAATAGTGCTTTCTGTTTTCATCAGAACTTTTAATTTACAAAATACCCACCAAAAAGGAGAAAAACCTGACAGAACATATATCCTAAGTAAAACTGGAAGTGGTTTCATCCTAAATTTCTTCCAAGACCACTACACTGGTTGGGACACTGACAGTATATTTCTCAGAAGTTTACAGGCATCTTTGATGTCAGTCTTCTTCAATCTTCTTTTCTGCTCTGGTGACCACATGTGATGGCCATATACCTGTGAGAATACTCAGTTTGTGTGCTTGTAATAAGTAATTAAAGGTTCTAAGCTGTTCGGGGAGTTACTGGTGGCTCTTCTGAATTAAGAGGGAGAGTCAAGAACTCAGGCATTTGGCAGTTAAATATAATTCATGTTGCTAGTTTTGAAATTGTTACTTGTGATTTCCTAGTACCAGAATGACGATTGACACTTAATCCCTAGAAATCGCTAAATCCTAAAATGGCTTCAAGAGTGAGTCCTTGTAATGTGTTAAATATTCAAGTCCCATACCTTGAAGACTAATGCTTGTGCTGCTTCTTAGGGGAAAAAGGTAAAGTAATTGCAAGGCTGCCTTAATTGGTTCTCCAAATAGTCCTGAAGCATAGCACAATCTGTGAGTGATGGTTTGGGTAGTTAAGTGAGTAAGAGTTAGGTGTAACTAGTTATGAACTAGTTATGTGCCTTCTTTTTCAGCTTCTCTGAAGTAATTTGTTTTGTTCTGGCAGAGAACTAGGCAGAGAACCTGTTGATGGGAAGTTACTGTGCTCTTTTAAACAACAGTTACGGGTAAAGTGCCTGCAAGTTAGATCAGTCTTTAGAAATGCCAGGTTCCAAACCATGCCCCAGTGGCCCTCAGAGAGTCACTGAGTTGTAATTTTCTTATCCTATCTATGTTGACCTTCACGCCCCACCCCCCCCACCCCCCCCCCGGTTAGATTCTGTCAGTGATGTCTTTGAGTCTTTTCACATTTTCTAGGAATTTTTTATCTAAAAGTAGTGTTCTGTAGATTTAAATACCTTTTTTTTTTAAAAAAAAAAGTTTGCTTATACCACATTTATGATTATTTCATACCCTGTCTTTGTACATAGAAGTTCACATCAGAGCTAGGACTTTGGCAGTTCTTTCTCTACCTCTTTGTCCAGTTATTTGTATGTAGGTGTGAGGATAAAATGTTACTTACGTGTTGCAGTCTCTCAGTAAGTGGTCTTTTGGGACATGACTCGTCAGTTCTGCTCCACAGGCAAAATCATGGAAGCCGTGATCCTTGCCTGTCTGTAGTCAGAAAAAAGAACAAGGATACAGTTGTGATGTATGCTTGAGTAATATTTAAAATTATAGGCTAAAGCATTACAATCTTTCCAATGTCATAATAATTTAAGAATGTTAAAAAGGCTTTGCGAACAGCTGAGAGCGCTGGATGCCACCTTCGAGGTACTTGGCTAGTACTGTGTGTGACTGGGCTTTTTGATATGGAAACCTGTTCACAAAGAATGAGGTGAACTGATTATTTTAACACAAGTCATGAAACAGAAGTCAGAGCGTGTAGACTTAGTGTTTGGACTAGATTTTGTTTGTTTTGTATAATTTAAGTAGATTTGAAGGGGGATAAAATAATCAAAATATTGGGAATGCCTATCTACCAAAAGCAGCAATATTAGTTCCTGCACAAAAAAAAAAAAAAAAAAGGAAAGGAGGAAGAGAAAGAGCTGAGAGACAGTGTCATTTCAGAGTGGCAGAAACTGCTTTCTTCAGAATTGACAGAGTAATAGTTCTGGGTAGTTTGAGATGCGACCCACCCTTCTTGGAGCAGACGATATCGTACCGAAACAAAATAATAAACATCGAAAGTAGCATCTGATGCTTATTGTTTTAAATCAGGCTATGCAGCATTATGCAGAGTGGTTCAGATAAAAATTTATCACTGTATATACCAAATATGTTTGTATTTGAGATTGACTGAATCAATTTACTAGTGCAATTTTTAAAAAACTGTCATAAAATAAAAGCAGACAATGTTTTATGTTTAGAGTGGGGCTTATATAATTTTGCTTTGTGATTGTGATGGTTTTTAATTCCTTTCATACTAGGTTTTACTCTACTATCATACTAATTAAATTCCTTTTATTTGATTATATCCTTGAATTAAAAAATCCAGCAATGTGTTATGTTTAGAATACCAAATATATTAAATGGATGTGTTTACACTTAATACATTAAAAACTGAAGAAAAGACTGCTTTAAGGAATTAGTAATGAATTCTGAAGTCTTTTTCCAACTCATAAGTCACCAGAAACAATCTGCTCCAAGTTAGTGGTGACAGAGCTTTTATTTGAAGGCCACCCCACAAGAGACACAGCAAATTGTACATGGTTATAGAGAATGATGTTTCCTTTCATGTATATCTACCATTTCTTTGTTTCACAAAAAGGTTTTTAACTTATGGAGGGGATGCATTGACATCAGAGCAAGAGATATAAGTAAAACTAGCCAAGTCATGTTTATGACACACACGCGTGCACACACACCCACCCACCCACCCACCCACCCCAAAAGCTCTGGGAAATGAAGTAAATTTTGAGATTGCTATGGAATAGAGAATCCCATCATAATTCCTTGAGATCTTGGTTGATCTTGAAAAGCTGTTGGGAAACTGAAGAAGAGCAGCCCATCAGGTATCATTAAGAAGTAGGTGAGAATGTTACCCGTTAGCTGGCAAACTAACTTGATCTTTCTGAAACATAATTGTTTTAAAATATTCTTTGTATCGGTTTTCCAACAACATTATGTAAGATTTGACTTTTTGTGCTAAAGTTGAGGTGTTTCCTTTTTGTGGCATTTTGAGGAAACTCATTTCAGCGGTAATTAGGGGTACTATTTTACTTGTGTACCTCACCTCTGCTGTGGAGGAGAAAATATTCCTTGATCTTAGTTTCTGTTTATGGACTACACGATCAGTCTGCATACTGTGTTACATTAACCACATTTTTGTTCTAGTACTGGTCACTGCTTCTATTTATAACCGTATCTTGTGACAGCACTGCATAAATCAATATTGTGATATAATTTCATGCAGAGATCTGCAGTAGCTGTTTTTTCTCATTGCTTATTCTGGTGACATGATAATATTTTCACTTAAAGCATTTTTGTGTTGGGAAGGATAATTTAAGATGAGGGAGTGTGTACTTTCTTATGTACTTAATTTTTAGCCTGCTTTATGATGCTATATGATCAAACTGATAACTAGTTTTCCTAGCAGTTTTTTCTTCCTCCAAAAATAGCCTCTGAACCATTTCACCAATTTCAACCAAGTCTGAGTATTTAGATTCTTCTAATGTTTGTGAAAATTTGGTGATGGATAGCAAGCAGAGACACATTTTAATTTTTTGGCAAGAGAAGTTTTTTAAGTTCACCTTCCAAATAAGCTGCAGTACATGTTGTCATGTGACAGTAGTTTGTTGTGTTTAGATAACCAAGCGCACAGGAAACTTCAGGTACTGTGCGATGAGGGAAGGTAGAAAACTAGTGAAAAACTAGTTTTGCACTAGTTTTGCCATTTGTGGAACAGCTGACTCCTGGAGAGGATTCGTTGGTTTAAATAGAAAGGTAACAGAAGTTAAATAATCCTTTCAGTATATTAATACCGCATTTTATCAGAGAACCTTCTGAAAGGTGATTAGTACAAGTATTCACTCTGGGAATGAAACATAGCAATGAAATTTAATTGTGATAGCGTGGCTGTAGTTTAGGCATAGGTTTATGGCGATGTGTGTCAGCAAAAAGTCCTGTGCAATTGGAGGTCGAATCCACAGGGACAGTATAGCTGAGGATAGGCAGGTGATACTGTCTCTATACCACAGTGCAACTCTGCATAGAACATTATGTTTCATTATGGGCATACCATGACTAAAAAGATAAGCTGGGTAAACTTCAAGGAAGAACATTCTAAGTAGCTGACAGGGATTGCCTTATAAAAAGATGGCCAAATAATACAAACTATATAAAGTTAAATAAAGTAACAAGTTTGTCTAGATAACTGTCACTTCACATTTGAAATGTACTTAATACCACATCCAGTATTACATAGTGTTATATGTGGGAGTACAGCTGGAAATGATGTGAAACAAAGTAAGAAGACATGAAGATATCTGTATTTATTTCTGGAAAAATGTTTCAATGGAAATAATAGTCCCCACCACTTTTTACAAAAAAAGTCCTCACCGTAAGATATAATGTAGTATTAGACAGGAGAGAATGCAAAAAAATCTTGGATTAAAAGAAAGCAGGCCGCTTTGGGAGTGACATGGACTAATTCATACAGATGTTTTTTTCTATCCTAAGAAGAGTTCTTTCACTCACAAAGGCTTAGAAGTAGCTTAAAGTTATAGCAGAGGTTTTCGTGATGAAAGGCAGTGTGAAAACGTGGAGGTTAGTTTCTGTTGTTTTCTAACAAGTGAGTGATGCCAGTCTAGCTTCTAAAGGGTTATTTTAATGCTTGGGGGGAAAAAAAAGATAGTATGTAATAATTTTATAGACTCCATGATGAATTTAAACTGCTATCTAAAAAAAAAAAAAAAAAAAAAAAAAAAGCACTATTTTACCGACATAGCAGGTTATAAATCAACAAAGTACTTTTGGGAAAGAATCCTTTCTGTAAAACTTGTATAACAATTACTTTAATATATATTAAATGTTACATTATAATCCCTTTGGAAGAGATAATAATGAATGAGCACTTTATTAGAATAAGATTAGTCATTTCATCAAACTGATTTATAAGCTTGTAAATATCTTTTAGTCCAATGTTATTGGTATTTGTTTGCTGTAATTATTATTTTTTAACTTTTCTTTTAAGTAATATCAAATGAGGTACATTTAGATAAATTATGTTACTATGACATCTAAACTGCAGAATTTAGAATACTTTTGGTAGGTTTGCTTCTGTTTTTTTCCCATTCTCTTCTATCTTAGATGTCAACTGTATTGGTATCTTGGCAGATCCTTACTATTTCTAAATCTTTGCTATTACTTGTCCTGCTTTGCTTTGGTGCTCAGTATATGGTGTGCTGTTTCAGTTTCTACTGACATTATATGTCATCTTGCTGTCTTTAATGTTTACTTAATAGTGTGTTTGCTGTTTTACCATGTCTTTGGTGGTCAGTTAAAGCTATTTCACTTGGGTCTTGGCCTTTGGTTTCTGGTGTGCCTTTTGTTCAGCTGCTTGCTTTTTCATAGTAGCCAGATTTGAAAGCTCTGTGAAGGATTGTTCAAACTGCCTTAGTTTTTCCTTGGTTTGTTCCATCTCTTTTATGTTATTTCTTGGATCTTTTTTCACAGCTGATTTTTGCACAGAATGATGATTTCTGTTGTTATGATAACTTTAATCGCTTAAAAGTATTAAGAGAAAGAGTTAGAGAAAGCACATGCCGCTGTAACAGAGTAGAGTTCTTGGACTATACCGAGACATTGTTAGAGTAAGCACCAGAGCACTAAGTGGCCATCCCTCATCAGAGAAATGTTAATACTGGATTTATGGGTCTGTTCTCCTTTTTTTTTTTTTTTTTTTCTCTTTCCTGTTTTTTGCAGTAGTAGTTTCACTGTCTACTTCAAAGAATGGCAGGCCAGCAGTGGCCTAAGAATTACTGAAGGCAGCATGAGGTATGCTAGGCATCTGACTGAAAGAGCAGCCATGTCAAGAACTGACAAAGAAGTAGGAGGCTGGATGTTTGTAATACTCTTCTAGAACAATTGAAATAAAGAAAATAATTTGAATCAGTAATAGGGTAGACATCTGGTTAAGAAATACTAAAAAGGGGCATTAATGCCTTCTAAATGTTTGAATCATCTGCATGTAGAACAGCCTGTAGTCTTTCCTTCCATTTCCTCTCTTACCCTAAGTGACCATATTTTCTGCTTGAGGTGCGTCCCTAGACTTATCAGGGTCTTGTTTAAATAGGCGTGAGGGAAGACTCTGTTTTGAATGAAAGAGGGGAGAGGAAAAAAAAAATATTTGCTGATACTTGAATAGCTTTTGTGGGTTTAATAATTTGGAGTCAAACTGTCTTTAATTACGTTACTCACATTGGCAACTGACATCTTCGCAGCTAGAGTTCTCAGACTTCTTGGTTATGGATGGCCATTGTTAACAGGAATGTCATAAGGATGTTGAGTTTAAATACCCCATGATTTCAGACAAATGTATATATCTATATTTGCTGTTTTTTCTGCTGAAGCAAGTTTTTCTCCTGGGTTACTGTTTAATGTCTAGGCTCTCCACAATTTGGGCTGCACAAGCAAAGGTCAGTGATTTTATGACTGAAGAGGTAGTACAGTGTTATTCAGGGATGAAGCGTGAATTGCCTATATGATCCCAACTGCAGTAGTAGACTATGTATTTTATAGAGATCAAAGTGCCCAATTATTAAATTGGGAGATTCAGCAATGTGTTGTAAATGTAATTTGTTGGCAGATTTTGTTGATTACTCTTTACAAATTAACATGTACGGTATTCACTTTGTACTTGCTATCTCAGGAAGAGTTGTTGAAGGCTTTATTTTATTCCTAAAAGTTATTTTAAAGACAATTTAGGGAAGAAAACTGTGAAAATAAATGTTATTCTCATCACAGGATCATGTGACTGTTCAGTTTACGTTACTTGTATTTTGCTTCTGGTCTGTTTCTCAAGGGTGCCCATTATTGTGGTTAATGAGTGAGCTGTTCAGAATGAGGTGCTATCTTGAACCTCTTCTTTCTCTTTAGTCTTTGCTTAGTTTCCCATGTAGCCTTATTTTTTCAGCTGATGTTTGTGAGCCATCAAGCAATGAATTCTTTGTTTAATATTAAAGTATGTAAGAAGTTTTGCCTAGATTATTATGTTACAACCCTGTGTGCATATTTCATCTACAGGAGACCCTGTGTGCATATTTCATCTACTGACTTTCATAAGGGCTTTTGCAGGCAACTGGATCAACAGACTTTATTTAGATTTGGGAATTTTAAATTCTGTGTAAAATAAGACAATGAAACCACCATCTTATTCGGGTAAAATCTGCAGCTGCCTGCTTTTTTTTGTTGTGTGTAGGGTTTTGGCTTTTTTTTTAACCATTTAATCCATACTGAATGTGATTGCTAGACAGAAAAGTAGTTAGTTAATTATGTTGTATAGTAGATTCCAGAAAATCCAAATACTTGTGAAGTCATCTAATTCATACCTAACTGTGGAAAACAAGTTACTGTCAGAAACAAGTCTTTGTGTGGCTGGGATTCAACTTGCTTATATGTAGTCATTCAAAAACTAGGCATCTTATTCAAGTCAAGCAGCTAGATGGTTGTTGAAAACCATGGAAAAAAATAGGCACTTCAATAATGAATTTCATCCTGTCTGTCTTAAACAGCTATTTTAGGATGAAATGAATCAACCACTTGATGTGCCTGTCTCTCTCCATTTGCTACAGAGGGATCTGGAGCACTATGTTAGCATAAATCTAACATAAAAAATTAAGTGAAATTAACAACTTATATGAAATCAATTATTGAAGATTTAGGTTTATTTTAAAGTTGTTGTAGAATTGGATTTGCTACTGCTTGTGGTCGTCTTCTTGCAGATACTTATTTTTCCATGTCTCCCTTTCAATTTTAATTATTCATGCAGTTTATTGATAAGCTTGAATACTTGGACAAAGACACTGAATGAAGTTCACTCTGAAAGGCAAATGGCTCAATAAGCAAAATCTCTACCATTTTTTAAGTGTTCAGATTTCTGTTCCATAGATAAAAGGAAGAAAGCTTTTTTTTTTCTTGAGCTATTTGTACAGTTACAGACTTAAGGCAATTCCTCAAAGCATTTCATAAGAAATTGCCGTTATAATTCACTTGAAAACATTCCTGTTTGGAAGGAATCAATTCTTAGAAGTATCTGTCAGATGCATGTTATGAGTGCCTTTTAGAATATGAGTGTTATGAATGTTGCAGCTTTTACGTATATGGATAGCACTTTGCCACAACTTACAGATACAGTTTATCTACAGCATTTCTGTTTAAAACTGACAACTTGACAATCTGCTAGATATTTTTCTATGAATAAGAACATCAGATGTGTAGACCATGCAGTGATGCTTGCCTTTAATAGTATAAATAAAAAATCACATTGAAGGGAATTCTTACTTTGTAAATTTCAGAATCTGGCTTACACTTCCTCCTGTTGTTTTAGACTTTGTTCCTTGATGTGTCTGAAGGAATAATAGGTGTAAATGAGAACTTTGATGTGTTTTTCTGTTTTAAGCCTCCCAGGGGCTCTGTATGTATGGAACACTAAACTACATATTAATGATACTTTGATTTGTCCTTATAATTTACTCAGAGATGCATACGATAATCTTGAAAATTCAGAAGCATAAGAAGGTTGAAATGGATATGCACATTTTGAGTTTATTTTCATTACAGTGTGAAAAGTGACACTTCATTACCTTCTTCAGTAATAAGAAACTGAAGGAAGAAGCAGCTTGCTAGAAACATCACCTTTCTGATAGAGCCTGCAAGGCTTTTTAAATTGTCCTGGAAACAAGTTTTTAAAAATGTGGAGGCCTAGAAACATGTAGTAGTTTTACACACTGACTCCCAGCAAGTTTTTTCCAGATCAACAGATACAGCACATAGACAAGAAGGCCAAATTCAAACTAAATTGGATCTTTATGGGATATTTTTCTAATATGCCTACACATTGTATCTGATGAGGGGAAAAAACGTTGCAAATAGATACTTCTAAAAAAATTTATAGAAAACCTTCAGTTTGGGATAAATGCAGACAGAAGGCCATGAAACTCCAATACTTGTGGTCTGCTTGTAAAAGATACTTAAATATTGATAACCTTGGCCCTTGCATTATGTTGAACGTTCTCCCAGTTTTTGTTGCCAACATAAGTTAATAGTACTGTACACTGTAAGTGCTCCAAAATTGCTGAATTTCTGAAATGAAATGTTCGGAGTACCGATCTGGCTGGAAAATTCTAGAGACCCAAAATGTATCTTTGAGTAGTAGTATGTACATATGTATGCACATATATATATATGGGCATGCATAGACATGGACCACATACATATGTAAAAATCAGTGAGAATGCTCATACTTGTAGAGAAGTTAGTTCAGTTTATATAGCATAAGGCAGATACTGTCATACTTTTGTTTCCCCATGTAATTCATTGTTCCACAATGTCAAATCAAGCATATATTGGTTTATCCAGCTAGGAACACTGTTTCTAGCATAACTATATTTGAACAAAGTTGTATTGATTTCTTCCATGCTTTCAAGTACATATGACCCTCTTACATTACAAGAATTCTTGGCAGCTTTTCTGTTCTGCTTGCTGCCACTGATACTTAAGCAGAAGACACTGAAATTGCCCAGTGGTGCCCCAGCAAGTAGGCAATTCCCATATCTGGGAATTTTTGGAGGACATTGTTTTCAGTGTATTGAAGATGAGAACATTTAGATATGGATGTCTCTTGGGCAGCATATGTGGTGAACATCTGTGAAATGCATCCTTCAGGTGTAAAGCTAGACTCTTATGCAATGAGGTGCTTTTTTGCTACTGCTCCATGACATTCAGAACAAACTTGTTTTCACTAGCACTAAAGATTCATACATGTAAAAGCAGTGAAAATGCCACAAAAAAAGAGAAAAGTCTGTCACATAAATATATGATGCCAGAGATATACACTTACAGAAAAAGTGCAGTTTAAAGATGGGAGAACATGTAGTACTTGAATGTACCTCGCTGGTCTTCTGCTTCTGAGTATGAATGCAAAAGTCCTCACAATAAAATTCTTCTGCTCTTTTCAGCAGCTTTTTATATAGGCTTTATGCTCAAAAAGAGGAACTGAAATGTGAAGTTTGTTACACATTTTCCTGGTTTAGTTATATTTTGAGTGACTAATTTTTTTTTCACTTAGCAAAGGTAAAAAAAAAAGTTTTAGTTGAGCGTTGTGAACTAAGAGTAAAACTGAAAGTTGTGTTTCAGTGGAAGCTGCTTTTATATTTCTAAAGCTGGCCTCTTAGCAGTTGCATTTAGTATCTCTCTTCCCTAGAAAAAGCCTCCCAAATTTCTGCCAGTACCAGTTGGTTTTAGGAGTGTGATATAAACTCCAAATGATTGAAGGAAAAAATACCCAACTGTGAAAAAACCCTCCCCAAACAGCCATACCACTCCCGGGACAACACAAGCATTTACTTAAACATACGATGATGAGCTAGATTAGAGAACTGACCTGGCTGAAAAATTATTTAGGTTATTTTTCAGGTGTTATCAGATCTTTAGTTTGATGCATAATGCAGCTGTAGAGTTACTTGTGCTGGCATAGCAGAGCAGACAGTGGTAAAGAGTGACTGGGAGGAGCAGGAGCAAAACAACATCTTGACTTACAATATTTTTCAAATATACAGCCTAAACACTTTACCACATGTGAGGCTGTTTTGGTCTTCACAGTTTCATATGTGCTCTAAGTTTTGCTGGGGAAAAAAGTAGGTATGAGTGACTCCTTGCACATATAGATTTGGGAAGAGGACTTTGTGCTCTGAACATGCTTCTGCCTTGGATATTTAATGATTTAAGTATGAAGAAGATACTAGTTTGTTTGGTTTTGTTTATTGTTCTGTACTCCTATTGCTTTGTTAGAGTAAACTAAAAAAAAAGTCATTTGTTTTGTATTAATATGTGACATGGGTGAATTAGAAGTGAGTTGCTGGCAGTTTTTCTTGTGTTCTAGAACACTTATTACACTGCTAGAGGCCATAAATTATTTTTCAAAGTTAATACATTTGCTGTCTCTAAGCAATAATGTATAATGTTATCACACATAAAAACTTAAAGGTTTGTAAATTGAAAGAAGTACAGATCAGTTGTTGAATGCTAACTGAATGCCTATATCTTTATTTTCAAAACTGTAAAGTAAAAACCCCAAAAGGTGGAGTATAAAACATCTGCTTCTGTTTTAGCCAGAGACACACTGCATATGTGCTGAAAGAAAGCAGAAAGTCAGTGATTTCTCTAAATTGATAATCAACAGCAATGTACAATGTAGCTGAGAGCTACAGCGGTCTATTACTGGGATCTTGTTTGTACACATTTCTCAGTGTGCATTAATATTTCAGATCAGATAGAGACAGACTACACAACCTTACTGTTTGCAGTGAAAGGTGTCCTTCCACATCAAACCAGCATTTTTTTTTTTTAATTTTAATAAAAACCGAAGGGAGGCATATCATGTAGTTTGCTGTATCCCACAATTGTTAGTGGCCTGTCACTGATCTCATATTGGTTTTGCCTCACTATAGACTAAATTATATGAGAGGGAGTTTTCTGGGCAGAGACAGGCAATGCTTGAACTAGAAAATGAAACTGTTGAGATTACACTGCTGAGAGAGCAATTATACATGTGAAAGTTACCTCTCTTAGCTGACTTCACCCATTTTAAAATTACATTCCCCACCTGGTGGCAAGAGGATTTATTACACTGTAAAACTGCAAACTGAAGGTAGTAAATTTCTTCTCTACTCCCATACATTTTAAAAAATCGTGGAGATGATGAATTTTTCTGTAGGCATCAGCAGAGGTTTAGGATGCCTAAAAAGGTGTCTTTTGTGAAGAAGAAATTATATATATAATATTTTACAAAAATATTTAACATAATTTGTAATGAGAAAAATGTATACAAGTTAAAAGACAATGTAATAAATTATTTTAGAAATACTTGGCAATACATTTCAAAATGGAAAACTGTGAAGGCAAATTTTTTAACTAGTGATTGAAAATCCTCTTCCAGCTTCATCACTCAAGGGATAGACAGAATATCCCTAAAAGGCTCATGTTGAATTCTTCTTGTAGTTGAGAAATGCAAATAGCTTTCAGCAATGTTCACAGAATATCTTTATTCAAACTGTCAGTTTTGTGGCTCCTGTTTCTTCTTCCTTTGCCTTTAGTGGTAATTATAAAGCTATAATACTGAATGTGTATCTGTAGCTTACAGCAAACTATGCAGAGAAAAATTGTGACAAGGAGCAACTGCTTTCCTGTTTTTCTTTTTCACTCCTTTGGGATGATGCTGATGGTGAGCAGCTTCTTCTCCCCTCAGCCTTATCTTTTTTCTTCCTTTTTTCTGTAATTCAGAGGACTGATGATAGAGTAGATCTGTGTTTTTTCATACTGGTCTCCAAACACTCACAGATTACCCTGCAGTAGTTTAGTAAAAGGAAAAGAGGCAACCTGGTTCATAGAAACCTAGAAATGGTGTCCAAACAGAAGCGTACCCTTGATTTTCTCATTCTTTGAACTGAAATTGGTGGTCTTGGCCCTTTTCTAAGAATATAGACAGTAATTGAAACAAGAGAGATTCTAACTTGAAATAAGACAAATTTTTTTTTCGCCACTGTAACAGTCAAATGTAGAACAGGCTGCCCAGAGAGGCTGTGCAGTCTTTACTTCTGAAGGTTTTCAAGACACTGCTGGATAAATCCCTGGTCAGAGAACAGCGGTCTCATTTTTATAGTGAATTGTGGCAATTCTTTTCCCAGCTGCTCCTTAAGCAGAGGTTCTGCTAGGAGAGGCTCCTCTGGTCCGCCCTCACTCCTTGCTTATCGGGAACAGATAAGGGTGCAGAGGAGGTCTGGTTCTTAGGTGGACACTGGTTTGCGGTGTCCATCCCTTTTGCAGTATGCACATTGATTATTGCCTAACCAAGGCCTGGGCCAGGGACCCCCTCTTGAGGGTCCGCCCCATCCTTGGCCTCTTCCCCTGATCCTAGTATTTTCCTCTAATACCGCCACCAATGTACTATTTACTCTTTCCTTTTGACTATCTCTATTTCTGTCTGCAATCCCAGCAACATCCAACAACTTTCCCCAATCTTGAGCATCATTTCCTTGTAATTTTTGTAATTTTCTTTTAATATAATCTGAGGACTGCCCCACAAATAGAGGAGCTAATTGATTTTGCCCCTCTTCTGATTCAGGATCAATATTTGTATATTTGCAGGCTGCCTCCTTCATTCTGTTCAGGAAATCTGTGGAGGACTCTTTTCTGTCTTGCCTAACCTCATACAATTTAGACATGTTTATTGCTTTAAGGCATAGCATTTCTAATTCCTAACAAAATCCATTCCTGATACTGAGTCAAAAGTTGCTTGGGTCTGTTAATATTCCTGTCCCAGTTCAGATCAATGGAGGGGAAATGATGCTCCACAGTTCCTCGTAAAGTTCCTGTGTTAACCTGAGCTTCCACATGTATTCTAGCTGCTTGACGAGTCATCTCCTCCTCAGTACTGTCAGACAAAACCTGCATTATTGCCTCTGTATCTTTCCAGTCTGGATCCTGTGTTTTAACCATAATTTCAAAAGCACTACCGACCTTCTTGGGATTATCCCTGGAATTTCCAGTGGTTGCTTTCCAATTATTCAAGTCTGTTATTGAAAACAGGACCCTTGCTGTAATGTGTCCTTCATTTCCCACAACCTGGTGGAGGGGAGCATGTACAACTTCCCCTTGTTTGGCCTGCATCCAACCTGCTGTTGGGCTAAAAACTTCTGCTCCCAGTCCTAGTCCGCTTTCCTGATTACCCATTACTGCTTCCCCTGCTTCCCCAGGCCCATTGTCTCTAGGTCTCAAACGTCTCTCAGGAGCAGTCACTGATTCAATATCCTCCTCCTCCTTTTGTTCACATAATTTTAAACATCTCTGTCCTATATTACAAGCAGAGCAGCACCTTTTCAAAGACCTGTTCTTATCCTTTTCCAAAGCCAAGACCTGAAGAATCACTGGGAGGTAAATTTATATCACACTCTTTTTGCCATTCAGAATGGTTCTTTAAAGTGAAAAAACATATCAGCATGTAAAACTTCATCCCATTTCTTTTCTTGTCTTAAAAACAACATCAGCTGTAACATATTATAATTCAAAGTGCCGTTCATTGGCCATTTCCCCCCATCATCCAGTTTATACAATGGCCACTACTGATTAGAGTATTTAATTAGGATGCTTTTAGTTACATTTTCCCCAGAATCACCCCCTATTTGTTTTCTTTAAAATACCTGCTTTAGACTGACTAGTGCCAATTTTCTTTTAGCATGCTTAAAATTTTATAACAATATACATGTATATAAATATATTCAGATGTTCAGAGTATGCTATACCAGACAGAAATATACATATCTACTCTAGTATGTCAAGCAGAAATTTTACCAAACAGATTGTTTTCAGGAGAGCCCTCAACAACCCAACCCAGCACGACTTTGACCTTGACTTCTGGGCAGGTATCCCAGAGCAGGACGAATGCCTTACATCTTTCCAGGGGAACTTTGCTTTGGAGCCTTCAGTCTGGGGATTGGAGGTCTTACCCTGAGAATCCCTCTGTGCTGGATGGAATTCCTGTGATCCCACAGATCCACTGATGCTCAATAGCAGTGTCCCACTTGGGTTGCTGGAAAATGATACCGTAAAATCGGTCACAGAGAAAAACCCTCTAAGGCTCGATTTGAAGTTTTAGAAGGTAGGCATTCTTTATTACAGCACCGGGAGCATGGGGGAATGTTTCTTCCGAGTGTGCTCACCAAGTTACTCGAGGGTACACATTGTATACAGCAGAATACTTGCACATTCATAGTGTATTACATATACATTTTCATTCACGTACAGGATTGGTTACAAGTTTCTCACTTCTAATGCAAACAAGTGTGCACCCTCGGATAGCACTACTGAAGTTTTTATTAAGTATGCATACCCCCCAAGCATGGGTTTGCCCTCTGTCAGGAAGGTGGTGGTGGTGGGTGCTATTTGCATCAGAGGTCACAATCTCCCACTGCCACAATTACCTTTGTCCTACTTTCAACCAATTTTCTGTGGGTTGCAACACCTTACCAGCTTGCCTCCTCTTGCGGCCAGAACTTTCTCACTTGGAGGCTTTTTTCTGCATAATTTAGATAATGGTGTTCATATAATTATCTGCTCTTTGTTTCCCAAGGTTGATTCCCTTGATTAGAAGTCCTTTCATTCATCAGTTCTGATGACATGAGAGTCAGCTTGACCTAAACTTTGTGCAGAGATTTGTTTAACACAGAGCTAAACACTAAAGCAGAGTTTGGTAATTTGGGAGTTCAGACATTTTGTTCCTTATATAGCAGAAGTCTTTCAGCATAATCCTGAACATATCAAAAGGTTAAAGTCTTTTGATGAGCCAGCAACCTTCTCTTAAGAGAATAGTTTGACATAAATGTATATACAGTGGTATCTATATAGTGGCATCAGTGGAGAGATGATGTAAATCCCATCCTCTGGTGTGTGTAAGTTCTGCCAGCAACTAAAAAGGCTATCCATTGCCAGCAAATATTATTTTATACGTATCTTCACAAAGATGCCTGAAGCTAATAGAAGCTGCACAGAGTCTTTTAGTATTTGGCACAAAAAATAATAATAAAAAAAGTTTATCAGTATATAGCAAACTTTCCTACTGTCCTGTCTCCAACAGTGGCAAGAAATCAATATCCAAGGGAAGGAAGAGTGGGATAAGCATATTAGATACTTTGCTAGCCTACAAATATTTCCAGCTTGGGTTGCGTCCTGAACTAGGTACGGTTTCTAGGCGTGAGTGTTTGTATAACCACCACCAACTGCAGGAATCTCCATCAAACTTTAAATAATTAGTTGGAGGAATGATAAAGACTAAAAGCAATAACTCTGTTATAGTTAAAATCTTCTGCAGTAGTTTATGCTTCTTATTATTTTACTGTTTGTTTATAACCATCACCTCTTCTGGGAGTTAGTCTTGAAGAATCACTCTTATTTTAATTAATACATAACTGTCTAGTTGAATTCATGTCTCATTTGACAATACTCCTCATACTGTAAGGTGACATATACAACCTTGTTCTTAGACCTGTCAGAAGCATGTGGATTAACCAGATAACACTGTACTAAGACAACTCACGAGTGATTTACCGAAGTTCTGTGCAGCTTGGGAAATCCCATGTAAATTCAGCCTGATAGTATTGACAATACTTCTTAGAAGCTTTAGAAGATCTAGAAAATTAATGCTGTTTTGAAAAATGTCTTTCTTTCAGCTCCTCCCTTCCTCCCCCTCCAAATTCAGGACTTCTTCCTTCATTTTGGAACTTCTAGCCACTAATAACTATTGTGAACATGAGCTAATCCAGCGAGGATAGTAATCTTTCATATAAGTATGTGCTAGCAGATTCAGACTGAGACAGTAAATTTCTGTAAAAAGTATTCATAAGTGACATGACAAAATAACATAAGTGAGCAAAATTATAAATGAACGCTTGATTGCAAAAATATCTCCAAGACAATGTAGAGATGATTTGGTGAAACGTGTTCAGTGTTTTACAAGTAGCACAGATATTGACAAGATCTGATTTTCTTTTTCTTTTTTTCTCTTTTTAAATTCCTACTTAAAAATGTGGGATAGCATGGAAAGCTATCTTTATTTAAAATACCTGATTAATTTTGTAGAAGTAGTTCAGAAGGAAAAAACCCCAGATAACTCTTAGGATTAAGCAATGGCTTAAATTCAAGACTCATGTTAAGGCTGTTGGCATGGAAGACTTATTAAATATAAAGGCAACACTGGTATGTTGAGCAAGAGTGGCCTTTCTGAGAAATACTTATAAAACTGACTGTTCGAGGATGCTGAGAATTTGGAGTATTATTCTGTGGATACATTTATGTGTCTTCCATTTAGAAGAATTTAGCCTTGCTTTTGCTATGGATGTTTGTTTAGTGAAGGACTTTCCTATAGTAAACATAATGCTGCTGAAGTAAGCTTTTTTCAGCTCGAATATGTAATTTGGAAATAAGCAGTGATTTGTAGACCTAGAGGAATACTGTGGTGATTATCTTGAATATGTTAGCTGCAAGAATTAAGTGACTAATTGTATAAGTATCTGCTGCCTCTTTTAATATCGAAGACTCTGGATATCGTAGAGTATAGCACCAGTACTGCTGCTTCGCTGCAGTATGATCAGCCCTTGGAGCAATGGAAATGCAATTTATCAGCTCTTAGAGTTTCTCCCTTTATGTATTTTATTTTGACACTGAATGCATTTTATGATGTGGACATCTGTTTGCTAAAAATTCAATTAGTGCCACCATCCTATTTTAGTCAATTGAGATCTCTTAATCTAAGAAAGGAAGAATCCTGCCTTTACGAATATACCAGAAAAAGGTGATACCAATGCTACGTTTTAAAATTTATTTTCAGTGTTTGTGGCTAAGACTGATTTTATAGGGGTTTTATGGAATAAAATGCAGAGTCTGGTTCTAGTAATTCTTTCTGGTCTTGACCAGACAGTGACAGTTTATACACAGTTGTCAACTCACTTAGACAAACCATATGTACTCCCACCACCCTCCTGTTTGTGGGTGGCAGTGTACAGGAGCAGAACTGGGTACTTTCTCTGCTTGGCATCCCTCAACAGTGTGGATCCAAAAGATGCAACTCGGCTGCAGAACTGTTTTGCTAGTCAACAAGTACTGTACCCCACCCACATTTCTAACTAGCAGATGGTGAGGCAAGCCTGTAGAACATGGTGAGGGATTTTACTACATCTCTAAAAAGTAAATAAATAATATTTGAAAATTCTATTTTAAAATCTAAATTACAGAATTAATTAGCCATGCAAGCATAGCATCGAATAAGTATAGAATTTTATATAAAACTTTCATGGTCATCTTAGATAAATATAACTTCAGTAGTTTGAAGTACTTCTTAAGCATGAGACAGTATTGAAGGTATTGTGCATCCTAATGATCTAAATATTGGACACTTCTGACTAAAGGATTAGGTATGCGTTTAGAACATGAAGTCTTTCATCAGCTTCCAGCTATTATGCATTTGTGTGAAACCATGCTAAAACTACAATCCTGTCAGCACTGTATTCTTCCTGTGATTCCCAAATCATAGTAGTAACAAATAATTTTTTCCTATTCATCAGCCTAATGGGCTGCTGTTTGCTCTGGACATCAAGTTAGGTTCTTCCCTGCTATTCATGAATACAAGATTCTGCAGGCCAGCTCATGGTTGCTTCTGCTTTTCTCCTGATTGTATTCAGCTAATTCTTTCTGTGACTGCTATGCAACTTGCATACTTATACAGATTTTGGCTTGCATAATCTTAGTATGGGATTTGAATATTCTTTAGTTATTTCAAAATAATATTGTAAAACTTTACGTCTCTTTATGCATGAAATTTATCACTGGAATGAAAGATTGTAAAATTCAAGTCAGATTTGTTTTTCTGAATAGGAGCATGCTTAGAACTTATACTAAGACAGGGGCTTTGCCTTATTGAGCTCACCATCTATATGGTAATTTGTAATACTGGTGTTTGCTCTAACAGACACATTTAATACATAAAAATGAAATTTCCACAAAGTCCACTGATGAGTTAGTGTCACAGTGAGTAATAAAGGCAGTCTAATTACAGAAATAGTGTTTTGTTCTAACATGACGTTCAACATCCTGTATTCCCCTCTATGGTTGTATGTACTGGCAGCAGCAAAACTCAAGGAAAATTGCTCATTAGTTTTCACCTAGGAATCTGTATCTTGCTTGATTAATTTCACCAGAAATGTGTGACCTGTCTCTGTCTCTCACTTCCCCACAGTGACATCTGTTCTAACTTTCTGTTCTGTTAAGATCACTTAATTTCTCTTCAGCATAATAGTTTGTCTAGGGGGCCTCATCCCATTTATTTTAAAAATCTGTTTTCTGCACTTTGTACATATCAGCAGCACACTTTCTATCACTATACTTTACCCAGACTATATCATTAATTGAATTTATACAGTGCCTCTCAGTTCCAAAATAAGGTATTTTACCAAAGGTATCTGTAGTATAATCATGAAGTTCATACAGTGGTTCCAAATTCTAAGCTGAAAGGAAAACAGGTGGGTTTTCAAGTTGATTTTATGGATGAGTCAAGTATTTTTTATATCTCTGAATAATTACAGAGAGAAGATGCTAAGTAAAAAAAACCACATTATGTGATATGACCTTTACTTACTGCTAAGACTTGAACTCCAGCATCAGAATATCCCTACTAAAGTAAATTATTATCATCCTGGTTTATGAAAAGTGCTGAGGAAATTAACAGAAGGAAGTGGAGTCTGCTTTGTGCTGAGTCAAAACTGAAATTACTGCCTTCTTCCATTTGCTTTAAATGGATCTTTACAATGGATTTTTTTTTTTTTAATTGTCATTGGCTGGCTGTTGAGTATCCATGTGGCATCTTCATAGGGAATGTATTACAGTAGTTTTCAGAGGATGAAAATGATACAATAAGTAAAGTTTGATTACTCACATTAATAGCAAAATCATACCAATTAGCATTCTAAATATAGGAATCTTATTATATTCTTTCTGTTATCTGAGTTACTAGAGGGTGCGATAAAATAATCTGTTCTCTAGTTGATTTTATTGAAATGCCATTATTGTAAACAAGTTCTGAACGCTGTAGTTAATTTGTATCCATTAAGTCCAAAGACATTATAACATGAAATTAGTGGAAAGGACAAGAACAAATAAACCTCCAGTGTTGTGAGAAGAACTGTGGTAGAAGTGGAAAAGCTATTAATTGTATTTCCACTTAAGAATTTGTGTGGTAAAGGAAGTAACTGCAACCTTTTGAATGTAATTGTGTGTACTCTGAAAATACGTTGTAGTGACTAACTAAATATTGGGTGGTTTAACAAAAAAAAAAAGCAAGCCTACTTCTAGGTGGATTAATTAAACACTTGTGGGTTGCATTGCTTTTTACTTAGCCCTGAAGTTGTAAAGAGTGAGCCGTATGGAGAGAAGGCTGATGTCTGGGCTGCAGGATGCATCCTTTATCAGATGGCAACTCTGAACCCACCGTTTTACAGCACCAATATGCTCTCCTTGGCAGCTAAGGTATCTGAATTTGCCAAATCAACCTACCAATTATTTCTGCATGTGTTCACTAGATCCATGAGAATTTCTCTTTAAGGTTATAGAAACATAATGTGCTCTCTGGTCTGATGTGTGAATAAGCACATTTATCGTTATATGGATTGCTGCCTTGCCACTGTAATTACAAAAATTGCTTCTAAGTGTTAATATATTATTACCTCTCAGACTAATACATTTTTATCATTTTATTTGTTGTTAGGACCTTTAGATATACAAAATTTCTTGATGTACTATAATATTGGATTTTTTTATGGCATAGCGTATTACACCTTAGGATGTGATCATAAATAAAAATAAATAATTGTTTGGATGTTGGTTTTTTTAATGTTTCCCTTACCCAGGTATTGTAGCCCTTTGATCTACAGTGATTATGTACGTTAATGTAGATCCCTGATTAGAAGTGATATTCTGCATTAGAAGATGTGTTCTAAGTTGTTTTGCAACTTAAAAACTGATGATGTAATACCCATCAGGTTGTTTCAAGGAACAATACTTATCCTAGGGGATCTTCAAATGAATAATGAAATATTTTTCTTCAGCTAACTGTAGATTATTTATTTTGCAGATAGTAGGGGCTGCGTATGAACCTGTGCCAGAAGGACTATACTCTGAAAAAGTATCATTTACTATTAAGAGGTAATCACTCATCTGGTTTTATTTCAACAAGCTGCTGAAAAGATGGGTTTTTTTGTATGTTTCCAGCAGTAGTAATCTGACAGTTTGCTGACTTTAGCAACTGCCAGTATTTGTCCCTGAATATTAAATATGTTCTGATTTAAAATAAAACAGAGGTATCTCTTTACCCTGCTAATGATATATGCAATATAATTGTATACATGCAACTGGAAAACTTATGCCGCTATACTCAGCACATTTGTCCAAGCCATTATAGGCTTTATAATCAGTACCGAAGTTTAAGAATAGCAGTGCTGTAGTTAATTGCCTACACATAAATTTTCCCCCTCATGAAAATACAGCATTTTGAGTAATTTTCAAGTGCAGTTTATGGTCAAGGAAATAACCATTTTGCAACATATTATTTGTAGATCACTGTGTGATCCCGTTCATAGTTTTATGTGTTTATTTGACTGATAGAAATATGTTTCCCACTACCTTCTAATCATGTTAACAGGATAGCAGAGATAATACAGTAATGGAGGAAAAGATGAGCCTCTATTTGTTCCACTCACTCATCACATATTTCTCTTAGCTATGGTTACATCTTCCCGGTGATAATGTGTAAGACAAATTATAGAGAGTAAATTGGTGCATTTCTATGAGATTTAGCTCCCTTGATTTTTCCATTTTAGAAAAACTCCACTTAGCACAAACCCCCCTTTTCTTTCTCACTCAGTTGTTGAATTCCATCTAAAAAGCACTTTACTGTACAAAGACTGTAACTTCTTTATACTGTGTTTTATTGTACAAAAAGGTTTCTGTTATTTAAAGACCTTCAAGATGAAGGACAACAATGGAGAGGATAAAAGCTAATAAAATTAACATTTAAGAGGTCCTGAAATGAATTTAATATGTTAAATACTTACATATATTTGTAGTTAGAATAACTGGCTTTATTAATTAATTGCTTGCTATTTAAGAATAATAATCTCAAATAAATGCATCCAGAAAATATCTTCCAGTCACATCAGATCACTGTTGATATGTACTACATTCTCTTAAAATTGTAAACACATCTTTTTCGGTGATTTAGATAAAGTGATCTGGGTCACTGGCCCTCTGTCTTGTCCTTTTCCTTCCTGATAATGATGAGAAACTGTAATAGGAAGTTTTTGAGGGTTTTTCTAAGGCTAGCTATTGGGTTACCTGTGGTTGTGTAGGTTTTGTGGCTGAATTAAACAGGTTCATTGCAAGTCCCATATTATCATGAGACTGGCTGCTATGGAGGCTAAATGGTTTGATTAGATCATTAAATAGGTATTTGCATGAAAATATTAAGTTTTCCAGTTTTTCTATCACATAAGAAAATTTCTCCTTATTTTAATAGCAGTTGGAAGCATAAATTGTTTTTTAAAAAATCATTCTTTTACTATGGGTTAATCCTTAGATGAAATACTACTTTTGGGTTTTTGCTTATGCTTTGTGAGATACTTAGAAAGAAAAAAGAACATTAAAGAAAAACAGTAATAATGCGATTTTACTTATAATATAGATGAGGAAACATTAACAGAATTTAAGAAGTTATTTCCAAGTGACTGAAGTATAACACATATTCAAAGATGAATGTGATAAACACAAAAAATATTTATTGATAATGATTAGAGAAAACGTTAAAAGCTTCATTTTGCAACTGTAAATTTGCATTAGTATTATCATTATTCAGTATTGTTATTACTAAAATACATGGATTTTAATAAAATGGATTAAGCTATAAAAGAAAGATCTAGAATCTTAATCATCAAAGAGTTGTTTAGTCATAAATCATTTATTTCTAGATGCATGGGAAATTGATTTAGGACTTATCAGAAATCTTTTATAGCTCACATTGTTCTTGGAAATTTTGACCAATTTCAGTGGATTAAAATAATAACTTAAAAAGCAAAAATCAACATTTCTTAAGGGTGAAAAACTTACATGTGTTTACAGGAAATATATAATTGTGAATAAAACAGATTAACAAAGTTATAAAAATTAATGGGAGAAATAAAAGGATTTGAGCAAATTTAAACAAAAAAGATTAAAATCAAGAAGTTCAAGTAATATAAAATATTTTCAAAACTGCTACTTTACATGCAGTTATGCTTATTTAGAAAGGTGCAGTTTTAGAAATAATAAAACCATTCTGTGACATTTTCTTTAAAGAGCAGCCTTGGGTTAATCTTCAGCTGGTCAATAGTACTCTGCAGGGCAAAGTAAATGATCAGGTTCACTGGACTTAACAGATTTAAGACAGTTTATGGGACATGCAGAACTGTCCCTATCAGCTTTTATGTCCTACATTATGTACAAAATATTCTGAGGACTTAAAAATAGATGTGACAGTATATTATTACTGTTACTAAAGAGCTACCTAGGGTGCCTGAGAGAAGAACCATAGAACTGTAAAGTAATTTAGGTTGGAAGGCATCCCTGGAGGTCAGCTAGTCCATCTGCTCAAAACAGATACAATTACATCTCATTGCTCACTGCTCAGGGTCTTGTCTAACCAAGTTCTGATCTTGAAGACAGAAATCCAACAACTTCTCTGGGCCCTCTTTAGTGCTAGTCTGCCCTTGTGATTAAAAGTAGTAGTAGCAGGAATAGTAATAATAGTAATAATCCTTATATTTAATCAGACTTTCCTGTGTTCTAACTTGTGTCTATTGCCTCTTGCCCTATCGCTGTGCACCTCTGAGAAGGATCTGGTTCCATCTTTTCTGTACCCTCACATTATGTAGATAACAATCAGATCTCTGTGTAGGTGGCCCAGGTCCTAACACCAGCCCTACCCCACATATCAGCTGATCCCTGCAATCTGGTGTTCACAAACCTTTTGAGAATGCATGTCATCCAATCAACTAGGTCATTAATAAAGACATTAAACAGTACTGGCACAGTATCAGTCATTGGAAGGTGCTACTTTCAGCCACCAGCTAGACTTTGTACTGCTGATGACATCTCTTTGAGACGGGAAGTTGAGCCAATTATCTCCTACCTTTTAGGCCTGTGGGTACTGGGAGACACTGTGTCAAAGGGATTGCTAAAATAACGTTACTCACAGCATATACTGCTCTCCTCTTGTCCACAGAGCCAGTAATCTCTTACAGAACAATCAGGCTAGCCAGGTATGACTGCTGTTTGGTAAATCCATCCTGGCTGTTCCCACTTGCCTTCTTGTCCTTTGTGTGCTTAGAAATTACTTCCAGGGGAATTTGCTCGATTATTTTCCCAGGGACTGAGGTGAAGCTGACTGGCTAGTGCCTTCCTAGATTCTCCCTCTTGCTCTTCTTGGATATGCATGTGATATTCAACTTTTTCCAGTCTTGGGGAACCTCCCTCTGATCCTTTCAGACATGACGGATAGTGGCATTGACCAGTTGCATCAGCACCCTCAGGCTCATCTCATCTGCTCCCATGGGCTTGTGCATGTCCAATTGGCTTAAATGCTTTCATTGTATTTTTTTCTGCTGTGTGGTAATGCTTCATTCTCATGGATTCTACAGGTAGGCACAGAGATCTGAAACACTTAAGGCCAAAGTTTCCCAGTGGAAACGGAACCAAAAAAGGCATTGAGTGCACCAGCCTTTGCCATGTACTTTGTTACTAGGTTGCATAGTGGGTCCACATTTTCCTTAGCCTTTCTTTTGTTGTCAGAAGGTCTTGCTTCTTCTTTCCACATCCATTGCTGGTTTCAGCTCCAGCTGAGCTTTGGCTTTCCTGACTCCATCCCTGCTTCCTATATGCAGCAGTTCTTGTGCTTTGAGTTGTCCCTGAAGATTAGTTAGGCTCTCCCAAGCTTTCCCTTTGCCTTTCAGGGCAGCCTTCCATGAGATTCTACCAGGAAGATCCCTGAACAGAGTGAATTCTGCTCTTCTGAAGTCCTGTGTTGTAACTATCCAATCTGTCTTTCTCACTTCTCTCAGGATTTTGAACTCCAGTTTGATGGTTGCTGTAGATGAGGCTGCTATTGATCTTTACATCCCTTCATATCCTTGTTTGTGAGGAACAGGTCTGGCAGATCACCTTTGCTTGTTAGCTTCTGAATCAGCTGCACCAAGGAATTGTCATCTACAGATTCCAGAAATCTCCTGATTGCTGCACTCAGCTGTATACTCCATCAGCAGATATCAGGGCAGTTAATAGGTGCCATGAGTATGAGTGCGTGCAATCATGAAGCTTCCTCCATCTGTCCCACAAAAGCTTCATTGACTTCCTATTTGTTTTTGAGTGGTTTGCAGCAGGCGTGTACCACAGTGTCACCATGTTGGTGTGTTCCTATGATCTTTACCCCTAAGCTCTTGACTACACACAGCCAGGTGCTGGACTGCAGGTTGCATCCACCCTGACTTGAGCCTTTCCCCTGCACTGGATGAATTGAGAACACCACCTCAGCCCTCTGCCCTTCACATTTGACCAGTGCTCTGTAGTCACTTTCAGTGTGTTCAGGTAGAGTCACTCATACCCGTATGAATCAGCAGTAAGGCATAATAGCCCAATGGCCAGGTGAGTCTTGGTAGTGTCTCCACAATGTCCTGAATCCAAGCACCCCACAAGCAATAGGGTTCGCAATCACCAAATCAGATGGTTGCCTTGTTCCCTCAGTCTCAAATGACTTGTCATCTGCTGCTTCTTATTTGTGATGTGAATACTTGTATCCGATTCACCTGGCTCTGATGTGTCCTCTCTTAGTCTTGTTCTTTCTCACCGGTTCCTAGGCTACTATATCTGTTCTGTAATTGTTTATCAGTAGTCAGAGGAAAAACCTTCCTTCCACTGGCAGAAGTCACAAGTCTCCAGATTACCTCCTCTTAGTAGCCTCCATCCACTGCTCCTTTGAGGGTAATCTCTAGATTTCCCCCCTTTGTATTGTTTGGGGGTCTCATCTCTGCAAAGATCTTGTCATTCTCCTGCAAATCCTCCTGACAGTACACTCATCGCCTTCACAGCTGCTTTGTCCAGCGGTGCAGCACCATGACAGAGCACAGTCCCCACAACGGAGACCAATGTCTCCTACAGCCCCAGGAAGAGGCACCAGGCACTCCCTAGTGTGTCAGGCAGCAGCCCCCCACTGCAGTTCTGTCTGGGTCAGTGCTGAGGATAATTGTTCCAGCTGATGCCGACTGTGCTCTGTGGTGTGGCAACACCAAGGCTGCACAGTGTCAAACTGTCCCATGCAGGCCTGAGCAGAGGGCTGGTCACCATGACTTGGTAAATACCAGATACCAGCAGAGGAATGCAGTGGTAGTAAACAGTTTTTTAGAAAGAAGTAATTAGCTTTCATTAGAGAATGGTCTTTCTGTAGATGCTTGACTCCTGATGCAGAAGCACGTCCAGACATAGTGGAGGTCAGCTCGCTGCTGTCTGATGTGATGATGAAATACCTGGATGCTTTATCCACCTCCCATCTCATGTTGGAGAAGAAACTGGATCGGGAGAGGAGACGAACCCAGAGGTACTTCATGGAGGCTAATCGAAATGCAGTAACTTATCACCATCAGCTTTCCGTTTTATCACAAGTAAGTATATGTATTAGGCTTTATTTTTTCTTATCATTGTTTGCCATTTCCAAGAAAATAAGGTACAACAAAGCAGAAAATAAATAAAAATGAAAAGACTCATCCTCTTAGGACATTTTTCCATGCAGGCTCTTTAATTTATTTTTAACAAGGTATTAATTCATTTTTTGTGGACATGCTTATGCAGGAAAAATAACAGTATCTTAAAACCCAATATCATTCTGTGTTGGAAAATGGCATTGTTATGGAGATGCTTGCAGTTTTGATAGTATCTGATAATGTTTAATTATTACTGCACTCTAGTGAGTCGTTTGTGAATAGGAGAATATACACTTGGCTAGGGTGGAACAAATGGATAATCTTGTGTATGCTTCACGAACAATGACACCTAGAAAATGGAACCTACACAGGTATAATTTTTAATTATAGATTGCTAAATAAAGAACAGTGATGCTGTTAAAGTATTTGCTCATGCTTTCTTGCTGCCTGATAAAGTTCTGCAGAAATACTTCTTAAAATTCTTCCATTTGCTTCAGGCTGTATTTTAAGCACTCTTTATGAAGAACATTGGTATTTTAAATAATGAACCAAACTTGTATATGCTCTCAGAGAATTTACTTAAAAAAATACAAGGACAATGTTTTTGTGTAGCAAAAGCTCTCTGTGAAAATTATTGTTACGGTAATTATGAAGCAGTTATAATTTGCACGACTATTGTATCTCTCTTAGATTCTTTTTATCAGGGCTCAGGAGTTTGCACTGGAGAACCTCTGTGTAGGAAAAAGATTTTCAGGAGCACCTGGTCCCACGCTCAGGGATTTTTTTTTTTTTTTAAATATGTTTGTCTTCATCACCTTCCTGCCCAAACATGACTTGTAGAAACTGTTTATAATTTTTTTTAGTAGTTTTTTTACCTATCAGTCCAAGATCATTATCTGTATTATACAATTTTTTTTTTCAATAAAAAGGATGCCAAAACCTTCAAGATAAACCTTAACAAACCGCTGTAATTTGAAATGTAAACACTACTGAGATGAAGGAAAGATACAGAATAGGATTTATAACTTAAAACAGTAAGAGCAATTATTTTTCATGTTTTTTGAGTTTTCTTACCCTACACATTTGGAAGCTTGTTGTATGTTGTTATTTTTTCGTATCTTGCTACAGTTGTTCTTAAGAGCTATAGTTATAGTGCATAACTGTGATGAAATTTGCAAAAAAATGTACTACGGATGGAAAGCTGCTTGATTTGGGATTTCAATGCAGTTATCCTATCTTTGAGAGAAAAGTGACCTATTCAGGCATTTGTAAGGTATGATAGAACTAATAGTTTTACACTGAAGTTAGAGTACTTCTGTTTTGTATAAATACTTGGAAAATACACCTACATAACAAACAAGAAGGAAAAATCCTCTGTATTTGGGGGGATAAGGGCTGGTCTTCTCAAGGAAGGAATACTATAATTCTAGTTCCACTCCAATGGATATTTTATTATGTATATTAAAAGAACAACAGGAGGATCCGACAAAGATCCAGAACACTGCAGAAGCTGAGGGGAGTATGGCTCGGTAGTGATATGTGGAAGACCTAATTGTGTGCCCATGCCGTACAAAAGATAGAACAAATCAGGCTAGGATCTTTCAAATTTCAGAGGAGTGCTACAAGGCTTAGAAAGAGAAGGAGCAATAACATGGCTTGTTGAGGTAATGAAGGAAAATTTTAGGAAGTTGGAAGATTTCTAATAAGGAGAATAATTATTCCTGAAAAGTGTGACTTTTGAAAAAAAGGAAATATTCTGACTAAAAGTACTGGGAAGAATTTCAAGCAGCTGTTCATGAAATAAAAACTATGTGAGGTATGGACAACCTAATTCATCTCAGTCAAGGCCCCAGCAATTCCACAGCCAAGTAATTTGTCATTTTTTCATGGTGTCAGAGAATTCAGTGTTTCTGCCACGTAGTTCAGTGTTTTGTTGAAGCCAGCTATCTTATGCTTTGTTTTCTCTCTGCTAAAATATACTTATGGCCTTCTTTTTCATCCCGGTTGTGTCATATTGTGAACGTTTCTGAAATAAAGAACGTACTTTCTGTCCTGGTTTATGGAACTAAGCACAGAGATTTTTTGGAGCCAGAGTGGCATCTGTTTTATAAGTAGTTTGACCGGTATGGAAGCTGATAAGTAGGCAATTGAAAGGCAGGTCTGTAGATGATGCAGAAGTGTAGTTGCCTCGCCTGGCAAGTATAGCATAAAATCCATACTTTAAAATAATGTTAGTAAAGAAAATCATTATCAGCTCCCCACATAAATTTTTGTCTTTCCTTGTTTTCCATAGAAATTGTTGATGTAAGAACAGAAGCAGATGTAGAGATGAAAGGTCTCTAATAAGAGTTAGTGTGCTCAGTTCTGAAAGGTTAAGGTTGCTGATGTAACACAGGGTACAGAGGACCCAAACAAGTAATAACAACAGTGGTAAGTATCTCTCACATAGTACCTTTCATTTCAAGGTGGTCAACATTATATTTTCATGCTTTGGGTAGGAAAAAGTGGAGGGGAAGAAGGTAGTTTGTGTAAAGTCACCAAACAGACCAGTGGTAAGGCTGAGTTTTCTGTGTTCCAAGCCAAATCTGAGTGTCAAAACAGTAGTTTATTTAATGAATATTTTCCTTTAAAGAGATGAGTAGTCAAATAGTAATTTGATTACTTTTTTGAGGTATATAGATTTGAAAAAAATTAGATATTATTTTGGCTGTTTGCAAAAAGCTGAAAATAAGTAACTTCTATTACTTAGGAAACATAAGTTTGATTACGTGGGCATCATCCATTGTTTCATTTACTGCATATATTTTAACTCAGAAATAATGCTTTGAAGCCCTTGATAAGCCAGCATGTTCACATACTGTTTGAAATATAAATAGAACAATGTTTTTCTCCTTGCCAGATTTTTAAATGTAAAATATCACCATACCTAAAACAATATAGAATGATGAATATTGAGATCTGTCTATATTTTGAATGTGGGAGAGAAAACTGTGAGCTTTATAATCAGAGTCTGTCAGCTAAAAATATATAACAAAATATGAGCCATTTGCACCTCCTGCTGCTCTCAGAGAATGTATTAAAAATGGGCAGATGTGAAAGACTACCTGGCTGATCAGAATAACTTCCTTTTCTCAATTCCTGAAGTTCTGATCTGTGCATATGGCACGTGTTCTGTCACATTCTTTCTCTACACCAGGTTTTTGTAATAATGTGTTTGTGAATTTAAGCTTATTTTAATTTTTTAATTATTTTATTAATTAATTTAATTATTTTAATTAATTTATTAATAATGTCCCTAGAATACACATTTTATTTTTAAATCCATACATGCAAATCCATGTATTCAAATGTAGTTCCCAATTATGCAGAGTAATGTGAGACTAAGATGCTTAGATAATGGAAAAGTAGGTTCAACTTTTGCTTCTGCGTGTAGTGCAATTCTACGGAGTGGCTCCGTAGGCTAATAGGGTGTCAGGGCTAATAGGGTGTCAGGGCTAATAGGGTGTCAGAAGTCATTAACAGTCTGAACTGTCTGAGCAAGTCACAGCTTGGTCTCAGCTGGTACATTTAGGTCACCATTAGCTGCGTGCTTTGTCCTAAATGTCCAAATGCATGAGAATGCTTATTAGCAAGGTTGCTCTCTGCATCTTCCTGGTTTTGCATTTGAACTGGTAAGTCTTCTCCTAACCCAGCAGGCTGAAGAGCATGGCATAGAGACCATCTTGATAGGATTTTTAGCTGCAGGTCAATACTGGCCCTCCCAGACCTAGATCTGCAGGTATCAAGGTATTACACTTCTGGTGGACTAAGATGCTACTGCTAGGAGACACATTCTGATTCATATTCTGCTTACAGGCAGCTTGGTTACAGCCTGTGCTAAGAAACTTGCCTGCCTCTCTCTTGCAGAAGCAGTTCAAATATTTATTGGCTAAGAGTAGTGAAAGAAGCAGTATAGCTGTTTTCAGACAGGGCTAAAGAGCCTGGCCAGACCTGAAATAGCTGATGCAGTTTCCTGTCTTCCATCTGCGGCATAAACCTTCATAATCTACCTGTAGATAATTAAAAGTAGATTGTATTATGTCTTTTCTAAATTGGTTTGGAAACATTAATGTTGTATTTAAAGTCTTGAGAAACATTGGGATGTCTTTATATGTCCCTTCTATCACTAATTCCCTAACGTAAATAACTGTGAAGCATTTTGTAGGAATACCTGTAAATACAGAGCATGATACAGCTGCCACTCTTCGTTATCCACAAGAATGGATTTTCTTTATCCCAATCTTCTTCATCTGCTGGGATGCGTGGCCAAGAAGGGAAGGATTAAACATTATGGTTTAAGAAACCTTACTTTTGTAACCACCCTGCAGGCTACTAGCAACTCTTGTAATTAAAAGCTACCACCAATTTACCCAAGTTTTTAGAAGAAATGAGGACAGGGTCACAGCTACCTGAAAGGCAAAAAAACCACAAAATGATTTAACTGTGTTTTCACTGAGTCATTTCCCCCATACCCAAGGTCAGTTCTGCACTATTGGCAGTTGTCTCACTATAATCAGTTAGTTTCTGAGCATCACCACATGCATTACAAAGTACTGCTTAATTAGCTATTCAATTGGAATTAATATATTTTTTTTGTTAACTCAGAACAAGACATAAAGATTGGAATAATATTAATTTTAATTTATTTTCTTCTTTCTGTTTAGCTATATGTTTTGGTCAATTCAGCCAATAAATGCATAACTTTTTTTTCCTTAAAACAACTGTGAATGCAGGAATTGCTTTTGTATTGGTTGAAGCAAAGAGTATGTTTGGTTCTAAAACACTTAGAATGCAACAGGTTATTAATATTGCAATTTACATTAGGTTAGAATATTAAATTCCTATTTTTATTAAAATTATCTTTAAAAAAGTTTTTAAAAATGTTATTGAAAATTGGGTGATAGTGCCTGTCTGTACAGTGCTGTAATCCATTCCCATTGCTTTGGAAAAGAGTGAGGACTCAGAATGTCATGAAAGCTGAGCATTCCACAAATTTCTTTCTTCTACCCTTCACTCCATTCATTTTCTTCTGACACCATTCTGTTTCAGTGTTTATATAGCAGGTACTGGAATTACAGTTTAGGGGTTAGAAATGTTAGTGTGATAAGAAGGAACTAACCTTTTTAGATTGATACTATTTATGCTTGGAGAATAAAAGAATATGCAAAAACTTTTGCAGGTAAAATATTTTTGAGAGTTGCTGAATGTAGGAAATAGTCACAGCCAAGTTAATACCTGTGAAAATGGGTGATCAAACTATTAATGACAAATCCATAATGTACTGAATTCAGCTTCAATTTGTTAGCACATCATAGTACTTTAATAGAATTAGAGAATATAAGGCAGGAAGAGTTGTCAGAGATTATCTTGTCCACCTCCAAGCCTTAGAGCTACCTGTCACTCCTGACACTCCTTGTGTTTGACCAGTCAGTCATAAAAATGTCAAGTGATAGAAAGTCTCTCCCCAGGCAAACTATGCCAAATTAGGGAACAGTTTGGAACCAGCAGAAATGCAAAAACTGTCTTTACAGTCAGAATTGCATGTATGAATGAGTCTTGGTTTTTTTCCATCTGAAGATAACATCTGGAAAACCATGAGGATGCCTGAAGCACTGTCAGAAGATAACTGGAAATCCTGAGCATACCCATAGCACGTATACATGATGCTATATACTGTATCTGCAGTTAGTCTGGTGCTTTCAGAAGATGTTGGTCATGCTTTGTATGCCTGACAGAGTAGATGTGTTATATATGTCTTGTTTCCAGGAGATATTAGATGAACAAATGCATGTGCACATGTGGGATGTAAATGACACTTGAAATTTTCAGACCCACTCTTAGATGTCATATAAGTGCTCTGAGAGCACTAAGTCCAAAATATCTCCAGAATGCTGCATTTACTGAGCACATGCAAACCTGGTACATAGCATATGAACACTTATTTCTCTCTGCACGATCCCAGATCGATGCAATAGTTGAACACTTAATTACTGTTAGGTGGTCTTAACATTTAACCTGAATTTTACTTGCTACAGCTTGTGCTGCTTACTTTTTGTCCTCCCCACAGCTGAAATAGGTAGGAGTTATTTCTTTTCTCTTATATATTGTATCTCCCCTTTGTATTATTTTTTCCTTTGGGCTGAATGATCAAATTTCAGCAGTCTTACATTGTAAGTCATGTTTTGTAGACCTCTAATTTTTCTTATTTCTCCCCTTGCCTGCCTTTCTACGTTTTTAAGGATAGTGTTCAAAACTGGACTCATTTACTCCAGCCGAGAACCATATTGGTACCAAGTAGAAAGGCTATGGTGTTCTTAGGGATGATTGCCTTCTGTATACATCCTAGTATGATGTTTACCTTTTCCTAACAGCATGGTATCATTGAGTCATATTCTGTTTCTAAGCCACCAAAACCCGCATATCTTTTCCTGCAGAGCTGCCGCCTGACCAGTCCTTCCCCAGTCTGTGCATTTGTACAGTTGTTTTTCTCTGCTCGTAGAACTTTGCATTCTCCATATTTAAACTTCATCAGTTCTTTAAGTTTCTCCAGTTTCTCAAAACTTTCTTTGACACCTATCGTCACTTGCATTGACACAACTCTGTGTATGATGTATATGCTGTAATATGATAGATGATGTGAATGTATCACACTCTAGGCACATTTAATAGGCACTCTATCTATCCCATTATGCAGATTATCATTGTAATTCAGTGAAAACATTGAATGACTTTGGAGCAAGGTGAGAAGCCATTCTGAAAAACTATGCTCGCTACCCAGTTTCAATTTAAAAAACTCTCGAAGTAGTTACCAAGTTAGGAATAAGTTTTATGGTCAATTATACAGCCAACTGACTGTGATTTTTGTCTAGGTTACACTTCCCTAGCTTTTTTGTAAGATATTGTAAGAAACATTGTCAAAACCCTTACTAAAACAATTATAAATGACAGTTCCTTCTTGTTCCTAATGCATAAAAGCTGTTACTTTGTTACAGAAAGAAATATGTTGGTTTAGTATGTTTTTTCTTCCTGACAATTTCATGTTACCTGTTACTCATTTTATTGCTATCTTGTAGTTTTTACAAATAATTTTATAGTGGAAGTAGTTCTATTTTTTTTTTCTGAAATAAAAATTAAATTGACTAGTATAATGCTGTAATTACTTGTCTCTAATAAAGAAGATTAAACACTGTTTGCAAATGCTACTAAGGAGCTCTATATTTCTTGAAGGCAGAAAAGTTAATTCTTCAGGATAGCAATATGGCAAAATGGAGCTAAACAAAAGAGCAATATTATTTTTAAGAGTAGCTAAATCTTTTTTTTTTTTTTTTTTTATTTTGACAGTGTTAATTCCTGTTTATAAAAGATTAGATTCCTGTTGGAGCTCAAAAAGACCAGTTTAAATTTCACTTCTCCAAAAATGAAGTGTATCTGATTTTATAGTGGTAGTGCTGACCAGTGAAGAGAGAGAATAGTGCAAGTATACAGATGTGGATGAAGTGTCTCAGCTTGTAGACAAAGGTTTTTTCTTTATGACCGGGACACAGATTTCAAGTGTTTCTAGAGACGCTTTTGCTCAGTCACAAAAGAAGATGAATCCTGGAAGAAAATTTAATTGGTTCAGGATTTGAATATATTTTGCACAGGAACTCTTTTCCCTTTAGATTTCTTTTTGAAATGTGTTTGTTTATACTAAAGGCAGATTTTCTGTCAACGAAGGTGGCAAACAATCTGATTGTGGGGAAACTGAGGCAGTAGTTTATTACGAAAATGTAATAATATACTGGATCAACTGATGAAGCCTCCAGAAAGATTTGTAAAATACTGGACTCGAAAATCAAGTGTGTACGTATGAGCACAGTTCAAATGAATGTGTATCAACCTAACTCATGTTTGAGTGTTTGTGATGTTTTGAATATCCCCTTGTTTCACAGGTTTCTTAAAAAGCTAAGTATCTGTCTTTCTGCTTATCTGAACGAAGTCTCTCCAAGACTCTGAGGTGTAGAAATGGTTGTTTCAAGGTGTTGGAGAAAACTTTCTCCATGCTTTTCTCACAAAATTATGTTCTTTATCTCCTTATATCTTTATGTAGGTCCTTATGGTCCCACTCCAATGCTGAGCAGAAGTAGCATTGAACTCACATGCCAGGCTCCTCCAGTTGGGATACTTTTGTCCTCCTAAATTAGTCAGGTGGCCTACTCAAAAAAGAAACAACAGTATATTATCTCACTTTTGAAAATCATTAGCTATTTTCTAGGTAGGGCAAAATATATCACAGGAAATTTATTTGTTACTCTCAGATCAGTGATGAAATACTGTAGTTCTGTATGTTCAGGTATTATGTAAATGAACCAGATTTTATTTTATAGACAGGTTATAGCTTTACAATTTATAGAACTGCTTTAAGGCTTTAGGATATGTTTCACTGATCTCTGAACAGTTTCTGTGGCAGGTCTGATGACTATTTTTGTCATGAGAGCTACAGAATTCAGTTCATGCATTTCAAACAGGTTTCCTTTTTTGATGTGGCAGCTAGATCTGACACCAATTGCTAACAGCATGCCTTTCTGATCTTCTTCCCCCTTAGCTCCACCTGATTTACAAGTTATTGTTAACAATTGGTCATTTGAGTGTAAGGCTCAGTACTGGCGATGTCGAAAGGAGATTTAAGTTTGAAATCTCCATGCGGTTTGACCCTTCTGTCTCTTTACTTTGTTTTCTTTTATGTGGAACAGGTGAATTGGTTCTTTTCAAGGGCACAGTGAGCATGCATATATATGCCATGACTAGGCTGCTCTCTGTAAGTGAGCTTGAGAGTCATTGCTAGTGGTTGCCGTGCTGTGCTACACTGAAGTCACTGCTATCGTGGCATCTTGGGCATAAGCTCAGTCCAGTACTTAAGTATAAAATGATCTTTTCCCAGCCAAATCTAAAGAGAAAAGCTTGAAAAACCATCTTGTACAAGTTAAGTTAGAGTTTTGGAAATGGAACAAAAGATGGGGAGGCAATTGAAGCAGACCGTTGCACGGGCAGTGGTATAGTCAGTGCTCAGGGTGCAGCTAGGTTTCTGAAGGAGGAAAGGGTTCTGGTGCACCCATTCTGCTGTGTCCCAATAAGATCAAAATACTTCATGGGGAAAAAAATTGGAAGAACAGTCTTAGATACAGGCCAAATTGTCTTGGACACACTTGGTAAGAATATAAGTAGTGAAGAATGTATTATCTCCTGATACTACTTTAACATTAAAGACACTGATTTGTTAAATTGGATGTATTTATATATCTCCTGTTCTCCTTTATTGCACTTTGCTCTGACAAGATAGAGTGAAAATAAGCATGAAATTATTCACTCACAACAGAAATAATATGAGAAGACTTGGAACAATATATAATGAGATCAAACCCCTAGTCTGCCTTCAAAATGTGTTGCATTAAAATAGAATCAACAACAGGGATCAGGGATCTCTGTTCTTTCCAGAAAAGCTATAAACATTGACAGCAGCAAAGGCAGAATTTTATACTCATTAAAGAACCCCATGCTACAGACAAGATTCAGTACTGAAATGGTACAGGCAAATGATTTATATTCCATGTTTTGATTTTCTTTGTTAATGCCATTCAGCATTTGGTCTGTTCAGCCTTGGGGAGTCTCTCTGGCATCATACCATACCAAGTTCACTTCATATTTTGCTACCATCTTGACTATTGTGCAGGTTTTGCGTTGTCCAGAACTGGTCTGCTGTGTATTATCTAATCTGGAAGAGAGTAAATCTCCCATTGCTTGTATCTGAGAACCCGCTATCTTTGTCCAGTCTTTTGTTTTTTTTTGTGTTGTTCAGTGTTTCTTTCTGATCTGGTATTTGTTTTAGTTTTTTCACTTGTGGTGCTTGTTGTGAGAAGACCTTCATCAAGAACAAAGATGCCTTTTATGTAAAGGCTAGAAATAATTTGATTAGTTTTTTAAAAGTTTTGCTCTAGATTTAGAAACAGTGACTGAACCAGGTATCACATAGTTCTGGACTATTTTTATGTGTGTCTATACACAAGTGACACTTTTTCATTTGCAGATTTTCTGATGAGTGCTGGATAAGGACAGTCAACACCTCCTTTTTGTTCTTTGTTGTCAGAAAAATTACAAGAAATTGAGTCTTCATAGCAGCAGCAGTGAAGCAGCCAGCTGCAAAAGGGAGTTTTCAGAAAATACTGGCCTTCTATCTGGAAGCTGTCAATCTGCATGTGGAAGAGATGAGGAAAAAAAATATGAAGAAATCCTTATAGAGGATCATGGCACTTTACACAACTCTGAGAAAGGTAGTCATTAGAAAAAGAAGCATCAGGAGTATTATTATGCTGGTCAGAGGTAGGTTAAAAGCTACTTTGCTTTCATTTTTATGTGCAGATATGTTCTCTGAATTTGATGATGAGCTGGACATACTGGACAACTCCAGCAGCTCCAGTTCAAGTCACTTGAAAGAGTCTGCTATTGGTAAGATTCCTTAAGGATGAGGCGTGCGCTACTTTCTAACAGAAAAATAGTTGTCTATTCCAAGATACTGCACTATTTCATGATTTATTGCAAGTTCACTGTCTGTTGTGGTTCCTAAGTAAAGAAAAACAAAATAATTGTGCCTGTGGCAGCTGATTCCAGTATAATACATTTTGCATCACATAGTCTTTGTGTAGCTTGTCTCCATATTTGCAGTAATGGCTACGAAAACTGGAATATTATTGGGCAACTTGACAAAGGCTTTTTTTATATTTGAAGCATAAGATAAGTAGTGTTGGTAAGAAACAAATGGAAGAGAGTATGAAAACTTTTGTCTCAGTAATAATAATGCTATGCATATGAAGAAATGGAGTGCCCTGTTGGAGGGTGTAAAAAAGAATGTTGAAAGAGGTAAGCTTTAGCTGTCTGCATGGTTTGACTGAATGGAATTGAAGGAATGCTTAATGACTAGACTTGAATTAGGAAGGGGTTGTGTGACAAAACTGTTATTTCTGCCTGTAGTTATTTATGGTAATCAGATAGGAAAGCACTAGCTGTATTGGGTGTTATCTTAAGTAATAGTTTTTGGATTATATTCTAAATCTGAAAAAAAGAAAGAAAAAAAAAGACATGTAACCACTGTGAGCTACTTGCTAAATTATGAGCTACCATGATCTACCTATTAAATAGGATGGAGTTCTGGTCAGGGAAAATCAAAGAGCATTTTATACTAGAAGAAAAAGATTGATAGTAGTTGTTTGAAGATTAACAAATATTGTTGCAAGGTCCCAGCCTTCAAAAAATGTGGAATTATATTACTTTATGTTTGTAGTCCTATTTGCTAGCCGGATTTCCTTCAAATTTTGGCCCAGGTATTGAAGAAATGTAACTGCTTTTAACTGAAACATCTAACCACTAGTGCAGGGCAAATAAATGATCTGATAATTCTACTTAAAATCCATTAATATGATTTGGTAATGGTAACCAGATAGTCTGCCATTCTAAAGGCTGGAGGACCAGTGGCTAGCCAGCTCTGAGTTTATTATCAAAGTTTTCTTTAAAAAATAATAATTACAGAAAAACTCTTTTTCTTTATTACTTCCCTATGCTAAGGGAGTAAAGAGGAGGTTACAGGGTACAGGGAAGTCTAATCTGACTGTGGGAGGGGGCTGCATGGAAGGAAACCCTTGAGGAAAAGCAGCCTGTGGAGACAATATTCTATTTTGTTGTTTATACTGAAGAATAACACGTTGTGTGTCTCCCAGAAGTGTAATTGTTTGTTGGCTAGTTCAGCATTGTACACAGACATTTGAAATCTTTGTGCACCCAAAGCATTATGGATAAAGATCTTCTTGTTAATTTTATTTTGTTAAGATTTGGACATTAACAAAACATCAACTTTTTATAATATTTAAATTGATTTCATTGACTTACTTTGGGTGGAAAGAATCAGTCAGTTCCTATTAATTCCAGTGACTTGAATCAGCATTTCTAGAAGTCATTGTCCATTTTCCTCCCAGAATATTTAATTGTTATATAGATACTTCAGGACTGCTTTTTCAGAAAAATAATTCTGCAGTCATATGTTTTCAGATCACCTGTGGTTTCTACTTAATATTGAAGTTAGCATTGTAGATAAGTTGTAATTAATGCTGGCAAATTTTTCATGTTTTCAGGAAAAAAGAAAATATAGCTTTAAAAAAAATTATTACATTCAGCATACTTGGGTATCGCTTGGGTTATGTTCCAAGCATATCTCCTTGCTATTAAGTGGCTAACAGCATTTGAATTATTAGCCATGGTTTTGTCAGGCATGTCAGCATTACAGGGGAAAATGTGGCCAACTTTCATCTACCTAACTTGGAAACCACTAACCTGAAAATGTTTCAGTTACAGGTATATTGATCAGGGTCTTGAAAGGGTTTGTCTTATCGTGCTGCCATCACATCACTTTCAGAGAAAACATGATCTGCAAATGTAGAAAAATGTTGCCCTAATTTAAAACTGTGGTGGTATTTTGTAAAAAGGTGTGATATGCGGAGTTGTTCAGTGTCACAGAAGCTGGTATGTGTGTGAGAGACAGTGTAATAGTGGTTAGCTTTTTTATAGTCCACCAATTGTCAAAATATTTTTAATAACTTTACATAACCTGTGCTTTTCAATTATGCTTTAAGAAAGGATTATTGTTTTTAGTTTAGACAATGTAGTTTTACAGGACCAGCTCCTTTAACAACTCCTAAGATTGCCAAATGGAGGGTATGTAGATTCTGGGATAGTTCATGGTACTTAAAATGATTAATCCTACAGGAGCAAGATTCTGCACATTTCAGAAGCATAGAGGCAGTAGTGAGAGATGTATTTTTTTCCCCTGAAGTCCTTATAATTGGAAGTTACAAAGATTGACAGAGCATAGGGACTTATTGAGTCAAAAAGCAATGAAGAGTGATGGGATGATAACAGCATTTTAGTTGCATTTTTTCTTATTTTAAAATTAAGAAACTCCCCAACTTTACCTTAGCTTAGTCATCTTTAAGGGGTTTTTACTTGGTTTTGATTTACTGTACCTGATTTCTGCTGGTAATACCAAATAGCAGGAAAATATGTGGTATCTCATAATGCATAGTAGTCCAGTAGAGCTAGTATTTCAGTTGGGTGAGAGGGAGTTTAAAAGTTTACTCTGTGGCTGGGGACAGTTTTTGGACAATATTTTTTTTGTTTCCTTTAACCATGTTTGTTTACACTGTAATCAGGACAATGTCCTAAACACATTGAAAGACGAGTTCTATGTAGAAGGTGCTATTAGAAAACCCTGGTCCCTAGGGTTTTATGTACTTGCCTTCTGACCTTCCTCACAATAAAAAGCATGTAATAGGTCCCTTTTAGGATTGCTCAGCTACTAGCTTTTCATGAGACCCAGAAGGCTCAATGCACAGTCCTGTTGTTGTGCTGTATCTTACTTAGGAGTTTTTCTGTTACCTCATAATTTAATATATGTTTCCAGTATTTGGAAGAAACTCTGAACTTATCTAACTTGTGACCAAGAAGCAAAGATGCTTTGATTCAGGACTCCTTTCCTTGCCAAAAGTTCTACGATGCAATAGTATGCAGAGTTATCATGTAATGAAGAGACCACAGATCTGCCAGAAGAATATTCTAGTGATGTAGCTCTGGAAGGGTCTCCTGTATCCTTCTTTGAACTTTTAGAAAAATAACTTGTTTACACAGTTGGCAGGACTTGAGCCTTGTGCAGGTAATGCTCAAAGCAGTCAAAAGTATCCAGCTGAATAACAGGATTTCAAGAACTAGGATACTCTCAAAGTAGGAACTCTGCACGTTGTATGTAGCAAATGATTGGTCTCTGGGTTTAGGTCATCACTTAGATTCAAATTTAACTGTTTCTAAGGATAACAGCAAACACAGCAGGAAATAAATATCGATTACTTAAATGCCACTTGCTGTCTGTAGCTAGTAATGTCTTTCAAAATTTGGGCTTAATTGAAGGCAGCAGCTACCTTGTATTTTGCAAGTTTTGTGGTCATAGAACTGCCTTTTTTTTTTTTTTTTTTTTCTTTTTTTAAATTTAGACCACTTGTATTTTTTGGAAGATGTGAGGATTTGAGAAGATATTTTTTCTTTACATAAAACATTTAGATAGCTTGGTAGTTCTTCGGGGTAAGATCATCTCACATCTGCTATATATGATTCTTTAGATTGTGAGGGGAAAACTTGGGAATTTTGTTGACAACGATTATTGCATCAAGAAAACTAATTTGCACAATTGGCTGTCTCTGAAGAATTTTTGAGATCTTACAGTGTTTTGTAGGCTTGTTTTTCCCATTTGACTTTGTCTGAGGTTCAGATTTCTCTTGAGACCTCAGGTTCATGGGACTTTGTTGAAGACATCAGCTAGAACAAGTTCTGCCAAGACCTAGTTTTCCTGTGTGATGCTTGAGTTAAGCTTTAAGTATGATTATGGCAACTTCTGTTGCTGTACGTGTGGTCACTGCTAATGAGCAAAAAACTTAATTCTCTTTGCTCTGCAAAACAGCTAATTAACTTGGTTGAGAACATCCATTTCAGTGTACAGTGATTTAAAGGGCAGCTTCCTAAGAATATTTTGTATAAATAAAGGCAATTTGACCTTTCTCCTGAAAAGATCATTAAGCAATCACTCAAAAAACCACTTCCATTGCTTCCATTTCATTCAAGGAGATGTATTGAAGTTTTGTGCTAATATGAAATCTTAATTCAATTTTCCTATCAGTCTGATCAAACTTGAAAGGATTTTCAGAGGGGTTTTTTTAGATATCAGTGAAGTGAAAGTGAAATCCAAAGATAAAGTTACTGTCCTCCCAGTTTTTTTTGATCTTGTATCATGTTATGAGTGCTCTTCTTGTAATTATGTGGTTAGGTACCTGCAAGAGAAAAACAGTAAACTACATATTAGAATGTATTTGTATGATTTGCACTGATGTCAATGCATGTTATGAAGTTAAAGCCTTAGAAATTGTTTTTAATTACGTCAACTATTTAAGACCAAAGTAGCAATCAGAAAAATTCTTGATGCCTCATTTGATATGAATTTTTTTACAAAATTTAATGTCCTCAAGGAATCTTCATAGAACTATTCGGAATAGGGAGGCTGATAAGAATCAAAAGCTTTGGATTTTGTGTGTCTTCCGCATTCCAATAAGGGTGGGCACAAACCAGGAATGAGATAGAGGATTTATATTTCATTTTGCTTGAGATAATCTTGAACTGAGAAATTACCTCTTGCAAGGAATTTGAACAAAACATGTTGCCTTGCTCTTCCCATCCATGTCAAAGGAGTAACCATGATTAAAGGAAATATGGTTGAGTTAACACAGGAAATATGGTTGAGCTAACACCTTGGGCTGGACATCAGAATGCACTATGCACGTCTGACTTAGGTTAGTTAACTCTTTCCTAAACATCTGTGTTGTTTCTTACTCCCTGCTTGGCTTTGTATGATTACCATAACTCTTACACAAAGGACTAAGGATTATCACTGAAGTAGTTAGTATTCAATGAGTGTGTGTATACACATGTGAACATGTTTGTTACGATGATTTTTAGATGGTCTGAGTCTCCTTTTGCTTAGTTATTGAAGAAATTATTCCAATATGTTTTCATAGCGTGTAACATAAAGAGACTCCTCTCTCAGTTGTAGCTGCTCAGTGAGTCTCTAACATAATAAGCAATAAAAATGGGGCTGAAGGTGTTGGCTATTGTTTAGTGATTTTTCTGCATCATGATTTCTGGTTAGGGTTTTTTTTTTTAGCATTAATAAGTATTTTCCTAAATGTAGCATATGGATTAGAAAATACTGCATTTCTGCCATGTACAGTGAGTGGTGAGACAGACTGTGGTGTGAAATATCATGCACTTGTAAATACACTTATAAGCTGTCAGATTAGCAAGTCAAATATGGTGAGTCATCAAACTGATAAAGCAAATTTGAATATGAGCTCTTTACTGATAGAGAGACTGTTTATTTGAAACAGCCAAAATGTATAGGATTTCAAATCCAATTTTGTATATAAATACTTTGGAAGGGGTGCTTTTTTAAAAATTCTAGCAAACAGCTGTGTTCAAACTTAGCTTTCTAGCCGAGTAGTTTCTGTTACAGATTTTCTCGAATATATTCCCATAATATATTATAGTCTTTGTTGTAATGGAGTGTATGAGGTTGTCCTTACCCCAAGCAACATGATTCAGGTTCAGTCAGAGCTCCTGCTTTTATATTTGTATTATTGTGGCTGCAGGTAAAATACCTGTTCCTTGAATAGGAACAATCATATTTTTTTCAATTCCAAAGGCCGCCTTTACTTTCTAGGCAGCGGACGCTGCATTTTCCTATCTGTTTTCCTGTCTTAGTGTATCTTTGCTTCTATAAGAGCCTAGTTTATTTGCTATTACAGAAGTCAACAGTTCCTACCAAACAGTCTTTTGGCCTAACTACTGCAGAGTTTTAATACCTGTTTCCTTAAGCAAAGCATTAGCAAGGAATAAAAACCTGTTTCCTTTTCTTTAATTCTTTCTCAGTCTGTGTGCCTTCTGTTTAGGGAGACAGATTTGGCCAAAGGATGTATAATTTCTTTAGGTTTTAAAGTGAATTCTGTGTGACAGATGCAAGCCTCCTTCAGGATTTTTTTTTTTAATTTAGAGGGTCTCAAAGAAGAAGGAAAAACAGAGGTGCTGTATTTCAGAGCGTGACAGAAAATATGTTTGAATACAAAATATTTAAGACTCTCAGAAATATGTTTGCTCTCTGAAAGCCCCCTACTGTTGCTCTAGAACTAATATAACTGCTGTAACAGGACCAACAATGGGAAAACTAGTGTAAGTTTGGCATAAAATATTTTATTTTTTTCTTAATTACTGTTTGAGTGATTACACTCCACTGCTCTTGTTTTATGGTAATGCTTGTGATGTTACTAGTGTGGAAAACCCATCTCCTGTAGACAAAGGCAGGGTGTTATATTAAAATGCATTAATTGTACAGGAAAATTGTTGTAGAATTTCCTAATCTTTCCAATCAGACCTTCAGTTAGCTGAAATATCTTTTGATTTAAAAATACGCTTATTCCCCATTCAAAATGAAATACCATTTGTAGGAGAGAGTGGTCTCGTATGTCAAAATTATCATCAGGAAATGATTTACAGGAATGTTTTAAGGCAGATGCTTATGACAAATACTTGCTTTAAGACAATGCTTTCCAAGTGCATTAATCAATATCATCAAGCATTACCCCTCTCTCTTCATGTTTTTTGGCACTATGCAATAAATGGCATAAATGTTTGGGTTCAGTTTTAGTGCTAATTGGATGTTTGACCAATAACTGGTCATACTCAAGGTCTCAAAATCAGTGGGATTATTTAAGAAGTAAGGTATTACATGTGCAGTAGTTTGAATAGTTATCTAATAGAGTAGCAGCAATAAAACTCTGTTAGAACAAGGTTTAGACAACCCATCAAAGGACCTCTGAGAAAATAGGTAAATATTCTAGTTTTTTATCCAGACTAGACACAATGTTGTGGCCACAGTGGTAGCAGTTAACTGTAGTAATTTAATACAAATCCAGATACATCCTCTGTGGACATCTAGTCAGCATGCGTTTTTATTTTCTGTGAAATTCTGAAAGTATTTATTAAAATACTATGCAGGGCTGAGATTTTAGTTCTGATGCAAGCAAGTCTTTGATACATCAAACAGCAAGTCCATAGTCAAATGGAGGTTAGGAGTATGTTTAACACTGCTTTTTAAAAGTTATTTTGACATCATGTCTGGAAAATAGAAAATATTAACAAGTATGTATATAATTCTTTTAATGCAGAGAGAATAATTATACATTTGTTTCAGGTATAATTAAACAAAGTTTTAGTCCTTCTGAAAGACAACCTTGTAATAGGTAGGTATGGTTTATGATTTTAATATAGATTACATAATTAATCATTGTTATGATCAATTCCGGTTGGTCATTTCACAGTGCAACAGTTGCACGATTGCCCTCATGAACCATTTCTTTACTTATCATTGCAACTTCATTTTATCTCAGCCTGTGACACTCAGTCTGCTTGAGGGTATCGTTAAAGGGTGTTTGCATGCAGAAGCTTTATGTAAGTAATTTAAGGGCTGTCATTAAACTGGTAGTTTTAAAAGTGGACTTTTGCTACATTAGCTTAAAGTGACACTAGTTGGTTAGCCAAATTCTGGTTTGCATGTTTAAGCAGCTGTTTTTTCCATAGAAAAAAGTATTTGTGCATTTGATGGTGTAGAGTAATATCTCGTCCCTTTGAACTCTTCTAGACCTTCTGTATAAATGTAGATATAAATTTTTGGAATTCTGGAGTCCTCATTTCTTTCAAAAAGGGAACAAGCCGAAACAGAATATGGCATGGCCATCCTCATTTTCCTTCTAAAGGTCTTTGCTTTTTCTTTTGTTATTTATTCAGAAATACATTAAACACATTCTTGACCAACCATTATTTTTTCTGATCTCCTTGGCACCACTCTTATTCATAGACTCTGTTCTATGTTTCTTCATTTCGGCTTTTCTTTCACATCTGACAAAAACCTCAAAATCACGCTTGGCTTTATCTGCCTCCTGAACAATTTTATCCTCTTACCTTTAAGTTAACTAGGTAAGTATTTATAATAATGGCATTGATTCCTGTCCCTTGTTTCTCTACAGACCCTGTTTGATCCAACTTTCACTTAAGGCATATTGCTGTAACAACTCTTAACTAAGCTGTTTAATGACCTCTTCCAAGTTACAGTTCCTTTATTTTCTTGATCTGCTATTTACCATTGGTGATATATTTGTCTTCTTCAAATCATGCTTTTCTGACTCTTCTGACTCTATGCTTTTCTAATTCTCTCCCTATCTTTTGAAACTATTCTTAAAGATCGTTGAGGATACTAGTTTATCTATTTGATTTGCTGTGAATGTTACACACGGCTTTATAACTGATTCCCTTGTCTTTATCACTGATTCTCTTGTCTTTTCTTCTGCATCTTGTCTTTGCATGTGCAAATGTCTACTTACTCATCTACCTGCAAAATCATGCTTCAATTCATGAATTTAGCTGTATACACCAGATGTATTTCCTTCTGTCTATGCTAAATTTTTGCTCATCTCTGTAAGATCTTTTCATGGCCATGTGGCTATACAGTTGAGTACTACATAACTAAAAGGAATGTCATAATTTGCCTGTACCTGAAGTCCTATCCATTCAGTCAGGTTTTGATCATTCTCAGAAATAACATCCATCCTCACCAATGACATCTGAGCATCCACTTTAACTTGCATATCTCTCAAAGTCCTTGCATTCAGAATAAGGTTTAGTGTTCTGTCTGACACCTCTAATATATAAACTTTCATATCAATGTATGCTGCTAAAACTCTTGCTTGGGTTCATAAAGCTATTATGCGAGCAACATCCTTTCTGTTTTGATACATGCATTCTAGTCATTCAAATGCCTGTTCAGAACACTGCTGCAAGGAACATTTCTACAGCCCTACCTTCAACGTTGCCACCTTCCCTGTGTGTCTCTACTGGTTGTACTTTCTCTATCACTTCAAACACAAGACTTTATTTTTGCTTTCGTATCACCATCCAGTCTGTCACTTGTCACTCACTGGCTTTCTCCTGCTACAGCCAGTAATGGCAGCCTCCTGAAGCTTGAGGGTTGAAGCAAGCATGCTTTTTTTTGGTCCGTCTCTGTCCCTCACATAAAAATTAGTAAAACTGTTTCCTTATCTTTCTTTATAACTAGTCCTTGAAGCTGTAGTTTTCCCCACTGCCTAAAAAATCTATGCAAGTTCTTGCCATGCTAGGGCTGTTGAGGCTGCCAGCCATCAGGACTTCATATTGGTTCCTTCAGTTCCCCATCTGTCTGTATCCATTTGCTGTTGCTTATCTCAGCTAGTGGGATCTGCAGGCTGGGACAGTGTTTCTGTAGAGTATAGAGCACAAGCTAGCATTGAAACATCTGGATCTGTATTTCTGACATTGAGGTATCCCTGTCCTGGTGATGTAATATTATTTTTTCCCCCACTTTACTAGTACTGTATACATTATTACTCCTCTTTTTATGCACTAGACGATAATTACTTAATTTTTTTATGTGTTCCATCCATAAAATGGGTTAATTGAAATGTCCTTAAACATATACAAATGCAAACCAATATATAATCTAGTGGATTATTGCATTTTAAATATTAAAATCCTGTTTACTGTATTTGTACTTTCCAGGCTAAAAACTGATCAGGGAAAGGAATGAAGTCTAACTTTTATTTAGTAGAAGTCATGCTATTTTGGACACATAGAGTAAGCCAGCCTTTATGTGCCTTATATATGCACAGTTAAAAACTAGCAATTGTGGACAGATTTCCTTTAGAGGAAACATAAGAAGGAGTCAGGTGGTACTGATATTTTCTCTACAGTTATTGATGCCAAATGCAATTAAAACTACCTGTTTTGTTTTTTAATAATAATAGAGATTATATTGAAGGTCCAGGATCAAGACTGCGACCAGGTAATATTGAGCTTGCAACAAAATCAAACTTTAACTTCACTTAAACCTAATGATTTCCAAGTTTGTAAAACTTATTCTCCTTATGCATATAGAGTGCGTCCTCTTACATTTCTCCAGCTTTACTGCCTGTTGATATCCTCTTGAGAGTGCCTCCACTCATGCACAGGACCCACACTAAGAAAACAGAGGATTCGTTCATGACAGGGTGGCAGTTTTATAGTTTTCCAGCTGTAGCTCTTTGCAATATGAAAAATCATGGTATTATCTAGTAATTATATTTTTAAATGTTATAAAAGGAGATAATTACATTTCAGGTGCAAATATGTTATCTGAAAGATCCTTAAGGATTTTTTTAAAAATACAAATTCCAATAGTAAATCGGTAATACCTCATTTTAATGGTCATTATCCTGTCTAAACTTCTGCTGAATGCAATGGCTAAAGGCAATTTCTCCTATGAAAAGAACATACCAATGTATCGTTGATGAAACATTTTTCTATTTGAGATACTTTTCTTTCTTACGGAGAAGCTTCACATACTGTAATCTGCTGTGATTTCAGAATGCATATTGTCTGAATTAAATAATATTCAAAGGAAAATTATTTTGAGCTGTTGAAATATTGATCTTCATAAAAAAAGTACGTTTTATCTATACAAATGTCTGTTTCACAGTTTTTTGATATAAAAATTGTATTAGGAATTTTACTTATGCATACAAATCAAAATTTGCTGTCCACTTGCAGCAGTTTTCGGTTTTGTTTACTGAAGAGTGCTATTATAATACCAATAGTTCAAACCCACTATCCAGCCATAATGTGTCAGAGCTATAGTGATCTTCAGACAAACACTTTAGCCTTCGTCAATATTTTCACTCCTGTGGGTAATTTGAGCAAATCCAATATCTTTTGTCAGCAATGTTTTCCTTTTGGGTAAAACTCTTACAAGTTTTGATCAAGTCCTCAGCAGCCTATTCACACACACGTGCCCTCATCCCCCTCAAAATGCTATACTTCTGTATTTAAAAAAAATGTAATTGTGGAGTGGTTTGGAGTATGTGGATTTTATGGGAACTCCTAAAGTTCCTAGCTGGACATTGGGTGTCTAGCTGTCTTTGAAGCATATAGACACTACAAGCTGACATTACATCTGGTCCTCCAAGACTACTAAGTCATATTGTTGCTGTCACACTAGAAAACAGAAAAAGCTGTACACACTGAATAACAAGGGAGTCCATGCTATGTCCTACTCAGTCCTTTCTGTTTGCTGATACTATTTTAAGCATATTTTTATTAAGAAAAAAATATATTCTGAGAAGACCTACAAAAGAAAAGCACTCATTTTTTTGCCTTTGTGTTATAATACAAGCCATTGACAGCAAAGGAGAGGTCAAATACCACAGAACAGGGAGCAGTGAGAAAGGTAACATGTCAAGGAAGTAAAGTTTTTATCAGCAGCCTAGCAAAACCTGAAGATTCCTAGGTTGTAATGGCAAGACCACACTATTTGTTTTGGGATTGAATATAGCAGTGTTGAAACAGTTGGAGAGGTGAAAATGAGACGAAATCAACCTTGTTCTCGTGGTGTATGATATTTTAGATTACTGCAGTGTTGCTTCCACTTGAGCAGAAAGACCAACCTAAATTCTTCCTTAAATGGCTCAGGGAAAATGCCAGAGTTCTTTTCCTCTTATAGATTATTTGGAGGAGACTTACGGAAAAACTGTTGAACTGAATTTCACTTGCCTCTCAACCCATCTGCCAAAAGGCATTGTCACAAAAAAATCTGACAACAGCATTGATGTCATTATCTTCCTGATCCTATTAGCAATTTGTGTCTCTGTGATAGAGAATGACATTTTCTGTGAGAGTGCAGCCCAGATCTGGTTGGTCCCTAGGCACTTCAGTTTGTGAATGTCTCTTCTACTTTTTGTTAAAGTAGCCGTCAGAGAAATTCAACAAGAAAAAAATTATAAAAGTTAAGTTGTGAGTTAATTAATTTTGATATTTGGATTACACCTCCCTCTTGGTAGAATTTTCATTCTTGATACCAGATTGCTTTGGGGGGGGGAAAAAAAAGTTTAGGTGGATGTAAATATGTACATATGATGTTATGATCCTCAAGGTGTTTTTGAATGAGGAAGTTTTAGAATGTGGATCTAAATTAGCTTCTGAAGTGTAGTTTAGAAATATTTGTATTTGAGAGATACAGGACTGCTGGCTAAAGTTCAGTACTTGGACCTGTGCTCTTTGCTTAGCTTCCAGATCTAATACTCAACTTGGAAAGCTAATTTTGTTAACTTATGTTCTTTAGTGATACACTTAAGTGTTTTATAGTGTGGTCTGCTGATAAACTTTTATTTAATCTCTGAGTCTGACCGTGTGTATGACTTAAATTAGATGAAGAGTTTAAAAATCATAACTAAGGACTAAAAATTCAAGAATCTGCTTTAGTTTTGGCTCTATACTCTTCCTCAGCAGGCAAAGCATGATAGAGAAGCACTAGGTAAGTCAGAATCAGGCTGTTCTGTTTAATTGTTATGTTTAAGATCTGAATTATATTTTGTAAATCCGCAAAGTTTGTAGAATACATGACATTTACTGCTATGTTTTAATTCTATTGAATTACCTAAAGCTTGATCAGCAGTTATTTCTTTATTGTTTCTTATGGCTAGAATTAAAATTATTCCATGGAACCCCCAAAACCTATTGTGTTTTATTTTAGTTCAATAGCTAAGTTCATAATGCTTTTTAGTCAACAAAATATGGTCAATGTTTTAGGTATGATATCCACAAATTAGTACTGAGTTTACTGTGCTTTGTAATTATTAAGTAATGAGTAACATTTAGGTAAAGTGAATTAGGTTTTGTTTTTTATCATGCTGTCTTTGGCTAGTGTTTTTCAAGTATCTCATTGAGTATGGCAGGAAACAAATCACATAGATATTTGATATTACTAGCTGGTAAATTACGGCAGTTTTGCTTCAGGAAAAGAGGACAGTCTTTTAATCATCAAGCTACTTGTACTACAAGAAAAAAATGTACCTCAGCGGACAAGTATATCTATTTCAAATTCTGGATGACCAAGACCATATCTGATTTATTGGCTGTTTGTAGTTAAGTCCCAAACAGTAGTTCAGTGGGGGAAATAAACTTCCACTTTCAGCTTTTGTTTTCAATTCTTGATCCCAAGAACTAAACACTTTCACATCACTGATAGATTATTTTTTTTAAAATCTGATTTTTACACATAGAAGTAAATGAACAGGTTAAAATTACTGTGTGAAGTTTATTTTGTTGCCAGAAAAGCCCAGCTTCTATTCATGCATGACTTCCTTTCCAGTACTTTTGTCTATGGAAAGTATGTTATGTACATGTATTTGCTTTAGAGGAAGAGAAACAGGTTTACAATTAGTCACTATTTTCATAAGAAAACCTCAGCTTTCTTGCTCCTTGTCATGGTAATTAATTCACACTTATCTAAATAAAATCAACAAGAATGTAACAAAAATTGTATGAGGAGCCCTAAGTGTTTGAAGTACTGCAATATTTTTAATTCTAAAGTAATGTTTTTCCTTTTAATTCCAAACTGACTCTGCTCTTTACTTCAGAGTTTGTGCTACAAAATGTAGTGTCATTCTCATCGGGCATGATGGTTGGTTTTTAGCAAAGATCACATTTGGATACCAAATAAAATAGTTGGGCACTAAAATATAAAACTGTGTGCACTGTTTGTGGATTTGGGTGTGCATATCTGTTGTGCCTGTTGTTAGGTAATAGCTAAAGGAAATGGTCAAATATAATGTTTTTTTTTTTTTTTTTTTTAAAAAAAGGGGTTTTGAATATCTGTTTTAGAAGAAAATATTAGAAACAACTTATGGCAACATTATTTTCTCAAAGCGTCAATATTTTCTTCCTGTGAATCTCCAACTTCATCATCTCTTAGTAATTTGTCATGAACATTTTATCTTCTATCTAGTGTACAAGTCTACTTGAAATGTTAATGCTTATAGAAACAATGTGGAGATACATTAAGAGACACAATGCTTTTCAAAATTGATAAATATTTAATTTCTAAATTTGTTTAGTGTTTTCTTTTTCTTCAGACAGGCCAACTTTATATCCCGTATAATATGGCAGGGGTGAGGGAGGTGAAATTTTCATGATATATAGTGTATATATACTCCTGTATGTGCGTAGCTCATCATTACATGCTAGTACATGGGAACTGTATCTGTTTTAGTATTTTCCGATTGGCACAAACTCATTTTGTAGTTTGCTTAACCTCATGTGTTTTTCTATCAATATTTAATTAGCTTTGTGTTTAAAAGTTTTAAACCCCCACTTTTCCCTTATATTCACAGGTCAACACTACTGTTTTTATGGAATTTACAAGCAAAAGCAATATACAGTCTGTAATACAGAGCAATTGTCTGTATTCTTTCCTTTTTGGAGAGAGAATTTTTTTACAGCATTATTATTTGTTTAGCATTGATGTTCTTTTATTCCAAAAATGAAAAATGCCATTTACACACTTTATGATGGTGTCAGTTTCAATCATGGAGAATGCCAGTGAAAGCTCCTTTCCACAGTCTCTATCAATACATCCTTTAGATAGGGTGATCTCTGGTGAGGAGGAATTTATGACAGAGAACAGAAACCATTAATTTTCTGATGCAAAGTAAAGAAGACCCAAGAGATACATAGCTTCTTGCACATTTTCTTGAGATTTCTCTGAGAACATGCTCTTGCTAAATGTTGGAAACAAAAAGTAGCTGTGATAAAGCACCACACGTCACTATAAGGCAACACGACAATATATTTTAATAAATCTGTTCTCCAAATGGTCCACATCAGCTATTTTGTTGTGATTCTTAACCTAAGATGAAAATTAATTTCATAACATCAAAATATATAAAAATAAATATCATGAGTGTTAGTCTATGTAAAAAAAAAACAGTTAAAATAAGCAAATTTTGTTTAGCTTATCTTTAAATTTCCTTTTGAATGAATGTGGGAAAACTTTTACAATTAGTGAGGTACTTTAATACTTCTTTTCCCTTAGGATAACTTAGAAGTGAGTCAGAGAAAGGATTTTCTTTTGAAACCTGTTATCAATTACATTGTCTGATCTTCTAAGTTTTTAGATTGTCTTTTTCTTGTTCCCAACACTGTTGGAAAAAACAAGTCATTAAAACTTAATAATTACAATTACAGGTTTTAAACAGTCTATGCTGTTAATATATTAAGGTAACAAATGAACTGTCCTTTTGGTTTTATTTTTGTCATCTACAGCATCGGCAGGAATTGCTGTATCACAAAGGAAGGTGCGTCAGATCAGTGACCCTGTTCAGCAGATTCTTATTCAGCTGCACAAAATTATCTTCATCACTCAAGTATGCATTACTGTTGCTTCTGACATTCTATACTCTTTAGTTATTTGCTGTTGTCAAAATGATGGTACTGCAAAGTGCTGCTAATTTAGTCACTGTTCTTTAAAAACAACAGAACTTGACATTTTTGCAGATGGCAGGATTCTTTAAAAATATATCATTTAAATAAAGACTAACCTTGAATATTAGTATGTGGAGGATGGCAATAATTGAGTCATGTGAAAAAAAATTCATTGACTCACCTCAGACAAATGGATTGTACAGTAAATTATTTTTACAGCATTCTGTCATGCCAGCAATATGAATATTTCAAGTGACTTAATATGGTATACTGACATTGAGAGTACATAAAATGCTTTCCTCTATAGCAATAATTTCTAAATAATGTCTAAGTAGTATTTTTTTTTAATCAATAAATAGTAATAATTTCTTGGGATTTCTAGTGCAATAGTTCAAATCCTGAATATGTTAAATATTTTGAAATGTCAGGTCTTTTTCAAACTTAAGACGTATTTTACAATGAAGTTCAAATGTTTCATAGTGAGAGTTGAAGATATTTCATGCTGCTTCCAAAGCAAAAATGGAGCTCATATAAATCTGCATTGAACTCTCAACTAAAAATGTGACAGAAAACTTATTCTCCAGAAAGATGGCTGCCATTCAGTTACTTGCAAAATTTGTTATTATTAAATAAACATATTTTTATTTTCCAAAATGAAGTGTTTATATTTGAAAAACTATGTCTTATCACCTTTAGGGGATTTGAGATTGCTGAACCAAATTTACTTGGTTTTGTTTAGAACAGAATGGTATAACTGGATGTGGGTGTGTTTTACATGTCTTTACATGTTTGTGTTTGTTTTTTTTTTTTTAACTGTCAAGCTTCTGCAAACAGGTAATACAGGAAATAAATTATCAGAGACAAAGTAAATAATTGCTATTTAAAATAATTGGAAATCATCTCCTTCCCCTGCTAGCAGAAATGAGGCAGTTCAGTCTTTATGTTCTGTGTTAGGAGTATGTCCAAGATGATCAGTGAACCTGTCCTCTGTGTTGAAGGTTTTCTCAAGTGGCCTAATAATTTATGCAAGTTATCATCACGTGGATGCCCAATAACTAAGAAATAACAGCAACTGAAAGACTTGGTCAGAACTGACCACTGAAGCAGTAGTAACAGCTTTGATGGCTGTTGGTGTCAGTTGGTTTCAGAATGGGAAGGCAGAGAAATCAGGATCCACACCTGTACTTGTTCACTGTGTGCTATGGGCTTCTCCTGTGCTTGTTTAGTTCTTACAAATCTAAGGTAGAATAATTTTTGTATTACATAGCTGTTTTCTAAAACTCTGTTACATATTTCAGCTGACAATTCTAAACTGAGGTTTACATGGGAGAGTTCTTGACTGTTAGTTCTTGGCTGCCAGCTGTTCCCAATCCAGTTTCCATGGGAACAAAAGCAGAGCAATCTCTGGAAAACAATGTAAGAGAAAGCGTTTAAAAAAGCATTATGTAAATCCTTGGGCCCTTTTTTTTTTTTTTTTTTTTTTTTTTTTTTAACCCTGATCCAACATCCAATTTCATTAAAACAAAAGCTAAAATTGAACACTAGGGCCTGAGGGCTACTCTGAGTTTCTCAAGCAGTGGACTTGCTCTTTACCACTTTTGCTTCAGAATATCCCAGTATGCCCATGGTACTTTAACTGCACAGAGTCCATTGCAGTGACATGTAGTCTATAGAATATCTTTCAGGCCTTTCCTAAGGCATCATTTTTTTACTTACCTACAGGCTAAGGAACATTCAACATCTGGCATGAAAATGTCTGCATGAAAAGGGAGTGATATCTATCTAACAAAAACCTGCATGCAACCAGCTGTCTGATAAAGTCTTTTATGCTTAGGATGTAACCTTGATCCCTGGTTTGTCAGAGCAAATCAGGACTCCTGTGAGACCAGTATAGTTGTTCCAGACATATAGCTGTCTAAGAGCAGGAATTTGTTCCAGTGGGAAAAAAGTCTTTGTAATGTGTTCTGTGACAGTGTTTGAATGTGAATCATTAGTGGGCAAACCTTCCTCGAGTAGTCAAAAAGCTTCCCGAGTTCAGTGGAGCAGCACTGTGAATTTACATCAAATTTACATGCAATTGTAAGTGTATACTAAATGGTAGAAAATCATAGTTTTACAACACTGTCTGAGAGTATAAGCTACTGTACAGAAACAGAATAGGAGATCCAAAAGTGTAGTACATACCATAGAATTGTCACCAGACTGGGTTGGTGTCATTGCTGTGACCAACAGCTGAAGTTTTACATTTACCGGTAAAGCATAAAAATGATTTTAAAATCTCAAAAGAGCAAAGGAAGAGACTTCCTTTGAACCCTCTACTGAAAAATTTAAAACACAATAAAGTATGATTTGTGCTTTTCTTTTGTAAATATACTGGAAAGATATGTATTTTTTCAACCAAAAAAATACAGGAGAGAAAGTATACAAAATCAGGTTTGCTTTTAGGGAAGCGAAATGTAAATTACCTCCCACAGGAAGCTGCTAGCAGAGGAGACATTCTGAATTGTATTGATGATGTACATAAGGACCCTGAAAGAGCCTGTTGAAGCTGTTACACACATATTGTATGAAGGTCTAAGCTTCTTGAAGTTCTATTAATTTCAGCTGGTGTGACTCATGATAGCTGACATGAAATCTAGTCTCATGTTCTATGGGTTTAATCTGTAGAAAAATGTCCCAAGTACCGGCACTTTGATCAGGGAGGCAAATGCACTATTCCCTGTATTAGGCTTCTTATAATGACCTTTAACCTTCAAGGCTAGAGGGACTGAGTTATATGATATGCCAAGCCTAACAGAACAGGCAAACTAAGGAGCATATAATACATCATTAAATCAAGTACCATTGTTTGTCACCATGCGATTAAATACAACTGTTTCTTTTTGCAGCGTAGCTACTTTTTTTCAGTAACAGTACTGTTGATTAGGTCATCTTTATGGCAGTGTAACTGAGTGGTGAAAATGTCTGTTTCTTTGTTTCATGTAGCTTCCTCCAGCTTTGCAGTGCAACTTGAAAAGGAGAATCATTGAGAGATTCAAGAAGTCACTTTTTGGTCAGCAGAGCAACCCTTGTAATCTGAAATCAGAAATGAAAAAGGTTTAGTACTCCAATTACCTGTGGTCGACTTTGTCTCTTCTTCTATTTGAAATAAGCTATAGCAATATAACACAATATGGCTGTAAGATTCCATTCTTAAAAGGAAATATTTAGAATATAGCTAAAATAGAATTTAGCTATTGTCTAGCTATTCTTTCTTTCAAAAATATGGAGGCTTCTTAAGTAAGCATTTTCTTAAGATTGGTGTCAAGTTGGTGTCAGATTATTAGAATGTTTTTTTGTAAATAGAAAGGACCTGCTAGCTGCTAATATGCAAAACCAGACTTCATGTTATCATAGCTCAAAAACAGAAGAGGAAGGAAAATGTAACTTTTTTGTGGCAAAGGCTCATAGATGTTATGTAAGCTCCTAATTTATGTAAGTACATCTTAATTTGTTATTAGTTTCCCAATATTATTTATGTTTTGGAATGTATTCCTACTGAAACTATGAATTTTAAGAAAGCACTGTCCCAGAGTGTCTTGAGTATAGCATACCTTGTCCTGTTGTTGCATAGTGTGTCAGCAACAGTTTAGTGTCACCAGTTTAAAAATACTGCAGATTTGCAAGAATGACATGACTAAAGAACCATGCCTGCATGTTTTCCAATTACATGCTGGATAGTCTCCAACAAAGAGCTAACAACTAATGTCAGAATTTCTAAAAGTTCCTTCAAAATCTCCTGAGAAAACTGTAGTCAGCAGAGGATCTGAAAATTATATCCCCAGCATCTGTGTACTGTGGGAGACTGTGAAGCCAAGATATTTAATTTTTGAATTGACGACAAAGCACTTACTAGGTATGTTACTGTATCTAAAATCTGATGACAAAGATGATTTCTTATCATTAAGAATCATTGATATATGATTCTTATCATATATCAATCATAATCAAAGATGATTATCATACAAATTCATGTGTAACCTAATTTGATTGTCACCTACTTGCACGGAATTGTGGAATCTTCTAAGCCATTGTTTGCTATGGAATGAACTGACCCCAAATACTAAATCCTTCCTGTACTTCTGTAATAGTCTGAGATGCTTAAGGTCTATGGAAGGTGGCTACTTAGTGTTTACAGTGGTAGTAGATTTGAAAGATAGTTAAAGATGCATCTCTCTGAGCCATTGGTTTCTTATCAGTTTGCTGTCCTGTAAATCAAGCTGGCATTTACATTAAACAATTCCTGTATTTCAGCTATAACATTAAATCTAAGGAAATATTTGCTAATTGTGTATTAAGCTGATGTTTTCAGAAAAGGATGCCCAAAACTATGCTAAGAAAAAGGCAGTGTTTGTTATAAAATTAACCTAATTTTCAAATGCCCAGAAATAAAGTAACATATTTATTTATAAATTTATATAAGTTATCAACTGTAAAATTCAGTTAGCTTCAAAACTATTGGATTTAAACCCGAAGAAGATGGAAGTAATACAGTATTTAAAAAGTAAATGGTAGTAAATTGAAGATGTTTGAAATGCTGAATGTAATTCTGGGCATTTCTACCTTGAAGGAAATGGTTATAGAAACTATTAAAAGAAAGCAACAACAAAAAGTGCAGTTATAAAGAATGGAAAATTGATAAGCATCAGTGAATAAATGGTACTTATTTTACCAAAATCATCACCATAAGTATGCTGGGTAAACATGGATATCATATGGAGGTAATAGGAAATACCTAAACAGAGAAAAGAATTATGTTCTACAGCAATTCTTCCAGCAAGTGTTGATATAAGGTTGTGCAATTTCTGCAAAGTTAAATCATGGGTTTTTAACTACCCTGAATTAGAAAAGCTAATTAGAATAACAGGCAGAAAGATTCCTCCACTGCTCAGTGATGGGGGTAAAGGTCTTCCAAGAACAGATATTCTTCAGTTTCTGTGACTTTAAAAGTGTTAACATGCTGCAGGAATGCATAATTGGAATTTCTCTCCTACCCATAAAGAAATTTTCATGTCAGAGTTGTTACCAGTAGATACTTCCAAAACTATGTGTTTTTAAGTTTTATGTTAGTATCCTTGTTCACATAATCAAGTAGCTGAACTTATTTCAGGTTTCAGAAGTGCTGAGATCCCTCTAATGTGAATTATATCACTTGAATATGGACTAAACAATTTCACTTGAAGCCCCAGTTTTGAAAACCGGAGTCAGCAGCTGTTTCTGTCCTATGTTCAAGGGAATACACTTTCGTGTTTATCTTCACACAAATATATAGTTTATGATATTTTATTCAGATAATCTAAAGAACTCATTGCTTTATACTAAGTGCAGATTGTCAGCTTTCAATGTTCAGACAGTGTTTCTAGAGAGAAGAAGGTAGGACATTCATAATTGTGTTCACATTTTCATTAATCTAAAAAGTATTGAAATATCCTTTGACTTCTGATTGTTCTGGGAAACATAGGAAAGGGTAAAATGCCTCACGGAAGTCTGAATTTTTGGAATATGGGAAGGATGGAGGTTTCAGGTGTCCTTTGCTCCACACACCCCCTGCCCTTTATTTCTGTTCTTCTCCAGCTGCTGCAAGGTTCTCCTGAATTGATTGAGCCCACCTTCTTCACAGCAGATTGGCCACTTCTCTCTTCAGGTGGAAATATGTTGCTTCCGGATGACAGAAAAGGTAAAGAAAGCAACAAAAACTCTGTAGTGGCATATATATTTCTAATAATGTTATTTCTATATATATGTCTATATATACTTCTAATGTTAACAAAGCAGAAGGAATTGCTGCTCTAAAATCTGTCTTTAAAGACAGTAATGTTGACTATACTGATTTTCATTATCAGAGGGTTTTTTTTTGCTGGTTTGTTTCTTTTTGTTTAATTCTGGGTAGGATAAGCAGTTTTCTGCTGATGGAACATTCTGCTAATTTAAGAGAGTATACTTTGGCATTATAAAGAAATATCAGAGACGTAAATAACACATGGGTTCATCCATGCAAATCAATAGAAGTGTTTGTAACTGAAAATGTCAAATTTAGGATTTACCTGTCCTCCAATGTGATTTTTAAGCAAACTCTATTTAAACCCTATGTTGTTCTTCTGTCATATTTGAAACAGTTATACTGGGATGATTTAATTACCTGGCTAGATCAAGTCCTACAAACCTGAGGAGGGAAATGCTCTGTGCTATACCACATCTATGTGATGTAAATATATAAATACGTCAGAGAATAGATAGTGTCAAATGCACTTTGGACTAGTGATACACTCAGTATGACAAATAATGAACTCCGTCTTTAATCAAAGCTACCATCACTGGCATCATCCAGGGTGAGGAACCAAATTCCTCGTTCAGAGACTTATTTCATCGTGTGCCCCTCTGTGCAGTGGACTTAAGGGAAGTGTACAGCCTGTATTTTGGTATTTATGCCATTTCCATTCTTCAAAATACAAGAAAAGCTATGTCACAATCCATGGACTAGAAGACATAGTTACATTAAAAACTGTGGTGGCAGAAAGTAGGGTGAGAGACTTTGGTTTTGCTGGCCTTTTTGCTGAAACTAGCATATCCGTTCCACAGCTTATTGCAAAAACCAATAATAACACTAGGTGTCAAGTGTGATTTGAGTAGGAAATGAGTCCCTAACAAATAATTTAAATATGAGCTTTATTTTGATCCTGGAGTCAACAATGCAATTTTTTTGTATGCTAAATATCTGCAATTTTTGCATCTCTTCACCTGTCCTCACAGATTGCTGCTGGCTATGTGTCCTTACAATTTATAGTGGAAAGTGGCAAAGAATAAGAAAGTTGCATTGCTGTGTTCTGTTACATTAAGTATTTAAAATATTTTCCATCAGGTAGATCTCTTCCATAACGTGATAACATCACAGCATGCCATAAGATGCCCCCTCACCTTTGCAGGTGGTCATTGTGGTCAATGGAATAAGCTGCTGATAATCAAGCATCTATCTTGTCATTATATATGTAGTGGAATTACTAAAAAACTGATAAGCATAAACCTAAAATCCAGTAGGATAACATTGCTTGCCTTTACTTTCAGGTATTGTTGGCACTTCTGACATAGCAGAAGGGATGACGTATGAACAGTTGCAGGTAAGCTGCAAATATACCTATATGTATTAATTTATTACTTTTAATAAAGATAATTTGCTGAAATGAATTTCTTGTATCTTGTAGACTCTAATTGAAGACGTTCTGGAGGAAAGTGGTTATTACAATTTCTTGTCTAACAGGTGAGTCTTCAATTTAAAAAGAAAAAGTTAATTATGATGTGCTAAAACCAAATGTATCATCTGCCTGTTTATATGATTGCAATTTCACTTTAAACTTAGTGCAATACATGGTTTATTATAATACGTGGTTGCATGGACTGGAAGAAATGTACGTGGGACATACAATCTAATCAGATTTTTTTGACCACATCTATTCACTCAGATGATAAGAGTGGTACAAGTTTGGCAGCAGTATCCTCACTTTTTTCCCATATAAAACCACAGCTGAACAGAAGTCTCTGTTAAATAGAAGTATATTTTAATATAATACTCTACCGTTACAGGGTTGAAAGGATGAAACTGACGTATTTATTAAAATATTTTGAGTACTGCACAACAAGCAGAATAAATGGTTGCTAGCCCAGAAGTGCAGGGGATGAAAAAAAATTTTAATGGTCTTTGAAACTAGGCAAATGCCTTGTACTGGAGGTAGTATATCATTCCTGCAGGAAACCTTTGAGGAACACAAGAAAGAAAATACATGAAAAATATAAGCTTAACATTTCTCATTCTTTTTACCTGCTAGCCTGTTGTTTATCATGTCAGATATTCTAAAGTGCAAAAAAAGTTCACTACTTCCTTCAACTAAGTCTGTTCCTTGTCTTTGCATTAATCAACATTTAAAAGCCTAGGAGACTGCAGTTAGGTTTTCTAAACCAAATGAAGAAACATACACCCATCCTGACTCCCCCTAATAAAGATACTAAGAGGTTTTCAGAATTTATAGTTCCTGGTGCCTCGGTAGTATTTTTCAGTTATTTATTAGCTGTGCAGACCTTTTGATATGGCTTGACTCTAGCTTGAAACATTTCAAATGTTAGTCTGAATATTTTTATAGGCTACTCATTAAAATGGAATTCCAGCTTACAAATGTCTTGCAGCTGCCAGCTGTAAGTATCGAAAAATCATGATTCAGCACTCCCAAAGTAAAATAAGAATTCACTCTTTAAGCCTTCAGGGTCTACTTGAATCATGTTTATAGATCCCTTGTGCAACCATGAGGTCTAACAAATTTGTTTATAAGTGGGTTTAAGTATTTTAATTTTTGTCCTAATCACAAGCTTCCAAGATTTTATATTTTTTGTACATCACCACACAATTTATGAAAAAAATAAGAAAAAGAAAAAAGGCTTTCATTTTCAACATCAAGATCTAGCAAGGCTTATTAGAAATGTGTAAATGTGTTGTATAGGCATTTATCTCACAAACAGACTGGCAAAAAGCATCTTACTGCAACTAACTGTAGCAAAGCAGGTGTGTGCTGAATATGGACTTGAGTACACAAACTGCTATAAAAATAAGGTCTCTATTAATGGAAATCATAGAGTCATAGAATACCTCAAGTTGAAGAGACCCATGAGGATCATCGAGTCCAATTCCCTGCTCCTCACAGGACTACTTAAAACTAAACTATGTGACTAAGAGCATCGTCCAGATGCCCCTTGAACTCTGACAAGCTTGATGCTGTGACCACTTCCCTGGGGGGTCTGTTCCAGTGACTGACCACTCTCTCAGTGAAGAGCCTTTTCCTAATGTCCAGTCTGAACTTCCCCTAGTGCAGTTTCATTCCATTTCCTTGTGTCCTATTGCTGTAAATATAATTGCTGTAATTTAAAGGATATTTAAAGTTTGCAGGCAGATAGGCTAGTACTTTCAATGAGTAATATAGGAATGTCACAGAAATACATGAGACTAACAACAATAAAGTAATTAACATTCTGGTTTTCCTGATTTATTCAGGACTACTTATTTTTCTGCTGTGCTGGAATTCCCTAGAGTAGTTCTATAGACTCTGAAGCTATTTTTCTACATTTTTTTAAATTCTATTTTAAAGGAGAGATAAGGGAATATTCTTCAGAGGCACACGGGATGACAGTGTAGTATAAAGTGTTCTTCTCTGTGCTATGTTTATCCTGCAGAAGGAAACAGGGGAAGTGCAAGCAGTGCATTTCCACACATAAAGTCTGGAGAAGGCTAGTGGATGCTCAGCATCCTTCTTCACATTGGTGGATGTGGTATGTATTTGATTTTCCCAGGAGCACAGGGAAATTGGAAGTCACATTGTGTTTCCCCTGAGTCATGAAGCTTCTTCAGCAGCACTGATGTTATCCACAGTCAGTGCTGATTTGTGCTTTGCTCTTGGGACTTGTAGCAACGACAAAACTGGTTTTAGAGTGGCTGAAAGAACTGGAGTGAAATCTCCTTATAGATACGAATCTCCTTAAAAGTTTAAATGTAAGTTGTTTAGGTTTGATTTTTTTTTTTTCTTCTTGCTCAAAATTGTTAATGTGTGCACGTAACAGATGTTGTAGACTTTGACCCACTCTACTGCATGTGTCACTGGAGCATGTCCTGGCTTTAGCTGGCCAGGTACAAAACAGCCATACTGTAACCCGGTTGTTGGCCTGTCACCAGCAACTTGATTTTTCACTATGCTTTTGAATCTTATTACCTGCTGTGATACATAATTATGTTTGGTTCCTGTGTCACTATTGTGATACTTCTTTTCCAGACAGGGTTCTACTCCCAAGTAATTTACTATTTTTCTTTCTCTCCCAGAAAATTGACAAACCATGCTTTGGCCTTGGCTGTCAAAAACATGTCTCTATTTCAAATGTTTTCTAAAGTATGCTGTGCACAATGCCATTCAGAACTGAAACATTTTTTTTTTATTTCTTCTCACACTCTCCCCAAATAGCCAAACAGTCCAGTTTCAATAGCTGTCCAGTATTGAATGATTCATTTGGTTAGCAGACATGCATCATTAGGTTTTGCCTGAAATTCTCCAAACAGCTTAAGCAAGCTAGAAAGACAAACCAGTCTCCCAGACTGCACTGTGAGTCGCTTATCATTGTCTGTCACTATTTTGTTTATTCCACCATGCAGAATTTGCTTTGCAGCCCTCAGAGCAACTTTCTATCAGCCAGTCTTGCCTAAAAATATTTTGAGCCTTGCTCTACTTCATCTCTTTTACACACAGTGAAACATTTCAGAAGCAACTGCAAATTTTCCAGCAGAAACTCGGTACATCTGGTATCTTTCCTGGGATCCCCTGCTTAGAAAAGTGTTCACAGAAAAGCTTTCGGAAAAAGTACTAGGAGCAATTAAATATCTGTATCTGGTTTGCTTTAACAACAAATTTATTACAACAATACACCTATTTTTTAACTTTCTTAGCTTATTGTAAAAGCTTTTAGTTTCATTTGAGTTTTTCAGTTTCTAAGATGAGAAGTTGTAATGCTGCAGCATGTGTGGGTCTTTCACAGTGGAAACAGAATGATGGTGTTTCTAGCAGGAAACGAATTGCTTTCCCTTCTGCCCATAGTAAGTTTCTAGTTTTTCTAATAGAAATGTGTGTGTGTGTGGGGGGGATTGGGCTGGGGGAAGAACTCCAAGGCTCAAAAGTCCTCAGAAGTCATATCAGAACACCACAAACTTAATTTTTGAAGTTGCAAATTCTTGAAGAGGCTTTTTTTTTCATTTTAGGGCCAAATTTCTTCATGCTTTCTGACCGAGTTGACTTGACAGTATCAGTTCCATATGTTGTAAGGCTGCAAAGTAAATTCTGTTTTGGAAAAAAGAATTCACAGCTGCTATGCAATGACATGGAACATGTGTGCTATTGCTAAAAGCACTATTAAATGCAAAATAAACAGCTAAATAGCACATAGCATAATAATGCAGTCTTCTACCTCATTGTGGAGCACACTTCATAAAGAAAACATTCTGAAAATATATTTTCATTTATTTTATGGTTTTGGGGGATTTCTATGCATTGTCTGTCTTTCCCATTACTGTTGCCCCTTGCTGTGCCCTGTAAAATTCCAGGAATATATGATGGGAAACCAAAGCTTAAGTGAGTCAATGACACGAAACTTATAGTAGGATTAATAAACTGTATAAAGGGTTAAAAATGATTCAAGCAGCTTGATTGGGTGATGAGAGAAACATGAATTCTTTAGAGGCTGAGACAGCTTCATAAGAAAAATGTCATGCTTTTTTTTCCCATTTTCATTATAATAGTAATTACTATCTCAATACCAGTCATTTCATGGGGATTAATGACCAGCTGAGGATAATGACCCTCAGCTTTATCTTGAATAATCAACTTGCACCCATTTATCACTAATCTCCTGAAATTACTCAGCACTCCAATTGTATTACTTACATATACAGAAATTTGGTAAACATGCATAAATAGCCCCCTGTATTTTTCAAAATTATTCTATTCACATCCATTGTACCACTTTCTTTTTTTCTCCTTTTGATTTAATATTATACTACACAAGAGGCAAGTTCCTGGTTCGTGAGCCTATTTATGAATAGGACAGTGAATACTGGTTTCATCATGCTTTTTTCCTATTGAAGTAGACATGTAATACCCAAATTGATGCAGAAATCTATTTTTAATAAATTGCATTAAGAGGCTTAATCCAAGCAAGAACTCACTGATATTAAAAAGGATTCATTATAAACAAACAAAAATAGGCAATGGTCAGAGACAGAAGCTGTGTTCAGCTGAGCACTGTAGCTCTGTCACAGTTTAACCCCAGCAGGCAGCTCAGCGCCACACAGCCGCTCGCTTACTCCCCTGTAGTGGGATGGGGGAGAGAATTGGAAGGGTCAGAAAGCTCATGACTTGAGTAAAAAACAGTTTAATAGGTAAAGCAAAATCTGTGTGTGCGAGCAAAGCAAAGTGAGGAATACATTTGCTACTTCTCATCAGCATGCTGGCAGATGCTTAGTCACTTCCAGGAAAGCAGACCTTCATCACACCTAATGGTTATTTGGGAAGGCAAGTGCTGTAATTCTGAACATCTCCCCCACCACCCTTCCTTCTTTCCCCCAGCTTTATATGCTGAGCATGATGTCGTATGGTATTGAATATTCCTTTGGTCAGTTGGGGTCAGCTGTCCCAGCTGTGTCCCCTCCCAGCTTCTTGCATGCCTCCAGCCTACTCGCTGGTGGGGGAGTGCAAGACGCCAAAAAAGGCCTTGGTGCTGTATAAGCATTGTTCTCAGCAATAACTAAAACACTAGTGTGTTATCAACAGTGTATTCATCACAAATCCAAACTATGAAGAAATTTAACTCTATCCCATCCAAAACCAGCACAAGCTCATGTGACCACAGGTCTGTCTGAGAGAAATGTTGTCTCAACATTTGTTTTATAGGAAAAGAAAAATATTGCCATACAAGTAGGAATAGAAGGAAACAGGCTTCATAATCAAATGCATATACTGATTTGTTGTTACTTATAATTTTCATAACTCTGTTCAGTGCAATTTTTCCCATCATTATTGAAATTTTAGAATTAGAGAAGCAACCACTAACGTAGTTAGAGCTATTTCATGAAAAGGAAAACTGTCTAGTCTGGCTCTAATGATAGCTATACATTTTTAACTACTCAAAGAATAGCTCAAGGTATTATTCACAGGAGGATAATATAGCTCAAGAATGACAGAAAATTCTGAATTTTGCCTGTTTGAGGGAGCCCTCATTTGTATTGGGTCTACGGTCCATGGGTACATCATTCAAAAATAGAAATGCATTAACGGAGCTTTTTCAGTCTGCAAATTCTGACCATGTTATCTATGTATTCTTCAGCATTAATGTACCTCTTTTATTGTGTTACATGACTAATGGATTCAAATTTGTATTTAGCTTAGTTAATGTTTTTGAATGTTCTAGAATACACCAAACTAGACAGTAGATGAAAGTACACAGCTCCAAGGCTTCTGGAATCTAAAGTGGATTTTTAAACTTTGTGTTATCTAGGTGATTTAAGACACCGCTACTTTTACTCCATTCAGAAAGCACCACTTCCTGCTAACTAATGTTACCCGGGATTTTCTGTTAATTGTTTACTTCTTTCATATGGTTGTCCAAGTTGATTCTTGCTTCTTACGTCTCACACATACAAAAGATTGTTTTGGCCAGCAGTCCTTATTAGAGTCATACCAACTTTCTGTTGATTTGTACTTCCCAGGGAGGTAAAAAAGTCTGCCAAAGCTTAGCAGTGTTTTCGCCCCCCCTCCCTGCACCCCCCCCCCCCTTTTTTTTTCTTCTTTTTTTTTCTTCTAAACATCCATGGCTGCAAAAGTCTTTGATCTACCCACCTGCAGTTATGACGGCTATCAGCTGAAGGTCTGTGTGGCACTGTAAGTATGCCACCCTATTCCCACAGACCAGCATTCGCTACATCTTTTGAGTCAGCTGTCCTTCCCCTACGAGGCAGTATTGGCTTGGCCTACCTTTCCCAAGTCACAGATTCTACAGAAATCAGAAAAAGGAGAAGCAACATGAAAACATGAAGTAGCAATTGATCCTAGCTTCAATTTCATCCAACTCCTAGGGTAAGACAGTGAGTAATCCTTATCACATTGATGAGTATAGAGTGTTCCAATGACAATGAAACATTTGGCCAAGAGATGGGTTAAAAGACACTTGATGGATAGGGTTCACCCCTGCATGTGGAGATAGTTACACTGTACCTTTTCATGCTTGCTAGAGACATAATTTTTACCAAGTTGTTACAGCTGCCCCGATATTGGCTGTACTCAGAAGATATGTGTGCCAGACTTACTGTTTGTAGTACAGTGGAGCTTTAGAGAAATAATGACTTATAAACTAGGAAAAATGTATGCCTTGGATTCTAAATGGGTATTAGCAGCTGTGCATGTTAAAATCAGATGGCCAGGTGTGAAAAACTTACTGATAACTGGATTTTTAGAGAATTGCAGGAAAGTTCTGGTCAGTTCTGGGATGGCCAGTAATCTAATGACACGGTAAAAGAGATTAGCATATTTCTGATATTACAATACCACAACAAAATACTTTCCCCACTTTGGTTAGTAAGTCAGTCTATTTTAGGCATCCCCTCCCCCTGCCGTGAATCAGAATGATAGGGACTGTAGCAGAAACCGTTTATTGCTCTAGCAGTTAGTCAGCAACAAGACCACTGGATTTGGCTAGTATCAGGGCTGCTAGGTATAAAAGACATAGAGGTAGAACCTGGCTGTAATTCATGACATTGCATTGTGCAGAATAAAGAAGTAATCCAGGAATCCATCTGGTGCAAGTACCAAAATAATCTGATCATGTGGTAGGACTGTCATTGACACAGAACTTCTCCCCTCACTCAGCTGAAGATTCTTGTTAGCAATGAGATGTGCGGAAAGCTGCATTTTGCCTCTTGTTGGAAAAAAATGAAGGAGCGTCTGGCCTGAATTTTGGCTGACTGGTAGGTACCAAGTCATTGATACAGTTCAGTGATGAATACACAAAATGAAGGGGTCTTCTGACAGGGGAAATGTCTGAAGTCCATACTATTTGTAGAAGAAGTGCATGTTTATGAAGCTGTCTGTCAGCATTTGGACTGTGGGAATGACTGTTTTCAACACTAGGCAGATGGCTCTGATCCCTTGCAGAGATCACATGCCCTGAGCTCTCAGACATTCTATATGAGCTTCCCATCTTTGAGTAGAAGCATCTGTTGTCACAGACTTGTTTGGCTGAGATAAGATGGGTTTGCTCTTGCAATTCTGAAGCTTGTCTTTCTACCAGTTTGAGGAAAAGATTTACTTTGAAACTGACTTCTGTGTGTCTGAGGTGTCTGCTTGACAGAGTTCTTGTACAGAGCATAGATAAAGTCTGTCAAATAAGAAGGCACCTTCCTACTCAAGGTGGTTCAGAAAGCTCACTGTAGTCTGGAGTCATTCTTGTGCTATCAGACCTGTATCTTACACAACTGCTCTGAACTAAACACTTTGAGTTAAAGTAAAGAGGAATTTTTCTTTTTGTTTGAGGCTTTAATGGCTTGGTCCAGCTAGGGCAGTTTAGCTGAGAAGAATGTAATACCTTTCCATGTCACAGCAAGATGCTGTTGAAAGGAGTTTTGGGAACTCTTGAAGTAAGTGAAGACAATCTGAGAATTTTCGAAGAAATGAAAGGCGAGATTGGCCTCAATGTTCAGAAATCAGAGCCATACGAGGATAAATTCTTTTTAACTATCTTGAGATATTCTTCATGACTGAGGTTAGAGGTGGAATTGCACGTTGTTACATAGGTAGTTGTTTTGATATAGCAGTGTAAGATACAACAAAAGCTATTCTAGGATGTCAGTATAGTACTAATAGGCACAGTGTTCCTCTAGATAATGTAGTTGTGTCCCTTATCCCTTGAAGACTGCCTTTTTACTAGCAGAACTTCTGCTTGCCAGTAAGGGCAAGTCAGATCTTCATGTTTCTGACATGGTACTCCATAAAGATAACTCTTAGGCCTCATCAAAGTACCAGCCCCAGTTTTGAAAGTTAATTTGAAACCTTTTACTTAAGACAAATTGTCTGAATTATGTAAAAAGAAGGAGTAACTGTCTTACTGGGACTTTTTTATCTATAAAACGCCTTGATCACCTGAGTTTTCCATGCTTCCATGGAGTCCTGTAGCTCTAGAAAACTGCCATGGAAGGAGCTGAAAGATTTTAGCCTTGACAGCACTGGATGAAGGTGTTGAAAATATGAAGCTTTGCCCTATGTTGTTTGCCTATAGTAAAAAAATTCTAGTGATGTTTTCTTTATTAACTTGTGTGTTGAGCAAGGATTTCAAATTTGGCCAAGAAAGTACTTTTTTTTTTTTTTTTTTTTTTTTTGTGTCACAGATATGACTTTCACCCTTCTCTTAGCAATTTGTGCCAATGTAACCAAGTTATAATTTTTAAAAATCATAGTAGGTACATGCTTAACAGTAGCTTTAATAGAGCACTGAAATATTGTCAGATCACGTCTAGACATCAGAACAGAAAGTGAGTTTGTCTGATCACCTTAAGGTAATGCCTGGGCAAAGAAATGATAAATAGCAACTGATGAGGTAGAGGCTAGCAAGCGATCAGTAGATACATACATCTAACGCAGACTCAAGGACAGCAGGAGGCAGAATGTAGGAATCCTGGAAAGGAGACTGGTAGGAGGAGAAGGAAGAACCCCCTGTAGCTGGGACTGACCAGGTGAAGGGAATGGTGTGTGGTAAGGGCAGATGGTAGGAAGGGTAGGGGCACAGAATGGGAATCAAACTCAAAAGCTCAGACAGAAGGGGATCTTTTGACATCTGGAGCACTTGAGAGCACGCTATTCTTTTTTATATTGTGAGAAAAATGTGTATGTCTTAATCATCTGGTGCTGGTCTTCACAGGATAGCTACTCATATCTGCTACAAGCTATTTATTAACTTAAATAGCAGCATCTGTACAGTGCAGATAATGGTTTCAATAAACTGAGTTGGTGATATCGCATAATGCAATTCCTTGAGATTTTATGAGTTTATGATGTAAAAATTAGGAATAACATACACAAAGCTTTACATTAACTATTCTTAACTATATTGCAAAGGTTGTGATTCAAGAAAGACATAGGAAATACTCCTAATATGAATCAAGGTAAATATTTCAGTTGTGTGACTACAGCCAGCATGGCTTCACCAAGGACAAATCATGCCTGACTAATCTAGCGGCCTTCTATGACTGAGTGACTGCATCAGTGGACAAAGGAAGTACTATGGATGCCATCTACCTGGACTTCTGTAAAGCCTTTGATACAGTCCTGACAACATTCTTACCTCTAAATTGGAGAGAGATGGTTTTGATGGATAGACTGTTAGAATGAGAAGAAATTGGGTGGGTGGCCACATCCAAAGAGTTATAGTCAATGGCTCAATGTCCAAGTGGAAACCAGTAACAAGAGGTATCACTCATGGGTCCATACTGGGAATAACACTATTTAATACCTTCATCCGTGACATAGACAGTGGGATTGAGTGCACCCTCAGCAAGTATGCAGCTGACACCAAGCTGCGTGATGCAGTTGATTCGCTTGAGGGAAGGGATGCCATCCAGAGGGGCCTTGACAGGCTTGAGGACTGGGCCAATGCAAGTTCAACAAGGCCAAGTGTAAGGTCCTGCACCTGGGTCAGGGCAATTGCCAATATCAATACAGACTGGGAGATGAAGGGATTGAGGGCAGCCCAGCCGAGAAGGACTAGGTGATACTGGTGGATGAAAAATTGGCATGAGCCAACAACGTCCAATGTCTAGGCCAGCGCTTGCAGCCTAGAAAGCCAATTGTACCCGGGGCTGCAGAAAGAAGCAGCATGGCTGGTAGGTCAAGGAAGGTGATTCTCCCCCAGTGCTCCACTCTCATGGGACCACAGCTGGAGTACTGCATCCAGCTTTGAGGTCCCAGAAACTACAAGAAAGACATGGACCTGTTAGAGTGGGGGTCTGGAGGAGGGCCACAAAAAGTGATCAGAGGCCTGAAACATCTCTGTTACGAAGAAAGGCTGAGGGAGCTGGGGTTGTTCAATCTGAAGAAAAGGCGCTGGGGAGACGGTATTGCAGCCTTTCAATACTTGAAGGGAGCTTACAAGAAAGATCAAGATTTTTTCTTTTTTTTTTTTTTTTTTTTTTTACCATGGCCTGTAGTGACAGCACAAGGGGCAATGGCTCTAAACTTAAAGAGGGTAGATCTAGGCTGAACATAAGGAAGAAGATTTTTTTTTAATGAGGTTTGTAAGGCACTGGAACAGGTTGCCCAGAGAAGCTGTGGATGCCCCATCCCTGGCAGTGTTCCAGGCCAGGCTGGATGGGGCTTGGAGCAACCTGGTCTAGTGGAAGGTGTCCCTGCCCATGGCAGGGGGGGTTGGAATTAGCTGATCTTTAAGGTCCCTTCCAACCCAAACCATTCTATGATTCTATTTTTTGCACAGATACAGTGCCCCAGTAAGGTTTTTGTTATCCACATAGGGGGCTGAATTAAAATTTGCTGTCAGCCTTCTGTCTGTCCATTGTTTTTTTTTTTTTTTTTTTTCTTTTGTGCACTGCACTTGACTTTAAAACTTTAATAACGATCATTCAGCTTAGGGATTTCTATCTACATGTGTTGAAGTGTGTGTGCAAAACTATAAATTATTTTTCATATCTTTCCTTATTACTGGAATACTTCCATATCTTTCAGCACTTCAGTAATCAGAATAACACTCTGCTTCCTGAGGGATCATGTGTATAGACTAATGTATGAAAGGGCTTTGGATATCTGGGTTATACATATTTTATACAAGTAGTCAGGGGAAATATCAGAAGAGGTCTTACTCTTGGAATGGAGACTGGAGGAGTTTTGAGACAAAAAAGAGATACCTGCTTTACTTTCTCACAGCACTGATTATGAAAAGTAGTCTTTCCATCATATTTTCATAGAATAATTGTAACAATGTAATGCAACTTGATTATGAGGCAATTATCACCTATGTAAAGCTGTCAAAAGCAGCTCCATCACTTTCTGGGCTAATTTTCTGTGCAGCAGGCTAAAGAGGAATTAGAAAAGGAGAAAGAGGTGAAGTTAAAGACTTTCTTTCAATTAGTTCTCCATAGTGCTGAAGTCTCTGGAGATGTTGCATCAGCAACATAAGTTGAAACTGGCCCACAAATACATTACGTTACATTCAGGCCTCATTGATTAGCTGTGGGAGACCTTTGCATCACGCTGCTCTAATTCTATTTGTGTGCAGTGCAGACTAGTTCATAAATTTTAAGTCAGAGGATCATTAGATGAACTAATTCCCTGTGTGTAGCATAAATGATAGAATTTCACCCAGTGATTTTTGCATCAAACTCTCTTGTAAACCCTGGACTAAAACATCTCTTTTGACAGACTTCTGAGGTTCCTTGGCTTCTACATCGTGCATGTACATTAGCTTTCTGATGATAGCACAAAGACTGATCCCATACCTGGTGACTGAATAGCAGAGGATTCTTACTTCCAACACATACTAACTACCATTTTTCCCCACCCTCCAGGTATCTCTACTGTCTGAGGGGAACAAAGAACCATCCAGCAAAAGAAGAGAACTTGTAATTCTGAACAAACACTTCAGAATTGTTCCTAATGAGGTCAATCTGCCTTCAGCCGAGGCTGTCTGATTACCAAAGGGGCAAGCTTTGCTCATTAAATAGCATCCAGGTGGAATACCAATGTGGGACAGCTTCAAGAGACCTCGTGTGATATTTCAGGATGATGCTGTTAACTTTAGCTTTGTTTACAGCATGAGCACTTTACAAGGAACATCGGGAAAGATGCTTCCAGGTTTATGCAGTAGGAGGAAAACACCATTCCCAACAGTACATATCTTCTATTTTTATCATTTATTTTTAAAGAATTGTTGCTTAGTCATGTTTTCTGGATTGATAATTCAAAGCCTGTAACCTTATTTGTGTCCATGTATGTCTTCTATGGGAAGAAAATTATCTTTGTAATATGACCAGACAGAAAATATATGTAGGTTCACTACCAGAATTAGAAATGGATTAAACACTATCAGTATGATTTTAATATTTAGATACTTATGTTTGGATAGTAGCAAATGTTAATGTAGGTATGAATATTAGTAGTGATTATTTGCAACTGGCATAGCTTCTGAAATGATTATTTTAAAACCAGCTGGTTTTACTGCTATTTCAAAATGTCTGTATATGTCTATCTTTAAGCACAAATTTTATAGATCTGTGTATATAAAATATGTCAGACTTTTATACACATTTTCTATACACGTTCATTTACTGTTTAACATTAAATTAAATACATGTTTTGCTACTACTCAAAACTGTAGCACTTTCAGAATTTCAATATTTGTTTACTCTGTATTAAACATAGATAAAAATGTCTCACTGCAGTAGCAGAGAAGCTATTTTTGGTCCACAGTTTAGTAAGGAATACTTATTAATTACAAAGGCTTTTCTCTACACTCGGTACTGTGGCAATCATAACTGTTGAAAATAACCAGAATGCACTTGGCGATACAGCTTTACTGTCTCTGTTGAAAATTTTTGACATTATGGCCATCACATCACTCATAAGTAATTTGATACAGATGTATGTTGTATACTCTTCATAGGCTGGCAAAGGTTTGGTTTTTTTCTTTCTCCCAGTGGTTTGTAACTGTAAATAGCTAACTGGCATTCGTTTTCTAACAATTTAAGTGTAATGTTTCACCTATAATGTGTGACTTCAACATCCTGAATCGTGAAGCAGTGAAAAAGGGCTCAATAAGCAGGGTAATAGATAAATAAATATCTATCCTCTTTTCATGTGTATGCAATGTAGAAAGTCGTTAGGTGCTAGCTTTGCATCTATACAATGGTACAGTAGTGATAGCAAAGGTCTGTTAAGGGTAAAGACATATGGTTCTTAAAGTACCACCAGCAGGTAGCTGCAGTTTCTGCCATGAATCACCATAGGTGATGCATTTCCTGCAATGTTACCACTAAAAATAAATTCCTATTCTAGTTCAGAGTGTTAGTATTGCTTTGCTAGAATGGAGGAAGGGAATGCATTACAGTTAAATCTGATGGAATATAAAGTAAATGTATGCTATATATGGCTGCCAATGGAACTGATTACATTGATATTTTATCCAAAAAGACTTAATTTATCTTCAACCTTGATATGGTTGCTCTACTCAAATTGCATATGAATTCTCATAATCATTTTCCATTAAAATAGCGTAAAACCAATCTACACTTAAAGTAACTTATTTTAATATCTTTTTGCAGAAATGCCTTACAACTTTAAATTGTCAGAGTGCATTGAATGCCTTAGAAATAATTTGGACCTTATTTCAAGTGTGTTTTGAATTATTGTTTATATTTTGTATGGATTTGTGTGGTGTTCGTTAATACTTGATGGCATTTTTGTTGAGAAATAGAGTATAATTAATTACTCCTACTGTATTTCTCTTAATGTATTTTTGTGCTGTTAACTTTGAAGCAAATTTTGCGCTTGTTTTTGTGACTGTGAAAAGTGAAATATTGGCTGGTGGCCAGAGACTTTTCTCCCGTAGCTAGGAGATAAGAGGTGGATTGGTGGCACTTACAGCTGCAACCCCCAAGGCAAATCAAAGCAGGAAATCAGTGGTCTTCTGTTTCTTTCCTAATGTTCACTAGAATTTCTCTTTTTTCCCCCCTGCCTGGCTGCAACTGAACTGACATACCGACTGTCAATCTAGGAAAGAGCTGATCCATTTTACATGTAAAGCAATTAACTGCCATAGAAGATTCATTATTGAAGCTGTTAAGTAATTTATGGCATTAGTACATAGATGCTCTCCACTGAGATTAGTGTCCATTGTGTTTCCCGTTGTATGAAAGGTAACAAGAGCTAGTTCTGCCATGAATAATTTCTATATGGTTAAACTCTGTATAGACAATAGGCACAAAGCATATTTAGGGAAACACAGAAACCAAAAACAAGTTGCCCAATATCATTCAGGAAATCATCAGCAAACTTGAGAATGGGACCTACATCTCCTGAATTCCAGTCCAGTGCATAACTGATGCCCTTCAAGGTGCGTATCTTTTTTTTGTTTCTTGTAGGCTTGTAATTTTAATGTAACTTGTGCAAAAATCGGAGAAACAGGCATAGCTCTACTTATTATTTAGCAAATTGAAAAAGATTCTGCAAAGTGTGGTACTAAAAAAGTTGAAACATTGACTGAGCTACAGCTAACTTTTGATTAATTGTGAGTTAACCTGAACTGTGACTGATGTAGGCCTTTCCTTCAGTTTACTTGTCTGCGGTGAAGTACCCAAAATTGTGTAGTGTACTGCCTCCTGTTACTCATACCTGCACCTACTTTCTACAGTCATCTGATTACAAGTAATTTCTCAGGAGAATGCATTGTGTGTATATTCTCTAGCCTGATTTACACATATTTTCCTCTGTCTGAATAATTTCCCAGTCTCCTGTCATATCCCTGAATAACCAGATGTTGACAGTGGATCAAATCATTAGTTTTATTCCATAAGGGAATTCCCGTTTACAGTCACAGAATATTTAAAGACTATTTCTTACAGTCATTGTAACATGTAGGATTACTGCCTGATTATTGGTATTTCATATCAAGACATTTGACAGCTAGTTCATGAACTTACATAATTATGCTAATTAAAGAAGAGAGGCCAACAACATTTCTGGCTAAAAACTAAGAATGCTTCTAGCACTGACTTCCCCGAACTGAATAATGCACACAATTTTAGTGTGTATGAATTCTCTCCAGCTTTTAGGAAGAACTGGCAATTCTGAATGAGTGCATTTCAGGAGATTTGAAAAGAGGGACCCATTTGAGAATATTTGGTTTTGAATGTATGAATTCACCATGCATTTGAATTTAAAAACTTCTCAGCTGAAAGTTTAATTGTTCAATTTGGTTAGATAGACAACAGCAATTGGAAAGAAAGGTTTTCTAATTAATTTCATTGCTTGACTTGCAGGAAGCTGACTTGTATGAATGCCCTGTGTTCAACTGTTCTGAACTGGAGATGGTGAGAATGATAACAAGAAAACTAGTAATTTTAAAATATTTTACATCTGAGTCCTTAAATTTCCTACCAAACTAAAACCATACATCTGTTAAGGCTTTGCTTCCATAATTGAAGTAATTGTCCACTGTTGTATTTTGACCTACGTTTGTAATTTCCACCAATCGGGACATGTTCCCTGACTTAAACTGTAACTAGATTTACTCAGTTTTGCTCAAAATGTAGACTTACCATAGCTTCACTACTGTCTTTTGTCTGCCTTCATCTCTGTGGTCCAATGTAAGCAAATATAGATAGTGCTGGGAGTGAGCTTCAGCAATGGAATCAGTAGTCTGCTACATGCAAAATCCTGTTTACAAAGAGCAAGAACACCTTTTTATATATGTATGTGTGTGTGTGTATATATATATATAAAAATACATATCTCCATGATATTTTTGTTAGTATAATTGAAATCTTAGCAGCCTAATTCAAGAATCATTATTAGTCTCTAGGTCTATTGCAGAAAAAGAACGAATAATAATGCAGTTAAAAATGCTTTACAAACACTTAGATTCTCCCTATTTTAGGGGGTTATGCTCACCCTTTCACTGCTCCTCTGCATCCCAAGATCAGTGGTTTTGTTCTGGTGGGGATGTTAACAAGAATTACCAGCAGCTAGAGTCCTGTGCCGGGAGGAGTAAGATGTTCATGTCAATGGTTCCCTCTTCCTCACTCTAGGATACACCCCTTGGGATCATTTTCACACATTTGCTAACACACTGTTACAGCTTTGCCATTTCTTTATTGGTCTGCAGCTCCATGTTACATCTGGATTTATGGTGTGTGGCGAATTTTATGTGTATGGAACACTGAGTTTTGTTCTCTTACCTACCTCTAAACCCAGTTTCGTCCCTTTCTACATTTTGTTACTGATCATGATTGAGTTGTTTATAGTCACATATAAGTTTGTACCTCATCGCATATTTATACTCCTCTATACTGCAACCTGTGTCTCCACTTCTTAAAGGCTCTGCTATTGGACCAGGCCTCCCTCTCTTCATACTACATCATTATGATAGAGTTGTAAGTATCTTATTCTACACATAGTAACGGCTTTTTACTGCTATCTATATAAAACTATGGTTGTACAAAGATAAAAGTAAACCAATTTAAAGTTACACAACTGCTCAGTTAGAAGAATCATAAATGCAGCTACACCTAATAAAACAAAGACATATTCAGACAGAGCACAGCTGACAAGCCTCAGGCCTGAAGCCTTGCAAATTCAGTGCGAAGCTTATGGCCAGTTGCTAGCGATAGTACTGCTGTGTTGCAGAGCTACATGACTACAGCTTTCAGAACTTTAAAAATGCACTGTATCTTGCTCCTGTAGCCTGTGTGCTGCTCCTAACGCACTCAAAAATGTACCAGTTATTAAGACATTGGCAATTTTCCCATGTGTCTGTAAAGAAGGAAAACCTTGTTGCTGAAGTGTGGTCACTACGGTCTGGCTGATGTGTGATCACCAATATACATTTGAAAAGAGAGTGTTTCAGAGCTTGCCAAAATGGTGAATTGCAGTTGCTGAGTCTGTGATCACATGGCTGAAGAAGTGGTCAGATAAGTGTCTTTCAAAGCAGCAAACAGTGCCACAGTAGGACAAAAAGGAAAAGATGAAAACAGGAGAGCCACTGCACAAGACAGAAAATGAGTCTCCTTAATAAAGATGTGGTCTGAATACTTGGGGCTCACTGCCTGCACAGCTGGTGCAACATGTGCAGTGCTGATGGGTGGGAAGAGAGCGCTGGCTTTGTGAAATGAGCAGAACATGCTCATTTCCACCGTGCAGTGGATCCTTGATAGCAGGGCTCCATGAGGAACAGAATCATACAATGGTTTGAGCTGGGAGGGACCTTAAAGATCACCCAGTTCCAGCCCCCCTGCCATGGGCAGGGACACCTGCCACTAGACCAGGTTGCTCAAAGCCCCATCCAGCCTGGCCTGGAACACTTCCAGGGATGGGGCATCCGCAGCTTCTCTGGGAAACCTGTTCCAGTGTCTCATCACCCTCACAATAGTTTCTTCCTAATATCTAATCTAAATTTCCTCTTTTAGTTTAATTAAAACCATTACCGCTTGTCCTATCACAACAGACCCCGCTAAAAAGTCTGTCCACATCTTTCAAGTCCCCTTTAAGCAGTGGAAGGCTGCTCCAAGGTGTCCCCAGAGCCTTCTCTTCTGCAGGCTGAACAACCCCAACTCTCTCAACCCATTTTCACAGGAAAGGTGTGCCGGCCCTCTGGTAATGGTTCAAGTGTTACTGATTCTAACTATTGAAAAGATCATGTTGACTATGAGATACTCCTAGTGGTAGGTCAGATACCTGTATGCACTCTGAGCCTACTTAGGGTTTTCTCATCTTTTCTACCAAGTCCTCAGGCAACATAGGGATGGATTTGTCCCATAGACTACCTTCCTGAGTTTCCTCTGCAGTGTAATATATATATATGTTCCACAAATACAGACATGAAACAATAAATACAGTCATGTTTATTGACTTCATTTAGAAGGGTTTTAAAAAAATTTGTTTTAATTGGGAGTATCTGGAATCGAAAGGTTACTTTTCTTTAGCTTGATTATGACAATTAATCCTTACCTTTTCTCAGACAGGTTGTGATACAATGGAATTACACAAAATGATGAATGTTGGCAGAACATCTCAGGTTGGTGTAGTGGGTCTGATGCTCTGGCCCACAGCTGATGACGTGGCATATGCCTGAGGGGTTATGTATCTAGTATCTGTTCGTGATTTGTTTGTAGTCTAAATGCAGCCAATGAAAATAAACTGGAGGCATCAGTGTGCCCAGCAGAAGCAGGACTGACCAATTTTTCACTCGTTTGTAGTGTTGGTACAAACGGTCCTCCTCTGAAGACCTGTAGGAGCCAGCAGCAGCGCAGTAAACCCCAGAGACTTTTGTAAAGTTCTACAATGCAATCTGTTAGTCTTAAATTATGTTGTGCTGAACGGATCATCTCTGCAATTAGGTTTATATTGTGGAGAGTAGGCATTAAATAAACGAGGGAGGTGTAGCACTCTGTAACTGCAGACAGCTATTTTTAAAGATGTCTTCAGTGAGGTCTATATTAATGTTGACCTATTTGTCATCTTCCCTTTGAGACAGACATTTCCCAAGCTCCTTTACATACAGTTTGAACACCCTCCCTGAATAAGGAAACCTGGCAGTCAATTAGAGCTTTGCCTTGAGTGACCTGCCTGCTGTCTCTCAGAGTTTTTCCTTAGAGTTTATTATTAAATAATGGTGCACTAATAGCGATTTTTTTTAAATTGAAAAATGTAGAATGGATGGAAATAGATGTTTCTGCCATGAAGGAGTAATGAACAGGGAAAAATAGTGTTTCTGAACAGGTTAATCAACAACAAACTTGTTTCTCATAGGCCTGTTCTCAGTTAGAAGTTACTGCTGTGAGAAATGCTAATGGAAATTGGTGGGTGCAAACCTTTTTTACCAGTAGGAAAACTCACTTTGTATTTGGATTTCACTAGGTAAAACTGAATCTACTTGACAGCAGAATTGTGGGAAAACTGCTGAAAAGGTCCAGCAAATGCAAAGCTCAACAGTAATAACTGAGCATTGTTCTGCTGAAATCACTGTATATTGTGGAACATTTTAAATATCTGATCAGTCTACTTCTCTACAATTTCATTTGTTGAGACATGAGACTTCCCATGCTCACTAAATTCTTACTGGAAGTATTTCCAAGAATGATACTCCATTAGTCTACATGCATTTTCTGAGCCTTGTGACCTTTGCATTGGTTCATCTGGCACTGAGCTCACACACAGAAGATCAGGGTACATTGCTCTAGAATCTGGAGATCGAAGAATTCCTACAAGGGAGGAATTCTTGTAGCTTTTTCTTACCAATGTAACATAGTAAAACATGTAATATGGAGCTAGAGCAGCGAGCAAACACCCAGCACAGTGAGACTATCCTGGTGAGTGCTCGGGGAGACTGACTTTATTGAAGTTGCCACCATAAAGGCATTTTGGAAGCTGACTGTGTCCCCTTTGCAGGATGCCTGGAAAGTATGTCTAGCTTCCAATTAAAAGGAGTTTTGTTCGTCATTAGTAGTGGAAACAGGTAATGTCCATATAAACCCAAACTATTCCCAACCATTTTTGTATCCAAGCTTTAATTTTAAATCAATTCTTAACCTAACCTTCTATCACCTTCTGTTTCAATTGCTTCATGTATTCCTGGCTTGGTTTTGTCAGCCTATGAAGAGAAGATAGCATACCTATTTGTAGGGGAGAGATTAATTTCCTCAGGCTATTTTCCAAGATTTGTTCTTTGATTTTGTGTATTCCTCTGTAGCTGCACTGTTCTTTTGTACACCTCAGACAGATCTAGAGGATATCCTTAGTTTTTCAGCCAAACATCCTTGGTAACAAGCTGCATCTTTGGTTTAATGAAAAGAGGTTACCCATTTTTTTTGAATGTGTACTTGTTTCCCCTGTCTGGTCTCATTCCTATTTATCAAGACTGCACGTTGCAAGTGTTCGCTGCTTACTGCTTCAAAGAGACAAGCCCAATGCACTGCATTCAAACAAACTTAAAAAAAATATTGAAGGGTATCCTAAAACATGTTTCACCATAGTCTGTAAAAGAAAACACGGTGGATTTTGGACTGAATTTCTGTAGTCATCACTGTAGCACATACTGCTTTTGTTTTCTAAAGCAAATGATATATTTCCTCTTCACTAAAATGCGTTAATTGCTTGACAGTAATTATCCTACATGTTTGCTTCATTACCAAGTAAAATATTAAGGCTTAAATATCCTTAATGGTAGGGACTAACATCCTGTAATTTTGATTTATTTGTATGTTTGTAAAAAGCCTTCAGATTTGTTGACTGTCTTAATATTATTCTTTCATATTTGAGGAAGATTTTTGCAATTTTTTTGATTTGGTTTTAGAGGCAGGTGAAGATTATTACTGTGTGTTGCTGGGTTGAAGTAGATGGGGGAAGAGGGAAGAAGACTAGGAGTGATGAATATGGGAGAAATTAATAGTAGTTTGCATTCCCGTAGAACTTTCCATCTAAGGCTCTGTAGTGTTTTATAAACATTAATGAACTAAATCTCTTAGCACCCAAGCAAGGTAAATAGTAAGATCCTCATCTTGCAGATGAAAAAGCTGTACAAAGAGACAGAGGGGCCTGCAATAGCCTAGCTCTTTCACCCATGGACCAGAACTCTGGTGGAAGTTTTTGTTGAGTGAAACATCTCATATCATGGATAAGAACAGCAAGTTCTTGATAATTTGTTGTGGACCTATTTCACTTCAAGCTGTAAGTTCAAAGACTCGATTCTTTGAGTTGTATTTTAGCAATTACACCCTCTTTCTTCTCTCAAAATGGCAATCTTGCACCTAAGATTATTCTTATACTGTTTTGCTTGTTTGAAAAAAGAAGCTTTTCTATGTGTTCCTGAAGAGGAGATAAAATTTAGTTTCTATAAGCTTGACATACTTTCCAGTCCTGTTACTCATGCCACAGATAATCATTTATTTAAAAAATAAAATCTATAAGCAGAAATGTAGTAGTGATAGAAAGCTGTGTTTTGCCATCGTTCCTAGTTGTTGATGCAGCTGATTGCACAGATGTCCTAGTACTGCCACTAGCAAACTGGAAAAAGAAAAAAGGACAAAAAACTAGAGTGATGGATGGTGGTGGGCAGATGCAGGTTTGCAGAAAAGGGCCTGGGGGTCCTGGTGGGCAGCAAGTTGCACATAAGCCAGCAATGTGCCCTTGCAGCAAAGGAGGCAAATGGCATCGTGGGCTGCATTATGAGTTTTGCCAGCAGGTCGAGGAAGGTGATCCTTCCTCTCTGCTCAGTGCCGGTGAGGTCTCACCTGGACTACTGTGTCCAGTTCTGAGCTCCTCAGTACAAGAGAGACATCAGCATTCTGGAGAGAGTCCAACAAACTACTACGAAGATGATGAAAGGACAGGAGTGTCTCTACCACAAGGAATGGCTGAGAGAGCTGGGACTGTGCAGTCTGGAGTACCAAAGGATGATGGGGATCTCATCGATGTTTGTACATACCTGAAGGGAAGGTGCAGAGAAGATGGAGCCAGGTTCTCTTCAGTGGTGCCCAGTGACAGAACAAGAGGTAACAGGCACAAACTGAAACACAGGAGGTTCTCTCTAAAAATCAGGAATCACTTTTTTGTACTGTGAGAGTGATGGAGATTGTGGTCTTTCCATGCTTGGAGCTATTCAGAAGCTCTTTAGACACAGTCCTGGTCAACAGCTCTAGGTGGTCCTGCTTCATCAGGGTTGTTGGACTGGATGAGTCCAGAGTCCCTTCAAACCCCAACTATTCTGTGGTTCTGTGAACTTCTTCTATGAGCTTATAGCTGATCTGAAAAACCCAGAGTTTTAGAACTGGTCTGCAAAACTCAGTTTTTAATCGCTGCTGTGGATGTCAGCATTTCCAGCTACAGTCACAAAGTGTTCTATATACAACAGTCAGGAATGAATGTGAGCCAACCCTGCAGGCTGATATGGCAATTGTTTTGATTGTGAGAATTCTAACTGCTCCTGTGTGATAGTCTTTTCTAGATGGTTACTGACTAGACACGGAATGACTTTCTTTTTTAGTTACTCCGTGGTAAAGGGGAAATGGTACAATGCACCATTGAAACAAACAGATAAAATTTATATGAATCATGAAATGTGCTATTTAAATAGCACTGTCTTACAATAGTCTTTAAATCTGTCTTTTTTCCTTAGCTTGTTATATCCTAAAAAACCTTTCTGCAAATGATGTTAGGATTGTGAGGAAAAAAACCCCAGGACCAACCTACAAAAGATAAAATATAGAATTCTGGCACAATTTGTTCTTTTATTGCTGGTAATGTATTTTCATGAAACGGAAAATAACCCACAAATAAGGGGGCATGGAACTGGTAGCATTTCAGAGAGCTGAGAGGGAAAGATTGCCCATAACCTGCTAAAGCAATGACCACAATATGAATGCTTTTCTCCTACTCAACTTTATTTGATAGTGGCAGTATGACAAAGCAAGCCGTATCTCTGTGTTGAATAAAAAAATTTTAATGTATTAATAACAGCTTTTGTATTTATGTTGCTTCCTTTTGTATTGCTTTCATGACTTCACTGTTTTTCTTCTTTTTTTGGTATATTTCTTAGAATCTCAGAGATGGCATTAGGGGTATTTAGGAACATTCAGCTCTAGTGATCCTGTAGAAATGTGCTCCCTGCAGTGAGTGCTGGAATGCACACAGAGTACAGGCTTCCCGTGTTCCAACCGAGCTGCTTGGAAAGTATCATCCATTGGTACGCAGCACTCCATGACTCCTTTCTTGATGAATTGTATGGTATTTGATCAGTCTCCATGTAAACTTGAGATCACAAGTCATGTCAGGTATTCTTTTGTTATTATTCAGTGAAACCATGTATTTTACATGATGCATGAAACAGACAAGTGAAATCTGATCTCTGTGTTTCCATCTCTTGGAAATTCACAACTACTGCAGTGTGCTGCCTTTCTCACACACGCCTTTCCCTCCTCATTTGGCTGTACTTTGTCCATTCAAGCTCCTTATACTATATTAATTTCGGATCTGTGTAGTAAAAATCTTTCGATGTAATTCTTCTTTGTAAGTTGTTTATTTGTTAATTTCTTTACTTATAGTAGATAAGGTGGTGATTCAAAAGCTGCTTATTTTGTTTTCTGTTAGCTGGAAAGCTGCAGGTGTTCCAAAGTGCCATCAGATGGACTCAAAAGAACTGCTGGCAGCAATACTCATGAAAATGTCAGAGTTTTTATTCACAGAATTTAGGGACATAACTATGTTTTTTTAGCACTCAATGAGGCATGAAATTTTATTTATGCCCTCTAGAAATGTAAAGTATACAAATGCTTGCCCTCCAATTGTTTTGGATTTTATTTTACTCACTAATACTGACAACAATGTCTTTTTAAGTATTGGTTTTCTACAAATTCCTGTTAGCTTGTTAGCCTGTGCCTCAGGTGCAAATATAATAATGTCTTTTAAACACATTTAGATTTTTACAGTGTCATTTGCTTCCTGACTGTTAGACTTTTTATTTAATATGCGTTAGCCCAAAACATTCCATGAAAAATGTGTTGAATGTGAATTTTAATGTATTTCAGAGACTTAATAGGTATTAATAGAGCAATAATACCTGCAGTAGCAGGCACAAACCGGATTTGTAGCTTTACATCTTGTAAATTACAGCCAATGTACTGAGGGCAAACACCATTAAGAGAACATAATTTGAACATTAAAGAGATTGTGTTTGCAATCAGGACATCTGCCAAAACCATATCCAAAGATGCAGAGGTCCTCTAGCACACTTCTTTTGCAGCATGCATTTATACAACCTGATGTCTTCAGCTGTCTAATTGAATTAAGTATTTTAAAGTACAGCCAGAAGGATAATTGCTACAGGAATACCAGATACAAATGCGACTTAAGTGAAGGTAATGTTTGTAAAACAGGGTCTGATAACAGCCTTGGATGCAGAACTCTTTATCTATATGAACTGATGGAGGGACTCCTGTCCCACGTGGGGCCTCAGAAAACCAAGAGAATTGGCTAGTTTTCAATCTCTACCTGCTGAGACTACATTGGCTTCAGTTGGTCACTTAGGTAAGAATAGATTTAAACTCAGTGTAGCATCAAGAAGAAAGTGCTTTTCGTAGCTGGAGCTTGAGTGCGGCTGAAAATCAGAAGGGAGAATCATTTGCAGTTTATGGTTTCCCAGGGTTTCTGATTGTCTGTTTTGAGATTTCTGTTAAGTGAAGGAATCTAATATTCCCAGATCTTTCTCTGACCCCTGCGTGAAATGCTGTCATCTTCCCCAAGCACTTAAGAGAAATTGCAAACCCAGGACCTAATTCCATGTTGATAAAGAATTTTTAAAAATGTTTCTGCTAAGAAGGGGTGAAACTTGAAATGGAAGGTTGTCAGTCTGCATTGGACAATAGGCCTAAAAAGTGACAAGGAGCAGGCAGATGCAGTGGGCATTTAATCTTTTGCACAAGTAGAATTTTATTTATGTTCAGTCCTTGGTTTGTCTGATGCAACTACCAAGAAGGGCAGCTTTGCATCAGTTCTGATGGTAGATTTTGATACGATACCTATCAGTGAGGAGCAATTTCTTTGAACTCAAAAGCAATTGCTTCATGGAAGCTGGACATATCTAATCATTAACAGATCATAGGTCATTGAAAAGCTATGGACTAATCACCTAGCTAGATGATCATCACAAGCTCAACAGCTGTTTCATTTCTAGCTCTGCAAGTCACAAGTGACTTTAGGCTTGGGTTTTTTTGACATACAGCTAAACTTCCTGAGTTTACTATCCAGGCAATTCAAACACTATAATTTACTGTTTATATGTTTGAATCCTGCTTGTGATCATGTAACATCTTTTCTTCCTTTCTGCAGTGGCTCCTAGGTGCCTTTTACTCTGTTTCCCCTGTCTATTTTATATTTTGTTTCTGTTGCCCTCTATCTGTTTTAGTGAGCTTGTAATAATTTTCACCAAAAGCGGACTGGCTGCTCAGATCTCTTGTGAAAGCCACATGCTCTGTGGAGCCTTCTCACAAACCATCTCTTTCTCACCTTAAGGACTGAGGGGTAGGGCTGTTTCCAAGTCGGGTGATATTGATGGACTCAAGCATTTCCAAGGAACTTTCCCCTTGTTTGATAACGACAATTTTAAAGCCAGTTTTATACGTTTACATTAAACTAAAGAATCAGCCAGGGTCTTTTGGCCCAAAATATGCATACCTCCACACTGACTTTATTTTACTTTATTGCCCTAATATGAGGGCAATTAGATCACCAGTTGCCAATTGTACTACCACTTGCCTGACAGTAGTCTTGCACACTGATAGATGGGGGCAGGAGAGGAAGTGTCACAGTGTTATTTCAGTGTCAGAGTGTTTTCTCTAGATGTTCTGCTATGTTTTACCTTTGGGCTTTGTTTAAGATTCCCACCCTAGTTTCATGCTATTCAATTTATTTATCAACCCTATTTTTAAAGCTTACATAGAAATCATGGCAACTTATCTGAATGGGAGCCTGTCTGATTTACTGAGAAAGCACCATTATGCTGTACACACGCTGAGACCAGAGCAGAAATGTCAGTGGTACATTGAAGCTGAATGCTTGATTTGGAGGTGACAAAAGAAGGATTTTCTGCTGTTCAGACACCATGAAAAAAGAAAGAATTCCCATCCTCCAGGGTGGTGGACAAAGAGCATTATATTTGCTTTTAGCTGCTACAGTAGGAGCTACCTGGGAGAATCAGAGGCCAGAGCAGCAGACCTGAATGATGTGTTTTTCTGAGGCCACTTCTGCCTCCAGTCACAGTCACATTCAGACTCCAATCCTGGGCTTCAGTTATCATCCAGTAGTCCTTTCTTGTATGCTGGAAGGACCAGTATCCCTACAGAAAAAAAATGTTCCTTGAATTACTTTAAGGCTTTGTAGCCCTTTCAGGTTCATCTATGTTAATATCCATATGTGAAGCTAATTCTTGCAGTAAATTAGGTGACTGTTGGTTAAACTAGAGTGATCTGAGAGAAAAAAAGAATTAGATACTAAGGAAACATTCTTAAAGGAAGTGTTTTAAATGGCTCAAAATCTTAAAACTGCTGCTTGAGCATAGCTAGAAAACTAATTTGGAGTTTCATTTGTTTCTGTTCTCAGAAATGACACAGATTTGGCAGTCATGCTCTTAACATTAATGACTTACAGCTTGCTTTATGAATGGAATTCAATTCAGCCTTAAGGCCCATAGGCAATTACTGGAATGAACATTTGCATGACCACATACTTCTAAACTCTAGATGCATTGCAAAAATGCTGGGAGGAGTTACAGAGAGACAGCAAACTCAAGAGGAAATGCTAATTGCAGCAACTACATGACAATCTTTATCTAAGCACATAGATCATAAGTGCAGGAGGAGGTGTTTGTAATATTTATTTCACCTTAGGAAGGCATCAGTTCAGGGAATGCAGGAGAACTGAACATTACTGAGGCAATCAGGCTGAGAGTGTTGGAGTCCAGTAAAGAGCTTCCTAAAATTAAGAGAATTTTCTGAAAGTAGTGATGGCAAATGGCCATGATTATTATCCAGGTAAGTTTTTGAATGTGGTAACAAAAAAGCAGACTCTTGAAAACCTGGAACAAAATAAAGGAGTTTAAACATAAAGTTCTGAAGGATCCATTCTTGATCTCAGCAGCTGGTGTTCTCCCAACATTTTAGAAAACTGGTAATTTGTATTCACTCTCTTGCTCTAGTTCTACCAACTGCTGTTGGTAGTTCACTGGCTAATGGTGCTGGTAATGTGCTCGACAGCAGCAGTTATGCTCTGTGCTCACTCAGAAGTTAGGAAGACTGAGGCTGCTGCTGTTGGGGGTTACTAAGATGCTGCAGACTGTTGCTGTACAATATTTGCTATTATGCTGGACTCTGTCAAAACCCCTGAGGAGGTCATGCTACTGAGAAATGCTCATATTTTAAGACTTTGAAATCTCTCCGGGTGCCCTAGCCCGCTGTTTCACAACTGTTAATATTAGGAAGTTATTCTTGTTGTCTAAGCTGAGCTTTCTCACTTTAAAGTCCAGTTTAAATTCCTTATTTGTTGTCTTTTCTCGTTGAATATTGTGATTTTTCTCTTTGCAAAAACTTTTTATATTCTTGAAATCTATTTCTGTGTTCTTCTCAGTCATCTTTAAGCTGAGAAATTTGCCTCAATTTTTTTACTAGAACCCACTGTCTGAGAATATTAACGCATTTAAAGCCTTCCTTTCAATAGCAGTTTTGCCACTGATTTTTCTGGAAAAAAGTATGGAACCTCACTGCCAAATTGTTATATTTTGGATATTAATGAGCACTTGAAATTGATTCTAACATTAAACAGTTGCTTAAAAAAAAAGCCCTCTCTTCTTACATGTTCATATAGAGATTGTCATGTATGAGATAGAGACCTAAGTATCTGATATGTAGTTAAAAATCAAGAGAAAGTTAGTGGCCAATAATCTTCAACTTCTAAAATAATCTTCACCTATTTCACTCACCTTACAGGCTAGATTTTGCTTTCAGGGTTGTAATCTGCTGCAATGACATGGTGAGTCAACCATACACACTGTGTTGTATCTAACCGGTGCACTCGTCTCCTGTCCTTTGCAGATTGCCTCTTCCCAGCTAGCCTGACACAGTTTCACAAGCATCGTTTCAGCACGAGTAAGCCTGTGACTTTAGGTAAAGCAGCTGTGTTGTAATTACAGTAGCTACAGCAATATGTTGGCCTTGCACTTCTTGTTCTGGCATGGTTGAGTTGCTCACAACCTGTAATAATGATTCTAGAAACTCCTAAATATCTTTCATTAAGGTAAAAATTGTTTAACAATTTTGTACATGAATTCTAACACAGGATAGTTTTTAACATCAAAAAATGTGTTCAGTGCTGGTTTTGTTTTGTAGTAAAGTGGTACATAGTTCTCAGGCAGCTCGTGCAGCTATAGAACCTATTGAACTGATGGACTGTTGGGTACAAATCATCTTTAAATTGATTAGGTCGTGGTCATTTCAAGAAAAAGAGCTTTAACATATGATCAGTGCTCTCTGCAACCCAGGAATCTGAATGAAGATCAAAGCTCAGGAAACTAAAGGCATATGAAAAGCAAGATGAAATGCAATGTGCCATGTTAAATATTTGAGAACTCTTATGCCAAATGATTATTGATGAAATAATAAGGTCAGAGGTAGAATTCATCAGACAAAATCAGTTTTGAATAGTCATGGGAAAATATCTTGCTGTCACAAGGTTCAACTAGAGCTATGGTTAATACAGGGAGTACTCTACACACTTAAACACTGATGAGACAAGAAGTTGATCAAAGGTATAGCAAAAATATATGAAAACCTTTGTATTTCGTTGAGAAAACATACTGAAAACTACCTGAGCAGCAAGAATGGGAAAACCATTAGATGTTACAGGGAATGGCCTAGGCCAGAGAACAGGTTGTCAGCACAGGAGCTTGAGATAAATGATAGATGAGAATAGAAAAATCAGTCAGAGGAAGGAGAAGAACAAACTAAGGCAGAGTAAATGGGAATGTAGCAAAAAGCAACAACATGAAACATGGCATGGGATTGTAAACTGAGGAAGCTAATCATATATCATCAATGTATGTTCCTTGGCATTACATAATCAATGTAAATACATAGGTTGTCAGTTGGTTTTACTATTTACTGTACTTCATCAATTAAGTCTAAGAAGGTTGGTTTTTTGGTGAATTTTTTTTGTTTGGTTGGTTTTGGTGATCTAAACCACACTGAGCATAAAATTGTTTGCTTATGTTAGAATATGCAAGACTTCATACTGCAGAATATGAAGTAATGTGGGTCCTGTCCTTCTACATCTTCAAAGGTGCCACAACTCAAGCCTCAGAGGACTAGATTACATGTGATTTGAAGGGATCTGTTTCTATTATAGGTCTTGCTGATTCCTTGGAAGGAAGTTAGATTTATTGGTCTTGGTCCTGGAAATACTTCAAGAAATTGTCAGCAGATTTCCTGTCCTCCATTCTTCAAATAATACACTGATTTAAGTGCGGGTTTATATCTCCCAGTTAATAGCTCAGCTACTCTGTATTTGAATTCCTTTGGAACTCTTCAGGGATAACTGGTTTTGAACATTTTTCACTACTGCTTCTACTGGCTCTTCAGTTTGAGACAACTCCTCCTAACTGTCCCTGCAAATCACTGTGTGAGTGAAAAAACCTAACTAAGCTCCTCTGTAACCAACACCAGTACAGAGTTTGTTCATCTGTACCCCTACAAGCATGCTCTGTTACAGCCACCATCATCCATCAGCCCCGCAGAGCCCATGACCCAGAAGCTCCCTGCTTCTCGTGCCTTTGAGAAAGATGTTATTAGCCAGTAGCAGGTTGCTGCAGTTCTGTCATGTTATATACTTCTGACATGCCAAGACTAAATGCTGGGTTTATGGCACGGATGTGACTTGCTTTTTTTTTTTTAGGTTGTCTTTTTTTAAATAATCAAGGTCACTATATCAGTATCATTTTGGTCCAAATCCAGTAGTGTACTCAGGAAACAGTCAAGTATTGCTTCTTCTCTTCTGGAATTTAGTTGTCCCAAGAAAATGTAGTTTGAATGGTGTAAAATTGTTTCTTATACTCCATTGTGACATTTACCCCAGTATGCAGGGAGATAGAACCCCTTCATTATTAGTCGTCTGTACTTGCACTCTTTTTCTCAGCCACTCCTCTGGATGTGCAATAATATTATTCCTTTTCAATTTGGGCATGGAAAATTCAGTCTGTATGCATTCAGTGCTTCTTACTGACATTGTAAATATTTGTGTTCTGCTTGACTCTCAGCTTTCTTTAACATGTAAATACTCCTTCAAAGATGTCCCAACTATGTCATTCCTATATAATTAGTTCACCCTCAGGTTTATCATGCACCACAGATCATACCTTTCACTGAATTTTCGAGATATCATTATCACATGCAGCCAAGCATTTCAGTCCACCATCTTATTTTTAGGTTCTTGTAAAGTATTTGAAAGGGTGATCTTGAGCTGAGCACCTGTTTTGACTGACCTACCATAACAAGTTTTATTTGTTTCAAACTAATTCACTATTTCCTGTCAACTCTTATCTTAAACTTTATTTGAAAATATGATCTCTAGTTTAATGACTTAATCCCTCAAATATCTGTTAGGTCATGTTGTTCTTCACACCCGTTGACTTTTTTGAAGTCTTAACTTTAAAACTTTATTGTTTTTATTTTCAAAGTGAACAGATCATTTCTCTTGTGTTATACAGAGGCATTTCTTTGTAGGCTCCATCTATCCCAAGCTTTCCCAAGTCATAATAAACCCACTCTGTCCATTATTGTTTTCTGAACTATGCCTTGAGATAACTCAACAGGACCTCTCTGTCTGGTCCTAGTCTAGGTACAATAAGCACTTCAGAAAAATGCTGTCACAGAGATCTAAGCCTTGAACTGCCTCATAGTAGCTCTGTTTTTGTCTTCAGCAACTCTTTCCCACCCCCTTCCTTCTCACTGCACTAGGGTTCCTTCCCATGGCCCAAGGAGTTAGAATTTTATTGTCGTTTCCCCTGACTGGCATTCCCACATTGGCTGCCTTACTTTTAGCCTGTGCCTGTATGATCTTAACATAATATACACGGGTAGAAAAGCTTGTAGCTGTGTGTTTTCCACCTATGAGTTTCACCCAGCAGGGATATTTTGCTGGCTGCCCAACTTGGGATGGGAGCCAATAATAGAGGTATCATCCCTTAACTTGATTGTATTTATTACTCCCATAATAATTCCTTGATTACACGTTTGTTCTCTTCTAGGTCAGTTGCCAACTAAGTGAACGTAGTTCACCAGGAAGATGGAAACATATAGAAAGTAAATAGATGGGAAGACCAGAAAATCTTTGGGGGAGTGTGGGAAAGCACTGGAAGATGGTAGCAATTGAGGTCTGACACCCAAGAGTCAGCTGGTACAGAGAGTCAAGCCAGGTAGGCATGCTCAGGTTCAGGGTGCATCTTGGCACAAATGAAATATATATTTTTTATGGCTGCTTTAGTGAAGCTTCCATTAAAGCCTTGGCAACAGCCCAAAGTCTGTGTTGAAGAGATTTAACTGCAATTGGAACGAATAAGCCTTATGCGACAACTGAGTCAGTGCTCGAGGCGGGGAGTGGATGTTTTTCACTTGTGTGTACAAGAAAGAAGGGGAAAGTATCTTGTCTTTTGCACACCCAGGAAGAACATTCAGGATATCAGTACCTTGTTGCATGTATTGAATTTTACTTGCAGTGCTGCTTCAGAAGGCCTCTGTACATTAAAAACACTCATAACCAGCTCCCTGAAAACACACCCTCTGAACCTGCAAGTTTTCTTTGCCAGGAGGCAATCAATGCATGGTCAGTTGAAAATTCTCTGACACATGGTTTGTGTTTTTTACAGTGTGCTTCAGACAGTGTTTTCTTGCATTGTGAGGCCTGTGCAATAGAGATAAGCCAGGCCTGCACTCCTGAACAAGCCTGAAAAGGCAATTTGTTCAGCAGGAAAAAAGGGATGATTCTAAATCGTAATCCAGATTGCATCTCAGTCTGGAAGCTTCAACCTATCTCTATTTTACATGCATTGACCCCCACAATAGCTGGAAATATTTATGTTTCTTCAGGAGAAGTAAGGGTCAATGGTTCATTTGCCTGGTTTTTCTTCTGCGAGCCCCTGACTGTAACAGGCTTGTGAGCAGTTTGCTCACAACAAAGCTTCACTTGCATGTGTGACCTTGTCGGCCACTGTCAGAACATTGCTGCCGTTTGTCAATGCCTCTGATGCGTTGCTTCTGAATGTTTTGTTGTGAGCTAGTTGTTGAACTTCTGCTGCTGCCAAGAGATCTGTGCTTGTGAGACTGGTAACATAGACAGATATCTGTCGCCTATGCATTGGGGAAATGTCGAGCCTAGCAGGCCATGAGCGATCAGAGTGCTCGGATGAGCTGTGACAACCACGTACTGTAATAGCTGTGGCTCTGGCAGGGTTGAGGAGCTCTGCAGGGTGTAAGGGATTTTTCCGCCTGCACAAGCAAAACCCTGAAAGTGAGAAGCACTCTTCGTACTGCCTTAGGACTCAAAACACTTGAGTTTTGTTTGTTTCTCGGTTCTTTCGTTATTACTGTTAACATAAAGCACATCATTAATATGGTTAACATTTCATGTGTCCTTGGCATCAACTTGTCAAGACCCACAAGTAAGCTTTTATAGCAACTGCTAATTATTTTTCATTTTAGAAATGTGAATAGCTACTAGTGAAGTTAATCACAACATAGCCTTTTAAAATTGATATAATTCAATATTAATTAGATGTAATAAAAGGATAGATTGAGGCATTGTTAACAGGAATACAGAATCTTTAAGCCCCAATCTGAAAGTAATTTTTGCTTACAGATTAGTTAGGTGATTTCTGTGAATTGAATCTCTGGCAATATCTGGAGTGGATACATTCTGCAGTTTACTCCACAAAATCTTCATTATTCATCTTTAGAAACTGGCATGAAAATCTTGCATGGAAACTGGGACATAAGGTGGGATGGTGCACCCAGGGCTGTGTACTGGAACAACTGGAATGCTGAACCTCGGTTTTGAAACACTTGCAGGGTCCATAGATTAGCCTGTGATTGTAGACATGCCACCTTCAAATTAGCTCAAGAGGGCTAAGAGTGGTTGCAAAGATGTGTCATATTCGCTACTGATCAGAGTTTGTAGAGCACTGGGGAGATGGGAACTTGGAAATGTTTGCAATTCTTCTGTGGGTGAAAGGAGCTTCTCTGGGGTATCAGTTTAAAAACTTCTGTAGACATTCCACCAGTTTGAGAAATAACCAAAAATAGTATGTACAAAGATAGCAAAGGTGAAAAATAAGATTCTTGACAGCAAATGTATTCTTTTTACTATTTTGAATTCTACAGGTATTGTTACTTCAGCTGTCACCATAGTACCTAAATAACTTCCAGCAACATATTAACATGTGTGAATAGTCTCAGACAGGAGTGAGTTTTTCCTGCTTTCATACTTTTTTTCATCCTGAGAACTGAGTATATATTTTTGTAACGAAAAAATGCAAATACAGTTTGTGTAGAAAATATGTCTGATTTTTTTCCTTTGCTTTTATATCATTTTTTATATATGCATAGATATAAAATAATATATATATATCTATACTATATACATACTATATGTATTATATGTTGATTTATTTCATATATATTTTTACATCTTGCTTTTTTGGAGGCAACGATGAAAAGATTCCCCAGGCTTTGAGAGGGAGATGCCATTTAAGGCAGTGATCAGACGCACTAGGAAGTTTAATATATGGAACAAAGACAGCTGAAGAACTAATGTCTAGTTATTTGCATGACCAGTATCTCGACTGAAGCTGCAGGCTGGATATTTGTTGAAGGAAAGCAGACAAATTATGCTTTGTTTCTGAGATGTGAATGATTCGAGAGTTTTGATGAGTATGGAATGATTACTGCTTTGCATTAATCTTGTACCTAAGCCAGTGAGAAAGAGATGCTCTCTTTCTCTGAAAAAGAGAAGCTTGTTAATGGTTTAGCACAGCTTCCAAGAGAGGAAAACACTAGCCAGTACCCATGCTTTGACATTTCTTAAAGCTAATTGTTCTTATCAAATGGATTGTTAAGGATATTTTAATATTTTCTTCCCAAAGAAGTGGAAGAATGTTATGCACATGGTTACATAATGTCCTTCATGGATGTCTGTTTAGGATATGAATAGAAAAAAAGAGTGACTTATTGTGTGGATTTTCAGGATGTGTATGCTTGTGTATCTGTGCACAACAGAGGCAAAACTGGGGAAAAAAAATAAATCTGCAAGGGTTGGAAAAGAGCCAAGCTGGACAGAGGAACGTGTCAACTGCTTGTTTTGTGGTGGGAAGAATTTCTGAAATCCCGCAGTTACCTAGAAGACCTACCAGTCTTCTATATCTGTGTGTAGTCTTCTGTGTGCTGTATTTCATACAGCATAACAGAAAGAGCGCCCGGTGTAACAGGAATCCAAACCCAGCTATCTCCTATTTTCCTGTTACAGACTTCAGTTGTAGAAGACTGCCGGACATGGATCAGAAGCACAAACTCTGCTTTTAATTCTTCTTTCCTAAAATGTTCTTTCAAAGAAATCAGAATTTTGTTTAAGACATGAAACAACATTCTCTTTTTACCTAATGCCTTTGTCTGCCAGCAGAAACATACTGTAAGTACAGGCATGTGGGCGAATTTGCACAGCTAGCACCTTTGAGAAGGTGTTGGGTAGTTTTCCAATGTTTGTTCTCTTCTGCACTTAAACTCTAAAACTAAGAAATTAGTATTTCTCTCACCTCTCTTTTGGGCTCTTTAGAAAGTATGAGAGGATGGATTTTTGTATGATCTGATCCCCGGCAGTCTGATGGGCTCATCTACGAAAGTCAGAGTTTAGTCACTGTCTCAGATAAGTCAGTCACTGGTCTAGAATGTACAGAATTGCCCAATTTCAGTTTACTGTAGGTCTTACCTTGCTTGCTTTCTTTGTCCATCTAGACCTCGTTGTGGAACAAAGCCTGCAAATGTGAAGCAAACGTGCCAGGAAGCAGAAGGATAAATTAGAAAAGCTAATATTCATTTTTCATTAAAAATACTTTTAAGTAAAAGTCTGCGACATTACTGAAGGTCTTGATCTATCATTTTTGCATACTTCAGGAGTGTCAAACTGAATGTTGGTTCAGATGCATGACTTGAAAACTGTATTTGAAATTTTTTTTAGCTGTAATACAGAGATGGCCAGGCTGGATTTTTAGCTGCATGTGGCCTCTGGTTCCAGGTTTATATCATGCAAACAGAAGAAGGCGGGGCTGGCATGGACTTCTTGGAATAAAGTTAGGTCTGTGGCTGTGGAAGCAGGGAAGGCAGAAGAGATAATATTTCCAAGCTGGCTGAGAAAGTCAAGTCTTTGGGTCTGAGACACTTTTATGTTCAAAACTTGTGGCTGTTTTTTAAAGATATGAAGGGTTTGACGCATACTTGAAAGAGGAGAAAGACTGGTCATCTCTTTGAGAGAATACAGGGAATCATCTTGTCAGAAAAATTGTTTTCCCTGTGTTGCTTTATTTCTTGTTTTGGTAATGTATATTCTTCCTGCTTTGATTTGCATTTCACTAACGTTTCTGTCCCTGTTATATAACTGCTGCTCAGGGTAAGCTGGAAGCTGCTTCTGTCAATAGTCTGCAAGCTTTGTGTTTCACTTGGGAAGAGGCCAAAGGTAATGATGATTCTGCTGCGCTAAGAGCCAGTTTCCAGGGAGCTGAGAAACTTCGGTCTCTGATGAATTATCAGCCCTGTCTTTGGGGTTTTGTTCAGATGTCTGCTCTCCTTGTCTGCCTTCTGGAGAAGAGCAGGCAGGCAAAGTGGACACAATCCTTACTTCCTTCCCTAGCAGGAAAGGTGAGAATGTGCATAAAAATCCCAGCAGCTCTTCTCTGTTATGCCTCTCCTGCTCCATGTCACCTTGTAATAGGATGGCTGGTCTGTCCCTTTTTACAATGCTGTCTTGAAAAGGAGGACCACAGCTCCACCAGGAGCAGAGTAAGGAAAACAAAGTAGGAACTGAAGGTATGAAACTGGGGAACAGTAGTAATGTGCAGGCTCTTTTTGCTTGGAAAGGGAACAAGGCTCTCTAAAAAAGGCTGGAAGTAAGCAAATATAACTCCTATCTTTAAGAAAAAGAATCTGGAGAACTACAGGTTGGTCAACATCACCTTGATCCCTGGGAATGTGAGAGAATGAATAATCCTGGAGACCGTTTCCAGACATTTGAAAGACAGCAAGATGATTGGGAGAAGTAAGCGTGGAGGGGGAATTATGAAGGGGAAATTGTGCCTGACCCAACCTGACAAGCTTCTGTGATGAGAGGACTGGCTTGGTGGATGAGGGGAAGGCAATGATGTTGTTTATCCTGACTTTAGCAAAGCTTTTGACACCATCTCCCCTAACATCCTGAACACAAAACAATGAAGTATGGCCTAGATAAATGGACAGTGAGGTGCGCTGAAAACTGGCTGAACCAGTGGGGTCAGAGAGCATCTGTGGCACAAAGTCCAGCTGGAGGCTGCCCACTAGTGGAGTATCCTAAGGGTTAATACTGGGTCCAGTTCTGTTTAAACCTTCATTAATGAGCTGAAGGATGACGACAAAGTACACCCTCAGCAAATGCAGATGATAGACCAGATGGATGTGTTGCTATTCAGAATTTCAACAGGATGGAGAAACGAACTGGCAGGAACCTCATGAAGTTCTACAAGTTCTGTATCGGGGGATCGATAACCCCATGCACCAGTAATGTTGGGAGCCGACCACCTGAAAAGCAACTTTGCAGAAAAGGACCTGGGGTCCTGGTGGACACCAAGTTGAACATGAGCCAGCCGTGTGCCCTTGCAGCAAAGGAGGCAAACAGTAGCCTGGACTGTGTTAGGGGGAGTTTTGCCAGCAGATTGAGGGAGGTGGTTCTTCCCCTATACTCAGCACCTGGTGAGACACTTCTGCAGTCCTGGGCTCCCCAGCACAAGAGAGACATGCGCATACTGGGGCAAGTCCAGCAAAGGGCCGCAAAGATTATTAAGGGACTGGAGCATCTTTACTATGAGGAAAAGCTGAGAGAGCTGGGGACTGTTCAGCCTGGAGAAGAGAAGGCTCATGGGGACTTTTTCTATATGCAGAAATACGGGGCTGGAGGGAAGGAAGGAGAGCAGGGGAGTAAGAAAGATGGAGTCAGACTTTTCTCAGTGGTGACAGGAAAAAGACACAAGAGAAAACAGGCACAAATTAAAATCCAGGAAATTCCACTTTAACCTAAGGGGAAAAAAACATCTTTATGGTTCTCTGAAGACTGGAAGGGGTTGCCCGGAGACACTATGTAGTCTCCATCCTTGGAGACAGTCAAAACTCACCCAGATAACATTCTGTGCAACCTGTTCTATTTGACTGTGCTTTGTGCATGGGCTTGACCTAGATTTTGTCTGTAGGTGGTCCCTTCCAACGTCAACCATTCTGTGATCCTACCAATCAATATGTGGAGTCAGCTGTGCCACTTATCAAAGAAAAATTTTAAAATCCCATACAAAAACATCTTGCTATTTCAATGTCAGTGATATTTTTTGTGTGAGGGTAACTCATATTTTTTTAACCTTTGGGGTTGTCACTAAAAACTAAGTATAGATGTGCTTTCATGATGAAATCTGGCAACTTAGGAATGGTTTCTTCTTTTCCTCAAGGATAAATAAAGATCCAACCTTACCAACTGTTTAGCTGGCTACTGAGACTCCTTAGCTGCTGAGGATGTCTCTACACATGGCAACTTTTCAACTGGGAGCCCTGCTAAATGCCTGAACTCCTAGGTTCTTTAGACTCTGGTGAAAGTACCTAAAGAAAACAAGTAGCCATCACCATACCCATGCAAGATGGGGCTATAAATGAGCTATTCCCTGTTGGAAGTGGATCTTGGTATCAACTGTTGGCATTTTTCATAAAATATCAATTCCATGTTCCTGGCTTCCTGTGAAGCGTATAGAGAATGAATAGAAACTGCTCCTAGATGGCCATATCAGCTGCACTAAATACATGTCTGATGAGTCTATTTCAGAAAGGGAAAATACGGAATTAGAGTCTGGAGGACTTGAAGGGGAAAAAAGGGGAGACTTAACACTTTCCTCTATTTCTTTTTAGCTTCTGTATTTCTAGCTGTGGGTCATTGTCAAGAAGCCAACCAAAAGCTTTCTAAGCATGATGGTGCTGAACAGAGCAACAGCTTCTTCATCCTCTTCCTCCAGTAGCAGAGCAGAGAGGCATACAGCATCAGTGCTGGTCCCACATGTTTCAGCCACTGTTGGACACAAAAGATAAAAAAAAATCAGTTGAGAGCAACTATCTGTTGAATGGCTTTCCTGCAAAGTGGGCCTGAATGGGCTAGGACTTGCTAGCCTGGAAAAATGATGGTGGAAAGAGGTACGTAAAGGTTAATAATTTCTGCTGTGGAGATGGTGATTTGGAAACAATTACTTATGGCTGTTCATAAAGGGAAGCGCTGGGGCCATGTGCTGAATTGCTTCCTCCCCACCTTCCCCTCTGCCCTCAAAGAAAGGAAAAAAAAAAGGGAGATATTTATTCTTCTAGTGAAGTTGTGGCTGTTATTGCCACAGGAGTCACAGAATCACAACAGTCAGGGCTGGAAGGCACCTCTGGAGATCATCTAGTCCACCCCCCTGCTAAAGCAGTTTCACCTAAAGCAGGTAAATGTATGAGCAGGAATGTAACAGTGGTGAGAATTAAAGAAGGCTTTAAAAGAGCTGGGTCGTGGGGCAGGAGCAAGAGCTGGCTTTCAGTCTTGATGGTCTGGATGATACCTGTGGCAGAGAAAATTCTCCAGCGCAGATGTTAGGAAGTGCCCCATGGAAAATTTACCTCTAAGCATCCAGTCTAGTCTATTGTTTGAGAGAGGTTACTGGGCTGGACAGTCCTTTGGCTTACCCCTGTTAGGCTGTGCTTCTGTCCTCAGGCAGGACGGTATAACAAACCTCAGAACCTGTCTGCTTATGAGCTGTATTTCCCAGAAGATAGCTAAATCTTGTTCTTAATTATGCATGTTAGCAGTATGAGCACGATTTCCATTGAATTCAACATGGATCAGCACTTGTCCATTTAAAACCTCTTAGTGCAATCAGAATTGTATTAAGGTTGTAAAATCCATTGCCAGGACTTGGGAGCTAAAGGAAGTGCCAGCATCAGGAACAAGTTGTGACTCCTTGTGTCCCTAAGTACTGGCATCTCAATTATTTAGTGTCACATGCCAAACACTGATGTGTTACATTATAATTATTGCAAGAAACTGTGAAGTTAAAAGTTTGGAGACTTCATTATGACAGAAATGACTAGGCATGCAGCATGATTTGTCTTTAACAGTGTCTCTCGTCTTCCTTTGGGATGATGATGTCATTGTATGGTAAGGCATTGAAACCCACCGATTATGGGAAATAATGTGGAAAAACTTCTAGATACTTTTCACTATAAATAATGAGTAGTTGAAATATGTTTGTTTTGTTGTTTTTTCCCCTGTCTCTTTTAGAATCCATTTCATTGGTTTCTGATTAATGTTTCTAAGTTGGGAGCCATGAATAAATCAAGAAGAAATATTGTAACTGGAGGGATGCCAATCTGTCTGAAGGTAATTTTTGTCTAGTCTGTGAACAAAGGTGTTTACGGGTCATGACTAGTAATGGCATTCTTAGTGATCTTTTCCACTTGAACAGACAACTTAATGAATTCACATACAGTATTCTGAATCCAAATAAGCAGTGGGTATCTGATCAGAAAAAACATGCTTTTAGTCTTTTCTGAGGCACCGTCTCATCTCAGAGCATGATACAGTCATGACCTGAGATGGTGTCCCAATTAGAGAAGCGTGAAACGTGCTCGTGGTTATTCTGCTCTTTAGGGATCTCACCTAAACTATAGAATGTACAGATCAATGGGTTGAAAGTCTGTATGTGATTCACCAGAGAAATTATTTTGCCTCCCTGCAGACTTCCAAAGGTCTCTTGATCCTACTCCCACCCTTTAAATCTTCCCCTATTCCTCAAGTTCTTTCTCTCCTAATACATAGTCCTTCACATACAAACTCTGATTTCATTTACATACTCTACTCAAAGGCCTTTGTGCTCTCCTTTCTAACCCATCACTCTTTATCCAGCTGTCATTAAGTTAAATTTACGTACACTCCATCATTCATAGCTCCTTAACTTGCAGCACAAGTATTCGGCAACAGATGGAAGCAGGAAGAAAAATTGCCTGTGCTGCTAGGTTTCATTTCCCAAGGCAGACAGAGGCAATAGATCAGGAAGGAAGAAGGAGACTCAATAGGAAGATGCACACAAACTTTGTTGTACTGTAGAGGATGTTTGAACAGCTGTAAATAAGCAAAGAGCAGAGAGGTTATTGCACGATCAGAGGCAGAAAGCTTGCAGTGAGGCTGCGAAAGAGCCCTCAGGTTATGGCAGACAGAAGTGAAAAGGAATTCCTGAGTAAGGTAAGTTTTCAAAGATCACACAGGCCCAGGTTTATCTCCAAATAACTCAACCTTATTCTTTGCTATTCTTCATCAAGATGTTGCAGGTATTTTCCATACTGGAACAAAAATGGTTCTGGGTGTTTTTTTTTGTGTGAAGAATAGGTAAGTTTTGAAGTATTATTTTCTGAAAGCGTGCTGCTTCTTGGGTACTGGTCCGTGATCAGTCTGAGCAACAGCTTCCTTTGATGCTATGTGTTGGCCAGTCTCATTGGGAGTTTGTGCAGGAGTAGAGATGCTCAGTAGCTAAAGCAGAGACAACACTGAAATGGACATGAAGACTATCTCCGCCTTTCTGCGGTGGACAGCCTTGCCCTCACCTCGCTCTTCACAATTTAAAATAAACTTTTCTTAAAAAATAAAACCAGAAATATTTTGTATACCACAAACCTCCTGGTTTCTGCTCTAACTCTGGATGTATCTTGCTCCACAATTACTGCCCTTTGTCATTCCTTCACAATGGCAGGAACTCAACGCTTCCCTGACCCAGTCCACTCCGGAATCCTGTTGGCAAATAGCTGACATGTGTGCTTTGTGGTGGAGAGGCTCTGCCTGACACAGAACAGAGCTTGGTGGCTGATGTGATGACAACTCAACTGCCACACAGGTATCTGATGGCTGGGCTGCTTAAAGAGTCCCTGACGTTCACTCACAGTCCTGTGCTGCTCGCCCTGTTGTGCCAGTACAGCTGATTGCTGTCTGAAAAACGGTTCTAGGCTGGATCCTTTCCCTACCCTAGTTCTCTGACAGGCCTTGCTAACAGGGGTGGCAGCAGCACGGGGATGCAATAGGGCAGCCCCACGGGGGAAGGGCTGTTCATCCGACAGTGCTGCTGGAGAGACAGGTTGGCCTGGCCCTTAAAAACAGTAATAGTGGAAAGGAAGCAGTCAGTGCACAGAACACTGTGAGAGATGAAAGCTCTTGGGACAGAAGGAAACACTGACAGTTTGAGCGCTGCATGCAGAGTATCCATACACAGGCTAAGATACAGGGAGTGTGGAAGTGTGGAACATGGAGGACCTGTGCTGTCAATGGATTTTGTGGTTCCCTCCAAAGCCAGGTATGGAAGGTGTCCCTGCCCATGGCCGGGGGGTTGGAACTAGGTGATCTTTAAGGTCCCTTCCAACCCAAACCATTCTCTGATTCCATGATTCTTTGTATGGGATTCAGTCAGCTCGCATTTACTATTTCCCCCAAATATTTGACTGCTTCAGTACCTGGCCAGAGTAAGAGCTACACACATGTGAATGTTTGTAGCAGCTGTGTTTATTGATTTCCGAACCATGACAAGGTTCAATGCATGAAGATGTGTCACACTAAAATGTATGCATAGCGACATGACACTGTGGGACAGAGAGGAGTGCTACCTCTCAATCAATCAAGAAGTTGCTAGCAGGCCAGTCAAGCATGGCAAACAGTGACTGGTCTCTTAATGTAACAGTTCCTTTTCTTTCCTTAGTTTTAATCCATTTCTTGTTATCTGTTGAGTAAGACAGAAGTAAAAAAATCTGATGGGCACCTAGAAGGAGGGTTGGAATATTGATGGAGCTGGAGTGCTTCAAAAGAGAGATTGGCTGAAAAACCTGTTAAGGTTAGCCTGCTTCAACAGGAAGATTATTTGAAATTAGTCAGGAGTGCAAAAAGTGAGCCTTTCAGATGTGATCTGAATAGCAGAGGCTTGCACAGGCTTTTCTTTCATTCCTTCACCTCTGTTTTTATATGTATTTCAAACTGGGTTGTTTATTTTGTAGTTTGGAAATTAATACTTCTCCATGCATTTCACTTTAACCTGCTTTGATCTGAAGGTGATTTGAAGGTAGCTGATTGACACATGACATTTCTCACGCACAGATGCAGTGAATCTTAAAGGCAAAGTTCTGAGATGCCTGAAGAAACACCCAGCTCCCTTACACATTGCTCCAGGGTCAGGCACCTGCTAGCAGCTCGGGCGGGTCAGCACAGAACCGAGTGAGCCTGCTGAAGGGCTGTCATTGGAAACGTCAGGGCTGGGAGAAGTGTCACCCAGGGAGGGCTTATAGCTGAGAAAGCTCTCCAGCATGCAGCAAGTCAGCAGAGAGTACACCCAAGTCCCTCCTCTGAGAAATGTGAAACTCTCTGTTGTATCACCGCCTCACAGACACCCATGCCACTGCTCTGGCAGTGGTGTGCCTGTGCAGAGCAATGGCAGGAGATGACTTCTCTCTAGTTCATGTGGGTGAAAGTGGAGGTAATACCATACAACTGAGCAGAGCTAGCAGCTGCTAGGACAGGCAAGAGGGCTTGGTTCTGCCTTCCCTAATGCCTTCCCTTGCTGACTTCAGCATCTGATGTAGTATAAAGAGAATGAGATTATTTCTCACTCTTGTGCATGGGCTGTTTTAAGAGGAATTCGTTATTGTTGGTATGTGTTTGCAGGCTGCAGTGTTGCTGTCCCCAGTGTCTTGAAAGTGGGGGCAGATGTGTTCATCATCTACCTGTAACATCCCCACTGAGCAAGCAAGAAGATCAAGGATTTACTGAGAGGACACTGAGGAGCAAGGAAGAGTAATTCCAGGTGCTAGAAGAGAACTTTACAAGATGTTAAACACAGCATCCCAGGAAACGGGTTTTGGAGAGGTTGGCAGTGTCTGCCACTGCAGTGGCTGAAAGAGTCCTTCTGTAGCTGAAGTTGCAGAAAGTTGCCTCAGGATTTGATCTAATAATAGAAAATGCTCCCAGACAATGGTCATGGCAGAAACCTCATTTCCAGCTGCCCTGCCATGTCTATAAATTAGGCCATTAGCCTGCTATTCACAATTTCCTCCTGCCATTTGTAAGTAGCACAGAACGACAGAGTCTAATGTAATATGATATGGAAAGTTTTGAAGTAAATTTAAAATGCAAAATGAAATGATGGTCCTGTGCGTAAGGGCTGATGTAATAGAAAAAATATATTCCTTTTGCCTAATGAATTAACTGGAAAATATATTCCCAATTATGCTCAGCTCTCTGCTAAAAGTCACCAAATAACAGTTGTGGTTATTTAAAAAGCTGCCAGCACAGGGCAGATGGGAAGAAAGGAGCGGAAATGCAAAGGCACCTGTGAGGCTGGCAGCTACATTAAAAAGTGGAAATAAAGAGAAATGGCTGTTGCTGACGAGGATAGACTGACTGCTAGAGAAACTGTGTTTCAAATACCATCTTTACATAGGTAACTCTCCAGAGGTTTCTGACAGGTGCTTCATGCCCTAAGTTAGCATTTCAGTGACACAGAAAAGGCAGAAAGATATTTGAGTCTCTACTATTCTGCTCTCAGGGTGCTCCACAACAAAGCCTTGGAAAAATGAAGTTGAATTTTGCTTTTTTTTTCATTCCAAACAGTGTTTCTGAATCATGTGCATGTCTGTTGATACAGTCTGCAAGATGAGACAAACCAGACTTTTTTCCCCAGGAATAATTTCCGCAGTCCCTCAACAGCACTGAATGAGGTTTTCCTGGGAAGTAATCTGCATATTATCTAGGAAAAAAAGAATTATCTCCAGTAACTGTTATTCTGCAACAAAATGAACTGAGCTTATATGAAGTCTATAAACAGGGGAGGGGCGGGGGGGAAAGGAGTGCCCATTCTGCTCTCATTGCTCCTCTGTTTCACTAGCTCTCCCTTAGAACTGTGTTGTTAATTTCACAAGAGTTCTGCTGATAAAGGATGGATTTGTGAACCAAGCAAAAGCATGTTTGGTCCTGAACCCATAGCCCATGTTCATTCTCTGTGTGTTACGTTACTGGCTTTTTGGGTGTAAACACTAAGTATGATGGGTTATGCAGGTTTATTTATTCTTGGCCGAGGCATTAAGCTCAATATAAAAACCCAGCCATGAAAACGAATCACAAGGATAGAAGTGGGTATGGTTGAGCTGGTTTCACTTGCTGAGTGGCATTTCCAGGAAAAAAACCAACCCATTATAGTTAAAAGATCCCATTATGAAGTTGCTGTAGCTTGAGAATGAAGCAACCCTTAATGTAATAACTAGGCACTGTGACAATCAGTAAAATAAAGTCTTTTGCTTTTAACTTTACAGCTAAAATCAGCATCCTTGGATTAATGTACGGAAGCAGCTTTTGTATACAAGTAGCAAAGGGCTTTGAATCAACTTTCTAAAAGTTTTAAGGTATGTATTTCTACAGTAAGAGTTGTGATTCTTTAATGACTGTGTTACTTCTCTAGAAACAGTGTGAGCTTTTTCTGAAGTTCTGCACGTGTGGTTTTGTGCTTTGGTTGGTTGTTTTTTTCATTATTTTTTTTTTTAAGCTTATTCACCTCAATCCATTTCAGTCCTTGGGACCCAAATGTGTTTAACAACTGTCTGCCATTGTAGGAGGCAGGCCTTTACCTTAATGGGTTTGGAATTCTTTTGTGTAATACTGGGGAAATAAGAAGTTTGTTCTATTACAATGTGCTGACATGCAGGGAAAAAAGTTCACCTGCTTCGGTTTTGTAGGAGGTCTCAGGCTGAATAATTCACCTCAGAACCAGCACTCAGATTGTTTTTCAATATCTAGTTTTCAAACATTCCATGACTGTGTGCAAGATTTATTTATTTCTGCTTTATTCATTCCAGCTCTGAGTGGCAGCTTTGGATGAAAAACACTAGCATTTGACCATGGCTGGGAGTCTGGTTTCTAACTCAGGAATAGCTTGGCAGCATTACCAATTTAGCTGTTATCTCCTGCTTCTGCATCTGTCTGTGAAGACCTGCTTTCCAGGGGAAGTGTCTGACAAACGAAACACACACAAACATGTCTAAGTGCATACAAGACCCTAGAAATACCACATTCACACAGAGGAGCACTGTGCGGAAAATCCAGGTCAAGTGTTGAGAACTTGATATAGTCGTGTTGGCATGTCACAGCACTTGGGCTAGCAAACCACATCTCGAGCAGCTCTCTGTAGTATAGGAGCAGCAAAGCTTTGATCTTCTGCTTCCTTTTCTAATCCTGGAGGTGGACTTCTCTCAAGCACTTCCAGGCAGCATTTTGTTTGGACAGGTGGTAGTGCTCCACATGTCACAGCACTGGATGTAGGGCCTAAGGGAGAACCTATGGGCAGATGTGTATGTCACAGTGTTCATGGGGTTCGTATCTCCTACCTGCTTCTGCTTCTAAGGCTTCATGTTAAGGAAGGACATGAGCAGGTTGACTTTCAGAAATGCTGACAACGAATCGTTCGTATTAACTTCAATGGGAATAGTCTTGAAAAGAAGCTGGTGTTGACTAGTGTCTTCTGGATGCTAGAAGTCCCTATGTGTTCCTTATTGCAGAGACATGCCAAGTTTGATTGGTTATGCTGGGATAGTACAGACTAGGATGCAGCAGAAGTAGCTTGTGTATATATGTCAAATTGCTAATGACAACCCTGCCTACACTTCATATTGAAACAGTCCAAGACGTGTCAGAAAGAGGAGGTATATAGTAACTGACAGTGAAGAAAGCAATGTGGAATTTAAGCAGTTGTCATTAAAGCCTGCCTCTAAAAAGCAAAATAAGACTACTGTGAGACTAGCTAATGAGTTTAGACTCATAAATTTGAACAAATGCCTGGCTTGACTGGATCCTTGCAGTGCTGTTTAAATCTGCAGATGGAAGAATGGCAATAGTTTACATTTCAGTATGGCAGTGCAAACAGATGAGACCTTGGTTAGAGACCCCTCAGTTTAAAAAAAGAAGGAAAGAAGATGACTCAAATACATACGACATCTCCTCAGAGTTATCACAGTAAGGTAGAGTTATTGCAAGTTTTCCAGATGATTCACAGTGCCTGAAGTATCATGTTTTCATGTTCTAGTTCTCTGGATCTTGGGGATCTGAGTTTTCTTATCTGATTTCAATTCAGAAATTATTTTTAGTAACTACTTGGTCAATTGTTCTAGCCAAGAGGACATTAATCCAAAATCTGGATAGTCTGTTTCTATGAACTGATCTTCCTTCAAAGCTGTACAACAGCAATAAAAAAAATATTCAGCATTGCACTGTAACTGGCATTTTCAGCATGGGGAATATGCCACTTCCATCAGCACAGTGATCCTGCTCTGCCTTGAAGGACTGAAAAATCCCCAAGACATAGGGGAAACAACTTAAGGAGAAATGCCAGGTGATAGAAGTTGGTGATTGAAGTGCCTTATGCATAATATAGTCTCTGTGGGGAAACATTAGCTGTCCTTTGAAGGCGGTTTGATCACCTCCATATGGACTGTTGAAAATGTCACAGCCTGCGGTTTAGCTCACTAGGAAATACAAGATGTTTTCTTCCTTCTCTCCTGAAGATCTTTCTATCACCTGCCATCTTCCTCAACCACTTCTAGAAACTGCAAAATTAGGCATCACAAAACACACAAAAATGAATCATAGGTAGAAGTGACAGCTCAGAAATACCAAAATGTGCTGTAGGTGGGACTTGATTTAAAATGGAACATGAAAAATTGCAGGAATTCTTTGGGAAAAAATAAGCGATATGCAGAAAATGGAAATTTGAAGGCTCTGAAAATCCTTGTGAGAAAAGAAATGGCAAAACCCCAACACAGCTAAGTGAACACAGCAGAGACCTGTGTAATTAAATTGCCAGATGTGTTAGAATTTGCTGATCCAATTTGGCTTGTGTTTAAGTCAGACCTGTCCAGGTCTTTGGTTATTTCTACCTCTTTAAATCTAGGATCAATTACTTTGGTTCACATTTGCTTCCACTCTACAGGTTTATGTGCCTTTGATGACTTAGCATTCACAATAAAAGAATGATGTTTTGTTTGTGTTATTGCAATAGCTAAAGCTGAGTCAGCTGCTTTAAATATAATTTTACAGGATTAACTTCTCATTCTTTATGACTAACTTTTTTCTTTCTCCTTAATCATGCCTACAATCACTTACAGTGCATTCTGTGAGCCAAAGCAATCTGATAAACCATGGAAATTGAATCTGAGTATTGAATTTGCTATGGTACCAAGGCCCTACTACATGTCTAACTGCTTCTTTAAATGTAAACATGGAATTACAAGAACTATCTACGTATGTCCATAGTGCAGTGGGCATTAAAGTATCCTTCTGGGGCACGCAGTACAACAATTACATTTATTTCTCCATTTTTACAGACACTCTCAGACCTCATTTTTCTGAAATGACAACTCTGAATTCTTTTGCATAATAAATCAAGGCTTCATTTGTATCTTACAGGTGTTTCGGCTTTAGCCTTTTGCATAGATGTGACCTGAATGTAGACCAGAACCAGCTTTTTTTTTGTTCACTTCATAAAAGAGGTGCTTCATAAGAGAGACAGCTCCTGCCCCAAAGATCTCGTGGTTTGCATGTAGGCCCAGAGGCTGCTGAAGGATGCTGCTAACAGGTAAGGAGGATGCACAAAGTAGTAGTGAGATGGCTGTGGGTTCTGGAGAACATAAAACCCTTGAACATCTATATCTCTGGACAGAAACTACAATGGAAAAGACAGAATTACTTGGGGACAAAGATGCTTCTGCGCATACCCTTTCATGATCCCAGGACAACGATAAGCTATGGCATACTGTGCCTCTTACCTTTAATTCTGTTATGCCAGAGAATGCATCCAAAATATAGAATCATAGAATCATTTAGGTTGGAAAGACCTTTAAGATCATCAGGTCCAACCTTTAATCCAAGACTGCCAGGTCCATCACTAAATCATGTCCCTAAGCACCACATCTATATGAATTTAAACACCTCCAGGGATGGTGATTCCGCCACCTCCATGGACAGCCTGTTCCAATGCTTCACCACCCTTTCAATGGATAATTTTTTTCCCAATATCCAGTCTAAACCTCCCCTGGTGCAACTTGAAGCCATTTCCTGTTGTCCTGTTGCTTGTTACTTGGGAGAAGAGACTGACCCCCACCTGCCTACAGTCTCCTGTCAGGTAGCTGTGAGAGTGATAAGGTCCCCCCAGAGCCTCCTCCAGGCTAAACGACCCCAGTTCCCTCAGCCACTCCTTTAAAGACCTGTGCTCCAGACCCTTCACCAGCCTCGTTGCCCATCTCTGGACACGTTCCAGCGCCTCTATGTCCCTCTTGCAGTGAGAGGCCCAAAACCGAACACTTTATTCGAGGTGCGGCCTCACCAGTGCCGAGTCCAGGGGGACAATCACTGCCCTTGTCCTGCTGACATTTAAAATCTCTGGGGCCTTTGGGACTCAAACAAATGTTCTGCTTGTCACCCTGGTGCCCTTCAGCCAACGTATTGTGGAAAATTGGGGAAGGAAGTTTTTAAGTCTGCAGAAATTGATGGAAATCTTTGTCTTGATTTCAGAGAGCTTCACCTCAGGGCAACAGAGCTGAAGTCAGTTCTTCAGGTTAGAGAGGTCAGAAGCAGAATAAGGTGAATATTCAGAAAGATTATCCTATCTGTATGACCTTATAAGTTGAATTTATCCTCTTTTTTGATCTTAAAGAGTGATCACTTATCTAGAGAAGAGAAAGCCTTGGGCTGTTCTGAGGCAAGAGTTTGCTCAGGGAAAATGTAGAGCTTTTCCAGCTCTGTTGGAGCTACCTCATGGAGCTTGAGCCAAAACCAAGTGTAATTTTACACTCCTGGACCAGTCTGAACATGTGTTCCCTTTGACTGCAGACCAGCACATTAGTGCTGGCACCAGCATTCTTCTTCTATAAGGAATGGAAGGGGAATTGTTTGTAGAGGGGTTTTAAAGCACAATGGGTTTCTTGCAGGCATGCAAAAAGATGTAATTACTGTAAAAACAGTCATATACCATTTTGTTTTAAAATGCATTTTTCCTCTTGCAGGGGAGGAGGAATAGACTCAGACAAAAGGTGAAAACACTATATGATAAGCGTTTTATTGCATTTTTCCTTTGTATGCATTGTATTGGCTTTTATCCCTTGAGGTATTAAAAAGGAAGGTTGTGAAAACCATTTCAAAGAAATCAAAGAACACTCAAAATACTCATAAACATAAACAGTTATGTTGCAGATATATACAACCTTATGTATGGCCTAACTCCTGACCTTGCAATCTAACGCTATCCTGTGCTGGGCACACAGAATCTCTGAAAGCAAATTACTCAGCGCCAGCACAAGAAACAGACACTTTGTGCTTTCTCCTGAAAGCCCTTGCCTCACACAAGAGCATCCATGTGGCTCAGGCACGCTGAAATCCCTTCAGGGGATTAAACACTGTCCCAGCAATGCCTCCCTTCCACTTTACCCAAAACCAGTTGATGAGGATGCAGGCTGCCAAACTTACCTTACATTTCAGCCATTCAATTCTGTCGCAGTTAGCTCAGTTGTAGAGATGAGGATCAGTTTCTCTAGCAAGGAAAAAAAGCTACACTAGCACAGGGGCCCCTTTGGCAGCCTCAGAGGTGATAACAGGCAAGAAGGGGGAGGGACGGCTCTCACTGAAGGTGACAGATCTCAAATGAAGCCATGGAGATAATCTAGGGGATGGCCAGAGACACAGATATTTGGACAGGATGTTAGACTGTGTGAGTTGTTGAGAAATGCACGTGGGGAGAAATGTTTTGTGAACCATTTCCCCAGTGTGGACTGCTCCTGTTGCACAGGTAGAAGCATTCCCCTAGCAAGTGCCACCTCAGGCAACTGCCCAGAAAACTTGGAAGCTCAAAATCTGCATGTACATTAAGACTATATGAAAGAAATGAAAAAAGAACTGAACATAGATCATGAAAAATACAGAGACTATCAATAATACATGGTGAAGAAGCTAAATGACCACCTGGAAGCTATTCTGGGCCATAGTCTTTAGGTCAGTCAGCCTCTGTTCAGGGTTATGAAGCCTATAATGCTTGTACTTCTGTTCGTCACAGTCCTTGCAGAGGTGTGAAGGGTCACCTAGGTGGATTCCCCTGCAGCTTCCTTGAGGCTGATAACCTGCTGATACTCTTGCCGTGCCATTGTGTAGCTCCTGGTTTGCCCTCACCACTATGCTGTTTCTTATTCTGCTGTTTGGCTTGTCCTGGTCACCCAGCTCCTCATCCTAGCCCAGACTTAGTGGCTTAGTTCTAGGCATGTGAGCGAGGTGCAGCACTGCCTGCCTTACACAGAAAGGGCTGTGCTGGCAAGGTTCACCACCTCCTTCCACTTGGCAATGCCAGCCAAGACATTGAAGAAGACAGCCGAGAAACATTCTGTAGGGTCTACGTACTGTCTACATAGTTCTCTCTTTAAACCCTACACAGGCCCCAGTAACAATCCATCTTGGAGAGATTTCAAATTTAAGTATTGCTATAAACAAAACCCAGCAGGGAGATAGGAGCTGTCTTTTTTCTTCTTCCCTTTGTCCTTCTTTCCCTCTGTGATTGTTCACAAGACTGTCCAACACAAAGCTTAAGAGAGAAGACATCCTGTGTGTGTTTGGCCTCAGATAGGCTTTGTTAGATTTGACTGTGTAATTCCTCTTTGGTCACCTTACTTGTGACAAAATGTGCAGAACGGTAAGTTCAAACAATGATACACTGATCGGGGTACCACAGGCTTTGTGTGTAGGAGTGTGCTGAGATTAGCGTGAGTGTCTGGCTGTATAATGCACACACAGATGCATACATGTAAGTATGGGTATTCCTCTAAAGCAAATCCTTGAGATCTTTTCTCCCTCTCCCTGAATTATCATAGCTCACATTTTCTGCACACTGCAAAGAGAAAGGTGTTAGCATTAATTCTATGCCAAATGTCAAAGCTTTTCCTCATGGGAAACATCCCTCTCCTTCCAGCTTCCCTGCAGTACTTCACTGTGTGAAGCTAGGGAGGGACTTTCATGCCTTGTCACATCTTTGTGAGAGAACCAGGCCCTGTTGTAGTTGCATGCTGGATGGCATCTGCCCCCCTCCCCTAAGGAGGGCTTGTGCATGCCTTCTTCAGAAGCTTTTACTGGGTGTATGAGGAGGACAGAGCCTCATACACAGAGCCCCAGCACAGCCTCAGCACAAAGTGCCTGCTTAAGAAATGGGGCTGTAACAGAAGGAGACTGTGATCTCTGGGCAGATTTTAAAGCCTATCTGATGGATTAGTTGACCGAACTTTCTGGCTGCCCTTCCATCTATGCTGGCTGCCTTTTTTGTCTGTATTTTGGCTAAGAAAAAAATTGAGATAAACTGTCCAAGAGGCTCGGCCCTTATTGCTTTTCAGAAGCTGGTGCAGCACATTTCGTTTCCTAGAAGTGCTGCCTTCCACAGGTAGCACAAATACGTGTTTTCGGAGCTTTATCCAAACAAGTCAGCTCTGTTGCTGTAGCATTATTTTTGCAAGCAATACCTCAAATATCCATGTTTCCAAAAGAAAGGATATAGAAGAAATGTTATGTGGGTGGGTAACCAGTGTTGACTTTCTCAGTCTTGCCTGTCTTTCCTAAAATGCTCTCTGAAATAATTTTTTCCAAAAAGTACATGGTTGTAATTAAGAGAGAAAAATGAGCTGTTAATCAGAAACAAACTATTTGCTCTAACAGCTCGGGTACACCTGGGGCAGAGATTGCCATGTGTGATGCATCCATATTAAACAGCATATGGTCAGGCTTTTCTTTTCATGGTTGCCTTTATCATTAAAAATTAGTATCATTCTTGCACAGATGGCTTGAGCCCAAGCAGAGGCTGCGTGCCTCAGTTGTCCACTGCATCCTCAATTATATTCAGTGCTAAGGAGGAAAAGTACTTAGGTTGACTCCGCAAACAGGATAAACTGAGCAGTTTTTGTGCGCTTTCAGTGGACCTCCTAATATAAAATAGAAATGCCAGTGATTAATATACTGAAGCAACTGTTGTATAAAGGATACTAGCCAGTGAAGTTCAGAGGTTAATAGGAAGAATTGCATCATTCACTTGGGATTCACAGAAGTAACGTACTTTATGAAGTTGCTATTAGGCATTCCACATTTCCTTGAGTGTCCCAGATTCACAGAGGAAATCCAAGAATGTGTATCTACATGAAATTGCTTCAAGGCATGGTTATGGTATGAAATTATAGTTGTAATTAGACAGTTATATGTCCTGATACATGTTTGATGTGGCAGACCAACTGGGCCTTTCAGGCAAATAAGTCAGTGCAATTCTGTTGACTTCAGGACCTTATCAGGTCACATGGTAACCTGTTTCAGCAGCAACCTGTGCTTTCTCTGACATTCTGTTTAGGTCTCATCATGGATTAGCACCATCTGAGGACTTAGAAAAGCAAATGTTGAAGGCAAACAGCAGTAGCGTTACAGAAGCTTCTCATAATGAGGTAAGGATAAACTCAGATATCAGTGGGAAGTATTGTTTCATTGGGCATTTTATGCACTCATACCCCTAACCTCACCTTCAAAAGCTACAGCCAACTCTCAATCATAATGCAAAGGATTCCTTTGGCAGATTTCAAGATAGTATAATCTTGCAGTTGCAGATAGAAAGTATTGTATTTAGAATTCAGATTTCTTGCAGCACGGAATAGATGTAAATTCACCAGAAGTTATTAACAGAGAATTATTTCAGTGCAAAGGAAGATAATAGTTGAAGAAAACACAGATTAGTGTAAAAGGAGGGAGATAATAGGTAAAACCCCTCCAGTCTTAAGTTAGGTGGACTGAAAACATAGTGGCGCAGGAGTTGTTTCATGGATGAGGCTGCTACTATAAAGTTGGCAACCTCCATGGGAAGGGCAGGGCAGAACACTGAAAACAGAAACAATTTCAGATACTGAATTTTAATGTACTGCTGCACGTCTATCAGAGATCTTGGAAATGCATTGCATTACCCAGGAATCCCAGTCCCATCACCACTGTATTTGCTGTAATGTTATTAGAGCATTTTCCTAAGAAAAAACATTCTAGATATCTGTAGAAGAAAAGGATCAAAGTTCAGTAGCTGAGAGATTGGTGCTCAGAAGCCTCAGCACACCACTGCTGGTATGCTAGGAACACTAATAGAGCTGACTGTAGACTGGGAGCAGGATTCCTTCAGCAAAATTTGACTTTTCATTCAAGTCATGGAAGTTCTGTAGGTTTAATCAGATTCATTTTCTCTGAGCTGTCATCCTAAAGCAGACACACACATGCATACACATGCACACACCCGCCCCTCCCTGCACCCCCACACCCACCCATTGCTGTTACCTTGAACTACCCTTAACAAAATAAGGGTTTTCCTTATTCTGAATTTGGAAGTCTGTAAGCTCTTTGAAGAAATGAGACATGATATTTAAACAAGGAGTTTACCTGCCCCCCCCCCCCCCCGATTTTTTTTCAGAAGAATGAGCTCTTATAAATAGTTTTCAGTTCTCAGAGATTGGCTTCAACACATTGCTTCTGGGGTGTGTTAATTTGGTGAGAGCCATATCTCCAAATCATGATAATGGCATCTCAGCTCAGGTGGCTTCAGTGATTTCTGGGAGACATCTTCTAAATAGAGTCTGACAGAACAGATGCTATTAAACACGTGTGAAAGTATTGGAATCTGTGTCTGCATCAAGATGAGAATCTTGATTGAAAGCCGTAGAAAATGGATTAGGCTTCCACAGTCCTTTTCTGTGTTATCACTGATCATTTTCTACTGGCTACCATGCTGCATATCTCTGTTGTTCTGCATTTTCTCATGCTGCTCTACTCTGCAGATTTAGTATTCTCTGGTTTTGCCTCCTTGCCCCAACTCCTTTTCCTTGCCAAGGTAATGATGAGATGTTGAAGAGACTCTGTCTATCTGGTATCAAGACATTCAGGGAGAGCTGAATCACTCTGGAATATCTCAAAAAATTTCCTCTCTACCTGAGCCATTTACTATAATTGTTATTTGAGGTGCCCTGCTCTCTACTGTGCTACCAGAAATTAATTCTATTGAGGCAGGACTAAGACACCTATAGCCTGACACAACACCCAGAGAAATACAGTTGATTTCCACGAGAAAACCTGATCCTTCAGCATTGAAGGCTCATGTTCAAAGAAGTTTTAAATCTTTCTCAATGGTACTTAGATTAAAGGAAAGCTATTGTTGCAATGGATGTCTTATTCCCTGGAGAGCCAAACTGAACAGCAAGTGCCCATTTGGGACAGTGTATTTCAGAGGGGCTTCATTCACTGAAAGAATTCATCTGCTTATTCCATGGGTCAGAAGGGGATATGAATATTTTAGGACCTGTTGTACGACTTGCTGGGTCAGAACACCTATGCATCTAACCCAATTATCCCGCTACCAAAAGTACCTATGAACAGACATCTAAGGAAGAATAACAAATGGCAAGCACTTGTGACACTTCCACCTAAATCTCTCTCAGGCCCCAACTGTTTCCACTTCAGGGGCTTCCTGGCTTGGATCTGTTTTTTCAGTGTATGTGCAATTGTCACTGTATTTCACTTTCATGCACTTGTGCAGTCTCACTTTGAACCCATGTCAGTTTTTAGCATGCTGAAGTAATTTAGCAACATGTTCCACAGTCTACTATTTGCTGTGTGAATAATCAAAATATTTTTTTTGTATTGGACCTGGCTCATGACATCTTTATTTGATGCTCTCCAGTTCCTGTACTAAAAGACACTGAACATAAATTCCTATCCAACCACAATACACTTAATTTGTAAATGCATACCACGTCATCCCCAGTTATCTCTTTTTCAGACTGCAGTGCTTAGCCAGTTCATTTATCCTTAACATGACAAGCCTTTCATGCTCTTGGTCATCTATCCTTGTTGCCTTTCTGTCAACCTTCTCAAAATCTGTAGTATCTTCTGAGGTGAGGGGACGAGAAATACACACTGTTTTCAAATGGTGGACAAACCATGGATTCATACAGTCACAGAACAGTGTTACATTTTGTTCCATATGAATTTTCTAATAATGCCAAACATTTGAGTTGCTCTGTTGGCTGCTGTTTCAATGAAACTGTTATTTCAATGGAGCCACCTATGAGAGCTTCAGGACCTCCTGAGTGGTGAAGACCAGTTTAAAGCCCATCATTTTGTGTGTGGTTAGGATTTTTCCCATGCCCATCAATTTGCATTTAACTGTACCAAACATAATCTGTGATTTTATTACACATTTTATTCTGTTTCTCAGTCTTGCTCTAAGACTTCATACAGTCAGCCTGCACTCTTGCTAGACTGATAAATGTAGTGTGGCCAAAAAGCTTTCTTATTTCCCTATTCAACCATTTCCAGTTTTTTTTAATGAATGTTTAACAGTAGAGGTCCCAGCACAGATTCCTGAAAAATTCCTCTTGATTCCTCCCTCCATTGAAAGAACTGACTGTTTGTTCTGTTTCCTATCTTACAATCATGCAAGACCTTCCCTCAAAGAGCTGCTTTTGGTGAGGGCTGTTGTCAAAGACTTCTGGAATTACAAATAGACTATTGGGCAGATAACCCTGCCCCACAAGCTTGTTGACACCTTCACAAAAAAAGCAGGATTATGGCCTTTTATATAAAGCTTCACCAGCTATATCTGTACAGATTATTTATGCTACAATGCTTATGCAGTTGTCTGCTGACTCTTTATAGTTTCTATTAGTTTGTCCAATATGGAAATCAGTCTGATGTTCCTGTAATTCTCCACCGGGACCTCTGCATCACATATGTTGTCCTCCAGTCCTAAGTACCCAGACTGTTTTCAATGAAAGAGTACACAAGTCTCCCAGCAATTCAGCTATTTCATCCTTGAATTGCTTCAAAACTCTTGAGTGATTACCATCTGGTCTTGGCAATGTGTTACTGTTTTTTATATCGTTTGTTCCCAAACTCCTTCTGTAGTCACTTGGGGTATCTTTTATGACCTGAACTAACTCAAGAGTCTCTCTTTACTCTTGAGTAGGCCAGGACGTAGAGCAGTTGAGTGACTAATGCTCTTCTGAAAGCACAGATCTTGCTGCTGACATTTGGTTTGGGCTGGGCTATGCTCTGGTTGTATTGCCTCTGTTAGCCGGTAATTGAATGCGTAAAGACAATGCTGTGAAGAGGAAAGTAATAGCATAGTACGGAGATGGTTATTTGTCATCATTAGTTGTCAGAGGTGGCTGTGCTTTGACCACTGGCTGCATTGTTCATGGGACAAAATGCCATGCAGTCAGGAGTACCGGCACTGAGATAGCCCACCCAGTTATCCCCACTGGCATCTGGTGTCTTGCTACAAAACCACAGTTATTCCCTGGAAGTAGAGACGTTAGTGAGCATTGCAGGAGTGGGGTTATGAGGCAGGAGTTACATGCTGTGTGGAGGTGGGGCCCAAGGAGCACAGCTGGGCAAAATCTTTTCTTGTAACAGCCTAACTACAGAGAGCTTGCAGCTAACAGCAAAGCACAGAGGAAGAGGGCTGCGCGGAATGGCAGGGCATTCATAAAAGTGATTACAAATGGTTTTTCTCACACTTAGAAGTACTTGGAAACCAGCAAGTCTTTAAGGCAGGTATAATGTTATTTTACCTTATGCTGGTCTTAGTTTAGGCTGAGTCCTTGCATTGAAGCAGGGGGTGTTGCATTTGGCCCATGCAGGGTGTTGAATTTGTGTACCGGCACCAGTTTGGTTCTGTGTCTGCACCAGGTGCTTCTCTGTCTCCTTTTGCCTCTGACCCAGGGGGTGAGAGGGGGCTGCTGGGGTGCAGTGAGGGCCGCCGGTGCTTCCCAGGAGGTTGGCACAGCCTGAGAGAAAGGCTGCAAAGCATCTCCGCTTGCCAGCTGATTTCTCCCTGGGTCAGCAAAGCCAATTTTCATGACTTCCAGGCCTCACAAAGAATTCCCACCTCTTTGCTTTTTAAGAAACAAGAACACTTGGATCAGTTCGCACGGTTCCTTCAAGCTTCTTTATTTTACTGTCTCGACAGTGAAAAGTTTATAGATCTTTTCCTGTCAGCTTTCAGCGCCGTGCTGCTTCTAGCTCTGTAAGTTGCATAGGCAGAAGGCACTAAAAGCATCAAAACAAATCCCAGAAAGACACTTGCAGACATTACTTAGTAATTTACATGAGGCTATTTCTGTAATTTATCAAGTTGAGTCCTGAGAGAGCATCTGCTCTCTCCAGCCAAGAGCAGAGTAGTGTGAGATAAGACTTTTCTGGTCAAGCAATATAGTGGCTACTGGTAGATGACTTGCTTAACTGAGTTTTCATCATTGAGCTAAAATGTAACAGTTAAGATAAGGCTTAATAACAGGGTTGGTTTTTTTCTTTAGTAGCACATTACACTGAACTGATGTCCCGATGGTCCATGAATCTCAGCAACCCACATCTAGTTTCATGTCTTAGTGAGAGCTGTTTAACAGTGGACTGTGCTCTGGACTGTACTGAAATGTGTTTGCACTGTGGCAACTCCATATGATTTAAAAGAAAAATCTGTTTTGAATGTAGCATTATCTTAAAAAAACCAACCCTGTCCTGTAAATAGTTAATAGTGGAAGGAGTGGTGAAAAACAGCAAGAAATTGTGGGAAGTTTTATGCTAGACTTAAAGGCAGAAAGAGAAATGAAGAGATATCAGAAAACTGGGAAAATCATGATGAGAAATGACAGTAAGTTTGTCTAAGAGTCAGACCCATCTCCCTGCCTTCAGCCACCTGAGAGGTGGATGCACAGACTAAAATGCTCTGGCGTTCTGGTCCATGGAAAAATGTGTCTTCAACTCCCATCTCAAGACAGAATGAACTGCTTTACTGGAGGTGTTTATGTTCCAGGTGGACTGTGGAGGAAGGCTAGGCGACCACCTTGGGTAGTGAAAGTTAGCAGAGACGAACTCCAGACCTAATCTAGTCTTGAGCATAGCTTTTAGGGCTTAGTTTTTAAAGCAGCAGCCGTGCAGTTCCATATGTGGCAGTATGTGTGTGACATGGCACTGACTTGAAGGTACGTTTTTTCCTCTTGTAATTTCCTGAGGTTATCCTCTATGAAGATTTTTCAAAGCTATATTATTATATATTTGGATTTTTCCCTGAATCCAGCGTTGATGTCTTGGGATGGCCAGGGGGACGCTTGCCAAAAAGTCAGCAATTGCGTGTGTGGATTCCTGCATTCTAGCTGGTGAGCTGGATGCTTTTGTGACTCCAAAACCTGTCTTTTTTGCTTTAATTTCAGAGTCTCACTTTTCTTCAATATATAAAACAATGATACCTGAGTTGTGGGTGTGTTGCAAGACTTAATGAATTAATGCTTGGGAAATGTTATAGAAAAATGTAGAAATGCTTTAGAATTTTCCATATAGTTTTTTTAAAGCTCTGATCACCACATTAATTAAACCAACTAATGCAAGTTAATCTTGTAGTGTAATTTGCAATCCCTTGATAGAATTCCTTGGATTTGGATCTCAAAGATTTCTTTATTTTACTGTTTATTTGTCCTGATCTCTTGACAAACTATAACATGGCACCAGTTTAGCACACACTCTGGGTTTTCTTAGGAGACTTTGTGCTGGGAGTGGACTTAATGATCTATAGTAAGTACTTCCAAGCTCTTCCTGTTCCCAACTGCGGCTCTCAGATTGTCTAGCAGCTTTTAAGTCCTTCCTTGCTCCCCCAGCAGACTGAACTTGGAAAAGTTGGTATGCTCTAGGTTCATCCCTCTTTTTTTAAACAGCAAAACCTCCCTGATGCCCAAGAGGCAGGTGGGTAGTCTGTAGGTCGTGGGCCTGCAGTGAAAAGAGGTGGAAATATGGGTCTCCCACCCCTCCTTTTCTTATCCTTTCCCCACCTCCTGCACCTGAAATTTCTGAGGTCCCTTCCCACTGCCTTTTAGCTAACACACCTCCTAGACTTGTACAGAAGGAAAAAGCTGAATGGGGCCAAAGCAACAGGTGAAGAAAATGGTGCAGGGAAACTGGAGAATAGAAAACCCCTAATTTTTGTAGATGCAATGAAAAGGGTGATATAAACTTTTTTTCCCTTGCTTACAGCCATATTTTTGCCCTATTTGCATGTATTTCCTTCTGTTCCCCACAACAATAATTTTTGGACAATCGTTCATGAATATAGTATCTCCCATGGAGCTATACAAACTTTATGGTTGAATTCACAGACAAATATTGGCTTTTGGCTCAGAAGTCAATGTTTTTCAGATGTCATTGGTTCCCATCCTACCTTTCCAAATAGCTAATTTTGAAATAATTGGTTGAACACCCAGAGCAGATACAGACAGTGCATAAGTTCCACCATAGGTTGGCCCCACTTATCTGCAAGGCTTACTCTGAATGCTGTATTGTAAATCACAGATGCTGCATTGTAAACCCATTGAAAACATATGAGGCCATGGACTGAAGAATAGGGTTTGCTATAAACTAGGCATTTCTATATATAGAACATACAGTGTACATACAGAAACCATATGTTTCTATATATAGTTGGCCAGTTTCTATTGAAAAGTAGCTGACTTGTCTGTGCTTGTAAATGATACTTAAAACTTGCTAAAATCTGTATTTCAAGCTACAGTTTTGCTAGGTACAGGTCAGTTTAGAAGATTTAATAAAAATCTGGGTTTACCTTAAGTGTCTTTGTCATATTTCAACACTGTCCATCAAATGCAGTTTTAATATTGGTTCATGTTTTGGGTTAGTATCAAGTGCACTTCTAACTCTTAAGAATTGCCTTATTTCAACTCAGAGCCCACTCTTTACTACAGAACATTGATCTGATTTTCTAAAATCACTCAGATGGAAAATGGCTTTGAAAAAAAGGGCAATTTAGTAACTGAAAAGGCTCACTCAGCAGTTCTGAGATTAGTTTTAACTCTTCAGCCTAGAGAGATATATGCCTGCAGTCACATATGATTGCATAGTTAATATTACACGTATTATTGTGTAAAAATTCCTATTTGTTTTCCAGAATTGCTCATCTCTCTTATTAAGTCAGTCCATTAAGACATAGTTTTGTGTATATTTTAACAAATGAAGCCTGCACTTCTGCTTGAAAAACAGAAAGTAACTTTGAGGTTTCAATGTTGTAGTCTATTAGATTCCCTGATGTTTACCCTGATCATCTTTGTCATGAAAAACAGAGTTTAAGGTACATTTATTAATTTCTCATAAGAATGTTGGGGTTTGAATGAATTACTATATTAAGAAATTAGTTAGGCAGTTTGGAAATAATGTTTTTTCTTGCAGTATTTTACAGTTTTTTCTCTACTTTCAAACTCTGTGTCACAACACAAGTCTTTCTCAATGGTGTTAAAATTTGGTGATTTCTTCCAGGTGTACAGGGCAGTAGCAACTAGCGAGCACATAGGCAGTCTTCTGTAAGGACAAGTTTTGTCTGTGAGACCTGCCAGGGCAGTTCTCCTGTGGTTTCTGGATACTTCCCATTCCCATGAGGCTGGTTGGATCCAAGAATTTGGCAGTGGGAGGCTTCTCATTGACCTGGCCATTACCCTGGCAGAGTATCCAACATGGGACAACGTTAATGAGGTAATGGCTCCCTTATTCCCCTTTCCACATCACTTCTAAAGGAGAGTGTTTCTCCTCATAAGATCAAGTTTAAAAAGCATTATTTGGTTGTGTCCTTTGTGTATATAAAGTAGTCTGCAAAAATTGACTAAACAGCACAGACCAGCCTATAGGAAATAAACAGCAGAGGAACATAAGCTTCTCCGTGGTAATGAAGAAAATTAAAATGGTTTTCTGGAAAGTAATGCTCTTTCTAGGTGATAAATAAAATACTTTGTTTTTCTTCACTTGCTGCCTTCCATTATGTAGTTATGAATTATAAAAAGACCTTTGTGGGTCTCTGAATATTCCTAAGAGCATGACAGGCATTTTCCTCCTATCCTCTCTTAGAAGAAAGATTCTAAGTACACCACCATGAGATGCTTTCATATAAGGATTAGCGATTAATGCTCTTTACTGTAGCAGATAGAAACAGCTAGATGTCTGCTAATGCACTTCCAAATATCCCCAAAGAGCGGCTGTGGAGACATTCTCCAGATTTGCATTCAGAACGTAATGACCTGATAGTAAAAGAAAACTAAATTGGACTGATAGAAATATATTGTCACTGTGTCTTAAATCCAAATCACCTACTGGGTTTCTATTTCACTTCTGGGTTTTGCTAGGTAATAAAGGATTGACTTCTAACATTCATTATAACATGCATTATAGTTATGACTGAGAAAACACTCTCATGCAAAAACCTTCCATTCAGCTGCATAAAACTTCCTAGCAAAATTACCCTTTGGGCTGAAATTACTTATGCTTGTTCTCCTCCCAGAACTAATTTGTTTTTAAAAATTATTACAATGCTCTTTGGCACTGGTGAGACAAATACATTAAAAAAATGGAAAAGAAAAGTAATAATTTTGTTACAAAATGTGATTGTTGGAGGAAAATGCCAGATCAGTGCTACTGTAGGCTGTACACCTCAGCTTTGTCCCCTGTATAGCCCCAGACCAGGACCGCAAGTGCGGTCAGTAAATCGATGCTAGACAATGAAAGTTTAATATTAGTAAGACTGTACCTGACAGTTCAAAGAAGTTTCTAAGAACAGAAGACCCTAACCTCTAGGAGGCTGAGACGGTGGAGATTGTCTATTGTGATTACTCAGAACTGAGACGTGCAGAACCTGAAGCGATCATCCTTGAAAGAAAATGGCGAAGTGGTCAAGATATAGAACAACTTGTGAAGCCGACTGTCAAGATAATGACTAATAAAAGACTTGTTTGAAACCAATAGATTAGGTAATGCTTTGTAGAGACTATAAATGTAGAGCTAAAAATCCTGTAACCTTGTCACTCTCTGTGGAGGTGACCCAACGCTGCTGGACCGATTAAAACATGCAAACCTAGAGTAACCCATAAGATTTCGAGTCTCTCTTTTACAGTTTTGGCACCCCAGATGGGACTCTAGGTCGTGACGGGGAAGGAAGGATTGCGAGGATCCTTGCTTAACATCCTACAAAAGACGCCGGCAACAGAATTAGTGAGTTCGAGTCTCCCCGGCAACAGAATTGGTGAGTTCGAGTCTCCCTTTTCTTGTATTTTGTACGGTGTTAAGTCAATTAGATACCTCAGAGTACCCATCATGATTAAACTTGCAACATGGGAGGTTATCCATCAATTCCAAAAGGATCTCCTCTGGCAGAATTATTAAGTAATTGGAACAAACTATCTGGTACAGCAGGGTTGACAAAATCAAAGGTTATTACCTTGTGTCAAGATGATGGGCTGTTCTTGACAAGAGTAAAAGGGGCTGGACCCCAAGAAGTGTGGCCACCTGAAGGAACTTTTGATGAAGTCAGAATAAGGTGTTTGAGATTAATATTAGAGGACAGGAATCCTCAACAAATGAATTATTTGTTTTTATGGTTAGAATGGGCTGATTTAAGAAAAAGACTGGCCTTTAAGAAACCTATGAAAAGGGAGGAATTATTAGTGTTTTTAGAGGAAAACCAGAAGTATGGTAAGAGTTCAAGTCTCTTAGAGAAAAACCAGAAGTATGGTAAGAGTTCAAGTCTCTTGAAGCTGGACAATTTCCTATGGTGGTCGAATTTCACTCCAGCCCAAGGGCAGGTCCCAATTCTGGTCCAGACGTACCACCTGTTGTTGCAGTCTTTATTCACCAACCCTGGAAACCAGGTGATCTAATGTTGTGGCAAGAGAAAATGCCACACTTAAGAAATAATGCTGAAAAATGTGCAAAATTTTTATCTGGCATAATCTGAGATTATAAACCTAATTGTGAAGACATGCAAACCTTGTTGCAGGAACTTTTCACTAATGAAGAGCGAGAGCGAATTATGCAAAAGGATAGAGAAATGAGTTAAAACACCCCAGGTAGGCCAATATGGCCTCCGAATGATCCAAATTGGCAGATACATACTCAAGATGGATTGCAGGCTTGGCGAACCACAACTACTTTATTAATAGAAGAGATACGCCAATGTGAGGAAAGAATTACTAATTGGGCTAGGTGGTATACTGTGTTAGATCTAACAGGAGCATTCTTTTCCATTCCCGTTGACCCAGAAAGTAAAAAATTTGTTTGCATTTACTTGGGAAGGTTGCCAGTACACCTGGACTCGCCTTCCACAGGGATTTACCACTTCACCAACTTTGTTTTCTCAGATCCTTAAGCAGAATTTACAAGACTTGGAACTACCAGCCAAATCAATATTGATTCAGTATGTTGATGATTTACTTATCGTTAGCCTGACTTATGAAGATTGTGTAAAGGACACTGAATACGTTTGTAACAAACTTTTTGAAAAAGGACATAAAGCATCCCTTCCTAAATTGCAGTTTTTTGAGCCTGAAGTTAAATATTTAGGGTTTCTCTTAGCAGGGGGAACTAGGAAGTTAGATCCAAGTCGAGTACAAACAATACAAGAAATAGCAAGACCACTCACCAAGAAACAAATGAGAGCCTTTTTAGGTCAAGCAGGATTTTGTAGACCTTGGATTTTGGGATTTTCTGAAATTACCAAACCATTAGTGGAGACCACCAAGGATGCACACCCGGAACTGATACCCTGGACTGAAGAACTAGAAATGGTATTAATGAATGTTAAATCTGCATTGGTAAATGCACCAGCTTTAGGACTTCAGATTATGAAAAACCATTTAAACTTTATGTTACAGAAGCCAAACTAATAGCTAAAGGAGTACTGGTACAAAACCAAGGACCTTATGAGAGACCAATAGCTTATTATTCACTCACTTTAGACCCTGTTATCAGAGGATCTCCACACTGTCTGTGGTCTGTAGCCGCAGCCGCTGAACTAGTAGAAAAATCAAAAAACATCGTCTTAGGTCATCGTCTTACTGTTGCTGTCCCACATGAGGTGGAGATGCTGTTAACAAGATATGCAGAAAAAGCGCTCTCTGCACAAAGGACACATCGATACGAGATCATCTTGTTATCAACAGAAAACGTCAAACTTGAAAGATCAAAGACTTTGAATCCTGTCACCTTATTACCTGTGAGTGAACCAGAAAGAGCACATGATTGTATTGCAGTGATCAAAACTGTAAGTAAAACCAGAGAGGACTTAAAAGATACACCTTTAACTGCACCTGATGTAAACCTTTTTACCGATGGCTCATCTTATTATCTATACGGAAAAAGGTTCACAGGTTTTGCGGTAGCAACTGAAAACCTTGTGTTGTTTGCCAAACCATTGTCTCCAACTTTAGGGGCACAGGCAGCAGAATTAATTGCTTTGACTTGAGCAGCCCTATATGCTAAAGGACGACGAGTTAATATTTATACGGATTCAAAATACGCCTTTGGAATCTGTCACGCTGTGGGAGCCCTGTGGAAAGAAAGAGGATTTTTAACATCTGCAGGTAAAACAATTGCTCATGGTCATCTAATTAATGATTTGCTTTTAGCTATACAGGAACCCAAAGAAATTGCAGTTGTTTATATACCTGCACACACTAGACAAACCGATCAACTTGCTGCAGGAAACGCACTTGCTGATGCCACAGCCCGAGTGGCCGCAATCAAAAATCAACTGACCCCTGACGTGGTGGTTGCTAATTTCTTTTCTATTCCAAATCCTGTCACCCTATATAATGATTCTAAGACTGTGGTAAAAACTCTGTTAAAAGAGATTGTTCCTTGATATGGAATCCCTGAAGTAATTGATTCAGACAGAGGACCTCACTTTACAGCTGCGATCTTGCTACAAGTTTATGTGACTTTAGATATTAAAGGTCAGTTTCATACTCCTTATCATCCTCCATCCTCTGGACAAGTAGAAAGGATGAATCGAACCATTAAGGAACATCTAGCAGAAGTTTGTGCTAGCACTGGTCTTAAGTGGCCAGAGGCTTTAAACCTAGTTTTATGAGATTTGAGAACAACAAAACAACCACATGGACTGAGTCCTACAGAGATTTTATTTGGACGAATTTTAGCAGCACCAGGTTTATATATTTCAGCAAAACCTGCGTTATTAGATGGGGATGAGAATGTCACTCAGTATTTGTTATATTTGCAAGATTCTTTTGATCGAATTCAGAAATATGTTTATTGATATCAAGGGGTTAGTCTTGAAGTACAAGTTCATAATTATAAAGTAGGAGATGAAATGTTTGTGAAATCGTTTAAACGTAAAAACAAAATGATGCCAAATGGGAACAATGTTGTATGTCTTGTGTGTCTCATATACCGCCATATCCCTACTGAATTCGTTAAGATAGTGAGTATCTAAAAAGAAAAAGGGGGACTGTTGGAGGAAAATGCCAGTTCAGTGCTACTGTAGGCTGTACACCTCAGCTTTGTCCCCTGTATAGCCCCAGACCAGGACCGCAAGTGCGGTCAGTAAATCGATGCTAGACAATGAAAGTTTAATATTAGTAAGACTGTACCTGACAGTTCAAAGAAGTTTCTAAGAACAGAAGACCCTAACCTCTAGGAGGCTGAGACGGTGGAGATTGTCTATTGTGATTACTCAGAACTGAGACGTGCAGAACCTGAAGCGATCATCCTTGAAAGAAAATGGCGAAGTGGTCAAGATATAGAACAACTTGTGAAGCCGACTGTCAAGATAATGACTAATAAAAGACTTGTTTGAAACCAATAGATTAGGTAATGCTTTGTAGAGACTATAAATGTAGAGCTAAAAATCCTGTAACCTTGTCACTCTCTGTGGAGGTGACCCAACGCTGCTGGACCGATTAAAACATGCAAACCTAGAGTAACCCATAAGAGTTCGAGTCTCTTCTTTTACAGTGATCCTTTGATCGTTAAGAAATGACTAACACCTACAACTTCAGACTTGCTGTGTTTCATCCCTAAGGAGCACAGGTAAATGTTCTGTGCTTGGAAAAATTTCAGTGGTTAGAAATATCAGTGCTATCTTGCTAATTCCATTTACCTTTTCGAGGCAACCATGAGTCATTCTGCAAAAATATGTTAAGGGTATCTGCGAGTATTTGTGTTTTGTGCAGGCAATGGGACATTTCTTGTTCACAGAGGACTGTGTCACTAACAACATATTTTGTATATGCAAATATACGTCTACTGTCATGTAGTTGTACACAGTAGCATCTACTATTTATGACCCTTTGAAGTTCTACTGGAAAAATTGTCCTTTGATATTTATTCTCTTGCTTTTCTTTTCCTTCCAATAGGTTATAATGAGAAGAAACCCGAATTCAGCACTGAGCAGCGACAATTTAATGCTGATTGTGATGGATGTTGCTTCCCTTGTCCAATATGAGTTGTCTTGCCTGTATAAATCTTAGAAAAAGAAAGCAACATGCTGATGAATTTTCAAGTACACAGTTAAAGACGTAAGTAAACCAGTGGAATTGGGTAGGCAAATCATTTATAAAATGAGGATTTTTTTTTTCATTATTTTCACATTGCAGGGAACTGAAGGAACATTCAAATGCAGTATATGAGGAGAAGGAGCTTATGTTCAGCTATTCACAGCTCTTGTTGGAGGCATGAAGAAATTAATTGGTTGTTCCATTCCTTGGTTTTGCAAAGTCACAGATGTCACTGTAGGATTTGTGTGCAGGAACAACAGTAGTGTCAGTGAGATGACTCCTAGTACCACAAGAAGAGGCAAGTAATCTAGCAGGGTGAAAAGGTGAGAGAAGGGTACTTGGGATGTCATTGGATTGCCATTCTGACGGAGACATTTTATTTCAAAGCATACAGTGTGTCTCTTGTTTATAAGTAGAAGCTTTGAGAAATCTTCAAAATCAAATCCAGCAGTAAAGCCTGCCAGGCTTTTGAGTCTGTGCATGCCATTCCATTCCTCCGCAGCTGGCAATGGTGCACCATAATGGCAATCACTCAGAACCTTGATATTCTGCTCTGGTAACTTTATACCAAGTCTCAAGGGTCAAATGATCATGTGATTTCCCCTCTATTCGATGCATACAGGGGATTCTTGTCTATAGGCTGGACCATACATGGAATAAAGGGAAACTGTTTCACCTGCAACCCTATTGTATCACTTCGAGTTTAAGCTAAACTCAGAAACCATAAGGAGAGCTGATCTCCATATTTTTGGCTCATCACTTCCAAATCTGATGGAATATTTGGGAGTTTTAGAGTAACTGTCAGAGATCTGTGTGGCTATGTAAGTGGAAAGGAAGGAGGTCAGTTGTGGTTCCCCAAAATTTCCCTTCAGGTCAAGGCTGATATGTTTTCAGCTATGATGGTGATATTCTGTGATCAGAAGGAATTGCTCTAGGAATCATATTGCAGATCAGATAGATTAGTTAACCAGTAGTAACTGGGAAAATAGATTTTAAAGAAGTCCTTGTTATTTTATGGGGTGGTGGGGCGGGGTGGGGAGAAGAGAAATTAAAGGGTTCTGTCACAACAAGCCAGTCCTCACTAGTGAAAGCTGTCACCCAGGGGACAGGCAATAAAGCTATAAAGAAAACAATGTAGCTAGAAGAGAGAGAAGGGAGTCAGAATTAGGATCAGGATGTAAGGAAGACACTGCAAAACCCAGCTAAAACACGGCAAAATGCAAAGAAACAAATCTGTGACTTTCCCTTTGGCCAGTCTCCCCCACTGGAGGCTGAGGCTTATGCCTAATCCTTTTAGTCTTTATTTCATTATGCACCATACATTGTGGCATGGCCTGCACTTCAACTGGACAGAGCCCTGAAAGGCACAATAGCAAATAAGGGGATGCTCATATGAATATATTAAGGCATTTCTTTGCATCTGTGATGGTTAGTCTGTTGCGACGGAGGGAAGACACAGTCACTCAATATGAGTGAGCAGCAGACTTCGTTTATTGTACCTTACAGTCACCTTTTATGCCTTGTTATAATTAGCTCATACATATTACAAAAGTTAAGCTCATTATTGGTTAGTTGCCTAAATATCAAGCCTGCCCCTAGTTTCTCTTCTGTAGTTATCTGTTCCCACCTGCAACATTCTTTTCCCACTGCAATCTTCCCGTTATTGTGTAACAAGAACAGCCAAGGATAGTGTATTTTTGCTTTACTTCAGATAAGCTGAGAGCGATGTGCATTTTTGTCCAGCCAGCTGGACTATGTCTATGTGACCCTTTTCAGCTAGCCCGTTATCCACATTAGTCCTCTAAGAGGTCTGGTTTTAGATCTCCTGAATACTGTGAAGTTTATGATTTTAAACAGAACTTTTAAATCACATCTGAACTTGGGCACCCAGCACCTAGGATTATAGGACTGTTTTTCCTCCGAAGGCTGATCCTTTCAGTCTGTGCCATAGTATGTGGAGGATATGGCTGTAATGAATCATAGCTTGATTTATCTCAAGAATGGCAGTGTCCTAGGTTCTTCCAGGCACCAGAAATAACCTCTGATATCTCAAAAAAGAGAAAAAACATCAGGGTGGAGGATAAAAATCTCATTTACTGCTTTTGCTATTGAAATTCTTCAGGAAAATAAGACTTTTTCATTTTAATCACCAATGATTGAAATGTAGAGAAGTCCACAAAAAAAGTACAACATAGCTTCCTCCATCCTCTGCCCCCAGTGCAAAGCAGGCCCTGGTTATCAAGCAGTATAGACAGCTTAAAAATGCAGTGAAATTTAACAAAAGCTGAAAAATCCACTTCTAAAGCTATCACTCTGGCCAGAGTTTGTACTTTTGTGCCTTGCTTTAATGAGAGCTTTGCTCAACAATGGGTGATCTTAAAGGAGACCTACAAAAATATATACTTTAATACTGCCACTTACTATGTTCTGAACTTCTTATGAAACCAGCGTCTCACTCCAACAGTGTAAAACATAATGTCAGCCTTTTCTTTTTCTAGTTCTGAAATACCTAGGTTCACCGAGAATTCCTGGATTCCAGTGAACCCCGAAACATTGACAAGAGCTAACCTGTTTCAGCCAATGCACCAGTGAAGTCAGCAGGAGCATCCCACTCTGAAAATGCAGTAATGGGGCTAGCAAGTTAGCTTGAAAGAACATGCTTAGCCTGTCTTCTCCCTATATGCCCGGATTTGCACAATTCTCTGTGTTATGGGATAAAGTAAAACACCCTCAAGTGTCCTCAGCTTCCCTTCAAATGGTATTTGAACTGAAAGCATTATAGATAACAACACCAACAAGGTGGCTTTAGATGGCTTTTCTTTCCAGACCTGACCTCTGCTTTGTGGCACTTGCAAAGCTGAAACAAGATTTATGTTAACAGTGGAAAAGAGTGCTGCTCACAATTTGGAGTTTGCTAAGGCAGACTGAATGGTTAAACCAGCTCTGGGAATACTTGTCTGGTGCAGGGACAAGGAGGTCAGGGCTGCACTGAGAAATGATACAAGTGTGACCTGCTCCCAGGTTTGCCAGAGAGATTTGGAATAACAAAAATGCCACTTTCAGGCAGGAGGTTTCTTATTTTGTTCAGACTTCTCCATTTGAAGTTTACAGATTTTCTATTGGAATAATTATCCAGCTGGTGCCAGCACAGAGTGTTCTATAAAAACTGTGCTTATGGGCATATGCACTTGTTTATCTTTCCCCACAGTAATTTTTTTGAACCAGGTGTGTGGTATCACCCAAACTTCAATGAGAGACAAGGGTCTGGAAGACAAGAAGGGAGGAAGACCAGGAACCTTGTTGCAAACGCCTTGGTGGTGAGTGTAGTGGGAACCCACAGTGGAGAGCCTCTTGGCCTTACACCTGTCTGAACTCCAGGCAGAATTTCAGCCAAAACATGCACCTTTCCATAAAGCAGTATCAACGAGCCTCAAGACATCAACCTGTAGAAACCAGGCTTGTTCAGTGCCAGGATTCAGTAAACTACACCTTTTCTGGAGATACTCAAGCACAGAGTGACCCGAGGGAGGGTAAAGGGTTTCCTCTTCTCTTTCCCCCTTCACAGTAGTACCCTCCAGCAGGGTGTATCGTGCCCACCCTGTCATGGGGGCGGGAAGGAGGCTGTGCATGCTGCAGGCCCCCAGGACCATCACGATGACTGCTTATGATTTACCATGTGCAGCTCTGGTTCAGGTGTGAGGTGTATGTGGGTATAGCTCTCCCTCACTGACCCTCACTGTGGGTACTTCCTCCAGATCCCCAGCTCTCTGTGAGGATTGTGCCTGTAAGTAGTTTGTTGCAAGATCAATCCAGTGCCAGTGAGCTAGAAACTCAGGAATACAAGGGGTTACTTTTTTCCTCCTTTTCTCCCCTAGGTGAAATTCTGCTTGACACAATCCAGACTACACTGAAGGCAGTGCTCTGAAATGTGCAGTGGGTTGTTTTTGCCTTGGCAGTGCACTCCAGACATAGCAACAGTATTTGAAGACAAAGGACATGCAGCAGTAAAATGTGCCAGTTTTGAGTATTTGACCAAGATACTAATAGAGCTGGCAGTGTTGGCAGGGATGCATGCCAGTGGTCTCGCATAGCAAATGTATGTAGATGACTTTTTTCATATTGAAATTACCTTTTTCTTTTCCATGAAACAGGGGGAGAAGCTGTTGGTCTTCCCAAACCTTTAACATTTGGATTTATGAGTATGCCACCCATATTTTTGTGGGGGGAGTACTGCCATCGCTAGCCTTGCCACTGCAAAAATTAGCTGACATCTTAGGCCACATAAGCTGCTTATTCCCAAATGTCAAGTCACTAGAGGCACTCACAGCAAAAGGAATGTTAATGGGATATTTCTGAGAATAGATATTAAGTATGGAAAATGCTGGAGCAAAGAAACACGTTTGAAAGTCATCTAAGTACCTCAGGCACCAGCCAGAGCATTCTGTAATGGGAAGCTGGTGAGATGCACAGCTCTGCAGAGGGAGTTGTGAAACTCAGTCATTTCCTTGTCCTGAACACTTGGGTTGTTCAACAAAGATGTTCTTGACCCAGCTGTCCCATTGACCCATCTGTTATGCAGCCTTACAGCTGTGGCCACCTCATTCAGATCCCAGAAGGAAAATGGCTTTCTCCTACCCAGTACCTGAAATGATAATATAATAAGGGAAGCATTGCATTATAAGAACTGGTTTGTGTTCCAGAGGGAAGCCCAGGACTAATCAGCTACTAACTTAATTTACGGAGATCAGAATCAGGTCAAAAAGAAGGGAAATGCAAGACTGGTATTTTATGTGTTTTTACATTACAGAATTACTAAAAGAGCAAATCAGCCAAGACACACATATGCCTGTGAATGGAGGTCGTTTGCCTGTGAAGTCTCGCTGCTGTCTGCAAACCATTTGAAAAGGTAGACTGAAAGGGATTGTGGAAATCTGGGATCTGCACATGCCCACAGACAACTGAAGTAGATGTGCATGCTCCTCTACTGTGCAAAAGGCATAGTAGATTTCGGATATGGCACCTCCTTGTCTCCTCTGAATTCCAAAACACACCTGGGCAGTTCGCCTCTCTCCCTTCTCACAGTGCTCATCCTTCCTTGAAATGAAAAAAAAAAGAAGAGATCTAACAGAAAAAGCCCCCAAACCTCACTCTCTGATGTATGTAGAATAGGTCACAAGCAGATTATCAGTTTCGTTCTGTCTCCCCTTGCCTGCCCTCTCCCCATCCCCAGTTATTCTAATCAAAGTGAATACATTCTAACTAATATTTATGTTGTCACAGGAATCACTTGGTGTTTCTGAGCAGCACATGTGCTAGGTAACCTTGAAAGCAAAAAGTCTGGCGGGGTCTGCAGAAATGAACGTGGATGTCCTAATGAGGCAACTGCCTTGGGGGACACAGGCAGGTCTCTGGAACTGGGGGAGCCAGGCTTAAATGGCAGCTGGCCAAGTGCAACTCCAATTATTGGAACCACTCAGCTGAAAACCTCAGGAGACACCATCAAGATCTCAACAGCAGATGATTTGAGGTAAGTGAGCGTTGCACGCTGGGCCTTTTTTGAGTTGGACCGTCATGGCTTAAACCTAAATATACTGTTAGTGCAGCCAAGTTTTTTCTCACAGGAATATAAAAAGGTGAATTCTTCTCAACTTCACTGTTTCGTATTTGCCATCTTTAGTCGAAATTATTGGGAGTGGTTGATAAGGAAGGGTACTGTCTTAATGAACTGACTGCCAAGTCCTTAGCAAAGCTGGCCTTCTTAAAGGGGCTTGTTATGGCTGAGATGGACTGTGATTCCACCCATTCACCCATAAACCCAGTAAGGAACTGTATTACAGCACTGTTTTGATGATGGTTCTGTCTAAGCAGTGAACACTGCTGTGTTGCTAGAAGGTACCATTGGAGGCAGGAGCTGCAGACATTGCTCCAGAAATAAACAAACCATGAAACACCTCCAACTCTCTCTCTCATAAAATCCCTTGTTGCTGCATTCACCAGGATCCTTGGCAGAATTTTGTACCTTCTCCTCCAAGTAAGGAGAGGCCTCTGAAATGTTTGGTCTGTTTCCTCAGTTAAATAGCATGGGCTGAGAAGCAGAAACGCACAGATAAGTTAAAGAATTGTCATTGGCGAACCAACACATTCATGAGCTTGCGTGACCCATGGTCTCAGGAACCTGGTTTGTGAAGGAGTTTTGTGGTTGTGTTCATAGAAGCAGTCCAACATTTGCTGTTTTCAGGAGGCAGTGATTAGAGCAAGGAAGGCAGGGTCTTTCTGGGCAGTCCCTACCTCTCCTGCAGAGTAATAGTGGAATGGCACCAGTTAGATGCTACAAATGTCATTTATTGCCAGTTCCCAAAGTTATTTGCAATCTGTGCCACGCAAAGGGAACTGCTTTTTTCTGTCTGATTGTAACATAGCTTCCTTATTACATTAATTTAACTTTTCCCAACCACTATTTTATATCATTTTTCTACTCTGCCTCTTCTTCCTGGTATGTATTTGCTGTCTAGAGATATCTGAACTAAGGGCCAACCTTCTCATTACTGATCTCAGCATTGTGTATGACATTATGACAATTTTATGCATACACATTTTCACATGATTTGCTCCTCTTCTTGTCAGCAATTATGAGCTGTCATTAAAAGCTGAGAAGTGGTTACTGTGCTGTTACAATTTTACACTGACAGGTAATCTAAAGGGAGTAAGGGGGAGGGAAGAACATAAAGACTCAGAAAACCCGTGCGGAATTGGAGAACTGGGAAAAGAATGAATTAGTGGAAGAATGTCAAGAACAGGAAAATGTAGCTCCTAGGCTCATCATTTCAGCATATTCCCTGGTACAGGGAGCCCTTGATGGTTTTTTAGTCCCAGTTTAAGCAGCCATATTTGGAGAAGGGGAAGGAAATGCCCAGTAAAGGCTGGTGGAGTTGTCTCTAGATAATCAGCTAAATTGTAACAATAAGCAAAATTAGCTGCGTCCATGTTGTATGGATGGACTTGGATGCATATTTGTGGTACCTCAGCCATACATATTGGCTTTCCATATAGCGGCTCTAACATTCTGTCACAATGTCACATAAACTGGACATCACTGTTACACATATGGTATTTCTAATTCCTGTTTGCTTGCATAGAATACTAAAAAGCCATAAATATAGTGGGATAATATTGCCTATCACAGCCTACATCAGTATTTTAAAATTCTTGCCCAGTCGGTTCATGACATTTCTCTGCTCAACAGAAAAGAGTGAAGACCGTGAAGAAAGCAGTCTTTCCATCTTGAGACAGCTGGAAAGCATCGATATTTCTCTCCATGACCTACAGAGTCAACATAGTTGATGAGTTTAGTCTAAACCTAATATCTAGGCAGCTACAATTGCTTTAGGTAAGGTGAATGCTACCCACCAAAGATGTGAAATAGAGCATGAAGCACTAGCAAGCATCAGGAGAGAGGACTTGGCAGACCCAGTGGCAAGCTCAGGATGCAGCTAGTGTGTCCAGGCTCCTACATTGCCAGTCAACCCTGCTTGCTGGCACAGCAGAAAGAGAGTTTGTTCATGTGTGACAGAGGGTCCACTGAGGACCTTGTCCAGCAAAGAATAAATGGGACTGAAATGGCTGATGGATATCTTCACAGCAGTAGTATCTGCCAGCAATGGGTTTATGGCAACAGCTCTAATTGTTTTTGCTGAGAGAGTGAAATCTTACTGGTAAATAAGCCTCTAAATTTGTTGCTTGATTCTGGTTGTTACCAGAATTGATTTGTTTGCCAAAGCAAGCAAACTCTGCATCAACAGAGGCAAAGACAGGTAAAAAGGGACTCCGTTTAAGAAAACTAAGGATAATGCAGTCAAGAGCAATAAGACATGTCTTATCTGTCTTGCAGCTGTGCCTCCTGAAACCTCTTTTTTCTGCAAATGAGTTGGCTATTCTTTGCTATGGAAGTTTGTTTGGTGAGACCATTCTCTGCCCCACACTGGGTTCTCACAGGATTTTATGGAAAGCATAAAGAAACACATAGTTCTATGTTTATGACGTAGTATAAAATGTAATGAAAATGTCTGGTGTGATGTAAATCTAGATTCTAACAGGGTGGTGAGCTTTCTTTTTCTTCTTATCATGCCCAGCTCATTTCCAGGCCATCAGCTGGGGGAAACATCACAACCATCATGAAAAACAGACATGAGATTCCTGTAATTCAAATGTATCCATGTATTGATCTAAAAATGCTACATTCTAGGGTTGAGTCTGGGCATGATTATGTTCCTTCTATGGAATACGCATTGAGCATCTTAACATCTAAGGATACCAGGGAGACATTCAGCACTAGCTCTTTAGAGAGTTGTGTAAAGAGGGAGGTTATTGCTGTAGATGATTAAAAGGGAATTAAAAATGATAATACACTGATGTGTCTTGAGAATACTCCAGACAATTATAAGCATGTGTATGTTAAAGCAGATTCTTATGTTTCCCGCTCCCCTCCCCCCCCACCCCCCCCCACCCCAGGAACGCATTGTAAAAGCAGACATTCATCTTGATATTTGTCTCCTATCTCTAGAAGTGAAAGCAGAAAAAGCTACAGAAGAATAGTAGTGGAAAAAATAGGTAATGCAGTTAGCTAAAACTTTACAAGGATATCCTCTAAAAGGAGGAAAAAGGTTTTGTCTGAGCATGAGATGTATTACATACCTTTGCATAGGCAGATTGCTACCAGAGTAAGTCATAAATACCATTGCTAAGTAAGTGTGAAATGGAGTCATGGGATGTTACTAGTCTATGACATTCTTTCGTAAAGAATATGATGAAATCAACATAGAAATATGAGAAAGGAGCCAAAGAAAGTCTTATTTTTGCTTTCGCACGCAGGTTGAATCAGTCTACCATATAATTCTGTATCAGAAGGAAACTTTACAAGATAATAGCCCACTCCATCTTTCATAACTGATCAAATAACGCACCGCCTAACAGCAAGAAAGTTGGAAGAAATTTTAATAACATCAGGTTATTGAACCAGTGAAATACAAGAACATGACAGACCTCTCCTTGCAGGATGTTCAATTACGTTTACATTATTGCTGACTCAGGGGAGGAGGGACCTTGGGCTTGTCTTTCATAAGCAAAACCACAGAGCCAGATCCCAACAGATATTGAGCATCCATGACATGTCACCAGGCCAGTCCTTTCTTTTAATCTTTAATTTGTGTAATATTTCCTAGATCTGTGCCTCAGGCTTTAACCTTTTTTCTAGAGGGGGTCTGAATAGTGGCCTTTTAGCTTCTGCTATGGTTTATCAGTTTTCAGTCACAAGTTGGAAGGAATAATAACTGACCCAGGAGACCAGAACAGGGGTACTACCTCAACAGATGAAGTTGGACCTTGAAGCTGAGAGCGTCAGTGTTTAGCATAGACCAGAGCTAAGGAGTGTTTTCTTTAACAGCAATGAGTAGAGGAAGAATAAGTTCCTGTCTCTGCCACTGCCCTTCAGAACAAGGAGATGAAGTTATTCAGGTAGTATGTCCAGTCTGATGCTAAATGGGTTACAGTAACTGTGTCTAAAAAGCTAATGATTATAAACTGAAGTCTGAAATAATTATGTACCATGAAATGGCAGAGATCTGTATAGACTTTGATTGTGGTATGGGAAGAAGTAATCCATCTTGCAAGTTGGCTAGCTGGTTGGCTGCTTCTTGAATAAAACCGGTCTGGATTGTATAAGTGAACATTTTTCTCATTCATATGCTGTTCATATGCTTTGAACAGAACACAGTTATTTTTGATTTTCCAACTAAAGATTTAATGTGGCAGTACGACCAGTTTTGAAACTTTTGCCCTCCTCTGCCAGTTGTATTGATCTTTATTTATTAGTTCAATGTGTTTAGTGTGGAGGGGATAGTCAAACGGCAAATCTACTCTGCACATCTCAGTGAATGAACAGGTATCACCATATCAATGAAAAAACTAATTCTAATTTTGGCTGAATCGTAAGCTTTTAAAGAAGTGAAATTATTGGAGTGAAGAATTCATTAGCACTGAGATCCCAGTGATTTGTAACGCACTGAAGTCTAACAGGGCCAAGATTTCTGCTAGAAGATATGAAAAAATGTACTACTGGCTCCGTTTTCCAAAGCTGGCGAAGTCTGCTGGTGACCTAAAGCTGTGTATTGGTTTACAGGAAGACTTTGAACTGAGGAGGTCATGGTTTCTACATGGTCAGTGTCCTGTTTTATGACCGTCTGTCATATTTTGTGCATATTTTTACCAACGTGTCATAAGCCTGGTATATTAATCCCCATCATTCAGCTGTGCTTCTTTCCATCTGTCGTTCTCTGTGGCCTGTCTTTTCTCTATTTGTGTCATAGGCAAGCCAGTTCTGCAAACACAGGAATTAAAATATCAAAGTCCATTAACAGTGAGGTAAGCAGTAAAAAAATGTCAGACTAGACGCTGCTCAGCTCCATCCCCAAATCTTCCCCTCTAGCTCCAGCTTGCTTTTCACAATAAAAAGTGAAGCTGTCTGTGTCTGAACGCGATACACCCCAGGTACTTCCAACCAGGAAGAACCAAATTGTAATCAAAAGCCAGCTGAGTGCATATAACATATTCTATAGGAAAATGAATGTCTTTCAGTGTAAAGGAAGGCATAGATCTGTGCAAAATGACAAACACCAACCACAGAAAAACCTACAGCCTTTAAGACGCGCTTTTAAACAGTGATAACTTAGGAATTCAAAATAGGATTGATACCAAGAGCCAAGTCACACAAGGCTCATATTTTAAACTGTTTCCTGTATACCCTCTCACAATGTCAGTAGCTTAATTAAATTTGGCTTAAAAATCTTTCAGCCAAAAAAAGTAAGTAAGTGATGGAATTGAACTGGCATGCCAGTGATTTAGAAGCAGCTTGTACCCAGTCAAGGACAAGGTCCTCATTGTTAAATTCGGTACCAAATCAGATGTTTTACATTGTTTCAAAGCAGTAAAGATAGTGACTCCTCAGGAGAGAGTAAAATCTTACTCCTAAGACGTCAGGTTAAATAGTGCCTCCAATGAAATCAATAGGAAAATGCTTGATCATTTTAGTGCCGCCAAGTTTTCATTCCTGGGTATTTGTTGATACCAAGGGAAACTTCTGAGGAATAGTGGAAATGTTTTATTTGTGTGTCAGAGAATTGTCTTTTTGTTCAAGTTAATGCTAAAGCTACTTCCAACTTTTGTGCTTGGTCAGAAACATAAATTACAGGTGTGGTCAGATGTGTAGGATGAAGAGGCCTTGGTCTGACATCTCTGTGTAACATTGAAAAAGTGTGACATTTACCAGTTTTACAATAGGTTAAATCCTGAACTGAATTTATTTGGACACTCTGTAGCTGTAGCTGCAATGGCTTATCTGAAACAGAGTCACTGTTGGGATGTTGCTCTTTTTATCTTTTTAATTTCCACTAATTAAAAGCAAAATATAGGACAGAGAAGGACTGATTATGGCAAAGCAACATTTCCAGATGTTGGTAAATAATATTGACTTCTGAAGACAAATTTCTCCCCATCTCATCACAGATGCTTATCATATCAAGTGCCATGTCTCCAGTGCTTAAAACTAATGAGATTCAACTATTTTCCTCACCTAAGTATGCTTTAAAATCCTAATTGATCACCGAAGGCAAGATTCAAACCTTAACAGTGCTGAAATGAGGAATACAGGGACATCTGAGTAACATGTAGAAGACGAAGGGCTTAAATGACTTATTTTGTTTTAAAATATAGAGAGCATCAGAGGTCCGTGTGTCTTTATGTGTGCAGAAGGCAGCATAGCAAAATGTGCATTGAACAGGTGATAGCGAGTAGATTTCTATTCCCCAGAGACTGTCAGACCCATCTGTGGGTGCTCTCTGTTTTGACAGAACCCCAAAATGAGAGCTGCATTCAGTTCTCTATCAGTTCAGATGCATCACAGAGCTATCTTTCACCAAGTGCTTCTTCCTCCAACATTTAAACTTCCAGAAGTTGCCTGACCATGCATTGACTTATGCTTCTGTCCCCTTTTATTTTAAATGCAAGCTTTCTTTCACAGCTTCTCTATTTTACCTGTATACGTGTGAGCTTCTATTTCCAGCATGACCATGCCAGATTCTTTTTGTTGATCGTTAGTAAACCTACCTCATTAGCTGCCTATTCTGGATGTTAAATTTTCAATGGTACTGGTAGCAGAACATATGTTGAGTCGTTGCAGTTTTATTGTGTTTCCTTAGATAATTTTACAGAAGATTCTCTTAGATTTGACCTTTTAGGTTAATTTGGTAAAAGCTTGCCTAGATATTTTCATTTGGATTTTACTTATTTTCCTAAGTTAATTAACAGTATTCTGTTTGCTACATCCAGTGAAACTGATCGACATGCCTACACCACAATGCAACTGAGAATATAAAGGACCCTCTTGGTGTCTAATTATGACAAGTAAGAAAAGAGGGCTGAGGCCAGAACCCATTTATGGATTAGTGCATCATGTATTCCACCTACTGCAAGTCACTGAAATTCTAAATGGTAGTCTATGGAGGTTAAAAATTTACAGTACTTTTCCATATTTTCTTTTTATTCCAACAAAACAGCCAGGAGGTAGAAGGTTATTTTGCATTAATATGCCTTTTCTCATTTTAGGGAGAAAGAGAACCTTCTGAGAGCAGTATAAGGATAATCCTCATTAAGACATTATTAACAAGGCATATTATTAGAACTGTTAAAGCCATTGCCCTTGATTACAAATGAGTAAATTGGTTAATGAGAACAGTAGTTAATTGGGGATATTATTGCCAAACAGGGAAATTATATGAAAGTTAAATACATCACAGTGGTTATTCTGCACAGTTAAAGATCTAGGAGGAAAGATATTAAGGAGAGTATGAGAAAGTAACAGTCGTAAAGTGGAAGTACATTTTAAAAAGTATATTGCAAGAGCCCATTAAATAAAACTGAATAAAAGTCAATGGTGCATATTTACTCTGTTGAAACTCATCTAAAGCTACTCCTTGTGAGGCTTTAGACAGAAGATCTGAAACTCCAGCACTGTGCTGAAATGTTTTGCAATCACAGGGCCACCTGGTAGGGATAAAATTTGCCCCATCTGCATTTGCCTTAAAATCCAGGCCGCACATCTGTCCTTCCTCAAGCTTCTTCTCGTACATGTTGGTGAGCTTTATCCAGTGTAATAACTATGATTGTTTTGAGGCGCTCTTTGCTATAAGGGTTAGATATTGCCTGGCTTTTGCAGGCTTAATTGTACTTTCTTTCCCAGTTAGCTCTGCTGGAAATTACATGCCTTCCTGCCAAGAACGTCCTGTGAGGGAGAACAATGCACATACGCAAATGCTTGGGTCTAAGTCTGGTCCCAGACTGGATAACCCACAGGAAGACACTGCTGAATTTGGCTCAGGTTTGAAGTGGCATTTCTCCTGTAAGACCTTGTTTGAGAAACACCCCATTTTGTTTAGGGAGCTTTTATCCAAGTTGAAGCCCAATGTATGTGAAGTATACACTTATTTATGCTTCTGCAGTGCATTTCAAGGAGCATCTGCAAAGCCCATGCCCATGCTGTACCCCTGAACAGGACTATATGCAGTCTATGTTTGTTTCCAACTTTGGCATCCCCAAGCACTGGGCATCCTAAGTACTGGATCCCCACGTGCCAGGTACTGGAATTGAATGTGCTGAAGGATGTCAAAGGCTAAAAGAATGGCATATATAAATATATAACTGGGAAAAGGAGAACTAAGGAAAATATGGTTCTGCTGCTGAATGAGTTGGGGACCCTTGTGAGAAAAGGCTGGGAAACAGGATGAGGTACTGAATACTTTCTTCACCTCAGTCTTTACTAGTAAGAGCAACCTTCAGAAATCTAAGAACTTGGAGACGGGGGGGAAGATTTACTCTTGGTGGAAGAGGAACAGGTTAGAGAAAACTTAAGCAAACCGGGCATACTTAAGTCCAAGAGCCCTGATGAGGTACATCGAGTGCTGAGGAAGACTGTTGATGTCATTGTGAGGCCAGTTTCAATGGTCATGGAGACCGGGAGAGGTGCCTGAGGACTGGATGAAAGCAAATGCCACTCCTGTCTTCAAAAAGGGCAAGAAGGAGAATCCAGGGAACTACGGACTGGTCAACCTCACCTTGATCCCTGGGAAGGTGATGAAGCAGCCAATCCTGGAAACCGTTTGCAGGCACGTGAAGGATGGGAAACTCATCAATAGTCATCAGCACAAAGGAGAAGTCATACTTGATTAAATGAGTCATATGATTAAATGAGTGGCTTGTTAGATGGAGAGCAGTGGATGCTGTCTACCTTAATATCAGTAACGCTTTCAACATTGTCTCCCATAACATCCTCATGGAGAAGCTGATGGAATACAGACTAGATGAACAGACAGTGAAGGACTGAAAGCTGGCTGAATGGCCTGGCCTAGAGTGTGGTGATCAGTAGCATGAAGTCTAGTTGGATGCCAGTAACTAGCAGTGTATCCCAGGAGTCAATACTGGGTCCAAGCCTTTTTAACATCTTCATTCATGATCTGGATGATGGGACAGAGTGTACCTTCCACAAGTTTGCTGATGACACAAGACTGGACTGGCTTATACACCAGAGGGTTGTGCTCCAACCCAGAGGGACCTCAACAGGTTGGAGAAATGGGTATGGTTTTACAGAAAAGGACCTCGGGTTTCTGGTTGACACGAAGCTGAACATGAGCCAGCAATATGCCCTTGTGTCATAGAAGGCAAACGGTACCCTGGGCTGCATCAGAAGGGAGTGTTGACAACAGGGTGAGGGAGCTGATCCTTCCCCTCTGCTCAGAACTAGTGAGGCTTCACCTGGAGTACTGTGTCCAGTTCTGGGCTCCTCAATACAAGAGAGACATGGACATACTGGAGAGAGTCCAACAAAGGGCCACAAAGAGGGTTAAGGAACTGGAGCATCTCTACTATGAGGCTGAGAGAGCTGGGACTGTTTAGCCTGGAGAAAAGAAGACTCAGGGGCGATCAAGGGGAATCTTATCAAGGTGCATAAATACCTGAAAGGACAGTGTAGAGGCAGACTTTTTTTTTTTTTTTCCCCAGTGGTGCCCAGTGACAGGTCTAGAGGCAATGAGTACAGACAAAACCAGAGGAGGTTCTGTTTGAACATCAGGAATCACTTTTTTTTACTATGCAAGTGGTGTAGCAATGCAACAGGTTGTTCTGAGAGGTTGCAGACTCCCCATTCTTGGAGCTATTCAGGAAGCTCTCTGGACATGGTCCTGGTCAACCAGCTCTAGGTGGTCCTGCTTGATCAGGGTTGTTGCACTAGATGACCTCCAGAGGTCCCTTCCAACCGCAACCATTCTATGATTCTTTGAATTCTTCTATGCAGCTGAAATTCATCCTGGGTTGGTTGTGATTGGCAACCTAATAATCATACCTGCATTTGCAGCAGGAAAAGGTACGGCGGGGAATGAAATTGCCTTATCAATTCTGCCTTAAACCACAGACATATGGGGGTAAGTATCCACACTATCACAGAGCTTAGTGCCAGGCCCAACCCAGCAGCAGGGAGAATCAACCTGGAAGGTCCCCAAGACCGGAAGAAAAGACTGAATTCTCTATTGAGAAATACGAACACCCCTTTGGGGATGCTTTGCTTTGTCAGGTAAATAATGTGGACGAGATGCTTGTTCAGCCTAGGGCCGCTGTTTGTGACTGTGCAGATGTAGTCCAGCGAATAGTACAAGAGAGCGAAGGCAAAGAATCATTGCTTACATCTGTAGTCATGCTGTGTATTTGTAAGCTTGAGCCACAAAGAAATCAGTTCAGCCTAAGGTCACTAAAAACACTATGACAAACTTTTGACTTTGGAGTTCCTTGCAGCTCTGTAGGTGCAGTGAGACAACGTGCCCAATGGCTTTGACTTAAATGGGTGCAGGCTATGCTCTGGTGCCGTTTGTCAGCCAGCCGCCTTCAGCTTTCATGCAGGTAAGGTTAAACCTGGAGACAAAGGGATAGGATGATGATACAGCACTGGCAACACACTTCTTGACTTGAATTAGTCTCCATTTTAAAGCAAGAAAGACACACAATTCAAGGCCTTCCAAAACTACACTTGCAAATGTCTTGTTAGTAGCCTATTTATTTATTATTTAAATAATAATTTATTTATATAAATATATAATAATAATAAATATAAAGGAATATTTAAAGGTATAAAGTGTATGGCTGGAGTTACACTAGAAGAATTAGGTGTGGCTCAGAGTTGGCCACTTGAGAGCACTGGTGCTGTTAACTGTAATTATTAACCGTCTATGGGGTGAACAGCCTGGGGCACAGGCTGTCGTTTCTAGTGGCATGTGCAATGGAGTGCTTAGTTTCCAGATGAAATTGTAACAAAAACACAGATGGAGTGATCACATCCCACCCACCCTAATTCTTCTTGAAATTCCCAATGAAGTATTTTGTCTTCCAGCTTTCTTCTTTATGAAAAAAATAATATTCTGTGGAGTGTTGTTTAGGGAGAGGAGGAGGGGCTGTATGACTCCCAAGTGATACCTCAGGAGTGGCTAGGTTTTGTTGAACATTGGCAAAACTTACACTGAGCATATAAAGGACCGAGGCTTTCTTCAGTTTGAGAGCTGCTTTGGAAACCTGAAGACATGGCAGGAGTGGGTGGAGGAGGAAGGGCAGGAGGTCATACCAAGCAGTGTTTTCCATTCAGCTGCAGAAAGCTAATCCACATCACGCTGCCAGTTTCCTGTCATTTGTTTGGTGGTGGTGGCATGCTGTGAAGCACCAAGCTGAGCATCCCGTAGATCTCCTGCATAAAAAATGTGTGGGAAGATGATGATACATGTCTTGTAACAAAACAACACATAAGGGCTGTGCATCACTGAAGTCTCTTTCTATCTCTTCATTTTTTAGTATTATCATGAAGAAGAGTTTGAGTTTGTCATCCTAAAGCTACAAAACAATTTGGCTCTTATGCGAGATAATAAAAAAGAATCCTGCCAAAACCACAATGTGGTGGAAAAATGAGATATCAGATAATAGCTCTGTGAAAAGAGTAGTGTGCGTTATCCACAAACTCCCATGAATACTCTGTAGCTGGGGCACCTCTCCTTTTCTCTGATCTCATCTATCAGAGATTGTTCTGGTGATATGTGTTTCATTTCATATATCACTTCAGAAAAGCAGTCAATCAATATTTGCTCTTCTGTTTTCCCACATTGCTGTGAGTTAATGTGATGTTCTTTATCTTGCTGGGTGTAAGAACGAAAATCCTAGAGCTGTTGCTCTCCTAACGTCTCTTTCAGGATCACCACAAGAGCTGGTCATGGTTTGCTCTGCTAAGCTGAAGGCCCAGGAGGGCTACGTTTCCTTCTGATCCTTCATAACCATTTCCTTTTTAGCTTAAGCAGTTCTCAGCTTTCCAGCAGTCTTTAGCCTTTTTGTTCCTCAGTTGCTTCAGCTATGTCTAGGCTGTTTTGAGGCAAGAGAAGGAATTTTTTTGAGAAGAAGAGATGCCCTCTAGGACTCTATCCTGCTGAGGGAAGGTTAATATATTAACATAAAGCAAAGAACTGATGGTTTTGGCCAGGCATTTTCATGGCCTTTTTCACTGCAGTGTCTAAATGGCTCACAACTGTCCGTGGATTTATTCTTACTGGGCTACAGTCAGCTTCGTAAGTAATTGTTTTTAACCCTGCCTCTCTGTAAAAATCTAGAGAAATATTAATTAAATTTGCCCAGATCATGCACAGAAAGTTCATAAAGAAACAGAGAAGTTGGTTCAAGTCTTGAATCACCAGCCAGTATTTTAACATGACACCTTTCTCCCAGCTTTCCCAGTGTTTGCCTGGTGGGGCTCTGCTTTTTCCTAAGGAGGGTATGCATACTGAAAGGCTGGGGGTTGACCCTTTTATGCTGGGTCCCTTATAAAACTTACCTTGGAGTGAGATGTAAACTTAAGGCTTTTTCAGGATATTTTGGACATATCTGAACAGCCAACACCCAAGCTGTGCATGCAGGGGAGCCCATCACAGATTTCCTGAGACACGAAAGAGGATCTTGACTCCGGAGCTGCTAGGTACAGGCAGTGTGTCAGCCAGAGAAGGAATATTCTGCATAAAATTTACTGAATCAAGCTACACAAGGAGCAAGAAAGCCAAGATCAAACTACTTCTCGACATAAATTACAGAGAAACTAGCTAAAGGCTAGCTGCAGGCTCACATAATTGAAGCTAATATGCTAATTGTAGCAAAGCCTGGGCTCCAGCCAGGATATAAAGCTGTGTTGCAGCACTGGTAGATGATCTCCTGGTATTATTGGGTACAGAGCAATCTTTCCTTACAGGCCCTGTTTATATCTTATCTGTGTCACCGTGAGATGCTGCTGTCTCACTCAGGGATGCTAGAATGTGCTATAGCCATGACAGCTTTCTACAAGAAAGGCATTGAGGTACTGGAGGGTGTCCAAAGAAGGGCAACAAAGCTGGTGAAGTCTTAAAAGAAGCAGCTGGGGGAACTGGTGTTGTTTAGCCTGAAGAAAAGGAGGCTCAGGGGGAACCTTATTGCTGTCTACAGCTAGCTGACAGGAGGCTGTAGGCAGGTGGGGGTAGGTTTCTTCTCCCAGATAACAAGTGACAGGACAAGAGGAAATGGTCTCGAGTTGTGCCAGGGGAGGTTTAGACTGGATATTAGAAAAAATTCTTCACTGAAAGGGTGCTCAAGCATTGAAACAGGCTACCCAGGGAGGCAGTGGAATCACCATCCCTGGAATTGTTTAAAAAAGCATAGATGTTGTGCCTAGGGACATGGTTTAGTGGTAGACTTAGCATTCTTGGGTTAATGGTTGGACTTGATGAGCTTAATAGTCTTTTCCAACCTAAATGATTCTATGATTCCATGAAAGCTGTTATGGGTAGGAGCTGCCCAGTGAGTTGCAAGAGGAAATTAACCCTCCGTCCTTAGACTTTTTTTAGAATATTCAATGATTTCTCTGTCTTCAGAGGTAGCAATGGGCCACGCTTTAAATTGGTGAGACAATATAGACCATGAGCCAGCAATACGCAGAGGTGGTTACAGGGTCATGATGGTGTCCTAAAGCCTGCGTAAGATCAGCCTGTGAAGAAGGCCCAAGGAGCCAAAAGGATGCTAGAACAGACACGGATAATACTGGTGAGCATCTGCACTAAACTGGCCAGCATGGCAATCCCTTGTTGGAGGTAAGATCTTATGTGGCATCATTCATTAATAATGTTTTATAACATCTCCGTTTATCCCAAAGTCTCCATCCCTTCCTGATGAATGTTGACCTATCTGTAGTTCATCACTTCTCCAGTGGCAATGTGACATACTGTAGCAAGTAAATCCTAGTAATATAGACCACTGCTTGGCATATCCTCAGTGCCAAGGCTCCCATGGCACATCCAGCCAGTGCTTCACTCTCAGCAAGGAACTCCGTAAAGTTCGGAATGTGATTTCATGGCTACCTGAAGACTCAAATCTACTTGACTGGGCTCTTCTGAAAATGTTGACTAACAGTACATTTCCTTTACTAGACCTGTAGCTGCTCATTTCGCTTCTCTCAAACGAAGTGTGAAGACACGTAGTATGTCTGAGCTCCACAGATAATAACAGGTACTTTTGTGTGTATATCAAATACGCTTTCAGGCACCTCCACAGGTGGATGAAGCTTGGCAGAGCTACAGACGACAGAGTCACTTCTGGACAATATATACATATTGCTGTGGGCACAGAGGAGGAGACTGGATGACAGGATCTGTAAGGAGCGGAGAGCAGATCTGAGGCAGGTACATGTGTATGAAACGTCCCTCAGTTTTCTGTGCACCCAGATCTCCTAGGAAAATGGTATACTGGTCTAAGCTATTAACTGGTGCTTTTCCACTTGAACTGCCGCCATGCTCACCTCTCTTTTCCTTGGGCTGTCCTGCCTGGGCAGCTGCAGAAACTCTTCCTTCAGTCAAGGGAAATAACTGGAATTTCTATTGCAGATGAACTTGTAACTTCACAGATTTGGTTTGAACCTTGTTAATATCTTGGATATTAAAGGATTATTTTATTATTATTGCAGTTGTGGACTATGCATGGGACAGGGCAGGTCTGCTTGCCTTAAGATAACAAACTTTTCCCATTGAAAAGAATAAGTGTTCAAAACACTGTTCTGTCCTGAATCAATTATAAGATTGTGGCAGGCAGTAGTTTTCAATAAAATATCACTAGCAGGAATGAAACTACATTCTTTTGAAAAGTCATCATGTTACATAAAACAATAAAGAAAAAACACATCCTGTGAAATCCATAAAATGGTCCCTCCTCTGAGGCATGTAGGAGGAATGCCTAAGCACAGTTTCTTATCACTGTATTCTGCTCAGTAACACAAAACTGGTGGAAATGATGATGGGATTTTTGGAGTACCAAGAATTGCTGTGTTGGTATGTGAGGCTTACATGTAAATGGAAATATGGGGGAGACACATCCATTATTGATCAGTTTATGTGATTTAGCAGTCTCACATTTCATTTTCTTTGCTAATGAAGTAGTTGCCAGTATGTCTTGGGGTGAACCAGAAGATGATGCTTGTGCTCTGTCAGAACTGTTACGTTAGTTAGTTTAACCCAGAGTTAAAACCATGAGGTAGCTGCATGTCCAAGATGGGCATCTGTTCCTAATGATTTCTCTAAAATGGCTTGCTGAAGCACACGTATACAGATAATTCCCTGGTGGCACCACCCTGAGCTAAAACCACCCATTTTCTGTAGGGTCATTTTTTTTAGAGATGCAAAATTGTTCTAATTTTACTCCTACAGTAAGCAGCAATATTGCATAGCATGAGGTTTGGCCATTTCCATTCACAAGAGCTCTGTAATATTTCCCATTAGCAGCTATCTGCTCACACCAGCAGGGCAGCTATTTGATGCTGAGGCTGCCATGACAGGTGCTTGAACGTATAAATAGAATCATGTTTCATAAATATGGGAGTATCACATGGTTGAATGCATGGAAGTGCTGAAGTGGGAAAAATTTCTCTTAGCCAATAATTATGTGTGTGTTCGTATTACATTCAGTGAAGCGGTAGGCCTGGTTAAACCCAAGAATGAAGCACTTGTGGCAAGCTTTAATTTAAACTGTAACTGTGATAAAATGATTAAATCCAGGTCTGTGATGTAGATGGGTACTGGCACTGTATCTGTGCACATACCCAATGCATTTTGTCTTCAGCTCCCTGGGTGATCCTGGAAGTCCCCAGATGGCCTCTGTGTAGATGTAGCAACAGACTGACTTGAGACAAGGTGATAGACTGATCTCTTCGCTGCTTCACAGCAGAGCAACTGACTGATTGCTACAGCTATCCAGGTGGGAACTTCAGACAACTGCCTGTTGTGCCTAGACCACTTGATAGGCGCTATTTGTATGCTTCAGTGTGTTGGTAGTACCCTACTTGCAGGGCAGAGGAATCCTGAGCAGTCGCAGTGATACCCCCAGTTCCTGCAGTAGGTGAGGGAACCAGCCAAAACTGTATGTGGATAGTTTTAAATAGTCTGCAGAATGCGGATGCAGAAGTGTCTTTGGAGGTGTTCAAGATTTAACTAGGCAACTATCTAAGCCACCTGAGCTAATTAAGAGGGAGGGAAGCAGCAGGTTGGATTAGATGACCTTCATAGGTCCCTTCCAACCTAAATTATTCTCTAATTCTGTGGTTGTAGGTAGGACACTCTTTGTACATAGTGTGAAAGCTAGAAGATATTTTGTGCATCGTTTAAGATAATAAATAGGAATGGATCATTCCTGTACCGTAGTGATCGTGTAGGACCACAGACCAGCTGGACTGTAAGAAATCGTCAGAACAGACTGTAGTATCCTAGCTTGATCCAGTAGAAGATGCTCTTGCAAGAATGCTTGTGTCCTGCTTTTGGCTGGGATAGAGTTAGTTTTCTTCTCAGTAGCTGGTGCAATGCTGTGTTTTGGATTTGGTATGAAAATAATGTTGATACCACAGTGATGTTTCAGTTGTTGCTAAGCAGTGCATACTCGAAATCAAGGACTTTTCCAGTTTCCCGTGCTCTGCCAGTGAGCAGGTGCGCAAGAAGCTGGGAGGGAGCAGAGCCAGGACAGCTGACCCAGCTAGCCAAGGGGATATTCCATACCATAGAGCATCAAGCTCAGCATATAAAGTGGGGGAATAAGAAGGAAGCAGGGGATGTTCGGATTGGTGGTGTTGCTCTTCCCAAGTATGTTATGCATGATGGAGCCCAGCTTTCCTGGAGATGGCTGAACACCTGCCTGCCGATGGGAAGCGGTGAATGAATTCCTTGTTTTGCTTTGCTTGTGCATGCAGCTTTTTGCTTTGCTGGCCCACAAGTTTTCTCACCGTTACTCTTTGTATTCCCTCCCCCATCCCACTGGGGGAGGGAGCGAGCGAGTGGCTGTGTGGGGCTGAGTTCCTGGCCAGGGTTAAACTGTGACACTTTGGCTGCCCTATAGGGGCTGTTCTGCCGTGGTGGCATTCCTCTGACAGTGCAGCTGTTGGTGCTTCTCCCCTCTCCATTCAACCCCACCATCCCTTAGCTTCTGAGCCTCCATCAGCCCTCCCTTCCTCAGGCACCAAAGAGTCCTGTGAACTCTTGCCCCTCACCCTCACCTGCTTTTGCTCCTTCTCTCGCCTGGCTCCACATCCCAGTACTTCTCTATTCTTACATCTCAGCTGTTGACTTCCTCTCTCCTCTCCCTTTATCTAACTGACCTCAGCTCTGTGCCCCCTCTAAGGGAGGGTTCTTTAAGGGAAGGTTCTTCACCTGACAGTGCTTGTGTCAGCAATATCTGGCCAAGAGGACTATTCATCCAGAATGGGAGTGACTTGGCATAATGCATTGGTAAATTGTGTGAATTTGTGGCCCTTGTTCTATAGCAATGGAAAAGATTTGAATAGAAACTTGTCAGCAGGTCCTGTTTTCTTCTTTTCACAGCAATTATTCAGATGACAAAAATACTTACAAGATATCTTTTTTTCTTTCTGTTTAACTTTTACTTGGCTTCTCCATAGTCCAGAGATCACAGTAGGCTATGTGTCTATGCTATGATGAAGACTGTAATTAGTATTTCGATGTGCAAGAAAATTTATCTCAAGAGACCAGCAGCACAATTTATTTTCTATCATCTGCACAGACACATATATGACAATGACATATTTCAATATGTTCCAAATATTTCCTGCTAAAAAAGACTGATTCCACATCTCTGCAACACAGTATCATATTCTGTAGGTGTTGCAGAAAGATTATGCCAATGAAACTCTGGAGGCAAGAATATTTTTATGTCATTCTTGCACGATCTATCTCATCCCAGAGATAATAGCAGGAACACTTTTTCTTGAAATACTAATAAATGCACCATTTTTAAAATATGGCTAGTTTTCATGCTGTCTTGAGAGAGTGATTGATTTTTGAAACCCTGCATATGGCATAAACAGTGCAAAGCAGTCTTTCCCATTTGTAAAATAGTATTGTTAGCCCTTGGAAACCTTTATTTCTATTTAATCTTCTGCCTCATTCCTCCACTGGTACTTAACATCATTATCAAGTGCCATTTTGTTCTGTTAACTCATGCAGTGAATTACTGAAGTCGGCTGAACAGCAACAAACAGAATGAAGGCTAGTCTGCTTGCAGACATGTATAACTTTACTGATGTCAATACTGTTAAATTTATCTATGTCCAACTTGAACCGAGCCCAGATCTTTATTTAGTTTGCTAGCAGGCTGTAGATTTACATTCTGAGTCTGTTCAAATGCCAGCTAAAGTCAATGACAGTCTGTACTGACTTCAAGGGGTTTTAGATGAGGTCCCAGTTCTTGGATGTGATGACATAAAGGTAAAATATTTTATTTATTTATCTGGTGAAAATGATGGATGCAAGACAGTAGAGCAGATTACTGTCTAATCAATGACTGTTTCACTGGATGGGGGTTTTCTGGCTGTGAAGCTGGCAGTCAGGAGAGGTAAAGGAGGATTTGTCCCTTTTGGTCAGGTTTTGTGATTGTTTTTCCCTTTGTAATAGGATTTATTTTTTACTCAATTCTGCAACTTTAAAACTAACTTAAATTGATTAGGACTTACATCTGAATCTGGCCCAGATGTTTTGGGCCTTTCTGATAAGCAGTAAAATAGAATATATTGACAAGCCCTGCAACAGTCCTGGTTAATTGCAAGCTATTTTCCCTGATTTACTGCACATCAGGGCCGTTGGTTGTACCAATTCTCCAGAGGCCTGAACTTCCTACTCTGCCACTTTAAAACACCTGGAACATGACATCAGTGGTTCACTGGCTTCCAGCCAGCAGGTTCCTGCCCTGACACACAGCCCTCTGGTGCTGATTGTCTTAGCACCTGTGAGAGTCAGGTATGACAATAGGACTCCTGCCTATTCAGAAAATATGGCGTTAAAAAAATATTTAATAATGTATGTACATGATTTATCTGCAGCATTATTTCTTTCTCCCCAGTCATTTTGCTATTGCTTTGGGTTTCCTTTTTCCAGGTCCTAACCAACCCACCAAATCCATAATCGCTGAAAAGCAGGTCTGGACATATGGATTCATATGATTTTCATGACCCAAGATCACATTCTCACTTACTAGGTGCTGGCTGAATGAACGGAGATAATAGAAATGCTCCATAATCCCACGGCATCCTTTGGCAAAGATTTCAACTTGTCATGTAACTAGTGCACAAAGAATCATTTCTTTTGTTGCTTGTTCTAAATCTGGCTCCCACAAGCTTCATTCCAAGCTCCACAGTTCTTGCAGTGGAAAGCACATCTTGCAGTTTACCATCCCCATGCCAATCATGATTTTTAAAGATCATTATCCCATCAAAATGATCATTTTTCCAAACTCAGAAATCATAGCCTGCTCAATCGCTTCTTATATAGAAGTAGTTTCCGATTTCAGATTATTTTGCTTTTCTTGGGATCTTTTCTAATTCTAATATAATTTTTCTGACACAGGGGGATTAAAACTGCATATTTTTCAAGGTGTAGGCAAACCATAGATTCATACAGTGGTACAATAATGTTGTCTATTCTGCGCCCTGTTTTTCTTACTAATGCCCAACTTTTTTTTTTTTTTTTTTTTTTAACTTTATTCTTTCCTGACTGCTATTGAGCAATACACTGATGTGTCCATGGAACAATCTCACTTCTGAGTATTAGTGCTGGGCTCAGAGTCCGTCATTTAAGGTGTGACATTAGAGCTACTTTTGTCCCGTGCTCATCACTTTACATTTATCTGTACTAAAAGTTATCACCTGCTGTGATCTACCCAAGCACTCAGTCCTGTATGTCATGCAGTTCTTCACAGTCAGTTTGTTTGTGAATATGCTAACCAGAACAGGCTCCTGACCATGGCACTGTAGACTTGCACTAGTTTCTGCCCGCCATTATGGTTGCTCACTCCTACTCTCTGGGCTTTTTGTGGTTTTTTTTAGAAGTACTAAGGAAATTAAATGTGAGGAAATCTGCTGAAGGCTGTTTAGAAGTACAGATACACTATGACAGCCAGATCACCCTTATTCAACTCCCTGTTGACTTCTTCAAATAACTCTGCTTGAAGCCTGCAAGGTAAAGCATCCTCTTAAAAAAACCCACATGTGGACTCTTCCCTAATGGATCATGCTTATCCAGGTGTCTGTTCTTTGCAATATTAATATGCTATCAATGCCAAGGCCAGGCATCAGGATTCCATATCTGGACTTCCATGGTTCTATCTGAAACTGTTTTTTTGGACAGTATCACATCTGACACCTTCAAGTCCTGTTTTAAGCACATTATGCACCACTTTTAGTAATCAAACTGTTTCATTGTGAAGGTCTTCCAGAGCTACTGGGTGAACACCATCTTCATCCTGACAATTTGCTCCTTTTCTCCATTTCCTCAAGGACAAAAATAACCTCACTTATTTTACAGTCACTTCAGTTTCAAACATTCTGTAATGAGCTCTCCCACAAAAAAGAGTCCGAGCAGGGGAATTGTGCCCATTTTTTCTCGTTTGTGTATTGATACAAAGGTGATGTTTAGCTTCTTGGCAATCACCTCATTGCCTCTGAGCACTCTTTCTATATCCTGATCATTCATGGACCCAGAAGACTCTCCAGTGAGCCTGTTTCTCCTGACATGCTTTGGGATGTATTATTGTCCTTTTGCCAAGAACTAGGAGAGCAAAGTGGTGGGACTTGAATTTCCATGACAAGCAGTGGATAATAGAAAACATAAAAAAAATTATTTGGGGTAGATGTGTGGGTAGGGGGTGAGGTTTGGCAGTTCTTTGCTTCTTAAAACTGGAGCTATTTGTGACCAAAGACTAGCTGTACTTTCTGTCTCCTGCTCCTTTTGTGAGCTTTAATTCCTGTCTTCATCCAGATGGATATTAATGTTTCCCATCTAGTTTTCAGGACAATCTTTAGAAGACTGAATGTGACAAACAGGTACTGTCCAGGACTTAAGGAGAGATGCATTAGCTGATTTTACACTAGAGGAAGTCTTGGGTCTAGATACAAGACCAGCTGCACAATTCAAGTATTTATCATCATATATTGCCAAGACCAAGCCATGCCAGAGTGCATTCATGGTACAACGTTAGACAGCCAATGTGAGACAAACACTCCTTCAAAGATTGTGGAAATGTTGACTGTTTTCTTCTGCAATTTTTGCATAAGTAGGATCTGTAGGATTCAGATGTTTATTTACCAATTCAGAAAACCCTAGTGTTCCTTTAAAAGTAGAAGCAATATCAGAGTAGTTCTGGAAGAAACCCAGCCTGGTTTGCTAGGATTCTTTCAGTTTAAGTAGATTATCATAGAGTGCTATTGGCAATTGCCAAGGCAGTTGCACAGGGTACAACTCTTTCCATCAGCTGGGTAGAGGTAATTGGATTGAAAACCTGGCTGCATTAGTTTAATCCAATACTGTACTGAATTCTACAATCAGTTATACATCATATCATCTCAACACTGTGTCAAATCAATATCTGTTTTCAGCAGAAAAAATGTGCAGGTTGTGCTGGAGATACGACTAATGGGAATGCGTTTTGGAGTGTGTGTGCAGTTTGCACTCTAAGCAATGATGACAATTGGTTTCATCTGGAGTAATTACAGCTCAGTGACCAGTAGTTTGACAGTTACTTAGAGGAAATCCTCTTGAGGGAAGCAGACCTCAGCTTTGAGAAGAAAACACCTCTGATATAAATTCCTTATGTGTGGTAGAAAAGCATTTCTTCTCCCAAAACAAAGAAAAAGCAATGAAAACAGAATAACAGACTTATCTAGACAAGACCCACAGGATTTCATGTGTCCTATGAGGAAAAAATTCTGAATCTTTCAGTTTTGGTCACCACGATGCTGTGAACTTTTTAAATAGATGAAAGAGAGAGGAAAGGTAGTTTTGACAAAGTGCTCTGTCACCTGCAATTATTAATGCACCACGTCTCCAAAGAGTGCTCAGGGAGAACAAAGTATTATGCATTAGGTAAGGTATACATACAGTGAATGCAATTTATGATACCTACTTTATGAAACATTGTGGAAATGTATGTTGAAATTATCTTAGAATGGTTTTGACACCCAGGAAGGCCATCTTAAGCAGAAAAAACATGCTAATTCAAGAGCATGCCTAGACTATGAATTCAGGACATTCCCAGGGAGGGGAAGGAGGCATTTTGCATTTGGTACTTCATAGTCCAGTTCTAGAAAGTGAGGTAATAGCAGGGGTAGGATGTTAATTATTTAAAGCCACATTTAATAAAGAGTTCCCTATTATCAAAGCCCCCTTGTTATTGTAGTAAGGAGCCAAGAAAGACGAGGAAAGGGAAGTCTTGAACAAAAGAGAGAAAGGTCGTACCAGGTGGTGTTTCCAAGGCTTGATCCCTTAGATCAAAAGACCCATCTTCTATTTGAACCTTCTGTTACAGGTACAAGCTGAAGTCTTGAAGCCAGTCTACCAAACCTCTGCAGAACTACACTAAGGAATTAACTTGTCAGTGAAGCCTCGTTTGCATTGTAGAATTCAGCCTACAAAAATCTGATCTTTTAACAAAAACTATTCAGAAAGGTCATAAAACAGAGATACTACTTTTTTTTTTTTTATTCTCCCAAGACTGCCTTGAAGTAAAATCACAGGTACAGCTCAGCGTGATGACTTTTGCTGTTTCTTCTACTTGTAACCCAGCTGAGGCTCAGTTCACATGAAGAAAAAAAGCTCTCTTTTGGGAAGCGCGGTTAATAGCTGTGTAAAAACGAAATACATGACACAAAGAGACAGCAGTGTAATTTATTGCTAAGTTTCAGTACCTACCGTGTGCATAACAGGGCTATGAAACACAGATTCTTCAGACAGACCTTAGAAGTTTCTAGGCAGGTATCATAGCAGGTCTTGTTGCAAACTTCACTGCAAACTGTCCCCCAGGCACAGCAGAGGACTCCGATGGGGGGGGGACTTCTGAATTACTGAGTCAAACCTGCCTTTGATGAAACTTCATTTCTCCCCAGAAAGCTCTGGTGTGTGATCCCCATCAAAATAACATTTTTACAGCTGTGTAGAGATTTTTAAACTGCAGAATCCTCTATTTCTTTATAGATTTTATATGAAGAGAATTTCAACCCTCACAAAAAAAGAAAGTATGTGAAGTATTTTCAGTGTAGATGAAGTCTACCTTGAGGAATTACTGCTAGAATTAGCCTATGTATTCAAGCTCTCAGTCAATAAAGAGCATTTTATCACACATATATTTATTATAACTAAATAATGTTTGTGTAGAATACAGTATCTAATGTCTGGCTCAGTACAGAGCGGGCAGATTAAGTCTTAACTACCATAGCATTTTTTGTTGGCTGAGCTACATCCTTATAGGGATCATAATTTTGGCAGCGATAGCAATAGTAATTTCTTCAGTAAATCATAATATACTCCCTAAACAGAAAGAGCTTTGCAATTTCCCGAACAAATGGAAAAATAATTTTGCAGGATCAGTAAAGATAGCAATAATTGTTATGGAGCTTATTGCAGTTTATGCAAAGAACCTCAGTTTCTCATGATAGACTATCAGAAGTAAGACAGTTTGAAAGTGGAGTCTATAATAAACATAAGTGTAGCACAGTTTAAAAGAACTTTCCTGTTGCTAAAAAATACGAGTGCAGAAAGTGAAGTGATTGCTTCAGAAGCAAGAAGTGCAGAATGCCAAGTCACTTCATCGAGACAGCAATATGAATAATGATTTCCAAGGTCCACTTAGAACTAGGTTGTTATTGGTAAGTGCAAAAGTTTTTTGTTGTTGTTTTTTGTTTGGTTTTTTTTTAAATTTATTTTATTATTAAAAAGGCCCCTGATATCCCAATACACAGAGATATTAAAATGTTCCAGTAGTTGTTCCTAAGTGTGTGGGTAGGTGGATAGTCCATTAGTTGTCTACTTGCTTCTGTTTAAGGCAACATGAAATTGCATCAGGGATATTGGAAGATACAAAAAATGTTTAACCATAAAGTAGTGCAAATTTTAACAAAAGTAAATTGTCCATGCAGTACCATGCAAATACTAATGTCCATACAAAGACCATGCAAATACTAATATATATAGAGAAAACTATCTATGTATTAATATAGTATGAAAACTCTCATTCTAAATCATTCTAAATAATCTCCTAGTCCACATACTCATAATACAAAAGGGGAAGCTGTATAAGAGTCATAATATGGCCTTGAATGTGTACAATAAAAATTTAAATTCCTGTTCCATTTTTTGCCAAATACTTTTTTGAATTACAAGGCAGATTTCATTTTGTCATCCTTGAGTGCGTGGAAAAGTTGAGGGATTTATCTGCAAGGTGGTTATTTGCAAAACCATGCAAATGAAGGAGTCTGAAAATGTTGATCTTACATTATAAGCTATTTTTGTATTTTAGGCTACAATTACTTATTTGACTAAGACAGAGGTGATAAAAATGTATTTTGAATAACTGGTACTTCATTCTTTACTTATCTTTTACAATGACAGCTTTTTATGGTGTCTTAAAATTAGAAAAATGAAAGCTTGTAATGCTTTAGTTGATGAAATACAGAAGCTTTCTGTATGCAAATTGCTTGCATATGGAACAATGTGTGATCGCTTCAGTGGCCTGTATGCAAACCTTTATTCTGGAATAGACTAACATTGTGCCTTCCCGTCATACTTCTTTCATATCTGTGAAGTTTATTTTTTCACAATCTAACCTCAAATGCATCACTAGAAAGAGAATTTTCTTTTTGTGAACAAACTTAAACATTTTACAAAAAAAGTCCTGAATATTGATTGTCTTAAGGCAATACTTCAAATAAAAGCTAGTTTCAGTTGCACACAGAGATTTTATTGGAAATATTTCAAAAAGAAAAGGATTAGAAGTTATAAGTGACAATTAAAATAAAAAAAATACTTTTATGACAATGGAATTGTTTAGATGAGGGTATTGAATGTACATTGAAGAAAACTACATGACATGCTATGAAAAACAGTGTTTTCATAAATGTTCCTTATTGTTCTTTATTTTCCAGGTGGTTGTCCCTGGGACTAGGACTAACTTTGTAAGGCTCTAAACTAGCATTTAAATCTAAGAACTAGCAATTCAGGATGTCCATATAATATCCTCTAAAGAGCCCAAGCAGCAGTTAAGAAAGAAACCAAATGTTAAGTGCTACTCAGGATGACTTTGTGTTGTGTTTGTTTATACACTCTTGCTTTCAACATTATAATCAGCAATGAAACCTTTTGTCTGGCTAGAATGAACTCGTAGTATTTTTGCATTTGAGCTCTTCTGGTGTTGAAAGTGGCGTATGGTACGGCTGATAAACCTGAGCACTTGTTGCAGTCAGCTGTGTGTTGTCTAGCATAACTTAATGATTTTTTTAAAGACACTCCCACCAGCTCCCACATTCTCACTTCCAGTTCTCTGCCCTTTCCATTTTCATGATGTAACTGTGGGTAGTGACCTGCCCTGTATGTAGGATCAATGCAATGAAGCTGGTTCAAAAAAACCCAATCCGCAAACGCTCTCTGGGGGAAAGGCAACCTTGCCCTCCTGAGCTAGACCTGTCTGCAGGCACCTGGCAAGGCAGAGGGCTGATCTGAGAGAGAAATTTCAGCATAGACCAGTGTCCCCGGAGCTCCAGTGATGGAGAAAGCAGCTGGCATTCCCAGCACCCTCAACTTTGCCCTGGCCACGCAGACTGCTACACCTTTGGGCTTTGACAAGTAAATGAGAACTGCTCTGAAGCTGTGTCTGTCTGATGGCTTTTACAGGGAAACCCAAGAGGGTCACATAGGTGGCTTCAGGGAAAGCATGTTTCCACCTGTTTGCCAGCACTGAAATGCTTATATGCCCAAAGTGAAAAATCGTGCCTTAGACAATTTTTAGACTAAGCCATCTCAGCGAGCATGTCACTCGGTGTCAGTACTGAAAATGCCCTGCAGGGTGTCACTATCTATCGAAACTTTTCTGAAAAGGTCTGTGCACCAGGGCGGGTAACAGCAGTCCAGACTTCTCTTTGATAGTAGCTGGAATCATGAATACTTTTACATTATTCAGTCTCTTTTTAGTTAATACTTGAAGAGAGATGCAGCACTGGCATATTGTTCCAGGTAGAAGCACACTGTTCAGTGAAACTCTAAAAAGCAGTCAAGGAGGACACTTAACCAGGAAGCAATTTATTGAATTTTTGGGGTGATAAACATGTTTAATTGTATAAATAAAAGAGGTTAGAAGTGATCTAACTTGTTTCTCTCCAAGGAACAGTGTCCCATATAGCAGTGTATAAAGGCTGAACATGCATTTGGTGCTGTGCACTACAGAATGAATCCATAAGAAAAGAAACTCATTGGTTACCTTATATTCACATCCCAGAGAGGAAGTACTGGGAGGGAATCATCTATCTGATCTAGCAAACAAGGTCACGGAAAGAACTATGAACGTGAAACTAAATACCAGCAAATTCAAACTAAAAACAAGACACATGTTGTTCTGGTAGGAGTGATTGAAACAAACTATCAGGCAAAGTGATGGATTCTCCATCTTTCAATGTGTTCCAGAGTGGGCATGTTCTCTGATGATGTGTCTTTTTTTCCAGCTACAAGTTACTCAGAGGACAGTTTGAAGGGCAGTAGCTGACCAGCTGAAGATACTCTCTCAGCTCAAACTCTCTAAACATGGTGCACTGCCACAGATCTTACAGGCACAACACGAAATATAAAAGATGCCACAGCTCTCTGTTGCAAGCTAAAAGAGGGAAGAGGAACGATAAAGACCACAATGCAAACAGAAGCCTGAGAGAAGTAAAGTTCCTGTGCAGGTACGTCTAAAATAAACAGGCTGTGGGATGTAAATAAATAGACTATAGTCCCAGGGTGAGAGGAGAACGTACGAGCTTCTCTATGATGCTTTACACATGAGATCCCCTATTAGCTTAAGTGTACATTAATTTGGATGCAATATGCATAAACCAGAGCAAATCCACAAAGCTGCAGCATGAAAACAGCTGGAGTGCTCTCTAATTACAAGGAATCCTTTCCGTATGGGATGCTGGTTGTCTGAGATGAAAATTAAAAACAATGCTGTAGAATATTGTACTGGCATTTATACATCTATAGTACAGAAGGCACATGTGGCAGGTGCCTATCTGCATAAACCCATTTTCTTGGCCAGTTCCTTAATTTCTAGGTGTTCACCTGGTGTGTAGGAAACAGCTTGGTGCTTTACCACAGGGAACGTAATGTGGCTTATCTCGAGGGCTCAACTCATAAACTAACAACACCCTGCAGAGCTGGTAACACCACCTTTGTCTAGGGGAAAATACTGATTTCCAGCAGTGCCCCTGCACACACACAGTTCCTCTGTCTGGTCTGGGGAGCTGTGCTGGCAGTTTCTAGTGTGTGGTGTTTTTTTGTGCCCCCACAGACAGGCAGCAAAGGTGGAACAGCAGAAGTGAGAGTAGCTGGTTGTCTTCTTGAAACAGAAAAATGTGAATACACTGTACCTGCACCTCTAAGCTGTCTTTTGGAAATGTCACTACAGGAAATATAGGAGAGGGGGGATGAGACTCAAGTAACTGATTCACAAATATCCAAAGTCTATACAAAGGTTTTAGTCCAGCAGTAATATGTTTCCGGTTGTATTCCTTTCTTTTGTTTCCTTTTTTGCTTGGTATAGAGCTTTTGTAACAGGCTGGTCTGCTTGTATTGCTAAAATCATGTGGCCTTAATCTTTTTTTTTCTTTTTTCTTTTATTTTCTTTTTTTTTTTTTTTTTTCTTTTCTAAACAGGAGTCAGTGTGATCATTATCTTGCAAAGGTTCCAATCTTTGTCATTTCCTTGGCACTACCCTTACACTGATGCTATCAGTGGAAGAGCACAAGCTACTCTGAGCTGTTACAGATTCGTCATTAGCATAGAATCCTATTGATTCTCCCTATCTTTTTTTCCAAGGCTGAGCTGCATGAACAGCCTATAATAATCATGTAACACTGAGTTTAAACTGAAGATACTATAGCTTGGTTTTGGTGCAGTTTGCCTCAAAGTAGAGTAAATAGCAGGCAATAGTCACAAATATGTTTGAGTCTTAAGGTTCAGTGTGTTTGCATGTTAACAATTATTTTTTTCTCCATCAAGGATAGGCATTTTCTGATAGGTGCTTCTCAAATGGAAGTTAGAGCCATACAGTTGGTGGGGTTTTTTTTCTCCTAGTTATTCAACAAGCAAGACTTCTAAGGTATTTTGTTCTATTCTGTCCCTTGTTAAGCCCTTTGAGCTATTGTGCAGACTGTTGTACAAAGGAAAAATGAGATGAAAATTATGTGAAATGTTAATTTGAAAAGCAAAACTACCCTCACTCTATAAGATTGGAGTTAGAAATCTCTACCTAGACCGAGGGTTCAAAGCCTTATACTGCCACTTTGGGCCAAGTTCAAAAGGTGGCCAAGTTTTGAGCAAACCTAGACTAAATTATCCATTCAAGTGCAACCAAGTGAAACACCAAGTTTCTTACTATCCCATCCCCAAACAAAGCTTTGCAGTATCAACAGTCCTATGCTTTACATTTGTTCAAAATTGCACCCAAAGCCAAAATTCATGATCTTTAAGACCCAGACTTGGTTATCTGTATGCAGCCTGGGAGGAGTTATTTAGGTATTAGTTAGGTATTTTCACCCAGTCTCCAGCTCTTTTTCTTCACGTTTTAGGAAAGGTCTGTTCAGTGATGAGTATGTCCCTCCTTTTTTTTTTTTTAACCTTTACTATGTATGGGATGTGGTTTACTGGCACTGTATGCTCTATTGCTTCTTGAATTAGGTAAGTTCTGTGTGGATTGTTCTTTGAATGTTGCTTGCAGATTCATACGAGTACATCCTTCCCTGGGGACGTACATCATCTTCTCCTTTCCCATCAAGGGGAGTGTAATTACAATAGAACGTGGTGTGACAGATGTGGGTATTATAAACAGATTGTCAGCACTTTCTGAATGACTCAGGCATTAGTTTTCTCTCCTACCAAACACCAACAGAATGTTCTATGTTTCTCTTTATTGTAAATTATCATCTTGGTATCAGTTCCCATTCATTCAAACACTGTATTTTAGCCAAGGACCACTAACTGTATGTTGCAATGTATATATGATCACTCCTTCCTTCCTTCGTCTGCTCATTTGTTCCTGCCTCCCTTCTTCTGCTCTAGTTGTGACCAGGATCCTTTATTTGTTTTCAAACGAAAATCAGTGTAGATTTCCATTTATTATGTCATCCAATCTTTTATTTACTGCCTTTTCATGCATCTCTGCATTCTGCATTTTTTTCTATTAAGAGAGAACTGTCATGAACCTTTGCACCTTTTTATTGCGTGTTAACATAACTGTTCAAATCACACAGCTCATGGCTCACTTCTCCTCGGAGTCCACTTTTTTATTATTACAAATCTGTAGCGAAATTGAAGAAGCACTCTGCCTTGCAGTACATTTTACACTTACATGAACATACAAACTGAAGAGTTTTTATTTCTAGAGGACCCACTTTCTTATAATTCATTTCACGCTAAATAAAATGAAGGGCTATCCATTTTACCACTGACATGGAAACCAAAAAAACAGAAGAAAGCTCAAAAATGAAAGCAAATCTCCATTGACATTTAAGTGGCTTCTTTTTAACTGAAGAACAGTAAAAACTATAGTTCTTTGGATCCAAATGCAAGTGCAGCTAGAGGTACCTGATGTCCATGTATCCTTTAAAATTCTTCTGTCCCTTTGTCCCATCGAGCAGATTGTGCTATTAAAGCAGGGAAATAATTCATAAATATTCTTGCATATAAAGAAGCGGCTTTCCTATTGTTTCTGAATTCCTTTTTTTTTTTCTTTTTTTTTTTTTCTGTCTTACTCAGAAGTTCAGAGCTGGGTGTCTGGGCAAGTATCCTAGTACTCTTGGTTGTTAAGCAAAGGGAATTCTCCACCTTCTCTTGCTGCCCTGCGGTATGAGAAAGCGGTGTACTTGCCCGTGCCTGAACGCACAGTACCAGTGCCTGAGCCCTCAATGAGATCTTGGAGGCTGAAACCCACCTTCACAGGTAACTGATGATCAGGCCAAGGGATAGATAAAATTTGAGTCTCACTCCCCTGCTCTGCTCTCAGCATCTCCTATCTCCAGGTTTGGACTCCCAGTTCTTAGCTGCAGCCCCAGGACTCAGAGGATCTGACAGCAGCAGGTGGGCTGCTTCCAATATGCATCCCCCTGGCTGGAGACTGTTGCCACTCTAACAGCTGACAGGTGGGCACACAGCAGCAGCACAACTGCCCGGTTCCTCAGCTGAAGTTAATCCCCCTTTCCCTGGCAGTTTAAGCCAGGACACCAGGGTGGCTCTGAAGCTGCTGAGATGCAGGTGTATGTGCCATATTTCTGATGTGGCCGGGAGGCAGCAGAAGTGCAGGTGGAGATGCAAAGTGGACAGTCCTGGGCTGTAACACCTTCTGCTTCTGCAGCCCATGGACCTGAGCATGACAGTCCTCCCATTCAGCACATAACTCGTCCTTGGGAACACCAAGTAGAGCCCAGCCTCTTGACTTCTTTAATGTTACAGTGTGCAGTGCTCAGTCTCTGTATGAATCTGGATTTCAGAGAAGTGAACCTGTGAGCATTAGCCAAACACTGGCTTCTCTCTTCCGTGAGCTGCAGAAGGGCTCCAGAGTCGCTTTGCCAAGTACTGCCCAGCCCAAAGAACAAACTGAATCTTGGTGGGACCTTTGCCAGCATTTCTTGCAGGCATGTTTGTGTATGTTGGCAGGAAATGCAAAGAATCTGCCAAGTGAATAATTCCCTAGTCCAATCCTCCCTCTAGCCCCATCCCAACCCTTCCAGGGTAACAGTCCTTACAGGGAGCAATTTTGGAAAAGCTTTTTCACAAGGAGAAATATGCCACTTGACACAGCTCCTGGCATCCCAACCCCAGTGCAGTAGGATCCCTCAGGCCCTCTTGTTTGGGTCCAGCAATGGAAATGTGGGCTAAACCTCTTTCTAATTACTTGTTTTTATTACAAGAGTGTTCATGGGAAATGCAGACATTATGGACTCTATCCCAAACTAAGTCACACTCCAAACTGTCTCTCAGTTTAGGTCTCAGTCTATTAGCATGCAATTCCCCATGTTCTAGAATAAGTACTAAGAAGCAAAAGGACTCCCCTTTCCCTGTGGGACAGGGGACATGCCATTCCTTCAGGGAACAGAAATAAGAGATTATGGCTCCTGGCTCCAGATGCTACAAGACCCGAGTATATGGCTTGCTCCTAGCAGCAGCTTCATGAGTCGGTGGGTAACATTTGTTTGCAGATGTATTGAAAAATTGTGAACAGTAGTCTTGACTGGAGAAGAAAGGCCTGCATTTATGAGGTAAATTGTTTGGGATAAATCACAAAAGTGACTCCAGCTTCCTTCAGTGCAGCTGTTTACATGAAGTGCCACTGAACCAAGAAACGGGCAAGAAGGACAACCCAAAAAGAATGAGGTGAACAATTTTCTTTCTTAGAGGCTGATGTTGCTGTGTTGGCTGCGTAAGTGACTGTTTAACTCAGCAGTTTGTTAGAATGAAATTCATTTCAGATCCAAGCATTTTCCCACATTTTGGATTCATATTTACATTTGTTAAGGTTAATAGTCCTGACAACTTCTTCATGTTCTCACCAGGGAGCAGTCACTGACAAACCGTAGGAGGGACTGAAACAATATTCTCCACAGAAAATAAAATCTGTGCATCCTAGGGCTGTTACACATTCCTCCCCAGTAACAGTCCTCAGTCCCTGTTGGTGTAAATCGGTGTGGTGCCCCTGACTACCTCAGTAACGCTAATTCACACCACCTGCAGATCTGGCTTATTCTTGCTACTCATCTTTCCAGTGTTGTTCTAGGAAATGCAGTAGAGCCCCAGCATTGCCTAAATCCATTTTCTTTCTTTTAGAGTGTTTCTTGGTGCTTGTCTTTTCCTTCTAAAGCATTTCTGTTTCCTCTGTGCTTGTGCTATAGAGCCTCACCTGTAAGTGCTCTCTTTTGCCTTTTAGACCCCATGTGCAAAAAGCAATTTTTTAAGAGCACAGGTAGAAAGGAGAGGTCAGGCAAGAGGTGCCTTTGGCCACTTCTAAGGTTGCATGCCTTTAAAAAAGAAAATAATACAGGAAGCCAGGAAATTCATTCAGGAGAGAACGGAATTGAATTTTTAAGGGTAATACATAATCTGGGGAAGTATGAATCTGCATTCCTCCCACTGGCATCAGGGCTCTCAGGACATCCAAGGCAGGGATATTAGTGAGTCAGAGACACTGTTCTTTCAGCTTTCTTCTCCTTCCCAGACTCCACAGAGGATCACACAAGCAGACTTTAAATATTCAAGCAGACAAGTAAGACCTAAGAAGTTAGTTCTCTTGAGCTGAACTGCAGCAAGCAGCCATGTGCTTGCTCTTAACCTAATATAAATGTGAACTAAAAGGTAGTAGCTAAGTGGAGGAATTTAAGGTAAAATATTTCCTTTGCATTTAAACCAGTATAAACAGTATGGGCAAGCCCTGTGCCTAAGCTGACATGGTATCTTGCCACCGAGGGAACCAAATCCAATGTGAGTCCTCCACACAGAGAGTACTTTCTCTTCCCCCTCTTCCAGCTTCAGTGCAGGGAGGCAGGAATTGAAAGCTGGTGATAGTGTTTAAAAGTCTCTGCTTCGTGGACTAGGTTTTCCAAAGATTCATCCCCAGAGCTTGCCAGGCATTTTATTTATTTTTTTTTAAAGATAATTTCATTGCATTCCTTTATGCTCTTTCCCTTAATGAAGTCTGGCTCAATCACTGCAGCACTCACCCATGGAAAGATCTTCCACTACAATGCCTTGTCTTTTCTCCATAATGAATGTCTCCCAAAAGTAGGTGATAGCATGAAGGGGTCGAGTTCTTGCTCTTAGAAACCCTGTGGTGAAAAGGGTAAGTCAGCCTTTCTTAGCACCTTGTATTAGCCTCTGTAAGAGATGATACTGCTCTTCCCATGGGAGTGGCCGAGTAACAATAGCTGCTTATTTGCAAACCAGCCTTTTTCTCACCATGCCTATCTCATTTCTCTGCCTCCAGCTCTACCCCATGTACCCTCTGGTGTTTTGGAAGCCCAGGAGCAGACATGTCACGGCTTGCCATCGGTGTACCTTTGCACCTTTGTAATCTTATGTCATGTCTTGTTTGCCATGTGTTTGGGGATTTTTAATTTCCCATCAGGAAGTTCTAGTGCACATCCTTTCTGTGAAGTTTTGATTTAGTTCTTTGTCAGACCAATATCTTATGGTGACTAATGCAGGAGGAAATATTGGGAAAAAGTCAAATAAGGTCTCAAAGATTTGGCCACGAGTGAAGATGCTAAATATAAATGCAAATAGGAAAGGTAGACCCGGGGCGGGGGGAAAGCTGGCTTGCATACAACTTTTCTTCAGGGATAAATACATTCAGAACATTTTTAGTCACAGGCTGAATAGAATATAATGCTGTATTTGTCCTCAGTTTTTATCACAACTGTGTGAAAAATTGCCTCATCTGTAAGGGCTTGGAATATAATGAGCAAGAATGAGCTTCTCTGTCAGTCCTAATAGCTTTCCTTCTGAACAGATAGCTGCAGTAGGGGAGTTGTCACTTGTTCCAGCAGTTACAGGGAGCACTAGTTAACCACAAGTTTCTCTCTGCAACTTTCTCTCTGCAGATGAGCTAGGCAGTTAGAAATACAGACACCTTTGATGGTAAGCTGTGGAGCATAAGTTACAGACATATATATATAGCTATAGATTCACATAAACAGAAGCAACAAATATAAATGAATACAGAGGGGAGAAAAAGGGTAAATCCCAGGTAGTCTACAAACTGTTTTTCTCCATCATTTTAAATACATGAAACCAAACTTTATTTGAACTAAATGTTGTGTAGAGTAACACCAAATTTTCTTAAAATCTCTCTCTGTACAAATATATTAATACACACATATAAAATACACAACACATATGTACCATATATATATTCACATATGCAATATATATATATTCACAAGTTCATTCTGAGCAGCACTGAAGGCACTATTTTAAGTCCCTAAAACCACAGGTTTATTTAACCTCTAAACTTAAAGAGCAGCAGTACATGTTCTTATGTACCACTAGATGGTGACTTGTGTAATGAGTTGTTGACTTTTATCCTAAAGTACATTTCTGGTTTATTTGGAATGAAACAGAGTCATAATATTACTGTCTGCATTGTTAATAATTTACCTCTAAATATATTGCCATAAACATCCTGCTGGTTGTAGGAGTCCAAGGAAAAGCTATGGAAAAATAAGGTGAACATGGTCCCTGCTAGATTCTGTTGGAGATTTTTATATATCTTTGTACAATTTCAAACCTTTTTCATTTTGTTTTGTTAGTCAGGGCTGCAGGATGTCACATACAAATGATGAGGTGACAATTCAGTTGCCTCCTGAGCCAAAAAAGCATCCAAGGTTTTCCTCAATTATGTAATGCCATATGCATCATCTTGTATAAACAGCAAGCCTTCCCACATCAGGCAAAACTGTCTCCCCTGGTGTGTGCTGTGTTTCCACTCAGAGCAACCTCTCATTTTAGCTATCTGCTATTAAAAGGCTACTTCAAAACCATGCTTGGCACCTTTCCCTACATGGTTGCAGCAACAAGATCAAACAAAAGCACTTTGTTTGGCAGCTGTAGTCTCACTCTTCAGCTGGACGGGGGATCAGACTCTTATCAACAACAGGCTGTACCGAAGACCCACTCTCGGCTTCCCTCCAGTGACACTTGTTGCTATTAATACTTTTCATCTGGCATAAAGTATAAGAAAGCCTTTCTTCAGCCTCAGATAAATGGTGAAAGTTCATTGACGACTATGCACTGCATAAGGAAAAGTAACATTTCTCTCCTGTTAATGCATCATCGAGATTGGAAGTTATTTAGAGCTCGATTTGCCATTTTTGTAGAAAATATTTTGCATTTGTACAAAACTTCCTACAATGAGGGGACCTATCTCGGGTTGCTTAGCTCAGGCTGCTGATCTTTATCAAAAATCATCTACTACTAATAATAATTAATTGCAATAAGTGATGACTTTGTGTAATTTCCTTGTTGTTTAACAGACTGGGACATATAGGTTATGGCTTTCAAAAGAAGGTGAAGAATGAGAGAGTCTTGAAGGCCTTGGTTCCTGAAAATCAGACTCCTTTCAGGACACTTAAAGTCTGTAATCACAAATCACTTTTGGCCTGTACAGCGGACTTCCTTTCTGTAAGTGCTTAGTGAATAGTTTGTAATGGATATTCCTGTGATTTGTAGCCCAGGAGTGTGAGCAGGTATCCCCTTCCTTTACTTGTGCGTTCCTGCTGGATGACTCTGCCGTTACAGGGGGCTTGTTCTCTCCGACGAATCAGATTTTCTTTTCTCATCAAGCAAACTTCAGCCTGTGAACTAGCATTTCTTTTCTGGGAGCATTGACACAAGCTACATTTTTCTTGTGCGAATGTTTATGGAGAGCCAAACCAGGGCTTGACTGGAACAAAATGTATCTGAGATGCCACCAAGGCATCTGAACATCCTTCTCCTAGTCTTTGCCTACCTCCACTGTTGATTGATCTATTACAGCAAGGCCTTGTGCATGGCTGGACTCCAGGCATTTTCTGGTACAGTGTTTATTAATGCCTTACCAAGACGAAACATTTCTGAAACAAGATTAGCATCAGTATTTACAAGCAGAGGGTCAGCTCTAGAAATAGCTCAATCAGAAGATGTCAGAGCAGGCAGCTATTCATGGGAAGTTATTTGCAAGGGACACATTCCCCCCCTTCCCAGTCGTGCTTCATGTTTTCCTCCTGCTGATGGTGCTGATCAGGTTCATTCTCCAGTTCAAAGCTTAAATGAGAAAAATACATGTTTGCTTCCTAGAGTGCAACTCTGTTTATTTTCTGCTACCTTTCTGCCTGTGGAACTGCCTATCGATTTCTTAGCCTGTATATTTCTCTTCTAATGACTACGCCTTAAGCTGTGCCAATGTTGGTGAAACAGTGTGTCTATGCCACACTGAAGTGGACGCAAGAGGAATTTTTTTTTTTTTTTAAATTGAAATAATCTCTGATCATGTCTTGCTAAGCAAAGACTGCTCTTGTGACCAGCTGTATGGGGACAAGAGGTATGGGAAGAAATGTCCTGGGAGAACAGAAGCTTTGGAGGCAGACAGAATTTTTGCTGAGCCCATAAACTGTTGGCTAAAGACAATTCATGTGCCTTGGACTGTCCTAAATATGAGCATGATTTTTAAATCTAGCCTTCTACCCATGCAGGGTGTGTTTCTGGGAGACGCACCAATCCTTTGTTTTCCATTCTGATGAAACAGCCACCAATATCTTGACTTTCAGAATAGGTACACAGCCAAGTCTCATAAATGCAATACAGTTAATTTGCAGTGTCCTGCTGAGAGCTTAGTGACACTGTAACCTGAACCTGTAATGTGACCAAAACTGGCTTCAGGCAGAGGGCATGTCTTTTAAAGCAAACACACAAACAAAAAGCAAAACCAAAACCAACCCAAAAGCACGTAAAAAAAAATGTATTGGGGAAAAGTGAGAAGAAGATGATGATTCCTGATTCTGTTTGAAACAAGAACTTTTGCTAGACTCTAATCTATATTCTACCTCTCCTTTCACTACTTGTCAGACAAAATTTTGAAACCCAAGACCGAAATTGGTAGTTTAAAAAATTGCTCTCATTATTTTAGAGAATTATAATCTAATCAAGAAATATGTTCTAAATCTGCCTTGTTTTTACTAGCTAAAGGGATTTTTAAAGTAATATATGTTTTGGCAAACTATATGTGCACATGCCTTGTAGCTGAGTAACAACCTAAGAGTTAATTCTTATAGAAAATGTGCATAACAAACTAGAGCTCATGATTTTCTGTTTTCCTGTTGAATAAAGTATCTGGGAACAACGAATGTGATACATTGCTGCTACTAATGCTGTAGCCTGTCCCTTTGTTTAATTACTGCAATTAATCTTAATCTGTCTTTGTTTGGCAACAGCTAGGTTAGGAAGAACCAGCTGAATGCTTTTAATAGAGACTGCTGTTTTGATCACTAAACTCACAGTCTTTTCTTTGACAGATAAAAATATTCAGTATTTTATTGCAATCTGAGTGGATGCTCTATGGTTCTTCAAAATACAATTGTGTATTACTAAGGGATGGGAAAAATATTTGCTACAAAAGAATATTTTTGTAAACACAGTAGAAAAATGAAATTCAGTGTCTAGAACATGTTGCCCTGTTCTGTCTCTACAATTGACACAGCTGTGTTTCACATTGTATGAAGCACTCACACAAGCATTTAATTCACTCGTAAATTGAGCTACATGAAGATGATGTAATAATTAGGTCTGAAAAAGATAGAAGGCCTACTTTAGATAATATACTCACTAAAATAGCATATGCTGTCTTCCTTCAATTCTATATATTTTAGTCTGTAAAGCTGTACTTTTGATCAAATGACAGTGAAAAGAATAGAACAGGCAAGATTTGCACAAAATTTTCTGAGACAGACGCTCTTCGGTTTTGCAGTACTGCATTTTTGTAGGCATTGCTGTATATTCATAGAGCTGCATGTACAATTTCTTGGTTGTGATTCTAGGAAACACATTGAAGGAGTACCAATCTCATTGAAACAAACTTCTATTTCTCTGCTGAGTGTCAAGGAGTAGAATTTTACCCCATGCAGGCTGAAGAACCATGATCTGCTCTGGCCTCACCTGGGCAAAGATCAGCCAAATGCATCATCTACCCTTGATGAAGTGATGAACAAGACCATGCATAGAGAGGATGTAGTACGCTGTCTGGATAGTCATATCTCCAAAGGTAAGCCCCCTATTGCAAGTGGGCCTCCAGCATCTCTGTAAGAAGAAAAGGTTCTTCCCCCCCCCCCCCTTTCCAATGCTCGTTCTTGCAAGATCACAATTAAGCAAAGTTCTCTGCTGTTTTCAGCTCCTCTGGCCACAAACAAGAGCCAATGTCCCATCTGGCGTAGCAGGTCAAAACCAAGTCTGAACTTCACCTGGGAGAAAACAGGAACCTAATGCAGCATTTTGCAGAGCAGGCATTGCTCATACTGTGCAGCCAGATCTCCTCAGTGAGCAGGTGAAGACAGCTTCTGCAGATTTCAGAGACAGCCTTGATAGGAAAATACCAGGCGGTGGTGACAAAGGCATCAGGTACTGAAAATGCTGCAGAATAAAGTTGGTCATGGTACATTTGCTGTTTCTGCGTTAAGGATTTTCTAGGGTTTATAGGGACATACCAGTGTTTGTTTGTGCCAGCGTTATACAGAAGTGGCTGGTCTGCTCAGACCCTGGGATCTGGACAATTTTCTCTTCAGAGTGACTATATGCCTGACCTCTATTCCAAAAGTATTTTAAACAGTAAGAAAGTAAGAAACCTTCAGGGTCTTTTGACCTTCTACATGTGTGTCTCACTGATGTAAGACAGTTGTGTCTCACACAGTTCTGCCTGCTGTGAGGTGGCTTTTTAATATTTACACATTATGCTATTTACACCCACCACAATGCAGCCCAGGTCAAGACTAGTGTTGGGGAAAATTGAAATGGTTGCATGGATTTGTTTGGAAAACATGTCAGTGTCTGTAAAAATAATGTGTTGAGATTTTGTCATGTGTGATTTTGTATTGGCTGGGTCGGGCAGGTAGGGCTGAAGAAATCCCTCTTTGGACCTATGATCCCAGTTCCTTTAGCAAGGGGTTCTCTGCTCGAAGGCGTGCAGTCATGTTGTTCAGACCGTTGCTCAGACTCAGTCTGAATGAGAGCAGATTAGGGAAACAGCATTAATACCCCTCAATTTAATCAGTACAGTCACCCAGCTGCGACTGGGCAGCCACCACTTGCTCCCTGAAGGCCCAGTTCAGCTCTAGGAGTGCATGTGCTTATGTTTTACCAAATAAACTTCAGTCTGTGCAAGATGTCCTCCACAGGGATGCAAGTCTAAATGATGTATATGCACATAAAATGACTCCATGAGTGATCAGTTCAAATCTAAAAATTTAAAAAGTGAGACACAGTGGGTTTGCTCACTTGAGGAAACATGCAGCATCTATTTATTATTATGAACAAACCCCAGCAGATTATAATTACTATCTTCTTGTCTTATTACTGTGGCAATCAGGAACACTGCAGAGGGAAACTGCCTGTGGCAAAAAGAGCTTACAAGCCAAGGGATAGCAATGTGATGGAGGTGTCAAAGTTGTTTCAGCAGTGAAACTAGTAAGTAAAAGCTTTTTTTCTCTCTCTAATAGCAAAAGAGAAAGAAAAAATCTCAGGATTGAACACAGTATTACATCTGGCCCCAAATGACAGCTTGTTGCAGGTGCCTGCAAAAGATGCAAAGGCACTGAAGAGCTGGATTTTTCATAAAGCTGCTACATATCCCAGTGCTGGCATCTCTCTTACCCACTGGCTCACAAATAGGCGTCTTCCTGGCTTGTTGCTGGTAAGAGCTGGGGGCTCTCAGCTCCCCCTTTCACTCTGCCATACCTGGTATTGACAGCTAAACAAAAATATATTTACATACACAGAGAGAATCCTTATCCCTACGGCAAGGCGCTGAGGGCCTTCGTATTGAAAATAAGCAGCCTGTTTGATCTGATACTGAAGTAGGAACCAACAGAAGGATTCAAAGACCTGACTGAAGGTCTTCCATTGAAACTGTTGCTTCCCAGGAACAGAAAAGCAGAGACAGGCTGTGAGGTTTTGTACTGTTACAAATTTGGGACAAGAGTGTTATTCCTAAGAGAAGTTGAAATCAGACACCCAGGTCATCCCAAACAAGTTTTCACACATCCCGTACACTTCTCCACAACATTTCTGATACATTGTGATGCATGCTTTGTAGAAAAACATATTTTGTGTAAGCTTCAGAAAGCAGTCTTCTCTATGACTGCCCTTTTTCTTCATCTGTCGTTTGTGCTGCTAACTGCAGGCAGCATGCTTATTTAGCATACTGCAGAGAAACGTCCCTTTGTTCGCTTTACAGATTCTTCACCAAGAGCATGTTTGTTATTTGGTGTTATTAAACAGCTGATTTTGCAGGAGCACATTTGAGCTCTGAATTGTTTGCCAGCAGTTTGTAATAAGCCAAGAAAGAGCAACAACATATAATCAAATCCATTATGACTACATTAAGATTACAGTAGAGAAAGGAAATTAAACAAACAAAAGTATTGCAAAAGTACAACTAAGAACAATGAAGATATCCGAGCAATGTTGTAAACACTTATTATTACTTACATAAGAACCACTTGTCTGTTTACTCTCAAGCCTGGGACTGAACAGACTTTCCTTTTAAGGCTGCCCTCAGATAAGGTCAACCTCTGTTAATATGGAATCATCAAATATGAACTTGTTTCTCAGCAGCTCTCTTAATACTGAAACCATTCCTTAAGCAGCCAAACTCTTCCTTCAGTCCTGACAACTTTTATCGTTGAACAAACAACAGAAATGCAGATAAGATGATAAAATCATAAGGGAATCTATCAACCTTAAGACAAAGAAATATTTAATATAGATAAGTTTACAATTTAAAGGAAAACACCGATTAGCATAGATACATAGTGGAGAACCAGTATGTAAAATGCACTAATCCAGATATGTTTCTCAATGAAAAAAAACAGGTAATAAATTAGGTGTGGTCTCAGTTCAGGCCTGAAAAGTTACCTTTCTTCTTGATGTGGAGAGGGAACGGAAGGCAGAGAAAGTAAATAAATACAGACAAGCTTCACAGAAGGCGAATGGGAATAGTTTTGTAAGTTAGTCAAATCTGTTTCCCAGTTCTCCTGTATTTGACATTTCCTGTGGGAGAGGGGTTGGAGACGGCTGACAACCCCAGCCGTCTGTGCTGCACACCACGCTCCTGGCTGGCCCACGCTCTGGCAGCAGCTTGATCTTACTGAAGTGCAAACACGAAGGGCAGTTGCAGTGATATGCAAGCTCCGACCCGCCAGAGAAGCATCCCGGTTACTAAAAAGCACGTTTTTAAGGAAATTGTCTCATGCAATGATTGTTATAAAAAGTCTGTCTTTCTCTTCCAGCCTCTTTTAATTAAAATTTTAATAGTAGATTTCAGATTACTACACCATAAAGTTAATTGGGACTTTGTTCAACCAGCTACTATGCCATTAAGATCAGTGGTTTTCCTGGGATTGAATTTGTCTAGAAAAGAATTATTCACTGTGTTCTCAGAAGGAAGGATTGTATTTCAGTATTTTGCTAGAGAAGGCTGCTGAGGCAGAAAGATAACAGAGAGAGAGGAAGAGAGAATACATAGCATGCTGTGCAAATGATACAGTCTTCCTTTCTTCTCTGCATAATTCAGTTCTCACCAGATTTTAACAGGCAGGCTGCACTCAGATTGCCTTTCAGAAGCCGATGATTGGAAATGCCATCTCTCATGTATTTCCCTGCCACGGCTTCAAACATGGCAAATGATTCCCTCAGAACGGGGGCTCTGAATGGCTGCAAATCATTACTGTTCCTCCAGGTTTCCCCTCTGATCATTTTGCCATTTAGGGTTAAAGGAAACTGGTAAGCATCATAGTGTTTAAACAGTAACTAGCTGCTGAAGGTACAGGTTAATTAAGCTTATTGAGACTGGAGACACCAGCTCTTTTTGTCAGCACGTTTACACTGAGGTAAAGCTGGTGGGAAGCCGTCACCAATCTGTCCCACTAGGGCAGACCCAGTCATACTGGGGGCATTTCTGCTCTTACGTACCCAGGCAGTAAAAATTACTTGGAGGGGAATTCTATTCCTCTTAGGCACAGCCCTGTTGATTACAGCCAGCATTACCACTGCCTTCTGGGAATTAAGTCAGTGCCTTTGCAAATTAAATCATGGGGAGGGTTGCTGGTTTTGTAAGTTTTCAAGATCTGAAATGTGTTTCAGGCTTCATAGAAAGAAAACCACTGAGCCTTTCCTCATGCACAGAGAATGGTGTGCCCGTGACCTTTTTTCCAGTGCAGAAGCTGAGGAGCTCAGCTAAGAACACAGACACAAATTGCCTGGGAGAGGAGCTCTGAAGGTAAGCTCTGCAAGGGGGAGGGAAGGTGGTCATAGGTCTCACGGGTCAGCAGTTGTCCCTAAAGGGAGACATAGGATTTTTTGGGTACCTGCAACCCAAAGCCCTGCCTGGATACACAAAATTTGTAGCCTGCGTAAGCCCAACACAGCAGCACAGTGAGTGTCCTGTGTACTCCTGAGCCATATTTCAAGTGCAGGTCTGAGCTGTAATCACCCCTTATGAAGTACCTGGGTGCAAGTCCTCCGTGCTGTGCAGAGATACAGGGACAGGAGGCATAAAGCCCAGGACTGCGCCAGCCCCTACCTCTGTGTTACCAGGACATGAGCAGCAGCCTAAGCTGTCATCCATCACCCATCCCATGCTCGTGGGAAGCACTGGGTGCCTGATGTCTGGTAGGGTGCCTCTAGAGAGACCCAGCGTTACAGGCTGCGGAAGCACATGGATGAGCTAAAGAAATTATGACATATGGGCAATGGAGATTCTGCTCATGCACCAGCCCATATTGCTGTGCTCTGTGACTCCTTTACTGTGCATTCAGGTAATATTGTATTCTTGAGGACGTATAAATTCGATTAGAAATGGAGAGATAAAGTCTGACATACAGCATCAGGTTCCTGAGGCATCTGCACCAGTACCCTGCTCTAGGACCAGCTGCTCTGAAAAAAAAAGCTCGCAAAGCTCAGTAAGTGGCATGTAAGGGAATAAAATCCTATCTCCCCTCTCATAGAGACTCTGCTCTGCTTGAAGCTTGGCTGCGTTTAGAGACTTTTCAGATTTTTTTTTTCAGGGGAAGAGTTTTTGTGTAGCATTTAAAAGAGCAACTAATTAAACATTTTTATGACGTAAATTAACTTTTGCTTGTGTATGTATGTATATTTTGTTGTGAAAATAAACATAAGCATCCTCCCACAGGTATTTACCTAGACATAGACATATACACACGCTATATATGTGCATATATATATAACATTCTCAGTTTTTCCCATAACTTACCATGGAAATCTTTATCTATCCCTGTCTTGGTATGCCCTCTCTTCCCCTCTCTCACATCGCTTCAATAAAAAGTTAAAATCTGAAGGAAGATAATAATGCTGTACAAACATCTGAAATGTGAAAAGCGAGAGAAAACCAGTTTTGCTTACCCAAAACTGTGAGGGTTGAAAGGAAGGCTCATCAGCTTTGTGTAAAGAAGCAGAGATTCAGGTCAGGTATAAACCTTCCTCAGTGCTAAAGCAGATCAGGTTGTGGAATAAACTGCCTGAAAAGATCATTGAGTCACATCAAAGGAGGGATTGTGGAGCTGGAGGCTGTGAAAATTGCAGTGCCATTAGGATGCAGCTAAAGAGCCTCAGTGAGGCTGGGTCAGCCATCTGACCCCGCCACCTCCACTTTGGGGTCAGTTTTTATTTCATGCACAATTTAATGTGACTTCTTCCTTATCTGCATGTAACTAAACCTTGCTGTGCAGCTTCTGGTGTCCTTAGTGTAAAGTCTCAGGTTAGCGGTAAGCTTATCTAGCCTCCAGCAGACGGGGAGAGGAATGCCTCTGCGCTGGCTCCCTGGGCTGCACGCTACCGGTCCCTCCCCATCACCCAGGAGCTAAGAAGCGGCAGGATGGCTCCCTCATGAGCAGGGGTGGTAGCAGGGGACAAGGGGGGAGTAACAGATGCTTTCTACAGCCGCAGCAGGTGAGACATGAGACCAGCACAGTGGTCACATGGAGCTGTGCCCTGTACCACTGCTGTCCATGTTGACCATCAGCTAATGAGCTGGAGAGAGCAAATAGCAGAGACGGGCAGAAAACAGGTGGCTTGGCATAGCTGTAAGCGTCCCAAGCACAAACACTGGTCGGTCACTGCTGTTTCTTGATGTCAGATTCACCACTTTACCAGGTGCCAGCAGCCACCGCCAGTGGGAGGAGGTGGTCAGACCCGCACTGGGTCAGGGAGCAGCCAGTGCAGTGCGGTCTGCGTGCAAACAGCTGGTACTATCAGCTGCATGTGTTTATGCAGAGAGATACCTGTGTACCTGTGTTCCTTTCTTACTCTAACTTCCTTCAAATGGCTTTTTTTTCTGCATCTTTCTCACTTCCATGACAGTCCTGCATTCCCAGTGACGCTGGCAGGTGCTCATCACTGGGAGCAAGGGACGAAAGGTCTTCGGCCATGGTAACAGTATACAGTCATCCTACCCAAGCTATAGTATGATATCTTTTAATTGACTGGCCTTTTTGCAAGCATACACACATCACATTTCCACTGACTTCACTGAAGCTTCATGCCGCCCTCCAATATCGGCACTGCACAAGACCTAGGGCCCAATTCAGGCACCACAACAGACTGCTACAGCACACAGGAAATCTACACAGCGTCTTGGAAGAGGAAGAAAAACCAAAACCACACTGAGTTTATCTGTCATGGGAATGCACAAAGGCAACATCTCCTTCTAGGTCCTTCTAGGACCCAAGCTAGGAAATACAGTCTAACCAGTTAGAGCCAGGCACTGGGCAGGCTGGGAGGAGAGGGCTGTGTCTGGGTGCAGCTGTTGGGCACTCCATCGTGGCTGCCCCAGTGACACTGTTCCATCCCAAGTGCCAGGGAGTGCAGCTGGTGCCCATCCTGGGCAGGCTTCGAAAGCACGGGCAGGGAACGGGGGGGTGTGTTTGCATGCACCCTGTCCTCAGGGCTTCTGGCCCTCGTGCCTTGTGGCAGGATAGATGCAACATCTTTACCTCTCTCTGCTACGTGCCTGAGCTCCTCCACAGGGATTTGTGTGTGGATAGTGAAATCTGTATTCTCATGAATTACAGAGAAAATCTTGAACTGCTATCAGCTGGTCATCTTACCAAAGGTAACCAAAGTTGTGTGAGGGAATTATATGAAAGAAAGAGTTAATAACAAAGGCACAGGAGAATGGACTAATTAAAACTTGTAAATAACTAATTGTTTTGAGATGTGTCAATAAAGTTTTTCCAAACTATTGTCCAATATACTATTAACAGTTTAAGACAGAAGGTCTTGGAAGACTCCCCTGGTTTTTATCTCAAGTGTTTTACTACAGTGACAGACAGAAGGACAAGCCTTGCAGATTGAGTACGTCTGAAATGGAGGTTTGTAATGAAGACGGTGCCTTCCTAATCTGAGTCTCAGGTTGCTTCAAGCTTCTTTGGGAAAGCTACCAATGTATACATAGTCAATAAAGATGGAGTAGAAGGTGGTAATCTGCAGTTTATGATTATCGTATGATATGTGCGTGCATTGCTGGGTGCTGTCCTTCCGCTTAGGGATGTGTTGGTATTACTCCTAGGCTGGCCATTCAGCAACTCTAATCCTGGAGAGATTTCCCCGTTTGGCTTGCATTGTATTTGCATGAACTTTCATCATTTTATCAAAAGAAAAGAAATTGCTGATAAGAATATTATTTGAAAGGAGGTTCCAAAAATTTTTCCGAGAAGTAGGCTGCGCTAAAAACAAATGCCTATCTATGTACATGCATAGTGTGAGGGTTATCACCTCAGGAAAGTAGTATATAATGCAGTTAAGTGTGTGTAACGCTGTTCCACACCTCTATGTGCCACTGTGGGAATTAGCTTCCTTTCCCCTATAAACTCCTCACTGTGCTGGCAAGAAAGGATCTGGAAGGCAGCTGCAGGCACTAAATGAGTTGCACAACAGCCATTGCCCACACTCCACTGGGCTGCAGAGACTTTCTATTTTCATATTTTCAGCTTTTCACTCCAGTAAACACATTAAAACCCAAAGACGATTGACTTGCCATAGACAATCACAACCTCACTTGGGCATAGTTGTGTGCCTTTCCTATTTACCCTACCTTGTCTTAGGGGGAATATCTCTCACCAGTGGAGAGCAGGGCCGAGTCTGTCATTAATATTCTTTAGTAGAATCATGTGCTGTTCTGCTAAAGAAAACCCGAAGTCACACAATCACCCAGAAAACAAAAAGAATACTTAACATAATTTATGGATCTCTTGTCAGGCTGTACTAATTATAGGCTGTTGCCTTCTGCTCAGACTCAGAAAGAGTAGTGAGCATAAATATTCAAGTGAAACAAGCATGCAATGTCATGTATGCTTTTGTGGTTAAAAGGTTACTTTTAAAAGCTGAAGTAAGCATATGTTCTGTCTGTGAATATGAAGCAGAGCAGTACATCATAATTCCAGCTGAGAATCCAACGAAGAGCCCCCAGTCAGGTGTTACCTGAATGAAACACCTTCTATATTATGCTTGAGATCACTTTCAGCACCTGTAGCTACAGATCTGTGCCTGCCAAGTTTCCCTTTGCTTGAGGAGTAATTGAATTGTTCCCACCTTCCTGGAGATAGACTTGCAGGTCCAATAAATTACAGGGACCAGCAGGTAATTAGAGAGATAAATGCTGTCATTTACAATTGAATCCATTTAACCTACAATCTTACACTTAAAGCTGACTGGGCATTAGAAAGGGGGATGCGGACTCACGGGCTGTTTAGAAGCACCGGGTCCATGGTGCCTGACTAGGTCTGAAGTGACATAACTTATTTTCCCTTCTATTTCTTACTGTCATGCTTTGTATCAGCCCCTTGCATGTCTCCCATTTTAATTTGGCAGTGACTGAATCACTCTTCTTATCCCCTGCTAGATAGTTCATCTGTGTCTTCCATTCTCTAGCCAAAACCTTTTCTTTTTTCCTCCCTGTGATTTGAAAAACGTCTCATCTCGTGTTTTTCTGCTCTAGAAGATGAGTTTGGTTAGGAAGTCACAGGTCCCGAAGCTTGAATACACATACAAGTACATTCGCACTAAAGGTTAGACATTCACGTCATCCAGTTTTCTAGCCTGGGGTGCTGGATAGCCAATATGTGCAATAGCTAAACAGCAGCCTTATTTTTTGTAAAGGTTACATTGCTTTTAGCTTATCTATATGATGTTGGACATAGTGTTACTGGCATTTCATGACATCAGGGTTACCTTTATTCTGACAACAGTACAGAAATACCCATAAGCTACAACATGATTTAAGCTCTTTATGATGGTTATGCTTAAGGCAGCCCTGTAGAAAAATAGAGATTTAACTTCAGTCAAAAGAGTAAACTTTTTTCAGGTCTGTGGCATAAATCTGAGCTCTCTGCCTATTCCTTTCTACTTCTTCCCAGTCATTTAGCTCAGTCTGAAAAAATGCCAGGCTACTTTCAATATGAGATAACCATAAGCTTTTTATGTCATATTTTAGGATTTTTTTTTTTGTTGAACTGAGAGAAAGCAACATAGAAGGTAGAACACTTCTTCAGTTGTAAACTAGAGGAGGAAAAGGTTTCTCCCTGTGTGAAACCACATCTTTCTTAAACCCATCCAAATGGGTAAAGAAGAACACCCCCCACCCCACTCCCTGAGAAAATAAAACAACCAACCAAAAACCCACAACCCCAAACAAAAGAATGAAAAGAGCCAGAAAGCAGGTGAGATTCTGTCTCTTATCTGTGTCTCTGGGAACAACAACAAAAAAAGAAGATTTTTTTTGGACTTAAAATAATATCTAGTTCAGTAAAAAAGTTGAATGTTGGATCAGTTATCAACACACTGATTCAGGCCAACTCTTTGAACCACATCTGGAGGGCAGTTGAAGGCCTGTTAAATCTGATGAGTTGAACATTTCTACACGCTAACTTCTAAACTAAGCTGCTTTTATCCATGCACCAGTGACAGCTTCAGATTACACAAGCAGGACACTGCAATCTATAGGGTTCAGAAAAGCCTTGGTGTTTCAGGGCTTTCAGCCCCTTTCTTCCTGCTTCACAGATTATGGGTCATTTGAGAACCAAGGAGATCTGTGGAGGTGAAGCAGAGAAATTTGGCATTAATGTCTCACTGCACATGAGGTAACAGTTGTTTGTTTCGATGTCGTACAAAAACCCAGTGCAGATGACAAGAGTATTTCCTCCCCTGGAATTCACCAAGGCTTTTGGCAAGAAACATACAGAAAAGGACAGACTGTTGGACAAGATGAAACGTAGTAGTCAAAGAAACCACAGCTTTGACTGAGTTGTCAGAAGTGAGATGCTGACGTGGTTTTATTTGATATGAAATGGACTGAAAAATAAGCATTTGCCTACTGTCAAGATCCGAAAGTGAGGCTGAGGAACAGCACCTAAAATTGTTTGAAGATGGGACTACAAGAAGATTTGCATATTATTACGGTCAGGTCAGGAAGCTGGCCTCACAACACAAGGCTAGGAAGTGTTAATCGGTGCAGCAGTAGAGGTTCTCCTGTGGGGGTCCTGGTGGACAAGCAGCCCAACATGAGTCAGCGTTGTGCTCAAGGCAAATAGGATCTTGGGCTGTGTCTGCAGGGACATTACTAGCAGAGATAGAAATGTGATTATCCCACTCTATTTCATGCTTCTCAGGCTGCTCCTGGAGTCCTGTGTCCAGTTCTGGTCCCTCCAGTTCAAGACAGACATGGAAAAACTGGAGAGGGTCCAAAGGACCCTACAGAAGAGAAGGCTGAGGGGGGACCTCATCACCATCATAATATTCCAGTACTTGAAGGGTGGCTACAAAGAGAACACAGGTTCCCTCTTCACAAGGACCCATGTGGAGAAGACAAGGGGCAACAGGTACGAGTTGCACTGGGAGAGGTTTCATCTCAACATATGATTTTTTTTTTTTTTTTTTCACAGTAAGAACAATTATTCACCGTACCAACCTCCCCAGGAACGTGGTAGAGTCATCATCGCTGGAGGTTTTCAAAGTGTGATTGGACAGGGTGCTAGATAATCTCATCTAGGGTCCCTTTACCATGAAAGGTTGGACCAGATGAACTTCTGAGGTCCCTTCCAACCTGGGTGATTCTATGATTCTAATTTAGAATAATATTTCTATGCAAGGATATTTATTGTGAAGAAGAGCATTTCAATATCTAAGGAAAGTTTATTTTGCTGTAGAACTGGAGGAGGGAGGGGTTAACATGAAGAAATTCACAGTCACAGCTGGAAATAGAAAAGGGAAGGGTTTAGGTTAGACATCAAGAGAAGTACCAAACCTGGTATACGACACTGATGTGTTAAATAGTTCCTTAGAAAATGTAGAAACAGATGTTGCAAAGAAATGTAAGGAGAGAACGCCTCAGGAGTTAATACCACTGAATATATCTGTCTGGTTGTGCCTGTTTGGGTACAAAGAGAGAAGACACAAGTGGTTCTTTGCACCCCTTGTCCTACTGTCTGGTACCAACATGGTAAGAGGGATTCAGCCACCTTGCTATACTGTGTGACAGGTTAACCAGGGACACGCTTATGTTCATGAAGCTATCACTTTAATATCACTGGGAGGTGCCTCCACTGCTGTTAGGAAACAGCTTGATTTACATTTCAACTCTATCTATGAAGATGTTGCTTGGACATTAAATAGAAATATGGTACCTTTGTAAAAAAATAACTAGCTCATTGGCTTTGGCAATTTTGTGTTGGCAGAATAGCATAAGGAATGTATTGCCGGAAAAGGGAAGAAAAGAGCTCATGAACCCTCAAGGGATAAGTGAAAAATATTCTCCCTCTTGGTGAATAAACAATGGTTTATTCCTTGACAATAACGTACGTTCATTTTCTTTTCTCTATATTTTTCCTGTTGAGTGAGTGGGCAGGCTGTGATAAGGGGTATCTGATTTGACATTACATGTATTTATGACCTGCAAAGCTTTATGTAGACCAAAAAAGGGGGGGGGGGGGGAAGTGGGTGCAGGAAAGACAGACAGACAGAGATGGCTTAACAGTTGAATGTAGACCTAAGAGCCAAGAAATCTCCAGGACTAATTGTACTGCTACTCCCAATTTATGGGGTGGCCTTGGACACTGTTAAAACTTAGCAAGTGTTTTGAGTTTGAGAGCTATGTGTTAGTATTAAGATGGCATAACGAGGCTTTAGTTAGGGTAAAATGGGCTACTTCTCTGCTGAGACGGAGTAACTATTGTAGATGTGAATATATAAATACACTACCGAAGCTGAAAAGAAACCTATTGATCCCTCTGACATGAAATCTTGAGAATGGGCCATAAAACAGTATCAGTAAGTATTTCACTAGAGATTGTATATGTTTTTGTATGTGCCATTGTTGCCATCAAAGGTGAATATACTTTGATTCATTTTAATTTATAATTCTGACTGAAAAGATTGTTTTCATTCCAGTGCAATTCATATAAACCAATACATTCTCAAGACAGGGGTGGAAACTTGGCAGTATTTCCTTTCCACATGAGCGCTAAGCCAGCTTTGACATTTTATACATTTTTAATTAAATCACCATGATCTTTGCAGGCTAGTGTTTGGTCTGACAGGTTTTTAAAGCTTGAAATTAAAAGGTAAATTATTTTAACAAATGTGCACAAAGATTAAAAAATTAATCCCTTCAGTGTTGAGACTGCATTGTCTGTTATCTTTGTTTTAGGTAAAACAGATGTTTCATATTGCAAATGATGCATGAATAGGACTTCCCCAATGTGATGCAAATGGATTGTTGAAACCGGCATTGTACAGATTAAAAGAGCTTGATGTTACTAGAAACTTCCTGGACAAACATCAGTAATGAACATGTTATTTGGTTACGTTTCACCACCTTCTAAAAAGCAAAGCACGCTCAGAAAAAAATCACTAGAGAGAAAGAAGTCCATTCAGTGACTGATTGTTTCAAGGAGAATAAACTAGGCTAATAAGTCAGCTCCTGGTCCTGCTGCTAATTCCAGTCATCACCTCTGGCAAGTGCATTCACTCAACCTCTCTGGGCCAGCCACTGTAATATGAGGGTCACAGTCTCCCACTGTTTATCATCTGTCTCATGTATTCAAACCATCCATGTCTGGGGCAGGTATTTTTTTCCAGCAGCTGGCACAACCGATGCACACTGCTGTAATCCAGAAATCAGTAGCATCTGAGGAGCAATATCTCCCTGAGTTAGAAAGATCTTCCACATGCACTGGATTGCGTGGAATAGACCTGTAAGCTCTTATAACAAAAAAACCCATTGTTTCGTTTGAGCAGACTGTTTCACCTCACTGTGTCCATGACAATGTATTTCCTTGAAATACATCATTACCAGTGTAAGCAATTGAGAATCAGGTCTAAATTAGCCTCCATATTCCCAGTTTAGAAGAGGACTTGATGAACATTCAGTCTGTTCCTACAACCGTCAATATTTGTGTTTCAGTGACTAAAATGAAATACATTCCTACGCTGGTAGTGTACTGACCAGATTTACATACTGTTTTCAGCAACTGATTCTTCCCAGCTTTTCCTCCTTTAGAGGAGGAAAATTCAGATTTATGTCAACAAACCCGTATGCAAGAAAGGGCTCTTGTCCTTAATCATTGTATTTAAAGTGCACAACCGCCTTGCTTTAAAATGGAGCACTCCAGCCACAGCGTCACCAGCTTCTCTTTTTGTGTGTGTGTGTGTGTGTTTTCTTTCATTGAGTATTATAGATCACAGAATGTATGGTGTCAGTTTTGCAAAATAATTAAATGAGTTATTTGGGTATTTGGGCCTGGTGGCCTCAGTATGAAATGCTGGGGAGAGCAACTGCAACAGGTTCAGCTGTAGGACAGGAAAAACGCTCATGATAAATAAGTTCCCTCAGCTTTTGCTTGTCTTTTTAGTTGCTCATCAAACAATTCTGATCAAGAGGTTAATTTTCCTGTGTTTATTGAACCTATCCCACATTTACCCAGACACAGTCAAGATTTGCCTCTCGCTGTTAAGTCTTATAATTGATCACCAGTTCCCTCCTGGAATCCTTTCCTCTTCCCTATTCAAAATTACATTGCCAAAGAACACAAAAACCTCTGCCTTCGCATGATTTCCCACAGACTTGCTGAATTTCAACCCTGTCTGCTGTGCGGCTGGATTCAGAGCACATAGGCAGAAAGATGGACCCTACCAGGAAGGATTTAAAAGGCCTTGGCAAAGCAAGGTGACATCCAGGATCACCAGTTGGGAAGGACAGAGAAGGCTTGTGCAGGACTGAGAAAGCAGCACGACAGAGCAGGTGGAAGAAGGTGGTGAAATTATAAGAACAAACAGAAGTTTGAAAAGCCATAGAGGTTTGCCTGATTTTAGTAGCTCAACATTATACATCCTGTTCTCTCCATGAGCTCGCAGGGGTACCCAATTCCTCTTTTTGTGCCACACTGGGCACACCTACTGGTGCATATGTTTCAGAGCTCACCAAAATGGAGACCATGACAGGAGGTTTGCTCCTTGCCTAATAGGCAAGTCTGGTCTCAAAGAGGGCTATTTGGCTGTTGTCGCGAGCGATGCAGGCAAACACCATAAAATGAAATGCTGAGTATTCTGTGTGTGGAATCATACCCATTTTCACAACATCTAGAATTATTCCCCTGACTTTCCAGGGCTCCTTAGCCTAAATGCTCTGTGAAGTCTGTGAGCAACTAACAGTGCTTTTCTGGAGTGGGATGAGAATGTACATTTTTGCATCTGTTTGTGTGGCTTCTGGGACTTTTCCTGCTTTTAACATTCTCTGGCGATGCCTCATGCTGAGTCTGCCTTTGGCGGCAGCCACTGCACCAAGGGACCATGCAGGCAGAATAAATAACGAGGCAGTGCTGAGAGGCTTTCCTTGATACAAATTGCTGTAGGTTGGGAAGAGAAGGCATATTTTCTTAGCACACAAAAGGCCCCCACGGCTGCTGCTGTAGGAAACTGATCCACTGTTGTTACTCTCTGTTCTGGGAAAGGATGGAAGAGCTTTTTGATATTCTTTGGTTTCTGCTGTATAGTCTGCCACAGCAGTCAGCATTAGCAAAACCAGACCCGTTCTCATCTGTTCAAAATATCGCTATTATTTCTGAATGCTGATTACTCAGGCAGACTGCAAGGCAGAGCTGTGTGAGTTTCAAAAGCAGGGTGACAAATCTTTGTACTGAAGTGGCAATGACACAGAAAACGGAGGCAGGGTACAAGCACTTAAGGGACCTGGAGAAGCTGTGGAGAAAAAGGGTTGTGGCTGAACGACAGCAGTTAGCTGAAGGAAGCATTTACTCAGCACTTGTGAGATCCCATCTGAAGTACTGAGTCCAACTGTCATTCCCCCCCCACCCCCAAATACAAGAAAGGCACTAGTGATGAGTCCAGTAGAGGGCTTGCAAGATGATCAGAGCAGGAGCACTTGCCCGGTGAGGAGAGGCTGAGAGAGGGGCTTCCTCCAACAGAAGATACGATGGCTTTGGAGAGACTTAACAGCAGATGTCTGATGCCTATAAGGAGGTCATTGAAAAGATGGAGCTAGGCTGTGATAGTGGGGCATGGCAGCTGGATGATAGACAGTCTGTTTCCAACTAGATATAAAGGAAAAAAAGATTCACTGCAAGGACAGTCAGGCAGCAGAATAGGATGCCTAGAGAGGTTGTTCAGTCAATCTCCATCCTGGGAGGCTTTTCAAGACCCAACAAGATAAATCCTCAAGCAGCCTGGTCCGGGTTGAAAGGTGACCTTGCTTTGAGCAAGGGCTTGGACTAGAGACCTGCTGATCCTTCCCACACAAGCTACTCTGTCATCCTCATTACCAGTTGCCCCATCATGCTAGATGTAATGGCAGCTCTGCACAGGTCATCTCAGTCATCACCCAGATTTTGCAGCCACTACTCTAATGCCTAACCTCAACAGGCAACTTATTCAAGCCTCCAGTCTCTAGGAACCTTGCAATATTTTTGTTCTTTTCTTATGAGGCAAACCTTGGAAAGATGACCTCACTGTCTTCAGTAGAGTCACAGCAGTTTAGGGCTGCAGAGAGCTTGAAACAATGGTTTCAACCCAGAAGTCCTCCTTACCTGTGGTATACCAAGCCTGAAACCTCCTGCTCTGAAGGTGTTGGTCCTCTTAAGGGTAGATTGGTGTCAGGTGCTCTACATGGCTTGGATGGGCCAGCAAAGCCAAAGATTGGAGTGCCAGGAGTGGTCTGAGATGCCTTTTTTTTCCTCACATTGTGACAGAGGAGATTGCGTTAATCTTTTTACCCCCTCTGGCTTGCTCTTATTATACAGATATAATCGTTACCTGCTTTATACCTCCTAATGTAATACAGAAGTAAATCTAAGCCACAGAGTTAGTGCTATGTATCAGTGTTAAAGAGGGGAAAAAAACAGCTATCAGTTAGAATTTAAGTACACACAAAGGTAAAGAAATTACAGAACATCTGTCAGGTTTAGGACAAGAAGGACTATTTAAGCCATAGTACAAGCAAAAGAAATTTAAATAAAAGACTGCGTTTGCAAGGACCGTTCATAACTGCAACAGAGAAAAGATGTCAGTAGATATTTCTGTTCTGTACTCAGAGAAAAGGAGGTGATATGCCTATGCCACCTTAAATGTTTTCCAGTCCATTAGAAAGCAGGGAAGGTGCTACCATTTCTTTAAGATTATTGTTTATAAAGCACCAAACCTGGGTAACTTGCATCAAGAGATACAGACAATTACTTCAATCTTCTGGTGATGGTGCAGTAAAAAGGAAAAATGGGTTAATATAGGCAATCACCTTGCTAGCTTGATGCTACCCTTGCAAAATAATGGAAAAACTGAAACAAGATTTAATTAATAAAGGCGTAAATAGAGATAAAATGTGTGAATATAATTTCATGACAGTCAATATTATGCTATTAAAAAAAAAGTCTTGTCAGAACAGCCTGATTTTATTGGGAATTACATGTTTGGCTGATACACAGTGTTGTGTAGACATAAAAGATTTCTGTGGTTTAACGTGTTCTGTTTGCTGCCATAGGATAATCTGAGTTTTTAAAAAATGAGCAACTGCATGGCAAGGTTGCAAAAATGAGCAATTAGTGTCAATAAAGCTTGGATAAGATGAATTTAGAACTTGCTAAATGGCAGATTGCAAAGCTGTTGCTAACGTAAAATGTTCTCTGAATGAGTCTGTTTCTAGTGGCATCCCATGGTGGTATGTACTAAAACCAATGTTGACCAACCAATTCCCTCATAATCCTGTTGATTTAAAACAAATCTGTGAATATCACATATGCTAGTGGAATAGAAATAATGAGGACATGACAACTATATGAAATTGTGATTGAGCGTATGTAGTCTAACCAAATAAAGCTTTTTAATACGGCTGGGTCACACAAGCATAGACTGTAGGCTATATCTGCAGAGTTGGGGAAGCAGCGATGCTGAGCAGAGTCTCGGGGCTGCCACAGTGCAAATAGAGTCCCACTGTGATGTTCTGGCAATACAAGCAAACCTAATGCCTAGCTACATAAACGTGAGAAAAACAAGTAGGAGCAGGGAAGCAATTTCACTGGAACTGGAATATTGCATGAAATTCTGATGCTGGCATCTTGAACTAGATGTTGGAAAATAAAAAAGGTGCAGAGATTATTTTGAAGCCTGAGGAGTTTGAGAAAATGTTTTATTCTGAGAGGACTTAATCTATTTATTGTGAAGTGGCTTTATAGCAGCTGAAGTAGGGAAAAAGAGAAGGTAGGGCACACAGATACCTTAATCTAGTGAGAAGAGTTCAACAAGAAACAAGAACGGGGGGTGACCAAGCTCAAATGATGGAAGCTAGAAAAAACTGTAATAGAAGATGCATTTATTATTTTTTTTTTAACAGTGGTGGTATCAATCTGTCAAAGAAATTACAAAAAGGGATAGAGGTGAATCTGTTTCTAGATCTTCATCTCTGGAAAGAAGGAAATACTTTGAAAAATAGGTTTTAGTAAGCCAGAGGTCACTTCTTGTGGTAGAGGGAAGACTCCTTTAAGCATTAAGTTAGTTAAACAGAGAAGAGCTACTCTGTGATTGTCCCTCCTATTACCCCTTACATCTCTTGGACGTGTCCAATGGATGGGTTTATACGGGTAATTTAATGCTTGTGATTATGTTTTTGGTTTAACTGCCTATAGGGTTTAGACCCAGCTGTGAGGCTGGCTGTGTTCTAGCAACACTGGTCATATTCATCCTTTTTGCTGCACGCTGTGTGGTTATCACAGTCCCTTTCTGAAATTAAGAGAGGCACGTGTGTCTGTTCCCAGGGTCTCCTCTGTATAGGGAAAAGCCACCAGGAAAATATCCTGCAAATAGAAATTTGTTTTCTGGAAGCTGAAAGAAACAATTAGGGAAAGAGGTATGAGCCACTGCATTTTCTCCCTGGAAGGATCCCTGTTTGTATTACTGAGACAGGCCTTCTTGCAGCCACGTCCAGCTGGCAGGAAAGTTATGTATGTACCAAATAACAACAAACATAAATAAAATGAGCCTTTAGAGCTACACTTACTGTACTTGACTTACCTTTATTGATGCAGCGGGATGCAAACTGCATTTCCAGTAGCAACAGCTGATGAACCTCTAGGCCAGCCAGGAAAGACTGTTTCAGACTGGGGACAGCAAATTTAAACTGTTCCCAGGTGCTCCAAAATAACCTCTCAAGGGGACATAGTTACAAGAGGGCAGGCAGAGCCAGCACCGCTACGGATGTTACTCAGCTGAAGCACATTTTTGGAGTGGCACTTCATCTGCCTGAATAAAATGGGGATGGGAGTCATCTACCTAAATGTAGGTCACCTGGGCTGCCTGGTGACTGGCCAATAGTGGATAGAGCTCAGCCCACCCTAAAATAGACTTCTAAAATAAGGCAGGGGTGTGCTCCCTGAAAGTGCCTCTTTCTCTCTCTGTTTGTATAGGGAGTTTGCTAAGTAGCTTAACTACAGGCTACTGTGCTGCAGATGTCTGCTTTCATTAGCTTTTTGGGGTCTTACAACCAACTCAATTTCTGCCATCTGTCAGTGCTGGGAAAAGGTCCTGATGGGCCACAGTCACACTCGTTGTGTGCCATGAAAAGAAGCAGATGTGATTTCATTGTCTTCCACATGCACAAAACGCACGTTCACACTGGCTGATGAGCACTTAGTGCAAGCAGTGCAGGGAGGCAGTCCAGGCTCTGATCATCCAGCCTTTGTTAGCAATCTTTGGACACCACTTGTAAGTGAGTGAAAGTAATTTCTGATTTTTTCCCCTGCTGATTACAAATGAGGATTGATCCAGCATTGGTACATAAGGCAACAGGCTCATTCCACTTATTAAGTGAGGGCAAACCAAGAAAGCCAGTTTGAACTTTGCACCAGAGGCACATGGATAATATGGTGGTATGGTTTCTCTGTGCTTCCTGATTATAGACTGCATTGTAAAATTAAGGGAGGGCTGCTACATTGCCAGAACCAAAGTGTCACCAGCCGCATTATCAGATGGCTGAAGGAGGAGCAATGGGCTGGGTCCTATTGCAGCTCAGTGCCAGGAGGTGACAACGGCATTACTGGAAAATTCACACAAAGCTCTGGTACTATCTGTGCTTTGTGAGACGCAGTGCTATTTTTGAAAGCCATAAAACTAGTCAAGTGTCTTGAAAGCATCTCATTTCATTCATTGGGAAAAATACCCTCAGAGATGGACTGTGAAGCGGTATAACAGAAGCCAAGATTAATCCAAGATTCCTGGCATTTGTAGGAGTTGGATAAAATTTTATTTGTATGAGACTATTCCTTTGCAAATTGAAGACTGTAGTTACAATGTGATGGAAAAGGGGAGGGGAATTTGCACTTGACTAACAGAGCATAATCTGATACCAAAGCAAAGCCTGGGACTTGCAGATTTACGCAGTTCAAATGAATGATAAACTGCCCAGTAAGCCTCTTAAAATGACAACAGTGCTTGAAATGGGCTAACAAATGAGTTGCCATGTAAATAATGGCACTGCTGGTGACATCAGAAGCAGTCCTTTGAGAAACTTCAAAGAAAAACAGAACACCAACGAATTTCTACATGAAAGAGGACCTTAGTTTCCTAGTACAGAAGTAACACATGGCCAAAAATATATATTTTTCTCTTTCCAACCTACACCTTGCACCTTCCATAGTGATTCTTGCTTTCACCTCTTGGCTAAAACCAAATTAAGAGTGAGTTGTAAATAGCCTTTTCTGTTGTCACATGCCACATGGACAAGGAGATGCTGAATGAGCACTATGCTTAAAAATGTCCATCTACTGAGACTAGGTACAGAAGATGCATGATAGAAACGACCTAAGCAGATGCATTGTTCCTGTAGCGAAATAAAACCTGCAGCAGTCCTACTAGAGGGAAGTATCCTGTTGGTGGTATCGAATAAAAGGGGATGACTATATATGACAAGTACGGTATGTCTAACAGAAATGTGAAACAGGCCCCTTTGACCCACACTCTGTAAAGTGAGACCCAGGCAGCAGGCTATGGAGGGTACACACAGGCAAGTCAGCAGTGACGTGCAGGATCTATTCCAGTGGAAGTAGATATTGGACTGGGCCTTGTTACATGCAAGCACAACTGGTCAATCAAAATTGCACTGTTGTAAACTGTGGAAATTGCTAATGCCACTCAGTTCCATGGCCTTTACTATTTGAGTTTATTCCCAAATGCATTTGCTAGAGCCAAGATGCTGCTTACATGTCAGTAGAAAAAAAGGTAAAACCTTTTTCCCTGGGAATTGGTTTACTTTTAGTTCAGTGCTAGGTTAACAGTTGGACTTTATGATCTTAAAGGTCTTTTCCAGCCTAAACAATTCTAAGATTCTATGTTCCCAAAGCCCTGCTCTGTGTGATTTGCTCCTCTGCCATTTGCCCTTAGTTTATTCTTCTCTCTTCCCAACTTTTGCAGTGTTATTGGTGTGAGATTCCCAGTGTGATCATACCCGATATTATCCTGTCTGGTTTATCTTCCTGACTGCCAGTCACAGGAAATTCTCACATGAAGGAGGATTTGTGAAGAGACCGTCATCTCTGCATGTTGACTCTGACTTGTTCCTGTTTTTCAGTTCCTGCCACAGCTCCTTGCTGCTCAGTCTCAGTTGTCTGCTGAACGTAAGCCGCATCTTCCCCCTGCTCCTTGACTGAAGGTACCTTCAAAGCTGTCATTCAGCATATAGCAAGGGAGACAGCTCCATCTTACTACTGTCCTATTACTCTAAAAAGCAATAGCTCTGTGTCTAAAGTTTTCTTCTCTTTTATGTCAATTCTTCTTTTGCAGTTTGAGGTGAGATCCTTGTTTCTCAGCCCAGCTTTGGACCCTGGGGCTTGGAGAGAATTGACATTGCTATCACCTTTCCCTCAGCCACCAAAGTCATCTGTGCCTTGATCTGGAAAATGTATGTTCTCTATCCTGGTCAAATGCAGCAAATGCCTTTAGCCTGATGGTAAGTGTGTGTCCATTCCTGGTGAAGTAAGAGCTTGGATGCAGCTGTCCGAGGATTCACCATCCTTCCCCCACATCTCTCTCTTTCCACCATGAGACTCCAGAAAGCGCCACGTTTTACTGCAGACCCACCCCTAGCCTGTGGTTTCTCTTAGGTCAGCTGGGCTGTCTCTCCTGCTCCTCCGTTTAAACCCCGTTTGTTTCACCAAAGCGTTTGTCAGCATGAGTCAAATAAACCATTTTGACACCTTCTTCAGTCTATTTCTCATTGAAGAAACCTCTTTTATCCTTCTAAAAAGTAAAAGCCACAAGTATCCCAATACTGCAGCCCTTGCTAGCAGCAGCTTCCTCAGAGCCGGTGGCATTTTTCAGTGTGGACGTGAGGGGACAACTGTGCTCCTGGAGATCATATGGCTTGCAGCCAAGGTGTGCAGATTCCCCTCCCAGATCCACTTGCATGCTGAATCATCCATTACAGGGGGCTGGGAGTTAAGTAGCAAGGGGCAAAAACCTTGCTCAGTGAGGTGCTCTGTGAACAAATTTTTCCCTGAAATAAAATGGAGAAAATGCTGAAATGTGAAATGATCCTCGCTGATCCTACAGGGGTTCACAGTGTAGCTGGGCTTTATTTTTAGGTTTCTGTGTCTTTTTTTGGCCATTTATTATTTATCTCACAGCTTGGGAGAGGTCACTCTTGCTCGTCACTCTCCAAACTTTCAGGTAGTCAAAGGCTTCAGAAGCTCATGCCTTTCCCTGCTTCGATTAGGTATGGTCCAATAAGCCTGACTAATGCTGGCAGGATCCCAAAGCCTGGTTTGCTAGAAAAGAAGCCTAATGCCCATTATTTTATCCTCAAGGTACTTCAGGTTTCCAGACAACTTTCAAATTTGAGATTAGGAGGCACGAACAAGCCAGCTGATTAATTACAAGAGGTATTTCATACATCAGATTCCATTTTTCATCTGCAAAGGAAGAGGGCAACCTCCTGATCTGCCAGAAGTGTGTGTGTTTGCTCATGTGGCTGCTTAACATGGAAGCAGGCTGCTCTCTCTTTAAAAATTCTGTTAACAAAGAGGAAAGATTTCCCAGTATTTTCTTCACGTGCATAAAAGAGAGTTACACATTAAAATCGCAAGCATCTTGTTCCCTCGTGTGTATGCATGGGGAGAAGTGACACCCCCTTTTCTTTAGTGGGAGCTAAGCTCTTCTACCCCAGCCTAGAAAATCAGCTTTGGATTTTTGGTGTCAGTAAGTGTGCCACATCTGCCACAGCACGGAGGGCACAATTCAAGGTGGACTTACAAGCATTTGCATTTTCTGGTATTTGTGACTTGCATGAAAGATGGATGATTTGTGGTACACTCTGAGAAATTAGCTAGCCTTTAGAAGGAAGTTTACTTTTCCTCTCTAGTCTTACTGGACAGCAAAGACTTAGTTCATTACCTGGGGATCTCCAAAATAAAACATTTTGAGCCCATATGCAGAAAGGCAGGAAAGTTCAAACTCCACCCCCCACTCCCCCCTTTTTTTTTCCATAGCAGGTTCTTCCCTACTTGCAAGCACTGAGCTCCTACTGAGTTGACTTCATTAAGACCGTAAGAAATGTCTAATTTGAGGAAACAATGAAGAGTGAGTAGCATGAGGCTGAGGAGCACTATGCCCACCCCCACTGCCCTTGCCAGTGGTTCTTCACCTCTACGTCCTGGATAACCACCCAAGGAACCAACATGCCTTTCGCATGTTGCTCTTTATTTCTCTCAACTCAGTTTGTTGGAGGCTACCAAACCCCCAGCATCAAATAAGCACAGCCAGTGTTCATCTTCACTGGAGGGTGGATGGGAAAGGCTGTCTCCTGCTTTCCATGAAGGGATGCTACCCTGCAGCTCCAGCAGCCATTTCCAGTCCATGTTGTTCCCCTGCTGCCTCAGTAGTGGTGTCTCACCCCAGGGCTGCTCAGCCTGCCCACACCGGTGGCGAGCTCAACCTGGCATTAGCCATGACATCATGGGGATCCCTCAGTGTCTGTCAGGCTACTGACACAGCTGCTGAGGTCCCAATTGCTCCCTCCTAACATGGGTCTTCATGACTCCTGCTAGTACTGACTTCATAGGGTTGGGACACCCTTCTTCTTCACATAAGAATGCTATCCTTACAGGTGCGGTTTGTGCCTTCTGCTCTTCCTCCATCTCACCAGCAAATGCCCCCTTCTCCCAGTAAACCCCAGTCCCAGGCTGAGAGATACAGAAGGAGAAGGGAGGACTATGCCTACAAAGGGTTTATCTGTGGCATTTCCCTAACAGCATTCTATTCATTTAGCAGCATCTTGCAGCATTTCCCCATGGACAGAAAATTTTAGTTGGCTTGTAGAACATAATTTTTTTCACTATTTTCACAATTTAAGTGAATTGGTTTTACAACCAAAACAGAAAAGGTGGGCAATGAATGACATCTGTTAATTTCAATCCCTGCATAATGCCCAAGTGCTTAGAAGTTCTGAGAAGAAGTGAGCAGGGAAGGGGGCAGGGCAACTGAGCAATGCCACGAAAAATGAAAGTCATCTCAAAACTGAACATCAGACGGTAATTGAAAGCAGCTGCACTTTTTAATTTAATGCCCATCCTAGATACAAAATGAAAACAGTAGCTACATCTGTAATAAAATAAAGCCCTAAAGCACTCCTAACTAAAAGAGATGTCAGATACCACAGACCCGGTCTTCTACTGGCTGATGAAAAAAAGTACCAGGGTCACTTGGCAAGTGCCAAGTGATGTCATATCCAAACATTTCTAAGGAACTCTAGCACTATAAGTCTTAACACTAAAATAGCTACAAAAAGTTGTCAGAAAACATTATGAATGACTAAACAGATTAATCGTCTATGCATAATAGTGAGACATACATATACAAAAAACAAGTACCTTAAAAAATGAAGTTAAATTAAATAAACTTTGAAAACAAAGAAGAGATTGCAGTAAAATACATACTCCCCTCCACCACCCCACCCACCTCCACTGACGTAAATATCAGAAACCCATGCACTGGAAAAAAACCTATGTCCTCTAAAGCAAGGTAACAAGCTAGACGGGGAAGACCATACCAGTGAAGGCACTGCATCCATATTTCAAGTGTTTTCATGATTGATGATGACAGATCCTTTCCTGGCTATGAGCGGTATAAGAAAGAATTATTTTTCATTGGCTTTCCTTGGGCATACAGAAAACAAGGCAATGAAACATAGATAATATGGCTGGCAAGAATGTTCTCTGGATAGTCAACAGGACAGGTCTTTAGCTTGCATATATCAGAATAGCATCATTGCCTTTACATTAATTAAGCACCTGCCCCAGCATATTAATGGTTCTTTTTTAATGGACAGTCATATGTATTCTAACAAAGAAATCACCAAAAGAGCTGTCTTAAACCAATGAACCAAAACAACCCCATAGTGGAAAGGTATATCATATTGGTATTCAAAGGCTCCAGAAACAATTTGGGTAACTCAGCCTGGGATTTATTTGCAAGGAAAATGAAGATTCAGGGCATGGTTTATTTTACCTCTGCCAGGATGTGCCTGCCCATTCTTGTACCCCTAGGCTGTATGCATGCATGCCTTTATGTACTAAATGAAATCCAGTAATAGTATTCAAAATCACTCCCCAGTATGAAAAGGCTATGGGACTGCTTAAATTAGATTAACCATCACAGAGTAAGCATGTGTCTAACCCTTTACTTGGGTTCTTCTATTGATCATAACTATTTCTTTTTTTGGTATTCTCTCCAACTATATTCTAAATATAAAATGCTGTGTTTGGCGGGGACAGATGAATCGGGTGGAGAGTAGGGGTTGTCGTATTTCTCAATCAGAAACTACTAGCTTGATATGTTCCTGCCCATCTGATTGCCTCTCCTTGGACCTGAGAGCATTCGCTCCCACAGGCCCCAAAACCTGCACATTTAGAGGCCATAGCAATAACGTGTAGGAATAAACCCTTTCACTATTTCTTTGGGTATTGAAGCTTGCCTCATCTTTCTCTCCTATTTATTACCTACTTAACTACTGGCTGTACCTTGGCTCTTCTGTCCTTCAGTCCACTGGAAATTCATCTGCTCTTAATGAGGTGTCAAAAATGATTGATAATGCCTCTGTAATGATCTCTGCCTGCTCTTTAAGTACATTCAGGTGAGACTATCTGAGCATTTAGTTTGTCACTATCATTTTCTTCATTTTTCACCAGCCCAAACAACTGCTTCCTTAATTGTTTTCTCACTTTCTCAGAAACTGTAGTGAAAGTACAGGTTTGAATGCAAAGCAACAAATTCTGTACTTGCACATAGTTTGCTTGTGAAGCCTCACTAAGGTCCATGATAAGTACAAGACAGAAATCAGAGCACATGTTAGCCTTAGAAAAATGCACTCTTGTATACTTCAATCTATTACTTCCAAGTGAGTATGCCTGGATCACAAATAAGCTTTGAATCCTGTTTGATCTGATGTGCCAGTCTGTGGGCCAAGTTTCTGTATTAGAAGACAGATTCTACCCTTTGATGGACACAGTTTCATTTCTGAAGGCTTTTGTTTGAACTCCATGCACAAAGCAGATGGCAAAGTCAGATTTTCAACCCAGGCCCTTAATTTGGTGTGGGTGGAATGCTCTAGAACATTGAACTTTCAATGAAAAGATAAAATTATTTGCTTTTGAGGTAGGTGGGGAAATTCTATCAAATTTATTTACATTATGGTGCCTCGGAAACATCATTATAAATTAATTCAGAGGCATGAGTGAGGCTGATAAAGCCCATTTAAAAATTAAGTCTGAAAAAATGTTGATGTATAGGTTATCAGAAAATCTATCATGGATTTTATCTTCATAGGAAAGTGGTAGGCATTCAAACAAACACAAATCCATTTACTTCAATTTCCCCTGGTTGTAAGTAGAAATTTTATGACTACATAATTTTTTCACTGAATTTTTAGGAGTATAAATTCCTGTTTATCTCAACTGAAAAATTTAAGGCATTGAAACTGAACGGCAAAAAGTAGAGGATGTAATTTTAAAAGCATCAGGCCAGTTCTTAGGAACTAATTAGAATTCTTCCAATAGACTTTAGTGCACAGAAGCATCAATGCAATGTATGTGTTCATGCATAAACATACCAAAGCATCTGTAGTGGGCTCTTCACCCTGGTGTTATAGAGGAAGCTTCGCTGATCATGTTTATTAGGTACTCACCAAGTAGGCTCGTCTTGCCCAGTTTTAGACACTTGAAGCATAGACATCTATAATAAGTAACTCACTGTAGTCTCCCTCCAGTCAACGGAATGAGATAGGCATGGCCTACCTGTCACTTAGGCATTACCTTCAGTAGAGGAGGAATCATGCTCTGAAGCATCTCTTTTCCTTCCACTTGGGAGATAACTCCATTTGGTCAAAGGATCCTTTCAGAGTCTTCCTCCTCCACATTTGCTTTTTTGGATTTGATTTGGATTTGATGTAAAATCTGGGCAGGTCATATCAAGACAGGATTTTCCTTGCTTGTTTCAGAATTTGGGTTAGGGTTAGAAAAGAGATCTGGACAAGAGGCTAATAGACTTTTTTATTGTCTTACTTGTGGAATAGGAGTATTTCTACTGGTAAGAGGTGAAAATACAGCTCTTAGCACCCTTGCTGCCAATCTAAAAGGGAATCACTACTACAGTACATCCCGCTTCCTGGCTCAAGCCTAATGAAATGTGTGCTAGCGTTTATTACATTGATCCCTCCCTCCATCCCTTTTAAGATCTGTTTTTGCAGTTCAGTTGGAGCGCTGCAAAGAATAGCTGCAGTTTCGCTGCCATCATTACTTTTTCATTAAGTTCAACCACATAATTCGGTTTCCTGATTTGGAGTCCTGAAGGTTTTCAAGAGTCTTTCAACCTGTCAGTCATGCTAATGTCCCTACCCAAGTAAGGCTTGTCTGGCCACTGACAGAGATCATTATGCACCCTGCACTTCTGCTCTAGGCGAGTCCCTAAGCTCACTGTCCATCCTAATCTTGTTACTCCTAGCACAGATGAATCTTGCAGCCATTCTAACTACCCAGCTGGTAAGCAGAGAAGGATCTAATGTTGGCACCAATGTGAATTTTGTACATACCACTCCTTCCCCCCAGAACTGGAGAAAGCACATTACCATTGCTGGTTGGAAGGATGCCACCCTGAAAACAGTATGCTGCTATGCCCATTGTTCTGCATAAGCTGGGGGACCTGCCCAAAGGGATCAGTTTCTAGTTTGGTAATTTTTGTGATGACAGTGATGAACATTACAGCAGTTATCCATGCTGGAAACATAACCATACATATGCTAGGCATTGGAAAGAAGTGTTTAGCTGATTTTTCAACACATCTGGTGATTTTGACCTGTACAAAGGAAAGCCAGAATGTTTTGTTCACATGAACCCAGGCATGGGAACATGCTATTTCAGGACAGACGTTTTAAATACTGCTTTTATGCCCAAGTCACATGGTGATTTTCTTTTTTTCTAAGTGCAGAAATACTCAAGTGTACATTGAAACTTTGAAACCACATAGTCTAATGCTTAACTTAACCATTTTAATGCTTTCTTCATTCACTTCAGGTTTTGCTCTTGAAGCAGACATCTTGGGAAGCAGGAGACCTTTTCTTGTGTTTTCTGAAAAGATTTAGATAAATCTGAGACTAAGCATGAAGAGCCAGTACAGATTAAATTAGCGTTTGTTATATCTTCAATAAAGGCAAGAAGTAGGAGTGCATCCAAAGAAGAGCAACAAAGCTGGTGAAGGGTCTATAGAACAAGTCCTGGGAGAGGCAGCTGAGGGAACTGGGGTTATTTAGTCTGGACAAAAGGAGGCTGAGGGGGGACCTTATTGCTCCCTACAACTACCTGAAAGGAGGTTGTAGCAAGGTGAGTGTCAGTCTCTTTTCCCAGGTAACAAGCGACAGGATGAGAGGGAATGGCCTTGAGTTGCACCAGGGGAGGATTAGTTTAGACTGGATATTAGGGAAAAATTTGTCACTGAAAGAGTTATCAAGCACTGGAACAGGCTGCCCAGGAAGGTGGTTGAGTCACCATCACTGGAGGTATCTAAATGGCACTTAGGGACATGGTTTAGTCGTGGACTTGGCTAGTGCTAGGTTTACAGTTGGACTTGATCTTAAAGGTCTTTTCCAACCTAAGTGATTCTGTTTCTATGATTCTCTTAGCCATGAAGGCCAAACTGTTAGAAACCAATGAAATTCCAAGTAGGAAGAAAAAAAGATACACACTCATATCAGCACGATGAATCCCCTCCCCACACCTTGTTCACTCAGCCTGAAGCTGCTACAACCTACCTCATGTTTGCCACCAGTCATAACACCCACACAATTACTGCGGCTCCCTTGCGGTGGAGCAGCTAATGAGGTGCTGATAATGTATGTTCAGAAAGCACCGCCTCATTGAACGTGGGATTTCAGGTCCTCCTGCACCCAGAGCACCTGCACAGGGAAGCTGGCTGCCCAGGGCACAGCGCTGCTGCCAGCACCTGGGCCTCCCCGCGGCCTCCATTTTGCGTGCGAGGCTGGGGATGGCAGGTCAATGGAGCAGAGGCTGCCTGGCACTTCCCAGGCCTAAGTCCTCAATGAATTATTATAGATATTTCTCTATAAAACTCTCTGCTAATTGGAAATTATTTAGCTTTTGGAGGACTTTTGCTGCAAAACCAGGCTTTGGAAGCATTAGTAGTAAATAGTGCTGAGCAGGCAAGCGTGTTACCATGAAAAAAATAGCATGTTATTCAACTACCGGTGTGACTGAAATGTTGTTTAACTTCAGCACTTTCTTGTTTTAATTAAACATTCCCCTTTCTTTCTTTCACAAAGAGAATGTTGGCTAAGAAGCATAATCTTAAAAAAAATTAATTATTCAGATTTGCTGAGGACAAAGAAAGGTTTCTTTCTCAGTCAATTTACAGTGAGTCAGTCTTCCAGGACCATGAATTAGCACTAGAAGAAACCCAAATGGGTAATTAGCAGCAGTAACAGCAACACCAGAGATGGGAGCTTAAAAGACCAGAAAAATAAATGTTCTTCAGGTGCTTTCTTTGTTCAGACTGGCTGGAAAATGACAACAGTGCACTGCTTCTTCAGAAACTCAAAAAGTGAACCATTTACCCTTGCCCCTCCAACCTTATTCTCAACTCTTAATCTTGGACACACACCTTCACAATCAAAATTGTAATTGCATGACATTGTTGCTGAGAAATAGGTAATTAGATGCAATGTTTCTAACATGCCAAAATCAGTGCCATATTTGGGAAGAAGGTTTCAGCTCTCACTAGCAAAATTTTATACCCATTACTTACTACTTTATTCCTATTTTCCTCATTGCTCTTTATTGGGGTATTAGATATTTGTTTCATTGTGGGATCCAAGAAGTCATGCTAAACCTGGCACAGCTCCAATTTCAGCCCCAAACCCAAAGGAATGACAATTATAGGTAAAGTGAGGCAGAACCAAAGATATAAGAAGCTGATAGCCTTATTTCGATCATGGTAATATGATGCAGAAAACACAAATTCTTTAATAGCCTGAAATTACCTAAAGTGTATTGCAGTTCTTGCTAGTACAATAGCAGATTTCTGGGAAAAGCTTCTGTTTCTTGAAATCTAAAGTTCCTTTGTGCCTATGAAGTTACCCCTATAAATCATATTGGAAATATATTTAAAACCAACCACACTTGTGAGTGATTCTAGTTTTACACTGACACAGATATATCAGTAATGCTTATTTTTAAGGATAAACTGTAATTATTAGAGAAAAAAATACACTGCACAAATAAAGTCACATATGACATATAATAAACTAGATTGGAAAAGGTCAGATGATAACAAAACCCGAATATATGCCAAAACCTCCAAATACCCATTAAGTTATTAATTGGGTACTTCATGCAGAAAAGCCTGGCTTTTGGCCATTACACTTGACAGTATAAACTCGGTAACTTAAAGTGAGTGCTTTTTGAGGGTCAGGTGATTGGTGCTTTGGTTCCCTTCCCACTTCTGTCACAAGCAGCCAACCCTACAGCAGACAGAGACCAGAGCCACATCCCTGGCTCTTCCCTGCTCCTCCAGCATCTGGTCATGCTTAGCTGGCAGCCACCTTGCGAATCAAGTGACTTCTGTCAGCCCTTTCAAGAAATGCAGAAGCTGGACATTAGGAAGGGAAGGCAGCATTTTGTGTCTCCTCCTCATGCTAAGGATCCCTCCTGCAGTCAGGCAGAACCTGGAGTTCCAGAAAATATTCTTTTAAACATGGTTTTGCTGTCACACTTGTGTGCACAGCATTCAGAGTAAGATAGCATCTTAACATTAATCACCTCATTTAAAAAGTAAAGTACTCTACTTATGTGCTTGAGGATTTTGCCTTGGCTGGGGTTAACCCATAGGTCTCCCGCTAGCATTTTCTGCTCAATTAGTTCTTTCAAAAGGATTATTGAATCTACACAGATATTGTGTAATCTAGGTTAAATCAGGAAATAGTATAACGAGAAGCAGTTACATGGGGAAGGGAGGTCAAAAAAAGCAGCAACAGGAACTCAGAAAATATGAGGATATAAATAAAAGGACAGGTGCTATCTTCAGTCATGTAATGCTATGGGGACTCAGTAATTGACCTAAAAATAGAAGAGACTAAAAGAAAACATTCTGAAAAGCACAGTAGAGGCCATAACCTCAGCTGGTGTAATTCAACGTACTTCCACAGAAATGAGTACAAAGTGAATCACTACAGCAGAATAAGAACTTACATATTTATAGAAGAAGTGGCAAAAATAGCACTTGTCAGAAAACATTATTCAAAGCTAAAGAAAAATGCTTGTCGAAGTAGACCACGTTCTCTGAACAGAGCTGTGATTACTATATTATGCTTACAGTAAAGGCAGGCGATGCATAGACTAGGTTAATTTTAAATACATGTTAAGCAAGAAACATTTGGTAGCTATGATACAGATGGTAACAATCCTAAAAAAGAAGGGATCATGTTTATATTTTCCTCCATGGCAGTATTTTTGGAATGACAATGGCTAAATCAGAACAAATACTTAAGTGGATCATGCTCAGCTGGATATGTATCTGATCAGATTTCAAACCTTGCCAGTTCTGCCCTGGATATAATTATCTCAGGCTCTGGAGAATTACTGATGGAATTTTACTTATCAGAGGCAACTGGTGATTTTAAAGGATGGGCATTCCCCATCAGTCTGTGGACAAAGGGACACCAAAGGCTAAGATTGCCTTGGACAACCTAAACCTGAATTTTAGCTTTCTGCCTTTGAAGTGAGATACTAGGTCTCCATTTTCCCCTGTTTCAAAACAGCCCTGCTCAGCTTGTTCTGAATCCCATCCTGAGCAATTTCACTGTTGAGAAACCTTGAGAGACAAAATAGATGAGGAAATGCTGCTTTTCTCTTTGGCTGATATTTTTTCACTTGAATAAAAAACTTCCATAAAGTTGGAGAAATTCTGCACCAAGAGTAAACAGGAGGAGAATGGCTGGTATGATGCAGGCCAAGAATACTGTTAAATCTGTGCTTTAATCACTGACATTTTATGCAACCGTCTATAATTAAAAGCAGAGTTTTCACCCAAAATATACCTCACGCAAGCAACATATGTTTTGTGCATTGGAGCTTAACTGTTCCTATCCTCTGAAGGAGCAACTTCATTCCTGGAGAGCTGGCACCAGACTGCTTCCTTACGATGTTGCTGAAGCCAAGCTCAGCATTACCACTGCCACACTCATAAAGATCAAGTGCGATACCCTTGTTGTTGTAAATCAGCACAGCACCATGAACTTTCACAGTACTGCACAGACTTAAGCCTAGTGAGACTGTGACTCCTACTTAAGCAGGACCATTTGACTGCCACGGCTTCACGCGGCACCAGGATAAATGCATCCAGAAGTGTTTCTTCCCACAGCCGCTAAATGCAAAGGCCTGTGGTGGAGCCAGCTTCTCAGATGCATGGCTGAGTCATTGCATCCATTTTGCACATCCGTAGATGAGCAGCTTTGTATGAACCATTTCAGAACGGCATACTTTAATACAGTGGAGTAATGGTAAATGGTAAAAAGTGCTCTATTCTCTGTTTCAGTAAGGCTAAGGAATAATTTGCTAGCACAAAAATCACACTGTTTAACTGAAATTTTTAATAGCTTTGAAAATATGTTTATTCACAAAGTAGAGTTCCAGCCTTCTCAGAGATCAACAAAAGCTATATGAGTGTGTTCTTTGAGAACTAGCGCACCCAGTGTTATGGAAGCCTTATGGTTATTGGCTTTAAACGGAAGACAAAAAATTTAAACCAGCTCAATCAACAGCTTTGATTCACTATGCTTGTTTTGCAGCGGAATAGGCTAAAATGAAATAAAACTAATATAAATGCCTCAAGGTTACAAGGTAATTTTTCAACAAAACAGTAAAGTAACATACACAGCTCTCTCCAGAGGAACAGCAACAACAAAAAAAGCTGGAAAATGTCAACACTACTTGGAGCTGTTTGCAAAACATGAACAACTTCTCCAGAAAAAAAAAAAAAAAAATCATATAATTTTGAACCAACTCTCCTCAAATGCCTAGAAATCTCTTTTGAGCCAAGCAGAGAGTTGGCACCAGCTTGAATTCTGTGCTGCAACATCATGAAACACAGCGCAGTAGGATAATATAACAACCATTCTTTTTCTCTTAATATTTCCCCCTTTGTTTTGCCCAGAATTTTTTTCATTATTTCCTTTTTGCCTTAAATACTGATCTGTTGCTGATCTGATCTGTGAACCAGCTACCTTACCCTCCAACAAACATCTCATCAGCTGTCACTGCAAAGCTCACAGGATGGTGCAAAGTGCTACTAAAAACTCTCACAAATAGCAAAAATGTATTGATAGCTTGATTATTTGTATTTAATAATTTTAGAAACATCTGAAACCATGCAACTAGTCACACACTGTGTCACCCCTTCTATTTTATTACATCCTATTAATGCAGACTTTGTCCAAGTCTTTTCTAAAGAGAGCCTGTACACAGATATATGAGCATACTCTGCCTTCTGCGCACAAGAGTCTTGTTCCCCACTGGAAACTCTGCTATCAGTTTCACAAGTGGTCATAAGAAATGTGCTCAGGATTGTGCAGGGGCAGAGAAACACTAAGGCAGTCTTACCATGTGTTTATACTCTCCCAGCAGAGACAAGGGTGTCTGAGGCTCTGCAATAATACAAATTTGCAGATCCAGTCTGCAGCGATGCAAGATCTGATTAGCAAATCATAGAATCATACAATGGTTTGGAAGGGACCTTAAAGATGACCGAGCCAAGGGCAGGGACACCTTCCACCAGACCAGGTTGCTCAAAGCCCCATCCAAGCCAGCCTTGAACACTTCCAGGGATGGGGCATCCACAGCTTCTCTGGGCAACCCGTTCCAGTGCCTCACCAGCCTCACAGTAAAGAATTTCTTCCTAATATCTCATCTAAATCCACCCTTTATCCTTAATCTGTGCAAACTTCTTTGGTTAATAATAAGCAAACTCCTTCTGACCATTTAGTGAAAAACATTACAATTGGATTGTTTGAAAACCCACTTATTAGATATTTACCAGCCTGTGTGCTCTCCGTGTTGACAGAAAGCCCTGTCTTAAATGCTGACATTGGACTAGAACAAGATTATCTATCAAAGTGGCCAGTGGAGTTGGGGATGTTTTGAGACAAGCTCTTAAAACAAGCAGCTGATTAGTAACCAGTGTTCTCTGCAGACATCGGTATTGGGAGGATGATGAATACTATTTGTCCTCAGAAGTTGAAAACACCGCATTCATTTAAACAGCCACAGCATTGTTTTAGCTGTCATAATATAAGGCTTCTGGCGAGGTACGTGGGAGGAGTTGACATGTTTTTGTAGGCCACCTGACATAATTGGGAGAAAAACAAACAAGCAAGTATTTTTTGCAGTTTCTGCAGTTTGCAAGAGCTTGTCTGTTGGGTTCCTGCCACCCCCTTTTTTCTCAGCTATATCCACAGTACCTTTTCACTATTATAACAGGCACATTAACAGGGGAAGGGAGAGAAAGTGCAAATGTGCTTGAGGACTTAGAGAAATGCAAAACCTTTGATAACTTAATTCAAAACCAACCAACCAGACAGAAATCCTTGTGTGAACTTCAGTGTTCTTTTGGTAGATAGAGATGATCAGGAAAAGCATACTGCATTCCCCTTTATATAAAGTTTTGTACTTGCTTTGCTCAGTGGCATACCTGTAACCAGCAGTGGAACTTCTTAGTAGATGTTCCCAATGCTGACAGATCTTAGGTGAAAGAAAATAGTTTAGACAGCTGGATACATTAGAGGACCACGTAAAACACAGTTTATCTTGACCCTAAAATTCTGCCACAGAGTCTGTTTTTTCATCCTAGTCTGTCTTAAGGTTTTCTGTTGTTTCCTCAACCCCTTTTCCCAGGATAACTGCAAAAACAAGAGAGGAGGGTGAACTCAGAGAGTCAAACACCATGTAACAAGCAGCAGAAGTTTGCCTCTGAGCAAACAAGCCATTCAGTTGTCAGCTACTTTTGAAGAGCTTGCAGATGCACAAATTGATTTTCATGCTGAATCGGATGAGCAAAATGGAAGCACTTCAGTATGTCACATATTTCTAAAGCTAGACTTTCCTGGCCACCTGGTTAATACATACTCCATTAGGATGTGATGTCTGACACCAAGACCTTTAGTTGTAATGAGTGGCCAAGGATTCAGAAAATCTGAGCCCTTAATCCTCATTCGAGTTGCTGAAGTAAATATAGTATTCCCCTGCAGACGGTCCTAGAAAATACGACATAAATGCAATGTTCTCTCTTTAAAAGAGGACATTAGCAAGCTGCATGGTTTTTAGAGGAGTTCTTTAGGTCTTTTTCTCACAGTGCTAGAGCCCCTCTAACCACAGGCACAAGAGGTATAGTTAACATACTGCATTTAGAAAACAATGTCCTCAAAACATGCAACTCCTTTTCCAAACACACTTCCTCTCATTGTGGATCTGGCATGCATCGGGAAGACAAACTGTTTTGCAGAGCTTGGATCTGCACATATCCGCAGAGCACCCCCCAGCCCTTAGACGCTACTGGGGCTTGTCATTGTTCTGTATCAATCCAGAGGACTGAATCTTGCCTTCAGCAACTGGCAGGAAGAAACAAACCAAAATGAAAAGGGAAGAAACATTGTCACAAACACCCTCACACCTGGGGGTGACCTGAGAGAATTAAATGGGTGAGCACCATACCAGCCCCGTGCATGGTGGGGAAGGTTCAGGGCATGGAGGCAGCAGCAGCACCAAATCTTGCTGCTGACCAGGTCGACAACTCAGAGAGAGCCCAGCCCACGCCGTGCTGTGGCCCCAGCTGGAGCTAGAAAAAGCAGCTCCTATGTGCTCGATTCCCACCCCGCTGGCAGCAGTATCCCCATAGATCCTACTCGCATCTGCAAGCACTGTAGCTTGGCACAACAAGAAGGGGTCCTGGGCTTGGCTTCACTCTCCCAGGCTGCCCTGCACTTTTGAAATGAGGAATTGTTTTTATTATTTTAAAGAAAGATGCTTTGATTTCTATCTTTTACCTTCTTCCTAAACAGGCATTTCTAAACTTAGGGTCTTCATTAAGAATATGCTGAAGGAGCCTTGTTCTTTAAGACAAGTTTTTAATCCACTCTACTTCCAAAACAATTTGAATAATCCAGCTTCAAGTCCCCTCATTAAGGCCAGATTTATAAAATCTCAATCAGACTTTTGCTTGAGGTTTTGTAAATCTGGTCCTAATACAGATACTTAGAGCTGGAACACAGATCAGCTTGAAGCTTTGGGGAATTAAAAGAAACTAAAGCAGCAGATAAAACCTGTACACCAAATATTCCTGCCATTGTAGCTGACAAGAGAGAATGTATACATTTTGCACGGACCTCGTCTTCCCCATCTGTTTTGGTGGCTAAATTACAGCTGCTGGGTAAATGACAGATGAAGAAATAAAGCTAAAACCTTCTTGATTTTCTTTTAGTTTTACTTTTTGATCTATCTGAAATATCTTGAGTTTAGTCTTTCAAACTTTCCAAGCCTTGATAAAGGATGCGCCAAGGATGTTTGAGTTCTTCCATCTCCGTGAAGAAGCAAAATTGTTATTAAGGATTTAAGTTCTCTTTTATGTGATGTTAATTAGCCACAAAAAAAAAATTACATGCTCAGAGAGTTTGAGGTAGTCTGACTTTAAAAAAAATAATCCTGTCTCTTATTAAACATCATCTCATTTGGCTGTGGCAATTCACCACTTTGCTATTTCTCCAGTCACTGTACAACTTTACAGTCCCGGTAGGAGTTCAATTTCAAAAGTGAAAAACAAGCACAGGAGAAAAAAATAAAACCAAACCATCTATTTTATGAACACCTTTCCAGGCATCTTCCATACATCTTCTCCTTCACAGGTGACCTTTACCAAGGTATATTTGTTTAAAAGTTGAGCAACAGTCCTGTATTTCACCTGGAGTTTCTCAGCCTTTGTTGATATCAAGCACCCCAGCAGACAGGTCTGCCATCCATACCATTCACATCTAAGAATGATGAGGTTCTAGAAAAGGCTGGCAGCAGACAGCAAGGGTTTACATTTACGGTACTCAACTATATTTCATGGAATTGTAGCGATAACAGTCCCAGAGAAATTCTCATTTCCTTGGCAATGATAAGGATCTTAGGTAGAGACAGCAACTGTAACTTAAACAAGTTATATATGCCTGCAGAACAAGGTTATTTTTAAATGCAGGATGCCTGCTTGCAAACGATTCTCTGTAAATTCCTCACAGAAGCAAGGGACATAACACTAGTCCTATAACCACTGGTTAATTAACCTCTGGTTCAAAAGTACAATTTTTAAGTTAAGAGAAAGCCTGAGACTATTATTTTAAAGGTTGTTTAAATTATTAAAATCTTGTTGGGTGAGGGAGGTACCTCCAAACTGGGAGGGAGGTATGTCTTGAGTCAACCAAGGAACATTTTTGCATCTTGGCAAAAAAAGGTACAGCATCTCACAAGTTCATTTTTAGAAACTTGCTAATCAGACCCTGTTCACTGGCAAACAATTGCTATGATATGAAAACAAAGTTCAGGGAAGGTTTAGCTACAACAACATGTTAGGAACTGGTGCTAGGGTAAGAAACTTGGAGAAAAAAAATCAGAAAATATGGTTCTGTACAGGCCATTTTGCACTCGCAAGACACCACTCACCCTGCCATGCATGTGCATGTGCACACAGAGACAATTTTTTATATATATATATATGTATATTTGGGTGGACTAAATGCTCCACTATCAACTTTCCAAAGGATAAATACATAGCAAAGCTAACATGATCATAATAGGCCTTCTGAACACACAGGCTTCTCACTTCTGCCTCTATGTCCTTAGAGCATACTACCATGCTCTTACAAGAAGGAGCAGAGACACAGGTCTTCACCTGTCCCTAGTACTTTTGAGTTAGACTATAACTGCTCTTTCTTAGCCCTGCTTTACTGCCTTTGCAGTGCAGCAATGACATATTTAATATTGTACCAGATAATTCTAGGGAAAAAATAAAAAGTAACATTGAGAGAAGTTCATGTAGATTCTCCTTGTCCTTCTACTCACTGATGAAAGAATATGACCTTTTCAAGATTCAATGAAGATCATAATTAAAATTAGATTCTCTTTGTTACCTACAAAGCCTTGAAGCTCTAATCATTTGAGTGCTATTCCTCTTGATCTACTTAGCCCTGACAGCTTAAGTCAGCGCTGAAGTAAACTCGTGCCGACCCAAACCCTTGTATCAGTATCTTTTTCTCTGCTAGGAACCCTTAGGCACAACTGAAATAGCAACAACAAGCGCCTTTAAACTAGACAGGCTAAATATTCTCCCAAAATTACCATGAATTTACTTCCCGTATGCTCAGTAAGGATGCTGGCAATTAAAAATGCTTTCTGCAAGAGGACCTCCACTGTGATAGAGAACAGCCCCTTTGATTTTAATGGAATCACATTACACCACTTCAGGTAGGGATCTGACCCTCTACACTTTTGGATTTCAGGCAGTACTGTGGGGAGATGGTCTCTCAGCTTATGAATTTTTAAAAGGACAGACACAGCAGCAAGAAGCATGTAAGGGATGACTTGATTTATACAGCCTGCACCCTTTTTCACTACATCTTCCCTGCATTTCAAAAGACACATACAGCTGGTTTAACACCTTTCTGTGGGAGAACAGAGCATGGACATTATTTACAATTCACTGCCTGAAAAGAAATATATCTTTCCTCTTCAGAGTTGATGAGGGCTGGGCAGGAAGACCTTGGGTCTTCAGGCAAGCTGTGGGGTGGCAATGTGGCAGTGACTGATAACTCAGCAGCCACCGCAGCAGCTGGCACCTTTTTTCCCCCACCCGGCTCAGTGGGAGCCAGCCTCACAGCAGGAACAGGGCCCGTGGTGGGATGCCTCCTACTGACCCCGCTCACCATGCCACAGAGGTCTCAGAGGCTGCAGGTGGGAAGGGAGAAACACTCTGGCCAGGCTGGATGGGACTGGGGAACTGGTCTCCTTGTCAGAAGCATAAGCATCCTAACCCTTCCTCTCCCAGCTCAGCTTTACCCCAGATGGCCTTTCTGGAGCAGGGAGCAGCATCAATGGTGTTATGGGAGGTGGAAAACAAGTCATGGTGTCAGCAAGGGTCACAGTGACTTAACCATGGGGGAATTCCCTCTGCATCCCCCTCTCCCTCCCCAGCAGCTGCCCAAATGAATGCACATCCCCCATGCAAAGCATCCTCTCCGGGTTGTCACCTCATCTCAGCCTCTCCCATCCCTTCCTTCCCTCTCCACAGAGAGCTAAGGGCTTCTGCCATATACAGACTAGCAGGTTTCTGGGGCTTACTGTCGTTTCCATGCATTCCCGTAACCCCTTGCTTCGGATCAGGCCCTCCTTCATCCCCCCCAGCTACTCCTTTGTCCCTGGGAGCACAAGGAGCAGATTCCCACCACCTCTCACCCTGCCCCTCAGCCTGACCTCTTTTCTCTGATAGGAAATGAAGTTTATATGTGGAAATGCACAATGCCTGAGAGACAGGCAGATAGTTTGCCACTGAAGGATGCAGAGAGCCCCCCCCCCCCCCCCCCCCGCAAGCACAGCTGTCAGGTGAACAAGGTATGTTTGCTCAGAGGCAGGTGCCCCGCCATCAGGTGGGGACGCACGAAGAACTTGGCTGACTCCTTGCCCTGGGGAAGTAGCCTCAGACAAAAGCAACCTGGCAGGCTCTGACGTGACATATAGCATGCAGTAATTAAGTACTTCTTCATTATGGCAGTGATAAGTAATAATTTAATTACCCTGCCTTCATTTTTACAGAAGAAGTTCTACTACTAGGCCAGTAAGAGAACAGAAGACAAAATACAATTACTTTTATATCAATGCTGGAATAGCACATGACCGTGGCAAGCACCCTCTAACCCTCTCCCACCCACCTTCCAACAAGCCTGTGAACAGCTTCTCCAGGATACTGCTGCCACCCAAGCCCATCACCTGTAAATCCACTAACTCACAATGTCGGGCACATAAATTCCCACTTTCCTACCAGCAAGACCTAGTTGAGTCAAACGTGCAAGTGCACACACACGTGCATGGGGACAGGAGGCTGGAACAGCCGAAGTCCGTGTGTCATGAACCAATGTGGTTTTCCACAAGGGATGAGAACTGTTGTTTCAAACCAAGTTCATGAGAAACAGCTTCATCAGGCCTGCAGTGAAGGGTGCCATCTGCTCGCTCTTCAAATCTTCAGCCAGACCACACAGGGCCTTTCACTGGCATCTTCTCAGCTTGTGCAGAGAAGTCGGTTCTCTGTTGCGCTCAACCCAACACCTGCGGCAGAAGGAGCACGCTCGTCAGACACCCAGTACTGTGCTCATGTAACGGGAGCAGCCATCACCCATGCGCCTCTGTCAGCTAAAACTGACTGCCACACCTACAGTCATCTCCATGCTGCGTCAAAATAAATCTACCCGCATCAGAAGGAAACACATTTCAACACTGACTGAAGACTTACCTGCAGGATTTTCCAAAGCCAAGGCTACTTAATCATTGCATTTCTGTGGGTTTTCAGGAAAAGCAGCTCCGCTCTGAATGACTTGCCCTTCTCAGCCCAAACCACTTGTTCCCTGTGCTAAGTATGGCATCAATTTACTCAGGCAGTCAGAGGCCAGGCATAAAATGTGTGTCAGGTCTCCTCAGCTCCACAATTATGTACTGTTGTGTTTTAATTGGGGTATTTTCCATGAAAGACCCTTTCTCCATGCCTTCAGGAGAGTTTCAAAATGTAGAGCTTGTTCCTTCCAAGACAACTTTCTGCCTACCTCCACAGTGGTGTTCACAGAGGGCACAACAGTACAGCTGTAATTGTGGAAAACTACCAGAGTACAAGCATTTAAACAATAACGGTGGTTATTTTCCAGAAGCCTGCTGACTCCAGCAGTTTTGCTATAAAGCAACTTTGTGGGTGGTGCTGTCTGAACTGTGACCCATTATTGGAAGCTAGTAACATGCAGTCAACCAGGTTTTGGGTAAAAAATAACAAACCATTTTTTTTTTACACTGGAAAGGCCTGCCCTCATATACACACACTTACAGATTCCAGAGAGGTCTATGTACAGCCAAATAAAAAAAAGACACCATCTGTCTTCTATCATATAAACAATATGAAGTTAAAGACAATTGCCATCGCTTTTGCCACCAGCGTAAGGAAAAGCTAGTCCTTCACTGCCACTCCAGAAGTCTGAGGGTGTGCCACTGCCGAGCTGTGTGGTGCCATTTTTTATAGATTAAACCCACACTAACCCCGTCAGTACAAAAGCAATTGCCAGAACAATCAATCAGTTCACCCCACATCAATAACACATTTATTGCAGAAATGCTGATTCCACTGAAGGCAACGGCAAATACAGCCCAAAGTGCATTCCTGACCTTGGGAAGGAAGTCTGCTAACAAAGAAAGCACAAACTCAAGTTCAGCAAATATTTTTGGTATATCACAATGTGAGAACCCAAGATAGAGATTGATTATTTTTATTATCTAAAAATATATTACTTTCAGCATTGCAATTTGCATCTAGTGCAATGCAACTACAGATTCAGGGCTGCCACAGGTTTTGAAGAGAAGTAAGTGTTTCAAGGTACTGCAAAGCTTGTCTTTTGAAAGAATATCTTTATATATCACCCAGCTCTTCTAAACAGATTGTCTTTTTCTACTGCAGAACTTCAGAATAAAATACAGTGAATTTCACTTTGTTCATTTATTAATCATTTTTTAAAAAAACTTGTGTATATGCATCATATCTCATTTACTTTGTAAAAAAACCCTAATATTTTAATCAGTTCATGAATCTTGCAAATAAAATGAGAATAGACCAAATCTATGCCCACCCATGCATGTATTTCCCAGTGAGGTCTACCATTAATAGCAATAGAAAATAATTTTTGATAAGTGAAAACAAGCTTGCTGAAGATTCAATATGAAGAGCTATGAAGGGTACTCAACCACAAAGGTAGTATTAAACAACAAAAGAGAGGGGAAACATTTCTAACATTTTTAGTATGGCTGTGATCTGGTTAGACACCCTTTTCTTGAAAATCCAACTGGCTGCGCTGGTGGTTTTCGGTTTGTAGTACTGGAAAGTCTGATGTCCCAAAACTAACTTGTGTCATTCTGTACCAAAGCAGCAATGAAACTGGCTTAACGAGATCATACGGCTTCTTCCACATGTCATAAAAAATTAAATAAATAAGTGCTCTATGGTTCTAAGGGACGAGCTTTCTGGGATTCTGAGCCGTAGTGATTCTGCTGCCAGTGGTAACTGAGCCACTTCAAGAGGGTTCACAGATGTCATCCAAACAGCAGTTTCCCTTCTTTTAGAAATGGCATAAAACAACGCGCTGCCAGTGCTGCGGCAGGACACTGAGCAAACTGCTCTCAGGGTGGCATTTCCCAGGTACAGACTTTCCCAAAGCTCTCGTCCTTAGTGACTACACGAAGAGATAAAAGGTTTTCTGTTCTGCAATAGCCACCAGACCTGTGGGTTCTGAAATAGGGTAGCAAGAAGTCTGGCTGCCCCACATACAGCCACATTAAGAATATAAAAGCGAGCATCTACTTGAGAACCTGAAATCTCTCTAGCATTACCTTAATTCAACAACTCTTTTCCTTCACCACTAAATTTAATTAACAGGGTATAGAAATACTGTCTAGAGAGCTTATTTGTTGCAGTCACATTTTTTTTTTCAGCCAACTTGATATGCTTCAGTATTCTCTGTTGCCGAGATCTCTGTTTATAAGAGACTTAGCTGAAAGTGGATGTTAATCTGGCTTAAGTACAGAAATAAAGAATAAGTAAGCCATGAAATGCAGCATTGAGCACAAAACTAATCCTCCAAGGAAGAAACAAGAATAAGTTTTGTTATGGCTTTTTTTTTTATTCCTCCCTTCATCCAGCTCTGACTTATGAAGAAGACCTGAAAGTTCTTGAGTTTGTTTTTCCTTTCTAATATTTTCCTTGCTTTTTTACATTAAAGTCTTTCAGAGCCTATTGGAAAGAGTATGGTCTTACAGCCACACCTATGTAAGGAAAATGTGTAATTTTTAATATATACATAAATACTTTTTTGTAGTGTGCAGACAGGCATACAAACAGATGCAGATGAAGCTTAACTAATACGTTGAACTTCAGTCACCTTTTAAATACTAGCATTGCCAGGTCAGATAGTACCAGTGTTAGGGCAGTTGTGTTTAAAAAGACCTATTTTTCCAAATTAAGATGGAGCTATTAAAAAGACTAATGATCACAAACTCTTTGATTATGAGGCTGAAACTAGTAATTGTGAAGATAAAGATATGTAAACTGACTGTTCAACATATGGACTTCCTATGTTGTTTCCCCCCACCAAATGCCCAGTTTACCACTAACAGGTTTTGGAGGTTCTTGCGTCTTCATGAAATCTTCTTGCAGACTGCCCCACCAAACCAGTGGGATGCTCGCAATGTGCGTTTGAAGTTTCACAGCAGCATTAGGAATAATACAGATGTTTGAATTCCCAAATACTTAACTGCTTCTCAAGTTTCTCTGCAGTAGGGAAAGCTTGAAACCATCTCATTTTTCATTCCGGAGCTGTTGTTGGATTTAGCAGCTGTATTCAGACTCACAACCATCTTAAGAAATCTCCACCAAGAGGCATAGCTAACTCCTAAGAGAAAAACACAGCCAAACACACCAGAATGCCAAGAACCTACTCATTAACAAGTGTGGAAGAGGAGAACAGACCCAGGGACACTAGCCACATTTGCACTCTCCAGTTTTTACAAACAGGACTGTTCCTTATGAGCTAAAAGGCATTACATCATCCACCTAACCATTTTTCTTTCTAGAAAATTGTTTTCTGTGAGCCAGAAGGAAAACAAAAGGTTGTTCACAAAGGTCTGTAACAGCTTTATATAGTAACCAATGGATCTGAGTAAGGATCTCAGAAAGAGGATGAGATGTGCCAGTGTCACCCCATTTTCTTTCATGTTGCGTGCAGCTGGTGCTGGGACCCGGGGGACATCATGAAAGGCTGAGGACGGAGGTTTACTTGGCTTGGATGCAGCATGAATCATGGCTTCAAAGCAACCTGTTTCATGATTAAATAGGGGAAATGAAAGCATCCAAAGGAGTTCCTGTTTTACCCACCTGCATGTGTACGTACACGTATCTGACACACTCATGCACGCAACTAACCACAGGGAAATACGAGTGAATTTGAAAGACGGAGGATGACTTGCACACATACATACTCATGTATGTATTGGCTTGCAAAAAACACCTACTTCCTAGATTGCCACGGTACAGCATGTATACTCTGTTTAATGCTTGTTGGTTGGTTTCATTTCTCAAATTAATTGACTTGGGCAAACCAAAACTAAAGAAGCCAGGGTATTTCCCTGTCATAAGTGGCACTGTGAAGTACTCATACTTTCATTAAGTCATCAGAACAGCCTTCACTTGAAGAAGCAGACCACAATGAAGGGATTTCTTTGTGGAAAATAAGGCTTCAGCCTTGTTTTAATGAAGAACCTACAGGAAAATCCCCATCCTTTTTAGATGGACCACCGGGTGAGCTGTAAGAGTAGTATCAAAGCACCTCAATGTGCCAGGGAAAATCTCTGAATAGATTTCCCACAGGTCCCCAATGAAAAGCTGTCATTCCTTTAGCTAAAAAAGTCTTGGCACAACTCAGCATGGAGAGCCTGAACCCTGCCCGGAAGTTATCATTGCAATTCACAATGAGGAGACACCAGCAATTAAATGTGATTTTGCTTTTCCCAGGCTTCGTTCCCACTCCATGCATGTGAAACCTCATTGTCCACACAACAGATGTTCCCTCCTGCCTCACAGGGAGGGCAGTGCAGCATGGCTTGCACCCCACTGGATGCATGAGCGCATCAGTGCCATAAAATCAAGTCCACCTTCCCTTCTTCAAAAAACACCCACAGCAGTACCTCAGAGAGACTAAGAGAAGCACAGACTTGTGAGCTTTTCCTAGGAAAACATCCCTGCTTCACAGGATGAGCAGGGGCTTTCCTTCTTGAGAAATGTATCTACGTGAATGTTAACAGTGTTAAGTAACCTCCGGCAACCTTGACTTCCATGAACTTGTGGAGTCCTACCTTTCCATATGTGTTTTCTACTCTATAGTATCCCATACTTTATCATTTCAATGCATGCTAATAAAAAATATTAACACACACACCCCCTCAAGATACAGCACCTGCTGCCTGGTATTGTTTAATCAGAACTGTTCTATTTTCTGTTGCAAGAAAAAGAGATCAGTCTTTCTCAAGTTACCTTTTGCGTACCACTCCAGTTGTTACCATGTCTTCTTCTGGCATCTCATCCCCATGCCTGGGAATGTTTGATGTCTTCTCCTATAGAAAGAACTTCATATCCTTGATTATCTTACTGCCATTCTCTACATCTTCAGCAGTTTGGAGACAAAGAGAATCTGAGCTGAATGCAATGTTCCAGATGTGGCTTCATCACAGATTTCTTTCAGTGGTTTATCATGTCATTCCACCATGCTGTTTGACTATTTCCCTCCTAATAATTTCTGGTGTTTATAGTTGAAGACCTTCCCACTGTGCTTCCAAGATGTTTTTTCCATTGATTATAGCCAATTTAGAGAATGTCCTTGTGTTCATAACTAAGAATGTGCCATCTGCAGTACTTTGCAATTATTCAAACAAAACCCAACCTTCATTTTATCATCTTCTGCTAACCTGGAAATGTGAGAACCTTCTGTATTTCTTCACAGTTAGCTGTAGGTTGGGCTGTCCTCAATAACTGTTTATCATTCACAAATATTATCAGCTCACTAGCTGGCTTTTCCACATCACCCAGAAATACACTGTATAGCATTGGTCCCATTCTGAGATCTTCGGGACGCTTTTGGGACAATGCTAGCTTTTTTCCCAGGCGTGGGAGTACAGGGACGCTCTTCTTAAAATTCATTTAGATTCACTCTGAGACCCTGCTGCACATCTAAACATGCTTCAAGACTCTATAATACCTTCAAGCATTTTAGCCTCCAGCTGCTCCTTTTACTTTCTTTTTCTTTTTTTTTGCTTGTTTCCTAATACTTACAACCTGCCCCTTTCAAACTGAAAAATATTGTGGTGGATTTTCTGTATGGCAACTCTTTGCTAAACCAAGATTCTCCTCTTTCCTCCCTGGGAAGACCAAAACCTGCACCACAACACACCCTGTTCATACTCAGCCCCCTCAAAGTTATGGCAATCACAGTCTGCAACCTTGTTATTGAAGACTTAAAACCAACGTACATTAATGGTGAAGATATCTGTATCTAATTGTGCACAAAACTGAGAATAGAAGTATAAAGTCTGAGCCTAAATACACACAGCCCAAATGCACCATCACGTATCTCACCCACAAAGCATAGTAACACTAGAAAATTAGCAGAGAAAAATCCGCATTAGTTTTAAGGAAAAAAATAATGTTCAGAGAGATATCCTTTATGCTTTAGAAAGAAAATCTAGCAAAGGTTTTTAAAAAAATCAGGCTAGAGAAATTAATCACATTTAAGTTTCTGAACCCTAGCTCTACTTTTCCTGAAGCATCGTAATTAAAAAAAATTTAAGAATCACCGTGTTATGCATTGCCCTCCTTATTTTCTGTCATATGCTATCTCCTGTGAATACGGAAACATCCATTTCCTCTCATCTGTATTTATATGCTAAGGTAACACAGCTAAAAATACACCAATTTACTTATTTTTGAACAAAACTGTTTTTGTAAATAACTCCTTGAAGCGTTATGCAATCGAAGTTTAAAAGTTGGTGCCGTTGACTTCAAAGGGCAGCATGCAGGTCTACAGACAGCAGTTTGGGACACAAAGGTGTACAGTAAACACAATAAAAACAAGTATCTTCTTAGGCTAAAGGTTTTTATCTTTCTTTTTTGTTTCTTTTCAATGAAACAAAGAGATGTATCTCAAATATTTGAGTTGACAGGAATACTAACACCATCAAGTCTGCTGAGGAACAGTGATTTAATTAATTTTCCTCGTCAGCTAAATTCAGCTGGACATATTTGCATCTATTTGTTGTCAGAGCATTGCCTTGATTCTCAGATTTTAAACAGTTTTCAGTACTGTCTTTAAAAGAAGAAAGGAAAAGTTTTGTGAATCAATGAAAGAAAATCAGAGCCTTTCTACAGAGTACTGCTTAACTTGGTTTAAATCGTTTTTTGGCCAGGATTTAAACACACAGAGTCAGAAGCTCAGCTGGGGGAAAACTGTACCCGCTCCAGAACAATTCTTACGGATCAAGCAGTAACATGGAAAAACTAAAGATAAATTATTTATAGTTTTGTCAGTCAGTTTTGGGGAGAGATGTGTTAAGGGGTTTTTTTGGTGTTCTTTTGTTTTGTTTTAAATGCTGCTTAAAAGCTAATTTAAAAAACCTGCAAGTATCTTTAAGTGTTTTAAAACTGTCTGGATTTGTAACTATTGCTGTTTAAAATATTTTTGTTCAAATTTTGTTTTAAATTTTGTGGAGAAATTCCTCCATTTAATTATGAATACACAGCACTGAATTCTTGATTTAAGTTAGTATCTCCAGCTCAGTCCCTTTTAGCTAGTCCCCCCCTGCATCAGAAATATCGCTTGGGGAACAGAGTGAAAGAAACCAGATAAATTTTACCCTGAAGGAGATTTTAGAGAAGTTAGGAGAATTATATCAGGAATTAGCTTGGCTCAGCCTATGCAGAGGCACTACACGTCCCGTTCAGTAGGGTTTGTTATATCACCAGTACAATATAACATTTTATCTGCTCTCTTCAGAGTCACATGTGTATTTAGTCCCACTGCTTTCAGCACCTGCAGGAGGCCCCACAGCACTGGGGGGGCTGGGGACTTTGGCAATGCTGGAAAGTTCAGCAAGATAGAGCTTGAAGAAAAGGAAGGTATAAAATGCAAGCTAAGCAGGGTGTGTAATCAACAGCATCCTCCCCTTAGAAAAAATATATTTTTTTTTAACGTAATAGGGGGGCAAAGGGGGGAGGTAGAAATATCAGAGCACAGATCTTTTTTGGATAAACTGTGCCCTTTACAAACATGAACATTCTCTTAAAAGGCCACAAATTGTTCATCGAGATAAAGCAATGCAAATAGCTAAGTTGGTCACAAGAACAGCTACTTAGACAGGAGTCAGTCCACAAAGATGACATAAAAAGTTGACTCTATGCAAATTTTTTTTAAGATGTCTTTTTTTCCTGTTCTCTCACTTGCTTTGAAACAGATTTTAGATACTCTTTTAACGATGTTCTGAAAGAAGATAAACAGGCTTGTGCCTTCTAAACCGTAAGAGTATAATTGTAACAGAAATAACAGACAATCTAATGGAAGATATGACTGGAGTTTTCTGAGTTAAGGCTGTCCTTTAACGCTTTTTTGGCAAAGTAGCATTTTATACATTTTTTAATCCATCCTTCAGCAATCCATAGTCTAATGTCAGTTAGACTGGACCTATAGGGACTCAGAGACAAGTATTATTTTATTATGGTAATGAAGGACAAGAGGTACACATTCTTGTGAATCTGTTCCCTTTGAAAACCTCATCTATGACAAGAGAACACTACCATGTTTTCAAAGACATGGTTTTAAAATATCCATTTCGTATCCAAGGCCGAATTTAAGTACATGGACTTCCTAAGCCTTGCCCATAAAATCATAAGAAAATATCTTCTAACACACAACAGAATATGCCCAGCCTAAATATACACTTACTTAATTCAGTTTTTTAAAAAAGGATGCACTCTAAAAAATAAAGCCACTTTTAGTTATGAACCAATACATAGATTAAAAAGACTAATTTGCTTTTTTAAATTTTAAAATCTGTCATCACCATCACTACTCTCATTTAAACAGTATACTAAGTTTGTGCTTGCCTTCTCGCTGTCCTCCCCATTGCTGGGGACCCCTGCCTGAAGCTCATGGGAGGCAGTAAGCAGGTATAAGATGAAACACCACTGCATTTTGCCACTTACCTCTCTTTCATGTCCTGCAATGAAGTTCCTTCATGTTGGCTCCTCCCCAGTGCTGCCAAAATGCCCCCCGGGGTCCTACCCAAGCACGGGTCCATTACACCCAGAATCAGGGCACTGTGCTCTCTCCACACCCTTCTCCCATCACGGCCAGCAGCCCCAAAAATGGGCTACCATTCACCAGCTCTTCACCTCGCACCCCAGGGAGAGAATTGTCCTTCAGGGAGCCTCGGCTCCCAGACCTCTCACAGCCCACTTCGTCATTGTTCCTCTCTTCTACCTTGCGAGCACTGATCAAACCAAGTGTGCCCTGGTACTGGATAGGTTTGTGATCAATAAATTACTCTGTTTTACATGGTTCAAATTTAAGCTTTTATTTGGTTTTTAAATTAAAAAAATAAATTTCGTTATTAAATAGTGGAATGGGTCTAAACTAATGTTTACATATTAGTTCACTTGCTTTAGGATACCACCAGAGAAATAATTAAAGTATACCACCCGGACAAAACTTTCTGTTAGAAAGCTCAACAGTGGTGTAATTCAGTTAAACAGGAAAAAAAAAAAACCCAACCCCAAAGTGTTAATGTTACAATGAACGTTAGAAGTAAACCTCTGGGTTTCACGTCATCCAAATCTAGTCTCCATCACAAAGGCAGTCATTGTATTCAGAATACTATACCACAGTGCTAATGTCATCAGCTTCATCTGGTTTCTTTTGCCTGCTTGGCAGGGATTTCAAGTACTCAAGGTGCCTCCTTGCATCCTCCTGATTTTGCCGGACATAATAAACCACATAAGAGATCACCATGGTGAACCAGCCAAACATGGTGACCAGCATGGCATAATCGGTAGTCTTTTTAGGAAGGTTGCAGAGGTCAGCATCGTTGGCAGCATTGAGGAACGGTCTCCCCGCGTGTTCATCCAGCACAGAAGTCTTGCAGATGACGTTATTGGCAGTCTCATGGTTGGAGGCCATGCTCCTCAACACCTGCTGCAGTGTGCAGTCACAGTGCCAGGGATTGTTTGCAATTCTGGCTCTGGCCTTTAAGTTGTTGAAAGCGTTTTTGTGCACGCTTTGAATCCGGTTGTCGGACAAATCCAGAGTCTGCAAGGTTTCTGCCACCCCTTTAAAGGCATGTTCATCTATAAACTCAATCCCGTTTTTTGATAAATTGAGGACTCTCAGTTGGTGCAAGTCCTTAAAAATTTCATTAGGGATAGAGGTTATCTGATTGGAGTCCAAATACAGTAAGACTGTTTCTGGAGGAAGATCTCTGGGAATTTCCTTGAGGTTTGCATTGCTACAGCTGACGTTCAGACCTCCAGAGTGAGAACAGAGGCAGCCTTTCGGGCACATACTGGCAGAATGAAAGCACAGTATCATGAGGACAAAACTTTGTAAGAGCAGACACATGGAGAGGGAACGAGTTAACCACAGGTCTACCAAATGCATGCTGGGGTGTCAGCATAATCACGCGACCATTTCTCATTCAGCCAACAGTGGTGGGAAAAGGGTCGGCAAAGCTGAAACGCGGCTTCATTTTCTTCGGTGGGATTAGTACAAACTGACTAACACGTGGGCTTCCTCATGGTCAATACTCTTCTTAGAAGCACACCTACGGAGAGGAAGGAAAGAAAGTTCCTTATACCATAAACTCCAACCCCAATTTTGTTTTCATTAAAAAAATAGAAACAAAATGAAGTCAAAGTGAAATGCAACACTAAATAAATGTTCTATTATACTATCAGTGCACCGGAGGATTTATTTAGGTAACTCCCATTAGCATTAATCTGAGTTTAGTACATAAAACCCCAGGACATTTTTAAGAGGAAAGACTACACCTATTAGAAAGTGCACAGGTTTGGGCTTTAATACTCATTAGAGGCGGCACTGGTTTGTTTTTATCACAGACTTTTCTAAAGCAGCTATAAAACTAAATTACATTTTCCCTTGCTGAAAGCAGAATATGCATTAACAGGAGCTGAGAGTTGGACAGGTAAGTGAGGGATTTGTGGGGGTTAATGTGAACTTATTTCAAAAGAATATATGCTATTTTAAGTCCAAATCAAAGTACTTCAGCAAGGAAATATTTTTACTGTATCAAGAAATAAAAATCAAGTAAACCAAATGCTGCTGTAAGACACATCCAGCATCTCCTTTCTTGTCTCCCTCTCCTTCTCTTCTGCTTTTGAACGCTGGATTTCCTGTACCTCCCAGCATTTTGTGAGACCCACAGAAATCATTTCTACTTCCAGTTTTCTTGAAGATTTTCTTTTCAGTTAACATAAAGGAAAAAAAAAAAGAAATGTAACAATTGCAAAAAACCTCACACAGCCTGACTCCAAACCAAATAAAATTCACACAAACCTATGTACGAGCCAAACAACAACCATCTTATTCATGGCATGTAATTTGGTAATAGAACATATGAAAAATATTGTTTCTGCTTCTCCCTTCTCAAGTTGGCTTGAAAATAGTAAATATCCAGAAGCTTTTCCATTTTCTCCTTTAATTGGAGCACAAATACAGAAGTCTGAAATGCTGACCTATAAGGTTTCAAAGACAACCTCATTTATTTTTTCCCCTGTTATGGTAAACTATGAATTTCTAACCTCAACAGGTCCATTTATTTTCATGTACACATCCTCTGTCTTTGTAGCAGCTTGGATATTTGCAGCCTTCAGGTTGTATTTACATACAAATGATTTTACTTTTTTCCAAACCCACACCGTAGTCCACTGAACAACAAAATCCCTGCAGGGAGGATACATGCGATCTTACAGGAAAAAGAAGAAATTGCATTGCAATCATTTTTGCTCGCAGAACTCACACAGTAACTGCAGTTTCTGGCACATCACAGTAATACGGATCAGATGTATCACGCAGAATTTCAAATCCATAGCTCGAGCCCTATTTAACCCTTTTGCTGAGGCTTACTACGTCAAGTAACCACACAGAAAAACACTAAACCCACCCAAACCCATCCTAATAGCATCTATGTCATGTGTGATTACCCCTCTGCTATGGCTTGGGAACAGCAAAAGCTCAGCCCACTCTCACTGCAACTACTGCAGAGAGTAGCGTAACACCACTGCTCTTCAACTCATTTACTGATCAAGAGATTGCGCAAGAACCTAAACAGAAGTTTTACACTTGGACTCCAAAAAACTCCTACTCTAAAATTAAAAAGAAGGGAAATTGTTAGCAATGAAAAATTGTCAAGTCAACCCTGGAAATGTGAAACCATTAAGAAGGGAAGTAAGCAGAGCATGAAAAGCTCCCTTTGAGGACAGCAAGGTGAGGTAGCACCTCCACCACGGAGTCCTGCAGGACCTCCGTGGAAGAAACAGGTTTTACGTGAAAAAAGCCCATTGCACAGGGAGCATCCCTGCCATTTCTCCCTGTTGCTCTCTGGTCACTGCAGTGCCTGGTCTTCAGGTCAGATAGAAATCTGCTACAGAAGCAGACAAGCTCCAGAAGTTGTTTTTTCCCAGCCTGCCCAAAAGTGCTAAGTACTTGCTAAAATGTGCATCCCATTCGGAGGCCAAGCTGGAGCTGGCAGCTGCTCCCCCCCCCGCAGCTCTGAGGTGGCAACCTCCTCCTCCCTCCAGCAGCCCTGGGTGCTGTGGCAAAAAGGCCCATCCCCTGGAAAAACAGCCGCCTATTTTCCTTTCCCTTCATGTTGATGTGTCTCACTACTGTGCTGCACCAAAAGAGGAGATGAGTGGTCAGTTCATCACCACAGAATGAGCATCACCTCATCACCTACTGCTTGTATACAGTGACTTCCCACCAACGATACTGGAGTCCTACTGCAGGAATGGACTGGGGTGGAAGAGCAAAGGCCTAAAGTAGTTTCAGATGCTTAATTCTGAGGGAAGCATAAACCCCACACTGTTCTTAGCAGAGATGAGACAATTAAATATCATATTTGCTTCACTACAGACTAAAAAAAACCTGCCAACCCGGAAGCACACTATGGACCCTGCTGAGTCCTCCACAGCACACCTACGCCACCAAAGATCATGTATCAAAAAGGCCCCAGGCACCAAAGACAATGTGGAACATTTTCATCCCACTGAAGAAAAATGAAGCTCTTTTTCTTTATAGTGTATTGATGTGTTTTGAGTGGAAGCAGTAGGATCTTTACAGACTAAGCAGGAAATTCCTCTTCAAAAGAGATAACTAAGTAAATGGAAAACTCCCAGTGCTTTAAGTCCTTAGAAAGAGCAAACACAAGTTTAAACCCATAATTATCAATACAAGTCAACAAAACTTAGCTGAGCAGGAGTAAAGTTCAACAAATTCTCAGTAAATTAACTGGAAGCAACTCATCAGGACTGGAGCATCAGTCAGGGGAAACAGAGCGTTGTTTACTTCCATAATCAGAATATCTGATCCAAGGGATATCTGATCTGAGGTTTGGGTTTCACCAACAAACTTACAGCAAGGACTTGCTTGACTCACAGGCAAGCTAGTGACTGCAACAAGAGAAAAGAGAACTAGCATCTGCACATTTGTAATGCCAGAAGGAAGATTTTCAACTCCTTGAGCATCCATCTAATTTTTCTCTGCTTGGAACACAATAAATAAAGAAGGTAACAAAGCTGGAATAAAGACAAGAGATAAACCAGTCAGAAACACTAAAAAAAGGATGGCAGAAATAGAATAAAAATAAGTATATGAATTAATTAGAAATCTCCAAAAAAAAGAAAAAAAGAAAAATAAATTAAAAAGTAAATAAAGGCACAGGGAAATGACAGCAATACTACAAACACCGGTAACGGCATCATGTATAAAAAGACCTTTTGTGTACATTTCTAAAATACAAGTACAAACATAGAAAACCTAACATACAAGTCAAATATTGCAAGGCAATAAAAGACAGTGAAGATCGCACAAAAGAATTCTTTACCATCTTGCAATTTAAACTGGTTTTCAAGCTTTCCTCTTCTCATGCTCCCCTAAGACCATTCACTCAGTACAAACATCCAACAGCATAGGAAAAACGTACAAATCCTGAAACCCTCAAGGAAAGCATATTTGCTTTTAATACACATTGATATTTCCACCGAGCTTCAGGTGTCAGGCACTTGCAGATGCTTGCCCTTCCAGCAAGCAAGGTGCAGAGACTGTGTCTTAGCACCTGAATGCAATACTACTGCATTAGGTATTTGATTGATTACTCCTCCCCACAAGAAATCAGTGATGTAAAGAAGCATTAGTGCCTCCAACTACCCACCTGGACCAACCTGGAAAAAAAGGCCTGCAGGCTTAGCCAAGTCACAGAAATGCATGACAAGACTACGTGCAATATTATACTTTTGCGTCTTCAGAGCAAGATATAGAAGGATAGCAAATCCTATAACCATCACATGGCACAGTATAAAAATGACACAGTCTGAGACCTCTTACTGTTTAGGACAATGCTAAAAAACCAAAGCTATATACAAAAAAACCCAAATCATATATATAAAGATGTCTGACTTCACGGAAGAGAAAGGGAAGGGCAAAGGGAAGTAAAAGTGGTTTCTACTGTAATGTAGAGACTTTCAGAGTCCACATGGCAGCTCTTCATTACCCAAGCGCTCACACACATGTGAGTAGCTCCATACTGGTCCTTTACACAGCCTCTGCCCCTATAAAAAGTTAGTGTGGAGCAGCTGCCAGTTCCTTGTACTTGAAGGCCAGCCACCGCTCTCAAGACTCAAAATTAGAGACTAAAGTCAGCCTTAAGAAGTATTCTGCCCATAGTGTTTTAAATGCACACGCACCCTTCCCCTCAACCATCAGGATCTTGCATCTCCACCAAGGTGAAGTCAGCAGATCCACTTGTTGATGAAACTCTTCCTGGAAATTTGTATCTTTCAAATGGGAGAGACTGATATTTACTCTTGGCTTGTTCAGGAGATGCCTTCTTCCTACATTGTGCATCTAGACTTCAGTAGGATGCTTCAAAAATTACTTTCTAGCACTACAAAAATTACCTGTGATGGCCAATAATCTTTGCTCGAGTTGCTCCAATATCACAATGCTTTTACTTGGAATTTCACCTGAATTCTCATACATTTTCAGGTGAATTCCCAAACATTTCTGTTGAGGAGAGATCAAGACCACCACCCTCTTCCTGATGATTATTCATCAAGCAAGATCTTGCATAATAAAGACAAAATCATGATCCAATGTATTTAATATAAATGTCTTTTTGACATGATTCCTGTCCTAAATTACAGAAATGAGGGCCGAAAATGAAGTCTGTAAACAGGATCACACAGGCCCACGCCAGTGTAAGACCCCCGGACTCACACACAGAATTACTCCTCTTGCTTGTGGTCAAACACTAATGAGAAGAATCAGCAGCAGCTCTCTGCAGTCAATACCACATATTTCTTCACTGGATCGCAAATTGTAAGGAGTCGTCACTGACAAGAGACAGAGGAGGACTTTTAATTTTTATTGTTGTTGTTATTATTCACAAACAAGCAGAAGTGGCAAAATGGAGAAAGATATGATCCTAAAAAACCATTCTAGTTCCCTAAGCCAACCAGCACAGACACTGTGCAGAATGCACTTTTCTAGCAGTAACAATTGGATAAATATTGGATAAAACAGGTATTTTGGAAGAGGCTCTTTCTTTCGAATGTGATGTCATGGCACGCAGAGAAAAAAAGACTGCAGGTGGTATGGCATCAAGCTGCAGCTGAAGCATCATCTTTTGAGCCCAGGGTCCATCAAGAGGCATGCTTCTTCCTATCAAGTCCCTGCCCCTACTTAACTACGCAGTGTTCCCTCTCTCTTCCCTTCAGCATCTGATCAGGTCAGTCAGCTGCGTATGACCGCTCAAAGCCCAACCCCGAGAACTGGAGAGCACAGCACTGTCAATGGGTACAGTCCCAGCAGTACAAGAAATTTTTATCCCTCTAGGTTCAGAGATTGCATGGGACTGTAAAGCCATGGCACAAAACGAGTTGCAAAAAAACAAAGGCAGAGGTATTCAAGGTGCCCAGCAGGTGAAGGGGGACTGTAGCAGTGTTCCAAAAGCATGAACGATGGTAAAGGCAGCTGCAGGAGCACTGGGATGCTGGGAGAAGCAGCAAGGGCACAGCAGGAAGGCATGCTTGTGAAGTCAAGTCTGGGGGCACAGCATGGAAGTAAGAGCATAGCTGTCAGCCACCTACAGATTTTTATGTGGCTTCTAGGGTCAAGTCTGGCTACAAAATGTTTTCATTTCTGGTCTCTTATGCAAAGTGGTATTTCCATCTCATGCATGATCATCTGTGCAGATGCCGTAAGAATTTGAGCAACTACACTAGCCTCTTGCCATGCGCAAAGAGAGCTGCATGGCACACATGTCTCACTGCGAAGAAATCAGTGATAGCAACTCCATTTTCCCTACCAGTAATGTAAGGTACTGAAATAATGTCTCTTCTTGTCTTCAAAGCTGGACCCCTTGATGAAAAAGATCGCATCTGTTACTCCAGCAATGTCACAGGGGTCACAGCTAACTAGAGACGCTTGGCATCTGCACACACAGTTTGTATTCGTGGTTACTGAAGGTGCCATGATCAGACAGGAATTTCTTACTACTGTGGCTTATGCACCCAAATGAGCGAGAATGGGAGAAGCCAGCAGACCAGCCACAGGGGGTGACCTGTGGGCCATGTCATGATTGCACTCAATCTGTCTGGTCTGTCACTTTTTAACCACCAGAAAAAATGGAAGAATTTAGGTACAACCCAGCTTCCCAAGAGTGTGGCTCGTAGGGTCGAGTGCACAATTCACCTGCCCAGCCATACCACACTTCTGATGATGTACAGGTGGAAAACTTAGATGACCTTGCTACTAACTTTAGGCACAGTACCTGGAGAAGCCCTCACTGAAAACAGATCCCAAATGGCACAACAGAGCTCCACACTCCTTGGGATCACAGTGACCACCACAAACGTCACTGTGTTTTTCAGTTAATACCAAAGGCGTCCCTGTGAGCAGCTGCTTGCCCTCCACATCAGAGATGCACGGCACTTGTCAAGGTGCCTCCCGTTCTCCTCATGTACAGCCCATACGACTCACACAGGAACCTGTAAACTGCTCTGTGTACGTGTATGTGTGCAGCCCTACCACCTTCAAATGAAACCCTCAGCTCCCCATAAGTCTTCAAGAGATGCCTAAAAAAAACAGCTCGGTTTTTCAAGCCTAGATAAGTAAACTCCTACCCTTCAGAGTAACAACCTTTTTGGGTGCCAGCATTGGAAGTTTGATGCAGAATTAGAAAAGCCGAGGAAATAGACTCCTACAGGGCTCTTTTTATAGACATCCTTTAAAGCAAACTTTCACTTTGAATAAATATTAAACTTTTATGACTAAAAATCCATTAAAAAGGAACACTGTAAAAAGATTATTGTTTTATCTGACTTCCAGATAATTAGTGAGTTGTTTTATAGATTTGAAAGACCTGATGTTATTATAACTTTTTTTTCCCCCCTCCTTAAGATATTGATTATGTTGGTATACAGAAAACATGCACGTTGATAAATCTAGTCTCCTATTCTCTATTAAAATAGATCTTAAATTTGCCATATTGAATACTTTTATTTTAAATCAGGTTTAGCAAATTATCCACTGAAACCGAAAATACTCCTCTCTCTAATGGACTGTTTTCCTTGCACTCTTCTTCCTGTAATGCCAGTCTGTTTGTTACAGCACGCACACAGGCCTGCCTTGCTCTCTACATCCATAAAAAGCGATATTTTATGTCTTTGTACCCCCCCTTTTTTTTTTGGTCATAAAATGCCATATACTAGTTTATCTCTAAAAATACGACCTTGTAATTAGTATTGACAAGACAGCTGTAAGTTGGCTAAGGGAGAAAATTCACAGGCCATTAGCCCACCCAAAAAGTCCTGTTTGCTGAAGGACTGAGGACAGGAGAATTTTACCTGAACCAAAGAAAGAGATTTGTCCCCACTACTCCCACAGTCCAGATAGCATATTTATGAAGAATCAAATCAGAGAATATATCAAAGGAAAGAATGTTTTCTATACATCCTATCCTCAATCTTATACTACCAGCTAGTACAGACTTGGCACTAAGCCACCCATGGGGTTGCCCTGTGCATCTGCGTGCCGTGTTTGAGAGCAGCTGAGCCTCTGGGGCCAACACAGTCTGTGCACAGCGGGGCAAAAATCTCCATGAAATCCTGCCTGGCTCCTCAAACACATGGGCTGAAGCTGACCACAACTGTTTAAAAACTGCAAGAAGACTGATGAAGAAATGGTGAGCGTCCTTCTTCTACATCTTATTCTACATCTGTCCCAGGATTCAGACGATGGTTCAAAAGTACAGTATCAAAACAACCTTAATTATAAAAAAACAAACAAACAAACAAACAAAAAAAAACACAAAAAAAAGGAAAAAAAGAAGAAAAAGGGATTTTTGCTCACTTCCCTATGGACATATGATAAAACTACACCATGACAATGTGACTGAGTGGGTACTGAGCTGGAAAATGATGATACCTGCGTGCTGGAGCTGAGCGGGAGCAGCAGGGCCTGAAGGAGCACACAGCAACCACTTCTGGTCTCTGTGCTGTCTGCGCACTACGGAACAACGGATTTCATGGGTACCAAGTGAATTCCTCCAGACAAACAACACAATTCTTTAAAACAACACTGCCTGTGTACTGTCAGCAGCGAAGGCACCGTGGCATGCCACAGCTAAGGGCAATCTCACCAGCTGCACAGGCAGACTGAGTTGGGCAACTCAACCCTCTCTGTAGCTCCAGGACACTGTCATGAAATTCAGCCTAGCAGATGAAAAAAAGAATCTGGTCTCCAGTCTCGGGACAACCTCTGTCTTTCACGCCTCTCTCCCTGGCACTCCTCGGATGCGGCGCAGCTGCCTGGCTGCTTCACAGCTTCACCTTGAAGGCAGGCAGTTAAAATGTTATGAAGCACCAAACCAGAGAGATGCCAAGAATTGCCTGCAAGGTGCCAGGTGATTTAAATTCCCAGATGCAAGTCTCTGGCAATGGAAGATTTTTAGGATTTCAGAACGTGGCAAGATGAAACCCTAAAGCAGTATGAAGAGAAATTAACAGAAGCCAACAGCAGATGAGGTGGGGAAAAAAAGGGGCGCAAAAGATCATTGATTCAATGAATAATTGAAATGTCATGATTTATCGGTGTGAGCCTGAACGCTAATTACATAATGGATTCATTATCTAATGAAATGCCAAATGTACTCAAACTATAATATTCTCCCCTAAGACAGGACTCCGAATGCCAGTCGACATTTTGTTCCCATAAACCTTCCAGTATAGACATCCCTCCAACAACCGCTCATGGCAAACCACGTCCAGTTGCAGAAGCAAACTGTGGGTGCAGATGTTTACAGATCCTAAGGTACGAATACCCTCTCTTAACAGTCACGGAGTAATAAAATGGTTGAGGAGAGCCAAATGAACATTTAAAGCTATAATTACTTTCTGATTGTGAGATCACTGAATGTATCACTCCTTATTACAGATTAACATCTTAATTATACTGTGTGGGCAAATGAATCAGCACTTTAAGACTGATGGGTTGGGTTCATGTTAAAAAATGTATTTGACTTTTCTCCCTTTTCATGTCAAGTCAGGAATTATTTTATAACTCTCAGCTGACATATAATTGTGTGAAGCTTAGCAGATAATAATAACAAATCACTGACAGAAAACAACATCACCAATTATCTCCTAGCTTTCCTATGATGCTTTGCTCTTGGAAGTGTTCTGTGGCAATACATTTCTTGGAATGAAATTTGATATGCTCGATGGAAATTAAAGAAACAGCTGTCGGGGGTGCTCTTAGACCTCTTTCTTTCAAGCCCTAAGACTGAATCACTTGATTTTTAGAAGATGTTCCGTGCCGCCTACTTTTCCCAGTTCCTGCATCCTCTTTGTATGCCTTAAGACTACAAAAGGCTCCCATCCCTCTCCTGAGCAATACAGCCTGTTGGGAAACATAAACAACATTTTGTATGCATATCTATGGCATCTGAAAAAGGAAACAAAACATTACATGCACTTACAGTGCATATATAGTGGCATCATGAAGTAAGTTAAAAATGAAGGCATAAGATGTAAGATAAATACCATCATCTCTTCAACATCGTTTATCACGGTACTTGCAAGAAATTAGCTTGACAATCTATTGAAGAATGAACAAAGGCTCAAGATACGTCAGTTACTGCTCAGCAAACATATCTGCAAAATGTATTTTTTACCACTACATAAGAACATGAAGAACCACGTTACATACGCTAAAGGGAAATGCTCCAACACAAACAAATGACTGTCTGTGAAGAGTTCTCCAAAGCCATAGCATTTGTTTATAGATTAATTATTAGTGTGCATTAGAATCAAAAACATTTTTAGAGTCATATATATATTCTATTTTTATATATATATATATATTCATACATTACATTCTACTGAGTCTCAGTCACATTTTCTGAGACAACATCAACAACCACTCTGTTTGGCAAGAAAACCCTTTCCAGCAGCAGCTGAGTCAATCCTCCATATGATCTATACTAGAAAAAAAAATACTCTGAAAGCTTAAAATAGACTGAAGTGGAAATACTTTGTCTTCCTTGGGTAAAGAGATCCAGACTAAAGTTTGAAGTTATGGTTTATGAACTGAATGCCTAGGAGCCTTTCATGATTAGGCAACGCAGTAGGTTTTCAATAAATCTGACAGAACTCAATGGAAGATGTTTTCAACACAAAAGGTCAATTTCACAATATTTGCTGATCTATTTTTCTCTTACGACAATGTGATCGATGTGAAAAAGACAAGTGCTTAGTTGGAACCATACCCTGAGTCTACCCAGTAGCTAATGATAAATGCTTCTTCAACTTAATTCTGCAGTACCATATCAGAGAAAATGTCGTCTTGATCTCAAGATAATTACACTGATCACCTCAATGATTACCAGCACAATCAGTGACAAGTCTAGTAATTTAATCTTGATAACCGCATCTGGTGACTGCAGATGGTGTCCTTGTCCAACTGAAAAATCTCATTCTTGTTTTGCAAAGTGTAAGTATAACCCCCAGTAACAAAAACTGTGTTACCAGAAACTAATAGGCCTTTAAGGTACTGCTTTGGAAGATAAGCAAGCTTCAGACCATCTAGAGACCTTTCTTCCACCTTTAAAGGGCACTTAGTTGGTTCTGCATACTGCTATCCATCTTCAGGCTCATTTGAGGTTCATCCAAATATTCCCGCAACTTAGTAGGCAGTGGGAAGAGAGAAGTTGTAATTAGTCTGAGGAAGCTGTGCTGATAATAAAGTCAGCAAGGCAGAAATAAGCATGCAAACCTGAAGGGACCATTCAGCAAGGAACACGCTAGCAGCTTTGTAAAGTTGACAACAGTTGCACGAAGCAGCCAGCAAGACAGCTGCTGGCAGCAGATACCTGGGCACTAGGGAGTCCTAGAAGAAATAAGATGTGTTACAGACTCCAAAGTCAGTCAGGGAAGGGACGAGGAGAACGAAGCAGAGCACAGCTGAAAGCTGCTTCTTCCAGCTGAACCTCTGCCACAGAGCAGGTTCCCAGAAGCCACGATGGGTACTGCAGAGGAGACCATCTCTTGGGTTAGACACCTCAGAAATACAGAAGCGAGCAGAGGCAGTGCTGCAGTGGCAGTTTAACACCCAGTTTCACATATTCTTGCTTTTAATTGGGATCTAGATTACTCTGCTGTGTTAAACCACAGGAAACCAAGGCTGTTTCTCTCCATGCACAACGGCTCACTGACATAAACACAGAGCCTATGGCACAAGGAATTTGCAAGGAAAGAAGCCAGGGCAGTAGAAGCTACTACTGAAATGAAACAATCTCATAAATACCCACAAGATGAGACCACAAAGAGAAAGAATATACTTCCAGAGCAATTACTCTGTATGAAAATATCTGAAAGGGGACGGGGGGAACCACAAGCTAAACTGCAGTAGGGGCCAGCACTTCAGAACAGAGTAGCTCAGCAGTTATTAATTCAGCTCCCTGTACTTTGAAATATGCTAGTTGTACAATAACAGGACCTTTCAATGGCACACCAAAGTAGAGTATATGATTTAGAAAAATGCAAGAAAAATAAAATATGTTACATTTGTAGATAAAAGAAACCAATGAAGTCTGAAATTCCCAGTTAAAAGCTCTGAACTTAAAAGTGAATGCCCAACACCACAAAACCACAATCTTCTATTGAAGAAATTAATATTGTGACGTATCAACGCATTTCAGAAAAAAGCAAAAGAGACAACAAGTCTGGAGTAATTATGAGATCAGTAAGAAATTAAGCAACTTTAAGAAGGAGTTCAAGTGACCTTCTGGAACCAACCGACACACTGAGTTAACTACAAGACATTCGGGCCTGCCAAAGAAACCAGTTGATTAGTGATGCTGGTTTTGCAGTGTCAATGGTTATTAAACCTGCACACTGCCACTTGCATAGCTGAGACAGCAAAGTGCACATCGACAACAACGCACACACCTACACTTCCCATTTCTGCACCCAAGGTTTCAAGTAAAGGTATCATAAGCCTCTACTGTATCAAACCACCCACTAATAAAACCACATCCCCACTTTCTAATATTTTAATCCATGAGCGGTTTCAAGTAACTGTAATTTCTTTTGCATCATCATGCCAGTTACTTATCTTTTTTCTTTCAATGAATGCCATACTACCGGGCTAATAGCAGATTTTATTTCTATATTTAGATATCATTATAGCTGTAAAAGCTGAACGTGTGACAGTCTGGAATAGTTAGACACAGGGCTTTTGTACTTCCATGAAAGCAAGATTAGCAGGTTCCCATCAGGACTCACTTTTAGCTCTGCTGGCTACCACTGGTACCAGAGGCCAAGGAAAAGACTAGCCCAAGTACAATCTCTGCAGCTCTGCTTCAGCTGAGGATCTCCCAAGCAAGCGAAATCTAGCAGCCGACAGCTACAATGCCATCTTGTGCTGGCAGCATTTCCCTAATTAAGAGTTTAAGGCCAGATGGAGCCATTAGATCATCTAATCTGACCCCCTGCCTATCACATGACGTGTCATTTTACCAGTAAACCTCATCTCGAGCCCAGTAATTCAGGTCAGACTGAAGCGTGTCAGAACCGAGGACGCTGCTGTGTGCCCAAGGCAGTACCTTTTGCCCCCGCTGTTCCTGCACCGTCCAGTACCAGGAGGTAACAGGATGCCTTCAGCGGCGTCTGAATGCACCCAGAAAGTGCAATTCCATCAACGTCCACTGTAGCAGTTAGAATCATAGAATCATTTAGGTTGGAAAAAACCTTTGACATTATCAAGTCCAACCGTTAAACTACTCTAGAAGACATACCTGTTCCACCAGCATCTAAGATCTCAAGCAGGAGTGTCTATTTTCAAAAGAAAGGCTATATTGAAAGACAATGTTAGACTGCTCATCACGAACAGCTGCATGTTACCACTCGTCTCCAAATGAGAATTAGAAAAACTGGCTATTTTTTAATGTGCTGGAGAGTTACATCAGGCCCTCAGATGCCGTTAAAGGCCTCTGCAAATTACATGTGTTCCACCTAAGCAACAATCAGCGTGTTTTCATTTCGAAATGACTGCTCTGGAGCATCCCCAAGGAAATCAGGTAAAATCCTTTTTTTTTTTTTTTTTTCTTTTCAAACCATGCAGTATTTTTCCAAAGTCATAAAAAGCTTGCTGTTTAAGTTTCTCTTCTGAGGACATATGATCATAGCAAGTTGTTATTACAACTCGATGTAGGAGGCTGAAATCCTTTAAGGGTTCTCTGACCCTTACTCAGCAAAAACATTTAGCCCGGTTGCAACTCAGCAGCTTGGTGAGAGGCGAGCCTTCAGTGTTCAGGGGGCTGAAATAAAAGTTGTTTATCAACAATTGCTAAATAAAAGGAACAGCTCTAAAGGATAAAAAAAAAAAAAAAAAAAAAGAAACATCAACATTTTTCAGTGGAAATAAACACCAGTCTTTATCAGACATGAAATCTAGCTGTGCTAAAAAACAAAAACAAGGCACAGCTGCTCAATACTGAGTGAGCAGAGATTTTCCAGTCAGTCATTCTTCCCAAGGAGAAAAGAAAGGAAGAGCCAAAAGAAAGTGTTGCAATGGCTGCCTCCAAGATGAGAACAAACTGTTGAGGTCACATTCATTCTAAGGGAAAAGAGGTCTTTATTAGCAGCACTAGAGCACGACAGGAAGAGACCGAAACTCAGTTCAATAAAATCCTTATTTTAAAGACAAGAATACATCAGCTCTTCATGTGTCCCCATGGAGGTTACACAGCCAAGTTGACTTTGGAGGAGTTAGCTGATACAAAAAGCAGGAGTTGTGAAGGGAAAAAAAAATAATCTTGATTAGCTGGGCAATGATCCAACGAGCAAGACACTGGAGGCTGAAAGTTCACAGCCGAAGAAGCTCAGGTAGAAATAATTTATAGCAAATTAAGTTAGGTCATGATAATGAAATTTAAAGACAAGTGGGACATGATTTATTTTACTAAGGCTTGTTGAAAACCAGGCAGAGCTAACAGGAGGGCTAATTTAACTCTGGCTATAGCTGGTACTGGCACCAAGATAAACATGATATATTTGGAAAAGGAAAGAGAATGTAAGAATAGTGTTTTGAAAAAAAAATTATTTTAGGCCATTCCTAAAAGGAGCAGGGCAAATTCGGTCCTGTGAATCACTACTACTTGTTTCACAATTTTCAAACATCCTGGCACACAGCCCTCAGTGGCAAGCATAGTGGAAATACCCGACTGCAAGCATTGGGAAGGGATGGATACCACCACCTGTGCTGCAAAGCCCTTGCCATCAAGGAGCAAGAGTAAAATAAAAAACCCTTATGGGAGAAGCTCTCATAAAAGCTGCATTCCCCTCGCAGGTCACTAGAAAGCTGCAGCCATGACAGGAGGGATGCTTTTGTCATCGAGGGCTTTGAGAGTTACTTCAACAGGTTACCTGGCGGCAGCCTGGGTTTTGGCTTCGTTTGGCAACAGAACGCGGTGCCATTATGTCCTCAGCTGTCCCTCCTGCCGCCCACCTGCCTCCCCCTCCTCATGCTGTGAGAAATGGCAGGCGAGGGGAGAACAGCAAGAGCCACTTTACAGCGGATGAATGCAGCAGTTTGCAGGAGAGGGGAGGGAGAGAGTAATGAAAAAACGTTAATATGAAAGTAATAAAGCCTGTGGCCATTTTTCAGTCTGAAATGCACACCACCATAAAACAACGCTTACAGGCGCTCACTGCTGCTCCAAACCACCTGCATGCTCAGGCACCCTGCTATCAGCACAGAAGTTGTTTACTACCAGTCTTGTTTCAGTCTGATTCCAGGAGAGCCGTAAAGCTGAATTTTTTCACTCAGTACAAGAGCCCAAGTGGCCTCAAGTCTTTGCTATGCCAAGCCCCGCTCTGTCACCTGCGATCCCTGCCCTGTCACTAACCCACTCGCTTCTAACAAGATGTATAGAAGTCACATCGGAGCAAAGGGAATCTGTCCCTGCTGCATGGCACACACACACTCCTCCCCTTCTTGATCCTCTTCAGGAATCCTCCGGTTCCTGAAACAACAGCTGCTCTTGGTGAGGTGTGCTGAGCATAACTATGATGGCCAGTATGTCACTTGTGTCCATACACTTCCCTAAAACAGTCTGGGTGGTGACAGGTAAAGTGAGACTACTATTTCTTCCCCTGAAATGATTCCTTCAAAAAAAAAGTAATGGAGAAGCAATGAAATGTAATGGCAGAGAAAATAAATTACAGACATTATTTCTTTGAAATCAAGACTTATTTTAAACTGTTTTCTTTTTTTTTTTTTCTTTTTTTTTTGTTCCCCCACTTGCATCTTTTGTTGTTGGTTTTTGGGAGTTGTTTGTCCCAAATAAAAGCATATGAATTCAAAGCCACTCACTTTTTCCCCATCTGTCAGAAACAAACATGAGGATTTAGGGGCTCTTTATTAGAGATGGCCCAGCTACAAAGTCTTCATCTCACTGGCCGGACTACTAACTCAAGGACAAAAAGACAGAGGCTAGAAGAGTGGTGAAACCTACAGGAATGTTCAAGGCTGTTAGCAAAGCCTGTGGAATTGCAGGAAGAGCAATTAAAAAAGAGAACCAGAAACTGCTGCCATGTCAGTGCTGTCACCATGGAGGGAGAAGCCAGACATGGGAGTTTCATGTGGAAGACCTCATTGGCTTGTGAACTTCTTACCAGCTGAGGCCCAATGAAATTGCCAGGCATTAAGTTCTACAAATTATACCATCTTTCTGGGAGCTACATGAAAAACCATGAAGTGGCCCACCATCAGCAGCATCAGCTTTCCACTGACTAATAATGGACAGAGAGATGCACTGACATGGTCAACAACCTATACAGTGGTGTAGTCTTACCCTGTATTTACACATCTTCATCGCAACAGAGCAATGAAATGCACCCTGCTAAATGTCTCTCTCCTTTCTCTCTTTTTAAGAATCAATTAATTTCTAAGGCATCTCTACTTCTTTTATGCCTTCAAATCCCACATCTGAATACAAGTCAACAGTCCGGGACACCCAAAGAAGTTCAAATGGCCTGTGCAACAACATTATCAAGTCCCAGTCTACATACTATGAAAAATGGCAATCCAAAGAGTAAAATGAACCACACCACTTGAGAGCAGCATTTTCATTTCTCTTTTTCCTCACGCTTCCCACTGCAGGAAACTGTTACTCATTCTCTTTCCCTTTGTTGCCACAGACGGAGTGCCACAGCGCTGCAGTAATGCGGGTCCCGTCTTCATAAGCTGGGGCACACCTGAGCACCTCCTGCACTCCCGACTCCTACCCTTCTTGCTTTCAGTCAGACAAAGGTCCCCCCCAGTTCTACCCTGCCCTTCCTTACCGAACAGTGAGGATAACAGACTAGCTTGCACACAATAAAACAGACTAAACTTCTGCAACACAGTGGTGCCATACACACTTTCAGTGCCACTCATTCTGGTCCAGGGAAAGTTTGCTTGCATCCCAAAAGGATACCTCCTGAAAACATCAGATTTTCTATCTCTTCCAGCTGCAAGGAGAAGCCCATCCTTGCAAACTGCATTTCGAACCTTGAAAACTTTGCTAGCCTGAGAAACAGCCCAGCATTAAACCTCAGCCAGCCCGGTGCTGTCAACTGATTTTCAAGCTGATCCATGCCAGATGAGCAGAATTTGAAAGTAGCCAGTGTTACATGGCAATAACCATGTGTTACTGCACCACCAGGGCTTTCATGGTGCTCTGTGCTCAGAAGCGTCTCCCCAGAGCACAGAAGGGAGACACTCACAGCCATGGCTTCAATAGTCTCCCCATACCTTCACCACCACTGTGGACACATGCCCTCATCAGCAGGGCCGCAGCAGACCTCAGCACCATGTCTGCGCTGTCCTGTTTAATCCTCAGCTTCTCACTACCAGCCACGTTGCTGCTCCCAAACCACCTGAAGACACTGTCTGTAGACAGGAAAAAGAAACTACCTTGGCAAACAGCAGCAGGTATTATCTTTGAGAAGAACAAGCACAAGGATGAGGCTCTTCGGCACACAAGTGTACAGTCCCAGCTCTAGCAGGAACACTCCTCGGTAACAGACTCTTTGAGGTTAAAATTACTTCTTCCCATGATGGTCAGAAAGAGTGTCCAAGGCACCTTGTGAAAGGAAGGCTAGAGCGAGTGACACGCACCACCCTGAGTGCGAAGAGATAAATCAAGGTAGTCTCCTGGCTTTCCCAGCCACCACAGAGGCGATGGGGAGCATGTGCCAGCAGCCACAGCACGACTGCGCTACGGCAAGCCAGGAGACCGTGAGCCAGCAAGCACGTGGTTACTCAAGCCACGAGCCTCAACAAGCCCTAAACAGCTACTATGATGGGTCACTTCACCTGCTGTCCTTTTCATTAGGATATACTTCTTCTTTCTGTTCCCACCAAAAAAATACCATCTTGCAAATAACTGCTCCAAAATTCTCCAAAGTTGAAACGCTGAAATGTCTTTGGCAGATGCAAACACCTCTGCAACCAGGGAGAACTGGGCAAGTCAACCACCAGCCCTGCAGGTGTCTTAAAACTTTATCTACAATATTCACCCATCAGAACTTCACTTTGTATTATGAAGTTACTTATATGGTTGCACAAATAACTTCATCAATAATGACTGATTTTAATTATTTTATTATTTTAACAGCTGCTTTAATATGGCAATCGCTTATTTATAACAAAAGAAATACTAGCCTTCTCTTAGAATCAATGTTAGCAGTAAGATGAGAGAAAAAAATACTCTATAACCTGTCAATAATTATTTTATTTAAAGTTACTGAAGTATTGCCCAGGCAAAATTCTACATCCTACCTTTACTCATTAAAATTGGGCATGGCTCAAAGCTTGATGGTGGATGAAGAGAAAAAAATAATTTCACATCATTCCCTTTACGGTGGCATTCTTTCAGTTAAGTAATTTCTTATTTCTGCTGCATTTTTCATAGTGTTTGTGTCAAAGGTGTTATTGACACTTTGATGGATTTTTTTAATGTTACTAGAACATACATGTTTTCTTACTGAATTTTATGAAAGCCATTTTAATAAAATATTAATTTTTAAAAACTTTTAAAAAACCTTTTAAATCCCCGAGAGAAAACAATTTTATGAAACATCATATGACAGAAAAATTTCAATCCAATTACAAAATTTAAATAACTGGCTTTTTCCCATCTTACTAAAAAGATGGTATTTTTTCTTCAGCAGTTCTTCCACCCGGAGCTTTCAGCTGGCTCTCTTCAAAATGAGGAGAAGGTGCCTCTCCACTGCACTAATGGTTACAGCCCCTTACAAACAGGTGAACAAAGTGGCCCCACTGTTTGCTGCTTGGCTGGGCTTCCACTCAGGATCTTAGCGATGACCTGAAGCAGAAGCTCAGGTGGTTGTGGTGAGATCATACAACCAGTTTGTAAAACAAGACACCTAACACAGGCTGTGTTAGGAATGGTCTACCATGAACAAGATTCAACAATGCATTGCAACCCTGACTTAACAAGATGCATTAACAACAGAAGATACGCTGAGGAAAATAAATGACCTTTTTGTGTAACAGTGCCAGCAGAAAGCAGCCCAAAAGATGGCACAGCTACTCTTGGGAATAATTACTGCAGCACCTGCGGCAGCCCATCATTTTTGAGGCAGTGCCAAAGTCCCCAGACAGTCATTCTTGCTTGTGTGCAGGATGAGGAGCGAATCTGGCAGACCTCCCAGTGGTGCTAGGATGAGTCCTCACCACTGTGCAACCCCCTCAGAACTGCTGGCTGTTTTAGGAACCTTAAGAAACTGAAAGCCTTTTTAAAAGTTATTATTAACTTAAGCTGCTGGAGCCATGCTGGAAGAGTAGATGAACACTGCCAAAGATGGACAGCTCCTCAGCTCTGACTCCATTCAATGCAGATACCCAATTTCTTTTTGGAGAAATCTGGAGGGGTGATGTAACTTGTGCTCCTCGCTGGTGGCACATGCTCAGCAGGAAAGGGACGTTCTGTGCTTTGCAGCCCCGTAAGTGGTGGGATTCCCTAGCTGCTGCTGGGCTTGGAGCTCAGAAGCCAAGAGCCAGCACCCTACCTTGCACCAATGGTTGCACCTGTACCCTGGGAGGCAGTGGCTCCCAAAGCTCTGGTCCTGTTGAGCTCGGGGGCCATCAGGTTCCTGCTGAGTTGGAAACGGCATCTTCATTTTTTATTCTTCCCTCCTTGTCCCTATTTGATGACTGCACAGAAACACTTGTAGATTGGGACTGTTACACCCATGCAAGCTTAAAACAAAATGGGTCAGGCACTGTCGACAGCTCTCGATGGCAACGTGAACGTGACTGCAGACTAATCCACCTTGTTGTTCTGACACATGAAAACCATCTCTGAAATCCCTGCACTGCCTGTAGTCATTCCTGTTACACATCTCTTCACTGCCGGCACTCAGCCAGGCCAACACAAGAGCGAAGCACACAGGAAAAACTCCCACATTTTTTGTAGATTAATACTTTTTTGTGCACAAGAATTCTTTTTCAGTGTAATCATGGAAAGATATTAACAGTTTATCTTTAAACAAGGTCTATCAACAGACTTTAAATTTAATACACACATTCTGCCAGAACTGGTTTGCATTTAAAGCACACTAAGTGTTATCTTTGATAGCCAGAGGGACAGACTACCACCAGCAAAAAGGCAGTCAATTATTTCTTCCTTCAATTTTCTGTTCTAAGAAATCACAGCCCCCTCCAACCAGTGAGAAAGTGTGGAGCAATGAAGACTTGCTGTCAGCAGAGGAGGATCCAGTTAAGGGACATTTAAACAAACTGCACATAGACAAGCCCATTGCTCCTGAGGTGATGTATCCACGGATGCTGAGGGAGCTGGCTGATGTGAATGGGATACTACTCGCATCTGAGGACTGCCAGGAAGCAAAAGTCCTATTTTCAAGGAGGATCCAGTAAACCACACGTAGCTCAGCTTCACCTCCAACCCTGGGAATGTGATGAGTAAATAAATCTGGGAACAATTTTCTTAACATGTGAAGTAAAATAAGGTGGTTGGGAGTAGTCAGCATGGATTTAAGAAGGCAGAAATCACATGTGACCAACCCGATAGCTTTCCGTAATGAGATGCCCGGCTCACCTCACTGAGATGAGAGACAAGTGGATGTTACTTATGTTGACTTCAGCAAAGGTTTTGACACTGTCTCCCATAACATCCTCCTTGACAGGCTGATGAAGTACAGACTACATAAGTAAATGGTGAGGTGGATAGAAAACTGGCTGAACTGCTTAGCTCAAAAGGCTGTGGAGAGCAGCACAAAGTCCAGCTGGAGGCCAGTCACGAGTGCAGTACCCCAGGGGTCAGTTCTGGGGCCAGTATCATTCAACATTTTTATGAATGACCTATACGATGGGATAGAGTCCACAGCAAGTTGGCTTATGACACAAAACCAGGAGAAGCAGCTGACAGACCAGCTGGGTGTGCTGCCATCCAGAGGGGCCTGGACAGGCTGGAGGGCTGACAGGAACCTCATGGAGCTCAGCAAAGGGGAATTCCAAGTCTTGTACCCAGGGATGGATAACTCCATGCACCACTACATGCTGGAGGCTGATCGACTGAAAAGCAGCCTTGCAGAGAAGAACCTAAGGGTCCTGGCAGACACCAAATTGAATATAAGCCAGAAATGTGCCCTTGCAGCAAGGGTAGGTAGCAGCATCATGGGCCACGTTAGAAAGAGTGTCGCCAGCAGGTTAAGGGAGGTTAAAGGGAGGTTAAGGGAGGTGATGCTCCCCCTCTACTTAGCACTGGTGAGACAAATCTGCAGAGCTGGGGCTAGTTCTGGGCTTCCTGGTACATGAGAAACAAGGACTGAAACAAGTCCAGCATAGGGCCACAAAGATGATTAAGGAACTGGACGATCTGTATGTATGAGGACAGGCTGAGAGAGATGGGACTGTTGAGCCTGGAGAAGGCTCAGAAAGGTCTTGCAATGTGTATAAGTAACTGATGGACAGGAATAACAAAGACAGAGCCAGACTCTTCTCAGTTGGTGCCCAGCAAAAGGACAAGAGGCAATGGGCACAATCTGAAACACAGAGAATTCCATCTGAAAGTAAGAAAATAAACCTACTGTGAGGGTGGTCAAACATGGAACAGGTTACCCAGAGAGGCTGTGTCTCCATCCTTGAAGATACTCAAAAGCCTGCTGGACAACCTGCTCCAGGTGAGCCTCCTTTGAGCAGGAGGCTGGACTAGGCAGCCTCCAGAGATGCCTTCCAGCCTCAGCCATTCTGTGGTTACTTCCAAGCAGGTTAAACATAACACCTGAAAGAACTGTAATTCAAGAAAAAATACTTGAGAGCAACGTAACTCAAGACAGAGGTAACTGCAGGCCTTGCAGCACAACATTCGCATCCTACTGAAGCACATTTTTATTTCCTGTTTGTGTTACACGTGGCTGTACGATCTGTGTTATCCGTAAAGAAGAGATGCACTCCATGGGGTGCTTCAATTGCAACAAGGATTTACAAACACAAACCAGAATTCAGTTGTAGATGTTTTCTACCACTTAGTGCTTATGAGACATCTTACCACCGACTACAGTTTCCACTACAACTAGGGTGGGTAAAAAAGTCCAATTACAGATGTTCTATTTTTAAAATATTAATTGTAAGGCACATAGTGTAAAGCATTAATTAAAATTATGCTGGTTTCCACAACAACAGTGCTTCCTGAGAAATGGCTATACTAACAAACAAACATTGAAGATGCACAATTATTGTATTGCTCTGTGACATCATGCTCTAAATCAAAATAGTGCTCATCTTTTATAACTCATACCAGCTTCTAAAAGCAAAGAACAAAACCTGCAAATACTTATTAATTTACGTAACTGAACTGAAGTCAACAAATTGAATTACTGAATTGATGCCATGACAAAACCTCCAATAAATATGCATAAACTTATTTGGAAGCTCTTAAAAGGAGAAGATTTTTAAATGACAGCAAGTCACACATGGCCAAACTTTTGCTAATTAAATTAATAAGTACACCAAATGAACCAATTAAGCGATTAAGTGATTTCAATGCATCAAACACTAACTTGGGTGCCTACTTTCATACAAGCTGTTTTAAGAATGCTGCCTTTAAAAAAAAAAAAAAAAGAGAAAGAAAGAAAAAAAAGTTTAAGCCTTTTTAAAGTGTTTTCAGTCACCAAAATGACACTCAAGCTGGCCAGAAAACAGGGGCAAATTTGCATTCTGTTTTCTGCACCCAAACTGCAGAACAAAATCCTGTGAAGTGTAGCTAGAAGAGTTAAAATCAAAACAAAGCAAACAAACCCACTGAACTGTCCCTACTTAAGCATCTTGTAGTCTGTCCCAATGATTTCAGGGGGAGCTGAAATGAGCCATGGCAGTACAGCTTTCTAAATCTTCATCTTTTGTTATTAATTTTAAGAAGTCAGTCAAATGGATTGTAACAAGAAATACAACTTCCCATCCTATATTTACAGTCTTGCCTTAGAAGATCTGAGGCCAATTCACGTCCCTTTACAGGGACGTGATGCATGCCAATGGAAAAGAAGAACTCCAGGGGAACAAGCCATGGAGGTGTTCCCTGAAGCCTCCTGTTGGGTTTTGCAGCCTCAAAGGAAAAAAGGCTATTATCCTGCTAGCCTCCAGCTTGCCAAACCAAGAGCCCCCAGGTCTGCTCACATTCACTCAGGGATTCTCTGTGGCTTTCTCTTACTACCTTCCAGCAGAGCCGGCACAACTGTTTTCATCTCCTGGTACCAAACTTCCTATCAAGCTATTTGCTTAATCTCGCAACCCCAGGGGCTCCCAGGAGGCCAGACTCTGAAGGCAAGTTCAAGTGCTGCAATTCATTGGAGAAGCAAGGCATACCACTTCTGCTCCATACTTCTACAGGTCCAAATAATCTGCAGGAGAGAAGGGGAGTGCTACTGCTGACCAGCTTTTTTCCAAAGCCACACAGGGAGTGAAGTGTAGAAATAACCTCCACACATAAGCAAAGGTGCTAAATCATGGCATCATGTAGTTTGTACCTCAGAAGAAAAGCACCACCTCAATTGTCAAGTTCACAGTAACAAAAATACCTTCAAAATTCAAGGAACGATAGCACTTATAGCAGACAATTTTCTTTTAATACCCTAAACTACTTGGGTTCACATTTCCAGGCAAGTTTAATTTCTACTTCTGTTTTATGCTGAAGAGAAGCTCCTGTAGGCACCATGCCTACAAAAGGCAGCCCACCACATACTTGCCCACAGTCGCTATTTCTGAGCACTGGTAACCACCAGTTATGGCGCTTCTCATGGTGGGAAAGGGCTGACGGTAAGAAAGCAATTAATTCTTTTAATTACTTTTGGTTTAGTTCTTTCTGGTCGTAAGGCTAGACTGTTTCAAAAGTCACCATTCCCGTATTTCCCCCTGGGGTTTCACAGCTTTCTCTTAAAATGTCTTTCACCCTTCTGCACAAAAACATCCATTCTTTTCTTGTTAGCCTTATTAATTTGACCATTTGGATTAAATCCACTTAAAAAGCTATTTTCTATACAAGTTTTCTGTGTTTCTACATGTTAACTTACTTCTCTGTTTATTTCACTTGTGGCATCTTTTAATTTAATTTGATATGTGAAAAAAATGGTATACACAAAAATTAATGCTGAAAAGAATCCCAGAGGAATTATTATCAGAAAACTACAAGAACAGATGGAATATACGTATGTATGTTAAGGAAAAAAATAAAGTTAGAGTACACATGTAAAGGAGGCAATACTGAGTTACTGTGATCTTTTTATCTCATCTGAAAACATTTTTTCAAGTTCCATTCTTTAATTCATAGGTCCATGCATAAGAAATTCAAATGTCCAGATAACTCATAAAAATACTACTTATCCATGCACAACTACATAAAGTAAGCAAAATTCAACATTATGGTAAAGAAAAGAAATGAAATGTAAAAATATTTTCCTTTACACCACCAAATGGAAGTCGGGCTCATTTAAGTAAATATTTTGCTATACTGATAGAAGCCAAACCCATGTTTTTTTTCAAAGCCTTGCTTTAGCTGTTGCCTGTAAAGTACCGTGGGTTTTTTTGGTCTGGTTCATATAAGATGACACAAGAAGTTTGTGTTCAATAACACTATCAATGAAATGCTCTTTGCTTTTTTACAAGTTGTTTGTAATGAACATTGTTGCTCTCTCAAAAGGTGAAGAATATAATCAGTTCACTTCTCTGTGCACATCCTATGAGGATACTCATCCTCAGTAGAAACAAATTTCACCAGATTTAGTCAGCAAGCTGTAATGGCATGTGGTAAAACTATGATACCCACCAAACACTTACAGAATTGTTAATCAGTAGCAAGATACAACAGAACATGCTTTCTGAAAACTACCCAAATTTCCCAAACAGCATTTGGATAGCTTCCCTTTTTGAACAGGGACTTCATGCTTCACATTCAATCCATGCACACCATTTTCTCCTTCCTCCCTAAACGCCGAACATTTTTCTTACATTTACTTCTTCTGAGATTCAGTAGTGACAGTTTCTTCCTTACACTCCTACATATATTTTGCACAAGCTGTTAAACATAATTAGTCCACACTCCTCTTTCCTATCAGTCACCACTGGCCAAAATTCTTTCCACAGAACCTGGTACACAAGAATCAGCTGACTTCACAGTTGCAAAAGCTCAACAGCAGCCAGACCACTAAATAAACCAGAGAAGGGCAGTGTTTGTAAGTGATTCTCAACCACACAGTTGGATGGAAGGCTGTTTTTCCTGTGCTCTGAAGGAACCTAATAAACTGACCTTAGAGAAATCTCAGTTCTCAGCCTCACCATCCAGCTTCTAACCTGTGCAAACATGGCTCGGTGGCCAGGCTGAAGAAAGGTGTTGTGGAATATGGTCATGCAGACCCTCCAAATGGCCACAAGAAGTGTTTATGAGGTGAAAAAAAGGTCCCACGTGGCTAGCAGGGCAGGGGTATGAACACAGCATTTGCAAGACAGGTTGAGCATGCCCAGTGTAAACTCTTTATGCTGCCTTTAACTACCCTGAGGGCATCACTTATAAGCAGGTAACAACAAAAATATTGCCTGGTATCACTTGGTTGTTAGTGCACTCTGCACAATACAATAATCCAGGTTTGTTCAAAAGGACACCAGCAGCAAGAGTGCTGGCTTAAACCTTTACCTACATAAAGAAAGCAATTATATATTTACCCTGAGTATAAAGGTACTCTTCAAATCCCATTAAAAGTCTTCCCTGCGATTGCCCGTTACCATTCAAAGCTAGCAGATAAAAACTCGGAAAATCAACAAGTTAGAATTACCTAGAGAAATTAAATCTTGTGGTCTTCACAGACCCAGCAAAGCAGAAAGATCAATGTCAGCAAATTCACCCCTATCCTGACCCCCCAAAAAGGCAAAATTACACCCTGATAATTCTTTTAGTTGCATTTCACGAATATATTTTTTAGTAGTGAACAGGAACAACTAGTATTAAGGTAACAATCTAAACTCAATGCTCTATTTTCTTAAAAATTAAATAAAAATATCCAAAGAGATAGCAGGGGAAAAAAAAAAAGTGGCACTGGAAAACTGACAGATTCTGGGAGATGAAATAATTCAAGTTTGAATGTCCTTCGCTCACCATGTGTTAGGACCACATGGCACAAGAAGAAAAATCAACATGTGCAGTATCTGAAACCCGTGTCACAGAACAGAAAAAACTGGTGGGTAATAAAGAATTAGCCTATTATGCAAGTGCTGATTTCTGCATATGTTTAAATCAGGAGGCACACTAACCCCTCCTGCGGAGCTTTCTGCCAAGTACAGGATCCATGGAGAAAATAGCTTAATCCCCCAGTAATGACACACTGTGAGGAGCCTGTCCGGGACGCACTTAATGCTGTCCTCCATGCTGCGGGTACGCCTCCAGGAACAGCCTCCCTCCACCACCCACCTTTTCATGTTCTCCATATCCTGCCCTGCAGAGGCAGGCATTCACACCTACGGGATGCTGCTAAGTCATGCGGGGACATGGCACGCAGGAAGCTGCTCTTGTACAGAAAACTCCTGCAAATACAGTGGACATCCCACTAGGACTTCTTTCTTTACATGGATTCCTACAGGATATGAGATGGATGTCTCTGGTGATTTTGCTACACCTTGTTCCTGCATGGAAGCAGCACTCCGCTTCTGCACACCCTGACTTTTCTCATGCATGCTAGAAAGGGGCAGAGGGCATCTTCCTACATCCTTTGCATATACTGTGAGGCCCAGAGGTGGAATAAAACAGATAAACGATTTTTTAAAAAATTGTTTAGTTACAGCAAACCTTTGTTCTTTTTCCTCTCTCACTCTTTTTTTTTTTTTTTTTTAAATAGATTTTTCTGTGGAATTGCTATTTACCACCCTGAATGCTGTAAACATTTCTTGTTAGCTTGCTCCCAAAGCGCATCTAAGAATGGGGTAAGATCATGTGCAGCTATCCAGTGAAGCACAGGAATGAGTCATCAGTCGCAAGCTGAACAACAGATGGAATCATAGATTAAGACCAAGGTAAACTCAATAATGAACGAAACGCCAGTATCTAAATTACACCTCTGGACAAAGCAGTCTCGGATGGCAATTCATGAACATACTTACCTAGCCTAGCATTAAAAAGCATACATGAAATCCAGTGTTCCACTTAAGAGAAAAACTCCATGGAAATCAAGTGAGGGAAAATCTCCCTGAAAAAAGTTTGGAACAGCTGAAGGAATTCAGTTATGCTAGCGTACACCTCTGTAACTAACTCGGTTAAGTCTTGTGTCCTGTCCTCTTACAGGTTGGCATAAATATTATGGATTAGGAAAATGTCACTTAAATAAACTAAGTAATTCAATTAATTTACAGTGAACTCTGTTAAGTTTTACTCCTACTAAGATGAGTACAATTTTCCTCACAGAAGAAAAAAAAAAAAAAAAAAAAGACAGTAGTGCAAATGCTCTCTCATTTTATATTCAAGTGGTTTCTACTTTGACTACACAAAGGCAGGAGTCTCTCATAAAATGAGAACACTTCCCACCAACCACACTGACAAAAAAGGCTCAAATTCTGTGTGCAGTTTTGCTGGTCTAAATGCAAATAATCTAGGTAATAAGTTTAGATTTCTACCAAAGCAACTGAAAGCAAAACATGTCCCCAGAGATCCACAGACTGATTAGTGATGATAAGCTGAGATTGCACAGCCCCAGCTGCTCAATATGACACAAAGAAAGAGGTGGGCAGGTTCAGAGAAAGCTTCACATACTGGTTTCACTCCTATTCACAATTTACCCCTACTATTTCACTCACCCACTCTCTTTTCACCAAAGCATGAAATGCCAGCTGCTTAGATTTAAGCTGTTCAATATTCAGCTACTGCCATCACAAATTACTATATAAATTAACAAAATGCTAGCCCAATGTATTTTCAGATGCTTCCCCCTCCTCCTGAACTTTTCTGCCCTGTCACCACCACCCACCCAGCCCTGTCACCACCACCTAACCAGCCACAGCACCTGCACCGGGTTATGACCACAGCTCCTGCTCCATCCCTGCCCCGAGGCAGCACGCCCTTCGCTGAGGACCGCTGTGGGTACAGTACACATCGGGGTATTTTCACCCGAACCTTTACCTGCACCTGCACCTACAGCTCACTGAGCATTGCATCCCACCAATTACCCCTTTAGCTGCCGCATGCTACGGAGACCACGTCTGCCACTCTCCCGGGAGCCCCATCCACAGCCAGTGCACGGTTGCCCGAGCTGGCTTAGCCCCGTCCGTGAGAAATGGAAAAGAGAGCGGGAAGAAGGATAGCCCGGACATAGGGCCTTCAGCTCGGCTCTGCAGGGAACTTCCCCACCCAGTGACTCTGCTGGCTCAGATGCGAGACTCACAGGTTTAATTTTGGCGGGTCTCCTCCTACTAACACTTTATTTTAGCCCAGACATGCTGCACCACACTGTGCGTTGGCTGCGCCAGTCCCGGCAGGGTGAACACGCTCACAAGTGTACGGCTCAGAAAGGTGAGGACCTCACCAAGAAAAGTAACACCACAGACATATTAAGAGGACAAGTGCTCAGAATGGGGTGGTAGAGGATGATAGGCCATTTAAGGACTTCTGGCATATACCTGCCTGTCCCAAAGAGGGAATACTACTAAATTTTTGTACTGATACCTCCAAACCTATGCTTCAACAGCTTCACAGGAAGGTACTTTTGAAGGCTATAAAGATTACTTCAACTTCCCTTCTTCTCCATCCTGAACCTGCTTCTTCACTTACTGAGTTTTTTTAAGGTAGCTCAGCTTCCATCTCTGTTTCATGGCTTGTAATTAATTCATTTTTCATTTTAAGTATTTACGGCTTGGGAGCAGAAAAAGCAAAAGGGTAGGAGATGAGCAGAAGGAACAAAAACTGGCTGTGCAGGATACCCCCTCCAGGAGCTGGACCACCTCACCCGCAGGCAGGATGGAAAGCAGCTTGGGGATGTCTCCTTCCTGGTCACGAAAACACGAGAGGCTCTGAAAGATTGCTTTCCCACCAGATCGCAGCTGTATCGCACCTACCAGGCGGTGACCCAGAGCACCCCTGCCACACACACAATTAAATTCTGTCAAGCCACTACTGACCGCCCCTAGTGCGCAGCACATGGCATGCTTTAATTTAGCATTAGCGAAATACCAACAGCCCCTGGAGAGACTTGGATTTAATTCTACTCTGAAAACATGTTCACTGTACTAGAAGCAAAGAAGCAGCAGTTAATAATAATTATTAATTGCCAGGTCTTTGAACATTTTCATACCTATACCGAATGTCTTGGAAAGGATAGCTCTTTTTGCTGAACAGGAATGCCAAACCCAATATTTGTCTGAAAAGGAAGATCATTTCAGACAGCAGATGTTAACTCTACATTCCCCTTCGAAACTATTCAGATTCTGGAAGCAGAAGAAACAAGAATTCAGTATGTAAAACTGCAGCTCAAATATTTTCAGCAGCCCAGCAAAATCCTCTTGCACACATTCTTGCCAGTTAAAAACCAGATCTGCTGTGAGGCACAGCATGTACCTCATGGCAACAGTGGAAATTTATGTTTCTGCTCCCTGGGAAGTCGGTGCTATGTAAAAGGATATGACTGGCTTTACAGGTCAAGGTAAAATCTATCGCACTGAAACAGACTGAAAATGGAAAACAGATCTAGCAGCCTAAACACACAGAGCTATTAAGAAGGGGTTGAGAGGTAGGACACATCACTGCTGATTTATACAGTTTAAATAGCACAGTCAATGCCTTTCTTCTCCATTTGACAACTTCTCTTTTTGCTTTACGTTTTCCTTGCTTTTCAGCCCTTTGGAAACCTCACTCACAAGGGAGAAGATGTCACATTTTCCCTGGAATGAAATTGGCTTATGACACATTGTATAATTCCCAAAATACATAATGCATTAATTTGACACACTCCTGTCGTCAGGACCTTAATTTCTAATATCTTCTTTTCCAGATACAATTTAAAAATTTCTCTGCCTCAGTCATCTAATTTGTATCATTTTAAGAGGGAGAGTTTCTTCCCACTCACCCCAAGGTCCTTTGCATGGGAAATTCCCAAACCTCCAGGGGAAGGTCTGCTTGAGTGTCTTCTTCAACGTACCATGTTCTCATCCTAGCAAGTGGCTACTAGGGAGCTGCTTTTTTCAGCCAAAGCTTTGTATTTTAATTCCTATGTTTTCTTGAACAATTTCCTCCCTGTTTTCCTGTGCATCAGTTTTTTCTCCCAACTCTTGTGTTCCCATTCACTCTTTCCTTTCACCTTGGTTTTGCTCTCTGGACCTGCGAGTCCCTCTTCTTCCTTACCACCAGACTACCGTGTATGCTACAAGTTCTCTCAAATTTTGTGGACTACAGCAATGATTTCTGTGCAACACTCTACAAGTCTAGGAGTGCTGTCTGGCGCTTGTTCAGGTAGAACCCTAAAACTTAAGTGGGGCATTTTCTGTAAAATCAATGTGCTTCTGCTATATAAACTTTATGTGCTCCTACCTTCTCTAGAATTATAGCTGCTTCTCTTTCGATGTAAAAAGGCAGGCACAGAGAGAGATAAGGTATCTGGATATACTGAAATGTTTTATAATGTCATCTGGTGGACAATTAACGGCAGTCTGTGAGTTGGAGAACTGTAAGAGATCCACCCGCTCACAGGTTTCTGACATTTCTGGTGTATTTTAGGAGTTATACAGCATCTCAGATAAACTGCCATTTCACCCTCACAACAGGCATCACCTGGTTAAATATTACTTATACCTTGCAGAATGCAGAAGAATTATTGGCAGAGCCAGTATTAAAATGCAACAGACGTTTTTTTACTGTTTCCCATAATACTGAGCCACCTCTGCAGTGACCTAAGATGAGGGGACAGCTGACTAGGAGGGGATGGAGACACAGCACTGTCAATGCCACCACAGGCAGCATTGTCACAATCTGACCCAGCATGTCTGTCTTTCCCTTATCTCCCTCATCATACATCTTTTTCTCACCCTTCAACTCCAATTGTATGTACACACAAATCAGATGACCTGGTGCTATGTTTTTTCACAGAATGTCCAAATGTCTTATTCCCTGGTTTCCGAATTTGGTGGTACATAGAATAACGGCAGCAGACCCCAAAAGCAAGAAATTCACCCCAAACAGTAAACTGATGCTGCTGACATCAATCTTGCCTCTCTAGATCAGTCCTAAATTAAAATACCAGAAGGAAAAGATGCTTTGCAGAGAAGAAAAATAAAAAGGTATTTAACATTATTCCAACTCTATGCACCACCAAAACAAAACAGCAAATGCAATGTACCAGCACACTCCCTTTGCACTGATCTCTGTGATTCTGCAGAGATGTCAAGAAAAACACAAACCAATATTCATAATTTTATAGATTAGCTTTCTGTGTCCTCTCCCACTGGTTTTTGTTCAATCTCCTCATGGTCTCACCATCGAAAACCAGAGCACCATTCACTGTCATGAAGCTGCACATCCTGGACATAAAGGGATATGAAAGCTCTCCTTTTTGGACCAAATCCCTTGGATGGGAACATTGCCCAAGTGAAAGCAACCTGGCTGAGCCATTTAAGAGGTTAGGAGGCAGGGAATCACATTGCAATCTTAATATTTCTGGATGTAAGTTCAGGAAGGAGAAAGCCAAGGCAAGTGCTGGTAGCTGCAGAGCACCTGAGTTGCTCCATGGCACTGCACACATGGGCCAAGGCTGATCTTTTCCTTCCCACATGCCTGGGCAAGCAGCCCAGCTAAATGCACACAGCACTAGAACAGAGACTCGGCTCTGAATGTGCCCTTTATACCATATACATTGTCCAACTCTACCAAAAATACCCCGTAATTCTGGCCAGCACCAAAAAAATGCATGGTGCTGAAGGGCCACTGCCAAACTGGAGAAAATAACCCTGACTTGGGCCAGTAGCTCAAAAAGAAACAGAGGAGGAAAGACTGTAAGATGCATCTTCATAGGGTCAGGCATATTCTTTTGTCAGTAGCTCCTGTTTTTCTGCTAAATTTGCATAATCCTTTGCACAACAAGGTATGTTTGACATATAATCTTTAAAAAAATTTTTTTTTAAAAAGAAAGATAAATCTTTTTGCACCTATGAAGGCTAAAAAACTTGGGATTATAGATTTTACCCCAGCCTACTTATTTATGCACCTCACGTGCAAATTTATTACAGAAAAAAATGTTACCTACCTAATTAAATTTATTGTGCTTTGATATTTTTTTGTTAACTTATTTAATTAAAAACTTCTTGATTTATGTAATTTATTATGGCACGGCCATTGTTAATGAAGCTCACAAAAGGCTCTATTGGATAAATTCATGCAAAGGAGATGAAGCACTGCAGAATGAGGGATTATGTTCTTAGACTTACGAGGCAAAAAAGCCTGAAATAAATGCAAGTTGTGAGTGTTTGGAGCAGAGGGTGCATTCATTGTAATTATTTCAGACTGCATGCTGATTGCAAAAGATTAACATAAATAGAAGTTGTTATTGCAGATGCTTCTATTCTTGCTAGGAAATCCCTTGAATATAAGGAAGCACAGAATAAAAAATGCAAAGACGCTGTACTACAGCATGGTAACTTTAGTTCTGTTCTTTTTTCTGTTCTGGACACACCACAAGAAACATAAATAAAGCTGTTCATCTTCAGGCCTTGAAGGAAAAACACCATGCCTCTCTGGTAACACAACAAAACATCCAGATGTAACCTCACGGCTCAGCAGTAAGCATTTTGGCACATTCCCTCCTCCCTCCCAGAAGCGTGCGCGTGGACTGCAGGGCATTAGGTTACCCTCCAGAGCTTATGCAGCCTGCAGCTACAACCATAGTCAGTACAATAAAATCCATAGTAATTATCAGGTTTTAAAATCTTTGCTCCTCCATTCACAACAGCAAACTGGGCACATAAATAATTAACATGTAATTTTGGTATTTCCGACTCCCTTTCTACACTAAGCAATGGCAAAATTTCCAATTCGGTCTTGAAAAAAATAACCAAAACTTCTCCTTTTGAAAATTTTCCACAAAATAGAAGTAAGTAAAAGCGACCAACGACAGTACTGGAGGTGCATATAATACAACTCATCGTATCTTCTGCTTCACTTCCTCACTTCTCATTATTTGCTCTCTTGTCTCAGCAGGATCACAACGTGCAGAAACCAGGAAGAAAAGTAACAGGCTCAGAGCAGGACAGTTTGCCTCAATCTCCGATCTGCTCAGGTCTATCACTGCAACACTTGTTTAAAGAAGAATACTGCTACTTAAGCTCTTCAGTTATTTGTGGACCAGCTGTATGAAGTATCCTCCACACTCATAGACTGGTATGAGTCAATGATGCTGCAGTCAGTACAGTATCTGCTGATAGGCTAAACATTATTTCCTATGGTTGGCACTGAATGTGAAACAAAAAGGTCATACGGGCCTTTCCATACAGTGACATACATCTCCACGTGCACTATGTTTCGCAGCCAGAAATGGCAGGGCAGTCAGCTACACCACCATGGACCAGATCCCAGAGCTTCACCCCACTGCCTGGAGACCGAGGGGATGCCAGCACCTTCCCCTTACATTCCTCAGCCCTGTGCCTGCTCCATACTGGATAGTGCCAGGAACGTGTCAGACCTAAACACAGTTTTCTTCACCTGGAAAGGACAATGTCCTCTGCTGCCTGGGGCTCGCTGGGCCACATGGCCAGTGCCCACCAACGGACTCTGGGCACCTCCTGCTGCCCAGCCCTGCCAGCAGATGGGCCTGGTTCCTTCCCAAAAGAGGTCAGGCCACAGAGGAGCACTGTCACATCGTGACCAGAGGTTTGAACGCTGCCAGGAACTAGGAGCCCACAGAGCACGTCTGTGCTTGCAGCACAGACACTGCTGCGGTGCCTAGTTAAGACAGTTTTAACAGCAGACTCCACCGACAGCACAGCACATCTTGTACTCCAAATCTGTCCCTCTATTTCAACGTTATGAAACAGTATCATCAACTGCGGTTCAGGTATGGCTGGAAAAGAAAACGTACTAGCGCAAAAACAACAGCCCTGTCTAACATTTACAGAGTGACTTTCAGCAGAGCAGATCTCACGGGATTCCTTAAGTCTTTCCAAGCCAATTGTATAATGCCACAGGTTTTCACAAGTGCAGCTAAGGGCAGAGTTGTGCGCTCTGTATATATGATTTCTTCTATTCACTGCCAGCTGCAAGGGGTCAAACGCTGACAGAGCACAGGAGCAATTCTACATAACAACGTCACAGAGGAAGGAAAGCACGGTCTGTGGCAGTGGCAGAGGGAATTCACTGCAAGCACAACACAACCGCTGGTTTCAAGGTTTCCCTTGAAAAAGAGGGAACAGGCAAGAAGTAAGATAGAAATGCCGTTTCCCCAGCACAGCACAGTAGGGCTGCAACACAAATTTTACCATACTTGCAAGAGGGAGCGGGGGATTTATAGGTACAATTATAAATTCTGCAAATCCTTTCCAAATGACTGTCCTTGAAGGATTGAAGCAAGATCCCAATCTCCCTGAACTAACTATGTAACAGAGCTCAGCAGGAATGAAATGCATTGTATGACTGTCACTTCTATCATTTTAAGCAGAATCTTGTTTTAGTAGCCTGTCAGATGACAAGGGTAGATATCTAATTCAATAGATAATACTGAAGCCCCAGAAATAGTTATTTCAAGTATTTCTATATTGCAAGTTAGGAACAATGCTTCACTTCCCATTTGGACATACACAGTGTTCAAATCAGTATGAATAACATCCATTTTTAAGGTGTTTTCATTATGATTTTGCATAAGTCTATCATAAACTGAGACAGTATGTGCATTATGGACATAAATCTACTGTGGCTTATACACACCTTAATCAAAGCAACTTCAGTGAGCTCAGATTTATGCAGGTTTACCTCAAGTCTTTAAATGTGAGTGAATCTCAAGTAAAAAACAAAAACCAAAAACCCCCACCAGATCCACAATACTGGTGTTCCCAAAACAAACAGCAACCTAATCGCTAATGGAGACACCTCTGTACAACTCTGGTCTCAGGTCTGAACCTACACACATTCCTGCGGCTCCTTCTCCTCCTAAGAATCCAGCTCCATCCCCAGAAGACCCATCTGTCAGCTCCAGGCACCTGCACTGAAAGTCTTTTGCTGTCCTGCTCCGTGTAACCCTCAGCCCACGCAAAGTGTTCAGCTGGTATGTGGGTAGAGTCCTCTGCAGCCGACACCTCTAAGAGAGGGGGAAAACATGTTTCAAAAAGCAGCAGCAATGAAAAGGGAAGAAAGCAAGATAAAAAGAAAACAGTAAAAAGTTTAGGAACTGTAAACATTCTAATTACTATCCAGATATTTGCAAGGAAAATTACACAGTTTACTTTTTACTAACTTGCTACACTGCTATGCTATAGTGAAACATTTCTCCACCTTTGATTGGGAAATGAAGAGGTGCTGTACTTGTTTAAGCCTCTTGAAGACTTTTCTGGTCTGTCACCTGAGAACACCTTACCTTCTTATCTAGAATGACCATTTTCCCCTGAGAAAGGAAAAACCTATCCACCTCCCATTTCAGACCTCCTAAGCTGACTCACATCTTCTGAAACTCTTTTTCTTTGTTGTGCCAACATCTCTAATGGACTTTGTTCTTTAAACATCACTTTGCTTCAGATAAAAATTAGAACAAGGTTTTAAGAGTTCTGGGGAAGGGGGGAAAAAAAAAGGAAATGGCTGGGAAGTTAAGAGATTTTAAATGCACATTGCAAAATGTCACATGAGACTCCCCCACGGCTGAGAAGATTGAAACCTCACCTACCCACCCTCTCCTAAACGGTGTCACTCACTAATGCAAAAGAACTGAGCACTTCTTCCCGGTAAGGTTTTGGACAAAACCTCCTGAAGCCCTGAACCACAACCTTGAAGGTCTCCTGCAAACCATGGCAATTACAAACAACCTCAGGTCACACTGACAATATTCATGTTAAAAACTCAAATGGTGGTATTTTTGTGTGCAGTAAGCGTTAACTAAGTTTGGCGGCAGCAGCAGGTACTGAAAACATATCATCATTCCTCTTACACCTTGGACCAGCCACACATCCTACAAAGGAACTCTTTCGCAGAGGGGCTCAGCTCTTGAACAGCCTTTTAAGATGATGACTTCTGAGGGAAGCCCATTACCACTGACAGCTGTGAGCCCTTCACACAGACACCCAAAGACAGAGCTCCCGTCTGAGATGCTTCCCTGGATGGATTAGGAAGGAGCACCAAGAATTTGCCTTCATACCAGTGTCTGTGTCTCAGCCCTGACAAATCCCTGTGCCCTGTGCACATGCAAAACGCCCGTTTACTCTGCAAAATGCCCCCACCAGGGCTGCCAAGTAATTTAGCGAGGGTACGCTGTAGCATAAGCAGGATGTTTTATCTTTTACCGCTCACCAGAGGTACAAATCTTACAGCAAATGTTTCAGCATGTCCTGGTCTTTCCACCCTTCATCTCTGCGGATGAGCCTTCTTCCACAAGTGTTTTATCTGGTACCTCCCTGCCAGTTCCCTACAGACAGCACTTCCCATGCTGCCCCCGAGCCCAACGAATGCCAGCCCGAACTGAGGAACACCAACCTGTCACACCTGATGAATTTACAGAGGCTGGTGCGCTTGTTTGGTTCTTTTGGGGTGGATTTTTTTTTCTGGATGGGTGAGGAAATCAATTTCCCCCTTCAAATCAACCCAGGGTCAAACCTCCCAATGAAAAGCCAAAGGCTTTCACCAACAAGGGGAACTGCAACGCAGCACAGGGATGCCAGGTGAACTCCGCAATGTCCCACAGAGCCCCTGAAGTAAAGAGGTGTGCCCTAGAGCCATGGGCTGGCGGGGCGCAGGGGCACCGTGCGGCACGAGGCTCCCGGGCAGCCTGCAGACCCCCGCTCCCCTCCGAGCGCTGCCATCAAGGCGCCAGCACCGCCGCTGCCACCGGGCAGCAGGGACCTGCCCGCCAGCCCCGGCCTTGCTCTGCTCCTCATGGCAGTCACTGCGGAGCAATGCTCTCCTTCCCACACCTGAGGAACGCAGCGTTCCTCTCTCATCTGGAAAAGCACAGGCTATGGCACAGGAAGCAGGTTTCAAAAGATTTACATAGATGGGCTTCCCCCCGCCCCATTCTGGTGTGAAAATGATGAAAAGATAATATAATTACACTTATTTATATACTGAATTTGTTTTGGAAGTGAAGACACAAGAGCACTTGCTTTTAATTTCCTTTTTCCAGGTTCATTCTTCATTTACTAAGAACTATAAAAATTCTTTTGGAAAAGTAATATATTCAAGACTAATAAAATTCAAGCGCAAAATATTTTCAGAGGCAGCTTAGGTACAATTATTAAGCTGTCAAATAAAATCATCTAGTCTAAGTTATACTGGAGAAAGGACAAAGTTTATAGCTAATTTCTTAGACCGTAAGGGAACTGTTCCCAGGAGCAACCCTTCTATCCAAGGTGCTGCCAGGTAACTCCAAGAACAGTCAGGTGTATGGGCGAGAACAGCGAACCTGAGTACAGTGTCAATGCTGGCCAGCAGTCCACCGCTCACCAATCTTCCATTTTCACTACCACACTCCCCACCTCTATAGCCAGTCTACCTCTACTCACATCAAGTGACCACAGGCAGCTCGGTATCTGTAATCAAAAGCAAACATGCTTTTTTTTTTTTTTTTTTTTTTTTTTTTTTTTTTTTTTCCCTAGAAGGCAATGGTGAACTGCACTGCCCTGATAGCTGATCCTTGGAAATTAAACCTTTCTCTGTCAGCTGTGGTATTTAAGTCACCAAAGAGGTACCCTGACAGTGACCTTTACCTGCAACTGACTGATTCAAAATGAAGAAACAGTGACATCAGAAGGGCTGAGACCAAATGTTTTCAGAGCTCCATTAGCTCCTGTATACATACATCGCATGTGCAGTCACAAAAATGTCATCACTTTAAAAACATATTTATATACATATTTATATATATAATAAGGTATATTTATTAAACAGTCTTCTTAACCCCTTGCCTTAACTATTTTTAGAAGAAAGGTAAAAATAATATTGTTTTTAAAAAAATAAATTGAGGAAATTATGGATGCATGGGAAATGGAGAAAGCTACTTGGAGTAGCCAAGTGAGTGGAAGAACACACGTGGTCAGAGTCAGCCCCCAGCTCCGCCCTGCTTTGCATCGATGCAGCTCCGTTCTGCAGCCCTGACAGCATTGTAGCTTCCCTTTATAGAAGCCCAAGCAACTACTCGGGATTCAAAAGCTGCACTCCACAGCTTCTACAACCAGAATCTAAAACGAGCAGTTTTAGCCCACGATTAAAATTGCTTCATTAAACTAAAACAACCACCAAGGCACAGTAACTCCAGTCAACAAGACTACTTTTGGGGAGCCCACAGAAAACCAGAGCTTACCTGCTCTGCAACTCCACAGCAAAAGGAAAAAAATAAAGGACCTGTGCAACCTGCAGCATCCTCATTCACCTCATGTTTTTCTAATGATCTCCCAGCTAACTCCAACATCCATAAACTTTTTGAAGCAATTTACTCATCACCAAAGCATTGCTTGCCGAGTTGTGCATGCCACAGTGAAAAAAACCAAGATGTCAGTGCATGAAGCCGACGCTGCATGGAGAGAGCTTCTCTCAGGGAAGGCCAGGTTCTTCTGTGGTGAAGGGACAGAGCCTGTAAAGTATGTTTGTGGTGCGGTGATACAGCTGCACAGAAAGTCCAGATTAGAATGGTATTTTTATATAAACTAATCTTGACATTAATGCAAAATATATTTAATTGGATCCGACCTGCGGTCTGATTTCATATCAAGACAGATCCCCAGCACAACAGCTTTTTGTAATGTAAAATATAAACACGCATCTGTGAGCCAAAATCAGTGGCAAAGGTGTAATAGCAAACATCCCTATGGCGAGCTTGTAAGAAACAGCCATCCTCAGACAACAAAGACTGAATGCGAGAGGGTACATCAATTATTGCTGCACAAAGCAGATCAAAAGAACAGCACACAGCTGATACGTTCATAGTTGTTCATGCAGCATGAAAATGAGAAGGGCTGAGATGATATTAGACAATACAACAGCATGCAGTCAATTTTTAACAGATTCACGCAAATTATTCTTTTTTTTCCTCAAACCAAGGGAAGTTGCAATGCTACTGACACTGCACAGTTGACTGTTGATCTTCAATGTGTTAAAAAAAAATCTGTTATAATTAAGGAATTGCTTGGCCTCTGTCCATTTTGTTCCACACTGCTGCCTCACACTTGTTTAAAGAACTGAGAAAATTTGTTGAAAATGTGGCAGATAGTGGGAAAAAAAATGTTAGGCTTGACTGGTTCAAATTAGGCGGTATTTGTACAGATGGAGCACCTGCCGTGACTGGCAAGAAGAACAGTCATGTCGCTTTGCAAGAAAAGTTTTTGGATCGAAAGTTATTGAAATACCATTTGTATCCATCAGGAATTTTATCTGAGCCAAAGATTTAGGTTTCTTACATGTCTAAATCCTGTCATCTCCTACTCCAACAAAATAACTATTTATGCATGAGAACTGCCAATAAGCATACCATATAATTGATGAAAATGATGAGCAGAATACATATACAGTGTCTTCTGTCAAAGGGCAAAAACCGTGACAGCTTCTGGAAACAGAATGACCAATACATTTTCTTAACAAAAACTATTAACCCTTCAATGACAACAGTCTGCCTAAACCCAAGAATGGGATCAGAAATCTGGTCTGTAGGGACATGACATCTCAGATTTCCAGCCTCAATACGCACTTACAGGGAAAGGATTACCCATTTACTGCATGCTGTCACCCATGTGCTGCTTTTAAGTCAAAGCTGATATGTTCTTACTCTATTTGAATGGGTGTGCTTCAGTTATTTGCTGCGTGCAAGAAGTGACAAGTGAAGTTCTAAGAAATACTGTGATCCCATGTTTTCAGAGTTGCTTCACTCTATGTTTGAAGATCCTAGAAAACAACAATTTCCCATTCCTATCCCACTCTATAATGTGATGTAGACCATTTTATTTGAAACAGTTTGGAATCTCTCCACTTTAAAAAAAGAGGAGATATCCTTGCAGCAACAGAGTGAAGATCGATACTCTTATCTACAGAACATGTCCAGGCACACCCACGGAACCACAAAATCCAAAAATGAGTACTAAAAAGCAGTTCCCATCTGATATGTGCCTTCCCTTTTAGTGCCTGTGAAGACTGGGACCGACACATATTCACAAGCAGCAATACTCTATTACAAATTTTGTTAAAAATAGACTGTTCAAAAGTCACCAATTCTCATCTCAATGGCTTGGTGTCAATAAAGCTGAAAAGAAGGGCAGAAAGGACGTTCAGAAATACTGTCAGACTACTTAAAGGATGCAGCGGCAGTTGTACTATTAACTTCATTTCAGGAGAAAAGAACCAAGGGTAATTCTCTCTTTCAACAATAATAACAATAAATTATGTTTAATGATAAATAGGAATCAACATACATTTTAAAGATCATTTACAGTACATCCAGGGGAAAAAACCCAACCCAAACCCAAAAGCCAGACTGCTGTAAAGACTGACCCCTGGATTTACTGATTCCCAGCCTTGTGAACGCTCTTCCGCCTTTGAGTATTTCCATTCTTCTGGAACTCCTACATTTGCACATATTGATTCATTATTTTAGTTCTGGGCAAATACCAGTTTTGCCTAGATGGAGGAAGGTATAACAGAAATCACCATTTCAAAATAAAACTTCAGATTAAACAAACCATTACAGAATCTGTTTTTAGAAATACATGAGAAGGTTTTTTGGTGTTTATTTGGGGTTTTTTTAAGGTAAGAGTGCATTGAAAACAATACACAAATCCTGCCACATGAAGAATTAAAAATAATTTAAATGGAAGTCTAAATAGATAGTGTGAATTTTCATTACCCAACAGAAATAAAAATGGGTAAAAAAGTCAAGAATTAAAACTTATTTTGGTTTTATAGTTCATAAGCTGAAGTTTCATCAGTAAGATAAATAACCACCATTGCTTGCTTAACCACATACGACCTAGCAAGCAACTTCACATGTTTTTGTTGTAGCTCGTCTTCTGAGTGGAAGAAGTACTTGACTTTGTTTTTAAAGGAGGAGGAGTACTTGCAGGAACTCAACACTGTACACCCAGTGCTTTTATTTCTTTTTAATTATAATGCCTTTTCAATAGCAAACAGCATAGATTCATCTGAATGTCCACCAAAGGCTTCACCCTTTGGCTGCAAATTATTCACATGCACATAAGTATGTATGCTTTGTAAGTATTACAAAAATACTTTGCATGAAGCAAATTCTGCCAAAGCAATACACATCTGTAATCTAGGTGAGGGTAAACAACCCTCACATGCTTTTCACCTGTCCCTCTAACTCCCAGTACAAGCGCAGTAAATACTCAAGTTGTTCTAGCACTCTAATGAAATGCTGAATACTTGCAAATTTTACATACAAAATACCTTTAGTTACTACAGTCGCAAAAGTATGAAAACCAGTTTTGATAAACTGCAAAAAAATACTCCTTTTAAAATCAATGGTATTATTTGTTGGAGGAAAAGTTAACTTTCACTGCAACTTTGACAGAAGGGAAAATGATAATGCCATTAGAACTAACACCATCCGCAAAGTATATCTCTTAAGATGGCTTACCACTAAGGCATGCCACCTTTAAAAACACATGCCCTATTAAATGAGGTGGTGCACCCAAAGGATGAAGCAGGAACATGTAACGACCCCTCAGGAAAACACCCTGCATCAGGCTTCCACAATTTGAGTAGAATACAGGTAGGTTGTTATGTAAACACTGCAATATATGGATTTATACTGATAATATTTTCCAATTGAAAACTCCATGGAAATTTTAAATCCATCCCCTGCCCCTCTGATCCCTCCCTGTTCACCTTCTACTTTCTTTATGCATTGTTTCCCTTCCCTAACTTTTTTTTTATTGTTTGTCTCTCCTTTTACTGTCACTTTATAACCAGACTTTTCATTTATTGTTCCTTAAATAATTAAACAGTCTCCATTTGCTTTCCTGCTTACAAGCCAGAGTAGCATCCTATTTATGTGCTATCAGTCACTTCTACCACCTTTCACTTTCTCCTGTTATCGTATCTTTATAGCACTATCTGGCAGGCAGAGATCAACTTTTTTCCTCTTCTCAAAGGGTAAGTCAGCAGCTTTATGAAACTGCTAGTCATGTAGGACAAAACACACACTAGATAGCTGAACTGACCCTGAAAAGTAGAGGTAAACCTTAATCAAATACATCAAGATCTGTAGTGGCAATTTTCATCTCTGTTTATGTAAAAAATCCCATTACCCAGTTCTATGTATCTCTGAAGAGGCTTTTACCAGCCCTGTTTACTTTGTTACCTCCTTTCTGCCAGTGGAGTTGAGATACAAAAAGCCAAGTTCAATCCCTCAGCAACGCTTCTACTCCCACTCAAATCAACAAAAACATCTTCTCTCAAGTCCCGTGGCACAGCAGGGAGACGAGCCAGAGGGCTACGGTGCAACCCCACCGACCCCTTCATCCTTTGGGAAGTCAAAGTACCCAGTTCAGCCACTATCTTGCTCCTTGCTGTCCTTCACTTTTTCCCTACTCCGAGGGCATCTGTCCTTCTTCATCTGTTCCCATTTCCCTCTTTCTCTTTTTTTCACCCCTATAAAAGTTCATACCTTCTCCAGAGAGACACCTCATTTTAATTCAGCTCCCATCACCTTTTCCTTGCTGATGGAAAGCAGAACTCTGGAGGTACGCTGATCCTTATGGTAAAAGGCTTTTCCCACATCCACTGGTGAAATCAGTGCAGAAAGAAGCTAATTAGACAAAAATAAAAAACTGCTTGCTGAAGGAACTCAATAGAGCATTTAAATATCCAGGGGGAGAGGAATAAAAGTTACTTGCTTGTTCGGTAGCAGTAAGCATTGTGTTTGTTCTTCAAACTAGGTCTCACTGTAAAACCAGCCAGCGCCGGCCACAAATGCCGCTTAGCCTACAGGGGTAAGCAACGCAAGCCATCAATGGCAAGTACGGACACAGACACCAATTACCCACAGAAATCTTCATGAAGCAGGAGCACACACATCTTTAACCATTGTGAAATACAGAGATCCTCCTCCACAGTGGGTTTGGCAACTGTTTATCTAAAACGTGAGCTCAGACGAAGCAGTGAGTAAAATCAATACCACATCATACTGCTTTTTCTCTGGGATGCACCCACAATTCCGTTGCACATCCAGACTAACAAACTGCACCGGAACGATGGAAGCACAGAAACTTCTTTATTAAAAGAGCTGGATTAAAACTAGAAGCACAGATTTACATTCACCAGAACAACTCTAAATTTGATGCTACTTCACCCACTGCACATTGGATTTAAGAGTAGAAGGCACATCTATTTAAAAATACTTATTGAATACGCTGAGAAGTTTCTGAATCCTTATTGCTTGTAGTTTCTGTAGACATACTGACGTTTGATTCATACCGGCACTGAAGTGCTCTACCAAAGCTGCACTTTCTGGAAGTTACTTTTAGTAAATAAAATAATATTTAAAACAGCTTAGCCAAACAAGCCAAGGTAAATGCTACATATTCCATGAACTCAAATAATTTATCCTTGGCTCACAATAATATAATTTTGAAATAAGGTTCTGTTTAGCATTATTACAAGTTTCTAAATTTCATAGCTCCATAAGAATTTTCTCTAAATTTACAAACAATTTTTACTGCATGAAGTAGAATTGTAAAGATTATTTTACTAGCCACAGAACACTAATTTAAGCTGCATTCTTACATGAGGCCTGATCCAAAGACCACGCATGCAGATGACAAGGACAGTAGCTACATACAAATCCTCTAAGTCATCACAAACGCAATATTCTACTCCAAGAAAAAGTACCGTCCTTAGTCCATCTTCTTATTAACTGAAATGGTAACAAGTATTTCTACACCTATTCCTGCTTGCTTAAATTATTCATGTCATTAAAAAAGTTTAAAATCTTCCTGCCAGTGAACCATGTATCCCTTGTGTTACCCTCATAAATATTCCTAGCGAAGAGACAGGAAATATCCTTAAAAGCAAGATTCAGAAGTACCGTATTATTTAACTGAATATCTAAAGGTGTGTTTGCAATGAAGCAATAGATTTTCTCTGGGTTTAGACACCCAAATTAGCACTTCTGAGTAAGGCTGAATTTTATAAATTTCAGTTCTACTGCTTGGAGGTTATTTCTCGAGCTGATGTATGCGTTTGCTCTGAAGTTACTCTAACGCAGCTTCAGTGTGAGCAGGAGGAGCTTCCTAACTCCCAAAAGATTTGAAATACGGACCCCGTAAAGCACATGGAAGAGACAAATCACAAATGTCTTTAAATTAAGCCTTGCTGTAAGTGTATCTGTGGCAAAGCTCGCATCGACTTTATTAGCACAGGACCGGATCCAGAGCATGAACTTACATGCTTATTAAATGATATTTCTTTTTCAATTAATCTCCTATTTGAGGCAAACCACGCTGATTCTTGACAGTTGCAGGTATAACCCTCCTTCTCATTTACTGAGGCCCTGATCTCCTTCAACTCATCCTAAGGCAATGGAAAACTACAATTGCCCACAGCAGTTCATCTTAGCTGGACTGAACTAACTCAGCGCAAATTTTACAGCCGACCTCTGGGAAGGCAAGATCAGGGCTCAGAGCTCCTGTCAGCAATAGCTGAAAAACTGGAAGAGATCTGGACTTAAACCCAAGTTCTTCTCCTACTGACATCAAAAACCTCTCAGTAGCGCCAATGGGCACATCCCCACATAGTGCCGTACAGTGGAATTATCTCACGACGGGCCCAATCCTGCTATCTTGAGTCGTCAGAACGTTACCTGTAGGAGTAATCCCACAGAAACCCATGGCAACTCGCACCAGTAAGTGCTGCAGAATCAGCTAAGCGATCACACTTATGATTAATTCCAAACAATTTTACCATTTCAAAACTAGAAAATACGACTCTGAACATAGTGAAGGTCTGACAAATCAGTTCATTCTACAGCTTAAATACTTTCTTCCTCTCTAAATCAAAATAGAAGCCCATTGCGTGCCTGTCCTTTTTAATTAAATTACTAAGAATAATATCAACGGGTAAGTCATACAAACACTGTGGTGGTCTGTATCCAAGCCTTCAAGCTACTGCTTTCAGCAGGGCGTGATGCACACCTTGCAATTTAAATATACAAATTATTAGACAGATTGACACAAGAAGAAATTGTTGCCAGTTATTTTTCAGCATTCAGGTAAGGCTATCCAGTTTTTGCCTTGAAAAGTACTCATCTTCCTTTCCTTGCCAAAAACCTTATTTTTAAAAATAATTACAATAATCTCAAAAGCATTAGCTTATTTTGTCATTTTCAGAGATATACATATATGTAAATATCTCCGGGCTGACGCCTTTGAAAGGAGTACTAAATGCCGTTTGCCTGGCTTTCATTCTGACTCTTGAAGTAGTTTGTTTATTCATGTTTTTCAAGTTATTTGGTTGGTTTTATTCTGTATTCACACCGTTTCTGCTGTCCAGGGACATTCCGAGAGACTGGGTGATAAGCTGCAGCCTGAATCACTTTGCGATTTCCTAAGAGATACTCTGAAATCTCCTGAATTTTGAAGGCAGAAGCCAAGAAGGATTAAAAAACAAAATCCCGCTGGCACATCAGAGACATTTCCCAGATTTTTGGAGAGGGAAATTCTGGAGGTGCAGATGGCCGGGAAGGCGAGAGAAGAGCCTGCGGTTTCTGCGCACACAGAGCACCCGGTACCCGCGCACTGCGAGCGACCGCCGCATCCCCCCGCGGGCGCTACGGTGGCGGCCGTGCCCTGCCCGGGGCCCCGCCGGTCCCCGCCGAGCGCCAGCGCCGCCCCCACGGTCCCGCCCGGCTCCGGACAGGGCAGCGGGGCGGCCCGAGGCGGTGCAGCTCACCTGTGCGCAGCGGGTGCCGCCGCTGCCATTTGTTGCTCGCGTTCGGAGCGAGCTGCCCTCTCCTCCCCATGGCAGCCACCGCCGCCCGCTCCGCAGCAGCTGGTCCCTGGTAGGTGTCAACGTGGAAAAATCCCACCGCAACGCACGCGGCGCCTTCCCACCGCTGCCGCCTCCGCGCCCCGGCCGCCGCCCGCACCATCAGCGCGACCCCCGGCAGCGCGCCCCGCACACGGCCGGAGGCGCCGCCGCCGGGCAGACAGGGGCGGATGGGGGTGCGCTTTCCTTGCCCCCTCGTTTTCTGATGCCGCCCCGCTACGGGATCGGGGGGCGCGAGTCCCAAATCCCTCGTTTGCTCCCAAGCGAGGGGGTGGCAGCCCCCCCCTCCCCGTAGCCTCTGCCTCTTGATTCCCTCCCCACCCCGCCGCTGCCTCGGCGCAGCCCCGACCCCGTCACCCACCAGCACTCACGGGGCGCCGGCGGCTTCAGAGCACGGCGCGGGGGAGGCGAGGGGGTACCCCGGCTGGCCCTCGCCCATCAGTGCTGGGCCAGGTGGCACGGCACGGCGGTAGCGGCAGCGCTGCCCACCTCCCTCCCTCCCTCCCTCCGTCCCCGTCGAGTTTGCTCCCGGCCCCCCAACTCACATCGCGGAGCGGCGCTTTCCCGCAAAACTTCGCGGCGTGTCGCCGCTGGGGCTCGGCGCGGCTCGGCTCGGCTCGGCCCGCGCCCCAGCGGCGCAACAGGCGGCGCAGCCTCACCTGGCGCGGGGCCGCCGCGCCATGGGAGCGCCGGGCGGAGCCTGCCGGCGGCGGGGCCCGGGCGCAGCCACCGCCCGCCAGCGCTGCTGCCTGCGCCGGGCGCGGACCGGGCGGCTGTGCCTGCCGCGCCGCGCTGCCTCCTGCCCCTGCGCTGCGGCTGCGGGCGGGCGGGGAGGAGGGAGCGGGGCGGGGAGCAGGGGAGGAGGAGACTTCCCTCCCGCTCCCGCGGCACGACGGGGAGGCGCCCCCCGCGAGCGGCGATGCCGCCCGTGCCTCCGCGCCCCCAGCCCCGGGGCAGAGTCGGGGCCGCCCCGGCCGCGGCTGGTGCCGCGCAGCGCCCGTCAGTGTCCGCGGGGAGCCCCGTCCCTGCCCGCGGCGCGGCGCTGCCCGGCGGCTGCCGGCTGCCCCCGCGGCGCACGGAGCGGGGCGATGGCTTCGCCGATCGGGATGAGAGGCGCTCCCCGCCCGCCCGCAGTACTTGATCCGGCGAACTTGCTGCTGCAGGGGTTTTGCTGCAGTAGGGGAGCTCACCCTGCGCCCAGCCCCACCAGCCCCTTGCACTGGTCTTGCGTAGAACCAGTTGCTCAGACCCTGCGCTGGGTCTACCGTGATTCTGGCTGGGGTGGCTTTCTGCTCTGAGAAGTGCTTCTGCGAAACGTGCCACGTTGCAGCAGTGGCAGGGACTGCCAAAGCCGAAGCCAGGCTTGAAGGAACATCACCAGGCGGTCGGTTGGCTCTCCCAATGAAACATACGCTCCCTGGTGTACTTTTCTACTCGGGCTCTGTGAAGTTAATGCTCTGTTTACCTCGTGCAGCCAAGGGTTCAGTTGCCTGTCTCCGGCTGAGAGCACCTGGGTAGATGGGTTTCAGAAAGATTCGCCTTTGCTTGGTAGCTGGTTTGCATTAAAAGTGAAAGCCGCTGAAGGTGCTACGTGGAACAGAAAATGAATTGGCTGGGATTTCCTTGGTGGTTTTTTTGGCCTCTAACGATACAAAACTGTTTTGTCTCCATACAGGCCATAGTTAAAAAGAAACTGCTGGGTCAGAAGGACCAGCTGTGTGCTGGTCTTTTTTTTTTTTTTTTTTTTTTTGAGGGAGTGGGGAGAGGCAGGGAGAAGGAAAAACATGCAACATACACTGCTAAATGCCATTCTCCATCATTAAACCTCAGTCCTGGGAGTCTCTACCCAAGAAAATACTTACGTCCCTGAGTAATGTCTGAGTCACATCGGCAAGATAATGTAGGACCAGGTCTTTTTATTCCATCAAAACCTGCTTTTTTCCTCCTAAGAATATTTGCAAACTGGCTCACAAACACTTTTATGTATGCCTATCATTTTATATTCTTATTAGTATAAGAGGAAATAGAAAATATGGAGAAACTTGATAAAAATCACTTTTGACGGTTCCTTACATATTCCTTATACTTACTGACTCAACCCAGCTTTGAAGACATAATCAGTTAAAAAACAAAAATTTAGTATATGAGCATGCATTCCTGTTGACAGTGTGTTGTGTTACAAGTCAGTGACCAGAAGAAGCCATGACTGGACTGCCAGCCCTGTACTATTTGCAGTGGGAAATGATTTTCAGGCTTTGTGAGTTTTATTCCTTTAACTGAAACTGACTCAGATTCATTTTCAGGCAGTAGAAAAATATTAATCATTGCTGAGAACCCAAAATCTAATGTGCAGGAACCATTTCTTCAAATTCAGCTTGTGTTTGTATTTTCACTGTTCAGCAGATAGGCATCTGACAACTGGGTATAGCACTCAGGATGGATGCATTTTGTTGCTCATACCCACAATACACAATAAGACAAGCATCACAAACCTCCTTGGAGTGACTTGCTGCTGTTAAATATTTTCTTAATGAAAAAGAAGATTAGCAGATCTGCTTTCCATTTGGTTCAACAGTACAGAAAAAAAGAAAGTTTATTTGATTAGATAAAAATGGATGGCTTCCAGCAGTAATTTCCCTTTAAAACTGAACCTCCAGTTGTACTTTGTGGAATGAACCATTTGCATAGTTAAATATCATAACAATATAAGGGAAGGCTGGTCTTAGCTTGCATAACTTAGCTTACCGCATTAGCCGTGATGTTACTCATCCTATTGATTTAAGTGTGATTGCCTGTGTTAAGGCAAAAAGAACCTCACAAAAGATAGAAATACTTATTTTTCCTGTTGAAATTGCAGCTTCCAAAAACTTTTTGGCCAGCTGCACATGAGTAGCTGGTTTGGAGGTTTGTATTCAAAGACTCACTCCTGAGAGCAGCTAAGCATCTATAACTTCAGCTGAAATTAATGGGTGTTTAATGTATCTTTGAAAAGGAGAAGAAAGGTGTGTTTTTTCTGGGGAAAATTACTGTGAAGGGATGCATAGCTACTTGCTGTTAAAAATGTCACAGATTTTTAAGAACTGAAATACAGCTGATGTCATCCCCCCCCCCCCCCAGCTGGCTGTGTGTTTAGTAGAAAATATATTCTAGGTAAAAAAAACCTTCTTAGCTCCATGAACAAACCCACTAGCAGATTTGCTTATTAGCTTATTGGCATCACATGTCCATTTTGCAGAAGTAGAAGTGAAAGGATTAGTCCTTTGTTAGGAAGGAGTGTAAGTTTAAAGGAGAAGGAGAAGGTCATTTGGCTGCCCTCAAATAAGAAAGCAACTGCTAATACTTGCTGACTTTTACACATAGTTCTGCAAATTAGGAAGCATAAATAGGTGATACCAGATGGTTCTTAAGTTTACCTCATAAAATAATTTTAATAAGTGTTCATAAATATTAAAGGCCCCAGTACTAACAACCTTTACACAAATTATTTTTTCTAATGCAAAACCCCCTACATAATTCAGCCAGACTATGACTAAGGGTCATTCATACAAATGAGGCTTTACAGGATTGGATCCTTAAAAATTTATAAACATCAACAAAATACTTCAATGGCTAAATTAAAGAATCATCTGGTACCATCTATTCCTTTAAGCTTCCCAGATATTAATAACTTTGTATAAAAATCAGTGCTGAGATAAATTGAGTGACCTTACTAGAGGATCAATTCTTTTCATAGCCAACATTAAAGAACTAAATCTTGCAACGGTCTTACTCTAGCAGCATGTGCTTAGGAGTTTAGAGGGAATATTTCTTCTGTTCATGGGCCAGAGCGTGACTTTTTTTGTAAAGACAGTGCAAACACATGTCATTCTCCTTGGGATTACTCCATGATCAAAGGGAGGACACACACAGGGCCTGAAGCAGCAGTTTGCATTGAGCCACAAGAGCAGCAAAAAGTATGAATTTTTGCATCCTGGAAATACTAAACCCCACACAAACTACAGTGTTCACACTGTAGCCATATTCCTAAATTGGACACCTGCTTCTGCTGTTCCTCTGTGCTTGATGGTGCCAATAGTCTTCATGCTCCTCTCAGCCCATAGGTACTGCCACTGTATGTGTAGGTGATGAGGTTTTGCCCCAAGGAGGTTAATAATGGAGAAGAGCCATCTTTGCAGAGGGCCAGTACAAATCCTTTGTGTCTCTTAGTCTTGCTTAAGCCCTGTGCTAGCAATGTGCCAACCATCTTGATTTCTAAGCACTGCTACTCTCACAAGGGTTTGAGGACTGGGGTTTAACCACTTTCTTCAAAAAGTACCCGTAGCTTCTGTTTTCCTGTATTTGGCAGGTTCTGTCATTTTGAAAGACCTTTCTAGTTTTGCACATAGTCCCTTTTCTTCATAGTGAAGAGTTGCACAGTATTATAGAAGAGAGTTTCTGTTTTAAATAACAGAAAATCCTTCGACAGTCAATAATTCATCTCTGAAAGAGAAACAGTGGTTGTAAATAAGCTCAACTAGTTCAGCTCATACTCCACCTAGCTCTGATTTAGAGAAAAATATAAGTAGGGAAGTATATTTTTCTGCTATGCACCATCCATTACTTGAAATTAGAGTTTGGGGCTTCTGACAAAACAGCATGCATTTCTGGTATACTTCAATATTAGAAAAAGAACTGGAGAATAAATATATATAATGCTAGTCAAAACAGGCTAGTGGAAGTTAGGTCTTGTCAGACACACTTGTGGAATTTTTGGCTATTTAGAAGATTTATATAAAAGATTACAGGACTGCATGAGAATAGCAGCTGTATTGATAGGACATACTTGGATTTCTGGAAGGCAGTCGACTTAATACTACATAACATTATGATTTCAAGTCTTGCATTACATGGAACTAACAGGTCACCCATTACAAGGATTAAGAAGTGTCTCACTGACAAATTTCAAAATGTAGTCTTTTAATGGGGAGGTTTCATTCAATGTGAGGAGCTTTCCCAAGCAGAATCGGAAACAGTCTTCACCTAACTTTATTTTATATTGGTTTCAGCAATCCAGGCCTTGAGATAGAATCTTTGCTTTAAAGGCTTGCACATGACACAATGTATTTTAGCACAGTAAATAAAGAAGACACATTACTTCTGCAGTGATTTGATTTGGCTAAATGATCACTGTCCAACAAGCAGCACACCAAATTCATTTTACTACAGTCAAATGCAAATTAATACCTCTGGGAGCCAAAAGCTTGTAGGAACGGACACTAGCTCAGAGAGCAAAGACTCAGGGAATGATAAAAAGTGATTACTCTAGATAATCACCCTTAACACGAGATCTCAGTGCAATGCTGTGGAAAGGACTCTGCACAGTCCTTGCATGTTTCAAAATCATCAGGCACAGTTCTGGTGCCTGCACTTTAAAGAAGATGAGAAAATACTGGAGAAAATGCAAATACTTTGCGAATCAAGCACAAGTCTCGGAGACAGGAGGCCTAAAGAGCTGGACATATTTCACTTGCTCAAGAAAAGGATGAGAAGATACAGGGAAAAGATAACAGATAGTGGTGAGCTTTTTCACTCTTGCTGACAAAAGCACAACTAAATCCAGTGACTGGAAGTTTAAGGTGAGATGCAATCAACCTTGAAATCAGATGCAATTTCCTAGCAGTAAAGGTAATTAAACTCTGTAAAAGCTTACAAAGGGAGGTGGTGCACTCACCGTTGTGTGATCTTGTCCTAAAAACTGGCTGTCTTTCTTAAATATGGGCTTTACTTCAGCTTCTGGGAGAACCTCTAATGGACTGAGCAGCCTCAAACAGGGAGGGAAGGAGGGTCACGTCAGGCTAGATCCCTTGGTGATCCCTCTAGTCTTGCATCCATTAGAATGATGTATCTGTGCGACTTCTTATATTATGGCTGAAGCAAGGTGCCTTGAATTGTACCCTGCCCTCTCAGACGTTTGCAGGTTGGCTCTGAGGTAATGAGTATAATCAAATCCCGCACTTGAGAGCTCCAGCTGGCTGCCTGCAGCGGGGAGGAGGATTCCCTTCTCCACTCCTCCCAGAAGATATTTGGCCTCATATATTCTGCAGTAGATTTTTGCCTTCCCTCGGAGCATGTATTATTTATTTTGCTGTAGCCAGGAAGAGAGTAAACCAATGAAGAAAATAATCTTAGACATCTGATTCTTGGGTCTGAATTCAGCCAAGTCCAGGAGCAGCAGAGATTTTTCTAGCTCAGATTGGCAAAGAGGTTGATTTTTTGCATGTATTGTTTCTGTGATTGTCTGGACATGTCATGCCTAATCAGTTCTCAAGTACTGCAAGGATCTCAGGTACTGCTTTGGGCACATAAGTTTGGTTTCTCAAGGACTAAAACACGGCTAATGAAATAGCTATCTCAGCTATGAGGTACATGTACAACATTTAGTAGCCACCGATCCTCAGGATATCAGACTAGACAATCTAATGATCTCTTTTGACCTTAAGTTGTGAGGAATGTAAAGCTTGTCCCAACCTAATAACAGCCCCTACTTTTCCAGGGCCTCCCAGGAATGCAGGTGGTTACAACATGAGTCACAGGCACCAAACAATCTCCAGTACCACTGGTCAGAGAGAGACAAACTCATGGAGAATTCAAAAACTTCTCAGAGGTGTCTACCTTTAGCAAGAGAGGTGGCCTCACAGTATCCACCATCAGTAGTCCCTTTCTGCCTACACTGATGGGACAGGACTGCAGGACAACCAGACAGCTTGGACATGGAGAAGCCCTGTTCAAAGCAGGTTTCTGAAGACTTCCAGCTCTTAGCTATGAGGCGTTTCATCCCTGTGACAGGTGAGGGTGCTCAGCATCCCTGCATGAGAACTCAGATATTTAACACCCTCTCTGGCAAAACATTCACAAAGGCAGGCACCATGATGTTTTGGTGTGGTTGCAAGGTCCAAGTGGCTCCATCTGGAAAGTTGTTACTGAACATAAGTTCCTCTTTGTAGACTAACATGACTAGTGATAATTTGTTTTTAACCTCTTACCCAGAGAGTCATCAGACTGATGAAACAAGACAGAAAGCACGTACATGTATCATACCAGCACAGATGCACATCTCCATGACTTATTGCCTCTGAATAATATAATTTTAAAATGAGTGTTGTGTTAATCATATATAAGTGTAATGAATAGTGTGACATTGCAGATTATTCATAAATAAAATGAATAAACCATGGTATTACAGATCCCCAAAATGTTTGCACCTGGCAGCCTACACGAACATAGTAGGTACAGCTTCATATAATGCTTTTCATCCAGAATTGGGGATACTTTTTGTTGCTGCAGAGTGGGAGGAAAGGACACATTATAGCCTCAGCTCACCCAGATACTCTCCTCGGTTTAGATTTATCACAGATTTCTTTTACACCCCAGTTTTATTTAAGAAATGGGATTGTCCCATTGAGTGTATGTATAGACTGCAAAGGAGGTTTTCCAAAGAAATCCTCTATTGCATAATTCTTGCTGTCATTTTTCATAGCTAAATGCAAAAAAAAATAGTTTTCATAAAGAATCATTGTTTTTGATGGGACATACAAGAAGCAACCGGCACTATCTCAGAAGCAGTTTGCAGGGTGTCTGGACAGAAAATGAGAAACTTTGGGGGATTTATTATCTTTGTGAAACAGAAGAAAAAGATTGTAAAAAAGTAATCTAGCAACAACTAACAATAACATAACATTCCAGCCGTCTGAGACCTGGACATCTGAGACACTGTTCAGATGATATTGAAGATATTTCTTACTTTATGTACAGTATCGCAAGGACTTACAAGAACTTGATTGCCCTGGAAGAAATCACATGGTACCCAAGTTCTTTTATTTTGAGCCTTTCAAAATAATCAACTTGATTGACTAGTTTGATTTTTAAAATTATGTCTGTTATTGTTATGTAGAAACTGTTAGCCAAATTCACTGGGATTTTGTGTGTGTTTACTGAACATACATATTTTGCGAAATATTTACATGGTATTTTACATTAATAGAATGAGAAGTATAATGTGCACCAAAAAAACTGCCAACCTAAGGTCCTGATCCTGCAGGTATTTATACATCTGCTCAGTATTATGCACCAAGGGTACTGCCACTGACCAACTGAGCCTTTTAAAGTCTTTAAAGTTAACTGTGTGCCTAAGTCTTTTGCTGAGTGACACTTCCAACAATACCTATGGACACATTGGGAGAACAAAATATATAGGTTAAATGATCCCTCATGCTTAGGCACTTTAATTTCCACCTAGATAAAATGAGAAGGTATGTGCAATTTACTTTCAAGGGAAATCTTGCTCACAAGATGGAAAGTGCTGTATAAAACCTGTTATTACTATGAGATTGCTATTTTATTTTTTTCCTGCAGCCAATTTGTTGAAAAAAAGTACTTTAATCATCCATGAAATTGTCTTGCAAGACAATTATGTTATGGTGTAATAACAGGTATGTTATGTTATGGACAAATATGTTGTGGTGTAATAACAGATATTACAGGGGAAATTACATGACCTGTAGTAACATATATTTATATATATCTTCTACATGTGAAGATTTTCTTTTCTTCACATATATCAGATACCCTTTGTTATTACTGTTGTTTGGTGCCGGACATCAGGGAGGACCAAGACTGAAACCCTAAGAAGGTGTACTTTTTTCCCCCCTCAAGTTAAACTCTGAAGAGAAGCTGACAGAGATTTAACGTAGTCTGTGATTGTTGTAATAACTCTTCAACAATGTCCTTTTCAGGAGAATTCCACAGAAGACAGCCCAGTGTGAACCCCCACATTGAATTAAGTTTTGCCAGTGCAACCTGAATGGAGAAGCATCATAAAAGAGCCAGAGGTCCTGGGAAAATAAGAAGCATGAACACTGTCTCTCTGTTTTTTAGGAAGTGGGACAAGTAAATCTTTCTGCAAAGAAGTCCACAAAGAGATTTCTTGTTGCAAGGCACTGATTTTGGACAAACCACCAAAGCTGAAGTTATTGACTCTTTATAGATACATAGTGATCCACAAGAACGGTAAAAAAAGAAAGAACAAGATCAAGCAGAAACATTTGAAGCATAATTGCCTGCTTCTTTTCTGGCTGTCAATAAAATCAGACTTTTTTGCTCCCGTTTAACTATTTAAGTGCAAAACTTCTGACTAGAGGTCTTGCTAACTGTTGTGCTGAAAGGCACTAAAGGCTGTCATCCAGACAATGTTTAACCCGAATAAACATTAGACCCCACTTAAAATCAGTGGTCTTCCAAGAATTCCTTCAGGCTCAGCGGAATATCCAAAACTCCTAGTCAAAATTGATCATTAATCAGAGCGGAGTAATTGCCCCAGATGCCCAACAGGCCAGAGAAAATTCACCATGGGTGCAGGGTTTTTCTGGTTGCAGGGAATGAGCCTGGTCACAGGGTTTGTCTCAGTTGGCTCCCTCTCTGAAAAAAAGCTGGAGCTTAGACCTCTTTACATTGCTATTATATTATAGGGAAGCCAATATCCCATGGCATATTCATTTAAATTAATTTAAATTGTAAATAAATAAACACGATTAGACCAAGGATTTGGCTGTTCTCTTGTCAGCTTGGGGGAAACAATGAGACAAGGTCCCCAAATAGTACCGCTGCCAGCTAACAACCTGGTAAACTAAGAGGACAATCTTGTGATGATAGTCACATTAGAAGTGCCTAAAATCATTAGAATTAATTTTAAAATGGTCTCTGGGAAGCAGCTGGGCAGGGACTTAGAGGAAGAGAATGAGAAAGAGAGAAAAGTGAGGACATTAAAATGGACTGATTAATAAAATATGAATACAGACAAAGCTGTGCAGCTGGGGTTTTACACTAGCATTTCAAAATAGCCATACATATTATTCTGCCTCTGGACCTATATCGCTTTAAATCTTTTAGAAACATATTAAAATTACTCAAAGAGGGACCATTTTGAAAAGCTCCCTAGAGTTATGCAGGATAATTAAAAAGAGGTTCATTGTAAATCCTTCTGTCTAGTTCAACAGTATTATCTGCTTACAGACAGCCCTCTGAGGGCAGAGTTGCAGCCTTGATCTGGCAAAATTATTGTCCCGTGATGATGCATTGCTTGTGCTTACAGAAATGCAGCATGAACACAATAACAATGGATCTTGTATACGGATGCTAGCTACAATGTCAGGAGAAAAACATCAACTACATCATTGTTTATACTAATGAGACATTTCTGAAATAGCATTATTTATCTAAAACCAAGGACAGATCAGTTTCTAAAGCCAAGGAGAACAGGTAAGGGAAGAGTCAGCTGTAATTCAAATTTCCATTTTAGGACAGTTATCATTCTCTAGATCATGCAGAAGCATTATGAAAATAAGTGTAGAAATGAATTTGAGAGAGATGAGTGGTTGAAAACATTTGGATGGTAAGATCTCTGTGCATATATGAATTCAGAGGATCATGATCTTAGCAATAATATGATTCAATAAAAAACGGGGTGGAAAGAAATCTTTTAATTCATCTGGAACGATATACTAAAAAAAAAAACCAAACACCTTAAATTTGAAGTTCTTATTAGTCTAAGACATGTATCTGTACGTGACCTGCAAAGAAGCAGATTTTTTAAGCAGCGTACCACTGTTCCCAGTTGGGCATGCAAAACTGCACTACATTTTGGAATAGCATCCACCCTGATGCAGAGGGCTGGCACAGGCCCATACAATTTTCTTCCATTTAAGCCTTCAAGATAGAACTGAAGTGAGAACTTGATCTTTTCTTCACCCTAAAGTCAAAGAGTGACTTTCATCCCATTCCTTTTTTCCTGTCCCTTGGATTCACATACAAGAAGGGGTTGGGCAGCACTTCTGAAATGTGCTGAGGAATCTCCTCGTGGAGAGGCTGTGTGCACATATATTGTGTGCACTTTCAAGGCTGAGTCAAAAAATGACCCCTGTTACCACAGAACAGTGATGAAACAACATATTTGTTTTTATGAGAGATGCATAGGCCCTTCCATGCTTCTTACAGCTCAGTTTGAATTGTTGCTTTCATTATGAACCTATTAGTTCAGAGTTTTAACAGAGCCAAGCAGCTCTGCTTCAGGCTACTATTTGGCACACAACACCACCAGTACAAGAGTAATGGTTTATTTGGACAGTTTAATAAAATTCTGTACCTCAACTGTTGCCAGGCTCAAAGACAAGCAAAAATGCATGTGGAGGTTTTCAGATTTTACAAACCATATTCAGATCACACAAGGCATCTTTGCCTTTAAAAGCTAACTACACAAAAAGATAAGAGTTCTCAATTTGAGGTAACTGCCTTGCCAAATTAGATGAAAAATATATTACAATATTGGCTGACATACACTGGATAAAAATAATGTTCAGAGACAGCACAGTAAACAGTTGAAATTCCATGGAATTCGGTTTAAATATCTGTTGATGATTCAATAACAATGTGATTCATTTGACATGGCAGGGTATAACGAAGAACTGCATGCTGTGCTCCCTTGTAAGGTGTTTTGAGAAGTGTCAGGGAACTCATGCTTCACACTGAAGTACATGTAATTGTTATTGATTAAGAAAGATATGATTCAGTAACAAACTAAACATTTGTTGGTCATTACAGATCTTCAAAAAACAAATCTTCTAAAATACTAATTAAGCCTAAAATTATTTCAAGAAAGAGGAGTTTGAAAGCTGCTGCAATATATATGTAAGAAACATCATATACCACATACACTTGACTGGAAATGCATTTTCTTTTTCTTTTTTTTTGGTGGTAGTTATTCACTACATTTTCAGAACTGCGAATGAAGTATATTGGGAGCTGTAATGCTAAAAGCCTTGCGACTGAAAACTTTAATTTAGAGGCTTTGAATTAAATGATCGGATGACTCAGAAAACTGGTAATAGGCTATAAACTCCTTAACCACGATGGTGGTGAACTGCTTGTTCAGCGCCAACCTGGGCCCCATGTGACCAGCCAGGCCTTGTGGGGCAATCACCAGCCTGGGCTCCAAGTAGCCACTTCCCCACATTGCACGTGAGCCATCACAGCTTGGGCCTGTTGCACAAGCATTTTCCCAGTCTCGACAAAAGCAGGGTAGTGAAAAACACCAGTTAACCTGCTCATAAGCCATGCTGACCTATTGCTTGTTTATGCAACCTGTCAAAGTACTTCATCTGTGGCTACTCAAAGTATACATGTGCTAACTACCTAAGTATTCCTGGGCAGACTTTGCACTACAAAGCTCCCATGGCTCCCATGCCATCATCAGTGCCCAAGCCAGCTACTTTAAAGCTAAAACGGCTCCGTCTACATGAGCTACAGCCACCGTGAACAGCCCTATGCTCTAATGCCCAGGGATGCAGCATGCTTGTGTTGCTTGCTGCCCCTAAGTCACAGGGGCTGCTCGTCTGTAGGGACAGGAGGCACAGAGAGACAAGGGAAGCATTTCAGTTGTCTTTCTGGAACATGATGGTGACTTGTCAAGATTAGGATCGTGTTGGAGCAAAAGAAGGTAGCAAGGCTACATATTATCTTGCTCGTTGGAATAAATAGAGAACTGTAAAACTTAGTACCACTGACTTCAGGAAAGCTATTGGAGTCTATACCAGTATCTGCAACTGTTAGCTTTCATAAGCATTGAAACATATGCACAAAACCACTGCATTTATATTTTAGAGGAAAATTCTGTATTGAAAAAGGCGGCATCTATTTTACAAAACAGCACGATTTCCACTGGCTGCATACCTCACAGTCCCTTTTGCTGCAGATTGCTGGCAGGGCTCTTCTGCACCTTGCATGGACACATGCTCTACTCTTGCATCCCCTGAAACAGTGGGGGATGAAGGAAAAGGAACTACTCCAGCTCAACTTTCTCAAAATGTATCTACATTCAAACCTCTTTGGCATTCACAAACAGGCTCCTTTACAAATGCCTGGCAATTACACTCACACCTATTTTTAGAGCTGTCTAACACACTTCAAAAAGCAGCAAGGAATGCAAAAAAACAGGACTACCATGTGTCACTTTCTTTAAAAAACAGCACTTGAGTTGCCATGTCTTACTACTTCACTGCTTGTAAGATGGGTGGTGTCATGCATGAGATTTTTCCAGGCACTGATTCTAGTGAAATTTAGTTTCTCAAACTATATTTAGTTCAGTTTCTTGGGAATGGGAAACCAGGAAATGGTGGGACAAGAAAACACACTGTTGGACAGAAGATGGAATATTTGAGAAACTTTAGCACTCTGATACATTCCCCAGGGACAACTGTATGACCTGGGAAGCAACACCTTGCACTATAATGTCTTACATGACATGAAGCCCAAAACAGCCACTGAAAGAATGTGACACTGTACCACAGTTTAACAAGGGTTATTGCATTTTGACTATTTCATCTATAGGGATGGAGACTCTCCATATTTAACACACAATTTATTGTGCTTTCTGTGGACTTGTTGGCAATTATAAACATGGTTTCTTAGATACTGCCAAAAATGCTTGTAGGCTGATCATTAATAGTTTTTGTCATACAATATTTTCAAAACCAACATTCCAGTATAACCAGCACAAGTGAAGGAACACTTGGAACTACCCGCGGCAACCTAAGTCTCTTTTTGGCCCAGTTAAAATATAGGTTGGGATAGTCCAGTAGTCTTCCCCTCTAAGTGAACACAGAACAAGGAAGAGCTGTTTTGCATATGTGGAAATTCATGGGATTTCAATCAAAGGAGAGAAGAGGACTAAACAGGAAATGAAAATGGGCCTGTAATGCAGACTTGGAAGTACTTGGAAGAAATCCTTATTTTTCATGCTATCCAGGATGATAACAGAGCTTGGCCATTATTTGCAGCTGTTCTGGGATATATCACAATGAACAGAGATTAGCTGTTATTATTCAGCGTCTGCTTCAGTGTCCTCAATAACCTATACAATTCTGATCTTTACCTAATTGAGCTAGAAGGAGAAACAAACCAATAAATCTATTTTTATTATGATTATGTTATTATACCAGTCTGGGAGTAAATGAATGTTAAATATAATGCCTGGGAATACTAGCTAGTAATCTTCCAATTGTAAGAGTAGCTATTAAGAAGCAGACTGGGGTATAGAATTCTTGTTCAAAAAGATTATTTCTCTTAATCTTATGGCAATTGGAACAGCCATTTATTATTAGTCATTAGTGCCACCCATCACCAGCAGGGCCAGAGGTTGCCAGTGTAGTTGAAGCAGTGCTTAGCTCCTATCTTACATATAGCAGCAATTGAAAATACATTATACTATAGTGCTCCAAAACTAGTGTTGGTTTCTGATAAGCTTCATGATGGGACTAAAGGGGTCAGCTTTAACCTAGTGTGTGCTAAACAGTTTGGAATTTGAGAAACACCCTTCACTTCCATGTCCCAGTGCCCCTGGGGAGACCAGCAGAGGTTCAGTGTACCCTCTTCATAAAGGGAGGTGCTGGCTGAAATCCTCTGTAGTAGGCTTAGATCTTGCTTTCAGCCATGAACTTTGTTAATGTTTGAGGTACCCTGCTCTGCACTCACTTTTGCCCTCACAGTTAAGGCAGGGTGGTCTGCAGGTTGTGCATTTATGGGTGGCTTTCTTCTGTGCTTACCCTGTGAATTTTTATTACTGACACTGGGATGGGTGCTTTGACCTATTTTTGAAACTGGACATGTACAGATGTATTTTGAAACTGTGAATCTAAATAATAACCATGCATGATTAAGAGAAAGAACGAGGATTGCAGAAGAAAAAAAAAACCCAAACAAAACAGCTGCTATTTAGTAGACTCCTTGTCTCTATCCTCAGTGGTCCAAACTGAATCACTTGGCAGATCTATGCTGTGGAGAGCTGTGCTGGCCCGTAGACAGCTGTATGGCAAGGTGCCTGGCTTCCAGGCAGTTGATGCCTCCTTGCTACCAACTGCATCCACAAACTGGCCTCAACCCACCAGGGGTGGAAAGAACAGACTTGCTCCCAAAATCTGAACTGATGGAAGCCTGTGGTTTAGCAATAAACCACCTTAGCCAACGTTATAACATGTAGTCATGACAGAGGCACAACTGCCCATTTTTGGCTGGGCTGCTATCCCATTTGATATGTCTCTTCATAGGCAAAGACATGTTCTGGCTGAACTAGGCAGATGCAGGTGGCCTGGGATCATCTCTGCACCTTCTTTCACTCTTTTCTCCACAGTAACTTGCTGTGGGTAGGGTTCTGTAAGACACTATTACTACTTACAAATAGCACCGTAAGTAGAACAGATATTGGGGTACCAACTACATAAGGAGCAGTCTTGAACAACCATTTTAAGTTTGTAGCAGAGAAGGAAGAAGGTTTTGAAATTTTTTTGTCACTGAATATTGGGATCTCTGCTTTCCACAGACTAATCGTAGCATATTGTAGCACAAGCCTTCCTTGGAAATGCTGAGAAGACAACTGAGGATGGATGCCTCTCAGTGCATATAGGTATAATAGCTGTACAAAAAAGCATAAACATGTTACAGCTTGCATATTCACAATATCACTGATCTTGCATTTCTAGGAAAAAAAAAAGGGGGGGGGGGTAGGGGATGAGGGAAAAAGTTGTGGGGCTTCCTGAAGCTTTCAAGATCACTATTTTCCAATGGTGACGTTATTGTGAGTTTTTTAACACCGCTATAAGGCAAGTTGCCTGACAGTATTCTTGACTAAGCTGTACGGAAGAGAGGTATATTCATCCCTAATATTGGTGGCTGCCAGTTCTGTTCTGTATGTTCAGTAAATTAGTGCATAAAACATTTATTTTTAAAAGAAGCAGGTTGAGGACAATAAAATGTTTAAACAGTATATTTTATAATATATACTCAAATGTGGAATATATTTCATAATATATACTCAACACTCATAATTAAAATTCAATGTTGAATCTTAACTGTACATGACTGGGGGGATTTGTTTTTTCAGGGCTGCCCTAATTATCATGTGCTTTTTCTTTTTCCGTACACCTATTATAGAAATAATAACTGACGGGAAAAATCCTCCGATATTCAACCTCTCAGAATTGTGAGAATTTATGGGTGATGCTAAGCCTGTACAAGTTTTGTAAAACATTGGGCATATTTTCAGAGATAGTAAAAATACCTACAGAGATGAAGTAAAATATGTTAATAACCTGATAAAAGTAAGCATAATAAATGAGTTTTATCTTGCTTGATATATGCAAAATGTAAAAATTCAGCAGCAGTTCAGGCATTAGACTTTATTTTTTGCAAGATGTAAGAACAGGGAGATAAATTTAATTTTGAAGCCCCCCAAACCCTCTCATTCATAATATAAATGGGTTCTCCGAGTGAGAGTCTTTGCAGAGAGTGACTGTTAGAAACAATCAGTCATCGGAATAGGTACATGAAACACAAACCTTCAGAGAAGGCATCGGTATGCTTCACTCTTAAAACAACCTCCCAGGAAACCATGCTGCTCAGAGTATTTATGTCTGAAATGATATCTGTTTGCAGGCTTCAGATCAGTGAGGAGGAACTGTAGTGCCTTCTCTTTTTTTGCAGCACTATCTGGCTGCCACGGCGCCTGAGCTGTCAAGGAACAAATGCTCTGACTTCATCTTGCATGCTCATTCCTCTGGATTCTGACAACACCCCCCAGGTTTGCAGACACGTCAACCCCATTGTAATGATTGCTGCTAAAATGAATGCACTGAGGAATTAAAGGTGGAGATATATGTTAAAATTGCCTTTCTTATTCATCGGAGGTGCTAAGCCCCTGACAGAAATTTAAAAGGAATAAGCACATCTCTAACGGTTGGTTTTCTGTTTTTCTTCTACAGATAATTTTTTACGTAAAGCAAGTCCTCTTCACCTGTTTTTTTTTTTTTTAATCTGAGAGAGAGAGAGAGGGCGTAAAACCCCTGAACTTGAAAAATGAAACTTAGCATTAAAATGGTTGGAATCAGAAATCTAATTGCCTTGCAGAAGAGCAGTGGGGTTGCGTAAAAAAGTATCACTCCATTTCTAGTTCATCATCCTATCCAAACATCTTCAGCATTCCTGTATTACTTTCTAGGTGTTTGCACCACCTGTATCAATAAAGATCATTAAGTTGCAGTCAGCAAGCAAAAAACAATGTCTTCAGGAGGAATGATTTCTTACCAATTGAAATGTTTAATACATATACATCCATGCCAGAGGTCTAACACCTTCCCTCAGGAAGAGCTTGTAATTGGTTTCATTCAGAAAAGCCTTTGGAACCTCTGTTAAATTATTTTTAGTGGATAAGTTTTGTCAATCCAACAGTTTCCCTAAGGTAAACTTTTTAAACCCTCAAAATATTGCTCTCAAATGGATTTGGGGGTGGGGAGGGGTGGGGGGGAGGAGGGAGAAGGGATATAAACTCATGCTGTTTAAATAAATGTTAGCTCCATCTTACCTGACCTACACCATGGGAATGATTCTTTTCAGAAGGCTATTTTGCAATTTTCAGAACCTAATTTAATGAGCTCATGTTTGGAAACACTTACGTAAAATTTTGTATGCTTTCCCTTACCATCCATAGTTCATCTGTAGTCATATCCCTCCTCAGCTGCTCCTGATTTGATCTTATACCTCTCCAGCAACGTAAACGCTACTATGAAAGGGCATGGCATGGCGCTCGCTCTAAGCCCTTGAGTTACTGCTTTTGGAGGACAATTTCTCTGAGATGTGTTTTCAGCTTACGACTTGGTCTTTCCAACAGCTTGCTAGTAGTCTGCCGTGGTCTCTAGGTGGGAATTTGGACAAGCCTGGTTCTGGCCCAGAGGAGCCTGTGTCTGAGCTGAAAAATCCCCTTGTGCAGCATCCCCAGCTTAAACTCCCTCTCACATGGCTCAGCCCTAACTCCAGCGCTCCTTGGAGGAGAGCCTGTGTGTACCTTGCAACCAGGCCAGCACCGTCCAAGCTGGCAGAGCGTGCTGGAGCCCACTCTGCCAGCAAATACCCTGAGTTAAGCAGAGCATGGCTGCTCCGAGCCAAGGCTGGGCTACAACCAGCATCAAGGAAGGAAAGAAAGAGCAGGGGTAATGGCTTGGTGGGATTATGCCTGCTCTCAAATCCTGGCCTCTGTGAGGACTACGTAGCCATTCTTGTTGGAACCAGAATTTTCTCTTAACATAAAAAAAAGGACAAGAAGCAGTACTGTGTTTGTTACCCAGGGACAACATTGCAGGGGGGACTCTGAGCCTTTGCTCACTACCAAGCTAGAAGTCCTTTACCAGTTAGAAACTGAAACAACAATGATCTCTATTGTACCCAGACACAGCAGGCAACTCATCTAAATAAATTAATTAATGTTTCAAAATAGATGCGCTACTTTACATTCTTGCATTTTGTTCATCCAAGCTGAAGTCAGTGGAAGCTGAATTAGCTCATGCACTTTAAAATGAGTCATCATTCATGCATTTGCTCCATGAAGTGCATTTCCTACTGCTCTATCCCAAGAAGGCACAGCACAGTTAGGGCAGTACTCAGAAAAGGCGGCAGGTGTCCAAACTTCCCATGCCCTTTTCTCACTACCTAATGTATCTGGCCTAGGATCTTGGCCATACAAGTTACTGCAGTGTCACTGACTGCAGCTGGGCTATGTTGATGTACCCACGACTAAGATACATGGAACCTCAGAATAAATGAGCAATTGCCTGCATTGTAATTTTTAATTGACGTGTTAACGTAATCGCCTATGCAGCAGACAACATTTAAATAAGATTTTCTTCAAATTTGCTGTTGCTGGTAACATACACGCAAACCCCTACACACAAATAAGATCTTGAATCTTAACTCAAATGGGAAAATTCATAGGCCATTCTCTTTAATTAATTTAAACATCACTAATTTAAACTAAGCTCTCCTGAGTAATTCTGGTAACAGCACTTAAAAATAATGCTCCTGTGAAAAGCTCTGCTAATTCAGAAAATGATCAGAATTAATGTTGCTCGTTTCACGAAGAAGAAAAAAGATTGTCTCTGTTGTGGCACATGCAGGAAGTTCTAGTCTGTTAGCAAACAAGATCAAAAATGAGATCATTAATACCTACCGAAACAAACAAGATTTTTTAGATTAAAAAATTGAGTAGTAAGTCTTATGAGATCCTGAAGGGGAAAAAACAAACCCAAGCAAGAAAGGTGTGTACCCACAATGGAAGGGAAAACTATCTTTCATGATACTAGCAGACAACCAGTTAAGTAACAACCACTTTCACGTTGTATCATTGCTATAAATACCTCTCTAGTTTTGATTAAACATCACAATGGCCAAAATTTTCTTCCCATCATGACAAACAGCTGCCAATCAACTTGCATTTTTAGTTTCTTTCTCAAATTTCTCACAGATCAGTCTCCAGGCTGCTCTGATTTAATCCTACACACTGTAAATGCCTCTGGCTTTGTTCCAGTAAATAGAAAAGTTTTTTATTTAACCTACTGAATTTTTTATTTCCTATGAAATGCCATTGTGTGGTTGTATTTCAGTGAGATCCTACTGGAGTACAAGCACTTTCTGCAAGAGCAATGCCATGCAAAGGGAAGCTAAGCATTAGAACTCTTTCCTGCAGTGACTGATGAGATATTGAAAGCACATCTTTCCGCAGAAGTCTGTACTCTTTTTCCTTCACATGAGTTTAGCATATCCAGTGCAACTGAATTGGTGATGTTTTGCATTTTCTTAGCAAGGGTCTGTTGTTCTTCCTAGACTGTAATTTGATTTTTTTGGTGTGATGGGGAGAGCCATTCATGCAAGGAGCTAGCTTGTAGACATGTACGATTACATGGTCTTGGCTGACTGTCAATGTTATTTGTGAGATAAAATATATAGATTTACATCTGTAAGAAGGATTGGTCTATAATGGACTTAATAAGCGCAAACAGCTACATACATGGCATTTCAGTTGCACACAGTTAAAACACTAACTGTGCTATTGAAATATTCCTTAGCTAGATTCATAGTCGAAAGTTAAATCCATCGTTTCACAAGTTAGTTTGCTACAAAATAAGAAGGTGTATGAAAATAACTCATGCAGCGTTGTGACTACCTGTTGCCTACTGTGATCATGAAAACTTAACCAAGCACAGGTAGGATCCTGCCTTCTTAGATGACTCATTTTTGTCCCTGGGTCCTTTAGGGGTTGGTAAAATGGGGTTATTAATCAGTTTTACTTAGAGGTTATCACTACCACAAGCATTTTTAGACCTGTTCATTTGTTCTCTATTTCTGTTCATGGGGTCCTGGTATTTGTTTAGCGACCTTGAAAGAGCTTAGACTACAAACTGGAGTAAGTGTCACAGACAGGAAGAAAGTATGTGGGGCTCTGAAGGGAAGAGCAAGATGGCTAATGTTAGATATCTCTGTCATTAAACATGTAGATATTATATACAGACTATCTGTCTGGAACCTCTTCCGTAACTTATAAATTAAAAGAAAATTCTAACCTTTATTTGTTTCTGTAGAAATCAACAAGAGGTCATAAAGGCATGTGTGTGTGTGCATATGGCACCTTCCTTTTTTAATCTATGTAGTTTTGAAAATACAGCATTTGGAAAGACAAGGAGGTCTGGGGTTGTTATTGTCTTAACAAATTGCAGTATTCCTTTCACATTCTTCATTTAACTCTAGGATGTATTTTTGTTGCTTTTCTTTCTGATATCAACTAGAAAAGTAGATGATATGGGGGAAGCAAGATAAACAGGAAGAACGCTGATCTTTTTTCTCGTTTAGACAACTGAGATTACATTTCTATTCGTTTGCGTTTGAGATGTGTTGGTTTTCAAGTGCTTCTTAAAGCAAAGAAAAAAACCTAAAAAGTAAATATCTTTCCAAAGGACTTTCTCGCAAATTGGATGGCAGTACAAGATTTCTATATTAAACTTAGACTCAAGTATCAGAACAAAAATGTAATATAAAAAGATTTCTCTTTTAAGTATGTTTATATTTAGATCTTGCCAGGAACTTTGATCCAATTAAACAAATTCTGACACTAGATTCTCAGTTCACTTTGACTTTTATCTACTGCCCTTTATTTAAGGAAAAACCAACTGAGATTCTTGAAAGATGAATAGTATATCCTTGCCTTGTTGTATTAGACCATATGGGACTAAGCACTCACAGGCTATGTTTAGATAGCAATTTTTTGAAGGATTATCTAGAACTTAGCCTTTCCCAGTTTGCACCTTATTAATTCTAAGGTTGAATACTGAAATGCTTTCTTAGGCAAAACTCTCCTTAACATTTTTACTAAGTTCTGAGATAGTATGTAAGAGTTTAAATTATGCAAAGGCATTTAGATACTTAAAGATGCAGGTAGGCATCAAATAGGATTTGCAAAAAAAGCCTATGCAGGATCTGGGGCTAATTCCCTTTGAGAGGTAATGGATATTAGACATCAAACAGACATGGTGTTTTGGAAATCCCATTGAGCACCTCCATGCAACATTAGATGCCTAATGGTCTTCAGGTTTTACTGTTGCCCTTCCGCCTGGAATTACTTTAAAATCTGGCTCTTAGATTAAGAGAGAAGAAAGAGCAAGCTGTAATTTTATATTAACAGATCAAAGAAATGAACATGTAATATAATAAAAAAATTAGATGTTCCAACCTGTAAATACCTGCTGCATAAGCTCTGGATGTTCACATTTTAAACTACTAAGTATACTTCATGAGTTATGAGGCCAGGAGGGTGTAATGCATAACTGAGAATAGATTACCTACCTTTACAAGACTGTTTATAAGAACACATCTGATTTGTCTTGGCATTTGAAATATACTTATAGCACATGAGCTCCTTTTTCATTGCAAGCCAAATACAAGTATGTGAACTATTACATTTTTCTCCTGCTGAAATCCAGAGAAATGAAATTGCTGCCTTGAGCCATGTTTTGAACTACTAACCACTGTCACCTGAACCAAGCAAAGCTTTAAAACTTACACTGCAAGACTTCTGCAGAAGCTACAATATCCCCCCGCAAGCCTCTGAGTCAGCTGCTGATGGGAACAGACTTTTGAGGTTTCCCTACAAGGTATTTACCTTTCAAGTTAATCACTGCTGAGTTCATTGTGTGTCAATCTTACCCGAGTACAACAGAGGTCCCTAATAAGTATTTACTAGAAATGCTAATGTGCGTGAAATGTTAGTGTGCCATGAAACATTGCACATGAAACATGCACATGAAACAGCCCTGAGCATAAAGACCTGACAGATGACTCTTGCTGTGTCCCTATACAATGAGATAAACAAATCTTTGCATTTCAGGTTTTTTAATCAAACAAGTAAAAACAAGAGGGATTCCTTCTGTTCTGTAATTGTGTGTCAGTGCTGTGCCTTTTCTGGTTCATTTGTTATAATTTATATTTTCAGAAAGCGTATGGTTGTGCTGCATGAGAAACGTCCCCGTTGAATTCTCTGCAGTAACTCTGGATGAGCTCAGTGTCTTAATCTGACGATGATTTCTTGTTTTTGTAAAACCACTGTGTACAGTGGCTGCATTACTTATAGTAATTAATTTTGGTCTCATCCTGCAAATTCTTCACTGCTTGGGAATTACCAGAAAAGATTTTTTTCTTGCATTTAATAAACCAAAATAATATGCTACAGGCAAGTTTCTATTTAAAGATTGTGTCATAGGTCAAACTCTCCCCTAGTTATGTAAGTTCAGGTAAACCATCAAGAAATTCGAAAGGAACAGGAAGATTTTCTAAAACTTCAACAAGACTCCATTAAGCATTGGCATCAATACACCAAAATGACTGAAGGTCCAAGGTGGCTGGAATACCACTGTTTTTATCTGCAGATCTCTGTGGTGAAGGTGAAGGAAGGACATCCACGCAGGAGGTGAGAAAAGCAGAGTACAGAGATTAGAAAGCGTCTGAGTTCCTTTGGCTGGGAATCTAATAAAGCTGGGCTCTGGGAAAGTAGACTGTAACTGCAGTGTTGATACTAAATGCCGGCAGTAGATGACCAGCAGACCAGAGGTAAAAACATAAACTCATGCATGGCCAGATCATAACTACAAAGGTGTTAGCAGCACTGTGCCTTTTGTGCCAGGGGACTCATCACCACCTGAAATCAGAAGCCTTCTCCAGAGTAACTAAACTGGGATTAGGGCCTTCAGGATTATGGCAATTGTAGTCAAGATGTTAGAAGCAAAATATATTAACATTATACATGAGGTTTTCCTTATGAATTTCAAGAAGCAGGAGATGCAAAAGAGCCAACAGATCAGTCAATCTGCTTCCCTCTGATGACAGGGACTGCTATTCACCTGTCCTTCCCAGTGTTTGGTACTGAGCAGTCAGCCTTATTTTAAGCAGAGCAAGCAATGGCACACAGCCTTTCCCTTACAGGATTCCGTTCCTAACTTTCCAGCCCTCTGTAAAAGGAATTTTTTTAATATACATGCTGAATTAATGCAGCATGCAATTTTGGGAGTGTGCTGATTTGTTTCTCAAATTGGCAAGAATTACTTCTAAATTCAAAAAAAAGAAGGAAAACCTTTCCAGTCTGAAGGCAAGATTTTACCTCAGGGCATTCTCATTTTACAGCCCAGTATGATGAAGATATCTGCTGCCTGCCGCACCTACTGAGTTGGAATTGGAAGCATTGCCTTCCCATGTCTTTGATTTTTTGAAGGTGATGGTAACGAAGTGACCCAGTTTATATGTTCACATCCTTATGTTGCTGGAAGTGAAGAAGTTACAACTTTGACAGCAGGAGGCTGGAGGCCCATTCTGTTAGGTGAACTACGCTGGGGGATGTTTGGCTTAGCTGATGATGTCTTACCTTCATCTTAATGGTCTTCCTCAGGCTGACTGTGTGGGTGGTGGATCAGGGTTTCCTGAATGGGAGGAAGAGGAAATGGGGCACAAAGGGAGCCCCTGAAAGAAGACCGGGAGACCAGTGTCCAGCCATGATGAAAAGGAGGAAGAAACAGCATGTTTATAACCCTTGCCATGGAGGAGAGCATCTGATCCTGACCCAGCAGGGAAAAGCAGGGATGCCTGATGCATGGCATCAGGAGTATGTGCTATTGCAGCAAGTGCTGAGAAGGGGGACAGAGAAGCACGGCACACCAGCTGCAGGGGGTAGGTGGGCAGTCTCTGGTGGCTGCAGGGAAACAAGGTCCTCTCAGATCTGCTTTGCATGAAACTCTTGCTTGTTTCCCAGCAGTTCACTTCTGGTTTTGTACAATTCACTCTGCACAATCTGCACAGTCACCGATGGCCATATTAGCCAGGGAGCCGCGTGCTGTGTACATAGCGCTCTCAGCGCACGCACACAGCAGTGCAAGCTAGGCAGTCTTGCCATTTTCCATACAGCTACTGTGACAGGCTCCCAAAACATGCGAGTTATTTACTCGATATTGGCTGCCCATCCCAGGCATGGTGCTTTCCAAATAACATGAAGACACAAATCTCTCCTACAGAGCACGATCTAAAATAGGAAAGTTCTTGCTGGAACAGTGGTAAGTGACACCAGACACAAGTGAAGTGCTCAAGGCAATTAACAGTTAAATACTTAAAATACTTCTGCTACTGTTGTCATGACACAGCAACTTTCCATTCTCCATTGCCTTCATATCACATCACCATTCCATTCAGCTATTCCCCCCTTTGATCTGCTGGAAATCCCAAATAAGGTTTTTCCAAACAGCTCAGACAATGTTTTTATTTCTCATCCAGCTAAACATAAAAATCTGTGGTAATAACGTCTTTTCTAGCAAAACTCATGTACAATATCAGCTGGATGACAACTCCAGAATTCCTGTACAAGGCAGTCATCTTATCTTTTTCTGAGGCAATGGACTATCTAAAGGGCAGAAGATATTTCTTATTTGATTATAACCCTTTCTTATGAATAAGCCTCTTATTAAGAGGAAAGCCTCTTCTTTCTACCCACCAGGAGTTACTACATAGCCATGGAACAAGCAGGTGCCATCCCACACTGGCCGACAAATGAACCACCCATCCATGGCTAATGTATTGGGCAGTACTCAGCGTGTTCACAGGGAATTGCCTTTTGAAAAAAGCTAATGGGCCTTACTGTCTGAAATATGACCATTTTCCCGGTAGTGGTAGAAAAATGGGCTGCAAAATATCTCAGTAAACAGACTGGCCTATTCTCCTGGGCAAGATGCTGAAAAAGTGGGTTAAACGCTGTGGCTTGTCAGATGTGCTAATAGATTAGTTGTATTCTCAGTGCTGAACCTAAGAAGAAAACGCAGAGCAAAAGTCACTTTTACAGCCACTAAATGAACATGACTGTGGCTGATAGCATTTTCCTACCTCATCTGCCTGCCCACAAAGACTTTGTCCCCTTAAGTATTCATGCTTCCTCAAAGATTCACCAGGGACTGCATCTCTGCCAATGGGGCCTTGTGTGTGGAGTTATTATTCTGCATTTGCCTCTCACACTTGCCTGATCCAGCCAATTTGAATCATCACGTTCATGCAGCATTTCTGCCAGCAGAGGAAGGAGTGCAGATCATGCCTAACTTTGCATTTGGTTACACCACCCCTCAGGTCATCAAAGCTATACCAGGGAGATCTACATTTAAACTAGGTGACCCTAGGCAACTTTCAGTTTTGCATGTGCTTTCAAAGCAACAAACAACCCTGGGTAAACTGTTGAGCAAGTTCTGTTCACAAGGAGATGGACAGAAGGAAGACAGCAGGGAAAAATAGCATTGGTTGAAGTGAAACATGTTGGGAAAACATCCCATCACAAGGCCTGATAACATGAGATAAGGATCTTCTGCACGTTTGGTTACAACTTCCACATATTTTTGTATGTGGACCTGTCCATACTCAAGCTCATGTGTCAAGACACACCACTCAGCTCTTAGCACGTTAGTGACAGCCATCAGAACAAAAGAAGTTAGTTCTAACAGAAGCTAGGATTAAATTTAACAGTATAGTTTAAGTGCATCTCTAGAAACTGGCTGACTATTCCTGTGAGGTTTTCATACTGCAAGTATCCCAGAAACACCCAGAAACAGCAAGAAGGCTACTGCTAGCAGCAGGTCTGTAATGCCAACTGCAATTAAAACCTTGAAAAATAGCATGCAGTATCTCACAGTTTATGAATAATGATGAGTACGTTACTGCTTATAGACCCTTGAGCTCAGCACAAACCTTGGGTAATTTTTCATTATCCTGCAATCCTCTGCACCGTCACATCAATCACAGTTCTGCCATGGACTTCTAAAAAGGCAGGGTAAGATATCTCAGGACATGCAAAAACCCGCCTGCTCTGAATACACAACAAGGAAAGCACAGCTCATGCTGTCGCAGCATCACTAGCATAAAGCAACACAACCCATATCAGCCCAGCTAAAATACACCTACTGTTGCATGATTTATAACAAAGTATTCTCAGTGGTACAGTTGGAAGAAATTAATTCTGGAAGGTAAGAGACAGATTCAAAAAAGCTTTCTGTTTAAAAAAT